>NC_060210.1:9134166-10467500 GCF_021130785.1 Homalodisca vitripennis
ATGAATAAAATTGTAAAATTCAGACAGAATGGAAACTACCTATCAAGAGACTCATTAAGAAAAACCTTTTATGACTTAAGCAACTGAAGTTAAATTTAGTTGATTCCGTTCTAAGATGATTTGCAGTCGATTGGATGTGCGTTCTTCATAAAAAATGCTGCAAAATAAACTACTTTTAAATATTCTTTGTGTAACAATGGAATATTTCAAATATCATGGCCCCAAGTGACTATGCATGTAGGATTACATTTAGGAAACCATGAGAAAGTGTTATATTTAATATAATGTCAGAAAACCCTCAAAAACATGCGGGCCAGTAATGTTCAATGTAAAAATTCTGCAACTCTCAAAGAGAAAATAATTGTTTTTTACTATCCTGCAATCATTATTATTTCATTTTAAAGATATTTAGCAACACAGATTGAGTAACGATGCAAAGTGTTTTTACTGGATAAAGCGAATTAGACACTTTTACGGTATGGAGTTGTGTATTATGCTCGTAATGTACCAACTATTTATATGTAACTTTAAAAAAATAGACATACACCTCTAATTAAAGTTGTACATTTTATAGTACGATTCAAACTGTTATAGAAGGCATTCAAACCAACCTAATGTACCCATGTTACTGCGTAAATGGAGCCTCTAAATCATACTATACAAGTAAGTTTCATTTGTTGTCTAGTTATTACTTCATTGAAAAAATAACAAGGGAAGTGATTCTATAATATTTAGCACTTGGATTGTATACGGTGTAAGTATTTCTTGACCAAAGTGCATACTTATAAAATAAAATCGTAAAAATAAAATTGTAAAATCCCAACAGAACGGAAAGTTTCGCAGCAGGCATGAGTTATAGGAAAACCTGTAATGACTTAAGAAACTCAAGTTAAGAACTTAAATTTAGCTGGGCCCATCCTAAGATGATTATTTCAGTTGATTAGATGTAGGTTTTTCATAAAGGAAATTCAGAAATTCTGTATTTTTACATATTCTTTTTGCATTGGTGTATACCAGGCTAAACAAATGTTTTTTTAAATTTTTTTTTTTAATTAAAACTCGATTTGATCGAAAATTTAGTACCTATCTAAACTAATCTCTGAATTCGTTCACAACATTTTTGTCGCTGGAAAAAAGTTCAAAATGTTTGAAACGAATGCGCTGAGGGTTATAATACTTTTTTCTTATCTTGAGGAAGGGAAAGTGATCCAGATATTGAGGTTACTCTTTAATTGGGACTGAATTTATACTTCAAACATACGAATTTGTATTGATTTTAAAAGAGTTTAAACTTTTAACCACAAACAACTGTTAAATAATCAGAATCGATAGGCATCAGTCAGAGAAGTAAAAGTAAAAATTGTTCAAAACCTCAGGCCGTATTCAGTACGTAAGAATAGGTTCATCAGTTCGTTGAGAACACTTCTCTTCATCAGAGCAAAGAAGCCTTTGGGCTTAGATCCAAACATTAAATATTTATTCATATTTCAGATAGATTTTGAAGAAAATTCAAATATACATATTGAGGCCTGATCCATGACGAGACTTCCGACAAATCTTAAACATTTTTTTGTGCTACAAGAGTCTCTGTGTGTGAAATCGAAATTAAAAACATATATTCATAAAAATATGTTTATAATATATTTATATGTTGTTATAACAATAGTCAAATATTTGACCCTAGCTCGGATCTCTGATCTATGAGTATACGAGGTTACTTATAACGAAAAATATTAAATTGAATATTTTATAACTGTTTTTTCAGTTCTGACCTGTATTCCGAATTTCGAGACCCACTTATGTAAAATTATTCAAATAATTATAAAAGGCAGATAAAAATTAATAGATGCTTTTAGACTATTGTTCTTGAGACCAATGCTTCTTCGACTATGATAATTTTCATCAGTAATTCGATGTTAAGTTGTTGTAAAATGCCATACCTCCACACTCATGTCCCCAAATAGGAATGCCATGAGCCAAGTGTGGATAAAAACAACCAAAGTAAGCAGTAAATAGAATATTATTGAAAAAATCATTTCTACGAGGAAGGAAGCCTTCCTCAACTTTTTAGATAACTTGTCGATATAATCTTCAGTCCCAAAAAGTCAGTGCAAATGAAGCTCTCAATGAAATCATCGCTTAAAGCAATGCTAGCCTCATAAGGCAGTTTTGTTTTCAAGATGAAAGTGGATGTTTAGTCTTATAACAAATCATCTAGCTCCAACCAGTACACAGATGCTTTGTGCTATTTATAGGCTGCCGTACTGGATTCTTCTACCTTCATGTCCCGGTCGATCATCAGCCGGTCGATTGTCAGCGGTCGGTGATGTGTCGGTGTATCAGCGGTGCTTGGGTAACAGAGTTTGGAGTGTAGACGTCGTATTGCGAATTTCTCCTTACTGTACCGACTCATAAACCATCGAATTGACTGTTCTTGACTACTAGAGAGGATTCAATTTCATATCTCCACTATAACAAGACAGTAGCGCTTGTTTGAGCCTAGTCATGCTGCCAGAAGCTATCTGCGGAACAGCTACGTTTCGAGGTACATACGGTTTGAGAACCAGATTTTTCCTCCACCTTGCGAATTGCAAGCCATCAAGTGCTGCTGCAGAACCCTACAATGAGGCAGGATTCAATATTTCAGTTTCCTTAGTTTTATTATTCATTATTCTTGTTATATGTTAGTTCATATAGTTGTTTTAGTTTGTTGTTGACTTTTCTCTCTAGTTTTATTAACTATTATTATTGTTACCACCACGTTGGCAGTTTACTGTATGTTGTTATTAAACTACGTTGTTGCATTTTGCTAGTTTATTATTTATTGTTATTGATAATAATTTATAAATTTGTTTAATTGGATATATATCTTTATTGGTATATATTACTATCGATTTATCAACTACTGAAATTAACTCACTGTTCTACTAATTTCTCTGCTTTGATGCTAGTTATTTTTTTGCGTAGGGGGAATGCATTTGCGCACGGAGTGTGGGACTGCCTTGCGGACTACCCACTAAACCCCCTACGGGCCACGGAGGACCAAGACCGGAACCCTTTCGGATGACATCTTGCCTGATCCGTGTGCCTATGTCCCATCCAGGACAAACCTACTTGTTTCTACCTTTTCTTCTTATGTTATTATTTATTTTTTGTCAATCAATACCTTTAAAGTTTATTGTCTGGTTATAATAGTTTCCTTTCTTGCATTGTTAGATGTTCTTGCATGTTTTGTTTTGTTATGCTGCTTTGATCCTTAGTCACTATTTCGTCTTTAGCCACATTGGCTTTGCACTCAAGCCATATAAAACTTATTCTTGCATGTAAACTATTGTTATGCAGTTGGAATATAAATAAATGGCTGGGAGTGAATTTTGGTACGTACCTGTAAAGAAAATCATGGGATGAAAAGAATAGATTATTCTATATTTGTGACTTTCTGCGGCTTTAGGCTAAAAATTAGGCAGTTAAGTAGGACAAGGGCTGACGCGCTACTGACCGATTGGCTGATCTCTGTTAGCATAATTACTCACCTCATTAATGGAAAACGTAATTTAATTACGTTTCAGACCCGAATTGTGGTGAACTTTGATGCGTAACGCTGTAAAGTTGTGTGTACAGACTAAATAGAATTAGGCACTTTTGAAGGATTGCATTTTTGTATTATTATCGTAATGTAATACGTATAAGTAACTTTTTTTAATTAAACCTAAATCTATAATAAAAAAATTAAAATATCATGATAAAAATTTTATTGGTTAAGTGGAGTCTCTAAACTATATCAGCAGGGGTACACTCATGTTTACCATTAAATTCTGTTTATTTCTATTGTTTTGTACTCATTACTCCATAGAAACATTGACAAAGAATGTGGATTCCATAATATTTAGGGCTTGAATTGTATGCGGTTTAAGTATAATTGTAAGAAACACATACTTAAATTATGAATAAAATTGTAAAATTCAGACAGAATGGAAACTACCTATCAAGAGACTCATTAAGAAAAACCTTTTATGACTTAAGCAACTGAAGTTAAATTTAGTTGATTCCGTTCTAAGATGATTTGCAGTCGATTGGATGTGCGTTCTTCATAAAAAATGCTGCAAAATAAACTACTTTTAAATATTCTTTGTGTAACAATGGAATATTTCAAATATCATGGCCCCAAGTGACTATGCATGTAGGATTACATTTAGGAAACCATGAGAAAGTGTTATATTTAATATAATGTTAGAAAACCCTCAAAAACATGCGGGCCAGTAATGTTCAATGTAAAAATTCTGCAACTCTCAAAGAGAAAATAATTGTTTTTTACTATCCTGCAATCATTATTATTTCATTTTAAAGATATTTAGCAACACAGATTGAGTAACGATGCAAAGTGTTTTTACTGGATAAAGCGAATTAGACACTTTTACGGTATGGAGTTGTGTATTATGCTCGTAATGTACCAACTATTTATATGTAACTTTAAAAAAATAGACATACACCTCTAATTAAAGTTGTACATTTTATAGTACGATTCAAACTGTTATAGAAGGCATTCAAACCAACCTAATGTACCCATGTTACTGCGTAAATGGAGCCTCTAAATCATACTATACAAGTAAGTTTCATTTGTTGTCTAGTTATTACTTCATTGAAAAAATAACAAGGGAAGTGATTCTATAATATTTAGCACTTGGATTGTATACGGTGTAAGTATTTCTTGACCAAAGTGCATACTTATAAAATAAAATCGTAAAAATAAAATTGTAAAATCCCAACAGAACGGAAAGTTCGCAGCAGGCATGAGTTATAGGAAAACCTGTAATGACTTAAGAAACTCAAGTTAAGAACTTAAATTTAGCTGGGCCCATCCTAAGATGATTATTTCAGTTGATTAGATGTAGGTTTTTCATAAAGGAAATTCAGAAATTCTGTATTTTTACATATTCTTTTTGCATTGGTGTATACCAGGCTAAACAAATGTTTTTTTAAAATTTTTTTTTTTAATTAAAACTCGATTTGATCGAAAATTTAGTACCTATCTAAACTAATCTCTGAATTCGTTCACAACATTTTTGTCGCTGGAAAAAAGTTCAAAATGTTTGAAACGAATGCGCTGAGGGTTATAATACTTTTTTCTTATCTTGAGGAAGGGAAAGTGATCCAGATATTGAGGTTACTCTTTAATTGGGACTGAATTTATACTTCAAACATACGAATTTGTATTGATTTTAAAAGAGTTTAAACTTTTAACCACAAACAACTGTTAAATAATCAGAATCGATAGGCATCAGTCAGAGAAGTAAAAGTAAAAATTGTTCAAAACCTCAGGCCGTATTCAGTACGTAAGAATAGGTTCATCAGTTCGTTGAGAACACTTCTCTTCATCAGAGCAAAGAAGCCTTTGGGCTTAGATCCAAACATTAAATATTTATTCATATTTCAGATAGATTTTGAAGAAAATTCAAATATACATATTGAGGCCTGATCCATGACGAGACTTCCGACAAATCTTAAACATTTTTTTGTGCTACAAGAGTCTCTGTGTGTGAAATCGAAATTAAAAACATATATTCATAAAAATATGTTTATAATATATTTATATGTTGTTATAACAATAGTCAAATATTTGACCCTAGCTCGGATCTCTGATCTATGAGTATACGAGGTTACTTATAACGAAAAATATTAAATTGAATATTTTATAACTGTTTTTTCAGTTCTGACCTGTATTCCGAATTTCGAGACCCACTTATGTAAAATTATTCAAATAATTATAAAAGGCAGATAAAAATTAATAGATGCTTTTAGACTATTGTTCTTGAGACCAATGCTTCTTCGACTATGATAATTTTCATCAGTAATTCGATGTTAAGTTGTTGTAAAATGCCATACCTCCACACTCATGTCCCCAAATAGGAATGCCATGAGCCAAGTGTGGATAAAAACAACCAAAGTAAGCAGTAAATAGAATATTATTGAAAAAATCATTTCTACGAGGAAGGAAGCCTTCCTCAACTTTTTAGATAACTTGTCGATATAATCTTCAGTCCCAAAAAGTCAGTGCAAATGAAGCTCTCAATGAAATCATCGCTTAAAGCAATGCTAGCCTAATGAGGCAGTTTTGTTTTCAAGATGAAAGTGGATGTTTAGTCTTATAACAAATCATCTAGCTCCAACCAGTACACAGATGCTTTGTGCTATTTATAGGCTGCCGTACTGGATTCTTCTACCTTCATGTCCCGGTCGATCATCAGCCGGTCGATTGTCAGCGGTCGGTGATGTGTCGGTGTATCAGCGGTGCTTGGGTAACAGAGTTTGGAGTGTAGACGTCGTATTGCGAATTTCTCCTTACTGTACCGGCTCATAAACCATCGAATTGACTGTTCTTGACTACTAGAGAGGATTCAATTTCATATCTCCACTATAACAAGACAGTAGCGCTTGTTTGAGCCTAGTCATGCTGCCAGAAGCTATCTGCGGAACAGCTACGTTTCGAGGTACATACGGTTTGAGAACCAGATTTTTCCTCCACCTTGCGAATTGCAAGCCATCAAGTGCTGCTGCAGAACCCTACAATGAGGCAGGATTCAATATTTCAGTTTCCTTAGTTTTATTATTCATTATTCTTGTTATATGTTAGTTCATATAGTTGTTTTAGTTTGTTGTTGACTTTTCTCTCTAGTTTTATTAACTATTATTATTGTTACCACGTTGGCAGTTTACTGTATGTTGTTATTAAACTACGTTGTTGCATTTTGCTAGTTTATTATTTATTGTTATTGATAATAATTTATAAATTTGTTTAATTGGATATATATCTTTATTGGTATATATTACTATCGATTTATCAACTACTGAAATTAACTCACTGTTCTACTAATTTCTCTGCTTTGATGCTAGTTATTTTTTTGCGTAGGGGGAATGCATTTGCGCACGGAGTGTGGGACTGCCTTGCGGACTACCCACTAAACCCCCTACGGGCCACGGAGGACCAAGACCGGAACCCTTTCGGATGACATCTTGCCTGATCCGTGTGCCTATGTCCCATCCAGGACAAACCTACTTGTTTCTACCTTTTCTTCTTATGTTATTATTTATTTTTTGTCAATCAATACCTTTAAAGTTTATTGTCTGGTTATAATAGTTTCCTTTCTTGCATTGTTAGATGTTCTTGCATGTTTTGTTTTGTTATGCTGCTTTGATCCTTAGTCACTATTTCGTCTTTAGCCACATTGGCTTTGCACTCAAGCCATATAAAACTTATTCTTGCATGTAAACTATTGTTATGCAGTTGGAATATAAATAAATGGCTGGGAGTGAATTTTGGTACGTACCTGTAAAGAAAATCATGGGATGAAAAGAATAGATTATTCTATATTTGTGACTTTCTGCGGCTTTAGGCTAAAAATTAGGCAGTTAAGTAGGACAAGGGCTGACGCGCTACTGACCGATTGGCTGATCTCTGTTAGCATAATTACTCACCTCATTAATGGAAAACGTAATTTAATTACGTTTCAGACCCGAATTGTGGTGAACTTTGATGCGTAACGCTGTAAAGTTGTGTGTACAGACTAAATAGAATTAGGCACTTTTGAAGGATTGCATTTTTGTATTATTATCGTAATGTAATACGTATAAGTAACTTTTTTTAATTAAACCTAAATCTATAATAAAAAAATTAAAATATCATGATAAAAATTTTATTGGTTAAGTGGAGTCTCTAAACTATATCAGCAGGGGTACACTCATGTTTACCATTAAATTCTGTTTATTTCTATTGTTTTGTACTCATTACTCCATAGAAACATTGACAAAGAATGTGGATTCCATAATATTTAGGGCTTGAATTGTATGCGGTTTAAGTATAATTGTAAGAAACACATACTTAAATTATGAATAAAATTGTAAAATTCAGACAGAATGGAAACTACCTATCAAGAGACTCATTAAGAAAAACCTTTTATGACTTAAGCAACTGAAGTTAAATTTAGTTGATTCCGTTCTAAGATGATTTGCAGTCGATTGGATGTGCGTTCTTCATAAAAAATGCTGCAAAATAAACTACTTTTAAATATTCTTTGTGTAACAATGGAATATTTCAAATATCATGGCCCCAAGTGACTATGCATGTAGGATTACATTTAGGAAACCATGAGAAAGTGTTATATTTAATATAATGTCAGAAAACCCTCAAAAACATGCGGGCCAGTAATGTTCAATGTAAAAATTCTGCAACTCTCAAAGAGAAAATAATTGTTTTTTACTATCCTGCAATCATTATTATTTCATTTTAAAGATATTTAGCAACACAGATTGAGTAACGATGCAAAGTGTTTTTACTGGATAAAGCGAATTAGACACTTTTACGGTATGGAGTTGTGTATTATGCTCGTAATGTACCAACTATTTATATGTAACTTTAAAAAAATAGACATACACCTCTAATTAAAGTTGTACATTTTATAGTACGATTCAAACTGTTATAGAAGGCATTCAAACCAACCTAATGTACCCATGTTACTGCGTAAATGGAGCCTCTAAATCATACTATACAAGTAAGTTTCATTTGTTGTCTAGTTATTACTTCATTGAAAAAATAACAAGGGAAGTGATTCTATAATATTTAGCACTTGGATTGTATACGGTGTAAGTATTTCTTGACCAAAGTGCATACTTATAAAATAAAATCGTAAAAATAAAATTGTAAAATCCCAACAGAACGGAAAGTTCGCAGCAGGCATGAGTTATAGGAAAACCTGTAATGACTTAAGAAACTCAAGTTAAGAACTTAAATTTAGCTGGGCCCATCCTAAGATGATTATTTCAGTTGATTAGATGTAGGTTTTTCATAAAGGAAATTCAGAAATTCTGTATTTTTACATATTCTTTTTGCATTGGTGTATACCAGGCTAAACAAATGTTTTTTTAAAATTTTTTTTTAATTAAAACTCGATTTGATCGAAAATTTAGTACCTATCTAAACTAATCTCTGAATTCGTTCACAACATTTTTGTCGCTGGAAAAAAGTTCAAAATGTTTGAAACGAATGCGCTGAGGGTTATAATACTTTTTTCTTATCTTGAGGAAGGGAAAGTGATCCAGATATTGAGGTTACTCTTTAATTGGGACTGAATTTATACTTCAAACATACGAATTTGTATTGATTTTAAAAGAGTTTAAACTTTTAACCACAAACAACTGTTAAATAATCAGAATCGATAGGCATCAGTCAGAGAAGTAAAAGTAAAAATTGTTCAAAACCTCAGGCCGTATTCAGTACGTAAGAATAGGTTCATCAGTTCGTTGAGAACACTTCTCTTCATCAGAGCAAAGAAGCCTTTGGGCTTAGATCCAAACATTAAATATTTATTCATATTTCAGATAGATTTTGAAGAAAATTCAAATATACATATTGAGGCCTGATCCATGACGAGACTTCCGACAAATCTTAAACATTTTTTTGTGCTACAAGAGTCTCTGTGTGTGAAATCGAAATTAAAAACATATATTCATAAAAATATGTTTATAATATATTTATATGTTGTTATAACAATAGTCAAATATTTGACCCTAGCTCGGATCTCTGATCTATGAGTATACGAGGTTACTTATAACGAAAAATATTAAATTGAATATTTTATAACTGTTTTTTCAGTTCTGACCTGTATTCCGAATTTCGAGACCCACTTATGTAAAATTATTCAAATAATTATAAAAGGCAGATAAAAATTAATAGATGCTTTTAGACTATTGTTCTTGAGACCAATGCTTCTTCGACTATGATAATTTTCATCAGTAATTCGATGTTAAGTTGTTGTAAAATGCCATACCTCCACACTCATGTCCCCAAATAGGAATGCCATGAGCCAAGTGTGGATAAAAACAACCAAAGTAAGCAGTAAATAGAATATTATTGAAAAAATCATTTCTACGAGGAAGGAAGCCTTCCTCAACTTTTTAGATAACTTGTCGATATAATCTTCAGTCCCAAAAAGTCAGTGCAAATGAAGCTCTCAATGAAATCATCGCTTAAAGCAATGCTAGCCTCATAAGGCAGTTTTTGTTTTCAAGATGAAAGTGGATGTTTAGTCTTATAACAAATCATCTAGCTCCAACCAGTACACAGATGCTTTGTGCTATTTATAGGCTGCCGTACTGGATTCTTCTACCTTCATGTCCCGGTCGATCATCAGCCGGTCGATTGTCAGCGGTCGGTGATGTGTCGGTGTATCAGCGGTGCTTGGGTAACAGAGTTTGGAGTGTAGACGTCGTATTGCGAATTTCTCCTTACTGTACCGACTCATAAACCATCGAATTGACTGTTCTTGACTACTAGAGAGGATTCAATTTCATATCTCCACTATAACAAGACAGTAGCGCTTGTTTGAGCCTAGTCATGCTGCCAGAAGCTATCTGCGGAACAGCTACGTTTCGAGGTACATACGGTTTGAGAACCAGATTTGTTCATCGGTTGCTTTTTTTCCTCCACCTTGCAAGCCATCAAGTGCTGCTGCAGAACCCTACAATGAGGCAGGATTCAATATTTCAGTTTCCTTAGTTTTATTATTCATTATTCTTGTTATATGTTAGTTCATATAGTTGTTTTAGTTTGTTGTTGACTTTTCTCTCTAGTTTTATTAACTATTATTATTGTTACCACGTTGGCAGTTTACTGTATGTTGTTATTAAACTACGTTGTTGCATTTTGCTAGTTTATTATTTATTGTTATTGATAATAATTTATAAATTTGTTTAATTGGATATATATCTTTATTGGTATATATTACTATCGATTTATCAACTACTGAAATTAACTCACTGTTCTACTAATTTCTCTGCTTTGATGCTAGTTATTTTTTTGCGTAGGGGGAATGCATTTGCGCACGGAGTGTGGGACTGCCTTGCGGACTACCCACTAAACCCCCTACGGGCCACGGAGGACCAAGACCGGAACCCTTTCGGATGACATCTTGCCTGATCCGTGTGCCTATGTCCCATCCAGGACAAACCTACTTGTTTCTACCTTTTCTTCTTATGTTATTATTTATTTTTTGTCAATCAATACCTTTAAAGTTTATTGTCTGGTTATAATAGTTTCCTTTCTTGCATTGTTAGATGTTCTTGCATGTTTTGTTTTGTTATGCTGCTTTGATCCTTAGTCACTATTTCGTCTTTAGCCACATTGGCTTTGCACTCAAGCCATATAAAACTTATTCTTGCATGTAAACTATTGTTATGCAGTTGGAATATAAATAAATGGCTGGGAGTGAATTTTGGTACGTACCTGTAAAGAAAATCATGGGATGAAAAGAATAGATTATTCTATATTTGTGACTTTCTGCGGCTTTAGGCTAAAAATTAGGCAGTTAAGTAGGACAAGGGCTGACGCGCTACTGACCGATTGGCTGATCTCTGTTAGCATAATTACTCACCTCATTAATGGAAAACGTAATTTAATTACGTTTCAGACCCGAATTGTGGTGAACTTTGATGCGTAACGCTGTAAAGTTGTGTGTACAGACTAAATAGAATTAGGCACTTTTGAAGGATTGCATTTTTGTATTATTATCGTAATGTAATACGTATAAGTAACTTTTTTTAATTAAACCTAAATCTATAATAAAAAAATTAAAATATCATGATAAAAATTTTATTGGTTAAGTGGAGTCTCTAAACTATATCAGCAGGGGTACACTCATGTTTACCATTAAATTCTGTTTATTTCTATTGTTTTGTACTCATTACTCCATAGAAACATTGACAAAGAATGTGGATTCCATAATATTTAGGGCTTGAATTGTATGCGGTTTAAGTATAATTGTAAGAAATACATACTTAAATTATGAATAAAATTGTAAAATTCAGACAGAATGGAAACTACCTATCAAGAGACTCATTAAGAAAAACCTTTTATGACTTAAGCAACTGAAGTTAAATTTAGTTGATTCCGTTCTAAGATGATTTGCAGTCGATTGGATGTGCGTTCTTCATAAAAAATGCTGCAAAATAAACTACTTTTAAATATTCTTTGTGTAACAATGGAATATTTCAAATATCATGGCCCCAAGTGACTATGCATGTAGGATTACATTTAGGAAACCATGAGAAAGTGTTATATTTAATATAATGTCAGAAAACCCTCAAAAACATGCGGGCCAGTAATGTTCAATGTAAAAATTCTGCAACTCTCAAAGAGAAAATAATTGTTTTTTACTATCCTGCAATCATTATTATTTCATTTTAAAGATATTTAGCAACACAGATTGAGTAACGATGCAAAGTGTTTTTACTGGATAAAGCGAATTAGACACTTTTACGGTATGGAGTTGTGTATTATGCTCGTAATGTACCAACTATTTATATGTAACTTTAAAAAAATAGACATACACCTCTAATTAAAGTTGTACATTTTATAGTACGATTCAAACTGTTATAGAAGGCATTCAAACCAACCTAATGTACCCATGTTACTGCGTAAATGGAGCCTCTAAATCATACTATATAAGTAAGTTTCATTTGTTGTCTAGTTATTACTTCATTGAAAAAATAACAAGGGAAGTGATTCTATAATATTTAGCACTTGGATTGTATACGGTGTAAGTATTTCTTGACCAAAGTGCATACTTATAAAATAAAATCGTAAAAATAAAATTGTAAATCCCAACAGAACGGAAAGTTCGCAGCAGGCATGAGTTATAGGAAAACCTGTAATGACTTAAGAAACTCAAGTTAAGAACTTAAATTTAGCTGGGCCCATCCTAAGATGATTATTTCAGTTGATTAGATGTAGGTTTTTCATAAAGGAAATTCAGAAATTCTGTATTTTTACATATTCTTTTTGCATTGGTGTATACCAGGCTAAACAAATGTTTTTTTAAAATTTTTTTTTAATTAAAACTCGATTTGATCGAAAATTTAGTACCTATCTAAACTAATCTCTGAATTCGTTCACAACATTTTTGTCGCTGGAAAAAAGTTCAAAATGTTTGAAACGAATGCGCTGAGGGTTATAATACTTTTTTCTTATCTTGAGGAAGGGAAAGTGATCCAGATATTGAGGTTACTCTTTAATTGGGACTGAATTTATACTTCAAACATACGAATTTGTATTGATTTTAAAAGAGTTTAAACTTTTAACCACAAACAACTGTTAAATAATCAGAATCGATAGGCATCAGTCAGAGAAGTAAAAGTAAAAATTGTTCAAAACCTCAGGCCGTATTCAGTACGTAAGAATAGGTTCATCAGTTCGTTGAGAACACTTCTCTTCATCAGAGCAAAGAAGCCTTTGGGCTTAGATCCAAACATTAAATATTTATTCATATTTCAGATAGATTTTGAAGAAAATTCAAATATACATATTGAGGCCTGATCCATGACGAGACTTCCGACAAATCTTAAACATTTTTTTGTGCTACAAGAGTCTCTGTGTGTGAAATCGAAATTAAAAACATATATTCATAAAAATATGTTTATAATATATTTATATGTTGTTATAACAATAGTCAAATATTTGACCCTAGCTCGGATCTCTGATCTATGAGTATACGAGGTTACTTATAACGAAAAATATTAAATTGAATATTTTATAACTGTTTTTTCAGTTCTGACCTGTATTCCGAATTTCGAGACCCACTTATGTAAAATTATTCAAATAATTATAAAAGGCAGATAAAAATTAATAGATGCTTTTAGACTATTGTTCTTGAGACCAATGCTTCTTCGACTATGATAATTTTCATCAGTAATTCGATGTTAAGTTGTTGTAAAATGCCATATACTTGTGCATCATACTCTTTTTGCAATTCGCATATTCTGTGATTTTCTTGTTGCTGACAAGTCACATGAAACCGAGTCTCCTTTTAACAGACAGAATTTAAGATTTAATATGGCCCCATGTGTACCACTTTCAGTACCGATGTAGAGGTAGTGTTTAATTTCGAATTTTAATCCTCTTAAATTCTATGTAAACTGGTACAGACAGGCAGAAATCGGATACCCTCATCAGTAACTAGTAAGAGACGCTTTGCTAGATGCTCAGCCAATAATAAACATAAACAATCATTTCAGAAACGGCAATATTCCTGTCATTAACTACGGAAAATACGAGGATTGTTTGATAAGTCCATGCAAAAATAAAGGCTGCTTAATCTTTTTAAAACACTTTTTTATGTTTCAACATAATCTCCTTGTAAGCTTATACATATCGTCCGACGTTGTTATAGATTGTTGATTCCTTCCGAATAATGGGATTTGTCCAAGTACGTAAAAAAGCCATTTATGTATGCTATTACCTCCTCGTTTGAATGAAGTATTCTTCCCGACAGCCATTTCTTCATATTAGGGGAAAAAAATTATGGTTGCCTGTAAAGTAGGTTTTACGGGCGAAGATTTTACGTGACAACGTCTTTTTCTCGGTAGAATATTTATTGATATGAATATTATTAAATTGCACAATAGGAACAAGGAATTGAATGAAAATAAGAATTGCACAAATTTTAACTATAGAAATATATTTTGTTTACTAAAACATTGTACATAATTTCAAATTAATTAAAATTTGTTATTGTAAATAGTAAAGTTGAATAAAACATTTACTACAATTGGAATTTGAAATTCTTGCTAAACACAGTTAAATTCTAACTCCGCGCGTGGTGATTGGTCGGTTTAGTTCGTTTTTTTGGTCGCACTGTTATGACAGGTTAGAGGTTATAATTTGTTATTTTAAATGTTTGACTAGCAATACGCGCTGTTTCTTCTCAATCGACTGAATTACGATTGATTGCAGAGTGATTTAAACTAATAATTTACTTAACACTATCAACATTTGTCAATAGTATGACATAACCTATAAACTCAGTTTCTCAACTTTTGTGTCAATCTAACAATTAATCAATCAATCATAGTTTACGATAATGAAATATCAGTGTACAATTATTTACCTTTATTGTTGTAGTTGTTGTAAATGACGAATCTAAGCACTCCACATTTTCACGAATAAACATAGTTATCTGCTTTATCCCGTGCGGCGGACCCACAGTTATCTGCTTTATCCCGTGCGGATCCCGTGCGGCGGACCCACTGGACGGGCATCGTAACGTTACCGGGCGTTACACTTTTTCATGAGTGACTCCGAGCCGCAACCTAATTTAAGACGTTGTCACGTCAAAAATAATAGTCCGAGATAGCAAAGTCTGGACAATAAAGGGGCGTGGAAAGATTTTCATCCCTGATTCCAATAGTTTTGCCATCGCAACTGCTGAGGCATGAACTGGTGCGTTGTCATGATGGAAAAGGACTTTTTGTTGGACAGTCGTGATTTTTTTGTTGCAGCTAAGTTTTCAAACGATCCAATGACAATAAATAACACTCACCAGTAATGTTTTATCCTTTTCTAGATAGTCCATGAAGATTATTCCTTGCGTATCCCAAAAGACTGTTGCCATAAACTTTCCGGCCGAAAGAACAGTATTTGCCTTTCTTGGTGCAGATTCCACCTTGTCAACCCATTGTTTAGATTGATCTTTGGTCTCAGGAGTATAATGGTGTAACCAAGTTACACAAACGGTGACAAAACAACGATTAAAGTCCTGCGGGTTGTGCTGGAACAGCTGCAAACCGTGCTTACAACACTTCACACGATTTCGTTTTTGGTCACTCGTGAGCAATCCCGGCACCGACCTTGCGGACAGTTTTCTCATGTCCAAAAATGTATGTATCCGTTCACTCGAGACACCCACAGCACTAGCAACTTCACGTACCTTCACC
Organism: Homalodisca vitripennis; assembly: GCF_021130785.1. NCBI lineage: Eukaryota > Metazoa > Arthropoda > Insecta > Hemiptera > Cicadellidae > Homalodisca > Homalodisca vitripennis. Next base: position 9,149,926 of record NC_060210.1, read on the forward strand.
CTTCTATCTTCCGTCATCATATCATGGGTTCTTTCATGGTTTCTAAAGGTGTAGTCTTAATGGGGCGTCCAAAACGTTCAGAGTATTTTGTACTATGACCAGTCCAAAAATGTTGAAACCACTTATAAGCTGTTTATGTCGAAGGTGAAAAGTCACGAAAAGTTTTACCAAGCTTTTGTTTAGTCTCCTGAGAAGTGTTTCCTTTCATAAAGTAATGTTTTATTAACAAACAAGATTCTTCTTCGTCTATTTTTAAGAAAACACTTGACTTCCTCGGTTCTTACGAATATCAAACACTAATAAATAGACCGATCAGCTGAAAATTGGTTTGCGTTCTTCCAAGAGATGCTGCCAATTGAAAATAACCTCAGTAGTGTTATCTCTTGGACTTCGCACGGACTTATCAAACAACCCTCGTACAAGTGCTTAAATCAGTGATTTTCGTAATCTTGCAGTAATTGTAGATTTCTCTTCTACGCATGAAATGGTGTTAATAAATTATTAAAGGCAATTACAACACAGTCAGTCCAGTCTAACGTTTTCGAACTCTTCAATCCCAAATCTGTCATATTGTAGTATGAATTAAATTTTACCTTTACTTATATTCCTCTGACATTTTGAACTGTTATAGAATTAAATTATAAACATCAATGTAAATGTCTATTCAATTGCTCAAATATTATAGATTTCATTTTGCCTGAGATTTGTTTTTTGCGTGCCTTTGTACATGTTTCCATGTTTTTCAGTCCAAAAGTAACATTTTCTTATCTGTTGAAAGCTGAAAATAGTTTTCAATTTTTCAATGATTGGTTCAAAAGAATGTCGAGTTAAGCTCAATTTCACTTGTCGCTTAGTGCAGCGTCTGAAATGTGACACTGGTGCAGCTTTTGTTTTGTCTTATTTATATTACATTGGGCATACATCTGTAAATAATTAGCCTGGGAGGAAAGATTCTTTTATGTCTGTAAATCTTTACATAGATGACATAGGATACTTGTGGTATACCACACATATCTATAGTCATAAATCATAAATACACTGGTGACTTCCACTTAAGCAGACACAATTTTTACAACAACTGGATGGGAATATGTTGAAATCATAGGATTCCACTTTCATTCTAGTTGGTGATTCATGTTGGCTTCAATCATAGACACTAATGTTATGTAATGTAACTATAGAAATACAATAACACAGTACCACCTACACGTTAATATTAACTTTGGTTTATTCAACAGCATTGATGTATACACAACTTTGTTGTGTTGCACATCAAACCTCACCACAGTCTGAATGGACATCAAAGTACAATTTCCATTGATGTGTACACAATTTTTTTGTGTTGCACATCAAACCTCACCACAGTCTGAATGGACATCAAAGTACAATTTCCATTGATGAATGTGAGTAATCACGCTAAATATAGAACAGTAAATCAGTATCATGCAGAAGCTGAAACATTAATTTACATTGAAGTTTACCTTAAAATAATAAAAGATCTTTTTCAACTAATTCTTTAATTCTTTTTATACACAGACAAGACAAATTAATGTTTTTACTTAAAAGTGTCTTTGAAATGCAGTTGAAAAACTAGGGCAGTAGAGCACTATTTAAACATAAAATAATATGCAATAAATATTAATGCGTTAAATATCAAAACACTCGAAATTTAAAAATACAACACGAAAGATTCATAATTTAGAATATTGGCTACAAGATCTTTATTAATAAATTGGATGCATTATCTCAATTCAGCCACAAAATACAACTTGACTAATAAAACTTTAAATATAAAATACAAAATGTTCTTGATATTGTGAAAAGATATTCTTTAAGCAGGCAGATTAGGCCACGTGACACTTTCTTAAAATTAAACTACAGAAATAGAGTTAGATTACGTTTTTACAACGGCTGGAGACAGTCAACGCGTTTAAAACGATAACTAAGCTATGGTGGGAAGAGTTAATTCAATGGGGATAACGAGTTAGGCTTAATTTTTCAGAAACGGTAATCAAAGCGGCCTGATTTTGACTGTTCGTTGAGTGCTAACTTGTTTTTTTTTTGTTTTACGAGACTTTGGCTAGGAGTGTTTGTGTTTTCAACGTGGTTATAATCGTAATGAATTAAAACCGGTCAAGGGAGGGACTGGTTTTAAATCATTGTTCTAATCTCACTTTTACAAAAATAGGCGTAATTTTCAACAGTTAGTAGAGAAACACGTCACTGAGATGGTGGCAACACTGAATAAGGGCACGTGGCAGTGGTAGCCCCCACCACCACCACCTGTAAAGTAATGATTGACATGATTGGTTTGAATTTGAACAGCACATTTCCTTAGCAACAGGACGCACGTGCTGGAGTGCCTACTCCCTCGCGTGATTATAACCCAATTCTCAATTTGAACCGACAATCGCCCTAGCCACGTAAAGGTTTCACTGAGAGGAAGTATCTCCTGAAAATCTAATTACGGCCGACTGTTGTGTCTGTGGTTTCGAAATACATCAGTGTAGCCTAGCTTTACCATTTCCACCAGATACTAGCGTAATTTTATCCTCTTATTTTCATTTGTCAAATTTATTTATACAATCCTGCGTTCTAAACCGTCTGTTTTATTTGACGCAATTATAAGGTGTGCAATAATGATCGAAACGAAACATAGGTTTGAAATTATGGGGGTATCAAAGTTTTATCCTTGAATTTTGAGCAATATTCATATTTATACTAATTCATTTCGTGAATTGATACAATATTTTACAACGAGGGTATATCACACTCTTGAAAATTGCGCATAGAATAAAATAATATATACTGAATAAAAGACAACAATATAAATCTAAATGACTGTGACATATTCCTGTTCGATATTCCCAGTGAATATGATATGGGATTAAATTTAAAATGATGTAGTGTTCAAAAGCAGTATGTTAAACCTACGAGCATAAGAGTATTAAACAACACGATTGACAATATACTTAACCCTTAAAGTGCCAGAGTCTCGTGAGGCAGTGAGGTATATCTAGATAGTGACAAGTAGTGTCATAAATATTTAAATATTTCAAACACTTGTGAAGGGAAGTTCTAAACATTAGTGGCTTTGTCACAAAGTATTAAATTTTTTTTGTACCCCTGAGAAACTTTGTTAAATTTTATTAAGTACTTTTAAGCTAACAACATTTGTATACATTAGATTTAAAATGGGTCAACAGAAGAATAAGTCAGTAAAAGATATTAATTTAGTAATTCGCAGTGCCTATAAAAGTAAATTTCTCAATTTTAGTGGTAATAAGTGGATTTAGTTCGGAAAATGTAATTTTTAGCATAAGCTTACACAATTGCGACTTGTACACCGAATGTAATTTAAATGTAAAAAACTTAAGTATTGTATACTATGATGAGTATATGGTATAGGAATAAAGTTTTGTAAACGAAAATCGAATTAAGTTATAAAAAAATACAGTAAAACCCTTAATTATGAAAAGTACAACATGATCAAACATATAAGACGAAGCATTCAAACATCTATGGTTAGTATTCAAAGCTTAGAAAAAATCAGTACCAATTAATAGAAATTGTAACATGCATTTAAAAATTAAATAAAATTAAGTTTGAGGGATGTGAACGAATTATTTATTATAGTTTAACAACATTATTATAATTGAATTATCGTGATAAAAATCCTGCCCTTAGATTTGTTTGAATCTTAAAACATTGGATTATGAAATAAGTGCATAAAGATATGCTTAGGAAGATTCAGGATTTCAGTTTAAAGCGTAGGTACTCTCGCTATGGATTTTTAGTGTTTGGGTCAGTGACTAGGTTTGAGAGCGGGTTGCAATTTCTCAGAGCAGACCTCACTAGTTTCAGTTTTTATTTGGTGATATCCCTCCATCCAGGTAAAAATACTGCTATTGACTATGTTGATAAATTTTTCGTTCTTTTTATGGGGGAGAAGCCCTAGATCGGCGTTGGGGACTTCCTCAATTTATAGCTTACTAAGAAACTGCGTGGTTAACAAAACTCTAAAACGCTCCTATGGTACAATATGTTCTCCTGAGTGAAAGTATAGGATAGAATCCTAGATTTAAGTGATCCATCGGGTTTTGCTGTACCCAGTGTAGGTTCAACTAATGGAAGGTATAAAACTGACAGAAGTCAACCTTCCTTGACAATGGGGTGCGGATATGGAAGATTTCTTCCGGTAATGATATCGTTGAGGAATGCTGTCGTAGTCCTTATGGATACGTCCTTTATTGTCAATTTGTAGAGCGATTTTCTCACAGCGACCTTTGCACGTATGATATTTCTTTATGCTTAGTTCAGGGGTGGTGGTGATTGTCTTACCGTTGATAAACTATATAATCCTATGCTGACTGAATAAAGCTTTATTCAATAACTATAGCTTAATGAAAATATTGCTCCTAAGTAAATAGTAAACAAGGATTATATTGCTGTTCTAAATGCATATTGGTCACTTATATCACGCAACTGAGGGATATTAAGTATCAGAGAACGCGGAACATTTACATAAGGTGGGGTCGCTCACCTAAGCTGTCGCTGGAAGTGGTTGTGGCACGGAAGTAGTTGGATGTGGAAGTACTTGATTGGTTTACGTTTGGCCAATCAAGTTGTGGGGAAGATAAAGAGTGATGAGACAAAATAGTTTGCCGTTTTTTTCATAGTGTCAAGTGCCAATGGATTGAGGTCACAATTTTGAGGATAATATTTTATTAGTTTACGTACATGATAATTCTATTGGCAAATATGGAGTGTCGTTCAAGTTTCTTTCAATCACAGGGAAACTTAAAAATACTCCAGTTAATTTAAATAGTTACTCAAGGTTCAATTTAACTTTCAATGTTTGATATGTTCGTGAAAACGTGACGTATTTACTTTCCACAAACTTGAAAGTACTGCTCGAGAAAGTTCTTTATTTAAGGAGTTTGAAGAGCAGTTTTGAGTATATTACTGTACAAAATACTTGAGGTAATCTCTATGTATAAAAGACACTCACTCATTCATCACTAATTCTTCAACTTTCCCATACCACAAAAGTTGGAATTTGGCCACGTAAAAATCTAGAGAGGTTGAAATAGGCTTTGTAACCCCTAGAATAACTATATTTTGTGTTTCCATATTTCCAATGCCCTAGGAAGATGAAACTTGACACATACGTTTCTTATCAAATAAGTATAAAATCAAAAGAATTTTCATGAAAATCACTACCCATAGAGGTTAGAAGTGGATTGCAACCCCTATAAAATGTATATTTAACTTCTTGATGAATTGCAATTGAATTGCGATGAAATTTTAGTTTTTCATTTGAGGTCATGGCTGCCAAAGGAAAGATCGTGCATTTCAACCACTCTTAGGGGATAAGATATGGTACCTTAAAAACTATATTTTTTCAAAATTTCTTTGAACTTAAATTCCAGTGGATTGAAAAAAGAAATTTGCTTATGTCGTATGTGTTATTCTATTATATATATTATATTATATGTTATTATATTATATATATGTGTTATGGGAAATCGTGTGCAAACCCGCGGGTAACTGTTAATTCAATTATATTTTCTTTTTCTATCTGTAAGATATTTTATTAAATTACTGTGTAAAGTGGACATGGAGAGTACTGGAAATTATTGATTAAATCAACCAAACATCATATAGGAACCAACGTAATTATTGTAAATATTTCTTGAATACTGGTTTTTAATAACACATAACATATTCAAATGATTTCTTATAACTTGGTAAAGTAACATTGTGAAAGAGAAACACAAGATATATTTTTATTTCTGGATATTAAGGGGTATTCTTTAATAACAACACGATTTTCAAAAATAAAATCATCATAAACGATTAAAGAATTTGGTTTAGAGTCGTTCAAAGAAACAATATCTTCTGGAGAATTATGAAATGTGAGCTTATAGTTAAAATGTTTATAAATACATTAAAATCTTTCTTGTAATTTTTTATATACATAATTTTCAAGATTTTAATAAAAATGTATTAACTTGCACAATAAATCAATGTATAGTAGATACAATTAAATTATAAAGTAAGTTTTCCACATCTAATTGAAACAACTTATAATAATTTTATTGGTTACTATGTCTGTAGTTTATAATGAGCTTTTTGTTAAGAAAACTTCTTCATTTAAATAGAAGAGTACGAATTATTATTTAATAACAACGTGATTATAAAAGATAAAATCATCAAAAAAGATTACAGAATTTAGTTTAAAGTCGTTCAAAGAAACAATATCGTCTGAAGAATAGTGAAATATGATATCTTATTGTTAACATATTTATAAATACCTTTAAATTTTTCTTGTAATTTTTATATGAATACTGTTCTAAAGATTTACCAACAAAGAATAAAGTTTCACAATAAATGAATATATTGATAAAATTCAATGTTAAATTAGATTTACTACATCTAATTAAAACAACAATTACGAATATTATTGGGTTATCTGTTTTTTTTTTTCAGTATGTCTGTAATTTTGTTTGATTTTTTTTGCTAACAAAATATCTTCATTTAAATAGAAGATTCTGATTAAAATGAAATTATTAATCTTCTGATTATTTTTTATATGAGTGCATTTAACTGGGACAACTTTTTTGAAGACACGTTTATTTATTTATTTTTTTTAATAATTATGCAACACATTATGTGAACTTGTAAAAGTATTATTGAGGATTACCCTAAGGTATCCTAACAACCACATAAAAATTTAACACTGAATTAAAATTATATTTAAATAAAAACAGTACTTAATTCAGTTCTCCTGTTACAATTAATTTCCAATCATTTTGAACGAGTTATTAGGGTTTGAGAAGGAAGTTTTCGAACTGGAAAAATACGCCCATTGTAGTTGTTCTTGTCTAATATAGTATGATTTTGTTAAAAGTATATTGAAAAAACAATATTTCGACTGAACGATCGTAAATGTCAGAAGAAGGTTGTAGTTATTCCGAAATATCGCTGTAGTCGAAAATCCATTTGGTATAGTACTGGAAATATTATGTAAGCAAAATAGAACGATCCCTGCAACATTCTGCGTTTTATTCATCCAAGAGACTTTGTAAGCAAAGAGAGGACAATAAGTATTCTCTGTGATAAGTTCCGGAAAAGAAAATGTCCATCTTTCTGTGTTAGAAAGGCACTGACAGAAAAAAGATTACAACACTCTAAGCTGTAATGTAATAGTTAATACTTTTCATGGGCGAAATTAATCGTGTTAATAATCAGAGAACGTTTACTAAATTATCACATTTATACTTGAGATTTTTCTGAACGGGCGTTGTGATTTATATACTTGCTTCTAGAATTCCACGATACTAACACTAATTCCAATATTCCAATTTAAATCATAACATTAGATTGTTTTATACTGGTCACTCGGTTCAAACTGCAGAGCTCATTAGCATTGTTTGTAATGGTAAAATTGTTTTTAGAACAACCACAAACCAAATCAAAAACTATTTGAATCTAAAGATGACAATCTAATAAAATAGATAAATTTTGAAGGAAGGAGTTTTGTTAAAAATCCATCTTTATTTTTACTAATATAAATAATTTTGAAAATTTTCACCTTTTTAATGCAGCGTCTGAGAATATGCCTAGTAATGTGACGCTGTCACAGACTTGACTCCTGGAATCTGGAGTCATCTTCGTCTGAAGAGATCAAAGTAGCTCGGAGACGAAGAAGCTCAAAAAATGTATTTACATCCTTCAGACATAAAAGAAACTTAGATTAACAGTGTAGTGTAATCTAGGGAAAGATTTTGTACTGAATGGGCAAACCTCATGGGGTTGGAGATCTCCGAGGTCGTAATAATAAATACTCCGTATTGCAAAGTTTACTTATAAGTTTAATTGTGGCAAATATAACCTACAAGTACCACTCTTAGATGTTAAAACAAAATTATGTCTTGCCACATTGCTGCCTAAATGATGAATTAAAATGATATCTTTCGGATCTGGCGTGTTCTTTGGAATTTTGCTTACAAACTTAATCACTTAATCAAACTTTAAATTTACTTCCCTTCACGTTGACGTCGACTCGCACACCGTAGCGTCAGCACTTTGGCTTGACATTGCAGCAAAGAAGAATCGTTCTAGGACTCAAAAACTCAATAGTGAACTGAAAGTTGCACTCAAAGTTCTTGGTCTCGAACTCGCCTAAAACCGAATCGCAGACAACGTGGTCTCGTCAGAAGGATATCACCACAACTAACATTTGTATTAATATGGCAAATAAAATATCATAGTATGTAAGTTAACTTACTACTTATAAATTTACTTGATATTATATTCAAAATAATAGTTTTGCATGAAAGGGCAAATTTATACAAAAATGTAAATTTAACTTACGGACAAGGCGCGCGATGTGGTACGGCTACAAAGTTCAAGAGAGAAAAGATTTCTATGTGTGAAAATTAGGTTATTATTCCATCAAGAATACAGTTCCAAAAACATTGGAGAAATATAATACTAACTATTAATTAGTAACAGGATCTCGAATATATATATATAATATATATATGTATATATGAATATAAATATATATATATTATATATATATATATATGCAACTAAATGACGGTATAAGGTATTCTCATCGTCTCATCAGGTACACGATTTCTAAGCACAGTGGAGCAAACGAATTTTGTACTAAGCTACCTTGAGAAAGCAACTAAGTAGAATAAAGAACTATCTACGTACAACAGTTTTGGAATCATATTTCACACATTTTACACAGCAAATTTTCTGGACACCGAAAAAACTATAGTTGTAAATAAAGTGGTATAATCTATATTACGTTTAATACAGCCAGTTACAGATTAAATCTGATCGATTCTCGTGTTTGAATATATCTCGACTTTTCTCGTAGATTATAGGTATTATATCTGTAATTGTCATAAGGTGTAATTATGCCTTACAGTTGTTAAATTCTGAAGTATTACTGATAACTAGGCTGAATTTAGTTTCAAATTGTAAAGTGTACCATATTTACACACTATTTTTAGAATAACTTATTAGTATTATGAAAACTAAGTGAATAATACTGAACAAATAAAGAAGTACATTTTAATTTATACAAATTCAAGTGTAAAGTAACACAAGGATTTATACAAAACTAGGTGTTTCGAAGAAGCATTACCGGATCTTGTCTTTCGTGATCCTTTCTTTAGCAACAAAGCAGAGTGCAATATTTTCATCTTCAAAGTCGAGTAGAGTGACTAAACACAAGAAGCCGGTACAATACTTCCCGTCTCCTGTAGTGTATAAGTAACCTTTATCCCAACATGTCATACGAATTTAAGTTGTGTCTTCCCGCCACCACACATATTTTACGGTCCACATTAATTTCTTCTATAAAAATTCTTCACCAGTAATAGTGTGGGGAAATACATTTTACGATATTAAATAGAATTTTAGCACAAAACTAAAAAATTAAAAATGTAATTTTCACTAAAAGTGTTGAGTTACTTTATTACTTCTGTTCTGAGTTTCTGAGTCTGAAATGTTGTACATAAATAAAATATGTGCTCGTAAGGAAGTGATGAATTTTTTTATGGAAAAAACAGCCATCTAATATTTTATTGCCATATTCAACAGAAAGAAATTCCAGTAAGTAACCTTTATCCCAACATGACAGACCGATTTTATGTTGTTGCTTCCCGCCACCATACATATTTTACGATCAAACATTTATTTCCTCAATAAAATCTAAACGTTTTCATCAGTTAGAGTGTGAGGGAATATAATATCAAATAGAGTTTTAGCACAAAACACGATAATTAAAAATGCAATTTTCGCTAAAAGTGTTGTGCAACTTTATTACTTCAGTTCTGAGTTTTCTATTTACGAAATAGCTCATAGTTATACATAAATAAAATATGCATGTAAGGATGTGATGAAAAAAAGCCATCTAATATTTTTTTGTCATATCCAACGAAAAGAAATTCCAAAGATACCGACTTTAAAATTAATGTTCTTCTTTTACTTTAAGCAATCATGTTGAATAAAAGTAAACTTTTATAAAGTAAGTATGCACTTTTGATACGAGTATTCAGTCTCATTTTTAAGTACTTTTATCTTATGTATCCATAGTCTATAACAACAGTGATGGCATTGAAAAATATATTTAGGCTGAAATACTACTTTCAAGTAGACTGAGAAAAGTCCGTCCGTTTACACAAAAGTTATTTCTTTAATCGCTAGCCTTGTTCACAGTGAGAGTTTAAAACTAAAGGTTATCCCGTTTAGAAGTACGTTACTTTTTGAGTATTTAAGTCAATTCAATGCGTTTTGTACAAAATACGCTTATGTGGGAAGTACATTTCAGTAAATACTTAATATCCGAAGCTAATGTATTAAATTTAAATTTACTTCCCTTCACGTTGACGTCGACTCGCACACCGTAGCGTCAGCATTTTGGCTTGACATTGCAGCAAAGAAGAATCGTTCTAGGATTCAAAAACTCAATAGTGAACTGAAAGTTGCACTCAAAGTTCTTGGTCTCGAACTCGCCTAAAACCGAATCGCGCAGACAACGTGGTCTCGTCAGAAGGATATCACCACAACTAACATTTGTATTAATATGGCAAATAAAATATCATAGTATGTAAGTTAACTTACTACTTATAAATTTACTTGATATTATATTCAAAATAATAGTTTTGCATGAAAGGGCAAATTTATACAAAAATGTAAATTTAACTTACGGACAAGGCGCGCGATGTGGTACGGCTACAAAGTTCAAGAGAGAAAAGATTTCTACGTGTGAAAATTAGGTCATTATTCCACCAAGAATACAGTTCCAAAAACATTGGAGAAATATAATACTAACTATTAATTAGTAACAGGATCTCGAATATATATATATATATATATATATATATATATATATATATATATATATGCAACTAAATGACGGTATAAGGTATTCTCATCGTCTCATCAGGTACACAATTTCTAAGCACAGTGGAGCAAACGAATTTTGTACTAAGCTACCTTGAGAAAGCAACTAAGTAGAATAAAGAACTATCTACGTACAACAGTTTTGGAATCATATTTCACACATTTTACACAGCAAATTTTCTGGACACCGAAAAAACTATAGTTGTAAATAAAGTGGTATAATCTATATTACGTTTAATACAGCCAGTTACAGATTAAATCTGATCGATTCTAGTGTTTGAATATATCTCGACTTTTCTCGTAGATTATAGGTATTATATCTGTAATTGTCATAAGGTGTAATTATGCCTTACAGTTGTTAAATTCTGAAGTATTACTGATAACTAGGCTGAATTTAGTTTCAAATTGTAAAGTGTACCATATTTACACACTATTTTTAGAATAACTTATTAGTATTATGAAAACTAATGAATAATACTGAACAAATAAAGAAGTACATTTTAATTTATACAAATTCAAGTGTAAAGTAACACAAGGATTTATACAAAACTAGGTGTTTCGAAGAAGCATTACCGGATCTTGTCTTTCGTGATCCTTTCTTTAGCAACAAAGCAGAGTGCAATATTTTCATCTTCAAAGTCGAGTAGAGTGACTAAACACAAGAAGCCGGTACAATACTTCCCGTCTCCTGTAGTGTATAAGTAACCTTTATCTCAACATGTCATACGAATTTAAGTTATGTCTTCCCGCCACCACAAATATTTTACGGTCCACATTAATTTCTTCTATAAAAATTCTTCACCAGTAATAGTGTGGGGAAATACATTTTACGATATTAAATAGAATTTTAGCACAAAACTAAAATATCCGAAGCTAATGTATTAGTTAAATACTGTATATCTAAAATAGCTTCTGTCAATTTTATATTAGATATAATCTATGAAATAAATGATTTTATTTCATCAATTTCATTTTTGTACTTTTTATTTAAATATTAATCAAGGTACGAAACTTCCATGAAAACATTATGACGATTACAATTCCTCCACTATACCACTTAATAAGACGTTATTAACTGCATTCCTTTTCAAATTATCGTTTAACATAATCAACTACTTAATTTATTAACATTTGATTAAGACTATGATAGATGCCAAAATGTTGATTGAAAATTGTGTTTATCTGTAAATTAACGTAGTGTAAAAGTAATTTTCAGAGATGAGTACAGATGAATGCGAAGTAAATTTTTCAGTGGAAATATAATCTTGAAAAGTTACTTTGATGGCCGCGAGAGCAAGCAATTACTTAACTGGAAGATAATCGATTTCGTAATCAGCATCTTAACGAGGTGGTCTATAGAAGCAATCAAGCACGCTCGATCTACTGCTTTAAAAAAAACTCTCTTTGAGGAATCAGCTCAGATATTGGTGGGTACTCTAGCAACAATGTGAGATATCTTCTCTCCAGCAAAAAAGTTTTAGAATTGTGAAAAGACCATAAATCTAAAAAAAACTATGACCTGAAAGGTTTCTAACAGTGTAAAACATTGTATGTAAAAGTGAGCCAATCAATCTCAATCAAATGCAATAATCAATAATCAATAATGCCTAATAGTTTGACACTCAAAGTAGGTTTGTTTAACAGTTGTATCATAGATATATTTAATTATATGATGAATTGTACTAGCATAAGATAATTCTAGTATATTTTTTATTTGATAAACTTGTGTTTTATATAAAGTGATTTAAAATAAATAAATAATAGTGAGTAAATCATAATTTTTCATTGAAAGTTATTTTAATATTTATTTTATTCTATATGACGTACAATACATTTTTGCAAAGATAGTAAAGCTTACATACAGTCTTAATAGAAAAAATTACAAATATTTTAAGGATTTCTATAATAAATGGCCACAAAATAATAGAACTAAGAAATAAATTCAACAGAAACTAAAACAATACAGAAATCTAGAGCTAGTTAACAATGTGACAATTAAGCAACAAAGTAAAGAATTAACAATTTATCGAGATAACAAACAATATTTTTAACTATAATAAGTAACAAGGCAACGGTAATAAAAATAACTAACAAATAACCTATAGTAAACAGTTGTGGGTTTAACAGTCGTGCACAAAGTAGTTACTATTTTAATTTTAACAGAAAAGAAGTTATGTGGTAATCAGACTACTGTTTTCAACGAATAAAAATACTAAATAAAAACTAAAAAATGCCTTTTTTTGCAGGATCCTCAAGTAACGATTGCAGGGTTCTGATATGTTTAGTATGTAAAAGAGCGTAAGTTAATTAATTACTTCACGTTTCTGCGGACAGACAGTTCGGTGCCAGAAAGAAGCCGATACCCGTCTTAGAGGCCTCATTGCCTAACCGATGAACCCAAGACATGGTGGTAATATCACATAAAATTTAATATATATATATAATTATATTAATTATATATAATTAATTTACACGTGTACTTCGTAATATTTATATATCAATATTGTTATTAAGGTACTTACTTAGAAACTGGAATTCAACAATCACCACAAACAACACAGCAGAAACTGTCTGGTTCGGACATTATTTAAACTGGGTTGCTATTGCCAAGATAACATTTGGTTTACAAAAGCTCAGAATAAGTAGTAAAAGCTACATAAAACTCACTTTTAAATTTAATGTGCATTTATATTCTTAATAATCTATGACGTATTATAATATTGTTGGCACTGTAAGCCATACTTTAGCCTTTTTAATTTAAATAATGGGTTTATTAAAAGGCTTAAATAAGAAAAGAACTGGATTAGTGCGGGAAATAAGCTTTTAAAATCCAATAAGAAAACAATGTATTTAACAGCGTAAAAAGGTCTCTGCAACGTGCTTCGCCTCGGAGTTGTTTGTGAAGTTTGAAAGCCGCAAATCCCCTGCAGGAAGATAACTTCTGATCAAATGATGCTTTCAAATCAATGGCTAAAGTTTATATCCAATACATACGCTATAACGTATTTTATATGGATACTTAAAAACGATTATTTTTACATTGAACTCTTATTAGATTAATATGAAGGAAGTTTTAAGTTATTTAAAGATAAACTAGTGGTAACGGAGAAATAAGTAAATGCGGTATTTTCGTTTCGATCTCATTAAAATGTATGGTTTGTAATAAATATGTAATATTTGTTCTATCTCATTACAATGTAATTACTGTATCACGTATGACGAGAGTAAAATAATATATAGAACTAGCTGTTTCCCGCGGCTTCGCACGCTTTTCGTAACCTTTGCCCGTGTAAGAGCATTTCTGGTTCAAGTAAAATATTTCCTTCGCCAATGTAGAGTTTGCCTTGATGTAACGATCATGAAAATCTATCAAAAGTGTATTGTACACGTACATGTCCTTTATTATAAAGTGGTCTAACACTTAACCTTTAAGTTCAACCAGAAACTTATTTTAAAGACAAATATAGATCATAACTTAGCGCCTTGGAACAGTATTTGGCAGTTAAATATACGTAACTGCCTTGCAATTGCAGTTTATAATGTGCAGGCGATTTGAAAACTTTGATCTTTTGCAGCGCCGTCTGGTGGCGAGTTACATCAATGGGCGTAGCATATAAACCTTCTTAGCGGGAAAAATACATACAAGTTTTCATAGAGATCGGCTAAATAGTTCACGATTCCATAAAGGACAAACACAGAAACATTCATTTATATATATATATATATATATATATATATATATATATATATATATATATATATATATATGTGTGTGTGTGTTAATATATATATAAAGATTACAGTAGGTAGTAATGACAGCTAATATTGTTTGTGGTAAATAAGTGATTTCTTCGATTAAGAAGCTGTAACTGTAACGAAAGTAGCATATTAAATATAAGAATTAAACTGGGTTCTACATCTTACGTATTATCTACAGTACAATCGATGTGATGGGATTATGTACCTCACAGTAAGCACTGCTCATAGTAAAGCCTTTTTTTATTATTTCTTTCTCTCTTTTTAATATAATTCTATTTATCCTGTTGACAATATAAAAATATTGTACAGTTGGAACGTGCACTAGCTTTCCACAGCACAATATCGTCCATAAGCTGCACAATAATTGTGAGTTTGCCCGAGGATGGTAATGTGGTAACCTAAAAAACTACAGGTATAACAATGAAGAATGATGGTAACAGATTATTTCGAACAATTTCCATAGTTCAGTGATACAGTAAATTACTACGTTTCGAGATCAACATTCTAAACCATTTTTCAGGTGGATACCTATTTTACACGACCACAGTGATAATTAAAATAAACCATACCAAGTGGTATGATGATCATAAAGTATGTCTTGATTCTGCAGTGACGATCGCCATTTACTGTAGGTCGCTGGTCAGTTGTCAGTGATTGGTTTCTGTGTGCTGAATCTCTTTTCTTTAGTTTGTTTGTAATAGTATTGTTTGCTTTATTTAGTGCATGTGTTGAAAGTAGTGTATAAGGGAATGACACGCAACATATTCGTTTGGTTCCTACCATTGCGAGTCACAGCGCTCAGATAGCATATTTTAAATGACTAAATTCTTTTTTCGGGCTGCGGATGTATGTTTTGCACAAAAGAAAAAAGTAGATTCGCGTCACGCGTCACGTCACGATTGTTCGCTCTGTAGCCGCTAGGGTCTAGATCTATCCCTTCTTATGCAGACGTTCCTTGGTTAGGGAATATTTCAGGGTAGGTACTTAGCACCAATTTAAAAGCTGTAAAAATGTACAAAGTCAATTAAAACTCACCTATTAGTAGCTATGTTGACTTTAACACACTAAAAAAATTCCATCGTCAAACAAGTGTTGCAAAGAGATTTAAATATATGGTAAAATACTGGTTTTAATAAATCTACGAACTACTAATTTATTTATTAATGAATCTAACGTAAAATTCATTAACTCACTGCATTATTTCATAGCAGTATTTAAAGCTCATCGGATTCTAAATTGAATTTCAGCACGATTAATGTTAATTCCTATTCCAGTTCACTACTAGTTTCGTCCTCACGAGATTTAATAAGAGGATTACAAATAAATTGGTTACATCTTTTCTAGCTAACAAAGCTGTAGCGTAATTTAATCCTGGAAGAAATTAGTTCTTCTGTTGATTTTAATATTATAACCCGTATTCAATTATATTGGGCCTTAACTTACATTCATTTATAAAATAAATTATGTATAAACAGATTTTAGTTCCAATTTTCCTGAAGAAACGTCAAAACTTTTAACTAACTTTTTAAAAGGTAAATTAAATTTAACAATGTCAAACGATAAAAAGATATCGAACAACAATATATGTTGTGTTTAAAAGATATGTAGCAAGAGTTTATTCCAGAATTGTTATTTCAGTTATTATAAACCCATAATTTCATTTTTAGAAAGAAATGACAATGAAAATGAAGTGATTATTTCGGAAACACAAGATTGTAGTGAAAATGATACTGACCAAATTATATAAACTAATATAAACGATAATAATAACGTGTATAAATATTTATTACTTTAATTTTTTAAAGTCAATGATAATTGTAACATTCATTGTAAAAAGTATTACAGAAATATGTATAAAAATAATAGAAAATATACAACTCTTTTATGTAGAATAATTTAGTGTCTCATATTATTTCTAAACATAAAAAATAACAATTTAATAATTAGCAAACATACTTTTTCAAGATATTTATTCACAGCCGTCAGTTCTGCGGCTGCCTTTCTATTTTTTATGAACGTACACTATAGTTTTGTATTAGATTAGTTATCAACCTCAGGAAGAGATCGGATTGTAGACCTTGACATATAGTGCTACCAATTTCTTGCATCACTAAACGATGGAAAATTTACAGAAAATCCATTTCCATCACAATCGTTCCATCGTTAAAAAGATAATGTTATTCAATGAGTGAGAATACTCAACAGCCAGCATCGCTTGTTTGTCATTTGAGCGAGCAGATGGTTTTATCTCACGTGACTTAACATGGCATGGCATTTCCCCTTACGGGGATTTAGGGTCGTTATTTGGTAAGAGCTCGTTAAAGTATCTGCCGGACAAGGATTGCTTTGAACTGGCTTTACCCCCAAACTCAAATATCATAGTTATTAGACCATAACGCCACTTTCAAGAAAGGGATGAAAACCTATTTAGTTGTATTTACTGATTAATAGAAAAATGTTACCTCAAAATGTTATAGGCCCCAGTAGGGTTACCTTCTGGCTGGTTTATACTTTACAATAGAAGCTACACTGTGTACAGCAAAAACTGATGTATCACTTAAATCTAGGCAAGCTTATTGATGCTCCAGGAGCGGCACATCACTAGCCGTAAATGTCGAGATAATAGCTTCAATAGTAGATCAGTAGTTCCAGTCTACTACAGGAGATGATTGTTGAAATTGGTGGTGAAGTATAAAGGGCTTTGCTAGTCTAAACTTAGGGACGTGCCACCCTCTGCCTGATCTGACTGGGAGGTTTTATAAGAGGTGGGTCCCCCTTCTTCTTAGGATTTAAATTGACCAAAGTATTTTAAGATAGCTTTAACATTTCACACCAGACAAGTAATTTAATATGCTTGTAATAAATATTGTTAGCTTCTTAAACTATTTACAAAACCTGTCTATTACCCGTCTATAAGCAAAGTGGAAATCACTATTACACAAACTTATTTCTACACAAACACTTTTTCACTGTACAGAAATATTGGCAATTTATACTGCAGCTGCTTTAAATTCTGTTATGTATGCAATGAATTATTTGAACTATCCAATAAACTCGATTTAATATTTTATGATCGGTGAACAATAAATGTCTTTCTTAGTTTGGCGGTAATATGCAAGTGATCATCGCCAAAGGCAACGATTCCCCTTTTATCGAAATCGATTTGCAGTTTTATCATCATCCTCTCCAGTCACGAATACGAGTAAATAGCAAGTTTCCCAGTTTCAAAGGAGTAAAGATCACATATCTTATTATTTCTATTCCGTTCCACTAGACTCTGCGGAACGTTGCTGCTGAAAGGTAAACAAATACCTGTTCCACGCCCACATAGAACAGTAATTAGCAAGGATAACAACATTTTGCGTTGTCCAACAATCTTAATTGAGTTAAAACGTGTTTTAGATGTTAAGTGTGCGTGTTTATATACTAGGGGGTTTTTATACCTGCCGAACATAGGAGATTTTAATCATGTAATAAACGTAGCGCTTACGTTTTGTAACATATAACGAAGGCAACTGTCTAAAATCGCATTATTATTGCAAATCAACCATAGCCAATAAAAAACTTCATTAAAGAATGAAAAACTCGTGCAACTCATGTTATGAGTTTTCTATTAATGTACTCTTAAAAATAGAAAATATTGATTTAAAAATAATTTCACAATAAAAGCCTTACTTTGCAGACGGTTTAGAACGTGCTGTTTTATAGTAACAAAGATATGTAAAACCTCGTACATTATAAAGTAATTTATTACTTTTATATTATTATAAATGTATTATTTATATACATCTTGAAGCACTAGGATGGTATTCCCGAGCGCCAATTTCCAATTTCAAAACGATTGGGGAAAGTTTTAGTGGGGGTCAAAATAGTACGGTATTAAAATGGTTAAAAATGAAATTATAACTTTTTTAGATTATATTTTTCCTAGCTTTATACGCTTGAAGCCAATCTTCAGAAGCTATAAAATAATAGTTATATAATTGTCAGATAATAAGATAACAGACGTGAAAATCGCCACTTAAGTGTCTTAAGTGGTTAATTGCAGAGAGGTTTCCTCCATGGATAGCTGAAGATGATTTAACATTTATTTACGTGTATTAAGATTTTAAGTATATGAAGCTATTCCAAATATGATCTTTGAAATAAATATTTCATATTTTTAACATTTTTTAAATTCCCTCCCATATCGAACTATCGCAAAAATAAGACAGTTGACAATACATTCCTTCATGGACATCACTGTGGTGATTTAAATAAAAATTCCAGTGGCTCTCGGCTTCTATACCATAAGTTTTAAGAGATAACTCTAAAATAAAGAGAAGGCTGCTATACGATATTTGTTTAATGGCAATAATGAGTTACATTTTGCGTCACCAATTTCCCATTAACAGTTTTTAAGTTGATCTCTAATATTTTTATCTGAAGTGATCACCAAATATTTTGAATGACACAGAATATAGAGTTTTCTACAAGCATATTAATCAGTGTTGTCAAATAATAACGTGTATGAAAATATTTAGAACTGATGAATGAGTTCAAAATATAATAATTAAAGAAAAGCTAACTAACAAATTGGTTATTTCAATGATAGGGAAGTTTAACTACAAACCGGTTTATTTTTGGTAACCTGTAATATAAAATGGTGGTTTAAAATTAATTTAAAAAATTTCATTCATGTTGTTAGAGTTAGTATGTTTACTGAATGATTAATGTTTAGTATTTAAAAAAAAGAAAAACTTTTAGTGCCATTGATAAAAATAAAACGCCTCAGTGTAGCCCAAAATTAAAGATCAAGAACTCCGTTAAGATAGGATTGGGTAAGGAAATCTTCGTTGAAAGCCATATAGACTTTCAATTCGGTGTAGCGACATGCAATGGATGATTGTAACAAGGACTGGATTAAGGACGAGATGGGGGTTATCTTGTCGTCTAGATGGAGGTTTCCGCAGTCTTGCTTGAAAGCAACGCCACATCTAATTATGATTATAGAAGTTGCATCTTCCGTAATTGTAATCCTATTTTGTTGACTGGCTTTTTTATTCCACTAATATTATAAATGCGAAAGTTTGAATGTTTGGATATTTGGATGTTTGGATATTTGTCCTCGAATCACGCTTAAACTGCTATACGGATTGTGCTGAAATTTGGAACAAGTATAGCTTTTGTTCTGAATTAACATTTAGAGTGCTTTTTACCACCCATAACACGTTCATTTCACCAATTAAAATCGAATTCAAATTGAAAAATTAGTTTGTTTACATTCGAATGTTATGATAAGAACGAAACGTAGTAATGTTTCATTATTCAAATTAAACTGGCACTAAACAGCTGTTGACAGCTATAATTCGACAAACGTTTTGAAACATCTGTTTACATTAAATTTGATCAATAAGTAAACAGTGCTTGATCGGTAATGTAATGCAGATAGTAAATAAAACATTAACATATACATTTTACTCAAGATTGTGCCAGTGACGAATTAAAATCATCTAATGCATTAAACACTGTTATAAAACTAACCTTAATGAACAAAGTTATGAATGTTTTCACATAAGTTACTTTAAACTGGTGGGCTTCCTTGACATTATGATATTACATTTAATCAATGGCTTAAGGGAAAAGAGAGAAATTAATATTAACATACCTTACAGATCCATTCTTTCCACAGTAAAAAAAAAAAGTAACGCAACACTTTAATAATGATTATTTTTGAATGTTGCATAACCTTAATAAGGATTTCCCCCTTATACCGAAAGTACATAAGAAGTAGGTAGAACTTCCCCCTACGCCGTAATAGGCTTTTCAGTCCTAGCAAACTCAACTATGCCAACGCGATTTTGACCAAAATAGATTTCCGAGAACTATATAATCAAACGTATATAGTATTTTAATCGAGGAAATATGGCAAGCTAACCTGTGACATAGTAGGTAAGTGAATTAAAACGGTCTTAAGTAGGCACTTTTTAACCGAAGTAGGCATCTAGGTCCTATGTAAGTATATATCTTTATTCTTCGTCAGAACAACAAAACAAACTCGACTATGGTACTGGAAATATCTTAGACCTGAAATTTATGACAAGGACTGGAAATATACACTTTTTGACCAAAGTAAGTTTCCGAGACCTGTATGATCCGAGATTTGTGTTTTCTTGATCGGGATTACAAGGCAGATTCAGCTGTGATGTTATGTATATAATTAATTAGAACCAGAAATGGTCCTACACGTCCCAAACATCATATAATAATTAAGTTAAACTCTGATACTATTTACCATGAACTTAATAATATCTACCTGATGTATGCCTACTTACGTTTTGAAATGTTTGTAGGACTCCCATCATATTACATTTTTATAGGGACTTCAGTTCTAAAAATTGCGTGCGAAGCCGCGTGTAACAGCTAGTGAATAATAAAAATAAAAATATAAAATAAATTCTCAGATTGGAAAATAATGCTATATATAGTGATATATTTTAGGATCTAAGCTTTTGGGTATGTTTGAACCCTTTTCTTTCCCTTTACTTCTTTCTGTTCTTTATTTTTTATGTATTAAGTCCTCCACCTGACGAAGAGGATAGATTCCAATGCTCGAAACGTTGTGTTATACCTTTTATAAATATGGAAATCATCCACAATCCTATTGTCCGTTTAGTAACATTTAGATTTAATAGTACAAAATGCCTTCTATTTCCAAACAAAGAGAGATAAAAATTGATTTTCTTCATAATACTGATCATAAAAAAATGCTAAATTTAAAAATTTGAAATAAAATTTAAAGATCAGTTTTATTTTTAGTGTTATAAGTCGGAATAAATTATATATTTTTATTTTGAAAGACATACAGATAGATGGAAATTGTGTAATGGGTTAAGTAAAATTTCCAAAATTGTTACATAACCATATCACAATTCTTAAACTTGTTATAATTTTGCAATGAACTCTCTTCTGCAGCAACAACCTAAGATGCGAGGGTGCTGCACATTCTGTCAATCTTCCTTTACCGGACTACTTAATTTAAATGCTTTAGGTTTAACTATTCTAGATGTATGAAGGTTGAGTTTAGCTCCGGTCCTCCTCTCTCATACAGCAACATCTGAAATATAACGCTGTCACAAACTTGACTCCTGGTATCTGGCTGGCGTCATGTTCGTCTGAAGGGATCCGAAAAAGTCAACTACGAAGAAACCCGAAACCAATTCTTTGTATATTTTAACATAAGACGTTCAGTACTAGGAGGAAGGTGAAGTGGAGCTAAACTCAACATTCATATAGAATCAGCCCTTTCCACTAAAGCTACGTTATGAGTTCTAGAGATGGTGTATTGATAGATAAATCCAAGGGTACAGACATATAATGCTTTCCAACTATTTCAGTTATTCTATCATAATAACACTTCACAACTTTTTAATAAACAAAATAAACGCTCATACTACTTATATTTGCGTTTATAATAAAACATATTCCATATTTACTCATTGTTGCAGGACTGACAGTGGTGAAAGAAGTTATAAATAACTCTTTGTTACTATTGTTCCTGACAGGTTTGAATGTTGCACTCCAGACGTTATATTATTCCGTAAACTCTCCTCTCACCACCAAACTCACCGCAAGCTGTTCTAAATTCGCAGTCGTATTAATTCACTAATTCTTGAGTTAACATATGTTTAAAATCATCTAATAACTCGTATTGATAAAAATTAATAGGCGTGTTTTACTAATAACTTTGTTGTTTAGATTGTGAGATTGTTTATATTGGTTGATAATGAGTTTCAAATGACAGACATTAGGCATATAATATATTTATGAAGGATAGCTAATTAAGTGGAGTTAAAGTTACAAATTAGGACATCCTAATTAACTATTCGATAATCTTCTCACACTTAATCAACACGCATGGAACAGTAATAGGGTTTTAATATAATTTGTAATAAATAAATTAGACGTTGTAATTAGAAATGTTAATTAATTATAAAGGTGATTGATTCTCTAGATGGGCTTTCCTAGCGGTCCTCTGGATTCTATCCTCATACGAATCATGTGGAAGTTTTATCCGTAGAATTTGGCGGAGATTGTAATTTTGTATTAAGATTGTAAGATTGTAAAGATGTGATTAGTACACACTGAAATTATGTTTAGTATGTGAGGTTTACTCTCATTGAGAAAATATTTCTAATTTTTTTTTGTATTTAATCATTAGATTATATAAAAAATAATAACATACTAGGGTTTACCTTTGAAATGAGCATTTTCCACAATGATAAAATAAAACACCAACCGATCATTAACATACCCTAACACCTAATTAATGATGATGGATTAAAAGAAGGAAGTATTTTCTCCACCGAGACTAGAGATCTAATCACCCACTTGCTGATCGATCGTGTTACAACTGCACAACAGAGCCCTCACTTTTTTAAGTCAGTTATAAATATTTATAACTTGAAATAAATAATTCAGGTCAAGACATATTTCACAACATAAACATGGGTCGCTGAAGCTTAGTTTTTCATCTGTCTTTATGTTTTTTTTAACAACAAAAATTAATATATTAAGAAGTAATAAGTTTAATTATAACAAATTTAGTTCAAATGTTTATGATAACAAAGCCAATTACCGAAAACATTATCACGAAGTTATATTTAGTACTTTCTAAATAGTGGCCATTAAAACTTTTAAACTTTGAATATCTTAAAAACCAGCAGTTTTTCTCAAGAATTACACGAATAACAGGTTTTAGAGAATATTATCACAAATATAATGACACCAAAATTATTTAAATAGAATAATAAATAATTGGTTTAGAGCAAATTTACTGAGGCAAAACATGGTCCACATTGAGGTTCTCAGCGAATAGCCAACAACACAAAAACTGAATAAACGACAGCTTTAAATGTGGGCCAATCTTGTCACAGTAAATCGATGTATAGACAGGGTGTAAATTAAGTCCTGATACAGCTGGATATATTCCAAACGGATTGAGATATCGATGTACAACCTTTACCATACTTAAAAAAACGTTTTTGGATTTATTGAACGATAAAAAAATTTTCCCTGCTTTTCAAAGGGAGGTACCCCTATCTTCTGACATATAATTTTAATGGTCTAATTAACAGAAACACAATGGCACGAGTAAATCATCTCTTCGAAGTCCTTAGTAAAATTTATGCGCTAATAACCCCTTACATTTCAGAGTATAAATGAAGTCCTGATAAACCATTAAATATATATTATATATCGGGTGTCCTTTTATGAATATAGAAGGAGTGATTTACTTTAGGGGTTTTTTATATGACTGACCGAGGAGTTTTTTGACGTATAAACATTTTTGACTCCCCCAATTTTGTTTTTTGGGGGTAAGTCAAAATTTTCAAATAGGAACCACTAGCAAGTGATACCTTATTTTAAAGGTATTATAAAAAGAAGAATAATGGTACAAACTAGATGTTTTTAATGTTTCTCTATCAAAAAGTTCTCTTAAAGTTTAAAGTTTGTATTAAACCCCCACAGTTTAAATTACATTTAAAGTTGTTGAAAGGCAGAGCAAACAACTACACACTAGTTATTTAGAGAACTTAGGACACAACATCATACAAACAGTTATTGCAAGAATAAATAAAGATCAGCAACCATGATTAACATTGCATTTGTTAGGTTTTTATTTGTCCGACCGAAGTCTATTAGGAAGTTCTATGAATACCAACAGCTGGTTTTGCCATTTCATCTCTTATTGTTTACCTGTCAATATGTGATACACATTAACACCACTTTGACACAGTAACTGACCGAATGTTTAACCGTAACTTAACAAACACATGATCGATAAGCCAAAAACGACTTTGTTTACATCCATTAATTAGTATGTACAAATGACAATAGCCTAATATTATTTAAATAAATATTGAATTACTAAAAGTTACATATTTTACAACTGAAATCAATAGATTTATATACGAAAGATCAATACCATATTAACCACCCGGCTCGGTGTTAAGAAATAATTGAAAGCCTTCCTAGCCTTACTGAATGTCTGAGTAAATTTTGAAAGTCAGTATTTATACAATAAATTTACTTTAGACAGTATCAAGCTGTATTAAGATTTCGTATAATGCAGTGAGTTACTGTACTTGTATTTGAAACTCAACCTTCTCTAATAAATAAGAATTTTAAGTGTAAAAAGTGCTCAAAATGAACTTTTTATAGTTTACAACTCTTCGCCTATATTACACTATACGTTGTAGTATTTACCACAAAATAGAAACATAATTATAGATCATAGGTATATTGATGCCTCTGATGTCGAAACGATGTAAAGAATTCATTTTGAGCTTCTTCTAACCGAGTTATTTCGATCTTTTCAGATGAACAGGACGTCAGAGTCTAGACGTTGCACTAAGTGGAAGGTGAACTAGAGTTAAACACGACATTAATATTGAATCAAACGTTTCCACAATAGCCACTGAAAATATGTGTGCAAAAATATATTGTTAAAAACAGTTGAAAGATAAATAACGGAACATCATTATTATTAATGATGCCGTGATTACCACTAATCAACAATCAGTGCAGATCATTGTAAATCAGTTATGGTTAGCGAACGGAATGAATCATTGTTGATGTGTTACTGCATTAATTGTGATCCAGTAATTTGAACAGGGCGTTTTGTTAATGATACATGTACAAATGACAATAGCCTAATATTATTTAAATAAATATTGAATTACTAAAAGTTACATATTTTACAACTGAAATCAATAGATTTATATACGAAATCTTAGTTAGAATGGTTCTTAGTTTCAAAGACACTAGTCTAATATACTATACAGCCGCATGTGTAACTGACTCACTGACTGATATATAGATACAAATTCTAACATAGTTCTAGAAGTGCTGGAAACTTGAAATTTGGGCACGCAGGTTCCTTTCACAATATGACCCGGAGGAAAAGTCTGAAAACCGGACTTTTTTTACTTTTAAACCCCTCAAAAAACTTGCTCAAAAATCGCGCATTCTTTACCCCCTGCAGGCATTTCTTGTAAGCCTGATAGCGGGTGAACCGTTGGAGCTACCTTCGATCTGACGAAAAAAATCGTTAGTCAGGAATGAAGTGAACTACAAAAAAGGTCTAGTGGACTTTTTGTCCTATCTCGTGTGGTTAAGCGACAAAACGCGGGAATGTTTGACATTCCAGGAGATTTTTTTGCTTAAAATAAAGTTTCGAGCCTGATAGTGTTCGAACGGTAGGTCGTAGCTCAAATCTGATTGACCCATCAAATTAGCAAATTGCGCGATCTACAGAAAAGGTCCAGTGACCTTTTGCCCTATCTCCATTGGTTTGGCCGAAAAACGTGATTATGTGCAATTTTTTTGTAATATTTACGTGAAAAGTTTGTTTTTGAGGTCGATAGCGGCGAAACCATTGGTCGGAGGTCAAAATCAATCAAAAGTTAGATTTAGGAAATAATGTGATATACAAAAAAGGTCTAGTGACATTTTACTCTATCTCCATTTGTTTGTCCGCAAAACGCTATTAAGTGAAATTATTTGGATATTTTCGCCTACAAATTTACATTCCATTCCGGGCTTGATAATGGCTAAACGGTTGGTCGTAGCTCAAAAACAAATCTTCAACAGGAATTAGGAAATGACGTGATCTACAAAAAAGGTTCAGTAACATTTTGCCCTATCCTCAATGGTTTGGCCGCATAACGCGTTTTTAAAGTTTTGATTTTTTGAGTTTTACGTGAGATTTTGTTTTCTGGGCTCTATTTCAGACAAAATCTTAGTTCTAGCCCAGATTAAAAATTTGATTTTAATACAAAATAATGCGATCTACACAAAAGGTCCTAGTGACCTTTTTACTCTATCTTCGATGATTAAGCGTAAAACGTGAATTATATTGAAAATTTTACTTAAAAACTTACTTTTCGTGCTCGATAGTGCCGAACCGTTGGCCGTAGCTTAAATGTAAAACTTTTTGTAAGTAGCTATTGATAGGATCTACAAAAACGGCCCAGCAGAGCTTTCTATCGTTTATCTTTCCGTAAGCCTGATAAATGCTCTAAATGGCTAATTTCTTTGTCGTCACTTTTAGGTGTTTTAAAATTTTGCAACTATAATTAGTGCGATTCATTGCTGGTTCCAGATTGACCTTGTATTACTACGTTAACGAGTGACTAAAACCCCCCTCCACATCGGGAGTTGGCTGAGCGTTAGTGAAGCTTCAATAGTAGATAGGGACAGAGTTTGTGTTTTGTTTAATTTTATGAAATATTAAGTTCATTGTCAAAACTCTGGCGTGGAATGATAATTTCCGAGAGTAATTTAAACCCCCTGATCAACGTTTTATTATTTTGGATAAAAACTCCTCGTGCCCAGACACAAATTTACTGGAAAAGTACCACGCGTTCTTTAACCGCCGAGAACATAAACCCCCTCTCCCGGGAATTTCTTGGTTGATGAACTCCTGATTAAATTAAACCCCCTGATCAACTTAATATTCTGATAAAGGTAGTTTTTAAATTTATTTACACTATATCTGTTTACACAACAGCTGACCGGTGCAGACTTTTATCCCAAGCGTTGTACCGACTAAACCAGAGATCGTAGCTTAAATCTGATGGCATAATCGAAACACAAAATTAAATTTCCGAACAAGAAAAGGTCCAGTCACTTTTTTCTCGTATCTCTAACGGTTAACCCGTAAAAATATCATTTAAGTCAAAACTTTGATTAAAACTGAAATATTCAATAAAATGGGTCCAATTTAATTCCGAATTCCGCTTATCCCCGAATCTGGCCAACACCCGAAAGGTGGCCTGGGGTGTGTCATTAACCCCCGGTAACATTAATCCCCCCCCCCCGGGATTTCCTGGTATGACCAGATAATCTCCTGAGTAAATTAAACCCCCTGATGTGTTAACCCCCCCGGTAACATTAAACCCTCCCAGGGAATATACTGGCTTGACCTCATGTCCGAATTTTACCAATCACCAAATCTCTTAACCCCCCTTGGGAATTCCTGGTATGACCAGATAACCCCCTGGTGTCTTAACCCCCGGTAAAGTTACAACCCCCCAGGGAATTGGGAAGTTCCTGGTATGACATAAAGTCCGAACTATACCTATCACCAAATCACTCTTATCCTCGAATTTGGCTAACATCCAAAAGGGGGCCTGGGGGCGTAGCCCCCAGCGAGCCGAAGGCGAGTTGTATCTATAATTTGATATACAAATCTAGTGTTATGCGTGTGACGTGTGTGTGTTTTACTCGATCAAGTGAAAAATACGGGGTCAATTGTACTAAAAGCTTAAACGGACATTATTAGGATCCCTGGTTAACACATAGGTCTTTTGCTATTTCAAAAGTCCCTCCGAAAAGTAATCAAAACTGTTGAGTAAACATTGTTTAATGACAGCAGAGTCATTATATTTAATAAATTGGACCACTATTTTCAATTTGTTCACCTTGAAAGTACAGAGTAAGCTCAATAGTAACAAAACTTCCTATTTCAAACTTTAATGCAAGCGCTGTTTAGCATACAGAAAGAAAATTAAAAGTTTTAGCAAAAATTACTTTTAACTGTTATTTGTAGCACATATGCATGGTGCTAGCTCACTAATTTAATGCAGATATCAAAGACAAATTTACTATCTAACTTTTACAATAAATTAGAATATTATAAAACCCATCTTGGTTGTTAAAAAAAAAAAAAAAAAAAAAATAGGTTTCTCAGACCTGCGTATAAATATACACTTTAAAGGCACGTATGCGCAACAGGAAGTAATCTGGTCGTTTCCGTTCGTGTTTGCTTATTCACGGACGGATTTCGTTGAAATATGTACAGTTATAAGTAAAGCTGATACCTTTCAATTAAAAACATTTTGTTACTCCTATGCTTTGACGGATTTCCTTGAGTAAGGTACCGTTGGAATTGTTATATAAAAAAAAATAGTTGGCATTCTGTTTTTTTGAATATACTGGTTATTTTGGAATATGACTTTTAATGTTCAACAGACGGAATTTTGTTAATATTAGAGAAAATAACACTTTTATTTTTTTAAGTTTCCTCTTGTTTATTGCTACCTATGTGCAATGTTTGGTATCTTTAGCTTAACTAGTTCAAGAGATATTAATTTTCTCATAAAAATACAAAATGGTGGCTAGTGCCTAAACGATACGTTTCTCCACCTATGTTTATAGGACAATTTTTCTTAAAATGATGAATACTATCTTTCACTAAAGTTTGTCTAAAGCAAAAACTAAAAGCAAAATCAACAATTGCACGCAAAAAAATACAATGGCCGTAAAATATTCTTTGTGGTATATCTATATTTTTATCGCAGCAACATAAACTCAATGTTAGCGTCGAAAATATCATTCACAGGAACTGGAAGTACCGATTAGAGTGTAAAGCTTACGAAATTGCGGGCGAAGCAACGGGTAACTGTTAGTTACTATTAAAACTGAAATACTTTTGTTGAAAACTATTCTGACATGTTAAAATATATTGAAGATGGAGCTTGTATTGGTTACTTCTTAACTTATTTACATTCAAACACATAAACTAATATTTAAAATTGTTGTGATTTGTCTGACGAAGATAGCCTTGCTATCGAAAGGCCTCACAAAATTAAAAGTTTTAAATATTGGTTTATTTGTTTGAATGTAAATATCTTAAAAGATGCTTACGAGCTTAGCCTGAAAGGGTTTTATATAGTTTTTGCGTCACAACATTCGTCATAACCTCAGTTTGTCCATAACAATAAATTTCAAAAGCGGCTTCTGATTTGTATCGCCTACCTCAGAATTCCTGCACCCTTTTGTAATGTAACAAAATCAATAAACATGAACACAAAGCAGAAAAGTAGACTTCTCAAAGTAGGGAAACACAATAGGATATTACAAAACTCTGTGCTGTCAACAATACGCAATTTGTGCGAGTTTCGTTGCTGAAGGGAGATACAACGTTGTAATATAACGCAGCACCATTCTCTTGAATACCTTTGGGATGCATTTGATCTAGTTTCGTACATAAATATTCATCCTGTAGATAGTGCTGGAACATAAACAAGTACCTTGTTGTGATTAATTAGAGGTAGACCTAACAATAAAGATGGTATTATGTTTCCATAACAATCATGAACTGCTAAATTTACTAACAATACATACAGCAGTTTAAATAGAACCAGTGTTTAATTAATTATTTCACTAATTAATAAATGATTAATTAAGATATGTGGTGGATCAATCAGCTCGCTGTGCTCACTTGGTTTCGCCCTTCGGTAGCAATGCATTGCTCTATTTATATTTTAAAGCTCATAAAGATCTGACACATACAAACTGAATTAAATTCTAATTACTTTCTAACACCTAATTTTTTGATGCTGCTTTACAACACTGTTTCCACGGTTATTTCCGTCTCCCTGTAGAGAAACAATGTTTCTAATATAGACAATAAACTGAAACTGGCAATAATATTTATAGGCCTATACATACATGATGAAGTGGCGGAGTTGTTCCTTGAATGGCTGAAACTTAACCAACCAAATAACCAATACCACAAATAGTAATACATAAGGTTTCCTTTACCACAGTATATCATATTTTTCACGATTTGTAAACTAAAAGAAAGAATATAAATTAAATAAGAAATTAATAACAAAGAAAACTGTGACACATTGTCAAAACGAGGGCTTGTAATAAGAACTGAATTGATCACATTTAGCCATATTTGCTTTGGTTTATCAGTCAATCACAATACATATCCATTCCCTTTGACTCATCTGTACTTAGGTTGTTTCCAGTTGTGGTTGACTAATTATGCTCACAGGAACAGTTGATTAAAAATGCTCTCAAGACTGAGGACAAAATATTTAAGTAGTTTAAACAGTATTAGCAATTTTGTGACGTGTCATGAACTGGAAAACGTGGATGAAAGAAAATCAAAAGTATAAAACAGATTAGATATTATTGCAATAAATCAATGCGAAGTCACAGTATGGTTTTAAAAAGTTTTTATAGTATGAACCAATAATAAAAAGGCCTATTCCTGTTCCATCCTTTTTTGCTGCTACCTTGTTTCTGCCGTGACGATTGCCATGTAATATTGGTGTTTGGTCAGTTTTAGGTGCCTGGTTGGCCGATGCAGATCTATTCACATGTATTATGTAGTTCAGTTTTAATACTTAGTGTTGTGTCTTGTTTGTATTGGGTGTATGTTATAGAGTTAGTGAAGTTGACACACAACATGGTGGCTGTGATTCCTGAATTATACGTGTCATAACGCTGTGGTACGATTTGTTTATGGGTTTTAATTATGTGTTAGAATTATTTACCTGAAGAAGAAGTCGGATTTCAGATCTGAAACGTAGGTTTACTGATTTTTTATGTCACTGAACAATGGCAAATGTCCGGAAAAAAACCTGTCTCCTTCACATCCTTCAAAAACTAATTTCAAACAAAGAAAACGTAGACGTGTAAGGCTAATAATTAAGAAAATAATAATACATTTCTTTTATAGATTTGCAACCAAATCATAGGAATCTTAAATTTTTATTTAAATGTCTTTGATATCTA
The DNA here is from genome assembly GCF_021130785.1 of Homalodisca vitripennis. Classification (NCBI taxonomy): domain Eukaryota; kingdom Metazoa; phylum Arthropoda; class Insecta; order Hemiptera; family Cicadellidae; genus Homalodisca; species Homalodisca vitripennis. Next base: position 9,181,195 of record NC_060210.1, read on the forward strand.
ATCATACACTACTAATTATTCGGAATCGTTGAATAACGCAAGGTTAAAAATATTGCTCCCAAATAATATTTTTTTTACTACTGACATAGGGAAATAAAATTTATATATCAGGCAACTAAATAAGTTACTTTTATTTGCCAGCCAAATAACTGAACTTCTTAGTAGTTGACTAATGTTTATATAAACTTTATTAGTCAAACAAAATACAACATTTTTATTGTCCAAAGCCATATATATTGTACGAGTACAAAACAGTCATTCTAAAATTGTCTATATTTGTTAACAGCAATTACAGCAATAAATTCCATGTCATATGTTCTTCAAAAAATAATCAGTGCTCGTCCCAAAATAATGAATGTTCTGCCGCTTGGTGTGAAAGTTCACTTCGACTGAGGCAATTTAAAAAAAGATTAAAGCACTACTTGATAAAGCATGAATTTTATTTAAGGGACGAGCTGTTGAATGGAACCTTCAAATTTTGACCAATAACAACTCTATTTAAATCTTTGCAATCACTTCTTTGGCAAAAAGTAATCTTTATTTTAGTACCGTTATGTTAGTTATGTTTATTTTGAACAGCTTGAGCTTGAAACTTGCATCAATGTACAGAAAAAATAAATACTCAATATTTTCATATGCACAATATGCAAAATTATGACAGTGAGAATACCTTTTCGTCTATACTGTACCACTTTTTGTAGTCTGGGTGTCTCTGGTGTCGAAACGATACGGGGGCTCGTTTTGAGATTGTTCGTTCTTCGTCGCTTGTCAGATTTAAGATGTAGCCTACCCGTATATTATTCAATGTTATAACTTGAATAATATAAATATAACAGTTATAACATGCAGTGTAATTTGACACGTGTGATACGAGGTATTACACGCCATAGTTATGATTTAACTTCAGACACATATCTTGCATTGCGAGTTACATTTATATTAAATATTCTTATAAGGACTGACATTATTTTTATGTCTTGGAATATTGTAGAAATATTCTGCAGCATATGCTGTAGATATGTTTTTATGACAACTGATTAATTGGAAAGTTTGTTTTAGAATATTAAATAATTACAAACAGAATTTATGAGTTTGAAACTAACTTCAGATGCAAAATTTAATTATTGTGTCAAATAAAAAGTGTCCATGTGTTTATTGCTCTAGGTTTAAAATACCTTACTTTGATACGTCTTATCATGATTCATTTAACTTTTTAATTTTTTGCTGTTCTTGGTTGACTAGAATGACATATTATTAACATACATTTAATATTCATTATTTTAGAATTAAAATTTGTTTTCTCTTTTGCGTCACGAATTTTACTGCTTGGTGTTTCAAAAAACGGTGGTAGTTTTAAACGTAGATTTATAATCTCTCAATATCACTGTTTCTGCGGACATATTACTACCTTTATTTCAATGTATGCTCACGATTATTTCACTAATTTCTAACAGGCCTCAAAAGTATCGACAAAGAAACTATATTATTAAATATAAAATTTAGATTAATTACTGATGCTAATTGGATCAAAGGGTAGGCATTCCATCCAATTAATATCTCCAATGGTCGAGAGCTCGTATAGTCCAGATACTCACAGAGGTCCAAAACTCCTAGAGGTTGGAAATGACACCAGGTTACCAGCTCCTGCGGATCAAAATAATCTAGAGTTTTGAAGGTTCGATATGCTCAAAACTAGAAAAGCGGAGATTACTACAGAGCCTTTATGTACCAGAAACTGTCAAACATGGACAGTTTCCAGAGATTAGACGTTACTCGTAGATATCAACTTCTATAAGCTGTAACCTTCTAACTGTGCAATGTGAGCTCGCTTATACCAGAAGATTCAATAAACCGGAAGTGGAAAGAGATAAAGAATTTTAAATGCAAGAAGTTACTCGAAGTTGTCAGGTCCTATTGATCGAGACCTTTGGGACATTGGAAGATGGTCCAATAGTTCCTAGAGCCTAATGATCCTCAGAGCCAGGGGGCTGCAAGAGGCCAGAACCAACCAGATATTCGAAACTGACGTCACTCAAAAGCTCATAAAGACTTGGAGGATCCACAGGCTGATACTTATTTGCAGGATCTCTGAGTGGCCAAAAATTTCCAGAGACCGCAAGCAGCTTGTCGTCAGCAGCAGCTCGGAAGATTTTCAGTACTACCATCACAAAGCCAGAAGGTAACTCAGGCACAAACTAATGCACAATCTGGGTACTCTTGAAGGTCAGTTTAATTGAGAGAGTGGTATGGTAATTACACAAAACCAATGAGTAATTTTCAGCAAATGCAACTTTACCTTAAAAAAGCTTCATGCAAAAATGTAAGTCTTTAGGTTAGTTCTCAATACAGATAGCCATAAATAATTCACCTAACAAAACTTTTATTATACGTTCCCAACGCTCAAATATAAAGTGTCGAATCCTGCGTAAAGGATGGTACCATTAAATGTTATAGAAGTCTTTAAGATATTTACGCTACAAACTTGTTTAAGATTTTTAATAATTACACATAATACATTTAAAAGACTGAGGTGACGCTATACAAATTTTATATTAGCATTTATAGAAGACATGTAGTTTGAAATATAAATGTAATTATGTGAAGAAAACCGTGAAAAGATTTTGCACGTGGGTGGAATCAGGTCAGCGGTGGGGAACTCCGGAGCCTGGGGACTGTATGGGTGACAGGAAACTTCTGCACGGGTGGAAATGTCGGATCGTTGGCTTTCAACTGTGACGTCACAAGACATGTTGGTTTAATGTTGTGCCCGCAGACTTCTCAGTAAGTTCTGTTCCACATTCCCATCTACGAGTATGATGTGTTAAGTTATTGTATTGCACCGCAAAAGCTGACAATCCTGTACTCAAGAGTTGAATGTTTTCGAATATCCCTTCACGCAAATTTAAATTCATTCTCTGTCATATAGAACCAAATTCTTAAGAAGATAATGTTTCACAGTATTAAAAAAATTATATATTGTGTTATATAATATGTGACTTAAACAATATAAAATTCTATTTTCAGGAGCTGAGAACCAATTTGCAGCAAAAACGCACACAATCCAGTTCTTTGGAAATCGATAAAGACATTTCCCATGAGGAAAAATCTTTCGTTAGCCAGGCTAATTTTGGTGGAGATTGAAATGAGATGGTAGCAAGTAATTGAAACGATAATAATTTTTCAAATTACATCAATCGTCAGACATAGAAGTTAAATCAGCGTCAGCTAATCGAATACAGACTCTCTTTCAGTCTCTTTGAAGAGTCGCCTAACGGTTGATTTATTTAACGAAAAACCATTGCATACGAGTACATCACAATATGTACTCAATATTTGGAGAAATGTACATATTAGGTATATATTTCACGGATAGCTGCAGGCAACAACATTAATTACACAATTTATCCATCGCACAAAAGAACCATAAGACCAATGAAATACTATAAGTAATATAAATAACAAAAAGTACTTGCTCCACCAGGAGTCGAACCCGGGTCTCTCACTTGCCGGGTGAATGTGCCTACCATTACACCACAGAGCCCTCACTTTTTACAATTCAATCATATTGTATTTGGCCGTATCTGTCACATATGCGTTTAAATAACTAAACTAACATATGATTGGAAGACCAAATACCTGTCAAACGACTTTTATTTATGTTCAATTGTATAAATGGCAATAGCCTTATTTAATTTCAATAAAACATTGAATCACAAAAAGTACTTGCTCCGCCAGGAGTCGAACCCGGGTCTCTCACTTGCCGGGTGAATGTGCTACCATTACACCACAGAGCCCTCACTTTTTTCCAATTCAATCATATTGTATTTGGCCGTATCTGTCACATATGCGTTTAAATAACTAAACTAACATATGATTGGAAGACCAAATACCTGTCAAAACGACTTTTATTTATGTTCAATTGTATAAATGGCAATAGCCTTATTTAATTTCAATAAACATTGAATCACAAAAAGTACTTGCTCCGCCGGGAGTCGAACCCGGATCTCTCACTTGCCGGGTGAATGTGCCACCATTACACCACAGAGCCCTTACTTTTTACAATTCAATCATATTGTATTTGGCCGTATCTGTCACATATGCGTTTAAATAACTAAACTAACATATGATTGGAAGACCAAATACCTGTCAAACGACTTTTATTTATGTTAAATTGTATAAATGGCAATAGCCTTATTTAATTTCAATAAACATTGAATCACAAAAAGTACTTGCTCCGCCAGGAGTCGAACCCGGATCTCTCACTTGCCGGGTGAAATTAAATAAGGCTATTGCCATTTATACACTTTAACATAATATAAATAGCAATAACAATAATCATGTTAAGACAATAATTATAATAAAAACCAAAAGAACCATTAACATAAATCGTATCTGTAACATCTTGCATATCTGTAAGTATTAACAAGAACAGATTATGCAAAATTCAATAATAATCAACAATATTAATGCATAACAATTAGCAACCGTGCACAAGAGGCATCCAAGACCAAAGAAAATCTAGCTTATTAACAACCAATATCAATACAAGTACCATAATAATACAAGAAGTATAATTAAAACCGTATCAAAAATTAACGTATATTATCAGTAAGCATTAACAATAAAATAAATTATGCTACATATAATAATAAACCATTACATAGCAATAACATCGGGTAAGAACTCTGCAACAGTAATTCATTATCAACAATCACAGTCTCTCTAAACTAAACATGTGGCCCTCCTAATGCAACACCAGGAGCAATACTGGCACTTTTTGCATTTTTAAAATCGATTATCATCGCATTGAAATAAGTGAAGGTTAATCGCAAAAATTCCCATTCCAAAACTACTTACGATTACATTATGTCTATATTAAAGGTCTGAGTTCAGCCTCGGGATTTTTAAGGACGCTGGAGTTAAAATAACAACGTCAACATGAGGTAATAGCGGCTAATCATCAACATGGGCATTGTAAACGATAAATGTAATTAAAAATTATAGTTGAACGCATTGAAAGTTGAAGCCAATGAAAAAAATAACTTAACCAGATTGGATTAAAATAGTAGAAAAGCTATACAACAAACGCAACGCAGTTATCAAACAATGATAAATGGTTTTGGTCATCGCTGCGTTTTACTTTTGATTTATGGTCTATTCAGCAATTCAGCAAAGCTTTCCGATACCACACATCAGTCGTTTATCGGAATTGAATTATGTTTTGTGGCACACAATACTCTATATTTTTAATTCAATTATGACGAGGTCTATTGTACATACTAAATAATGCAATAATGTTTATAAATGTGTCTTGTTACAATATAGCTAATTCCAAAGCATCAATCAAGGTGGACACTTTAGTTGTATAAAATTAGTCAAGCGTCGCAGTAATATTGGTGCTATTATAGTTTATTATTGATTTTCTAGTAACTTTTATTCTGTATCTGAAATAAGAATCTATAATTAAAATTTTATGCCAGCATATCTAATTTCCCTTAGTGATATTCAGTTATAGGTTGAAAATTGTACATTACAATTTATTCATGAGGCGCATACTCACCAACGTACTTTTTCTGAACTATACACCAATCATCACAAGAAACAAGATTCATCTTCACGAGTAAGATGAAATTATTTCTCTTCTTAAGACACTTTAAGGTATTAAAAATATACCGAGTCCAATAAATATTTATAGAATATGAACTATATGCTGGTGTAACGAAGACCAACGACGATTCCGTTTCATTGCCAAATATATGAAAATATTTCTACACAAATAATTTTAAATCCCGTCCAATCAGATTGAGAAAGCAGAATAAATTCCTTCAAAAAATCTACACTCATTGTTAATTTTGGACTTTGTTACATACGTATTTTTATATTTTATATACATTTATAATAAAATAACGTTCAACTTTTTTTATTGTATTTTTATATGTAATAGAGATAAAAATATGGATGGACGGCACATGTATGTGGTATTTTGTAGTCTCAAAAATTATACTAAGAGAGTTTTATTGTCTGTATGTTAAGCACAATATTAACTTTGCGTTAAAACCTAGTGAAATGAAATTAGGAACATATATTGGATCTGGAAAATAGTATATGTAATTATTTACTTTTCATAATAGACACTCATATTTCTAGGATAGTGCCCTTGAAGTAGAAAACATACCTCCGGTTATCTGTAAGTCAATAGATCTTAATTACTGGATTTTGTTTATTTGATCGGTTTTAAAAATACAAGTAAGATACTTTTGTGTTTAAATATGAGATGTAAAAGGTAACAATCCAATATACTTTTTATTTAATTTTATGTCTGTTATTTTTTTTTATGTCTGTGGCCTTAAAAATTATTAATATATTTAAAATTAGTCACTAAAAACCAACTGAGCGTTTACCAGAGCCTTCACCAGTTGTTGACGAAACAGATTTGTGTGTGTGTGCACTATAAATTTCGGTTGAGTTAACTTAAAGGGTTGACTTTGGGTGTGAACCTACTCATATAGTGGCAAAAATAAGAAATAACCCATAGGCAGTCGTTCTCCGGGCCAGAATGTCGTCCACTGTGAGGCAAATTCGGGCCTTCCACACTGACCAGTAGTCGTGTTGTGTGTTTAAACTGGTTAATTAACATACATGATGCCAGAAGTTCTTTTATTTTTTCCAAAAAGCATTTATCATATAGGCCTTGTATTTTTGAAGGTCAGAGGATGAAATTTGTCCGGGATTTGGAAGCTTTTAAAACCCAAAGTTTTATTACGCATAAGGTGTAAATTAATATAGTTCTTTGTAAACCTTATAAGGAGATTTCAAACAAGCCAGTTTTATTAATGAGATTAGGCTTAACAGCTCTTCAAGACCGAAAAATTCCAGACAAAAGCGTGCTAGAACCTGAAGGCTCTTAGAGCATAAAACATTTACCATAATCTTAAGGTTGATGTGATTATAGTCACCAAATTTTAATTCAATAATTAATACTATCAAGTCAATTTTAAGACGATTTATTGTGAAAGCCGTCTCTTTATATAAACATAGGCAGACATACCGCATAAACTAGGCGTGTAGTAAATTTTCAATTGACAAAACGTTTCTTTCTTTGAAGTAATTTTCAATGTAGGGAGTATTAAAACAATTAAAATACGTACTAAGTAACCAAATTCTTAGATTTTATAATATAAAGGCACGGAATAATGTTTTTAAACCAATTCTTTAAATCAAAATTAACTTTAACTCTACGCATTGCGTTGTTTTTTAATAGTTACCATGAAATGAAAACATTGACATTTGAATTGTACCTTTATTTAACAAAATGTATGTATCAATGTATTATTACTAATTAATAGTAGTTATGTTATTTACTTTAATATGTTGGCAACATGTGCGACTGACCTCAATGAAATACCTGGAGTAGACGTCAAACATGATTTAGAATATAAAATGTATGAGTTAATCTATATTTTCAGTATAAATAAATGAATTCTATCTGAAAAAGCCAGCTAAATGATCTATGGGTATCGTGATGTCACTTCTAAATACATTTTCCTGGATATATTTTTCTTCCTTCTACGCTACACCAAGTTTATATTTTAATGATTAATCCAGTAACTTATAATAGGAGACGTTTTTCCATAAGAATAACTACACTACACATTGAAAAAAAATATATATAATTTTTTTGTTGGATTGTTTAATTTAAATTATTATTGTTATTGTTGCTCTTTCGTTTGCGTCTGAACCATACCCGGCAAAACAAACTAACATTAATTTATGTAGAATATAGCGTCTCTAGCCTACGCACAGGCTGCTTGCCCATGTAGGCTAATTTCCAACAAATATATATTTAGAAATTACAATGTTTAAAATTTCATTGTTAACAAAAATTTATTTGCAAACCCATTTGTAATCTCTGTTCCTATATGAAAATTGTGGAAATAAATTTATATTTCATTTAATTTTATTTCATTTCATTTCGGAGTTAGTTATTACATAACACCAATGTAAAAACGTTCGGTAAGGCTGAGCCAAATTCCATATTGGGACATGCACAATTTTCAATCTCGATGTTCATTAGTCTATAGTATAGTCTGGTCCATAGTCTATAGGGTAGGTCGGTTATCGAGAGATTGTGTCATACAGACAGACAAAAATTAAACTTTCCATCCTATCGCTATAAGCTTTGATAACGCTTAATTGTAAATTTGTACAATTATACATTTCGTGAAGTTTGTAAATTTTTAATTCCTTATTCCAAATTATGAATCTCCCATCATTATTCTCTTCATATTCCAGATATATAACCCTTTAATGAATACACGTATATGAATACGAATTCAGTTATTGAATATTTTATTAGAATACTGTAGGCTTGAAATTCGTATTATATTTGTATTCAATGGCATTAAAATCCATTTTGAGGTATACGAATACGTGAATACCCGGGTTGTATTCGAATACTATTCGATTCTGTACCGTCACTAGGGGCGGTAATTCTGATTTCTGATCTTGACCAAGTAGTAGGTGAAGCTCGCTTGTTGGTAGCCATGGGCTTGTAACACGAACTTACACGGAGCGTTACACCATGAGTAGCGTAGTATAGCAGCGGAATAGGCAGAGGAATAATTTTATTTTGGGAGTAACTTCTATTATTATATAGGCGAATTATAAACTTGAAGTGACTTGTTTCGACAAATTGTTAAGGGGTAGAAGGAAGTGTTGCTGTGGTCATAAGTATTAGTAGTATACTAAGAAGGTGCGTACATGTAATACACCAATTGTTGAAAACAGAGAAATACTCTGATAGTTTCAGTACTAATATGGTGTAATACACCGAGAATTGAACACAGAACAAAAACAAAACTCTGATAGTTTAGTACTAGAAACGGTGTAATCCACTGATTCTTGCAAGCAGAACAATACTCTGATAGTTTAGGGCTAAGAACGATGTAACCCACCGAAGTTTGTTAAACAGAGACATACTCTAAAACTTAAATGGTTATGAGTCCCAATTTAGCAGCAGGAGATCACCTGGAGTAAGGGTAAGGCCTAAGTATTAGATTTCTTCGAAACGCTAAGGGTGGTATTTACGATTTCCGGTCGTTAACTTAGTTAAATACCTTACTTGGATATCGCACACGAATAGGGCTACCGGGCTACGGATTGGGAAGGTAGGAAGTTCAATTAATACTCAAGCATTTAGACAAGAAGGTGAGCTATGATGGACTGATGGTCTTTGAATACTTGGTCTGTTTGACCTGTAAAATTTGAGCCCTCCTATTCAAATAGTTTGAAATTGAAACCAAAAGTGAGATTTGAGCGGTAAATAGTTAGAGGTATTTTATTTAGGACTATGAAAATAATCCCGGCTTATAGCTACCGCGCAACCAGGTTTGGCTGGCTGTAAATTTATTTACAGCCCGAAACCCCCTTACAAGTTATAATTTAGTGTTGTGGTTTTAGTCTTACAGTCATAAGTGTACTATTGTGCCGGTGAATACATTGTAGTAGATAAATTGGTAATATCAATGAAAATTTAGTTATACAAGTTTTTTCTCTAGGTTTAAACTGTACTTTTATTTAGAGTTATCTATTGACTACGATTTTTTGGCATACAACTTTGGCAAAATATCAAATCTTAGTAATATTTGGGTATAAATGAGGAATAAAATCTATACGTAACGTGTTATGTCGTTATTTTTATAATTTGAAATATCTGAAAGATACTAAAATTCGTGTTTTCAGTATATACACCTTACCACATTTTTATGAGTAACTTTGGTAATATTACGGTTAATGCAAGAAATCTTATATTTTTAAAGCTACATAAGATAATGGCTTCAAAGCTTTTTAACGAATTTAACGCTAGTTCCTCATTTTTTTAGAATGTTTTAAATACATTTATAAACAAACAATATAAAAGGATACATAACTTGTTATACATAATTTATTTTTACGTAATGGAATCCCCTATTTCGTCTGAAAACTGTGATATACAAAATTGTTTAATTTAATATAAATTTCCTTTTTATGTAAATTTTTTTTAAATAGACTCGTACAAAATAATAAGAAATGTCCTTCTAACATGGAGTGAAATTACCTCAGAAAAGTTCAAATAAAGGTACACTTCACACGGATTTCTCTGAATGTCATGCCCTCTGTTCAATAGCTATATACATGTATTTCAAATTAAAAATTTAAGAATGAAACATAAATACAGATTCTGGAACGATGAAATATTTTGCATTTGGAAGAAATAAACCTGGATTAGAAATCTGAGAGGAGAAATCAATGTCACAGTGCATAAATGAATAGTCACTGGGTGGGTGTTCTATTTAGGGTTTGTTACAAAGCACTTACACTCGCGATGTATTTTCGGAATATCAAAATCAAATTTAATTACAATGGCTCGAGCAAGCGTATAAAATAATACTTACACCTTCTTATTTAAGCATAAAATCACATAATAATATCTTATTTGGGATCATAACTATTATGGATATTTAATGTAGAAACATATATTTAAAAAATACATGTTTAGCAAATTTCCATAGGTAAATTAGCTACTGTGATCACTTCAATATTGATCTCTGGGTTCGGAGAGATTTATCGTGTATCTATTTTTAAAATACAGTACACGTTAAGAACAAAACCATCGAACATAAGTTCATCGTTCCAATATTTTTTCACATTTCTGTACATTGAGTTGGGTTTCACATCACGTTTTCACAATGTAAACATTCAATAAAAATGTTGACATTACAAGTAGATATCTAAAAGATAACTAATTTAGCCAAGTCAAATCCAACTAAATATGGTGGAATTGATGGTAATCTAAAGCCAAAAGTTTAAGAGGCGGCTACCACCACAATCGAATCGAATCATCGATATTCATGATTATCTAAACTACCGAAACCAAAATATCGAATCGAATTATGTTATCGGTATTTCAAAGTAAATATGAATAATAAACTATATAAGACAATGTAACGCACAAATCAATGTAAGATTTAGTTAATTATTGCTCTTATCTATATAAATAAAAATGAATTTCCGTTCGTTAGTCTCGCTAAAACTCGAGAACGGCTGAACCGATTTGGCTAATTTTGGTCTTGAAATGTTCGTGGAAGTCCAGGAAAGGTTTAAACGATGAGAAAATATAACAAAATTGCAAGGAAAATACTAAAAACGACAAATTGATTTTCCCATACAAACTGTTCTTACCTGTCAAACGTTTGATTGATGTTCATGTTTAACTTAATTTAATTTAACAGCTGTAACAAATACAAATGACGAAGTGTCTCAGTATCATATGTTTACTTACTAATGCATGCCATTTTGGGTAAAAAAGCTGTCGCCATTATATGTTAACATTATTAGTGCAAGAAAACAATAATATCAGATACTGCTTACAATGCCGAGAAGAAAACGACCTAACATAGGTCGTCGAAGTAGATCGAATGTGCGGCGAGCTACCTCACGCGCTAATCGCACTGATGACCAGTAAGAGACTGATAATGATAACAGTCGTATTGGTATGGCACATTTGCGTTCTACAGTAAATCAGAATGAAGTGGATAGACAAAGAATGCAACGAGTTCGGGCACAACGATCACAACAGCAGCGAGCCCGGGAAAAGGAAATTGACCGATTCCGCAAACGCAATGCTCCTGTGAACCTGGAACGAGCAGCATTCTCCTACGATCCTGAAATCGATTATAGTGCCGACAAATCAAATAAAACATATATTGATCAGTCTTTATGGTAAGAAACATATTTTCTTAAATTTCTCGGCACTTGGAAACACCGGCACTTGAATCTTTATACAATATAACTTTCGAATGATGTGGGTTAGAATTAAATGTTAAACTCCACCTCTATATCAAAATTATTTATGAACCCGGCTTGCTCATGATGTCTTCACTTTGCTCGCTAGGACCTGACGGCGTGGCGGGAGACCTCGTTACATAGTAGGTGATATTGTGAGTACATGTTTAAAGATTAAAAGTTTGTGTCACCTAAGAGCATAACGTTTAGTAAAATATCAATTCATTGTTCCAAATCAATGAAATATTCAATCAGCGAAGTGAACGAAGAGGTCAAATAGATAAAAAGATGTAATTAGATTTTCTAATTGAGACTGGTGTTAAGTTAAAATATTTAGACTAGCAGCGAACAATAAAGTAGTTGTAGTAGGCATGTTGTCTAGACCAAGTCATTATTGTGCTAGACAATAACACAAACACACACAATGGCGAGTCCACTATTGTTCTTGATGAGTCTTGTTTCCAGTGACCACAATTTACGCCTTTGTCTTTTTACACCAAGTAACAGTATTGTTTGATATGCAGGCTTTTGTTGCCCAGTAACAAGATGTCAGAATCGATATAGTGAATATATAAACGTTTAAAAAAATGACTATACAAACGAAACAATTATCTATGATATTTTAATTTATATTTTTCGCCCTATCACTGAAAGGATTTTAAAATTCCGATCTAAATTAAGATTCAGGAATACCATGATGTAGTAGTTTGGTAACTGCATGAACGTTTAGCTCCAGTTTACCTTCCTCTTAATGCAGCATCTAGATTCTGACGCTGTCATAGAATTGATTTCTGGCATCTGGAGTCATGTTCGTCTGAAGAGATGAAGTAGTCTGTTAAAGCGTCAGATTCCAGACTATGCTCTAAGAGAGAAGGTAAAATGTAGCTAAACTCAACATTTATCATTAACAAACCCTTCCGATCATATCTACGTTACATGTACATTGGTAAACTTATTGCTGTATCTGGATCATAGATAAAAGAAATTTTTACATGCCCGGTAGACATAAGAGAAGTTTTGTGAGGTTAGTGGTGATAGCTTCAATGACGCTCTGCCAAATTTCTAAGTTTGACATGCACCACCTTATAATTTATCCTTGACTATGTAGGAATGTATGTTCATTGACAATGTGCAGTCTACATTAAAAATCTTTCTTATTATATCTGGCCACACAATATATTCAAAGTTTTGCTCAATGAGATAGGTTTCTTAATAGGTATTTAATAATAAACATTCTGATGAGGTAGATAGGATTGTACAACGCAAGAATGGACGGAATAAAATCTTTTCACTAAAATTGAGCACTGAATTTTCAATCTGATTTTTGTGTTTCAAGTTAAATATCTTATGTTTACTTAGATTGTTTAAGAATTTATTTACTCTGCTATTTTATCGTTGCCATTATGCTTACCCATAAAGGCCAGTGTAGAAATATTAGGTAACTCTCAGCCAAATCCCATGGAATAACATGTACCATCATTGAATTCAGTATTTTATAAATAGAAATAAAGTGTTTATGCAAACTTTTAACACTGTAGAGTACTTAGTTTTCGAGATATCACGCGGAAAAATATACAAAAATATCTGTGTTTCATCTCCTCTACTGGTAGACTTCGCTCAATCTCTGCAAATTACAATATTTATGATATTTTTCATTTCATTATCGGTTTTCGTCATTTTGGCCCTTTCAACAAACTTTAACAGCATAAAAACAGTAAAGTCACAATGCCTAACTTTTAGAACTTTTAAAGCCAAAACTCGCTCCTTTTTTCCACGCAGTGTAGAATTATTATAACTGAAGGCGTAGTTCGATTAATAACGGATTTAAAACATGGCAGACTAAAATTAATTCACTGTCGTAACAATGGTAAGTAACAATCTATGATAAATAAGAAATACTGTTTGTTAGTTATTGGATAAAATTCAATATCTAGTCAACAACTCTTTTTTGAAGATATAACACCTTTAATAAGCCAAAATTTGGATCCTACTAATAAATCTATATACATATCCGTTTCTTCATTCTTTTTTATTCAAACTTAAATTCGAATCTTACATAAACTGTTGATAATTTATACTATTTTACAATAGGCACACATGTGCATTGTCAATTATGTAAGGAATTAACGATCTTATAAAACTAGCAAATCTACCTTTATAAAAATAAAGCTATTCCTTAACGAGCACCTTTGGGAAGATCAACGTGTGCTCGAACGTTTCATGTAAAAGAACCGTTCTGTTGAGATTTCATGGAGAGACTTCATCAGAAGGTAGTCAGTGGTATTTGGCTTTTATGTGTACAGTGTATACACGAATTACTCTAGCAAACATCACAATTTTAATTTTAATGTCAAAATAAGTAAAGTATAGTCCTATTGTACTTTTAGTGTACTGCCTACCCATCTGTTCGTTTTGTTTTTAAAGAAACAATTATATGATTGAACTGAATCAAGGTTTAACGTTCAAACTTTACAAAATATTTAGTATAGTTAATAGTCTAAAAAAATAGTTTCAGAAAATATTACACCTGGTTTAAAAATGGGGGCCATACAAAAACGTAAAATTTTAATAATACAACATCGGGAGGTTTTATGAAAGTTTAATAAGAATAATCAAATATGAGCTCCATTCGACACTAATCAAGTTATTAATGCTATTTAAATGCTGATTAATGATAAGCTGAAATTACTTACTCGTTATGCTAAATACTTTGCAGTTTTAAAATTATACCTTAATTCAGTTTCGTATATACTTTCTTACATACAAATGACATATGAATGACATAAAAATGATACATGTGTAATATGCGATTAACTAAGCAAAATAGAATTATACTTTATGATTTTTTACTTTTTTGACTTAAAAATCAAATGATGAAATTGTATAGTGTAATTTGTGTACACTCTTTATAAATGACTAATTTTAATGAAATTAGTTTGTGAGATATGTATTTCATATATTATTTTTCGAAGATTTAAAATTTCTGTAGTATCTGGAGTATATTTCTGCAAGCTACAGTACTTGCCATATGTTCAATTCAAAGAAGAAATTTACAATAAAAGTAAATTTTATAAATAATTATAATAATTTAAATACCTTTGGGCACAGTGCTCTGTTGATTTTGAATATTTTTGACCATGTAATAAAAAATTACTGTGAATTGACTTTTTTATCACTGGCATAATGGAAAGGAAATTTTAAAATGTGCTGTAAAAAATATATTTAAAAAATATTTTAAGGTCAGTCAAAATGGGGCACAAAAGTATTTAAACTCCACAAGTAGAAGCAAATATGTATAACAATTAAAGTTTTAAAACAAAAATATTTTGGGTGTCATGATTATTTAAACAGAGTTATAATTAAGTATCAAGTCGCGAACCCCCATATCTTGAGTTGTAACTGTCACAAATGCACTAACAGTTTTTGAAAAAGATAGAAAGAAATTCCGAGACACGCTAATTAACTTAAGATAAAAACTGTAAAGGATTCTTGTGTATACAAAGTGACTTGATTTTCATTACACAAAACAATACTTTCATCTCGACCCAATATTTAGTCCGATTTAAGTGACACAGTTCTATTCATTAAAAGGTTCCTGCAGTGACAGTTTATTTCCTTCGCGAACGCTGACCTGCTTTCGTTCTTTTCAATATTATCTGAATATTGACTTGGTTCTACTATTATTTCAGATATCAATACGAAATATTTGTTACTATTTCTTTGCCATTGGTCACAGACTAGCAAATGGTGGATGAACTTAAAAGTAATTTACATCAAGTAAAGCTAGTTTGTTCATGAAATGATTATTACTCAGGGGGAACATGGTTAGGTTGTTACATCGCATAAAAGAAGTGTAATTACTGGAATATAGAGTTAGAAGTATATAGAAAACAATGTGAACTGACACAACTGACTTCTGCTAGGCATGGTGTGAGATTTAAATAGTTGTTCTTTACTGAGTAAAAAACTTACACTTTAAAAAAAGTTAAACTTACATGGCCCCATACAGAAACTCTATAAATCAAAAAAGAGTTTTAGGTTGAACCCTAAATTGCAGTAAACCGCGAACCCCAAACACTCAATCTTAGACGCTTCATCCATCACGGCGTCACCATTTATAAAAAAATAAGCTTATATGGCCCCATACACAAACTCCTAAACCAAAAAATAGTTTTAAGTTGAACCCTAGATTGCAGTAAACCGCGAACCCCAAATACTCAATCCGGGATTCTACATCCATCACGCTGTCACCAGTTATCGAAGTTGGGATCACCAGGTGAGTTAGAATGCCTGCAAATACGATATTCAATACATAAATAATCTTTTCTCACAAGGATTGTAAACGAAATGATTATAAAAGAGTTAATTAAATACGAGTATTACCGAGTTTCCCAAACATAAACAAAGGACATTAGCTGAAGCAATATAAATGCCCTTATATATTAATGAAAAAAATTTAAATATACGCCAAAATCATAAATGTCTGAGTAAATATCATTATTTTTCGCAGCAAAATGAGAAAAAATAGTTTTTACTCACTTTTGTATATAATTTTACTTTTTTAATTAATTACCTTTAAGTAGGAATGAAAATGGCTAGCACTTTCTTAGAGTCCTTACTAAAAATACCACTCTACATTCGAGAAGTAGATCCAAACGAAAAATTAGTACATTTTATAAATTTATATTACATAATTACATGTTAAATTCTCTCACGAAAGACACTTAGACAGGGAGAGAAATAAAAATTATTCCAGTCCCACGAATGATAGGTTTCGTTTTAACAATAATAAGCTCAAAATAGTAGTTTGTTGCAAAGAATACAGCTTGGTATACCTTAGTATGAATATTATGTAAAACTTCAATATACTGATTAAATTGAGATGAAATAATTAAGTACAGATTATTTGTAAAACGGGCAAAATATATTGAAATTAAAACTGAGTTATATGAAGGGTTGTGTGGTTTTTGAACCTATTAACATATTTTGGCTGTGTACTATAACCAAAATTATTGAACAGGCTTACGTCTGCCATTGAGTAAATTTGTTCTTATTACTGGACGGTTAAAGGCCATTTTCTAAAGATATTTTATTTTAAAAAGCAACATATATCCCTCGCTCTACATATAACTGTGTTCTAGTAAGATATAAAATACCCCTCTATACCTCAGCGTTAACATAGTTCTGTAGAATAGATGAAAATGCTTCAATATGACCATTGACGTAAAAATAATAAGTTTAAATTATTATAAATACTCAAGTTAAAACGTAAACACGTTGCCACTGATAAAATAAAGTTTATATCCAATCTTTAATTTTACTTTGAGGAAAGAGATTAAATATATTGACGGATTTGGCGATCAGGTACAGCGATCAGGGTTTAGCAATCAACAATTGCAGATTATCCTCCATACTTCATTCTATCCTTTCTTCTTATCTTATTGTGAATCAGTGCACGAAGAACAAGATTAATCTATATTTTACAATCAGATATCCTTAGAGAAAAATGTTCTTTATTTTTTGTTTTTCATTCAAGTCTCGATATTCTTGATTAATCCAAATCTCGAATACAAAATTTGCTAAGTCAGATACTGATTTCATATTTATCTTGAAATTACGCATTCGCAGTCGTTACACGTACTCAAAAATACAGTGCGGAATGTTTTATTTTCACGATAGACTAAACAAAAACACGACGTGACTCAATGATCGATCATTAGCAGTGTTTACGTTTCGTTGAATTCTATTATTTTACTCCGACAAAATGTAGAATGGTTCCCTGCACTGTTTTTATAACAATGAATCAACATTCAGAGTGACTGCTGAAAGGCTGTTTTTATTACGAATAATACCTGCAGGGTTGACCTGACCTACTATCAAGATTTGGCAGTGTTACCGCAGAATGGCCCAGCTGTTTCCGCAGGGCGTAAATACAGATATCCTCCGGTCATTTCGCACTTTTTACAAATTTTGTAATAAATGTTTTCTCTATATTATACACATGAATGTTCTAATAGTTCTAGTTTAATTTTGAACAATACGATATATTACGATTTTATGTAAACAATTTTTAATTTGTAAGCTCGTGAAGGAGTACATGTATTTTGCAAGTGAATGCATTAATTCAGAATGAAATTTACGAAAAACAAATTTCAATTAAAACTCTAGTTGCGAAATTGTTTCATAGATAAAACAAAAATAACAAAGTATATGCACTTTCATCCACAAGAAAATTACATGACGTAAAATTGAATAAGAGAAAAGCGAAATTGTGATCATAAACAGATTAAGGATACGTGCGTATGTTATGGTAAAGGTTGTCATGACAATAGCTTTATTTTTGTGTTAATACGATAAAAAACATTATTCATAAATGTGCAAGAAAGTAACAAGGAAGTCAGTATAAAGGACAAATTTAAATTTATAAAATTACATTTTTTATCTAGATTTACTGTATAATGGTTGAGTTTGTTTTAATATTGTTTTATCGGGTTTCACTCCCCTTCTTTAATTCACTCCGTGAAGAATCATATGATTTTAAAGTAGGAAGTTTGGGCAATTTTCTAACCATGAACAAATAAAAAAGAATGAAGATATAAATTAGAACATTTTACAATATGTATATGAACTATAGCGTAAGTAGGAATGTACTGAAAAAGTTTACTAAAAAAATTATATGGTTTTTTTAATAAACATCATTTAAAGAAATTCATTATTTTATAGATAAACTTATCTTTCCCTCTGGCTTTCTTTAATGAACACACTGTAACGCTCATATCATCTTTAATGGAATTTCTTTGCACGTGGTTATGCGATGATCATAAAAACCTTTGTGAACTGCTCAAAAATATTTTTTATATATTTATGTCTTTAAATGTATCTTAAACTATTTTTTAGTTATAAAAGATTATATCAATCGAATGCCGACCACACTACCTTATCTTCTTTTCGTGAAGGGAAACACACAACTGATGTTTGCTGTTAAAATGTGCCATAGCTCGGCAGACAGTTTGAGTAGAACCGATTGTTACAGCCGAGTGTGGCAGACGGTTTGAGTAGAACCGATTGTTACAGCCGAGTGTAGCAGACGGTTTGAGTAGAACCGATTGTTACAGCCGAGTGTAGCAGACGGTTTGAGTAGAACCGATTGTTACAGCCGAGTGTAGCAGACGGTTTGAGTAGAACCGATTGTTACAGCCGAGTGTGGCAGACGGTTTGAGTAGAACCGATTGTTACAGCCGACTGTAGCAATATATCTCAACGTTACGACATTTCTCAGGTTGTGCTTCTTGTTCAGACCGTGATCTTTACTTGAGTACCTCGACTCTGCGATATCTTCCTTAAAACCTTACAGAAGTCATACATTATACGTTATTTCGAGTACATTAGTATGTTTATGAATAGAATTTAAGTATACATTTAATTTATTATTTAAAAAAGCGCACAAAAATGAATATAAATTAGGAAATTTATTTAAAAATGTATTTATTTAGTTTTTCGGTGCCTTTTGACTATGATTGAGTCTATCAGTATTGTAAATTAAACAATACTTTAAAAACAAAAACTTCTAATTTACTCATAATATCTGAGAGGAACAGTAAAGTGTTGAGTACTATATAATAGATGATGCCCTTAAATTAAAACGAATTTCTCTATTATTATAGACTAGAAATTATTTTAATTTTTAGAATCACGCGGTTGCTGTCATTACTAACGTCCATTTTTCTGATTCAAATCACTATTCAGTAAAAAATAGATTTAGATTAAAACTGAATAGAACTAGTTTTGGTGCAAGAACACGGTAGCGGTGTATACTACAAATGAGGATGATAGTTATTTTACTTCACTTCTGGTGTGAATTATATTTCCAACGACGATCTAGGGTTTGCCTTGTCGCCACGATCAAGAAAATACGTGTATGTTTATAGCCATTGTACACGTACATGTGCTTTATTATAAAGTGGTCGAACACTTAAGCTTTAAGTTCAACCAGAAATTTATCTTTAAGACAAATATACATAAAAACTTAGCGCCTTCAAATAGTGTTAGGCTATTTAATATACGTTACTGTCTCGTTATTACAGTTTATAGTGTGCAGGCGCCTTGATAATGTATCTTTGGCAGCGTTATTTACATCAATGGGAATAGCATATAAACTTTCTCTTTGAAACAATACCTATACGTATATATTTTCATAATGATCGGTCAAATAGGTTACGATTCAATAAAGCACAAACTGAAAAACATTAATTTTTATACATGCACATGACGTGTTGTGTGTGCATTTTGCTAATGAACTAAGACTTTTGTGTGATTGATACAAGGAACTATGGTACGAACTTTCCAGTTTCAAAAAAGGCTGTCAGAGTTGTAGCAGGGCTGAATCTCAGAGTCGTACGGAGCATGACTTGCTGACTCTGCCCTGCTTGTTTGTCTTTGAGATGATACTTTACTGCCGGTCAAAGTGTGCTTTGATTCAAGGCGACGATGTCCGTCAATATTAGATGAGGGGCAGGAATATAAATCGAGTCGAACTATATAGCCTTACTGCTACTGAGCGTCTACCATCTCAGATGGGCGTCAGACTGACAAATAAGACACCTGTTTTGCTCAAGACAATTTCATAAGTTTCAAATTCGCTTAAAACGCCTCTTGGTGCTAAGAGTATTTTATTAAGATGGAACTTATTGGACCATGATGAGTCGCTGGGATGATCCACTTAACTAAAAAAATAGATGTGAACCGGATCCGGATGTCATAAGGATAAATGATGAGTGGCGTAATTGTACAGTCTTATTGTACAACAAACATTGACGTTTGCTATTAAATTTGTATAGTGTTATTTAAAGCAATGAATATTTTTTATTCGAAAGTGATATAACAATAACAGGCCTTAAAAAACCACACGATTTATATTTAAAACATCACTTTTTAATACTTTGTAACACAAATTAATTTGAATATATACTCTGAAAATCTTGAGATACTAAAAACCTCTTAGGAGTGCCAATATCAACCCTTTTGTGTTACAGCTTAAAGCCAGCTTAGCAAACAAAAGTCAACTTTTATCACTTACTCCCACTAGGGTATTGAACAAACGTAGGATTCTGTAAAACAGTACTCGAGTGTTGAGGTCGTAATAGTTCAGTGTAAAATGTTACTGCAATAAAACTCTTTTGAAATGTTTTGCTCTTTAACAGCAGTTACTTTAGGAATCCTACTTTTCTACGAAACAAAGGGTTTTAAATCACACAATGTTGCACGTCATGCTTACTAAGATACGGTTTATACTTCAACTTTAGGGCTAGTTTATCACAATGGTACGGATTCGAATGATCCAATTTTAAATTCACATAAATCCGGTTGAATTTGAGTGATGGCCTGGATTATGTTGATCTTAAGTTCATCGGTTGATTGAGACCTATTGGCATAGACCTGTGACTTCAGAAAACCCCATAAAAAGTCTAGGGACGTCAAATCGCACGATTTTAGTGGCCAATTATGTCACCTCTGCGAGAGATAACCATCGCTTATGCAAAATGTTCATGGTGTCGTTCGCTGTATGTCACGTAGCGCCGTCCTGCTGAAACCACATGTCGTTTACATCCATATCGTTCAATTTGGGCCAAAAAATTCCGTTATCATCGTTCTGTAGCGTTCGCCGTTGACAGTGATGGCCTCGCCAACGTTGTTTTAAAAATAAAATACGGACTAATCACACCGCCAGCCCAAAATCCGCTCCAAAAAGTAATTTTTGGTGGATGTATCGCTACCTGGTGAACCTCATGTGGGTTGGCGTAGTCCCATATATGGCAATTATGCTTGTTAACATAGCCATTCATCCAGACATGTGCTACGTCGCTGAAGATAATTTTTCGGCCAAAATTAGGGTCCTCTTTCAAACGCTCCAAAGCCCACTGGGCGAACAAACGGCGTTGTCTATGGTCATAAACTTTGAGCTCCTGGGTCAGTTGGATTTTGTACGGATGTAGACCTAAATCCAGACGCAAAATTCGCCATGTTATAGTTTGCGAAAGGCCGAGTTCTCTTGCACGGCGAGGAATTGACTGCGTCGGGTTCCTCTGCACACTTCCATGGACAGCGCGGATGTTCTCGATAGATCTGCTGTTCCTTTGAAGTCTGGGTGTAGGCTGGTGATTTACCGAACCGGTCTTCTCGAATTTAGCTATCAAAATTTGAAGAGTTGACATTGAAGAGCCTCCGCGTCTGCCGTAAAATGATCGCAACGCACGTAACGTTTTAACTAGTGAACACTCATTTTGATAATAAAGTTTAATCATCTTTTATTACCGTGCTGCTCAGTCGAATAGCTTGTTCATGATGAAATAACTTGTCATGAAATGGCAGCACTCACTGAAATACAATACAATAATGAAACAGCTGACACCAAAACAACATGGCCGCCACAGGCTGCCAACATCTACTCGTCCAAAATGAAAAACTCTTTACTGATTCTTTAGATTTCACAAGATTACGTGAATCTTAACTTAACAGCACTCACTCCCTGTTTTTAAACTTCCTTATGTTTATATTAAAACTCTATGTCATTATTGGTTAATGAGAATTTCGATTACTGTTACCTATGCTCCTCAAGTATATCTTACACCGAAAATACTACAACATATATATTCAAAAGTAGCAGCGAGCAGCCAAAAGTAGTTCGAAAAAAAATCTCACAGTTCATAACAGTGTGTTTGAAAAGGTTTGAATGAGCGTAGTATGAAACCATATAAAGGCATGAGCTAGTCATCTTATTTATGCCATCTAATAGGTCTCATAAATTTTTCTCGACTTGACATACTTGAGCGTGGAAATATATCACCAGTTCTTGCTCGTGCCATATGTACTCATGAATATGGGTATACTATAATGTCCATTCTTTTCGTACCTCCTTCACATTTTCCTGTCTATCCTGACGGTGAAATTGTGTGAAGATTTATTTTGGTGACCAATGAACTTTGTACACTTTTGGTGATATTGTTTCATTTTAACTCTTTCAAGCTTTTTTGCCAATGACGCAGTGTAGCAGGTTCAGTGGTTATCGTAAGATAACCTAATCAAGCAAAGTCCAAGTATGGCTGCTGCTTGGATGGGTGACCGCTGAGCGATCCTCTCCTTGCAAGCAGTTCGCCTGCCCGGCCGTTGGTGGTGGTTCGGAAGTTACTTTTAAGCCGTTGGTCCCCAGTTTAAGTATTAGAGAGGGTTTCTTAGCCGTAACTTCGCCTGGTAAAATAAGAGATTATTTTAGTTTAATTCACTTTACTTTTTGTGTTATGCCTGTTATACCTATGTTGCTTCTTAACTTTTATAAGAATATAATCATAATCTAGCGTTTTTCATCTAAGGATGCCTAAAATATTATTAATAATATATAATTTTAAAACCCCACCCAGTCCACTACTTTTATCACAAACAGCTGTTATATACCTATTAAAACAAAATAACAGAACGCCATACCTCGTGTCGCGTAACAGACTTCGCTGAGGTTGCATACAAAACAAAAGTGTGTTATTACGTTGTACTCGTATGTTTAATCTGTGATTTTCTCGTTGCCGTTATGGTCAACCATAAGACCGATATAAAAATGTACGCTAACCCTCAGATAAAACTTCGAACTAGATGACGCTTTGCAAAAGTGACGCTTGATAAAAAATTTCAAGATAAAGGACAGTTTTTTCTAGATATACCGCGCGGGAAGACAGACAGGACATACATTATAAGCGTACTGAATTATAAGATTCGGTAACGCTCAGCCAAACAAATACACTTTTTATTTATTTTTTAACAAAAATATACCTGAGTCACATAGAGCTTGCTCAACTAATTTCGCTGTTAACAAAATGGCTACTCTAAAATTTCAATAAAGTACCAAACCTAATGCGTAACTGATACAGCTCACTTAATTACTCCCTTAGTTATAAAGACAAGCTGGCTGGTCTTGGCGGCACTTCACAACGGTTCACAGTTGGCACTGTTGGAGACAGCCACTTTAAAAGTGCTCTCTAATTGTTTGAATATTGATGTCAGCTATTTTTAACAACTGGTATGTACAAAAGATGTACCTAAATCAGTGTAATATATTGAATCTTTGTTAGTCTAAGTTGATATTTTTATCGCTGGTTTTCTAACTCTACCTTTGTTTGATTACATTGTTGAACACCTATCTCAAATACACATATCCATCAAGTCAAACGTTAACAAGATTTCGGATATTTGCTATCGTTAAGTTTATTAAAGTTATATAACACAACGTTTCAATATATACAAAGATAACGAACAGAAATAAATAAATTTAAAAAGCTAAGGTTTCAAACATACCAAAAGCTGATGGAGTCCAGTCTAAGTGTTTTCACGGCACAGGTTGCAACTCCCGAGCACAAATCACATGTACTAGGATTACAATCACACATCACACTAGCACAGGCTACAGTGGGATAATAGGTCTTGGGATAATATGAGCAGTAACTGCTGGAAATGCGGCAGCGCCGAACACAAGGCGGCGGTTTGCACGGGGGCTCCTTCTTGCGTCTTATGTACCGGAAAACCTGGAGCAAAGACGGATCATGTTCCAGGATCAGGTGCCTGCGGGGTTTTCAAGAAAGCCCTGGATGACAGGAAGGCCCGTGCTAAGCCACGAAAATGATCCGGTTTATCCAGGCCAATCTGCAGAGATGTCACGCTGCGGACGCAATCCTTGAACAGCTGGCCTGTGAGACCAAAGCCCAGATAGTGATCGTCAGTGAACCCGTCCGAACCAAAACCAGCTCATCTTGGTTTTACGATGGACTCGGCACTGCGGCTGTTTGGATCGCAGACAGTCGTGGGGTCCGCGTACTGAGTCATGGTTCCGGTGACGGTTATGCCTGGGTTAAGTTTAACAGCGTTACCATTTACAGTGTGTACCTCTCCCCCAATTACTCCGCGCGAGAGTATCTGGAGAGGTTGGAAGCGCTGGAAGACAGTCTCCGAAATGTCCCTGGGCGTGTTATAGAGGCGGGTGACTTCAAATACCGTGCGGTCGAATGGGGTATGCCCGTGACTAACGTGAGGGGAAGACATATTTTGGAGATGGTCTCGAGACTCGATTTGGAAGTCGTGAATAGAGGGACAAGGCCGACCTTCCGAAGCACTCTCGGTGAGTCAATACCAGATATTACGATGGTATCGGCCGTTTTGTTCCCTTTAGTAGCGGAATGGCGAGTGATGAACGTCTACACTGCTAGTGACCACGAGTTCATCGCTTTCCATCTTATTGATAATCGGCTGCCCCGGCGAGCGAATACCCGAGACACTCTTGGCTGGAATCTGGCTAAGCTGGACAGGGGAAAACTCGTCGAGCGGCTAGATCGTAGTATCGAGGCTGGTGTTCCGGGGTTTCCCGAGTCCACTGTAACAGCTGAGGTTGAAGCTTATATCGACTCTTCCATGAAACTGATAGAACACGATTACAATTCGTCAATGCCTCGGAAACGACCCTACCGGGGCCGTCGCCAAGCCTTCTGGTGGACGGACGAAATCGGCGAGCTCAGGAGAACTGCACTAATGTGCAGACGTAGAGCGCAGCGAGCTCGAAACCGGTCTGAAGATATAATTAGGTCGGCAGAGCATAAGGCTGCTAAAAAAGCTCTGAGTGCAGCAATTCGTCTGAGCTGGATATTTTTGTTACGTTCTACAACGATGACAACTGTAATAGGTATCAATTGCAAAAAATATTTGTAAGAAGTAGTGTTCATAGAATTTTAAATGCAGAAGATGAAAACCCTATGACGTACTTGCTCTGGAAATTATTCAGACTGGAACTGTGTTAATTATTTCGAGTTTCCATCGTACACTAAATTTCAAGCAATGTATCTGTTTCCTACAGTAAACTAAGTGACATATGCAATCATTGCATAATTTAATAGCCGTAACTGTATGCATAGGACGACCCCGGATCAGAATTACGAGGTAATATATCTTCATACGTATAGTTGGACCTAAATAGGCAACGCCAAAGTTTATGTACAATCATGCAAATATTATTGTTACGGAATGTTTACTAATTATTTCTGAAGTCTCCAAAATAACCTGACATTTAAAAGCAACTTGATGTTAAATGCTTTCTTTCATGAAATACAATATTTTAAAATTGTATACACTTTTTTGTGACTATATTTCTATATTTTCTTTCAACAGATAGAAGTTCTCTGAAAGCGCCTGGATCGACGATCCTTTATCTCAGGCAAGAACATTTTGTTTACTTCCAATTACTTATCTCCCTCTGTTCATCCTAATACATCTCAGCATTTATCTCTAATAGCTTTTGACGAACCTTTCACATTTGGCTGTAACAATTCAGGGTATTAATTCATAGATTTTATTCTTACGAACTTCGATCCATTTCACTTCTCTATTTGTAACGTCTACAGTGATATTTGACTGATTTTAAATCCTTTCCATTCCCTTTCAGTAAAACTGCTGCTAAACTTTTGACATCGCGATTATTAATTCACTGAGGATTGTTTCGGTAAGTTTATTATGAACTGTTTCAGGCACCCTAAATAGTTCTAGTTAGCATAATCAATTGACTGAAGTAATCTTCAACCTTGTGAATAAAGCCATTCTCATGCCATAGATATATAAATACATTATTCTGGACAGAGAAAAGGGGAAAAAATGAATTGGGCCGGTCTGAAATTCTGTATTATGGAACTGTCGAAAGAAGTTGAACTCCAAATTTAAAAACCTTTGGACGTATCACCAGTTTCTCGAAGGAGTCTCCCTTGGGCCTCACTGTCAATATTGGGGACGAGCCCGATACCAAGTGTTGTACTGGCAGCAAATGTATGGTGTCGACAGTCAATGTCTTCTATTCACAGCTACTGTGTCGTTTTGACAGAAAATTCCTTGTGTTGATAGCCACTTTGTTGTGTTGACAAGCCAATGTGTTGTGGCAAAATGTTTGTACAGTGCTTCGATACATATTTATATAAAGACAGGTCAGGTTGACTGATACAAACTACGTATCAATTGATACAGTCTATTTTGATAGCAACACCTACAACTGTCTCAGCGAAGAATGTTTACGATATTATACGACACTTGTCTCTCAACGGTTTAACGATACTTTTATTTACTTATTTATTTATTTATTTCAACTGTACAACACCAATTTTACAAATATTACAAGTAGATCCGAATGAAACAACAATAGATAATAAGTATGGAAACAAAACAATATCACAGTATTTTAACATATAGGAATTAAATAAAGGAATGACGCACTACGCATCACTTCCAGTCTCTTAGGAAACCAATAGCATCCGTTCTGAAAGAAGAATTCCCGAAGAAATTGACGGAGGAAGAAGCCGCTTCACCAATCTTCAGGAGTCTGGATATGCTGTGGTTTTGAGCATAATTTGTTGGCTGGAAACGCCTACTGAAAACTGAAATTTTGTGCTGATAACAGAGGATACTTCGAGAGAAAAATCAGCATCTGTATGAAGACCGTCTACCTTTCTGAAAACAATAGCTGCCAGTCTTTGTATCTCGTTATTGACAGCATTATAACTATAATTTTAACGTTTATGATTTTTAGGGCATTTAAAACTAAGACATATGTTCAAAAAAAGAATCATAATATAGAAGTATAATAAAAAGTATATCAGAAATAAAGTATGACATTTTTTAAACTATTTCGATACTCTCCAATATCGACCCAATTTATACTACGTATTTAGTCCTCCTCCGTAGACTAATGGATACATTCTCGGCTCTTTAACATAAAGATCACGGGTTCGAATCCCGGGGAAGTCGAAACGTTAATAGACATGATAAGCAGTGTACTTCGAAGCCGGCAAGCTAAGACCTTATGGCTTAAAGGAGTAAATTATGTAGTATATGTATTAACATAATGCAATTTGGTATGCCTGAAGAAGTCCAATTAATTTCAGATTCTTTTGCCACTTACGCGATCTCATTTATATAAGTTTTTAAGTGGTTTCATTATGCCATATCCAAATTTGCATAGAGCAAATCTACGTTGCTGAAATATTTAAATGTAGAGTATACATTAAAGAAGAGCAGTTTATTATAGTATGTGTCGTAATTACATTACCAGCTATAAAGCTGGTAATAATTTACCACTACGTGGTATTAATTTTGTGGTATACTTGTAGTATCAATACATTTCTGTTAAACGTTATATTGTATAACATTTTGATCAGGTAACTGTTTCACAAATGATAGACTCGATTGTTTCCAGTCTATTGTGTATATCGATAGTCCAACAATAGCTTTTGTCTCGACCGTTGTTTTCCCAGCGCAAATCTATTGATTCTCTTTATTATTGCCAATGGTTTATCTTCATAGCTTTGTGACTTTTGCGAGATATCATGTTTTACTTGTTTGGAAGAAATCTATTTATTTCAAACCGATGGAAAGTGTAGCCTGGCCTATATTTTGATTATAGTATCATAATGTAACATGATAATGAAAAAGTAATTGTTTTAGTTATAATATGCATTATTCAAATAAATTGAGCATTTAATTTTAGTTCAGCTTGAAGTAAAGTGGAGTCTCTAATAACTCAGAGACTACAGTCTAACACTAAAACGCTATATTTCTCTAAGCGTGTTTAATGACGATCAAAGTATTTCAATTTAAATTGGAATTTCCGTAGAAATCGTAAATGAGTGATGTTATGAAATAAATATAATACTTAAATGGTGTAGTATCAATACCGATAGAGGTGTATATCAATAAATATGATTTATATGGTAGCACGAAGGATGAAGAAATCTATAATTGTTAAAAATAATTGTTTAACAAATTCGAGCAGTGAGGGAAAATTATTTGCAAATTATTTTCGTATAGTTTGGTTACTGTAGAGTAAAAACAGATTCAAACTACTCAGTTCAGGTTTAATTTGAATTTATTTTAAACTCTTAGGTTTTACAGGAAGTAATTCCTATTTATTTTATTTTATTTTTCAAAAATTTACCACTATTTTATTACAAAAAAAGGATATCAATACGTTTGACGGTGTTAACAATTAGTAAACATCACGGTAGCTTAGTGATTTTTAAAACGTTCTTTTATTATTTCTTGTAATATTTAATTTTTAGTTTAGTATTTTAGTATTTAGTTTTTTATGTAATATATAAATGTATTCGCTAATATCAGACATGCATCGGCATGGATTGGACTGATTACAAACTACACTGGAATAAATCACATCTTACCTTCTATAATATTTTAAATTTTGATCTCGATGGCTAAAATTAAAATAAAATTAATTAAAGTACAATTAAAATAAAGTTAATTATATAACATCGAGTTTTAAGTTTTACTATATAAATAGTTACATAATAATCATATTAACTATCTAGCACCAAATCCTGACAATGGAATTCAAAAGCATTATGAAAATGTACAGTAATAAAGAATAATAAGAAACAGTTAGAAAAACATTATATGATGTCATGTTTTGTAAGATATTTAGACAATATTATTACATATACTACCTCATGACACACACGTGAACCAAAGCGTCACAATTTATATGTGTCACGTTTATTACATTTTTCATATTTAAATTGAAGTCTGACTTCCAGTATACGGTTGGAGAATATAAGGTTATAATTAATATAAGTATGTATTACGCTTTTAATCCATTTATGGGATAGCACAAATGAAAAATGATAGCATTAGGATAATTACTGTAAATTTCACATTTTTATGGCAAAACACAGAATTGTATGCATTTCGTAATGTCAGTCGTCAAATAAGTAAAAAGCAATCATTAGTCAAAGCTGCTCATCCGTTGTTAACTTAAATTAAACGAAATGAGGTCACTAAAGCTTTTAGGAGTGGAATGAGCGTAACCTTGATAATTGTACCTCTGCTATACTATTGTATTGGAATATTTACCGCAGTTACAGTACATAAAATGTATAATTTGTCTTTGTTTCACGTTTGGTTTTTCATTTAGTTAGTTAACACATTAAATATTTTTCACAGTTAATGAGTTCATATCCATAGGCGTCGTAATGCGTAAGTAAATAATTACTTACAACATAACTAATGTCAATCACTGTAAAATCTGTGAATAATTGATATCAAGATGAATACAATGGAGATGCTATTCATATTTTATACTAGATGGTCGTAAATAGATTTGTCTTATCAACATAAGTCACTTTTATGAAATACTTCCGTTTTAGTTATAAATAAATTACATGGTCACCCAGTGTTGCCTTGATATGTGTTACAATTATGGAAATTGACGAGGTTGAGGAAATGGCTGAACTGATTTAAATTATTTTTTACCTATTCAAAGAAGATTAAAGTTAAGTCAGGCATTACAAAACAATTAATTAGCACACTAAATTAAAGCAATTAAATGAACTGTTTAAATAAGCTCAATGATATATTGCTCAGTAAAGTTATATTGTTCTATGTTGTATATTCCATTGAGTCTAGTATAAGTAAATATCTTGTCTTCTGAAAATGTCTCCTAAAATTCAGCACCGTTATGTAAAACAAGGGAATATCTTCCAACCTACTACCTTCCTGTAAATTTCTCCTCATTTACTGTGAAGGTTTGATTTTCATCATGATTCTTACAACGTGTTCTTGGAATTTTATAATGTCTCCAAAGGTACCTTGTAATTTAGTAGTACCATGCAGTTCACTGCATTTCGTTAGAATTGGCCACACAGTGTAAGTTGTCGGACTTTGGATCTGTGTTAGAGGTATCGCAGGTTCAAATCCTATCTGTGACCTTTTTATCATTAACATCGGTTTTTTTACAGTGCCACTCTCCTTCTTATTCTGTTTGATAAGGATTGGGCAGTGGCTCTTGGGGACGGACAAAATAAGGCTTAAAATAGATCAGCCTCTTCTTTTCTTTAAACCAGAAATGCCACACTTAAAAGAGTAGCTTTCATGATAAACCTTTATAACGCCTAAACATGATCACGAGCACAACAGTTTCCACACAAAACGTTAACAGCTTGGACTTTTTCACTGCTTCACGAAATTAGGTATAAAATAATCGTGTTTCACAGGATTTGTTCAAAATTTCCTTTTCACGATCCAGTCTGGCTTACAACCGCATCTTGCAGGGCTATGAGAATACCCTTTGTTTTACTTGAGAAAGTACCATGAAACATGAGTGAGGACGGGAAATCGTTACTGCGTTTCTAACTGCGTTTCTAACTCACAGATCCCAGGTTGTCCAGATATCTAGTAAGTCGTCCAAAAAAATAGAACTGAGTTACGGAGTCCCTCAGGGATCCATCCTCAGTCCTGTGCTTTTCCTGCTTTACGTCAACGATGTAAAATCATCGCTTCTGCGTCCGATGATACGACTCTCTTTTTCAATGCAATATCAAGTGAAATTTTGGAATAACAGGCTTTTGTTGACGTCAAAAACTGTGTCCAATACTTCCACAGCCTCAATCTTACAACAAACCCTTCAAAAACCAACGTTTTGAATATAGCCTTGCGCACTGCGGGCAACCAGTGTGGGCCTGCTATTTTGTTAGATGACTCCACACTGGAAGAAGTCAGCTCTTCAAAATTCCTAGGAATGCACCTTGACCAAGGGCTGACTTGGAATGAGCATATTGACTATGTTTGCGCCAAAGTCTGCTCAGGTATTTTTGTTCTGAGATCTTTAGCCAAATACTGCCCGAGTCAGGTACTGATTACGGCGTATTATGGACTGATTTACCCCCATCTGGCCTACGGAGTGGTCCTTTGGGGAGCTTGCGCAAACATACAGTTTCAAAGAGCATTCATACTCCAAAAAAAGCAATTCGAATAATCGCCAAAATCAAATTTAGAGAGTCGTGCAGGGAATCCTTCAAGAAATTGCAGCTGTTGACTCTGCCGTGCCTCTAAATTTTGGAAACAACTTTGTTTTGTGTGAGTAAATGCGCCTTAACCAGAGGCCAAGACATACACATGTATGAGACACGTGGTAGAGCAAACTACCGAACTGGGAGACACAGAACGGTGGTTTATGAACGCCTGCCCTCGCAGGCGGGTGTTCATTTCCTCAACAGACTGCCCAATTCAATTAAAGATACTCCAACGCCCAAGGCGTTAAAGACTCGCCTTAAACGCTTCTTGGTGTCACAAGCATTCTATAATGCAGGTGAGTTTTTGGCATTCGACTGGGAGACCGCCCAATTAGACAACTGACTCCGCTGTACTAAGTGGGTTGCATTGGCGATGTATGAAAGAGGCGTAACTGTGAAACTGTATGTGTGAGTGTGTATTGTTATATGAATGTCAGAAATTTATTTAAAAAACCATGACGTTTGCCATACAATGTAAGAATTGTCGATGCAATAAAAAAGATTTGATTTGATTTGCGTTGAAGCATCGACTTGTGTCACATGTCTCTTACACGCCCTCTCGCACTCATTCCACTTTTATTTCCCTCGACAACAAATAATGACACCTCATATCGTCAAGACACGTCAGTTACGTGCTGGTGTGTTACCGTCCTACCATTTACATTACGTTATGGGTGATAAATACATCGATATCTTCATAAGTAACAAAAAATTGTGCCATAATTAATTTTCAATCTAAATTCATATGTTAATATTTGGAAGGTTGTATTGTGTAATGGAAATG
Organism: Homalodisca vitripennis; assembly: GCF_021130785.1. Taxonomy (NCBI): domain Eukaryota; kingdom Metazoa; phylum Arthropoda; class Insecta; order Hemiptera; family Cicadellidae; genus Homalodisca; species Homalodisca vitripennis. The sequence continues at coordinate 9,213,670 of NC_060210.1, forward strand.
AATTAAACTCATACTTTTTGGACATATTAAAAAAAAAACAAAAAAGTAAAATAATAAATTGTAGTATATAGGTACACACATTGCCTATTTTGTGGATCTAATCATAGGTCGTTTGATTATAAGGATAAAATACCTTTTTCAATTTATTAAAATTTTCAATCTGACTGCTGCTTTGTCGTAGATAGATTAAAATCGAAGTATTGACTCCATTACTATATCTTTGTTCAGTTTTAAATTTATATGCTTGGCGATATTTTTAATACCTTTCATGATAACTTTATATAAATGGTTATTAATTTTATACGTTGATTGTATACAAAAATTGCTAAACAACGTACATATACTTGTTTGATTTTAATATTCAATAAAATTAAAGGATTCATCTTAATCACTTACGGCAGAAATATGTATATATCCATATACTAATTTTACGCAAGATTCTGAGTAGGTGGCGATAGAGTGAAAAGTTCATAGGATGAAGGACGGAAAGGGATTGAGCATAATTCACCAGGAGGTGTATTTCCTAGGTATTCTAATCCCTTCACCAATATATTTCCCCCCAAATTCACAGTAATGTCATCTATGACATAGATTTTTGAGTCATAATAAAAAATTCTATTATGATTTTTGAGTGCCCGAACAGCCATTTTTAGTAAAGATTGGTCTCGAAGTTTATCTGCGAAAAGCACATCTACATGAAGTATGTGTGGATATTCTTGCAGAAAAGGTTCTCATTGAAAGTCCCCCTGAACAGATACTTTATATAATTACAGATTTCTCATTTGGTAGAAATATAAAATCTTGAGGCAGTGATTAAACTGTTTAAAAGTCCACATTGTGGACAATTCAAAAGGTGTCTCACATACGAGAAATATCCAAGAAAGTCATCTGAATGCGAATTATCTCTGTGAGAATAATATTAGCACTGTTATTGGTCGATTGTTACAAAAACAACCTATCTTTTGTTGACTTGTGTTAGCTAGATAGACAGTTTAGTAGATGGCGTTTCTTTGCTCAGTGTACATAGTAACAAAACATATGCAGCGCTATCTCCTGCTTAGAATGTGGGGCGGGAGGAACTATTGTATTGCTGACCACTGAAATAAGATTTTGAGACAATAGTAACACATACGTATACAAAAGCTGTACAGATGAACTTAACGTGAGATTTACTTAACCAGAACCAGAGATATCAATCCCTCGTGCTGGATAAGACCATGTGTTGATCATGTATCACTAGTATAGTAAGTACTTTAATTCCTAAATAGACTGTCCTTGATCTTAGTTTTACTACTCTAAATAGTAATGTGGGCCACCAATAGTTTTAAGCATTTTCGGTCTGTTCGGAAATGTCACATATATCCAACATGGCTCTGTGGTTACTTACACATTCTCAGAATCGCCTAACACTACCTGAACGTGAAGTATCTTCCACAGGACCAATTTTTTATAATAAATTGAACGCAAAAATAGAACAGTGGAAAATAAACTAAAGAGCTTTAATGAACTTTTGTGGCTGAAAGAGCGACGTATAGTGTTCAGTAATGCCTGTATACTTGTATCGTTAATTAAGGATGAGATAAATAGAATTGACCGAATAAGATATGCATTATGTATGTATTTCACTAAGAAATATGACTGTGTCTTCATTCAGTAGTACTACGATACTACGATATTAATACGATACTAATTTATAAGATATATAGATACTGAGGAACACACACATTTTTTACAAAAGGCGGAACAAGGTTTATTTAAACATTGTTTTGTTTTTAACTGTCCACATTCTTTTTTCTTTGTTTAGACGAACAAGCTCATCAAAACATTACAAAATTAGTTATCTAGCAAAATCTTATTAAATGTAGGGGGCTTCTGGATTTTTCTTGAAAATAAATGTGTTCTGGGGGATATTTTCATTTGAATATTTTTTGATTGACCAAAAATTCAAACAATTTCACTTTTTCTATAGCGAGTTTGAAACATATATAATCTCCTAAGAACGTATTAAAATTTAATATGTAATAGATTTATATGACAGTCTACGCTATTCACTATAAATAGTAGATAACTAGCATTTTCGTATCTAAAATTTAAAGTAACAAATATCTGATTTTGAATTAAATAAATAAAGTTATTAAGGAAAATAACCCGTCAATAACTCATGAATACGTTTGAGGAATTGATTGACAGCTATTATGAAGATGACACTAGATTGAACTATCTGAAGATAGAAATTTCATTTGGAGATAACGAGTTAGTAAATAGAGTCAAGATTAGTTTCTTACAAAATAAAGCCGAGAATGTAAGACTGTCCAGAAGATAAAGTGGTAGTTTCACTAAGCTGAAGAAATGTGCTCTACAGCCTAGGTTAAGCTTAGGTATATGGTTTGAATCGTGAAGAAAAATTAGATTGCTAATTAAAATTTTAGCATATATTTCATAACTAAAAGTAGTATAGAAAGAGACGTAAATTATTATGTGATATTCTTTTACACACTCAAAAATAATATTTATTAGTCCCTCAAGTAGAAAGGCTCCGCTATCACTTAGAAGTACATTTCTGTATATGCTTTAAGCGTTATATAATTGGTAATGCAAATTAAATATTTGGAAGTGATAGTAATATAAAATTGAAAATACAGCATAAACTGAATCAAACGTTATAGTAAAATCTTTCAGTGCTCAATAGAACGTACAAGTATTTAATGTATTTCTCTGTTTGCATTTTACCGTTAAGAGGTTATCTAAATACGTAAATTTAGTACACTTTTACTTTACCAATATTTTATTAGATGTCAAATCAGCTATTAGCAGTAAACACGTTAGCATTAGCAAATATAATATATTCAGTACATATATTATAATTTTTTTACTATAATTTTTAACAGAATAAATAAAACTAAAACACATCGGTATTTATTGTGTTGTATGTATTGTGTTATAAATTTATGACATAATTTGCTAATTAAAAACAGTCAGTGAAAACACATCGGTTAGTAGAGTGAAACGCCGCCTACCTTATCAGAATACGACGATCCAGTCAGAAATAATGTACTTCACAATGTGTACCTAAAACAGCCCGCCATTTCTGATAGGATAAACCTTTTGAGTTTTGGTTTGCGGCATTTAACTCTACTAAGTGAGCTCTTTGAAATGAGGTAAATAAATATTGGATTGACAACATTGTAAGTATTATAATTTTTATCAGGTCAAAGGAATGAAACCAAAGAATTTTCTAAGAGTTTTTAAGTTAAGTTATGTCATAATATGGAGATGTGTTTTACCAAACAGAGAAGAGATGGTTAAGTAAAGAGTCTTAGAATGATTTTTCAATCTTCGTCATGAGATAATTCATTTTGTGTCTGAAAGAAAAAAGACTATCATGATATTAGCTTTTGGCTGAAAGTATCATTTATTACATATACCATGGGCTTAGCCTAATAACGAAACGTTGGCGAAAATGCAGGAAAATACCAAAGTAATCATCAAAATTATGCTCTTTATGTACATTAAAGAACTCTTGCAGAATTATTTCTCCAGTTTTCCTAGCATTACCGGTTTTTGCAGTAATTCAGATGAAATAAAAGGAGTTGCTGGGATTTAAAGATTCTGTAAGTCCTCAAAGAAGAGATGTTTTCAGGTTTGGTGTTTTCAGAAAATTCATTTCAGGATTCATTTTCATTTCGTTTGGTTGAAAATCCAGGGACAATAACAACCAGTAATGTGTCAAATGTTCGTGTTTAGGTATCGAACCTGAGACTTGAAAAACAAGTTAATAGATTGCAAGACACAGAGCTGAAAGTGTTAAAAGAACAAAATAAAATCTCAAACTGAGTTCTGGAAAATGGTAGAAAAAGTTAAGCTTTGTAGCTTGACGTCATGTTCAATTTTATAGCAATCATATTTATAATACAGGCTATGAAGAATCAGTGTAAAATCTGTTGTTGTTAGTTTAAAATATTTTAAGGCAATACTAAAATATTTTTCTGGGAAATAAGATTTTGAATTAAAATAATTATTAAGGAAATCGATGATGGTATTGTTTTATTTCAATATGAATTAAGATTTAAGCATATTATGATTATATATCAAATAACTTCCCACAAACAACCACAGTAATATATAACAATGATATCGCTCGTTAAAATTAGAGAGTTTCAGCTAAGTGTCTCATGCAGCAATTTATTTAAAAATATATTTTGCGAATATACTGGCCAAGTTCAGGGACAAATTCACTGACAAACATGTAAATGATTGAAGATTTATTTACATTTACACATAACAAAATACACAATTATTTCTTAATTTGTTTTATAAAAATACTTTCAACTAAGAGTTAGTAAAGGTAAAAAGTAATTTCTCTTAGCCTTAAAATATATATTCAAGGATGATTTACAAGCAATTTTTTAATGATAGGGATATACTTGTACTATACAATAAATTACTATAAAAATTAACAGTATATGAAATGATCTGTTTTGGATTACAATCACAGTTAATGTTTCGACAAGTGATATATTTTGGTACGAACAGTACTAATATTAATAAGTATATCACGTACAGAGGGCATACATTATTTATACTGGCTTAACTTAAGGTATGTAATCATTAACTTGATTATTCGAGGATTTGAAATGCCATAAAGTACCTTAGTTGTGTAATTGAAAATGTACGTGATCGAACCGATCATTCCAATAAGTAAATAAAAGTGCTGAAATACAAGTTCTTATTAATGAATAGTCCATAAACACCAATGTTCTTTTACTCATAGTTTCTTTGAGATATTTTGAATTAATAAAAATTTATCATTTTATATTTACAATTCAGCTACTTACGTTTAAATCAATTAAACTGCTTAAAAAGGAAAGCTAAAACTGATAACCATCCACTAAATCAATTATAATGACTTCATTTGATTTAAAACATTCTATTATTGACGATTATAAAACTACATTAATTGAGAAATAAGTGTGTCATACGGTAAAAATGTGTGTATAGCATTTTATACTTCGTGAAATTTACTACTCCACAATAAAATAATTAGAATGAATTTTACTTATTACATTTTTTATCAAAATTAAAACTGCCTTAGTTTTAGCACATATAATTTACAAATATGCTATCCCTATGAAGTCTATATAGTATGAAAAGAAACTTGTAACTAAGATGCAACTATATCTAAATGTAGCTTTAGATAGACGGCGAGTCTATATCCTAAAAAATGTACATAACTTAACAAGTGCTTGGCACATTTATAAAAGTGCGTTTAAATAGCCAAATTATTATAAAAACTGCAACTAACCCTACAACATATTTACACAATACATTACATACTAACTCATACAGAGCAATATTTTAATCTGAACTCGTATTGCTTTTCCCCTCACATAACTCGATACCTTTACAATAAGTATGAAGTATTTGCTTGCCAGCAACTATAATACAATTAATAAACTGTCTACTTAAATGTAAAATTAATAACTAAGTTTGAAACTCCTAATTTTAAGTGTTTTTCTAAGGATATTTCTACTAACTTGAACCAAAATAACATGACCTAATAGTTTAAAAAATTACTATTAAATATTCAATAAAATGCCTGGAAACACATTATGATCCTAATGTTTCTGGAAAAAGTAATGAATAAATAAATTAATATTCTTTTTATTGTATTGCACAAAAACAGCTGTTTTTTATAGTTAAAAACTGTAAAGTACAATGGGGGCATTGTGGTATTTTTGAAATAGGACAACAAAATTAATTTTATACCTTTTATTTGTAAAAATAATCAAAGGCAACGTCCTCATTAACTTCTGTAATATTCTGTCTAATACTGCCGGACCAGAAGTGTTTGATATTGCCAAAAATATATGCAGAAAAGAGGTTGAATAAGATTAAGAATAGGAAAGAAAAGGAGAGAACATCATCCAAGTTTTCTCGTTCACACCGAATAAAAACATTACCCATAAAATTAAAGCCTTGAAATTTTTCGTCCTCGTTATGGAGAGCCGTCTTCAGTCGAAATATTGTTACACCAAAACTGGCAAGGCCAGTTAGTAGTGCACATCCGCTTATAAAGATATTTAGGTGGGGCTGCATAATGATTGGTAAAATTTCAACCAATTAATATGAACAACAAGCAATGAATATGGTCTTTTTATCACTTTCAGGTAGGTTTGATTTAAGTCTGTTGGTGACTCTCCACAAGATCTTAATAGTTTTTCGATGTGGCTTGAAGCAAAAACTTGATCATAGTCAAGTCGACGGCAGCGTAAGCCTTACATTTAATCTTACGTAACCGACACCTAGATGGCTACTTAGGTGTACCGTAGTTACATACAATTCCGTTACTCAACACATGAGTGTCAATGTTTCACAGGCTGTCGCCTCGTTTATAGATTATATCGGACATGCGGTGTCCTTCTTTAGTGTCAAACAGCTGATCATGTGGTAAAGTCTATCAGTACGAGATGAAGCCACATACGCAGTGTCACATCGTACCACGTGATCAATTCTCTTCTCGAGCCAGTTGGTACAGAACACCACTGCTTTCAGTAGGGCCACCTCATTAACTAGCTATATGCTGTATATATAGTAATGCCACAGTCTTACCAACACCATTACTGTCTGATGTTCAACATGATATAGAAAGTGTTACAGGTTTAATTTTTTTGCAGCACAAAGAAAATCATCAAAAACACGTACAGTAAATACAAAAGTAAAATTGTGCCAAAATACACAAATATGTATATACATATTTCTTGAAAAAACTTTCGATGTGTGGCCATGCTCTGAAAATTTCAGTTGGGATCCTATACGACTTGTACTATCGTATTATAATAAATATTATAGTATCACATAAATATTTCTTTGCAATCTCATTTTTGCAAGCCATTCTTGATCTTTCATACCGTTCATTATTTTATTAGGATGAAAGTGAGCAATTGACCTAGATTTGAATGAAATATCTGCGATATATCCTTAAATGGGCTATGAACGTGCCATAAGGTATGCATAATAGTGGGGAGAACAATTCTGAAGTTAAATTAGAATGTGTCGATATCCTTCCCCTCCATTCGTCTATCATCGCAATCCAGTATCGAGAAACGAATTGATAAGCCCGTTGTTCTAAAACGCCCGATCCTCCTGCATTTTATTTCCAGAAGTTTAGAATATAAAGATTTATATCGTGTTATACAATTAAAAGACATAATGTTTTCAAAAACCAGAAAAAACATCTTACAATAAAATAATTTCAGGACATCTTATTTTACTCTCAGTACATTAAATTGAAAATTATAATAAAGTGTTCACTAAATGGCACTAAATAGAAAACTTCTTACTTTAGATTCAAGCCCCCTGTATTACCGCAAAAATACATATCACCATCATTTTTAGCAGCACTTATACATTTGAAATATAGACCAACATGAAAACACTCAATAAGTCTATTCACAACACAAAACCAATTACTTACTTTTACTAGTCTACTGGATATCTATACTACATGAGAATCACAGATAGACACATTTCGTTGGAAATTTACGAAACTATTATTATTTACACATATTCTATGTTTGTATCGAAAAATAGTAATTTTAAAAATGAAATAACTCAATCCACAAATCGTTTGAAAATATCGATAAGGCATACAATATAACAACATAGATTTTCTATGGATGTAACCAAAAAGAGTTGCCATCTACCAAATTTAAATCTTAGAGCAGTTAGGATACAAATATTTAAATGTTCATAATTATAAAATCAGTTTTTCATGAGACAAAAACACAAATTAATATAATGTACATTGAAGTAGAAATTTGTGAATTATAATTTACAGGTAATTATACACAATTAACATTGAAATATAATTTATTTCAACCCATTAAACTTCAATTACACGGATATAGGTTCTGACTGATTACTATTCCGACTTTTCGTTTTAAGTTTCAAGCTGGTAGAACGATCTCTTTTAGGATATGGCGATGCGAACCAAGACGGGTGCTGTAATTTCTGGTTGGCTCTTTGGTCCAGAGGAAAAGTAATTTCACAGAGGCTGTGTTCTTCAGGAGCGATTGTAGAACTCATGAAGCAATTTCCCTTTTGAAGACGGTTGTCCACCATGACAACCATCTCTTCGATGTCATCTTCACTGTAAGAGTCATCCGGTCTCCTTTGTCTGATACCGATCATCATCCCGGGAACTTGTGAGGACTCTGTCTTCCAGCACTGCGTTCTTCCATGCATTCCTTCGAATTTTCTCCTCGCCCTACCTCTGAAAAAGAATTTTTGGAACTCCCTGCGAAACTTAGGATGGGTAACGGCGTAAACGAAAGGATCAATGCAGCTTGCCACTTTACAAAATAGAGCCGGAATCATGGAAGAAAGTGGTGAAATGAGATGAGCGTTTCCGGTGATTCCCAGAAGAGCGACAACGGCATAGGGAGTCCATGCCACAAACCATAAACCGACTACTCCTATAACAACTCCGGCCAGTCTTACTTCCGTCTTCCGCTTTTCCAGCTCTTGCCCTCTTCGAGACGAAGCTCCACTGGACCCACTGATCACTTCCCGGTATATTCTGGTGTAGCAGAACGTGATAATAGAGAAGGGGACCACCCAAGCGGCTATGAAGAAGATGAGTATGAAGATGCGGTTGGAAAATGTTTGGTCCAAGTAATCGAAGCTGCAGCTGGTCAAGTAACCCTCAGGCACGTATCTGGATAGTCCACGACCTGTGAGGGGCAGGCTGGCGAAGATCCCTCCATAGCACCAGACGAGCAAAACGCACACTCTCGCCCTCTGCCGAGTCGTTCGCCTCAGCGGATCTAGAGGGTAGACGATGACGTAGTAACGGTCCAAAGCGATGGCTGCCAAAGTCATGATAGATACTGTCCCTGTCAAGCCTCCAATAAATCCGTAGAATTCACAGCCTGAAACACAATGCAATAGATAGAGTGTAGATTTTTCTTATATGTAATTCCATAACTTTTGTCTGAAATATTTCTTGGAATGTAGTTTTGAGGCCTATAATAAAAATGGGTTCTTAAGTTCTAGTTCTCTCTCTCTCTCTCTCTCACACACACACACACACACACACACACACACACACACACACACACACACACACACACACACACACACACACACACACACACACACACACACACACACACACACACACACACACACACACACACACACACACACACACACACACACACACACACACACACACACACACACACACACACACACACACACACACACACACACACACACACACACACACACACACACAAACACACACACACACACACACACACACACATTTATTTGAATGTACATGAATGTGTTAATATCTAGCTTTTTTTTAAAGAATTGTGCGTTTTCTTTTAATATTTTCAAAAACTTAGAATTTTCCAGTTTTAGTAGATTTAATTCATATTTCTGGAGATTAAAACCCATCAAATGTTATCCATACTTACTCAAACTTAGTATATAAAAGTAATAAACTTAGTATAATGTGCAAAAAAAATCGAAGCGTCATAAAACTGTTTTAATGTTTACAAAATCTTCATGTTTTTATTAATAAACACAATAATTTTTCTCTGGATGTGTGTGTGAGTAGTAAAACATTTTAGTTTCCGTATTTGAGTGACATGTATGTTGCATTATCAACCACAAAAAATTAAACACTAGGTCATGGCCACTCTGTACATACATGGTATTCAAAAAAGGCCGTCACAAACTTCTGTGGGTGATAGTATACATCATATCAAACAAAAAACTCATAAAAATATAGGTCAAGAAATGTGTTGTTTAGCTGTTACCCGCCATTTTGTATTATATATACATAGTAAATACCCAAGTATTAAGTAACTACAACTACAGGCGCTTGCCGAATTTTATCAAAATCGGTCCGTTTGTTTAGTACAATCTTAATCATTGGTGGAGAATTCTAAATCGAATATTAATGCAATTTCATTGAACATTTGAATTTAAAAATAAATAAAGTTAACTACTTAGTTTTCATTATTTTTAATTACTTTAACTTGTTGAATTGCATAAAGAAAGGCAAAATTATGTATGCATGCGTTTAATTTATTATGTATTGATTAAGTTCCGTTTTACAACAAGCTTATTTATGACGGATTAATATTTTTAAGATGGAGGTGCAATTCTCGTGAATTATAAAGAAATTCCTACGAGACGACCACTAGCGCAACCTCGTGGGCAGCGTGAAGGGTCGCGAAGTCGCCGAGCTCTCTTAGACGCCATTGTCTGTAGCAATTACAACAAGCTGCTCTGTTCCGTCCGAGCTCGCCTTTTGTTCTTGCACAGATACTCTAGCGAGCAGAGTCAGCAAAGTGGTTCACAACTCTTTGTTGTCTTTGACTTTTAACGCACTCTTGGTTTTCTGGTCAGTTATCTTATAAAAAGGAATTTCAACTAGAATACTTCCAGTGAATAATGCCCTTATCTAATTCATTTCAGAAGCCTTATTTCCAAAAACATTATTATTATTTTTAAACTTTATTGATTACAATAATAGATGAAAGAGGCAATGTGAGGTGTGATATAATATTATATTTACAATTTGTTAAGAACTTTAAAAGCATTATAATTCATTAATGTCAATGTTCGAATCAAAGGTTTTGATAAAATTTGTGACGTGGTTTCAATATGGGATATATTATTAATTTTGTAGTAGAATTTATTAACGTTAAATTTCTGCTTTGATCGTGCGTGCATAAATGTATGTCTATTTGAGAAAATGTAATAAATTTGAAATGTTTCAGTTCTACGTTTAATATTAATAATCTAGAAGGATGTGGATGATTTCTTTACATGTATTATTTTTATCTCAAGTGTAATTTTAAGTTTATTGTTGAGTTATCATGATTAGACGCCATTGGACCTCTGGACCGATCACAACATCACTTGTATGAGAGTTTGATTATTTTATCTAGATGTGTGATGTTGGTGGGGGAGATCTGGTATTATTCATCATATGTTAAAATTTGTTTTTATAAAACTTTTCCTATTTCAATGTACAAAGAAACGTACATAGGGCCACTTAATAGACCAATGGATTTATCGGATACGCGATAAGATAACCGAAAGAAGCAAAGTCGAGCGTGACTGCTGCTTGGATGGGTGACTGTTGAGCGATCCTGTCCTTGCAAGCAGTTCGCTTGCCCGGCCATTAGTGGTAGTTCGGAACTCACCAAAGCCGTTGGTCTCCAGGTTAAGTTTTAGAGAGGGCTCTCAGCCCTAACTCTTTTACCTAAATTCAGTTCTATAGTCACCTATTTCATTAGTTCTGTTTATACTAGCGTTTTCTTTTTATTAAGTGCATACTTTAGAGATAGTGTGCATAGAATTTATAGACAGCATGGTTCATAACTTACGCGTGTTATTACGTTCTCGTATTACTTGCTTATTTTAACCTAGATTGGAGTTCAGAACAAGAGTTCAGATTTCAGATCTTGAAAAGTAGTGTTACTGTATTTTAGAACACTAAATAATGTTAACGAATGTTTAGATTTAGATTTTTAAATTGTTTCCTGTAAAATATATTCTAGTACTACTATTGAATATTTGTACGTACCCAACGCCCCTAGGGCAGGCCCGAAGTAGAAGCAGTTAAAAATAAAAATGGGCATCTTGGCGAGGAGGAAGAAGTCACTGATGGCAAGATTCATCACCAGGACATTGGCTGGGGTCCTCAGCGTCCGGCATCTGGAAAAAATTCCATGTCATCATAATTAAAATCTTAATACAAATAACTTAGAAATCCCAACTCAAACATCTTAGTTCATACTTATGTAGAATAGTTCTTTCAAGGTTGTAATCTGGTATATACAGTTTCTTAACACAGCACTTATACACGTGTTATTACTATGTATGTTTGCGATGCGGTACAGTTCCTCAAGGCTCCATTCTCGGACCTATTTTGTTCATTTTATTTGACATGGAAGAGAAACGGAGCTACTCTTTTATAGCTTTTATAGGAGAATTGATGAAAATCATAATTATTGTATCTAAGTAGCGTCTGAGTAACCATTAAATATAAAGAAATATTAATTTTCTGTGGCTTTTGAGTTTAGTTCCAGGTCACCTTCCTCTTAATGCAGTGTCTGAAATATTACATTATCACAGACTTTATTCCTGGAATCTGGAGTCATGTTCGCCTGAAAAGATGAAAACACTCGAGGACGAAAAAGCTCAAAATGACTCCTTTGCGTCGTTTTGAGATCAAAGACGCCCATACTACAAAATATAATGTCACCTAGGTGAAAATGTATTCTCATTTAGGTACACAATTGAGTGCACTACCATGTTTTAGACACTGTCTCTAAACACGCTGGAACAAACGAGTTTTCTACACATAACGTAGCTATGGTGGGAAGTCCAAACGCTGCACTAAGAGAAAGGTAATCGGGAGCTGATCTCAACCTTCACATTAATTCAACCCTTCATACTATTTTGCTTAAACACATGTTAATGTGTGTTCAATGGATCATGTCAAAGTATCATAAAATCTCGCCCCTCTTAATCTTCGTTATCTTGATGATCATTATGTATGAATTTAAACGATGGTGGTTGGAAGGCGTCCTCACATAGCGTCAAGAAATAAGGGATATGGTCTCTGGGCAATTCAAAATTGAACAGGACGGGAAACTATATGACGTCAAATAACGTCTCGCCTTGTAGAACAGTACGGCCCATGGTCATGGGGTTTGCTATGGCAACTCATTCGGTTTTATAATTAACGATTTAAAAGTTTATTAAATTTGCAATATTTTATTACTTATAATTTAAGTTTGAAAATAAATAATTGAAAGTTATAAAAAAAATTGGATCTTGCCTGATTTTGTATCTATGTAAAAAACTGCACACCAAAAGTATTGAACTTGATTATTCTATATTGACCAAGCTATTGAAAATCGTGCTTTAGAAAATTAGAGATAAATTAGTTTCGTTACTGATATAACTCATTTACATTTACGAAGCGTTGTCACCAGTTCAATACAATTATAATAGCCGGGATAAGGACGGTTTGCATCGATGCATATTTCAATATCTACTCAATTATTTATAAATTTCCACTGCAATTGCGGAGGAAGGATGAGCGATGATCAGGAGCTGGAATTAGCAGTCTGTTTTCCCTATAGCAAATGATCTGTTTCTACGTTACTACTAATCAAAGCGATATTGCAATCATACAGCTGACACACAATTAACTTTATTTTGGTTATTTTAAAACTTAGGATTGATACAAAAACTTAGGTTTTCAATTACTGTATATTTGGCCAAGGATCATTTTAAAATGTCTTAAGTCTATTGCGGGCCGGATAGTATTCTTTCGATATTCCGATATTCCCATTGCAAGAAAAATCAAATAAACAAAAAACTAATTTAAAAATTAACATTTTTCCATATTAATAATTATTTTGTATTTTAGTCTATATGCTGTGTGTATGTATGAGATGTACACTATTTTGCATTTAGTTAGTAATGTAATTTTTGTACACTTAGAAATTTTATACGGAGAAAAAAATTTCACCAAAAAAGGACTAGTCACAATTACGCGTTTTACATATTACTTTTAGCTTTACTTTTCTGATAAGTTCAATGCCCTTGTGCAAATATTTCTTTAGTACTTCACAAAAAAAGAAATTATTAGGCTACTATGTGTTTTTCTTGGGTTGCCTGGGTGATTCTCTTAAAAAACTTTAAAACGAAAGAAAATGGTTGATTACAATTTTAATTACATTTAAATGAAAATACAATGTACAAAAATCATCACGAATTGTTAAAAAGAAATCAACATTAAGATATTATCAAGTTAATGGGTCTAATAATGAAACACATTTTAATGCGAAAATGGCACTTTTTTAGTTTAAAACAATTTCTCTAAGTTTGGAGTTTAGAATGTGCAGCTGATTCTCATCAATTTAATAAGATGAGTGTATGTAAGAAATGATCTGAAACGGTTTTTAATAAATTTCATTTTTGAAAACGAAACACTCACTTGGATATTTAGAACCTTGTGCACAGTAGAACCAATTTTCTTAATTTAGGGTATTTTCCCGTGCTTAAATGCTTAATCCAAAACTGGTACAAGCAAGGCCTTTAGTTAGGGGCTTGAGTAAATTTTCCCCTCAAAACGATGTCTTCTTCAAAGTTAATAAACTCCATTTATAAGGCAGCTTTGCAGAGTGAAACCTATGTGATGCTTCACTCGTCCAATCACCACTGGGCTCTTAAGAGAATTGGTTCCTTATACAACATTTATTATTTTGCTAAAATCAGAAAATATAGTCTCAAAATCAACTTTTAAGATTTTTAAAAAGTTTTCAATTGGGTTTATAAAAATATCAACAGTTTCATATCAGATAGATCAATCTATCCTCTAAACGTTAGGAAATTACAACTGTTCATCAGTTATATCCTAAAACCAGATACCAATCTTATTTGAAAAACTCCTAACATCCGACAGACGTTCACACACAAGCATTTGTTCCCCTTGTAGTTTCAAGTTTAGTAGAGACATTTTGAATACATCTGTTAGAAAGGCAATCGTCGCTATATTAATTTCTGTGTTACATAAGGAACCTAAGTACTCACTTGCAGTATCTTCTTCACCTTCACATTTAGACAGAAACTTTTATATCTTCAATAACTGCAAAAAACCCTTTGAAGATTAAAAGCCTAGCTCAACCTCCGAACATTGTTATGAAGAAGCAAATCGTCAAAATTTGCAATTGTTTCTTCAAGCTGCGCTTTGAACTCACGATAGTGTAGTGAAGATTTTGAACATATTAAATTGAGTTTTCATTACAATTCACGTTTTCTGCTAAAGAGCAGGACTTCATTTACAGCACAAAATACTTTGATGAAAGATATAACGGTTGAATAGTACATTATTATTAAATCTCGGATCGCTTATTATTCGACTAACCAAGCCTTTGTTTATCCCAGCTATAACCAAAGCTCCATCTGCTGTTACCGACATTATCTTTTTCAAATCTGCATTTAAAAATCCATTAAAGCTTTATGCAATCATTTTCAAGAGGGTGACCTTCCATTGGTATAATAGTTCTTCAACATAATACTATGTAACGTTGTCTAAGAATTTCACAAAAACTATTAATTTGACCTTATCAGTGATGTTACACGGCTCATTTAAGGACAATGCAAAATTATCAGTACCTAATAAAACTGGTTTTAACATTTCATTATTATCATTTCCTAACACCCCTTGTATTTATAGTATTTGTGACTGCATAAAGTGGAATGCGACTAATAGTGTAAGAAACATCCTGTTTCGTCTCATAACGCATTCTCTACCGCCAACATGCGTTATTTTACTATTTCTGTATCAGTAAAAGCTTTCATATGTTTTTTGAGAGTCCATAAATGTGCAAAGAGGCTTCTGAACATGTTTTGTGCTGTCATAGATGGATTCAACATTCGAGTGGAAGTTGAGTAACTGTCACAAGGAATCTACTTTTGATTTGAGTAAATTCTGCCAATTAGAAAGTTTTGTTTGTTCTGAAAGTGACATTCAACTTTGGCTTGTTGACAATATATACAGCTTGCTGTTTATTTTTAACTATTTAAAAAATAATTTTAAACAACCTGTATATACTGTAAAAATGCATATTCTTGTCGCAAGTTAAAATAAAAATTGCTTAGTACCGCTTGAAAATGTGTGCTATTATAATGCCTAACGTTGTTCAGCAGAGACGTAAATGTAAAATTTCGCTCAATGTCAGTGTACCTTGTGACTCACACAGTTCTTCAATTTCAATGACAATATTACTAAATTAGTCGTCAATAAATGTTAAAATCAAGTTTTTTCAAACATGTTAAGATTGATTTTTCAATTAATCTTTTATACGTAAAAATACTTATTTTGGAATGGAAAACGCCGAGCACGTTTTAATTGGGTTATTCCTTGTTCGGGCATTGGACCTAGTGAGATGAAACAAGTACTTTTATTATCATCTATTAGATGTTTGTTAAAATATAGAGCGAAATACGTGAACATTTGAATAGAGAATTTACTGTGGGTTTCACATTATATCTGTATAACTAATAATTTGTGTTATAATAGGATTATAATTTTTTCCGAAAATTTAATTTAAAAAAAAATTGTTAGTGGGTTCCAAAATAGTACAAAATTTTACATAGTTCCTAATAAATAAATATGCAATATAACATGTAATTTTATCTAACATATAATAACGGGAAAATATGAAGAAATGAATGTTTTTAATTTTATTTGTTCAGATTAAGAATAATGATAAAACGTGGATATCTGTCTTTATATATATATATATATATATATATATATTATATATATATATATATATATATAATATATATATATATGAGTAATATGTATTAAGATGTATATCCATTCAATACTTGAGAAACTGATACAATTTAAAATTAATCTATAGTTTTAATATTTTAGCTATAGCAAATAACTATACCATTTATGAAATATGAATATTTTCGAAATTACAGTGGGAGACATAGCACAAATAAACAAAGAGTTAGTTTTTGTGTAAGCAAATATTTGTTTACCAATTTGTTTGTCATACCAATTAGGCACAATATTATTGTTAACTTTTGAAGAGGCATGAAAGACATTTAATCAACTATAAAGTTCTGGATATTAATAATTAAAAATAATGAATTTTTACGTATTAAAACTTTTGACGAAATTGTTTATATCGGAGTACAATAGATATACTGCAGAGAATGGATGATTATACTTCTATCATCAACCTACGAGTGAGGGAGAGATTATTCGGCTCATACCACGCCCACGTCATCTCCGATACTTTAATCTCTCCCTCTTTACTTCAATCAGAAAATTGTTCTCCTTTGTTTCCTGGCAGACCATTAACATGCGGCATGTTGCTAATTGAGTCCTGATGTTACAAAAGCGTCTTACAAATTCTTTTGTGTAACATCACAGAAGACAAAACACGTCATCAGCTATGCTTAGTAATTAACGTTTAAGCAAATTTCTCTTACGGAAATGTGTATTGAAATGAATATTAAAAGCGTTCTTCACTTAAGCAAATTCCAGTTGAATAAATCTCCTAAATTTTCATTTTCAATTTGGTTTATGTAGATTATTTTAATGCTCATACGGCACTACAACATAGGAGTACGTCACACCACATGTCATCTAGCAGGTTGTCCTGAATTTCTATTCTGCAGCTAATTTTATTCTAAATATGCCCTACGGAAAAATTTTATGCAGACAGGACATTTGTTTCATCCCCACAACAGAAAAAGTAGAAATTATGTCAGCCTACTAAGCGATCTCACTCAGCCAAATTCTATAGTTAGACATGGTTCTTAATCTCATTCTTATTTAAGTAGAACTTCTGAAGTTTACATGAAAATATTAAAGTTTACAGATGATCATTCTATGTATATTATGACATATGATGCATTCTTAATTTTGATCATTGAGTTTTATAGCAATGTTTATATAATAAACGTTCGCGTGGTAGTTACGGTACTTCAACGCAAGATTTCGTTGTAATCAAATCTTGCCACCAAATCTTTATCTTCTTTCAAATAACAAGTTCAAAAATTTATAATTTCCTTTGTATTATTTATTATTTTACTATATAAATAAGCTACATGTGCTCTTTTTTTAAATTTTTCATTGACAGTACAAGGTTTGAAGAATAATAGGATATCGGACATTTGCCATCGTTAAATTGTACAAAATCTATAACACAACGTTTTAAGGATTTAAATCTATCCTCTTCGGCATGTATGAAGACGGTTTAGTAAATACAATTTAGAATAGATGGCAATGAACTAACACTAAAAAGAAGAAAGAATAGAAATAAAGAAAATAGAAAGAAAATGGATTAAACATAAAAGAAAACTGCTTGGAATACAGACAGGAGAAATGGAATTAGCGGGTACAGATTAATTAAAAATTATTATTTCACAGAAAATATAGTATTGTATTTAATATGTGCTATTGAAACCATACTGAGTTAATAGAGCTATATTGATGTACTACAGAGGTAAATACAATGTATGTGAAGCCCAACTGGCACAGCAAGCGGAATACAGATGGATAATTAATTGTTACGTAGTTGAGAGAAAGAGCGCATTGCAGACTGAGGTAATAATAATAACTGCCATTTCACATACCTCTGTTGGGAATTTAAACAGCTCTTCACAAAAATCCCTTCTGCCTTAGAATCACTGCTTTATATATTGCTTTTATATAATAATTTCCTAAAGTTAATGAGCATATTCAATATTTATTAATTAATATTAATCTATTTATTATCGTGTTTATGAATCCGCAAAGGAAATAACTATTTACATTATTGAAATAGTATATTAATTTATTTATTTTAGGGAATTATGTAAAAGAGTTGTAAATTTGTTTAGTACGCTTTGTTTTATCTTATTCAAAAGTTCTTTTTTATTTGCTTCAGGTTTTATAAATATATTTATAAACATCTTAATTGTTCGTTGTCATGTTTATAAATTTACAATTAATAAATAATAATTTACATAACTTAAATACTATATTTACATAAAAGATGTATACACGTTTGTAGTATGATTTGTGTAACTTTATTTCGAAATTTATTTTTTGCTTAAGGACTGTCATTATAAGCATATTCCTAGTTTGTTATCTGGCCACTCGAAGATTTGTATATCCGCCATTAAGGCCTTTAATTGCTGGAACAAGTGGCCTCAAGCTGCAGTAAGTGCTTCTAATGGTCGCATGGTTGAGAGGCTCTATCAACTTCCGGTAAAATATTCTCAGAAGCGAAACAACCGGTACAACAATAAGATATTGTACAATACTATTTTATATTCCATGGATATTTCGATTATCGCTTACTACAATGTGGATTGATCCAATGAAGATTAAGACTTTTCACATCAAAATCTAATTCTCACACACGAATAAAAATAAATTATAATTCAAGATGTACATCGTTTAAAGTGTAATGTAAGGTGAACAGCAAGTAAAGTCCAAAGCCTAACCTAAAATTAAAAACGTTATATTATAATAACTGTTACCAGGTTTCCCCGTTAGCATTCATATCTGACCCTTTTATAAATCTTGAGCTATGCTTACGTAACGTTTTTGGCCCAACTCCTTGTAAACCATTCTCAATTGGATTTGAAGAGTCACTAACGATCTTAAAAACTATTTATCAGGTCCGTATTCATTTATTAAGTTGAATTTTCACAACTTGGGGCAACATCACATTATTAACCATCTATGACAGGACCTAGATTGTAAATGTTTCAAACTTTAAACTAGCATAATGTTTGAAAGAGTGTATTTGCGTAATCTGAGGTCGGATTTGTGGAACTGCATTCTAAAAATAAACACTTCAAATTTAATGCACTACTCGACCTATGCTCTCAGTTAAGATTTCCTTCTGATTCCTTGCGGACCATCCCCTTGACACGAGGAATGGTTGTTACTTCAAAAAGTAGATTTATACCTGCAGTTATTTTGTACCAAGTTTTATTGTTTTACGTGTAATAGTTTAGGAATTATCAAGCCCGTCCAGGACTTTTCTAACACTGCATACATACGTTGGACTGAGAAGCATGTTACGGTCGTAAAGCATCTATTTCCGATATAAAAGGGCACTTCTTACTATGTCCATGCATGATTTCAAAATAATCGTTTATAAAGGTTTGCGTTATAGAAGTTTTGTTCTTTTTCGCGTTGTAGTCTTTGTTGTTAAATAGCTCATTGAGGCATATTATTATTCATTTCTCTGTTTTTATATAAGCTAGTGTAAAGATTCATTATAACAAAATCGAGTACCTTATGTGAAAACATTCACAGTTTATATATGTATATATACATATTAAACTGCATATATATATATATATATATATATATATATATATATATAATATATATATTTGGACTTTTAAGGTGTTATGTAATTCGTCACTGGCGCAATTACATGTGTGCGTAATACAACCAATCAAGCACTTACACCTAATTTTTTTAAATTTAAATCTAAATAGATTTTTCAGCCTCTAAGAATAATTTCAGCTGCAAGTCAATATATGTTTAGTGCAGGATGAATTTGGATTGTAAAACATAAATATTGCCATGTTATTTCAAAATTGTAGATTATTCCGGGAATCATTTTCAATATTTCTACCTTTTTTGGATTTAAAAAATAATCATCCGAATTAGTCAACCCGTTCTGTAGATTAGCGCTTAGCATTTACATTTAGCGATTCATTTTACAAGTTATTATATTTATAAGATAGAAATAATAAAATATAGTACCATACATAACAATAATAGGTACTTTGGGATTATACCGACCACACTAGTATGAAGAACACAAAAATAGAAATTTATAGAAACAAACATGATAGAACGAAAAAAACAACTCTTCAATTACAAAATTACAAACTTACAAGCATTTCCAGGTATTGTGATCGGTATTGTTGTCGTTGTTATCTTATCTTTCTCGAGAATCCTGATTACGGCAGGCCGCGCGGCATCACGTGATTTGCACGGTACATAATTGCCTTTCCATTACAATTCAATTTATATTTCTGATTAGCCCCTCTAGAATTTGATATTTTACTGATAGGTACTATCTCGAGGGATGTTTTTCTTTCGTCGACATCAGCGCGGGGCAGCACCGAAGGTGCTGCCAAAGCCCGCGCTGATGGCCGGAGGCACTCGCATTTTGGGTGGCGGAATGTGATCAAGAATAAAAACAAGTTTTTAGTGTTTTTTTAATAAAGAGTTTAGTTTGGTAAATGTTTGTTTTTGTTGAATTTTTGTGTTTGGAGAAATGTAGAGGTAAAACACGGAAGTACAACAAAGCGATGCACCAGCTGAACGGGCGGCGAAACTCTGCAATCACGTTATCTACTAGACGCTCGACTTTGACCTCTGTCTGAGGATGGGGAGGGGTTTGCGATAAGACAATTCCTGTTTTATATTGACGAAATATTGTTCTACGCTAATCTAGTAATCAGTAGAAACGAAATGTGAAATAACGATTCATGTCTGGGTGTGGTCGGTATAATCCCAAAGTACCCAATAATATATATTTTAAGTTACACAAACTACAAAAACATAAACAAATTAAACTTAAAACAACTAAAATAGCTCAGTTTTAACTACATATAAAGTTCTCTAGTAGTGTAATTCATTAAAGACGAGCCGAAATTGTAAATACCCGCGTATCAGTTAAGATGTGTCCTTTGCTAAACGACAAGCCTACATCTAGTTTTCCTGACTAATTTTATTTGTTGTAATCAAGTGCTGTAAGTTTCGAGGTTAGCAGCGTAACGGAGTGTAGGTAAGGGTCACGTTACACTTTACGCAAACATTAAGCTAACCACTCCGCTTGTCTCAATGGAAACGCTTGAGGCCTCATCAACCGAGAATCACTAACGAGGTTCCTTTGTTTCTTTGTGAAATCTATACCTTTCCTCACGCCTATAAAGTATTCTGCAAATAAATGATTCAATACCATATTCAACTGAAACATTAAATAACCATAAAACCTTTGGAGTAAACAAGTTGGAGCGCAACTCATAACTATCTTTAAAATAGTTCCAAAATATCGTATTATCTGGTCGACATTTACCAAAAAATATTTTCAAAGACAGCAACATTTTTAATCCAAGAGCTGACAAAAACTTTATATACAACATTATATAAACAAAAAAATTTGTTTTATTTTAAATTCCATTAAGAAATTTATACTAGAGAGAAATTGATCAGCAGCCGCGCTGGTTTCGGTGCAGGTCAAAATAGAAGGGCATCAAAGGTTTGAAAATATATAATTATAATTTTTTACGGTTAAAAGTTGCCCTAGTTATAAAAACTTAAAACCAATACATAAACACGCTAGTATATCAGCGTTAGATAACCGTACACATAAGCTGAAAATAGTAACTTTTTCCGCTTTATTTAGTTTTCTGACGCTGATATAATTATTATTTATAAGCATATTGTTCAGTTTAAATAGTATTAATTTTGAGAAATATAATCTAAAAAAAATATTGTTTTGTAATTTTAAACCTTTTTTATACCCTTTCATTTTTATATCAACCAAAACTAACGCGGCTAACAATAAATTTTCTTCCTTGGAAAAATTCCTCTATCGATTAAAAAAATATCAGGTTATATGCTTTTACCCGTATAGTGGAAATTGGCTCTGGACTCCAATACCGGTCCAAAAAACCCGGTGAAAGATCCTGTCCTTGTAAGCGGCCTGCCTAACCGGCAAGTGATGGTGGTTCGGGTTACCTTTAAGCCTTTAGTCCCCAGCTTGTGTTGTAGAGGGCTTCTAATAAAAAAAGAGAGAGTAACTCAGGACTGGAAACCTGGCACGGAGCGTTGAAGTGCTTTTAAGTGACCGCAACACCCCTCCATTACCCCAGGGGTTAAAAATTCTTCCCAACAGACCCTGGAACTGTATCACAGAAATTGTTTTATATTTTCACAGATCCAAAACCCTCCAGGAAAATATTTCGGACTTAGTTGGATGAAAGTATTCCACTAATTTGTTCTTTATAACTCCTTTCTTGTTACTAATGAAAGGAGGAATAATCAGGGGTTTATCCCAGCATTACTGGTTTAGTTACCCATTTAGTGATGATTAATAGGTATATCCGGAGGTACGAGGGGTTGATCATTTCTGGAACACTGAGTGAAGTCAAACCGCGGTGTTACTGAAGAAACCTCATCAGATCTTTAACAATATATTCTATGAAAAACGTATAGAGCGTTAAGTTTCTTTGCAAACGTTTTAAAACATTGGAATCCGATATACGATTAAGAGAATCATATCCCAACATGTATTTAAAATATGAATAATTACAGTTCTTCAATGTAAAATTAATTTTTTTAAGGGGACCATTTTTATATCTGTGAAATGTTTATTATTGCTTTATTTCTTAAGCACTATTGGAGATATTCACCTCTTTTTCATCTAAAAGATCATACTTTTTGTATAGTTAGAGCCTTCAATAACTAATTGTACACTCTCGGAAAAAAAAAAACAAAATTATTAATTATATCATAGGACTTTGATGACTCTTAACAAATTTGCTTTTTACTTTTTGTAGTTGTTTATCAGGGGAAAAGTTAAAAATAGTAAATGATGAAACGTACTATATATAATTATTATGTTTATTGTTATCTTTCATAATAAAAAATGCTGAAAAAATCAAGCCTATTAAATCTTTTTCAATGACAGAGGATCTATTAGCAGTTACGTACACCTCGATGTAGGCTAACGAAGAAATCTCTCTTAAAAATTGTATATACTGAGGTATCAACAATAGGAAATTCTTTAAAGGTGAGTTTGAAAACTTCAGTTGAATCTCACACATTTAGTATTTATAAAGCCATTATATTAGTTGGGTATGACCTTCATAGGATCAGGGGTCCATAACCTTATGGCATACCCACATACTCGACTTAAAACTTGTTTATATGAGCCTCGTCTACAAAAAATTTAATATTTAAGAGAAAACCAAACCCTAGTTTCAAAAGGACTGTCACTTCTCAAACTCCTAAACATAATTTGATCAAAGTAATGAGAAATTCTTGGTGAATACTTATGATAGGGGTCAAAAACTTTACAAATATAAACTATATTAGATTCTGTTTGGTCAGATTTCCTACATAATTTAAAATTCCCATCCATGAAATTAGTGATTAAAAATTTAACAGTTTTCTAATACAATTAATTCTTTTGCATCCTGTTTTCAAGGAACCGTAATTGAACACAGTTGCACATGCAATTAGAATATGTTTTTTAAAGCCTTCAGAATTTAACACACTACGAACACACTTATTGGTATGTTAAGTTCGAATGTAATTTGATGTGGGTACTAGAGTCTAGAGTAACATGAGCATAGATTACGGGGAACTCTGAAGTGAATATATTAACTTCCCGCAACTCCCTGCTGCCTCCGGGCGCTCCTTACTGTGTAATTCTCACGTGCAGAATATATTGTAAGATATGAGGTTATACATCGAAACCATACAAACAATCAAAAATCTCAAAGAGAGTTAAAAATTGTAAAATAGTACACCAAGAAAATGTTTAAAATGCGTTGAAGAGCACTCAGAAGTCCATCTTTTGCTAGATTCAACATAATGACATTGAAATTGGCTGGTCTCTTGAGGAGGAGGGATCTTTTAAATGACATTAAAATGAGGTGTGTCGTTAGCAGACTCTTCAATAATTTACCTAAATACTTAATAGAAAGTAGTATTAACTAAATGAGAGTAGACAAATATTGATTTTTGTATATTACCAATCTCCTAAGTTGTACGAAGTTGCGCTAAGATTGCGTGCAAAATGTCAAATCTGTATAGGTAATTTCAGGTTTTAGATGCTTCCGGATAACTAAATAGACATACAATTATACAGACAAAATATTTTTATATCCTGCGGAGAATCAAAAGAGAAATTGCGTCAACCTGTTGAGTTAGAGGCTTCAATAACGCTCAGCCAAATTATATGATTGGACATGCACCATCGTAGGAGTAATTTTTGAATATCTAGAAATGAAGATTAATACAAATTTCGAAGTGAACATATGAAATATTTCAAAAGTATCTGGTCACAGGATGAATTCACATTTTTCTGTAAATTACTCCTTGAATAAAAGTGTAAATTTTTAAAATCTTATACGATTTTACACAGTTTATATTCAGTTTCCTTTTGTTTCCTTCATGGTTACTCATAAGACCAATTCGCTAACGCTCAGCCAAATCGCATGGGGTGACATGCATGATCAATCCACATATAGACATGAAGAATATGCAAAATATGAAAGTTTTTTTCTAGATATCGTATGGATGTACAGATGATATGGACAGAAATGAATTTTTCCAGCCATCCTAGTGATGGGATTGCTAGCGCTCAGCCAATTACAAACTAAATAGTACTATAAAATAGATGAAGTATTGAATATGATGTTAGCAATAATCCTTTTTAAAATGTAATTATTTTCTACACCAGCTCAGATATTTTATATCAATATTTTCCATGATAAATTCACACTTAACCACTTTCTGACTAACCGATCCTCCGAAGACATGATTAGTCTACGTCCACGGATCGAAGGAAGCAGTGAACAGTTGATGTCTTATTTTTAGTAAATGATGATTAATATCATACTACAATGTTTATAAATATAAATATAATAATTGATTTTTACCTTACCAATGTTATTTATTAAGATTTTTGTTTAACTGACTTTTAGATTATCCGACTCATACCCTTATTATATGTCTTGATTGGTTAAGATGAAGGCTACTGCAGAACCATATTGACGAGTAAGTTAAATCATGGGGAAATTCCTCACGTCTTTAAAATTATTTAATTGAAACCGGTTTGATACGCTCAGATATATGAAGGTATATCTGACGGTAAATATCCCTTGGATATTTACCGTCATTATGTTACTAAAACTATAACATTACATTTCGAGGATTTAAATCCTCTTATTTAGGTGTCAAAATCCTTACACATAATAATCCTTAAAGCAAAAAAGGTACGGTAATGAGATGCCACTCAATGTTATATTTAGAGTAATAAGGATAGATTATATTATATTATACTAAACTTAACTATTTTACACGCTTACTACAACCAAAATGAGTTGCAATGTGAGCACAAGTTTGGCTTAGGAAAGATGACAATTTATGGATTTACATTTTTAGTTTCTTCCACCGCAGTAACTTAGAAATTGTTATTTATCAATTACTAGCTGTTTCCCGCGGCTTTGCACGCTTTTCGTAAGCTTTGCCCGTGTATGTGAACTTCTGATGTAATTGAATTATATTTACAACGCCGATGTAGATATATTTGCCTTATTGCCTCGATCAAGAAAATCTGTTTATGTTTATAGCCATTGTGCACGTACATGTACTTTATTATAAAGTGGTCTAACACTCAAACTTTAAGTTCAATCAGAAATGTATCTTAAAGACAAATATACATAATAACTTAGCACCTTCAAATAGTGTTTGGCAATGTAATATACGTAACTGTCTCGTAATTGCAGTTTATAGTGTGCAGGCGCTTTGAAACCTTTTATCTTTTGCAGCACCGCTTGGTGGCGAGTTACATCAATGGGCATAGCATATAAACCTTCTCTGTGGAAAAATACGTACACATACAAATTTTTATAATAGTCTGTCTAATATTTTTCGATTCCATAAAGGACAAACACACAAACATTTATTTTATATATATATATATATATATATATATATATATATATATATATATATATATATATATATATATATAGAAGAAGATGTAAGGCCATTATAGCGGAAATAGTTTTTATACAGAATTTCTTAAGTATTTTTGTGAGTGACACGTCTTTTAGTAAGAAATAAGAAGTAAAAGGTCATAGGACGCTAAAGGGACCGTAATTAACTGATTAGTTGATTAAATCAGTTATGGGAATATAAATCAACAATTACTAGACGATTTTACACAGTTTAAAATGTGTAAAGCCTTATAAATTTTTATTCGTACATGTTTGTAAGGAAAAAACCAGTTACCTAGGAGGAACTTTTATTAAATCGTTTAAGAGTACAACTTTTAATATCCAGTAATCTATGATCATAAAAAATCTATAATTTACAAAGCATGTTATTTTATTCATATTTTCGATTTATTAAACTTGTTCATCTTTTATCGAATTAAATATGGTAAAAGGTATTTAAAGATTGTTAAATATTCTCGCCTTGGTGGTTTTTACTACATTTAAGTTTACCAAGTTCAAGTGACTAACTAGAACAGCTTGGTATGTTACAAAGTACAGCATAGACAGGATACCAGGGTTAGAGCTTTGACCTAATTTGATAAGGCTATCTGTCATTTCCAATGAAACGTACTTGAGGCTAAATCAAATCTTTGCACTTAGAAATACTTTTGATTCTTTGTAAGATATCTCAAATCAAATCAAATCAAATCACTTTATTTCCACACACAAAGAAATGAAATACAAAATTAATAAATCTTTACATTGAAATGATAACAAATGTAGCATTTGTATATTATCTAACTCATATGAACATACAATAGTATTCTAGTAATACAATTCAAAATCTAAAATTAAATAATTAACATTAAATAATATAAAAAAAGACTTATGTTACATAAATAAATCAATATAATGAATTAATAGATGAAACATACATACATATATATATATATATATATATATATATATATATATATATATATATATACATATACATGTATATACATACACATACATATCCACATCCATAGACGCATACCTAGTAAAAACAGCATTAAATTTGCTACATAATTTCTAGATAAATTCAAATAATGGGAAAAGAGCCTACATGGGCCTTAATGGCCTGTGCGTAGACTCGAGTTGAAATTGTTAAGATTCGAATTTTATCTCGAGCAGAGTGTAGATTAATTTTGTAAAATTTGATAATTAAAAGAAGACATCTAAAGCAGAATAAACGACGGATATGACCTCGAATTCCGATAATCAGCAATATAGAGGAGAAAGTAGACAAAAACAAATGAAAATATTGAGTGAACAAAAGTTACAAAAAATAGGCTAATTACTTAAGTGAATGGATTTTATTATCTATAGTTTGAAGAGGAGAGGAGAGGGGACAATGCCGTCAGTCAGTTGTCAGACAGTCTAGGTCCGTCTGTAGTCAACAGAGATAAGTAACTGGGCCCTCTCACTGCTTATGAGAATCAAAAACTCCTTGACATGTTTCTTAAAAACCTCAAGAGAGGGAGAGTCGAACAGCTTGAAATTTCTAAAACTATTAGAATAATTTCGATATAAAATGTGTGCTAGATAAAAACTGTTTGTTGTCGCAAATGATTTGTGTTGGTGAATAGTGTTAATTCCGACTATATTTGCATATCTTGTGTTATAAAAATGTGGGATTGTAGAAAAAATTGAGCCGAAATGTTTGTAAATATGAATAAATAAGACTTTAATAAAAATTTTTTAATTGGCAGAATTCCTGTTTCTCGAAACAATAAATCAGAGGGATATCGTCTACACTTCCCAAAACCGGCTTTCAGAATAGATTTCTGAACTATATCTAAACTTTCAATATGTGAAGGAAAAGCACCTCCCCAAGCTAGAATGCCATAAGAAAAAAGGGATTGCACATAAGCAAAATAAACGATTTTAGTTTCATCAAAACTCAAAATGCTATTTAACTGCCTAAAAGCAAATATATACTTTCTTGCTTTATTTTTTAAGAAATTAATATGATCTATCCATTTCATTCGAGAATCAAACAACACACCCAAATATTTGTATGACGACACTTTCTCGATTTTATTACATCCACAGGCATTGTTATAGTGATTGTTACAATTATGAATAATTAAATCGTGTAAGTTGTAATCTGAATTTGATGTAAGAGAAAGGGGCATAAATTTAGTTTTTGAGACGTTAAGTGATAAAAAATTTTGGTCCATCCATTTTTTAATTGTCATGAGGTCATTTAAAGATTTATTTTGAACATCCTGCCAAGATTTACCTTTGATAATAATTAGCGTGTCGTCAGCAAAAAGAAATAGTTTACCATGAATCTGAAGTTTTGAAATGTTGTTAATGTATATCAAAAATAGTACAGGGCCCAGAGTGCTTCCTTGAACTACACCATAATCCACAGGAAGCTCATGGCCATTCACACCGCAGACAGACACAAACTGCCGTCTGTCCGCAAGGTAGCTCCTAAACCATGCGAGAGCATTACCCGTTACACCTATAGCTGATAATTTGTAAATTAATTTGTTTCTATCTACACTATCAAATGCTTTCTTTAGGTCAAGGAAAATTAAAAAGCTCCTCATACCATCTGACAAAGTATGATAGATTTCTTTGTTTACATCAAAGAGAACGTCTGAAATGTTTTTATCAGCCCTAAACCCGTATTGACACTCCGCTAAAATATGGTTGTGTTGAAGGTAATTTACAAACTGCTCTTTGACGATTCTCTCCAGCACCTTAGAGAACACACTTAACAAAGAAATTGGACGATAATTATTTTTCTCCGTAAATGTGCTAGCCTTGTGAAGTGGGATTACTTTAGCTAACTTAAAACTATCAGGAAATATACCGTAAGCCAAGCTAAGATTTAAAATATGTAGAAAAGGTTTAGAGAAAATATGAATATTATCTTTGAGTGCAGAAGCTGTGATGCCGCCATAACCAGGAGCGGACCCGCCACGTAGTGCAGTAATGTGTCTGAATAGGTCCAGTTCAGTGACAGTCCGAAGCGTGAACAGTGAGTCTCGACCGTAATCTGCATCATCGATAATTAATGCACCCCCGGTGTTAATTGAACTTGCCAAGTTATGTCCAACGCTAGCAAAAAACATGTTGAAATCGTTAGCGACTTCTTTACATACACCGTGAGTAACACTTGGTACATTAGGCAGATACCTTTCAACCGGAAATAACCCCTTATTATTTTTTTTACCTGCCAATTCGTTAATTACAGTCCAAAACAATTTAGGATTATTTTGATATTCGTTTAATTTAGCCCTGTAGTAAATACGCTTAGACGTTTTGATAGAATTGGCAATAAATTGCCTTAACGTTCGATAATTATTTTTAAGAATTATATTAAAAGGCTGTTTTTTTAATTTTTTTGCTCAATTTATCTCTATCGCGAATTAATTTAATTAGATCATTTGTAATCCAAGGCTTTAGCCTCTTGAATCTAGATGACTTTTTAATTGGTTTCCTAGAATTATCGATCGCTTGGCCTACCATTTTACAAAATTCGTATGCAGCACCGTTTACATTTTCGTCCTGAAAAATCCTCTTCCAGTCAATATGAGCAAGATTACGGGACAAGAGTGCAGAGTCTATAATCGTCTGTGAAGCTGTATTTGTCATAACCGATGGTGCTGTAACGGGAAAAGTAATGGTAAGACCAGTGCTATAGTGATCAGTAATCTCAGTCTGTAACACAGCTGCCTGTACGTTGTTCATGTCGTTATATCGTATAATAAAGTGATCCAGGCATGACTTTCTAGATTTTGTTACCCTTGTTGGTTTATCTATACAATGAATGAGACCAGCACCTACTATACAGTTCAAGTATCTGTCAGTATAAGGGGAGTTTGTTTCAAGCAAGTCAAAGTTGAAATCTCCAGCTAAGATAATTATTTCGTCCTTATTCAAACTGTCAAGATAATGTTCTAAAGAATCCAAAAAAAGTTGAATGTCGCAGTCAAAAGTACGGTAGAGAGCCACGAGACTAAAAGTTTTATGACAAAAATTAAAGTAGAGTTTTATGCCGTACGTGTCACCTATAGAAATCTGTGATGCAGTAACTGACAATCGGTTATTGTAGTAAACAACTACACCATCAGCCTTGTTACGCTGCTTATCAATAAGTACAAAGTCAAACCCGTCAATGGTCCACCCCTCCTCACCCCCCCTCAACCAACACTCTGTCAATATTATTATATCTATCGAAGGAAGATCATTTAAATAAATCAAAAGTTCGTCAAAGTTTTTTGAAATACTTCTGATATTGCAATGGAATATTTTAAGTTTATCAACAGAATTACTACTAAAAAAAAAAATCTTTGTATTCAAAATATGATTCCAGTTCTAAACAATCGTTGTGGAAAAACAAAGAGTTGTCATCATTCTCACCCATTTATGCCGTTCAAGCCCAATCACCCGCCCGGCCGGTCTAAATAATTGAAAGTAATAGAAGTATACTTTATAAATGC
The DNA here is from genome assembly GCF_021130785.1 of Homalodisca vitripennis. Classification (NCBI taxonomy): domain Eukaryota; kingdom Metazoa; phylum Arthropoda; class Insecta; order Hemiptera; family Cicadellidae; genus Homalodisca; species Homalodisca vitripennis. The sequence goes on from NC_060210.1 coordinate 9,244,497, forward strand.
GTATGCGTAACCTGGCATACACAGAGGTTTAATTAGCACTTAAATATTGCATATAATATGTTACTTATTTTTACTTCAGTAAGATGCATTTATATAATCCATATTATTACAATGTAATTACATTAAATGACCATTTCAGCAGACGATTAAAAAGATTGCATAATTATTACATTTTAAAGTCTTTCAAATTTAAAGATTGCAGTCTTAAATAGACAATTTTAGAAGTTTGTGAATTCTGAACATTAAGATTTATCATAAAATAGTTTCTGGTTAAATAATAAAGATATTGAATAGTGGAAAGACAGACCAAATAAAGACATCTGTGTACATAAATTAAATAGTACTAAATGTATTTAACTATATATTATTAATCTTACTTTTTTACACCAAGGCCTATGATGCGTGTACCATAATAAACATAATAAGTATAATAAACAAGCGTATGCTTGTATAAGTTGCTGACAATTTATTACCAAACAGACAATGCAAATCAATACTAAAATAATTGAATTTATTTTTTCAATGTTTTACTCACTTGAAGAAATAAAATTGCAAATATGTAATTTAGAAAATATTTAATTAATTAGTAATAAATAGTTAGTTATATTCTGAATTAATAATCCGAAAAATACTGATATTAAATTTTACATGAAAGGAAAATTGTATATAAAATTTGAGCCGCTCTTACCTATTAGTAACTTGACTTTCTCATAGAAATTAAATACAAAACCATACACCAAACTAATAATAACTAATTACATCAATCTCATTGTCATACTTAATATATCATTTCCTCGTACAATAACCTATCGAGGGAAAAATGAAATATTATTTTCTCTAATAAAGAAAGTGTATTGTAAAATTTTAAATGTAGTTTTAGATTATATAAATGCAATACAAATCAAAATTAAAAGTATCCTCTTCATGACATAAAAGGTGAATAAAACAAAAGAAAAAACCTGATTATTATACTAACGAAAGAAAAACGAATTTTTTAGGCGTATAAGCTTACTTATGTAATGCGGACCACAGAGGAAAGTTATCTTTTGTCAAACCTGTCGAGATCCTCCATCATGGTGACGCGAACAGCCTCAGCACCCTCAGCAGCCTTGATGACGACCTTTCCGTTGAAAAATCCGGCTAGGACGATCTTCCCCTCTCTCTTAAGCCGGCGAGCCTTCCCCAGAAGCGCTTTATTGTGAGGTGTCAGGTGGTCGTTCACGTCTACATTACTCCGTGTGAGAGATGGGTGGATGTCCGCGGCGTTTAAATTCTTCTTCGTCCTCGCTGCCCTCAGCCAGTCCTCCTTGACGCGTCTGGAGACGAACGATCTTCCTCTGTATCTCTCATTACGGTTCCGTAACAGTGTTATTATCATCGCGGTTAAACTGTCTGCTAGTTGCAATGAAACATATTTGAATCCAAATCGAACCTTTGCCCTAATGACGTCCTTTGTTTTTTATTAGATCATCTTCCTCTGTATCTTTCATTACGGTTCCGTAACAATGTTATTATCATCGCGGTTAAGCTGTCTGCTAGTTGCAATGAAACATATTTGAGTCCAAATCGAACCTTTGTACTAATGACGTCCTTTGTTTTTTGTAAGATATCTTCCTCTGTATCTCTCATTACGGTTCCGTAATAATGTTATTATCATCGCGGTTAAACTATATCAGCTATATATCAGCTAGTTGCATTGAAACATATTTGAGTCCAAATCGTACCTTTGTACTAATGACGTCCTTTGTTTTTTGTAAGATATCTTCCTCTGTATCTCTCATTACGGTTCCGTAATAGTGTTATTATCATCGCGGTTAAACTATATCAGCTAGTTGCAATGAAACATATTTGAGTCCATATCGTACCTTTGTACTAATGACGTCCTTTGTTTTTTGTAAGATATCTTCCTCTGTATCTCTCATTACGGTTCCGTAATAGTGTTATTATCATTGCGGTTAAACTATATCAGCTAGTTGCAATGAAACATATTTGAGTCCATATCGTACCTTTGTACTAATGACGTCCTTTGTTTTTTGTAAGATATCTTCCTCTGTATCTCTCATTACGGTTCCGTAATAGTGTTATTATCATTGCGGTTAAACTATATCAGCTAGTTGCAATGAAACATATTTGAGTCCATATCGTACCTTTGTACTAATGACGTCCTTTGTTTTTTGTAAGATATCTTCCTCTGTATCTCTCATTACGGTTCCGTAATAGTGTTATTATCATCGCGGTTAAACTATATCAGCTAGTTGCAATGAAACATATTTGAGTCCAAATCGTACCTTTGTACTAATGACGTCCTTTTGTTTTTTGTAAGATATCTTCCTCTGTATCTCTCATTACGGTTCCGTAATAGTGTTATTATCATCGCGGTTAAACTATATCAGCTAGTTGCAATGAAACATATTTGAGTCCAAATCGTACCTTTGTACTAATGACGTCCTTTGTTTTTTGTAAGATATCTTCCTCTGTATCTCTCATTACGGTTCCGTAATAGTGTTATTATCATCGCGGTTAAACTATATCAGCTAGTTGCAATGAAACATATTTGAGTCCAAATCGTACCTTTGTACTAATGACGTCCTTTGTTTTTTGTAAGATATCTTCCTCTGTATCTCTCATTACGGTTCCGTAATAGTGTTATTATCATCGCGGTTAAACTATATCAGCTAGTTGCAATGAAACATATTTGAGTCCATATCGTACCTTTGTACTAATGACGTCCTTTGTTTTTTGTAAGATATCTTCCTCTGTATCTCTCATTACGGTTCCGTAATAGTGTTATTATCATTGCGGTTAAACTATATCAGCTAGTTGCAATGAAACATATTTGAGTCCATATCGTACCTTTGTACTAATGACGTCCTTTGTTTTTTGTAAGATATCTTCCTCTGTATCTCTCATTACGGTTCCGTAATAGTGTTATTATCATTGCGGTTAAACTATATCAGCTAGTTGCAATGAAACATATTTGAGTCCATATCGTATCTTTGTACTAATGACGTCCTTTGTTTTTTGTAAGATATCTTCCTCTGTATCTCTCATTACGGTTCCGTAATAGTGTTATTATCATCGCGGTTAAACTATATCAGCTAGTTGCAATGAAACATATTTGAGTCCAAATCGTACCTTTGTACTAATGACGTCCTTTGTTTTTTGTAAGATATCTTCCTCTGTATCTCTCATTACGGTTCCGTAATAGTGTTATTATCATCGCGGTTAAACTATATCAGCTAGTTGCAATGAAACATATTTGAGTCCAAATCGTACCTTTGTACTAATGACGTCCTTTGTTTTTTGTAAGATATCTTCCTCTGTATCTCTCATTACGGTTCCGTAATAGTGTTATTATCATCGCGGTTAAACTATATCAGCTAGTTGCAATGAAACATATTTGAGTCCAAATCGTACCTTTGTACTAATGACGTCCTTTGTTTTTTGTAAGATATCTTCCTCTGTATCTCTCATTACGGTTCCGTAATAGTGTTATTATCATCGCGGTTAAACTATATCAGCTAGTTGCAATGAAACATATTTGAGTCCAAATCGTACCTTTGTACTAATGACGTCCTTTGTTTTTTGTCAGATCATCTGCCTCTGCATCTATAATTAAGACTCGGTATCAGTGTTATTGGCATCGTGGTTAAACACTCTACTTGAATGAAACATACTTGAGTATAAATCAAAACTTTGGATTAATGACCTTCTAGATGGAGACTTCACAAACGAACGCATTTAGATAATATCCACTCAACAATTTCAAGCATCGGCTCTTAATGCAACAGACGTTGTATTTGTTAGAGGCTGAAATGTTTCAAATGAAATCAATCTTGAAATGTTTCATAGACACTCTGTAAAAATTCCATATTTGTTTATTTTACGAGGTCTTAAACTTTATCGAGTTAAAATATTTTAATAATATGATCTTGCCCAGTCAAGTAATAAGTGGAATAATCATCATAGAAAAGACTCTAGTAGAGAACTGAATCTTGGAGGAAGCAAGTAAAGAGTGGATGATATATTAGTTCATGACTTCCGTGACTAATGGGGTCTAAAAATAAAAAGCGATGTGTACATCTGTTAGCAAGCTACACTCGGGTTGTAAATGATTTATTAAAACCACTTTCTCTAAGACACACACAGAATGTGCTAGAAATATCTAATATTCCGTCATGAAACACAGTTTAAGCACCAATAGATACATAAAATTGACATTGTGGGAAGTAATGATAACAAACGTATAACCAACTAAAAGCCAATGAATGTTATTTCTACAAACATTCAGTTATTTTATTGTTTTGGAATCTTTTGTTTTGCACCGAATTTATGTAATATTTGTATGCAACGGTATTTAAAAAAATGTTTAAGTAACAATTAAATTATAATTTAAAATGAAAAGCAAACGAGTAAATTGAATAAATTATATTTAATGAATTGGTAATTTGATATAGTAATTGTTGTGTACAATTAGCAACGATTCATGAGCTTTAAAACTAAGGAATTGTGGATAAGACGATGTAGCATCATTCTTTCTCTTGCTGGCCAATATATATGTACTACTTGTTTTATCGAGGTACAAATTTATTTAAAGTAGTTCTAAAACAATTTAAAGTGGAATAAATATTCGTATTTATTAGATACTGTATAACATGAATTTTATTTGATAAGTAACTTAAAAGCTTATTACTTCTTAGCTAATCAGTTCTCTCTCTCCCCCTCCCTCCCTCCCACCCTCTCTTCCCCCTCTCATCCTTCTCTCTCTTTCCCTCCATCCTCCTTCCTCCATACCACCATCCCCTCTATCTCTCCCTTTCTCCCTCTCAAGAAATTGATTAAGTTCATTTAGGTGTAATTGAAATAACCGGCAAGAAAAAAACTTCATTACGAAAACCTACATCTAGGTAATTTGTCCATAGACGGTAACTGTCCATTAGAGTACAGTTACATAAGGGTCCATTAGGGATGAGAACGCGATCAGATGAAGCCAACCACTTCCGCTATTGACCTCTCTGTCAAGTCCCTTTGTGTATGGTGAGTTTGGAAAGTTCGACGAAATGTAGATTTACGGGAACAGAGACAAAAATATTACAGATAAAGAAATACCTTCACCGTAGCGTAGGGTTAATTCTGTGGTTATCGATTAGTTAACAGTCGAGGTCAATGAAAAATTGTAAAAGGGTTTTAACTGACATTATTTAAAAAAGTTGACTCGACTTTTCCAACTAAAATTCCACTGATGTAGGTAAAACTCATTAAAATAAATGAGTGTGAGGAAATTCAAACTCACGTCCTATTCAGTAAAAGATTTTTATACTCGTATAAACAAAAAAAAAATCAATTTTAATTTTGTTTATTCTGCCGTAATAAATTCTAATTCTAATCCATTTTGATCACTATGTTCTGAACAAATTCTTTTACAGTTGTACCTCGGCTAAAAGACTGTCTGTATGTCACTCATAACATGGAAATCGACGTACAATCTTAGGCTAACTGTTTCGTCTCCTTGTTTTTGTGAAAGTTATATATTTTTAACAGCGTCAAATATAAACAGAATTAAATATAATATAAAACAAATTTTTCAAACAGGTTTGTGTAATTTCCTATTCAGTAACGTTGGACATTGTTTACCATTTACAATCTTAGGAACAAATTTATAGTAAGTAAATATCAAATAAAAGTACTTAGAATTAATTATAAAAACAACGTTATTCAAACTTATTGCAAAACGTATTAAAAAAATAAATTAATGTATTACAAATATGTAAATACATGAGAAATAATAATTTTCTCCAAATAGAATTTGTTTTATATTATAAACTGGGATCTTATGTTGAAAGATATCATGTAGGAAGCAAGAGCTTTTGGCATGAGTCCGTAAAAAAGCTCTCGGATAAAAATAATAGATTATTGGATTAGCGTTAGCAAAGCATATCACTCAATTGGTTGGGGAATTTCATTTCTGTTTGTGTGTCTGTCTATATGTATCGCACTCTTGGAAACAGATTTGGCTGTATATCCTAATACACAGCCAAAACCATTACAGGGTGAACTAATAATAAAAAAGTGGATTCTATATTTCATTGATTGGGCGTTAAGGATGTCTGTCACTCGATAAGGTGACAGAATTCATATCTGTCTGTCAGTCCACATAGAAGACGAATTGGCCTATTCGCTTAAAATTTTGCATGAAGTTTGATTCCTATACAGACAGCACTAAGTTTGATTGTGGTGTATGTCACTCAACGGGTTTGGCTGAGCGTTAGCGAATATAGTTACATTGGTTAGGAGTAACCATGATAGCAGCGAAAAATAGCAGGTTTTTAAAGAAACTGAGAATAATCAAGCGAGAATGTAACCATGGACATCTGTAGAGTAAAAAGAAAAAGTACTTTGTAAGCTTACTGCTAAAAATCCATGACAATATTTGATTTTAACGTACTATTGCGTTGCAGTACTTTCCTTAGTAAACTAGAACTTTCATTATTTGAAAAATCCTACAAAAACTATTTCAATGAACAGAAATGTGAAGGAATCATGTAGCATGCCATCTCGAGAAATAATTTATCTGTAGACTTTAAATTTTCCACGAAAAATAATTTCTACATAGATCAGAATGGATTATATAATAGTCAAACCATCCAATTTGGCTGATAGGCGTTGGTATAGCGCAATTTCTTTTTAGTTTGCCGAGGATGTAAACATTTCTTGAGTGGGATTGTCTGTCTTACCATCTGTCAACAATGAAATAATCTATAGAATTTAAATTGAGTATTTGTGTGAGGCGGACTCCCGCCTTTTCTATACGAGTGGCAGCGAAAGTACAGGTAATCTGTGACTTTCTGCGGCTTTAAGCTGAAAATTAGGCAGTTAAGTAGGACAAGAGTGACGCACCACTGACTGATTGGCTGCTCTCTGTTAACGTAATTACTCACCTTATTAACGGAAAGCGTTCTTTGATGTTTATTCAGACCCGAATTGGGGTGAACTTTGATGCGTAACGTTGCAAAGTTGGGTACAGACTAAATCGAATAGGCTACTATTTGTATTATTATCGTAATGTACTACGTATAACTAACGTGTATGTTTTAATTAAACATAAATATATAGTTAAAAATTAAAATTTCATAATTACATTCAGACTGCTATAGAAAGCATCAGTACAAATTCTAACCAACCCTAATGTTATTGGCTAAGTGGGGTCTGTAAACTATATCAATTGGGGTTCACTAATCTTTACCGTTGAAATTTGACATTTTAATTTCTTTTGTTGTGTAGTCATTTATCCATAGAAAAATTGACAAAGGACGTGGATTCCATAATATTTATGACTTTGAATTGTATACGGTGTAAGTATAATTGTAATAAATACATATAAATGATGAATAAAATTGTAACGTTCCAACAGAATGGAAACTTCCTAGCAGGAGAGACTCATTAAGAAAAACCTTGTATGACCTAAGAAACTGAAATTTAGTTGGTTCCGTCTTAAGAAGGTTTTTGTAATGAATTGGAACAATTTGTTACAAATCATTACAATTGTTCATGCTGTAATGAATTAACAATTCATTACAGCATGAATTGTTGATTAACAATTCATGCGTTTGTCATTAACAATTGCTGCAAAATAAATTACGTTTACATATTCTTAGTGTAACAATGGAACATTTCATACATCGTGGCCCCAAGTAACTGTATGTAGGATTACATTTAGTATACCATCACAAAGTGTTACATTTAAAATACTGTCAGAAAATCCTGAAACATATGCAGGCCAATAATGTTCTTTGTAAAACCTCAGCACCACTCAAACAAAAATAATTGTTTGGCCACACTGCAATTATTATTATTTCAGTTTTCGGATATGTAGAACAACAATTTTAATAGAAATGTTGGATTGGTGTGCGCAGCCCCAGAAAATGTAGCTATAAATTAAAACTTGTTTTAATAAAAAGTAGGCATCTAAACTAATTAACCGATGTTTTCGCGTACAAACTTTTCTTTCTCGAAAAAAGTTTTTCAATTACTTAATACTTTAAGGTTTGTCATTCTTTTTTTTTTTTTTTTTTTTTTTTTTCGTATTTTGAGGTTTTTTACTCTTCTCGTAAGGGATTTGGATATTGAGATCATTCGTTAATTTGGACCTAATGTATATTACAAAAATGCGAATTTTCATTTATTTTCTAAGAATTTTTACCTTTTCACCACAAAATATATTTAAAAATATCAGATCTATAGGCATCAGTCATAAGGAGAGAATAAAAATTGTTCAACATATTTAACGTGTAAATTTAGGCTCATCTCTTATTATAATGTTTCTTATACATTAAGCACTTTTCTCTCCCTCAGGCCAAGAATGCCTTTAGGATCACTTTAACTCTTTGAGCGTTGACGTCTCATTTGAGGACGTCGGCATGTTGCGCGAGAACTGCCGTCTTCCTCGTGTGAGGACGTTTCGTATTATCGCTATATTTTTGGGATTTATACAGATATCGATGCCTAGTTTGGTGTTTTGACATCCTAAAAGACCAAACTAACATATTTTTTATGTTTATACGTTGGTAACACTGTTGCACTATAGTCACATGACTCAAATACTCAATTACTATCGTAAGGGTACTTTGCTTATGCTAGATAGTCGGCAAAAAACATCACAATATAAACAAGTGTTACTTTTTTCAACAGACAGTACGGCCACTGATGAATTAAAATCCGTAAAAAAGGGAAATATAGTCTTTATAACCAGTAGGCCCAAAAAGATCCGCCCTACAACGCATTCATGGGTGGAGTAGATTCGGCAGACCAAGTGCTGTATTGTCATTTAGATGAAAGACGTACTCTGCCCTATTGGAAAAAAGTAGTGTATATATAGATGTGAACCTCTACACACACACACACACACACCACACACACACACACACACACACACACACACACACACACACACACACACACACACACACACACACACACACACACACACACACACACACACACACACACACACACACACACACACACACACACACACACACACACACACACACACACCAAAAAATAAGAAAAATGTAGACACAGTTTTTGTTACGCAGGGTTAACTATTTATTTAACAGGTTTATTACAGTATATGGTAATAGTGTATTTCTTGACTCTAAACCCAAATTTAAAATGAAAGCCGTGCAGTTTGTATTAAACCTTGGTCCTTGATAATTTATTTCTATTTGTTATATTTATTAAAATACTTTATTTATTTCTTGCATGCTTATCACACCTTATGTTGTATTATGCCTGTTAATGATTTCTATGTTGTATTTATTATTGTTATTGTTGTTGTTATTAATTTTGTTATTGTTAATTATTTATTATTGTTATTTATTTATTTATTGGCTGTTTTTAATTTTACAACTCATGTACACAAATGTACTCAATATTGTTGTTTACTTTTGTCACTCATATTTATTGTTATATTTGTTAATATCTAGTCTATCTTTGACTTATGAGTAGCAATCTATTTATTACAAATTAGTTCGCATTGTGATTGGTTTTGCCAACATAGAGACTAAATATTTTTGACTTGTAAGCTGCATTCCCGCACGCGCCTTGCAAGGTGCCTTGGGGTAGTATATAAATGTAACATGTCTTTTTTCTGAATAAACGAGTTTGAACTTGAACTTGAACTTGAACACACACACACACACACACACACACACACACACACACACCACACACACACACACACACACACACACACACACACACACACACACACACCACACACACACACACACACACACACACACACACACACACGCACACACACGCACACACACACACACACACACACATATATTTTCGCAATCGTTAATGCAGGGTGTGTTTCCCTGATGCTTTTAAGGTTGCAACCGTTGCAACCGTTGCAACCGTTGTACCTATTTATTAAGTCTGGAAGCCCACATGAGTTGTCATGTATCGTCCCATATCTTTGATTAACACAATAGCTAAAATCTTTGAGTCCGTCATCAAGTGTCAGTTATTAGAATATTTTTTTAAGAAATTCTATAATAGCTGATAATCAGTTTGGATTTTTACCTAAAAGGGGTACTGATATCGCCTTAGAAAGTCATATTCAACATATTGCTGAGTCGTTGGATGAAAACAAGTTTACTGCTCCAATTTACCTTGATTTTCAGAGAGCGTTTGATTTGGTGGATATTGACATTTTTGCTGAAGCAGCAGATGATTAGTTATGGAAATTAGAATAATGCAATATCCCTGGATAATGGTCCAGTTTTGTAAGCACCGAAAACAAGCAGTTAAAATTGAAGCGGAACTTTACAGTTGCAATATGGAGTGGCACAGGGAGGTGTTCTTGGACCCCTCCTGTTTATTTATTATATATCAATGAATTATTGAAATTAAGAACTAAATTCTCAGATATTTGCATATGCTGATGATACAGCTCTGGTGTATTCATCGTATAATAAAAAATAGGTTAAGGATATCAATATCAGATGATTTGAGTGCAGTATCAAAAATGGCTTGTTAGACCACAGGCTGATTAATTAATGTTAGTAAAAACAAAATGCATATTTTACTCAGAAGAGATAGGACATGCAAAGATATGCAGGTAGATTTTAAATTCTATTGCCATAAGCATCTCTGTTTATATGAATGTGTGTGTGAACCTATTGAAATTGTGAGTGACATAAAGTATTTGGGATTGATCATAGATAGGATGTTATAATGGGATGTTTACAGTAATCACTTAGTAAAAAAGTAAGAAAGATAAAATTATGCACTATTCTACATGAGAGAAATTCCTTGATATAAATTACCTGTTAAAGCTGTATTTTTCGTGTTTGAGGGTGTCTTAAGATATGGCATAATTCATTATGGGGGGCAGCAGTGCTACTGTTTTTTAAAATCCAATTGTTATGGCCCAGCGATATGCTATTAGGAATGTTTTTAGTTTGAAGAAATTTGAAAGAGTATCACACGTATTTAAAGATAACAATATTTTAACTTTAAGTAAGCTCTATATAATGTGTTCGGCGTTTCATATGCACAAGAATATCGATAGATACGAAATAAAAAGATATAACATCAATACAAGACTATCACATATAATTTCTATAAAAGTTCCTTATTATTCCAAAGAAATTGCACGAAAGCAGTTCAGCTATATGGGTCCTAAGATAATAAACAAAATGCATATTAAATATGGGTAATGATCTAATTTTTGAAACCAAACCAAAATTTAAAATGAAAGTAGGGGGTATGTTGTAAACAGTGAAGAAAATTATAGTTTTTATTGAGAGTCTTTATTTATTTATATATTATAATTTATTTTATTGTTACACATCTACTGTTGTATATTTATTGTTAGATATTTATTGTTATATGTTTACTGTTATATATTTACTGTTTATTATATATTGTTTGTTATTTGTTATCTTTTATATATTTATGCTTTGTTGATATTTTGAAATTATAATACCCTATTGCTGTTTTTGATGATTATTTGTTTGTTAAATCTATCTATAAATTTATGCTTGTTGATATTTTGAATATTGTTTGTTGATCTTACTGTTTTCGGGCTGTTCTTGGAGATGGAAGGTGTTCTGGCAAAAAAATTGAAAAATTGAAAATTGATATTTAGCATTTTTGATTATTTATATGTTTATTTATTTGTTAAAACTTAATATATTTATGCTTGTCAATTTTTTTACCTCGTTTTTGTGAGAAGGTTCTTGTTGAAATCTGGATTGTAAATTAAGTATATTGTTATGGACTGATAGTAAGAGTATAGTATTTGTGTACAATGTGGAAGAAAACATGAAAAATAAGAAAAAAGACATTGAGTTGCCAACTGCATGTATATTTTGTCTTAATGTATTGCATAATATTGTAAAAAATAAGTCACACGTTGCTTCCAAGCACCTGACTCTGTAAATTTATGTAAGTTTTGGAAATAAAGGTTTTTGTAAACTCTGTAAACACACACACACAGACACACACACACACACACACACACACACACACACACACACACACACGCGCGCGCGCGCGCGCGCGCGCGCACACACACACACACACACACACACCGCGCGCACACACACACACACACACACACACACACACACACACACACACACACACACACACACACACATATATACTGTATATATATGTGTGTATGTTTGTGTGTTTGTCCTTTAGGGAATCGTAAACTATTTGACCGATCATTATGAAAATTTGTATATTTATATTTTTCGACGGAGAAGGTTTATATGCTATTTTATATTAGGCGGCAATGCAAAAGTTAAAAGTTTTTGAAGCGCCTCTACATTATAAACTGCGATTAAGAGACAGTTAAGTATATTAAATAGCGAAAAACTATTTGAAGGCGCTAAGCTTTGATGTATATTTGTCTTCAAAATACATTTCTGGTTGAATTTAAAGCTTGCGTGTTAGACCACTTTATAATAAAGTAGATGTACGTAGACAATGGGTATAAACATGCACTTTTGACAGATTTTCTTGATCGTGGCAACAATACAAACTCTACATCGTCGTTAGAAATATAATTCACTTGAACCAGAAGTTACACGGGCAAAGCTTAAGAAGAGCGTGCGAAGCCGCGGGAGACAGCTAGTCCTTTATATAATAAATACAGACAAGCCCATTTCAAGACTAGCTTTCAAAACTTCGATTAGAAGCAATCACTTAGGAATGGCTCGGCGACCCCACTCGGTACTACATACAGGTTTTGGTAATGACCCTCTTTACCATTTACCGGGAAATAAACAGGGAAATTGCTCAGAGTGCAGTCTCAGAGTACAAGTTCCGGAGGTAAAAGGAGGAAAACTCGTTACGCCTGCAAACATTGCAATAAAGGTGTTCATCCCCTCTGCTAAGAAGGGGAGAGCGTCATGAACACAAGTTTTGTACATAACCGTGTAAATAATTTTGTTTTTTTAGTTTTTTTTTGTATTCTGGTAAGTTACATATTGCATTGTTAAAAAGTTTACACATACAAAAATATGTCTAAACATCTTCAAGAAAATATTTGAACCGTCCATACTGATTAATAATGACAGGTAAGAATATGATATAAATGAAATTTTCCATTTTTCAGAAAATAATTTCATGCTGCCTTATATACTATTCAATTTTCTTAAAATTTGTCACAGGTTAGTTATTACATTTACTTCAATACAAAATAGATTTTACGCATAAATATTTTTCGTTATATTGATTTTGGAGTTTAAAATAACAATTCCATGTTAACACTTTTTTCATTTAAGGTTTTAGTACTTTTTGATTGTAAAAAAATAAATTAAGATTAGATTCAATGTGTTTATCTTATAGTATAGTTAAAGAGAAAAACTAAGTAAAAACTATTGTACTATCTTTAATAGTAACGTTTTTAGAATGATTTATGTAAAGTACTATAAAACGGTGATTTAGGCCGCAGCGATTTAGGCTGGTCAGCCGCGCTAAGCGCCCGGCGGTCAAAGGGTAGACAGACTTATGTTCTATTGTAGAAATATTTGTAAAAGACATACAAGAAGTCCTTGTTTCTTCATCTACCATACTTTTTATTAGTAATTACAGTCAACATAATATAATAAATAACCCTTACCTTTTAATTTGCTATGAAGATTTCGCTGAAGGTTACGCAAAAATGAGCTTTGTTTAAAACTAAAAAATATAACAAAGTACCTTGAAACAATAAATCTTTACAACACACTCTGTTTACTATTTTTTTATTCTGTGTTTTCTCGTTGCCAGGTTACATAACAGAGGCAACGTGTTTACATAAGGTTACATGTAACAGAGCCACGTTTTTAAACACAGAAATTAAGACTCTATAAGGTCCGGTGTATACCATTTATACGCTGTATATGTAGGTAGATGTAGTATTTCATATCAAATTTCAACCCTCTAGGACTTTAGGTCAATTTGTGCGAATGTTATAATGCATGTAGACAGACAATCGGATTTAGGATTTTTTCATTTTTTTAGTGCATCCGATTTCCTTATCAGTAACTAATGAGAGACTCTCAGCCAATAAGAAAAGTTATTAATCATTTTACAAAAGATTGTGTCATTACGTTAAACGCGGTGCAACATTTAATAATGTGAGGCAATACATGCACTTCATTCAGCGATGTATGTAATGAGGCAATAAGCGTAGTTTTCTCTTCTACGCATGAAGCGGTGTTAATAACCTATTAAAGGCAAACGTAGTGAGTCCAGTCCAACGTTTCGTAACGTCAATTCCAAAACCTTCACACTACTACAATATGTAATTTTGACATTGTTAAACTCAACAGTTCAAGCGTTAAATTAAATAATATTTAAAAGAAGAAACAATGTAAGTGCACATTCATAATATAAATTATAATTGTTTTTTAGTTTTGTCTAGGATTCATATATTTCGTGTGTCTTACCCTTATTTTAAGTCCACCATTTATTATTTCTTGTTATCTGTTGAAAGCTCAAGACAATTTTTCAATAACTAGTCTATGACAATATTGAGTTTAACTCAATTTCACCTTACGCTTAGTGAAATGCCAGAAATTTGACACTGGTTCTGATTGAGTCCTGGTATCTGTCCGAATAAATACACAAAATATCGCAAAGAAGACGTTCAAAACGTATTCTTTGCATCGCTGCGACATCAGAGACACCTAGGCTAGTGAAGAGGTCAGTTTGGTTACCCAGCAGCTATCCAGTGTAGTCTACATGAAGAGGTAATCTTATTGTCTCATCTGGTGCACAAATTGAGTGCACTACAATGTCTCATAAAACTCGTCGGAGTAACAAAATTTTCTAACTGTTACGCAGCTATGGTGGAAAGGGTTTATTCAATGCAAATATTGATTTAAGCCCAATTTAAAATTCTGCTTATTACAGCGTCTGAAATTTAGCAACGGTTTATGTTATGTTACTTTTATTACACTGAGCATGTATCTACATGTTAATCATTAGCATAGGAAGGAAAATCTGAGTGAAAAAATTGGAAAAATGGATCCATGTTACATACCACACATTGTAGTTTTCCTGTCACATCTAATATCAAAATTCACAATACACTGGTTTCTTTCACCTATATACGCTACAATTCATATTAGAAATGCTGGGGGGGGACTTAGTATTACACTTTTATTTTCATTTGAAGATCTATGCTGGCCTAATACCACGTACATGTTAATACTAAGTTTGGTTTACTCAACAACTTTACTGTGTAATACATCAAACCCCGCCACAGTTCGGTTCTGAATGGACATCATTGATGAATGGAGTAATCACGCTAAATAGGGAACAGTCAATTAGTTTCAAACTGAAGCAGAAACATTCATTCATATCTATGTCCTAAAAATAGCAAAAGAGCTTATTCAATTAATTCTTTAATTATTATTGTACACAGAGTTGACCCAGATAAGAAAATTAGCGATTTTACTAGAAAGATATTCTGATGAATAGTTTTAAAAACAATAAGTACACGGTTTTGTGGAATAGTGTGCTTTAATTTGCAATGGCAAAAGTATTATCAACTTATTACTCAGATGACGCCATTGGCTAATTTAAATTGTTAGGACTTTATTACTTTAACCTTACAAAAAAAAACAAAACAAAAAAAAACGTTAAGAAGGTGAAATATAATGCGGTATTTGCCTAAATACATCGTTTGGTTTGATATGCTAATTTAATACATGAACTTCTTAAAAAAAAATAAAGTTCCCTATGTATTATGTTGGTTTCATCCTAATTCGTAGTTCTTCGGACCAGCAATAATTTGCAATTTTGTCTTTTATTTTAGGTGCTGTCTCATATTTTTTGTGTTATTTTATCCTAACTTTCGTATTAAGTTTATTCCGATATGACAACTGACTGTACATTTAATACTGTAAACACACAATTTTTGTAATTCTGTGTGTCATTTGTTGTTTTTTTTACGATTCTTTTGCTAAGAGTGGTGTGAGTTTTAACGTGGTTTTAATTAAATGTTATAATCTCACTTGAGATTTAAGGAAAGGACACGTGTCAGTAGTTGCCTTTTACCTGTAAAATAATATTGACACGATTAATTTGAGTTTGAAAAGCACATTCCGTTAGCATCAGGACGCACGTGCTGTAGTGTCTACTCTCTTGCGTGATTTCCGTAATTCTAACCCAATTCTCAATTTGTACCGACGACAGAACAATCGACTAAGCCAAGTGCAGGGTTCACTGAGAGTATTTCCTGGAAATCTAATTACGGTCGACTCTTGTGTCTGTCATTTCGAAATACCTAAGTGTAGCCTAACTTTACCAATTCCCCCGACATCAGCGTAGATCTTCTTCTCTTTATTTGTCTATTTTCAGATGTATTTATGTTATCCCGTGTTATTCCCTTTATTTTTTTTATTTGATTCATTTATAAGGTCTGCAATGATGATAAAATGATACATATTAAAATTATTGGTACTGATCTCTATAATATTTTAAAAATAAACCTAAATATTATAATATATCTCAATTGTGATTATAACAATGAATAGTACAATGGTAGTTAGCGCAGAAAAATAGCTAAAAGAGGAGTAAAAAGTTGCACATGATTGTTGGTCTAAAAACCATCGTATGAATCGGGATGAAACCAACAGAATACACGAGGCCACAGTTTGTCAAAGTTTTTTTGTCTAAATCTATTAATACTGATATTCTCACTGATGTATTTATGAATTGATAAAACTTAAAAAAAAGTGTGTATCTCACTCTTAAATATTACTCATACTATAAAAATAATATACGCTTATTGCAAGATGATATATATATATATATATATATATATATATATATATATATATCATCTTGCAATAAGCGTATATTATTTTTATATATATATATTGTCCATATATATGACATTCTTTATCGACACTCCAAGTCAGTATATTTATCAAATTTAATTTAAAAAGAAGTATTTCACAATGTATTACAACATTTTTATCCCTAACAAAGGTTGCAAAATTCTATCGTTTTCAAGTAGTTTTTAGTTTAAAACATTATTAAAGGCATCAGTTTTGAAATGGATACACATTATTATTATTCATAACAATTGATTTAGGAATTCATAGTACCTATAACATAAATTTACCAATTTAGGTGGTAATTGATGGATTTCGTTCTGAAAATGTAATTTTAAATGTGCAAAAACTAATAAATTGCAGCTGGAAACTACACAGAATGGAATTTAAAAATAAAACCCAAGTATGTTTATTCCAATTTGGATTTTAAACCCAAAACATTGATTCTATTACATAAAAAATGTAAACTTAACTACTATGAAGTGATTAAACCTATGTTTAAAAACCCGGATAGCATTTTTAACTGTTTGTTATAATAATTCAAAGCACATTTTTTGCTAAAAATGTTTGAAATACACATTTGCTAGTATCTCTGTTTTGGCAAGACTCGAGTACTTTAAACAACTTTTAAAAACGTTGTTGTTTTACATCTGTAATATTACATGCATGTTGCAATTTCAATCAATATATACATTAGTATTTCACAAAAACTAAAACTAGAATAAAACTTTTGCCTGAATTAAAAGAAAATTAAATTTTTAACTTAACTAAATAAACGAAGACTTTACGAAAAAGCTGTATTTCCAGCCTTGTGTCATACATCTGATTGCACGAATGTTTTGCTGTAAAAAGAGATTTTTTTAAAATATTAACCACATATATTTCTAACCAATTTTCGTGTATTTATTTAACTTTATGTGATTAAAGACTGGCATTTTTATAAACTCAGGGATATCGGATATTATTAAACCAAATATGTGGTTGTCCATAAAAATTTACCAAGATACAAATTTTTAGGGTAGGCAAAATCTTGAATGTAATTATATTGTACATAATGTTTTTAAACATGTAGTATTGTATCTTTCAATGATGTAATATAGCAATCAAATTGTAAAAAGAATTCGAATTAAGCTCTAAATTTACATTACACTCCTTTTTTGTGAAATATAATATTATAATAAAACATCTAAAACGAAACATATATTATTGGTATTCAAAGCTTAGAACAATCACAGCCAGTTAATACGAATTTCAATATGCATTTAATCAGTATTTTCTCAACGAATATTTAATTTAATTTAGAAGGTTTAAGAATTTAAGCCAAAGAAAAAGAAATTTAACATTTAACCCATTTTAATGTTTGAGTTGTTCTGAAAATATCGCCCTTAGATTTGATTGAATGTTTTAACATTTGATAATGTGAATGCCTGAAGACTTGCTATGGAAGATGATTTTCAGAGCTTGATTCAGAGGGACGATGGTTAAGATTTCTCAGAATGGACCTTGCTGATTTCACGTTTTATTTGTTTTCTCCATCCAGGTAAAAAATACTGATAATGATCCTATCGACGTTGGAAACATCAAATTGTCAATTGTAGCGAACTAAGGAACAGACGTGATCAATAACCACTTTACGGGTTTCTTTTTTAAACTTGAACTATTTATTTTGAAGTTTTTATTAAATAAACAGGGTTGTAAGGAATATATACTTTTTATGGGATTAATCACAGAAAAATTTGCAATTATGAAATATCTTTATGTTTGGTTAGGTGTGGTTGCTAGTCCGTTCATGAACTATAGCTTGTGCTGACTGAAGAACACATCAAATAAAACTAATTAAAAAAATAGTTCAAAAATAAACAGAAAATATAAATTATATTGTTATTCTAAGTGCATATTGGTTGCTTATATAACTCGGCTGCAGGCTATTAGAAATCAGAGGAAGTATACACGAGTCAATGGAACAGATGGATGTGGAACTACTTGATTAGTTTACGTTCGGTCAGTCTAGTTGTGGAGAAGATCGAGAATATTGAGCGATAGAAGTTAAACTCAGGAAAACCCATTTTGATGTTTATTTTTCTTAGAGTGTCAAGTGCCATTGGATATAGTTTTCGTTTCTGAGAATGATATTGAGTAAATAAATAAATAAATAAATAAGGACTTTATTTTGGAGCGGTTTTCAACAATAATTGCTGGTTTACAAAACGACTCATGTCTTATTATAGTTCTTAAAAAATTAAAAGCTTATTTTATAGTTATTAATAAATAAAACACAATATTAGACATACAGTTATATATGGCTATATCACCTTGTATTGTACATTAAATACTTGTATATATTTTCTTTGTATGTCGTTTCAGATACACCCTGGCCTGTTACGCTGGAGGACAGTTCATTATATAATTTGGGAGCAAAGTACGCAAATCGCTTTCTTTCAAATTCACGGGAACGCGAGGCATCTCCAACACTTGATCCTGTCTAGTACTGCGAGATCGGACTTGAGACCTCCTTTTTAGTTTTTCTCTCAGATATCCCGGCCTGCCAGTGGTCAGGATTCTGTAAACCAGGCATGAGGAGCGCAGGGTACAAGTATCAGCTACAGTCAACAAACCCAGCGATCGTCGAGCCTCCGAAACATGGTCAAACCTTCTTAAACCACATACATACCTTACACACATATTTTGGACCCTCTGTAATTTTTCTAAATCTCCTTTAGACACAATGTTGCCATAGACAGGGAGGCAATAATCGATCACAGAGAGCACAAGAGCCCGGACAAGGCGAAGCCTGGTCTCTCTAGGAAACATGTGCCTATGCTTGTATAGCATTCTCAGTCGACCAAGTGTTCGCCGACAAACAGCACTTACATGACCAGATAGTGTGAGGCCACTATCAAGCATGAGGCCCAAGAGCTTTGACGATTCACACTCCTTCAGTCTGACACTGCCAAGCAACACCTCACCCACTGTCTCCGAACCCACATTGGAAGGAATCGACAACACACTACACTTTTCCTTGTTCAGTTTAATCCCATGCCTCTCAGACCAATCATGGACTATGCTTAAGTCAGCATTCAAAATGGAAACTGCTGAGTCAGCTCTTCCGGCATCATATGAAACACACAGTTGAGCATCATCGGCGTATGAATACAAGCGACTATGTTGCAAGTCTGAACCCATAGTGGCGGAAAACAGGGTGAATAGAATGGGCCCAAGGCAACTTCCCTGTGGAACACCAGCAACTCTATTTAAAGATGAGGAGAAATCCATCCCAATTTTAACCTTTTGTCTCCTATTCACCAAATAGGAATCAAACCGAGAAACCACCTCTGGTCGAAAACCATAAAAATGCATGACAGCCAACAACATCCTGTGGTCTATTGAGTCGAATGCATGTGAAAAGTCCAGCATTGCAAGAAGAGATGCTTTCTTATCCGCCCTTGCGTGAAGCAACTCGTCACAAACGAGCAAAAGCGCAGTTGCAGTGCTATGGTCCTTCCTGAACCCAGACTGTAAGGCTGGAATGATATTCTCTGACTCCAGAAATTGTACCATTTGTGAAACAACCAGCTTCTCCATTATCTTCGACAGGGCAGGCAATACCGAAATTGGACGCAGCTCGGATACAGATGAAGGTGCTTTGACTTTGGGAAGAGGCAGTACAATTGCCTCCTTCCATGCATCCGGAAAAGTGGAAGTGGCCAATGACTGGTTAGCTAAATGTGTTGCATCAATACAATACGGACTTATCATTTTAATCATTTTTATTGATATGCCATCAGCTCCAACTGCCTCTGATGTGATGCTATTCAAAGCCTCCTGCACTTCTCTCCTTGTAACACTCCTGAAATAGAAATCACAAGTGACATTCTCTGATTTGTTTCTTTCATAGAACTGTACGCAATCATCATTTGCCATGATACCTAAGCCCATACCAACGAAATACTTATTGATTTCTTCCAAATCTTTTACAAAGTTGGGTATGCCTGGATCGAATGGATCAGTGACACCACTTGTCCTTATTTTAGTCCAAAAGTCTCTAGAGCTTTTACATTTCTCCATTTCAGTTCTAAAATAATTTTGTTTTGATCGTCTTATTTCATTGTTGAGCATATTTCTAACCTTACAATATGTTTTTTTACAAGTTTCATTTCCTGTAGATAGCATTTTCTTCTTATAATAATCTTTTTCTATGGTTAGTTGAATGATTTGTTTATTTCTCCATGGAGATTTCTTTCTGGTCACTCTCTTATGTACTAGAGGTGCATTTTCATTAAAAACTTGAATAATAGCAGAATTAATAAAATCTAGAATGTCATCTACATTGTTCATAGACATAGCATCTTCCCACCTAATACTGGACGTACAATGTATCATCTTGTCAATGTCAAATCGGGAGAAGTCACGATAAGTAACAAATCTAGGAGGCCTTCTTGATTTTTTTGTTTTTATATCGATATATGTCATCTTGTGATCAGATACTCGAACACCTCTTGAGTCATAGATGGTTGACATATCCACGACGTCACACTGTACGTATTTAACATTGCTATTTACAATAATGTGATCAATCAAAGTTGCACAGGTTTTAGTAACCCTTGTAGCAACTTTAACCAACTGAGTCACCTCAAGGCTCTTAAAGAGTTTATTTGCAAAGCGGGTCTCTGGGGATGATAAATCTAACAAGTTAATATTCAAGTCACCCATTACAACAATATTATCTGCGTACTGGGCCATATCATAAAATACAAAGTGGAGAGCGGGCTCTAGACAAGTGTAAGGCATATCTCCTGGTCTATAGATAATGCAAATACAGAAAGATTCACTTTTACACTTCAATATTCCACAAATATGCTCTGGAAAATTACACTCTTCAAATTGAAGTGATTTCAGCGAAAATTGTAGGCAGTTCTTCACATATAGTGCCACTCCACCACCTCTGGAGGCAACTGCATTTCCCTTTCTGTCGCTCCTAAACAATGAATATCCACTCATCGCAAACTCATCAGAAGATTTACTTTCATTCAGCCAAGTTTCCGAAACACCAAAAACATCCAGGTTTAAATCCTCTACCACGGCACGCATCTCTTCGAAGTAGTACCGTAGAAGTAGTACTCTGAGTAGTACCGTACTTTTCATTATATTAGCAATTATTTGATCTTATATAAGTTTCTTTTAATTACAGGAAAATGTGAAAATACTCCAGTTAATGTAAGTAATTAGTTAAAGTTTAATTTAACTTTGAACGTTTGAAATGTTCGTGAAAACCTGACTTATTTACTTTCCACAGACCTGCAAGTGCTGTCAAGAAAGTTCTGTATTCAAAATGTTTGAAGAGTAATTTTAAGTATATTGCATTAAAACATTACTTAAAATAATCTCAATAAACAGGGTTAATAATAAGTTTGGAAATATTACAATCTATGCATAAGTAACATTTTAACCACAAATTGTTTTTTAATTTTAAGCACCACACAGCGACTTCTCATTTTTAAAGTATTTAAAGAAAACATACTGCAGCAAGTAAGTCACAAGCTGTAATGCCGACTTCTAAACTTTTCAATTGGCCGCTATTTTGTATTGGGTTAAGATCTTTGGGCTTCTATTCTTGTGTTCTTGTTAGTATCCCATTATAGCCTGTGCTGGTGTGATGTGTGATGTGATTCTCATACTTGTGATTTGTGCTCGGGACTTGTATCCTGTGCAGTGACAACACCTGGACTGTACTAAAAGGAGCTATTTGCGTATCCTTTTTCAATAATTATTTTTAAAATAAAATGTAGCAGATGCTACAGAAATGCTGCAGAGAAATTGGTTTATTTCATTGGTATTTATAAACACAGTTTCACTCTGCGACTTCAGAAACCCTAAAAACGCTCTTTAAAACTTAAAGAGTCCAATCGATAGAAAAAGGATATGTCTATGTAGTAGCTGTTATTCAATAGGAAACCGAGTAGAAAGCCGCGGGTTACTGTTGGCTAAATTATATTTTACACCAGATAGACCCGCGGCTTTGCACGCGGTTTTTAAAATTGAAGTCCATAGTCTACTTATTCAAACCACTTATGATATTACGTCCTCTATAATATCTTTCAAATAGTAAGTAGGCATACGATCAGGTTCATATTATTTCAGTGTTCATGGTTAGACGATCAGAGGTCGAGGAACTAACTCTTTTATTACATTTAGCATGTATATGGTTCAAATTAATTATATTTCTGATGCCACAGCTGAGTTTCCCTGGTTGTTGCCATCCTCATGAAAATATATAAATAGGTCTCAAAACCCTAATTTGGTAAACATTTATTCCCAGCTCTTGTGATCTACTTCCGGTCTAGGATATTTCTAGCGCCATAGTTGAGTTTACTTAGTTCTGGCGAAGGAAATATATTTACCTATTTAGAGTATTTCCAGAGCTAAAGTTGAGTTTGCCTTACTTACTCGATCAACAAAATGTAGATAAGTGGGTGTGTAGATCTAGGAAACCTACCCCTCTCAAAAAGAGTAAACGTCCGATCTACGAGATTTTCAGTGCCATATTTAAATTTCCCACGTTGTCCTGATAAATAGAATATATTTAAACACGTAGATCTGAGAAGACTAATTCGGCCAAAAACAAAAAAACGTCTACCTTAGGGTTTTAAATTAACCGTATAATGTAATTGTGGTGTCACATTTGAGTTTACTTTATTGTTCCAACAGTAAAATATATACATATGTAGATTTTAGAAAGCTAATTCTGTCTTAATAGGGTATACGTAAGTCTATTGCAATCTCCTTTTGTTCTATGATATCTACAGTGCCATAGTTGAGTTTGCCTTGTTGTCACAATAAAGAAAACAAACATATATCTTAGGACTGAGAACAGGATTTTAGCGTCAGTTAACATAAATATTACAAGTAAAATAGTTATTAAGCAATTGAACGCTTGGTTGTGTCGTCATCAAACCATTTTTGCACAGAACAGTTGATTACATTTTACAGACTCTTTCAATAAATATTTCTCAACTTTGACTAAGATGGGATTTTTTTGCTATTTAAAAGACCAGTGGGGCGTAGCTCGGAGAGATTTTCAAAATAAGAATAGGTCTATATTCATACCTAGGCCATAAGAATGTCCATGTAAAATTTATATACAATCGGTTGTATATATTACGCGTGAAAACAAAAGAAAGGCACTTTCATGTTTATATAATATTATTAGGATGTTCTATTTCAATATATTTAATCGAATTACTGAGTAAAGTTGAGTTTTGAAACACTGATTTACTCCATTTTTGTTGGCGTATGCCTAATGCAGTGTGACGTAATTAAAACCTAGTTAGATTGAAAAAAATAATACTTCGAGTAAACGATAGTAAGTATAAGAAAGAGATTATTGTAATAAATATTCTGAAATAAAGCTATAGATGAAAAGCAAGTCAGAATAGGGCTGAAATATTATGTAAGCGAAATAGAACTCTCACTGCGATATTCTGCTTTGTATTCATCCAAGAGACTTTATAAGCAAAGGCCGGACAAAACATGTCCTCTGTGATAAGTTCCAGAATAGAAAACGTCCTTCTGTGTCAGAAATGCACTGACAGAAAAAGAAGACTGGTACACTCCAAGCTTTTATGTAAACAAACGCTATACTATTATTTCTTGAAATGATAAATACTTTTCAGGAGCAATAATAATTTTGTTACTAACCAGAAATTGTTTGAAGGTACTAACAAGAAATTATCACACTACAGTTGGTGATTTGTTCTGATTGTGCATTGTGATTTATATACGTTTTCAGTATTCTACGATACTTACAATAATTTGAATGTTCCAATTTAAATCATGACATGAGGTTGTTCTATTCTGGTCTGACAATTTAGACTGCGAAGCTCATTAGGATTGTTTGTTATAGTTAAAATTGGTTTTAGAAGAACCGCAAACGGATTCAAAAACTATTTAAACCTGAACATGTCAAATAATAGGATAAATTCATTTTGGGAGAAATATTTGAATACTGGCACCTTTATTTTTACAAATATAAATAATACTCATACGTAATGAGTCGAATGGTATGCTAATCGTTAGTTGCAACGTTAGAGAGGTAGAATAAGAAATTGATGATTATTAGAATATTAGTAGTTTAAAAAAAAGGTCATAATCGAGGTTTCGAATGTTCAAATTCTCACTTTTGGTTAAAAAGCGCCACCCTTTTTCTTTGCTATTTACATATAAACTGGTTATTGTTTTAAAATGATTTAATTTATTTTTTAATCACAGAAATAAATAAGCTAAATTTTAACGTAAATCCCCTCTGTAGATATATTGGTTAGTTTGTTTTTAATTTTCAAACTCTGGCATAGCAACTTTTTCATCAGATAGTAATTTTAGTTAAGAATGTATTTTTTAAATATTCCCTTTTCAAGAAAATTAAGAATTCGGAAACAAATAATAATAGTTTAATTGTTGTAATACGCGGTTGAGGCAAATTGGCGTAATGTGCTTGTTATACATTAATTCAAATCATACTGAATTTTTTATTTTTAAATCCGTAGTGAATAAATATCATAATTCATTACTTATGCATACTTTTAAATGTATAAACTGTTAGTTGGCCTATGTAGAAGGACGGAAAATGTTTTCTTGGTTAACAGTTAAACAATCGCCAACATATTATGTTCAAACTGGGTTTTTTTGATATGCCACAATTTTCGAGGATTTTTAGCTACTTTTTCCCGCCAAAAAAGAGACTGTTCAACTCAACAATGTTATATGATGGACACTAATGTTGGCTTTCCTAAACTTATCTTGCATTGTATATTATTAAGCTTTTCGGTATGTTAGTGACCAAATAGCTGATAATAAATAATAATTGAACAGCCAAAAAGTTTAGATTTTTATCAAAGGTGAATAATTTAGAAGCGGATGTTTTACTTTTACGCTTGAGCCTGACTAACCTTAGTAAACAAATAATTTTTAAAACCATACGAGGGCATGTTCTTGTACAAATACAGATTAACTAACAGTTACTATGTTTTGTTACTCAAACTAAAACAGAGTGAATAAATCTAATAAATCAATGACAGCCACTCCAGATATATGTAGTTTTTTCGGCTATGATTGGATATTTTTAGAAGGGAATCCCAACACGATGGGACCCAGCCGACCAGATGAAGCCAATTAATGTTTTAAGATACTTACGAGAAAAAGTTATAATGAATTTAAGGCAAAGTGTTTGAATTTTAAACTATAAAATGAAAGTATAAAGAAGATGGTAACATTTTATTTTTCTCCGGTATTGGCTTAGCGATAGAGAAGACAAATATCGTTTCTGTCCGTTTGTGTGTCTAAGTGTTATCTAGAGAACGAACTGACTAATATAATTGAAATTTTGCACAAATTTGGAAAGCTTAATTTGAGTTTAACGATGGTACATGTCATTCCACAAAATGTAGTTGAGCGATAGCGAACGTTCTTAATGGTCATATAGATAACGATGATATACCAATAAGAGAAGACCATACATATTATAAACAAACTGAGTATATAATATAAAATCTTATGACATAGCAACACATTTATCCTATGAAATGAGCTATAAACATGAAATTTTGCATAGAACCTCGGTGAAGCCTGCTACACAACACAGGGTGTGGGTTGCGAAAAAACTATTTTTTAAGCTTCCACTAAATATAAGTAAAAACGCTATGACTGTATATCAAAATATAGTTTACTAATTTTACGCAGGTATTTTCTGGACACCATAAGCGGTGTATTTTTTTATAATAAAGTCGTGAATGTAGTTGTGTAAATATCATAACTTCATGGTTTTATATAATACACCCAGTTAAAGATTAATTCTTCACCAAGCCTCAAATTTAATACATCTCGAATTATCTCATACAACATAGCTATCGTGAAGTGTGATTAAACTTTATAATAGTTACATTTCTAAAAATATAACTGATATGCTTAAAAAATTCATGAAAAAAAATTATTTTAAGATTTCCTCTCAGTATTAAGTAAGCATATACTGCTGAACTAAATAAAGATGTATACTTGAGTTTGCAAAAAGGTGCAGGTGGTAGGATTTTTATAAACCTAAAAGGTGTTTCAAAGAAATATTGCCGGATCTTGTACTTTGTGATCTTTCTTTAGCAACAAAGCAGAGTGCAATATTTTCATCTTCAAAGTCGAGTAGAGCGACTAAACACAAGAAGCCGGTACAATACTTCCCGCCTTCTTTAGAGTATAAGTAACCTTTATCCCAACATGTCAGGCCGATTTTATGTTGTTGCTTCCCGCTACCACACGTATTTTACGATATAAAATTTATTTATTCAGTAAAATGTAAAAGTGCTCATCAACAAGGGTGTGATGTAGTAAATTCTCCGACATGAAACAGAGGTTTAGTACAAAACTCAAGAATTAAAAATGCAATGATCGCTAGAAATATTGTGTTACTTACTACTTCTCTGCGTCGTGCATTTATGAAATGCAAATGAAATGGGGGTCTCAATAGAAATCAAGCCCGCTCGATCTACTGCTTTAAAAAAGCTCTCTACGAGAAATAAGCTCAGGAATTGCTGGGTACTCGGGGAAAAATGTGATATATCTTCTCTCCATTGTCGTAAATTGTGTCTGAAAACCCCAATGCGTATCTCCAACATAGTTCACATTTGTTTAGAAAAGTTTCAGCGATTTTTTTATATTTTTAATTATCCTTTATCACCAGCAGAAAAAACAGTAAATGCTTATATTCCAACTAGATAGGAGTTACTAAATCATTCTTCCGTGGATATGCGAGAGAAATACGCAAGTGAGTCCAGCTGGGGAATGTATATGAATGGATATTTATGTAAGCAACTAGTTCAAATGGACCTCAAGAATATTGACGAGAACGCTAATGGATTATATTTCGACGCTATATCTCCCTTTCAAAAAGGAAAACTCATAAATTGCTTATTATTGACAGCAAAGGGTTTTGTAATATCTTACTCTATTTATTCCTTTTACTTCCTCCTTTTTATGCTCTTTTGAAGTTATATATTTTGTTATATTCTCAGGTGATTGCAGGAATTCTTAGAAAATGAGCAAGCACATTAAAGCAGGACGGCTGAAAAGTAACTTAACAAACTAGAGACTAGTTACTTTATGGCTGTACTTACTAATTGCAGAAGTTATGTCTCTACGAGTTACTTCTGGTACACATCTCCTCTATAAACTTTAATTGCTCAATATTCGACTTTTTGCTGATCCCAAGGCAGGCGCAACATCACAGATTTCACTTTTGAAATTTATAGTCATAAATAAACTATGGAGCTTGGTAACCGTGTGTGACTTGAAGCCTGTGGGCGTATTGGGCAAACAGTGATGCAAAACTATTGAATTTTATTAAGTTAAAACTTAGAATAAACTTTCACTAAATTTAAATCAAACCACGATATCTGTATATCAAATATAGTTTACTAATTATACGCAGGTATTTATCTGGATACCATTAACGGTGTATTAAAAGAGAGTCGTGGATGTAGTTGTGTAAATCTCGTAACTTCACGGTTTTATATAATACACCCAGTTAAAGTTTAATTCTTCACCAAGCCTCAAATTTAATACATCTCGAATTATCTAATACGTTATAGCTATCGTGAAGTGTGATTAAACTTTATAATAGTTACATTTCTAAAACTATAACTGATATACTGAAAAAATTCAAGTAGTAAAACTTGTCGTATTTACACATTATTTAAGATTTCCTCTCAGTATTAAGTAAGCATATACTGCTGAACTAAATAAAGATGTATACTTGAGTTTATAAAAAGGTGTAGGTGGTAGGATTTATATAAATCTAAAACGTGTTTCAAAGAAATATTGCCGGATCTTGTACTTCGTGATCTTTCTTTAGCAACAAAGCAGAGTGCAATATTTTCATCTTCAAAGTCGAGTAGAGCGACTAAACACAAGAAGCCGGTACAATACTTCCCGTCTCCTGTAGTGTATAAATAACTTTTATCCCAACATGTCAGATCGATTTTATGTAGCTTCCTATCACCATACATATTTTACGATCCAACATTTATCTCTTCTATAAAATCTAAACGTTTTCATCAACAAGAGCGTGAGTAAATTTTTCAACATGGAATTTTTCAACACAGTTTTGTAGAAGAGTTTTAAAATTAAAATATAAGAGAATTAAAAATGCAATATTCGCTAGAAATATTGTGTTGCATATTACTTTGTCTCTACGTCGTGCATTTATGAAATTTTGTACATAAATAAAATATGCTGGTGAAGAACTGATGAAATATTTGATGGAAAACTGTTTTCTTTGTTATATGTTTTCTGAGTCATATCAAATTTTACCGTAAATATGCAACAGTAAGGGATTCCAAAAACACGGGTGGTAAAATTGTTCTTCATGCTTTATTTAAAGCTCTAAAGTTATTTCTTTATTCGTAAGCCGTGATCATAACGCGAGTTGAAATGAAATGTAATCAATTTTGACAAAGTTTGAATTCAACATAGTTTACGAGTACGGATATGTTATGTGCCTAATTAAATTCCATTTTTTGGACTTTTTATTTACATTTAAATAAACATATGAAACATCCCTCATATCGATGTTATGTCAAATACGGTTTCTGCAGTGAAGTTCTACTCTACAGTATGCTTAATAAACATATGTAACATCCCTCATATCGATGTTATGTCAAATACGGTTTCTGCAGTGAAGTTCTACTCTACAGTATGCTTAATAAACATATGAAACATCCCTCATATCGATGTTATGTCAAATACGGTTTCTGCAGTGAAGTTCTACTCTACAGTATGCTTAATAAACATATGTAACCATCCCTCATATCGATGTTATGTCAAATACGGTTTCTGCAGTGAAGTTCTACTCTACAGTATGCTTAATAAACATATGAAACATCCCTCATATCGATGTTATGTCAAATACGGTTTCTGCTGTGAAGTGTATGCTTAATAAACATATGTAACATCCCTCATATCGATGTTATGTCAAATACGGTTTCTGCAGTGAAGTTCTACTACTCTACAGTATGCTTAATAAACATATGTAACATCCCTCATATCGATGTTATGTCAAATACGGTTTCTGCTGTGAATTTCTACTCTACAGTATGCTTAATAAACATATGAAACATCCCTCATATCGATGTTATGTCAAATACGGTTTCTGCTGTGAAGTTCTACTCTACAGTATGCTTAATAAACATATGAAACATCCCTCATATCGATGTTATGTCATATCGCATGTTATGTCAATATCGGTTTCTGCAGTGAAGTTCTACTCTACAGTATGCATTAAACAACATATAAACATATGTAACATCCCTCATATCGATGTTATGTCAAATACGGTTTCTGCAGTGAAGTTCTACTCTACAGTATGCTTAATAAACATATGTAACATCCCTCATATCGATGTTATGTCAAATACGGTTTCTGCAGTGAAGTTCTACTCTACAGTATGCTTAATAAACATATGTAACATCCCTCATATCGATGTTATGTCAAATACGGTTTCTGCAGTGAAGTTCTACTCTACAGTATGCTTAATAAACATATGTAACATCCCTCATATCGATGTTATGTCAAATACGGTTTCTGCAGTGAAGTTCTACTCTACAGTATGCTTAATAAACATATGTAACATCCCTCATATCGATGTTATGTCAAATACGGTTTCTGCAGTGAAGTTCTACTCTACAGTATGCTTAATAAACATATGTAACATCCCTCATATCGATGTTATGTCAAATACGGTTTCTGCAGTGAAGTTCTACTCTACAGTATGCTTAATAAACATATGTAACATCCCTCATATCGATGTTATGTCAAATACGGTTTCTGCAGTGAAGTTCTACTCTACAGTATGCTTAATAAACATATGTAACATCCCTCATATCGATGTTATGTCAAATACGGTTTCTGCAGTGAAGTTCTACTCTACAGTATGCTTAATAAACATATGTAAACATCCCTCATATCGATGTTATGTCAAATACGGTTTCTGCAGTGAAGTTCTACTCTACAGTATGCTTAATAAACATATGAAACATCCCTCATATCGATGTTATGTCAAATACGGTTTCTGCAGTGAAGTTCTACTCTACAGTATGCTTAATAAACATATGTAACATCCCTCATATCGATGTTATGTCAAATACGGTTTCTGCAGTGAAGTTCTACTCTACAGTATGCTTAATAAACATATGAAACATCCCTCATATCGATGTTATGTTCAAATACGGTTTCTGACAGTGAAGTTCTACTCTACAAGTATGCTTAATAAACATATGTAACATTCCCTCATAATCGATGTTATGTCAAATACCGGTTTCTGCAGTGAAGTTCTACTCTAACAGTATTGCTTAATACACATATGAAACTTCCCTCATTATCGCATGTTATGTCCAAATACGGTTTATGCAGTGGAAGTGCTACTCTACAGTATGCTTAATAAACATATGTAACATCCCTTCATATCGATGTTATGTTCAAAATTCGGTTTCTTGCAGTGAAGTTCTCTACTCTACCAGTAATGCGTAATAAAACATATGTAGACATCCCTCATATCGATGTTTATGTCAAATACGGATTTCTGCAGTGGAAGTTTCTACTCCCTACAGTATATTAATTATTCATATGAGAAAACATTCCTCATATCGATGTTATGTCAAATACGGTTTCTGCAGTGGAAGTTCTACTCTACAGTAATGCCTTAATAAACATATGAAACAATCCCTCATATCCGATGTTATGTCAAAATGACGGTTTCTGCTGTGAAGTGTATGCTTAATTAAACATATGTAACATTCCCTCATATCGATGTGTAGGTCGACAACTATACGGTTTCCTGCAGTGAAGTTTCTACTCTACAGTATGCTTAATAAACATATGTAAAATCCCCTCATATACGGGAAAAATGTTATGTCAAATACGGTTTCTGCTGTGAATTTTCTAACTTCTATCAGTATAGCTTTAATAAACATATGAAAACATCTCCTCCATATCCGATGTTATGTCAAATACGGTTTCTTTCTTTACTGTGAGTTCTACTCTACTGTATGCTTAATAAAACATATGAAACATCCCTCATATCGATGTTATTGTCAAATTTACGGTTTTCTGCAGTGAAGTTCTACTGTACAGTATGCTTAATAAACATATGTACCATCCCTCTATATCGATGTTATGTCTAATACGGTGTTATGCCAGTGAAGTTCTACTTCTACAGTTTATGCTTCAATAAAAAATATGAAAACACCCCTCATATTCGATGTTATGTCAAATACGGTTTCTGCTGTGAAGTTCTACTCTACAGTATGCTTAATAAAAATATGGTAAAATCCCTCATATCGATGTTCATGTTTTTTCATATATTCGGGTTTCCTGCAGTTGAAGTTCTAGCTCTAACAGTATGATAATAAACAATATGTAACTTCCCTCATATCGATGTTATGTCAAAATTACGGTTTATGCAGTTGAAGTTATACATACTCTACAGTTTGCTTTAATAAACATATGTAACCATCACCCTCATAATCGATGTTAGTCAAATTATCGGTTTCTGCAGTGAAGTTCTACTGTACAGTAATGCTTTATATAAACATATGTAACATCCCAAATAATCGTTGTTATTATGTCAAATACGGTTTCTGCAGTGAAGTTCTACTGTACAGTATTGCTTAATAAAACCATATGTAAACATCCCTCATATCGATGTTATGTCAAATACCGGTTTTCTGCAGTGAAGTTATACTCTACAGTATGCTTAATAAACATATTGAAACAATCCCTCATATCGATGGTTATGTCAAATACGGGTTTTCTTCTGCAGTGAAGTTTTACTCTACAGTATGCTTAATAAACATTATGTAACAATCCCTAATAGCGATGTTATGTCAAATACGGGTTTTCTGCATGTGAAGGTTCTACTCTACAGTATGCTTAATTAAAACATATGTAAATACATTCCCTTCATATCGAGTGTTTAATGTCCTCCATATTACGGTTTCCCTGCAGTGAAGTTATACTCTACAGTTTGCTTAATACACATATGAAACATCCCTCATATCGATGTTATGTCAAATAAACGGTTTCTGCAGTGAAGTTTCTACTCTACAGTATGCATTATATAAACATATGTAACATCCCTCATATCGATGTTATGTCAAATTACGGTTTACTGCAGTGAGAGTTCTACTCTACAGTATTTGATTAATAAAACATATGTAACATCCCTCTATCGATTGCTTATGTCAAATACGGGTTTCTGCCAGTGAAGGTTCTACTCTAACATGTATGCTTAATAAACGGATTTGAAACATCCACTCATATCGATGTTATGTCAAATACGGTTTCTGCAGTGGAAGTTATACTCTACTGTATGCTTAATAAACTTATGAAACATCCCTCCATATCGATGTTAGTGGTCAAATACGGTTTCTGCTGTGAAAGTGTATGAATTAATAATACATATGTAAACATCCCTTATATCGATGTTATTGTCCAAATAACGGTTTCTGCAGTGAAGTTCTACTCTACAGTATGCTTAATTAAACATTTGTATACATCCCTCATATCGTTGTTATGTCAAATACGGTTTCTGCTGTGAATTTTCAACCTACTCTACAGTATGCTTAATAAAAATATGTAACATCCCATCATATCGATGTTATGTCAAATACGGTTTCTGCAGTGAAGTTCTACTCTACAGTATGCTTAATAAACATATGTAACATCCCTCATATCGATGTTATGTCAAATACGGTTTCTGCAGTGAAGTTCTACTCTACAGTATGCTTAATAAACATATGTAACATCCCTCATATCGATGTTATGTCAAATACGGTTTCTGCAGTGAAGTTCTACTCTACAGTATGCTTAATAAACATATGAAACATCCCTCATATCGATGTTATGTCAAATACGGTTTCTGCAGTGAAGTTCTACTCTACAGTATGCTTAATAAACATATGTAACATCCCTCATATCGATGTTATGTCAAATACGGTTTCTGCAGTGAAGTTCTACTCTACAGTATGCTTAATAAACATATGTAACATCCCTCATATCGATGTTATGTCAAATACGGTTTCTGCAGTGAAGTTCTACTCTACAGTATGCTTAATAAACATATGTAACATCCCTCATATCGATGTTATGTCAAATACGGTTTCTGCAGTTGAAGTTCTACTCTACAGTATGCTTAATAAACATATGTAACATCCCTCATATCGATGTTATGTCAAATACGGTTTCTGCAGTGAAGTTCTACTGTACAGTATGCTTAATAAACATATGTAACATCCCTCATATCGATGTTATGTCAAATACGGTTTCTGCAGTGAAGTTCTACTCTACAGTATGCTTAATAAACATATGTAACATCCCTCATATCGATGTTATGTCAAATACGGTTTCTGCAGTGAAGTTCTACTCTACAGTATGTGTATCGATGTTATGTCAAATACGGTTTCTGCTAGTTCTATACAGTATGTAATGCATCGAATGTCATACATATATGCAAAAATATCTATCTCCTCATGATCGATGTTATGTTGTCAAATACGGTTTCTGCAGTGAAGTTCTACTCTACAGTATGCTTAATAAACATATGTAACATCCCTCATATCGATGTTATGTCAAATACGGTTTCTGCAGTGAAGTTCTACTCTACAGTATGCTTAATAAACATATGAAACATCCCTCATATCGATGTTATGTCAAATACGGTTTTCTGCAGTGAAGTTCTACTCTACAGTATGCTTAATAAACATATGTAACATCCCTCATATCGATGTTATGTCAAATACGGTTTCTGCAGTGAAGTTCTACTCTACAGTATGCTTAATAAACATATGTAACATCCCTCATATCGATGTTATGTCAAATACGGTTTCTGCAGTGAAGTTCTACTCTACAGTATGCTTAATAAACATATGTAACATCCCTCATATCGATGTTATGTCAAATACGGTTTCTGCAGTGAAGTTCTACTCTACAGTATGCTTAATAAACATATGTAACATCCCTCATATCGATGTTATGTCAAATACGGTTTCTGCAGTGAAGTTCTACTCTACAGTATGCTTAATAAACATATGTAACATCCCTCATATCGATGTTATGTCAAATACGGTTTCTGCAGTGAAGTTCTACTCTACAGTATGCTTAATAAACATATGAAACATCCCTCATATCGATGTTATGTCAAATACGGTTTCTGCAGTGAAGTTCTACTCTACAGTATGCTTAATAAACATATGAAACATCCCTCATATCGATGTTATGTCAAATACGGTTTCTGCAGTGAAGTTCTACTCTACAGTATGCTTAATAAAGCGAAATAAACTGCATTTATTATCTAACACTCGTACAACAGAATTAATTAGTTAATTTATCAAAATATGATTTAGGCTATGGGAGATACCAAAATGTTAATTGAGCATTGTGTTCATTTGTAAATTAACGTAGTGTAAAGTAATTTACAGAGATAAGTAGAGATGCATAATCTTAAACTTAACCCTCTTAAAAATAAAAAAGATAATATCCATATTAAATTCTCTCGATGACGTAAATTCGTTATCTCTATACTTAAATTTCAGTGCTTCCATAAAACATTTCCCAGTTGGACTCACTTGCGTACGTCTCTCGCCTGTCCAAGAAGGAATAATATAGTACTGACCATGTCGAATATAAGCACTGAATGTTTCGACTGCTGGTTGTAAAGAATAATAGAAAAGAGAAAATCATTGAAGCTTTCGTAAACAAATGTGAACAATGTTAGCGATACGCATTGGGGATTTCAAGCACAATATTTACGACAATGGAGAGAAGATATCTCACATTGTTGCTAGAGTACCCAATAATATCTGAGCTGATATCTCGTAGAGAGCCTTTTTAAAGCAGTAGATCGAGCGTGCTTGATTGCTTCTATAGACCACCTCGTTAAGATGCTGATTACGAAATCGATTATCTTCCAGTTCAGTAATTGCTTCCTCTTGCGACCATCAAAGTAACACTTCAAGATTCTACTTCCACCGAAGAAATTACTCGTCATGCATCTCTACTCATCTCTGGAAATTACTTTTACACTACAAATGAGCACAATTTTCAATCTACATTTTGGTATCTATCATAGTCTAAATGTTAATGAATTAACTAATTGATTATGTTAATAATTTGAAAATGAATGCAGTTCATACAGCTTTATTAATTATATAATGGGGACACTGTAATCGTCATACGTTTTAAAGGAAGTTTCGTACTTTGTACGTTCGTAAAATTTAAATAAAAAGTCCAAAAATAAAATTTATAAAATAAAATCATCTATGAAATAAATAGATTATAATAAATATAACATTGATAGTAGATATTTACAGAAGTTTAACTAATGCATTATATTCTGCTGTTGGGTGTTTACTGAAATATACTTCACAGATAAGCGTAGCTTGTATGCATTGAATTGAGCTAGGTACTCACAAAATACTCGTACTTCTAAACTTCATCGAACTCTCTGTTCGATCAAACTATCTGATTGTTTCTAACTCTCACTAAGAAAATCAATTATGCTTTTCTCAGGCTACTTGAAAGTAGTTAAAAACAAACGTCAACAAAAAGTACTTGAATGTGGTATTTCAGCCAAAATATATTTTTCTATGCAATCAATGTTGTTATACACTAAGTATACGTACGATAAAATTAATTTCAAAATCGAGTCTGCATTATCGTATAATAACGTGATTGCTTTAAGTAAAAGAAGAACAATTTTAATGTCGGTGTCTTAGGAATTTCTTTCTATTGAATATAGCAATAAAATTATTAGATGGCTGTTTTTCCATATCATATTTCATCACTTCCATACGAGCATGTTTAAATTAAATTTTATTAAAGAAATAAATGTTGAATCGTAAAATATGTTCGGTAGGAATAAAAAAATCTGTCTGACATGTTGGGATAAAGGTTACTTATACACTACAGGAGATGGGAAGTATTGTACCGGCTTCTTGTGTTTAGTCACTCAACTCGACTTTGAAGATGAAAATATTGCACTCTGCTTTGTTGCCAAAGAAAGATCACGAAATACAAGATCCGGCAATACTTCTTTGAAACAGTTTTTAGGTTTATATAAATCCTACCACCTGCACCTTTGTATAAATTCAAGTATTCATCTTTATTTACTTCAGCAGTATACGGTTACTTAATACTGAGAGAAGTTCTAAAAATAGTCTGTAAATATGATAAGTTTCACTACTTGCATTTTTTCAGTATATCAGTATACTCCCATAATTATTGTAACTACTATATGGTTTAATCACACGTTACGATACCTAAAATGCACCAAATAGTTCCAGATGTATTAAAACACGAGGTTTGGTGAAGAATAAATCTTTAAATGGGTGAATTATGAATAACGGGTGAAGTTACGTGGTTATACATTTTCGATTTTATTTAAAAAAAAAATACACCGTTCATAGTGTTCAGAAAACTAGCTGCGTGAAATTAGTAAACTTTGTTGGTAATTCCTTATTCTATTACAAAGTAAATTACAAACTAAACTTATTCTATTACTGCCTATATTTTGATAGGCAGATATCGCGTTTTTACTTAGGTTTAGTGAAAGTTTAAAACACGGTAGGAGTTGCCACACCACGTGTTAAGTTGCACGCTTCTCTTAAGTTCCATGCAAAATTTCATGTTTATAGCTACGTGTGTACGTCGTATATTATTATGTTAAATGATTTTATATATAATACTCAATTTGTTTAAATCTGCATGGTTTTTTTTCTCGTTGCCGTCATGGTTACACATAAGACCAAACTACAAGCTTTGTATCAGGTCTTCTTTTATGCTAATAGATTATATTTCAACGCTCTATCTCCCTTTCAACAAGGAAAACTCCGCAAATTGCTTATTATTGACATCAAAGGATTTCGTAATATCTTTCTCCATTTCCTTCATTTAGTCTTTGTGCTCTTTGTTGAAGTTATCGATTTTGTTATATTTCCAGATGACTTACAGAGAGGACTGCAGGAATTATTCTAAAATAAACAACTACATTATAAATAGGATGACTGACAAGTAAGTTAACAAACTAGGTACTAGTTACTTTATAGCTTTAGTAATGACGACAGTTATGTCCCTACAAGTTACTTATGGTACACATCACCTTCATAAACTTTTAATTGCTCTATCCTCGAGTTTTTGCTGAATCCAAGACAGGCGCTACATCTCAGACCCCACTTTTGAAATTGATGGTCATAGATAAACTTTGGACCGTGGTAACTTTGAGTGAGTGAAGGCCTAAAAGCCTGCCGAGTGTAGTGAACAAACATTGATGCAAAAAACTATTGAATTTCATTAAGTTAAAAAGTAGAATAAAAAAAGTACGTTGTATTAATTAGCTACCTTACTAGGCAAATCTCTAAAGCTGTCATCCCATATTTCTAAATGGTGCTCAACAAAAATATTTATGTTTATAATAATTTAAAACTATTATTCTCAAATTAAGAAACATTAAAAAAATGTTTATAATTAATAAATGCCCTGTTCGCATGACTGAATAACAATTTTATTAATGGACAAGTGCTATCAACAATGTTTCAAAAACTTCGCTATCCAGAACGAAATTTACATAGAAGATCTACACTGATTTGTGATTGGTGGTAAACACGTTATCATAAATAATCATCATTTCCAAGTGTTTTTTGAATACCATATTTTTAGATTTTATAAAAAAAAAAACTAGGAATACTTTAACTGAGCCCATATAGAGAGAACACATTACATAACTATAAACCATTCATAACTATACAAACATTCCAGATTTATAATTTAAGACATACTTATTATTTAAATCCTCTCACAACAGCCCTTGCTCATAATACATTATAATATTTATCAACCTTAATCTAAACAATAACAACCTTACAATAAAAACACTAGAAATGCTCTATTTGAGACATAATATGCAGAGAGAACACATTGGAAACTATAAACCATTAATAAATTTATAAAACATTGTGGATTTATAAAAAACTATGAATACTCTCATTCAACCGCAAAATACTGAGAAAACGCATTAAAACTATAAACAATTAATATCTCTTCAAAAAATTGTGGACTTATTGTTTGTATAAGCGAGTACTAACCAGAGTTGTTTGTACACAGGCCTATAATTAAAGACATGACAATACAAGCCTTGCTTGTGACGTGGTGTTGCCAGCTGTAACGGAAGAATAACTATTAATGCGGAAATCGATTGATTTTAACTATAGAGTGATCGTAATGCTCATCTTCAATTCCCATCTATATTCATGAATCTTGTACTTTCACTGTTTAAATCAACACGTTTTTATACTATGACAGAACGGGAGCAAAAATAATAAATAAATAAAAACATGCCTAATAATAAAAGCAAAATGGATGTAAACAGCCAGAACGAATCGAAAAGTTGCCGTGTTGCTTCATATTGAGAATCGGCTGATATGGCAATGTGGCAACCCCGCATGTGTGGTGGGGGAGGGGTGCTGTAACTGCCCATACGGCCAGGCTTGCAATGATATGTCTCTTACAATAGTATAAAATGCACCGCACTGTTGTACTCCCTTACAAATCGTGATATCTCATATTAAATAAATACGTATAATTAATATAGTAATATAAAGGGTGTTTCATCATGCGTTCGCAGTTTTTTGGAAATGATTAACCATGCTAAAAATTAAAAACAATTATCCCTGTAAACATTCTAATGTCCTAAAATGTTTAGGTTTCGGTGTATACGTATATTTTTGTTTTACGTAAACTCAAATGCTCCTTTGGCTGCAGGATTGTAATTTTGCATGACTACTTGAAATGAAATGAAAAATGCCTTCATTAAAGAGGCGGAGTTAGAGCTATCAAGCCCTCTCTACTACTTAACCTCATATTGTATACAGTAAATTACAATATCTTAATGCAATCGTGGTAAATTATTAACTTATTCTTCAAATAGAAAAAAACGATAATGCTGAACCTATAAAAAGCTAAATGATCTTGAAGTAAAAGTCGATATATATACTTGTTTATTTTATACGTAACACTTTACAAAAAATAAATCAAATATCTTAAATATATAAATAGTGGCTGTTTAAAAGTCTTGATCTAAATTGCACGAAAACCGTAACATAAAAACAGCTTGTCAAGCAATGAAACGTTTAACACCTCAATTGCTACGATCAGTTCACAAATAACGGAGGAATTGGATTTTTATGAACAATATAATTTTTTAATTTCCTCAACTGTTTGCAGTTGTCCATTTTTTTTATATTCTTATCGTTTCCTAAAATGTTTTAACGTAATTTGGAACACTCTGTAGAAGCTGACCAACATTACGGAAAATGTCACTTTTATGAGTACTTATATTATTTCTGCAGTGATAAAATAGTATAGTAGAGCCAGTTGTTTAAAGAAAAGGGAATATTATTAAATATTTAATAATATACTCTAAAAGTAATGATTCTTTAATGTTTTTTTGTTGAAACATTCTGTATAAATAGAAGGCTTTTAATAGTGGTAAATCTGTACATGACAGTTACAATCTTGAAATGCTATTTAGCTTCTCTGTACATAAAAGGTAAAGATTTTTACAAATAAATTATGGTCAAATAGGCTCTAACCCTTGAAAAATGAACAAATATCCAAAACTCATAATAATTAATCAATTTATACATAGCTTATTTGCATAAAATGAACTAAATGAGCTGTATTAAAAAAGTCGAATTTATGTTATAGATTAATTAAACGTCTTCAGGTCAAGTCCAATGTAATTTGTCATTACTGTGGTCAATTCATTGAAATTGGTTGAACCCCATTTCCGAACTGTAGTATTTCTCAGAACTAGTTCCTAATATATACTAACCACTTCCATTTACCGTTAAACTCCTTACATCACTAATTCCAAACTTAATTGTAGGAAGAAATGACCATCTCTGTAAACCTTCCAGTCTGACTGATCGAAAACGTTTCGTGCAGTTTCCAAAATGGGAATCGCCAGGTATTTACTAAAAAAATGTACCCTACTATTAACACTGGAGTCATGCTAAACTAATTTAATGTCAGAAAAAAATAACAATACATTATTTAGTCCCACAGCTGAACCATTGGTTCTAAATTTTGTCAATAGTGACATTCCGCATGACCTGGGTATAAACAGTGAAATATATTTCTATATTCCTATTTATATATTACATATAAAAATATATATAATATTATATATAAATATATTATATATAATATATACACACCTATTTACACTGATAGTCTTGGTAATAATTAATTACTAAGTCTTGGTAATTGAATCTAGTGCCTTCAGGCCGTGTTCCAAAATCATTTTAGTGGAGCATCAACTGGAAAAGAATAAACAGAGAAATGTGATCATAACTTTCAAAAGGAAGCTCACTGGAGAAATTCCAATCTTTATTCTTTATCTTACTTCACTGCTCCAGTAGAGAAAATATTCCACATAAACTCCAGCTAAAAAAATAAAGAACTTACAGATAAAGATTTTTAAAATTCTTCTACAGCTCAATTATACAATGATGTTATTTATAAATTTTCAATATATGCCTTCTAACCAGGGATACAGAGAGTTAAGTATTTTTACAGAATAATCGTATTATATGTATGTCGCCTTTCCTGGCAATGACATAACATATTAGACTTCATTACCATTAAAACAGGTTCCATTTCAGTTTTATCATACCAGTAGGAACTTTAGTTCTTTTCAAGTAAAGATATATAGATAATGCTGCAAATTTTGGAGCGTTCAGAGTATGTCGTAATTGGAAAAAATAATTATTTAAAATATATATTAAAACCTTTATTTGTAAAATCACATGACTTTTAAGAGGTGAGTAGGTTCCGAGCATAATATATTTATAATAACGAGAAGAGCTTTTTGGTATTGCTTACACATTTATTCTTGTTCGACCGTGCACAAAACATACGCATAAAAACGATTCTACCATTGCTTTGATTTCCCTACTTTAAAACAATAACAAACAACAAAAGGTAGTCAACATTGTTAATACAAAAAGTGGTTTGTTTTTGTTTCATATTTAACTAAATACTTTTATACTTAAGTAAACAATGTTTACTATTTAACATAAAGGTCTCAAAAAACGGTTTGTTTTCACTCAGCTCATGAAAAACGTATGTCTGAGGAAATTTTCCATGTATAGGTACAACAGGCAAAATATTTAATGCATTTAAATGAAAATTCTGTACAGATTGTCAAACTGCAAGTAAGCAAAATTTGAATGATATTTTCAAGTTGCTAATTTAAAACTGCAACAATTTCTTGGTATAGATGATTTAGAAGCGTTAAGATTGAAAACATTTAAAACGCCCAACAAAAGTAATTTTAGTTGATATTGCCCTCGTTATTGTACCCTAATTGTATTTGATTATTGCAATTAACCTATACTTTGATCGGTAAATTCCTTTGAGTTTGAAAAAATGATTATGAAAACAATTTTGCAGTGACTTTAAGCTTAAGAGATCAAAAGTACTACATATCTGCACAAAATTAATATTTATTTGTTGGGAAAAGAGGGACTGAAAGTACATTTCAATTCTTATGTATCAGAGAAGGTTCAGTTTCAAATACAGTAAAGTCACTGACTGCATTATTCGAAATCTTAATAAAGCTTGATACAGTCTAAAATAAACTGATTGTATAAAAATTGACTTTCATAGTAGACAGTTCTCGTTAAGAATGCTTCTACCTGGATTAAACAATGGTGGTGAGGGGGTTTTTAGTCCTGACTCAGGCACAATTACTCAGACATTCAGCAGCACTAGGAAGACTTGCAATTATTTCTTAAAAACGAGCTGGGTGGTGCATTATTCTAATTCATATTTTGTAGCTATTTTTTTTATTCCATCCATTAATTTACAGCTGCCAACGTGCTACTCTTGAAATATTTTACTACGTTTATTCGTACAATTGCTTTTAAATGATGTACTCTTTTACGATACAGCATTGCAGAATTGTCTAACTGTATGTTTTGTCTGTTCAAGTGAGATTTATTTTAGCATTAAAACATTACTTCACTTCAGCGGTTATTATTACTGCTCTATTACATTGCGAGCAAATTTGGTTTCATTAACGAACCAATACCAACTATGTATTGTTTGGCTTCTTGCTTCATATCTTTTACTGCATGGTTATAAAAGAGAACTACTTATTCAAATAACAAATACCATGTCACAAGAGAGATATTCAAAAATAAATATAAAATTTGGTAACCTTTAACTTAAAATATAAATGAAAACTGTTGGAGTAATTGAAAATTTTTCTAAATATTACTAAATGTTAATAAAACAATATTTTTCTAAATGTTTTATTTTTTCGACGAGGCCTTTCGAAACCAAAGGTTTCATCATCAGGCAACTCCACAAATAAATATTGAAATTATTTTTATTAAAAATTATTTAAAATTATTAAAAAAAATTTTATTTTTAAATCACTAATTCTTCACTTAAAATAGGCATAAGATCATCAAATAGCTGGTATTTATAAATATGAATTGTCTATTTTACTCATAATTTTGCTATTTAAATTGTCTTTGATGGATAATGTATTTGCAATAACTGATAATAATCCTCTTCTACAGGTATCAAAAACCCTAATATATAACCACGCAAAAAATTAAATCTAAAAGATGTTTAACTCAACTGAGATGTCGGGAAATTTAACGTGTTGCTAACCTACTGCACTAATTAGTATTCTATGTAGCGGTGTAGCAGAACCCAGTGTGTAATACCAAGCCTAAGTGAGGTGAATGTGTTTGCCTTTCAGCAGCAACGTTCCGCAGAGTCTGGTAGAACGGAATAACACTCAAAAGGCATGCGATCTTTACTCCTTTGAGCGGGTAACTTGTTATTTATTCGTGACTGGAGAGGATGATGATAAAACAACAAATCGATATCGATAAAGAGGGAATCATTGCCTTTGGCTTGTTCACTTGCGTATTATCGCCAATCTAAGAAAGACACTTATCGTTACCGATCAAAAATATTCTACCCGGGTTTATTGAATAATTCCAGTAATTTGTTTCATAAATAATAAAATTTATTACGACTTCATTATGTATTACACATATTACTTTGCAATAAAAAATAAAAAGTAAATACAAATAAGTTAGAGATTTAAATTTTGCTTACGTAGATGGGTTCTGAAATTGGATAAGAAATTTAACTGTAACACATTATATTACTTGTCTAATGAGAAAAGTTCCTCAAAGTACTTTTGTCAGTATAAATCTTACTGAAATTATTTTCGCAATTTTATTAAAATCTTAGATTAGTTCATAAGAACAACTTCAAACCAATTTATCCCTTATTTTGGTTGTATATTTTTAATATTAATATCCTAATATTGAGTTTATTGTTTTTAACCTTTCAGTATTACGATTAAAATATATTATATATCCAAATTTATAAAAAATTATTCACGTTGAAGCAATTTAACAGGTCTAAATAGAAGCTTAATTTTTCCTATTACACTTGTGAAAAATAGTTAATTACACCGATAACACCAAGGTTTACATGATATTTTCAATAAAATAAATGAGTAAATGTACCTAAATAGGGTTTAACCTCTTTCTTGACATAGGCAGTAGCCTCACATGAATGGTCAAACAACTATGAGTTTGAGTTTGGAAACAAAACAAGATTCATAACCCATATTCACC
The DNA here is from genome assembly GCF_021130785.1 of Homalodisca vitripennis. Classification (NCBI taxonomy): domain Eukaryota; kingdom Metazoa; phylum Arthropoda; class Insecta; order Hemiptera; family Cicadellidae; genus Homalodisca; species Homalodisca vitripennis. The sequence continues at coordinate 9,289,108 of NC_060210.1, forward strand.
TTCTCGAATTTGCCATCTTATAAGTTATAACACCCTAGTTCGGCAGCCAATTTAATGAGCCTTTACCAAATTTTGACCTTAAAACTCCGTAAGGGAAACTTATGCGATATATAAATACATCTACTCGCTTCACGACAAAATACCACGACTGCTGCTGTCATAGTCTAGGTTCTTCTTCACTCATTGTTTAAAATTAAACGATGAAGGATTGTGTTATTTCCGCACCGTACTTAACTCACGTAAGATAAATACTTCATCTCGCTCAATGTACAAACAAACCGCGACGACTGTTGGCGTTGTCTCGGTTATTCTTCACTCATTGTTTAAATTTCTTTTTTAACAATGAATGATTGTGTTGTTTCCGCAACCGTACTTACGTGAGGTAGATAAATATATCTTGTCGCTCAATGTACAAACAAACCGCAATGACTGTTGGCGTAGTCTTGGTTATTCTTCACTCATTGTTTAAATTTATTCTCATTAATGAATGATTGTGTTATTAACGCAACCGTACTTACGTGAGGTAGATAAATAAATCTTGTCACTCAATGTAAAAACAAACCGCGACGACGGTTGTCATTGTCTAGGTTATTCTTCACTCATTGTTTAAATTTCTTTATTAACAATGAATGATTGTGTTGTTTCCGCAGCCGTACTTACGTGAGGTACAAAAATAAATCTTGTCACTCAATGTACAAACAAACCGCGACAACTCTTGGCGTTGACTCGGTTATTCTTCACTCATTGTTTAAATTTCTTTTTTAACAATGAATGATTGTGTTGTTTCCGCAGCCGTACTTACGTGAGGTACAAAAATAAATCTTGTCACTCAATGTACAAACAAACCGCGACAACTCTTGGCGTTGACTCGGTTATTCTTCACTCATTGTTTAAATTTCTTTTTTAACAATGAATGATTGTGTTGTTTCCGCAGCCGTACTTACGTGAGGTAGATAAATACATCTTGTCGCTCAATGTACAAACAAACCGCGACGGCTTTTGGCAATTTTCAGTTATTTTACCCTCATTGTTTAAAGTTCTTTTTTTAAGGATGGATGATTGTGTATTGATGCACTATACTTAAATTACGTGAGATAAATACATCTCGCATACGCATATTTTATACGAGCATAAGTCACAAGAAACATTTTAAGTGTCATCGCTATGGGATGACAGTACACTACTCTAAAGCCGATCTCCAAAAAACAGGTCCAGTACACAGTAACCATCACTGACAACTGACCTAATCGTCACTGTAGAAACAAGTCACACTTAATGATCGTCACAACGCTTTGGTATGGGTTATTTTTATATTCAGTGTGGTTGGGTAATAGGTATCCGCCTGAAAAATAGATCAGAATGCTGATCTTTTAACGTAGTAATTTGCCTTATCATGATGGTGAATGTTCGAAAAACTTCTGTTACCTTAAACCCTCATTCCTATTTAAGGAGTTAGAGCTGTAGGTTTCTAGGTTATCATACTACCATTCACGCAAGGGGTAATTTCCCTCGGGCAAACCCACAGTTTTACAGCTTAGGGGCGATATTGTCCTGTGAAAAGGCACACCCTCCAAATGTACATTAACATTAACAACAACATAAAGATAAATCATATTACTAAGAGTGGATGGAAATAATGAAAAAGGACTGTACCCACAAAAACAATACCCAGTTATATTGGGATTTTATGTGTACCCACTGTAGAGCACATTCTTCCACTACAGTTTAATTATTCCATATAATATTTTACTGTTTCCAACTGTTACAGATTCTTATTGTTCGAGTAGAATATAAAATTACATATTTACCACTAACAGTACTATGGTTGCCTTTACTACATGTCGTAATCTTACATATAATATTTTCCTCTGCTCTCATCACGTTATACAGTAATGTTCATTTCTACTAAAATAAAAACGAAAAATACATATTCACCAAAAACAAAGCTTTTGCTCTTGTAAATGAACCCAACACCAGTTGAATTTTAAAATAATCTTTTTTGTTATTTATGTAGAATATGTAACAGTTTGTTGGATATAAACTTTAGCGATTGATTTGAAAGCATCATTTGATCAGAAGTTATCTTCCTGCAGGGTCTCTGTGGTTTCAAACTTCACTACTAACTCCAAGACAGAGCACGTTGCAGATACGTTTTTGTGATGTGAAATACATTGTTTTCTTATTGGATTGTAAAGTTTCTTTCTCCCACGAATCAAAATCTCTACTTATATATATTTAAAAATTCTAAATTATAGGTTAAAGCCTAAAATATCAAAATAAATACTTTTTAGGAATACAAATTCAATACTTAATTGAGAAGCGTTATTATTGAGTTTTCTTTTGCTACTCCGACGGATTCTGAACTTGTGTAAACCCAATATGCCTTATCATAGCAATGAGGATTAAGAAGTCAAAACTTTTAAATAGTGACCGAACCACAGACTTACTGCTTCACTTCTGTAATGATATTTCGATTCCAGTTTCTAATCAGCTACCATAATAATCTTAATATTAATATTTATATACGATTTATCACAATATGTGTGTAAACTAATACAATTTATTTATACATATTAGACTTGAAGTGATGTTTAAAACGACTTTTGATGGAAAATTGCGTCTTATTAACTATTATTTATTTTAAATCATTGCATGATGAAAATTTCACTAACTAAAAGAAGGTTACCAGAATTATATTATGTCAGTGCAATTCATCACATAATTAAATATATCTATTTTACGGTTGTTGAAAAATCTTACTTTTATGTCAGGTTATTGATAATTCTTTTAAGCTTTACCTCTAAAGCCAATGTTTTACATTGTGTTAAACAGTTTTAGGCAATAGTTGTTTAGGTTTATATAATTTTCAATCTTTTATTTAACTGTGTTATTATAAGTGCTATTTTGTGCTTATTCAAAACATTTATTCTGCTAATACTGCAATAATAAGCTCTACTATTTCAATAAGTATGAAAAGCTTTTGGGATTCTATAAGTTTGCTCGAAGCAATTCGAAGTGCAGTATTTATTTTGTATCTTAGACTTCTGGTCACTCGTATTTGCTTCTTAGAATCTGGAATCCAACAATCACCACACAAAGCAAAGCAGAAATTCTGTGGTTCGGACACCACTTAAAACTTTAGAATCCTTAGATCTCAATGCTATAATGAAGCATATTGGGTTTACACAAGTTCAGATTAACTCTTAAATAAATATTTTAATATTGGGACTGCACCTTTTTGTACTACAGCTTAAAACTCTGATCAGTCATAACAGAGATAGTAATTTCTTGCTTTAAGGGATTCCCTACTGAAAAATGACCAATTTTTACAAAAAAATTGAAATTAACTTTTAACTCTTATATTTATTTCAATTCTATGGCTTATAAGAAACCATAAAAACATCACATTTACTATAATATAACTTTTCATTACTGTGAAAAAATATTTGAAGAGGAGCACACACACCTACTTTTGGTCCAGTCAGCCAGTGCCAGAACCAGACTCCAGCAATCCTTTTTAGTAATAATATAGCAAATATAGCCTTTCTTTCTTGTTAGTGGTTTTCTTAGTCCTACATATGTCTTCAATATACAAATATACCATTCACCGACTACAAGTACCAGTATGGTAAGTGACTTTCATCTATAGCTACTAAATAGCTTGTGTAAACTTCAAAAGCTGATTCCCGCAGATTTAAAATTTTTATATTTTTCACACAAAAGTTCTTATAACTTTTTAGCTATTAAAGCTAAAGCAGTGAAACTTTTACTACATATTATTTATAATGTTATAAAACTTTTTGTGCATGGATATTATTATACGTTAAACAATAGTTAAATAAAAAAAATTACAAATACTATTTATAAAAAATGTTTTAAAATGTTTTTATCAAGCCATAAATTTAAGACTATTTGAGAAATAAACTTGAGCATGCACAAACACTTAGTACGTGTCATGTTCTTAAAAATGAAATAATAAACAATAATATTGGTTCATTAGTTACAAAGTTATAAGACATTCAAAATCCCATGTATTTTTTTAAAAAAACTAGTCAAAAATTCTAAAAAGGAGGTAAATATAAGTATTTAAAAAAATATAAATGTGGCAATCATTATTATAGGTCTAAAGGAACCCAAATATATACATATTATATTCATTAAACATCTTTTAATGAAAATCGCTAGTTTCAGTAGGGAATTCCCTTTAATGAAGTTTGGATTTGTGGTGTAGGGAGTTTAACGGTAAATGGAAGTATGTGGTTAGTATACATTTAGCACTTTTTCTGAGAAATTCTAGAGTTCGGAAATGGGATTCTACCAATTTCTACGAATTGACCAACAGTAATGATTAGACAAATTACATTGGATCTGATTCGAAGACGTTTAGTTAATCGATAAAATAAATTCGGCTTTTTATAACTTAGGTCATTTACAACATGTCATACGAATAAACTATGTATAAATTGACTAATCATTATGAGTTTTGGAAGAGTGATATTTATATATTATTCAAGGGTTAGAGCCTATTTCACCACAATTTGTAAAAATATTTTATTGACAAAGAAGCCAATTGGCATTTTCAGATTGCAAATGTCTTAATGTACAGATTTGCCACTATGAAAAGCCGTTTAATTATACAGAATGTTTCAACACGAAAACGTGAAATAAGCATTACTTTTAGGATAAAGCTTTAATAATATTCTCTTTACTTTAAACAACTAGCTCTACTATATTATCTTATCACTGCAGAAAGAATATTCAGGGTACCCAGTAAACAATTTCCGTAATGTTGGTCAGCTTATACAGAGTGCCCCAAATTAAGTTAAAAGATTCTAGGAAACGATTAATTATGTTAAAATAAAGGAAAAAGTGCAAACAGTTGAAGAAATTTTAAAATTATATTGTTGATAAAAAAAAATCCAATTTCACCGTTATTTGTGAACCGATCGTTCCAATCGATGTGAACCAATTGAGTTGACAAACGTTTCATTGCTTGACAAGCTGTTTTTATGACAATTTTTCGTACAGGTAGTCATGAAAACTTACAATTTTGTACCCTAATGATCATTTAGGTTATCACGTAAAACACAAACAGACATAAAGACCGAAAACGAAACATTTTAGGACATGTGTTTATAGAAACGGGATATCTTTGTTTTAAGCTTGGTTAATCGTTTCCAAAAACTGTTAATCATAATTTGCCAGAAATTATAACAGTGAAAAACGTATTGCATACCATTGTAAGAGACATATCATTGGAAGCCTGCCTGTTGGGCAGTTACCACATCACCCACCCAACCAACAATGCGGCTTTGCCACACTGCCATATCAGCCGATTCTCAGTATGAAGCGACTCAGTGACGCTTCGATTCGTCGGGTTGTTTACATTCGTTTTGCTTTGAATTATTCTGCATGTTTTTTCTTTAATTAATTTTTTGCTCAAATTCTGTGTCATAGTATAAACACGTGTTGATTTAAACAGTGGAAGTAAAGGATTCAGGAAAATATATGAGAAGTGAAGATAAACAGTAACGATTATTCGATAGTTGAATTCAATCGATTGTACCATCACTATTTATTATTCTGTTACAGCTGGCAATCCCGCAACACAGTGTTTTATAGTTATTAATGGTTTATAGTTTGTAATGTGTCCTCTATATATATATATATATATATATATATATATATATATATATATATATACATAATTTCAATAAACATTGAATCACAAAAAGTACTTGCTTGGCCGGGAGTCGAACCCGGATCTCTCACTTGCCGGGTGAATGTGCTACCATTACACCACAGAGCGCTTACTTTTTCTGATTCAATTATTTTGTATTTGGCCGTATCTGTCACACATGTGTTTAAATAAGCAAACTAACATATGATCGGAAGACCAAATACCTGTCAAACGACTTTTATTTTCATTAAATTGTATAAATGGCAATAGCCTTATTTAATTTCAATAAACATTGAATCACAAAAAGTACTTGCTCCGCCGGGAGTCGAACCCGGATCTCTCACTTGCCGGGTGAATGTGCTACCATTACACCACAGAGCGCTTACTTTTTCTGATTCAATTATTTTGTATTTGGCCGTATCTGTCACACATGTGTTTAAATAAGCAAACTAACATATGATCGGAAGACCAAATACCTGTCAAACGACTTTTATTTTCATTAAATTGTATAAATGGCAATAGCCTTATTTAATTTCAATAAACATTATATATATATATATTAGTGCTAATGGAAGTAGTTCTAGATTTCCATGATTCTAAAAATATGCATTTCAAAACACTTGGACATTATCATTATTAATGATGACATGTTTACCACTAATCACCAATCAGTGTAGATGATCGATGTAAATCAGTTGTGTTTAGCGAATGGTATGAAACATTGTTGATGGCGCTTCTCTATTTATTGTGAGCCAGTTATGCGAACAGGGCATTTTTTTAATGATAAACATTTTTAATGGTTGTTCGTTTTAGAATAATAGTTTTAAAACTATTAAAAAAACTGAAAGAGTTTGGTTGAGCACCATCTAGAAAGACAGGTTTACGAGATTTCTCTATTTAAGGTAGTTACTTAATACAATGCACGTTTCTTATACCTTTTATTTTAATAAAATTCAATAGTTTTTGCATCACAGCTTGTTCACTACAGTCGGCAGACTTCAAGTCACACAAGGTTACCACGGTCCACAGTTTATCTATGACCATAAATTTTAAAAGTGGGGTCTAGAGCAATTAAAAAGTTTATGGAGGAGATGTTTACCATAAATAACTTGTAGGGAAATAATTGCTATCATTAGTTAAACAATAAAGTAACTAGTCTCTAGTTTGTTAAGTTACTTTTCAGCAGTCCTGTTTTAATGTGCTTGCTTATTAAAAGAGAATTCATAGAATTATCTTTGTAAGTAATCTAAGAATATAACAAAATTAATAATTTAAGCAAAGAGCAGAAGACTACTAATGAAGGAAATAGAGAAATTAGATATATTACATCCTTTGCTGATGATAATAAGCAATTTGTGGAGTTTTCCTTTGTTGAAAGGGAGATGTAGCGTTTAAATATAATCTATTATTACTCTCGTGAATATTCTTAAAGTTCCATTCAAATAAATAGCTCTGTCATTGCAAACAAGAACCTTGGTGTGTTAATAAAGGAATACTCGATACGAATTCTTGTACTATGTATCCATAAAAATCATAAATTGATACATCTGCTAACAATAACATTTAAATAGTTTAAATAGTAATGTTGTTTAAATAGATTATTGCTTAATAAATAATTAATTTACATACATAATAGACTCCTCGACTCGCTGTGCTGTAATGTTCACACTATTCGGTAGTTTTACAACGCTAGTTTTTGACTATTTATATTTTAGAGATCATAAACATTTGATATTGTAAACTGAAGTACAGTGGTAATTGATTAATTGATTTTCAATATATTTATCCCGTTTCTTGCATTAAAACATTGTTTGCACAGTTAAATTAATGAAATATTTTGACCTCACTGTGAAGAGACAACTTTACTAATATTAATCTGAAACTGGCAATAATACTTGTCGGTCTATACATATGAGTTGAAGAGACGGACCGAAAAATATGGTGAAAAATTGTCAATATCCCGGCCTGTGATGTAAAACCTACTCTTATCACTGTTCGCCATATTTGTTTTGATTGGTTAAATATCAGTCAACCATGACACGTTATGGGAATTATTGTTCCCAGTTCCATAACTACCCATGTTTACTACCCATGTAAGTAAACGTATTTTTCCACTTCAAGGGCCAAATGTTTGAATAATTTTAATTGTATTAGCAATGTGTGACATGGCGTGAATAGGATGTTAGTTAAGACACTGGAGTTAAACTATTTTCATAAATTTCTAACCATATCACAAGAACATAAGTAGATGAGTTGCGACTAGTAAATTTCTTCATAGTATTTTGAACGAACGGTATGCGTAGAATTAGACATTGAAGAAGTCGTCTCAGCCTGTAGAAGTTTTCGACCTCTGGATTCTCCCTGTCGCAGTAATCTTCATACCTGTGAAGTTGTGAGTTATTTTTTAAGAGAACATAACTGGAAGACTCTTATAAATATCAATTTCTCAGATATTTCAATAAAGATTCTGAATTCTAGAGGTTTTGAACTATGAGATTTCCCGCTACTGTTTCTAGAAGACAGCCTGTAGAAGCGTTCGGCCCTTCGGAATTTGCAGCCGTTGAGACATCTGGGCCACTAGGATCTCCGGCCCTCTCAAAGGTCCTGGCTACCAAGAGTTTCCGAAATCAAGTTAGTTGCGGCATATGTAAATTCTCAGCATCTAGAAGCTCCAGTCATCTAAAACGCTTGTAATCTTTAATAGTCCTGGTTTACTTACAAAATCCTAGACCAGTGAGGTTCTAATTCATGAAAGTTTCCAGATCCCGGAAAAGTGTTGGTCTCTTAAAAATTTTGCTCTTTGGTGTCTGGAAGCTCCAACCTCTGGAACCCCCTAGTTACTGTAAGGTTTCGCTCTCTAGAGGTATTCAGATTATGCCAATAGTAGCCGGTAGGAAAAAAATGCGGCAATTTGATAATAATTGGGTAGATTTTACTATCAAGATAATGGTTCCAATAATTTCGTTGCAGAAAGCGATGAGCTCCTTCTTTAGTTTTGTAAAGTTAACTTATTCACATGAGCTATCATAATGATAATCCTATAGTTTTTTTCACGAGTAAAATAAATGTACTCGATATTCGACCTCTTACGTACATGTGCTTTGGGCTTTGTAGGAGAATTTCGTCACTAAATATTTCACCCATTTATGGGTAATTAAGAGCTTTAGGTCTGGTGCAATGGAAAGAAATTAAAGCGTACTTTGATTTCCATGACCAATACTGACACCAAAGGTACATGAGGCAATTTTATTGACCAAGCAAACATTTTATATCATATCCCTGAGTAGCAGAAATTATGTATAAATAAACCTTCTAATAGCCAAAAAATAAGGATATGGATGGTACAATAGTCCATCGGCCTTTTGATTAATTGTACCCGATATTGTTCTGATAGGGGCCCTAGCTAGTACATCGATAGAAATTTACCCATTTCATACTGAGATTATACCCATGACCATCATGGATCTCATCTGTATACTGTAAGAGGGGTTCTCATCCAACGGTGAATCAATAGAAATGAAAAATGTTTTCTTTTCCAATGAGCCAATTTTCATTTTTGTTTTGGTTACTCCGTAAAAATTATTGTGAATGTTTATTTATTTTAATTTGAAGACAAGATATATCAAACTATTTAAAATCTATGTTGCATAAAACAAGTTTAAGTTAAAAGACCTTAATATCGATATTATAAAAATATTGTTTATCCCTATATAAGTAACTTAAATAGTTTATAAGTATTAGGAAGAAATAAAATAATGAAATATATGTAGTTATTGATAATATATTACAAGTTTATACTAGTTTATACTGGATTAACTAGTTTAATACAAAAATATAAATTGATACCATGATACTATAAAACTAATGTGCAATTAAATACTATTATTTTACTGACTTTTTTTATTACTTTTGTCAATATAAAATAATAAACCACCCTTTTCTGGGGACAATTAACTGGCAAGGTTATTTCATTGTGCAACAGGCATTTTGAAACGTGAAATAAATTATTTTAGTAGTATTGAAGGTTAAATGTTTTAATTAAAAACCTGCGTTTTGAAAGCTTCATAATATGAGTATGAAAATAATCTCTCTGGATTAGAGGCGTTGGTTCCAGAGCCTCTCTATTGACGACGCGTAAAGGAATTGCCTCCATTCACTCCTTCAAAGATGTATTGGTAAGCCATTGTATTTGGAGATATCGCTCCTTGCAACCATCGGACACTATATGCAACTTCAAATATTAAAAATTGGAAATTTTACTTCTTATTTTATCTATATTATCAGCTCAATAAGCTAACGTTCAATTTATTAAGAAATAAAAAAGCCCTTGATTGGTTTTTGGTTTTATTGGTAATGATTTTGTTATTAGTAACTCGTCCAAAGCTAAAACTAATGGACAATTGCACATCAGTAATGCCCATAAGTCGAATTTAATATTAAATGCTTATTTTAGTTTTATACCTTTTTTTCTAATACAATAATTTTGTTTACAAAAAATATATATTATGTATATATATATTTTTTTGTATTTTGTTTTGTTTTTGTTTAATTTAGCAGTTTTCATAGTATGTTAGTAAAGAATAGATGAGCCAGGATGTAAAAAAACACTTGACTATATTAAGCCTTGTAGATAAACTATAAGAACGTGTTTGGTATCACTTAGTATGGACCTAAAGTATTAGCAACTTATTTTTTAGTAAAATACATAGTGTTCATTAATTCACCTAAGACAAAAATAGACTTTCAGTAGCGCAGCATTTGGGAGGGGGGGACCAAAATGAGAAATAACAAAAGGTTTAAAAATATGAAACAAACGTTTTTCCACAGATAATATGTTTCTGTAATACTGACATAGAATTAATACTCAGATACGTAAATAATACTTATACATCAGCCAACTAGACAAAGAGAATGTCACTATTTTCAGCCAAATAGTTGAAATTCTTATTAGTTGGCTGATGTTTATTTAAGTTTTATTAAACAAATAAAACAAAACTTTTTTAAATCAAAAACATGTACATGTTTAGAATATAATCATTCTAAATTTTCAATAATTTTTATTCTACAATCAAGTACTAAAATATATTACACAGTGTGTCCAATAACTGTTATCTGAAACAATGTCAATAAAGTTTAACAAGTTACACATTACGTAATGATCAAGACTTGCGAGTTGCATTCAACAGCAGCTCGTCCACGAAGTAAAATGCATGCTTTAACGAGTTACTGCTTTCAGTTCCTTTTTAAAATATGCCTCAGTTGAAGAGGACTAACCGAATCAAACAACATGGAGCTGCTGCTTGAATGGGTGACCGTTGAGTGATCCGTGATCCTATCCTTGCAAGCAGTCGACTGCCTGACCTTTGGTAACGTTTCGGAAGTCACGTTTAAGCCGTTTGTACCCAGGGTAAGTGTTAGAGAGGGCCTCTTAGCCTTAACTTTGCTTCGTAAAACAACATTCCTTACTTTAATTTTTTATCTTCACCAGTAGAAATTAATCTCTTATTAATTTAAATATATAAATTTAAAATTATAAAAATATAAAATAACCCATTGAGATTCGGTCTCCAGGCCAGAATGTTGTCCACTATGAGGTGAACGAGAAGGATCCCACACTGGCCGAAATTTGCCGTATGTTTTTAAACTGGTTAATTCAAATTAATTATATATGCAACAGTTTGTAGAATAAAATAAATTGCTGTAAAAACAGATCAGATGGTGCTTCTTGTATTAAATGAGGAGACTCAAAAACATATTATAACTAGTTTTAACTCCAAAACATTCAGTAGAGATCAGAAGTACCCATAGAAGAAGTTTCTAGCAGCAAAAGTTATATTAGACTAGCGCTATAAGGTGTAAGTAATATCATAGAGGTCTCTTTAAATCAAAAACAGACATTGCAATCAGTTTTCTTAATCAGCCGAAGTAGCTATTGAAGATCAAACAAATCTAGATAATGGTGCTAGATCCTTTAGACTTAAATAAATCCTTTAGAGTCTAAATAAATCTTCCATAATATTAAGGATAGTGCGGTTATAGTTCCCAACTTTTAAATATGTCTCTTAAGTGAGTGTACTTTAACAATATTAAAAAAATGTAACTTAAATAGTAGGGTTTGTCGATAAACAAACCCGAGCGTTTGCATACAGTCGAAAAATTAGTCAGTTTTGAATTATTAATGTATGCTTTTTTCGAAGTAATTTTCAACATATGGAGCTTAATGCAAAATAATTTTAATATTTAATGAATAACAAAGTATTACAACATTGAAAGGCGTGAAAGATTGTTAGTATCCGAATAATCTTGTGTTCGTATACCTGTATAATGTTTCTATTAAGGTCCGAGAAAGTTAAATTTTCCTATACGCATTGCCTGTTTCATTATAATTACAGAGCAATTAAAACATTCACATTGGAATTTTACGTTTATTTAGAATAATGCATGTCATATTTATTACACGTATATTACTGCTATATTAGTACTGTTATATAGTTGGCAACACGAGCAACTGACCTGCATGTCTAGTTGTCTATTACATGTAGTAGGTGGTTAATCTGTTATTCCAACCATAATTTAGAATAGAACATTGATATGTTAATCTATATGTTCAGAATGAATGAATGAACGTCTTCTAACAAATACAGCTAAATGACGTATGGTTATCGTGATGTAATAATCATTCGTAATAAATCGTCATCGATATATTATTTTGCTTTTTTGTTAATAAAATTATATTTAAGTGTCAGTTTAACTACACCAATAGGGATAAATTTGTTTTTAGAATATATTCATTACTCATTTAAGTGACGCATTGATCAATTAATTATTTGACAGATTACGAACGTAAATAACGACAAAATAGTTATCAGTGGTCAGAAGTTTTCAATTCTAAATAACTGACTTGTTTGGTAAACTGTGTAGCCAGTGTCAGTGTTTTTAAGGTATATCATATATATTAACGAATACCTATAAGGGAAAGTTAACCATAGCAGTCACCTGCGTAATATTGTCAAACACCAGAAAGGGTGAAATGAGTATCGATATCCATACCATCCACGACATAGATCCATTCATATTACGTTTTCATTTATTTTTAAAACTTACAAATGCATGCCTTTATAAGGCGTGCCTCTATAAGCCGAATTTCACCCTATTTATTTAATTCTGGTACACGTTTTCCTATACACGTTACTCTATACGTACGTTAATTCTCGCATGAGGAAATTCGTCTTGGTTAAGAGGGATTTTATACGATAAATACTGTGGGATTTTTTAGAGACTTTAATTCAATTTTTGTATGTGCTCAATACAATGCCAAAAATGATACTTGAAGAAGAGGATTGCTTACAACCTTGAAGCGTAGTTAGTCCGGTCAATTTAGACATTGACCCTTGCAAAAATTCCTAGAAAGCTGAAATTTTGCATAGATGTTAGGGACACCATTGTAATGAAATTGTGAAAATTCCCCATCGATCCCATGTCTGCAAAAAGTTTTATTCAATGTCAAATTTCGAAAAAATGAGATTTTTAAGTTTTTTAGCGAAAATGTTAGTTTATGAATTTTTTAAACATCATATTGACAGAATTATCAGTCAATATGAATGTTTTAGTCTCGCAGACTTATAGTTTTACTTATATTGCAAGCCCAATGATGTCATAGGCAGCTTAGTCATGCTTATTATGGACAATACAGCGTAAAAAGATTTTTTAATTGCATTTTCTCAAAAATTCTCTTTCTCCTGTCTGTATATGGAGCTCCAAATAGTTTACTTCCATAAAAAAATCACGTTACTTATCTTTCGCAAAACAAACACGAAGTAAAACACGTGTGCAATTAGCTGGCCTTCCTCCAACCGCGGCTTCTTCTCACCAACATTTTTATCGTGTATATTACCAGGTTCAGGTGTGGCTTGGTAATCAACTATACCTAGAACAATGGGGTGGAAGCATGTCAATAATGTATCGGAACCAACCCACACGCTTCTGCCACCTGCACCAAAAAAAGCAGGAAGAAGAAGAAATAATTAATGACGATTATGATGAATAAAATATGTTTACAACCAAGTATAATGGAACTTGCCACTCTAGCTGTACCTGATCGACAACGACTACTCTGACAAGAGTGCAACGACTGAAAAGAAGAAGAATAACCAAACATTCATTACATTTTACTGGAATATACTGTGGAATAGGTCTACCAGGGAAACTACATTAAAAACAACTCGCTAGGTACACTACCTCATAGGTGGCGTGTACGTATTATAGACAATACAGCGTAAGAAAATCTTGTATTTGCTTTTTCTCAAAAATGGTTAGTGTTATGAAAAAAACGTAAGGACAATTTTTGTAGATAATTGCATGGTCTACAATTTTTGTTTTGTCATATTTCGTCATAAAACTAACCGTTTCGCTGAAGAATTCATTAAACCCATTTTTACGAAATTTGACCTTGAATAAAACTTTTTGCTCACATGGGATCGATGGGAACTTTTCACAATTTCATTACAATTGTGTTCCTAACATCTATGCAAATTTTCAGCTTTATGGAAATTAATGCAAGGTTACCCCTATTTTTGGGCTAAATTGACCGGGCTAAGTGTTCTGATTTTGTAAGATATAACGATGGAAAGCGTTCAAAAATTGTTTTTATTCGTTGAAGCATAAAAATATATTCGTTAGCTGGTGAAATTCCATAATGCCTAAGTCAAAGAAGTGGATTTAAGAATATCTTATTGTTTTTAAGAAAGTGAATTATCTGAGATTAGTTATTCCTTTCAGCAAATTGTTTAAAACATATTTTAAACATTACTTAAGTAAATAAATTAGTTGAATTTAATGTTAAATTATTTTGTTCGTCCTTGAACCTTGAAAATAAATTTTATATTTCTAAAATTTGGATTGTTAGCTACATGTTATTAGGATTGTCATTATCGGTCTCTTATTGCTTTAGATAAAAAACAATTTTTGAGGGAATTTTCAAAATGTCACATTTGTATAATTTGAAGAAATTGAGTTAGCACTGGATTATATTTCTGCTTGAACCCTAATACCCCTCATAAACCTCACATGCATTATTTAAATTAAATGGACAAAATCGTAGTGTAATGAAATAGCTCACATGTCCCATGCATTGGCTAGACCAGAAACCCACATGTCCAGTCAACCAATTAGCTCAGTTTCAGTCACATGACCCAGCTGTTTACTGTTTCACATGTGGTATTTTATTGTTTGAGGTTACTGTGGTAACGGCCAGTGTTTATTGTGGAATACGTTTGCAAATCAACTATTTTTACTGATATAACTGGATGATCATCCTTTAGTTTTGATTTCTGAAGCAAATAATGGTGCAAGAAAAAAGAGGAAGAAATCTTCAGACGTGGGGTGGAAAATGACACAAAATATGGACACCCATCAGGTACTAATGCTTTTACAACTTTTAGTCATTATATTAACTATATTATAAATAATTGAAATTCTACAAAACCCGGCCAAAAGATGCAATGAATTTTAGAAGTAAACAGTTTTTTAGTTTGGATAGAAAACAGCAGCAGAATGTTAACCTGACTTGACTGTGTTCCAACGGCCTAGGCCTGGCTTGCTTTTAAAAATAACATCATAGCTTTACAGCTGCATATAAATTCCCTTTATCTTCAGAAGTGAAGTAAATGTCTGTGTGAGCAAAAAGTATTTCTTGCATTTCACTAAATTAAAACGAAACAGAGTAAAACAAATTTAAAATTAACTAAAGAATAGTAAACCTTTTAAGGATTGGTGATTGAGTTAGTAATAAATTATTGGTGCAATAAGTAAAAATAAATGACATTTCGTAACAGACACATAACTTACCCTATTATTTAAGAATAACCCTAGATCATTTATTAAAAGAGTGGTACTTTGGGATTATACCGACCACACCAGTATGAAGAACACAAAAATAGAAATTTATAGAAACAAACATGATAGAACGAAAAAACAACTCTTCAATTACAAAATTACAAACTTACAAGCATTTCCAGGTATTGTGATCGGTATTGTTGTCGCTGTTATCTTATCTTTCTCGAGAATCCTGATTACGGCAGGCCGCGCGGTATCACGTGATTTGCACGGTACATCATTGCCTTTCCATTACAATTCAATTTATATTTCTGATTAGCCCCTCTAGAATTTGATATTTTACTGATAGGTACTATCTCGAGGGATGTTTTTCTTTCGTCGACATCAGCGCGGGGCAGCACCGAAGGTGCTGCCGAAGCCCGCGCTGATGGCCGGAGGCACTCGCATTTTGGGTGGCGGAATGTGATCAAGAATAAAAACAAGTTTTGAGTGTTTTTTTAATAAAAAGTTTAGTTTGGTAAATGTTTTGTTTTTGTTGAATTTTTGTGTTTGGAGAAATGTAGAGGTAAAACACGGAAGTACAACAAAGCGATGCACCAGCTGAACGGGCGGCGAGACTCTGCAATCACGTTATCTACTAGACGCTCGACTTTGACCTCTGTCTGAGGATGGGGAGGTGTTTGCGATAAGACAATTCCTGTTTTATATTGACGAAATATTGTTCTACGCTAATCTAGTAATCAGTAGAAACGAAATGTGAAATAACGATTCATGTCTGGTTGTGGTCGGTATAATCCCAAAGTACCTTATAAGTTTATATTGTAATCTGTCAACCAAGCTTTTTTAAATAGATAGCACCAACTCTTATATGTGGCATACGGATGTTTTGGAATCTAATGCAATAGAGATCTATAAAACAATGCTGGGTAACTTTTCAGTTATTCAATGTCAGAAATGTATATTCTCTTTCTTGGTTTCCGTTCTCTTTATATGGAGCTATTAGGCATATTCTATGAAATTTACCCTTTTCTCTTGGTTGATTAAAGAAACCAGACATTTGAAGAATTCAGTAGAATTGTGGTTGACTAATATTTGTAGGACTTTTACCTGTGCATTGGGTAGGAAGTACCGTGCTATTGTAATTCCTCACTCTAATAGAGAATCCGTTAAACACACTTGATGTAGAAGTTTAGAGAAAAACGGATTCACAGTCTAATGGCTAAGTCATTCTATGAAGGTCTGTGGAAAGCTACAGAAGACGGTGTACTTAAATTGTTTTTGATATGCAGCTGTTTAGCTATTACCTCTTGCTTTAATACAACTTCAATTCTAGGCAATTAGGCTTATATAATGTATGTGTAATGGATGTTAAAACAAAAAACACAACTTTATGTTTCGTCAGAGCGCTAAGCATCCCGTGGATCTACTAAGGTAGTATCAGATTTAATAACTTTTTTGAATGCATTGGAACTTTCAGGAATTAATCAAATAAGACTATTAAGAGATGGTTGCATAGGAGAACATGAGAGCAACTATGCACTTTTACATGTACTTTTTAGCTTTAAAGTCAATCAGTGTAAATCTTATTTCTCTTACATTCCCAGTTAGATTCCATTCGGTTTTATTGTCCGATCGAATTTTTGTATAGTTTAAAAGTACTTAAGGAAGAAACCGACCATTACTGATAAGTCTCACAACCATGAAGGAAAAGTTAGAAAAGTTAACAACCTATGTACTATACTGGGAACTTTTTATATATAAAAAGTGTTGACAACTACATGAAGAACCTCCCTAAAATAAATGGTAAGAAAAGAATCTACATCACAAAGAATATTATCAAAAAATGGGATATAAATATTGAATTTATGGATCATGAGTTGTACAAATTTCCAAAAATATTCAGTGCCTTATACTCTTTTAATAAAGGGATGCAATTAGATAGTATTTTAAAGTCACAATTTGGGCAGGATCCCTTTGGTAGTACAATAAGTGCAGTAACAAAGAAACACATTGTTTGAATTCTGAACAATTTTTTGACGCAAATTGCACAAAAGATGAAAAACTGTCATGGTACAAAAATGCTTTGATTTACTTGAGCGTAACGAGCAAGATATTGTTGAAGAATGTGATCGGCTGGAAAATGATTGGCCTATTAACAATTAAAAATAAAAATAATGTATTCATTATGTCTTGTGTGCTTTTTTGAATATGCAACTAAAACTGGAGATAAATTATATAGTGTTTTTCTGATTTTTGTTCATAAATAAAAAAGTAAATATTTATGTGATTTTCATGGTGATTTTCACATCTTGACCAAGCAAAATTACACATGTTTAAAGCAATTGAAATATAAGCGTTTTGTCTGTATTGAAAGCTTTGAGGACTTGGACATACGAGGTTTTGAAAATTACTTCCTCAACTGATGTAGGAGTAACGAATTCAAACGCCAGATACCGCACTTCGGTATGTATGTAATGAGTATAGACTGTTATGCTAGTTAATGTAACGTAGATAAGGAGTTAGTTAATAGAAACAATACATCCAATTTCCCTCGGAATTCACAGAGTAAACGCATTAGTTGCATTAAGCCTTTAGTTACTGACCACTCCGATTCAAGTTACGTTATTTATATTAGCGCCCCACACAGACAGACCAATTTGTTGTTGAGTCAAGCAGCGACTTTACAATCCAGTAGTGTGCGATTATTTCGACCAGTTATTTACGTTCCATAAGCCAAAAATGTTTAAAGGTACCACGGTTTATTATTTTACATTAGAAAATCACTCCAATAGCATCTGAGCTTCTGACAAGTCCAGGTAACTAGCATATGGAGACCGAGCTATAATTCACTTCATCTTTAGCTAGTTGAGTATCATACCAAAAAGAGCGCTAGCCTTAAGGTACCTCGTTTGCTGACGGCTTTTATGGAATCAGCTGAGATAAACAGATACATGTTACTGATCGTAGTTTACGTTATTAGCAGTTTACATTACTTTTGTTAACTTCATTTATTAATATTATCATAATTATTTATATTAAATATATTGATAACCACGTACTTATGTTACACAAACTATTTGCCACAGTTAGCTCTAATCTTTCAGTCAGTCGTTATTGTAATAAATAGTTGTTAAATCATAAACAATTAAACATTTTGACAGAACGTGTAGAAGCTGATGTTAATGAAACTATATCGCATCCATTCACATGTAAGAATTTGAGACGTTGCAATAGCGCACTATCTAACGGCTAAATAATCAATTATAAATATATGACAGAAAAATATTAAAATATTTTAATGAGTCAATTTTGATAATTCATAAACATTTGGTTAATACTAATGGGTAAATTGATTAATATTCTAAACTAAATATTTCGGATAGTAGTAAGCAAGTATCACATAAGAAGCTATGCTGAAGTGTATGCCAAATTTAAACTCTACAGCTCATTTTACTGGCTTTACGTGTAAATATTTCACATTTCAAAATATCACATGTATTCAGATTTTTTACAAATGTATTTATTTTGTGATTTTTGGTTGCCATAATACCAATATACAAATGTTCACTAAGGATTAGCCAAATCCCATGGAGCGGTACGCAGCATTTTCAATGTCAATGTTGCTAAGTCTATAGTGTAGTCTAGTCCATAGTCTATAGGATAGATCAGTTCTCGAGATATCATGCAAACAGGCAGGAAAATGAAATTTTCCATCTTTTCAAGTCCTAAGCTTAGCTTACGCTCAGCCAAAAAACTGACAAAATATTCTGAAAAAAGTGAATAGTTAAAAACTGTAATAATAAAAAACCCATAACAAGTTATTCCCCTGTATAATTTCAGCTGGTTAATTGCCACAAAAATACGACGATTGCGCTAAAAAATAAGTATTCTTTAAAGGCTATAATCTATATTCCCTGATAATCAGAGGCCATCTATCATACCGATGTTCCTAATGGATAGGTGTAAAGCTTAGCAGAAGCAAAAGAAAATATTGCATACATTTTAATTAGATATTTAATCTAATACACAACATTAGAGGTAAAATAGTCTATAAAATATTTTGTATAGAAGGATGGTATTTTAAAAAAATTGTTTTTTTGTTTGTTTATGGAACGGATACATCGTGGTCTGCGCAATGTATGACAAAGCGATTGAAGTACAAATGCCTCGTACTCCTGTTAGCTCAGAAGAGTGAGTTTGAATTCAATGTAATCATTTGAAGTGATACATAACACAACAATCGTTGATTGAGAACCTTGGATCGATATTCAACTCAATGCACACCATCTCTACAGCATTCTCTTAATAAAATTAATACTAATATACTATAATCTGAGCTAAATTAAAATATTCCTGACTAAGCCTGCATTAACTGTTTGGTATGATAGTTTATTTTAATCTAGATTGTAGCTATGAGTTCGGTTCGTTATAGGCCTGAGGAAGAGTTCAGATTGCATAGCTCGAAGCCTGGGTATTACTGTGAATTTTGAGTTTAGCTCCAGTTCCCCTTCCTCTTAGTGCAGCGTCACCTAGTTTTCTATATTTTCCAGATGTTGCACTAACAGGAGGGTGAACTGCAGCTAAACTCAACATTCACATTGAATCAAGTCTTACCATCATAGCTACGTTATATCTGGTATTACTGTTTTTTTTTCAATTGATTTTACAATTAATATAAACACGGTAACTAGGTGCAACCCACATCAACACATTTAAATTATTTATCAGTCAAGTGCCCCGTCACAAGAATATTGAAACACAAACATTTTTACACTTACACCATTGGTAATAGCATTATGGAAGATGTCTCACTCTCAGTATATGATTGATGCGTTTCCAAATAACTATTTCTTTGTCGATTTTGTTGGTCGATTAATTCAGAATAAACCTCAAACATTTTTACACTTTCATCATTAGTCATAGCATTATGGAAGATGTCTCACTCTCAGTATATGACTGATGGGCTTCCAAATAACGCTTTCTTTGTCGATTTTGTTGGTCGTTTTATTCAGAATAAACCTCAAACATTTTTACACTTTCATCATTAGTCATAGCATTATGGAAGATGTCTCACTTTCAGTATATGATTGATGCGTTTCCAAATAACGCTTTCTTTGTCGATTTTGTTGGTCGATTTATTCAGAATAAACCTCAAACATTTTTACACTTACATCATTCCTCATAGCATTATGGAAGATGTCTCACTTTCAGTATATGATTGATGCGTTTCCAAATAACTTTTTCTTTGTCGATTTTGTTGGTCGATTAATTCAGAATAAACCTCAAACATTTTTACACTTTCATCATTAGTCATAGCATTATGGAAGATGTCTCACTTTCAGTATATGATTGATGGGCTTCCAAATAACGCTTTCTTTGTCGATTTTGTTGGTCGTTTAATTCAGAATAAACCTCAAACATTTTTACACTTTCATCATTAGTCATAGCATTATGGAAGATGTCTCACTCTCAGTATATGACTGATGGGCTTCCAAATAACGCTTTCTTTGTCGATTTTGTTGGTCGTTTTATTCAGATTAAACCTCAAACATTTTTACACTTACATCATTCCTCATAGCATTATGGAAGATGTCTCACTTTCAGTATATGATTGATGCGTTTCCAAATAACTTTTTCTTTGTCGATTTTGTTGGTCGATTAATTCAGAATAAACCTCAAACATTTTTACACTTTCATCATTAGTCATAGCATTATGGAAGATGTCTCACTTTCAGTATATGATATGCGTTTCCAAATAACGTTTTCTTTGTCGATTTTGTTGGTCGTTTTATTCAGAATAAACCTCAAACATTTTTACACTTTCATCATTAGTCATAGCATTATGGAAGATGTCTCACTTTCAGTATATGATTGATGCGTTTCCAAATAACGTTTTCTTTGTCGATTTTGTTGGTCGTTTTATTCAGAATAAACCTCAAACATTTTTACACTTTCATCATTAGTCATAGCATTATGGAAGATGTCTCACTTTCAGTATATGATATGCGTTTCCAAATAACGTTTTCTTTGTCGATTTTGTTGGTCGTTTTATTCAGAATAAACCTCAAACATTTTTACACTTTCATCATTAGTCATAGCATTATGGAAGATGTCTCACTCTCAGTATATGACTGATGGGCTTCCAAATAACGTTTTCTTTGTCGATTTTGTTGGTCGTTTTATTCAGAATAAACCTCAAACATTTTTACACTTACATCATTCGTCATAGCATTATGGAAGATATCTCACTTTCAGTATATGATATGCGTTTCCAAATAACGTTTTCTTTGTCGATTTTGTTGGTCGTTTTATTCAGAATAAACCTCAAACATTTTTACACTTTCATCATTAGTCATAGCATTATGGAAGATGTCTCACTTTCAGTATATGATTGATGCGTTTCCAAATAACTTTTTCTTTGTCGATTTTGTTGGTCGATTAATTCAGAATAAACCTCAAACATTTTTACACTTTCATCATTAGTCATAGCATTATGGAAGATGTCTCACTCTCAGTATATGACTGATGGGCTTCCAAATAACGTTTTCTTTGTCGATTTTGTTGGTCGTTTTATTCAGAATAAACCTCAAACATTTTTACACTTACATCATTCGTCACAGCATTATGGAAGATGTCTCACGTTCAGTATATGATTGTTGCGTTTCCAAATAACGTTTTCTTTGTCGATTTTGTTGGTCGTTTTATTCAGAAGACACTACAAACATTTTTACTCTTACTTCATTGATCATAGAATTATGAAATATGTTTTATTCAGATTATGTATATTGAACATTTTAAAACTTCCTCGTTAGAATATTTAAAAAGTATCCTCTTTTCAAGAAAAAATAATATATTTAAAATACAATATGTTACTAATAATTAAAAGACAAACAATCAGGAAGCTAAATTATTCGAAGTTTTGGTGTTACGGGATAAAACTCAATGGTTTTTTTACAACTAATGAGTTTCATTAAAAGTTATAGATGTGTTATCGGTACGTAATATTGCTTAAGGCATTTGTACAAAGTAGCAAGTACATCTTGAGACTCATTAATTAGTCATTAATTAATTAATTACTCATTAATTAGTTTTAAGAAAGATCCAAGAATACTATGGGAATACTTACGTTCAATATTAATTTCAAGATCGACTTTCGTGTACCTGAAACAGAATATTACACAATTACTCATTTAACCCAATCAATTTTTGGAAACCATTTAGTCAATAGGATTATTGTGAAAATTAAACATAATCTGATAACCCACATGATAATATATTGAACTGATTGCGGTAGATTAAAATGGCCCACTCATAACACTGCAATAATACGGATGAATGTGATTAGTCCTTGTAATGCTAATGAATTCGTTTTGTTAATCAATCATTATTAAAATTACATTAAGTTATTTACCACTTATGCAAGTTATTTAAATATTAAATAGTTTAACAGATATCCAGCCTTCTGGTTACGTATTAATTCCTTTATTGAAACACATGAATGATTATAAAGGGTTGGATGCAATAGAATTGTGGGGAAAAATGGGATTAGTTGCACATGTAAACCGCCACTTCGCCAGGCAAATGATGTCCTTACATATCCGGTTTCGATTCCCAGGAAAAGAAATTCTTTTTGTTCATCAATCTTTATAAACTATTTATTTATTAATTAAATATAACATGAATAGTTCTCTCTATATATAAATGTTAACAATGACTTCTTAATTCTTTCCATAATACATAGTGTAAGTAAAAGTTTTGTTACGATTGAATACTTTAATTTTTATTTTGTGTGGAATAATTTTTTCTGAAGCCGCTGAGTTTGCCTGTGTTTTAGGCGTTTTTTTAAAATTGGGATACCTTTTTTACTGTGTGAAATTATAATATTTAAGTTTAAACTGATGAAAAGTACACAATGATTAGTTTATTATGAACCATGGCGTGGTTTCCAAAATAATAAAACCTTAATCTCTCTAAATATGAAAACCTTCGTCAATAATAAAATTGTAATAAAGTAATTGTTGATGTAATTTAAACCACAAGAATTGGGAGTAAAACGTTAAATACCATGTAGCTTCAACTTTTTACAACATTAATATTACGGTTGAGTTGAAATTAACATATGTCCTTAAATGTACGTTACGTTTGATTCATTCCAATGCATTCCATATAATAAATAAACTGTACAAATCACATTGGCTTGGTAATTAAACAATTGTATTTCTGTATATATGCAAGTGACATTGTTGACATACTAAACGACATTACCAAGTTATACATTACAGGAATATTCTTGGAGAAAGGAAAATATAGATCATAAAGAAGTTTAGATTCAACACACACACGATTTATATGCAGTATATCCCACGCTTTACACACCGTGCGATCGGAATACAGAATACAATACAAAATATTCCATATTTGTTTGTACTTCATTGACAGTATTATAAGAAATACATCATAACTTAAAAGGAATTGATAAAATGTAACAATATTTAATAATTTAATGTAACAAACTATACAGGGGGACAATTAAGTCTGGATCCTTTTATTAATTTTTAAACCACAATATAAAAAAATACCAAAGTTTACACGTGCTTACTGGTGATAGTAACGCACAATCTGCCCAATTACCGACCGGATAATCCCTTTGGGGGACGGTCCACAAGGAGTCAGACAAAATTCTTAAATAGCAGCATAGGTCAAGTTTGGTATCAAATTAAAGGTCTTACTTAGCAAAGCCGCAAACCGGACTTCAAAAGGTGGATTCATTCAGTAGTTATAGCTACTCTTTTAAGCACTTTTACTCTTATTATATTAGTTTATTCAATAATCATACATTTTATTCAATTAAAAATTAGTAAATGTACATTTCTTGGTATGGTTTTTCTTTCATGTTGAAATAAAATGCACTATTAAAATTGAAAATAGTAAACAACATATATATTTATTTGATGAATTTTTATTCAATGATAAAATTAATAGTATATTAATGTAATTTTCATTAATTAATTAATTATACATGTCTTCTTCGTTGTTACTTAAAAGAAAGTTAAAATTTATTTGTTAATTTCTCAATAAGTACAAAATTTAATACTTCACTATACAGTAACTAAATAGATGAATGCATAGCATAAAAAGTAAAATATTCAATAATGTATTTTTGAAAAGTAAACATTCTATATTTTTTAAACTGGAAACATGAAATGTTTTCGTAACTAATTACTTATATATACTTTCCAAATAAACTATGTCAAAGATCATGAATGAATATACAAATGGTAGCGTTGTGAACTTAATGTATGTTGCTCAAATTTTCTATAAGTAAGTGGAAGATACAGAGTACTGACGGTGATTTTAAGTGGTTTTCGAGTTTAAAGCTTATGAAAAAAAATATCATATTACATTTTTAACCCTTTTGATACTACACTATTTCAATCTACCAAAACTAGCGCGGCTCACAATATATGGCTTTCATAGTGAAAATTTCACTATTTATTTAAATAAAACCTATTTATTTATCTGTCTTATACAGTTAAGGGAAGAAATTTTTGTTTATTTAATAAAAATTTGCAATTTTTCTTAGAATTATTATAACGAGACAGTTACAAATCTTGTCAATTCAGAATCTATTTTTGCATTTTGTTTTTTAAGGTGTAGACAGAGCAAGTAAGGGAAATTATTGAGCACGTATTTTCTCTATTAAAATAAAATTGTATATAAAGTATTTGCCGAATGGACGAAACACATGGAGTTGGATATAACTGAGGTCGTAGTAATAAATTTTCGATTTGCAAGTTTACTTATAAGTTTAATTGTGGCAATTAAAACCTAACAACACCACAAAAAGATATTAAAATAAAATAATGTCTTGCCAAGTTGTACTCAGCTATTTTCTTTTACTTTATATTACATTCAAATTAGACGTCTTGCATTAAAAGGCTAGTTTATAATACGAAAATATAAATTTACTTACGGACAAAGCGCGCGAGGTGTTACTTGACAATAAGATGTTCAACTATAAAGTTCGAGAGAGAAAAGATTATAACGCGTGCCAATTAGGTTATTAATCAGCCAAGAATATAAATATTAAACGTAAGCTAACCAGAAACGAGTAACATGGTTGCGAAAATATGTATTATAAAACTTGAAATTAAATAACGTTACAAGTAAATGTATACTAAAACAACTTTATAAGTTTCTTATGTAGCCTAAGTAGGAAAATGTTAAAACTTGATCACTTTCCTGGTTGTACTATTTCGTAAATGCGGAGCCAAGAATGTCTTCATAATGTTCAACGGAGCTGAAGTCATTATATCAGCACGTTTCATGCTTTCTGACCTCAGAGCCAATTCTGCATCCGACTTTGGACAACCTTTACAGTCTGGGGAACGAACCACTTTTCCGAATATCTTCTCTTGCTATTTTGTGTGTAGTTCATCATTATTTTCAGACCAGAATATTCCAAGAATATAATTGCGTAATCAATGCGTCAACGTGGTGTGAACCTGAAGACTATACTATATTAGTTACGACAGCGGGTGCGTAAACTTAGAACTAATATTATTAATACACTGTACTGTTTTTGTTATTGTAGATTATACCAATTTTTATACAGAGCTTTTGGAATGTAATAGCTTATTAATATACACGTATTTTAAGCACTTCTAATACAGTGTGTTTATTTCTCATAAAGTTTGAAAGCATGGTCATAATAAAACCGCTACATAAACAATAATTACGTAACTTTTAATTCCAGATAATATTAAAATAATCGCTCAACAAATAGAATGTGTGAGTGCGCGTAAATAAAACCTTTTTTGTTTGCAATATTAAGATATTTAGCCTATTGAAACAAGTAATATGCTAGAAACTTTAGTGAAGCCTGTTATGTGACGATTCTGCGATGTGCTGCTTCATTATCTTTATTAACAGGAAGAGTTGGGCTGCATGCATATAAGTGCTAACCCAGTACTTTCTTCAATATGCAGTAAGTAGTTTTAAGAGTCATCTATTATGTGAGTCACGTGATTTGACTCGTAAGATTTCTATTACGTAAACAATTATCCATTGAAAAATGGTTTTGACTCTGATAGTCCACCTAAAAAGCTTTAAAATTAATAACATGCTATTTATTAGAACGTGCTTTTTCATAGAACTTCAACATTAATTTGAATCCAAATTCATGCATTCACCAAACTTGCAGAGCAGCCTTCTGAGAAAGGTATGTGGACGTGTGCTTCTAAAACAAATAGGTGGTCTCGCCTTGGCCCAAGTTCAATATTTAATTGGGCTCGGATATTCATTCCAGGGGACGTATAAATTCATTTAGCCATAACCCCCAGCCTGGAGTAGTTGTGAGGGAAATATGTTTTACTTTTGTGTTTGTAGCTAACCTGATAAGGATAATTAATATTTTATATTATTACTATATAGGGTGTCCCGTAACTCTCTGTATAAGGGTATATCACATTATAGCCCAGTTCAAGAAATTTTTTATAAGAAACTACAAAAACGTTACTTTTGTAATTTTACTCGTAAAATTGCTAGTTTTAAGTTTTAATTTATACATTTTAATGGCCGCAACTTTGAAATAATTAAAGATAATACTTTAATATTTTTGTAGTAACTAGACTTGTTGCTATATTATTCATTTAACCCTTATTTGGTTGATTTTAATTTATTATTTTTTCATATACTAATTATGTTCATGAAAATCACATACAGACAGACATATGAGAAACTAAGCACCCGAGACTCATGCTCATATGAGCAATAATGTAGTATAACTTTGTCCAGAGAGTTACGGGAACCCCTGTACTATAACTGATACATATGTATTATATTCAATCAGCTACGAGTTTATGTCAGTCACATGTCCATATCAGTCATATTATACATCAACGATATGCAAATGGAGGTAATTTCAAAAATAACAGGTGGATGGATGGCTTTTACATATAACGGCTGTTTTTATAAATAAAATATAAAATACAAAATAGCGCAATGTTGTCTATAGGACGAGCTTTCCCTGAGATGAGACAATGAAGAAAGGTGAACCTCTTGTAATCTTGCAGTAATCAGGGCTAAGAGATACTTCTTATAACATTATTAACAACTTTTGCTTTGTACATTTCTGCTGTATATCTTCACCCTTAATGATGTTTTCAATCTCAGACGGTAATTGGGTAAAGATTTGAACATCCATTACCTGATATACTTTGTTTAAAGGTTATTTTTGACGATGGAAGGATTGTGAAGGAAACAGGATTTTTCCGGACATTTGCCATCGTTCAGTGAAACAAGAAAACAGTAACACTACGTTTCGAGATCTGCAATCTGATCTCTTCTTCAGGTAAAGAACTAACCTAATACATAATTACAAACTAGGTTAAAATAAACAAATCTTACTAAAGCGTTGTGGCACGCCTAAGTCAGGAATCACAACCTACATGTTGTTGTCAACTTCACTAACACTAAAGACATGCACTTAATACAAAACTATACAAAACACTAATCATTAAAACTAAACTACGGAATACAGGTCACAATACGTCTTCACTCGTCTACTAACCACTGCTGACAACAAACATGTAGGTTGTGATTCCTGACTTAGGCGTGCCACAACGCTTTAGTAAGATTTGTTTATTTTAACCTAGTTTGTAATTATGTATTAGGTTAGTTCTTTACCTGAAGAAGAGATCAGATTGCAGATCTCGAAACGTAGTGTTACTGTTTTCTTGTTTCACTGAACGATGGCAAATGTCCGGAAAAATCCTGTTTCCTTTACCTGATATACATAGAATAAGGTTAATTCAATTAACCGTTACCTTAACTAAAGCAAAAATAATTAGTTGGTAAACCCTGTCACTTGATGGATTGGAAACATTTCATTTCTGCCTGTCTTTCTGTGTCTTTTTCTATGCGCTTGATATCCTAAAGAGGAACGTAAAGGATATAAAAGGTAAAGATGTAGTCTATTATTCCACCAGGCAAAGTTAGGGCTAAGAAGTCCTCTTTCATAATTAACCTGAGGACCAACGGCTTGTGAGCCACCACGTCTTTCTTATAGACTTGAAATTTTGCGTGCTTAATTTCAATATAGGTAATATTGAATTCGATAATTATCATTCCATAGAATCCGGCTGTTTTGCGAACGGGTTTACACTGGTGTGTGGGTAATCATGATCAGCGATGACAACACCGCAGAATATGCAAACAATTGATTGCAATCGCGTGATATTGTAATGTAGTAACACACGTAGTGTAATTATCCGTGCTGACCTTTTAATTTTCACGAAACTAGATTTATGCATTGGCAAGAATGGTTTCTATGATAGAATGTGTTTATCTACGGGTTTTGGATGAGTCACTGAAGACCGTTACTCAGATAGGAGACACAACATTTCTTTGTCTGGCAGGGCATTAAAATATATCTATCCTTTATGCTTATTTGTATGTTTGTCTGTCCACAGGACAAAAATGAAATGAGCTGTAGAATTGGAATTTTAGATTCAACTTCGCTAAAGCTTATTATAGGTCACGTGGTGTGACATATACCTACCCTGTAGTATATTTTAGACAATGATTTATTAAATTAATACGTGTAAGACATGTTTATCGAACGTAATAATTAAAACCTCTTTACAGCTGAGCTTTACAAGTTTAGACTCACCCGAATGTTGTAAGAAATTGTACATAAATTGCCAAATTCCTTATGCAAGTTTAATTATTGAAACTAAACTACTTGTTTCTCTAATAAATGTTTGATGATGTTGTAACTACGAAGTGAGACTACTTTCGCAGCGCTTACGAAAGCTCAATTCAATTACTCTCGTCAATTAAAATTCAATTTCGCGTTAACCTTATTAGACGACAAGTTGTGTGTACAGGATAGCTTTCTTGTTCCAAGACAGATTAATCACATCAGCCAACATTGATCGAGTCCTTGGGTGTGTAAAAAAACTGTTAGACCGCCAGGAGAAAGAAGGTGGCAGGAATTCAACGGAGGGTGTGCGGAATCAGATTTATATGACACGTTGGATAGTCCATGGCGGTGAGTCTATTTGGTTCGTGCTATTGTACTACCCTATGCTAAACGTGAAAACATCAACTCGCGCCGGCTATGGTAAATAATTGTAGGAAGAAAAGCTTAAGAGAAAAGTTAAAGTGTATTTAATGATAAATTTTGGGCAAACATAATAATTTGGTGTATTTTTAAATAGTGTACGGTAAAATATAATAGTTAAAGATAAACGCCACGAGACAATCATAATAAAAGATTTATTTTACTTCGATTCATATTGTATTCACTCATTTTATTTAATGCGTTTTTGTCTAAGCGACTGAGATCCGTAAAATAATTTGTGGTAAAATTAAAGGCTCAATTGTTTTATACAACGTAACAATATTATCTCCTTTATGAATATGTATATTTTATGCATGATTGGCATAAGTCAGGAAAGAATATAATGTTGTAAGTTATTTTAATTGTACGCACATATTTTATATATACATATGTTTTGTATTTTACCTTACTTGACGCCATTGATGTTATTATTAATCATAATTTGGTAACGGCCTGGCTAGTTCATCAGATTCTTCCGAGGATTTTTCTGTATAGAAATCTACATCATTGTCCACACCCAACTCCACAATGATCGAGTTAATAGTATCCTAAAGAACACCTTTCTTTCAGTAACATTCTCCCATCATTCTTTTTCAACTTGTTTTTACGTGTTTTGTGTTTAACGTATCCAGCCCATTCTTCCTCTGTAACGGTTTAATTTGCGGCGGTAGTAAGTTCCTTAACCTATTTAAACTCCCCTTGTTTCTTTTGATCTTAATCCACGTAAGTTCTTTTTCTCAGCTTTAGTATGCTGTCAACCTTATACGTCTTATATACGTTGTATTTCATACTTAAATGAACTTTTCGTTTAAGGTTTATCAACTAGTATGTTATGTAGAGTTATCCATTAAAATAACTGATTCTGAAGGAAGCAAGAGCAGAAGCCTTTACCCATTTATCACAATTTAATTTATCAATGTGTCCATGGTAGTCTCCTGTTGATATGTCTGTATGAAAAACCCGTTCTAATCCGTTTAGAAACCTACAGGTATAGCTACATCCAATGTGTACAATACTAAGTCTGTTATCTTCTCTGTTGCAAGTCACTACACCAGTTACCTCTTCACTTTGCCAATATTTCTGAAATCTTAGATTTGAGTCTACCAAACTTTCTTCTGTATAAAATATTTCCTATTGTAGTTTCTAAGCCTCTTAATTTCCTACAGATACTTAACTCTCCAATTACCAATATCTGGATGTTCAATGTTTATTTTGCGTTGTTTCTTACGCTTAAAACCAATTTTGTGTAAAAGTTTACGAGTCTCTTTTCCAAGATAAATCGATTTTGTCCTTCGCAATAGGGAGCAGAACTCTAAAGGGTGGGTTTATTTTTTATGAATCTAATAATCATTACGGTACTTCTGATTACACATTTATGAGAACTATCAATTTTTACATTCCGATGAGCCAGGGGTTGACATTCTTTTCTTGGATTGACAAGGACGAATTACCTGAAATTTTACACCAACTCATTATACTTTAAATAATGCTTAAGGATTTATATGTGTAAAAAGCAGCCCATTCAGTTGATTTCTTTAATGGAAACACTAAAGTATTGTGTTTAGATTTCTCGTCGTACTTAGCTCTAACACTAGCAATGTCCCGAGTTAGCGAAACTAGACTTCACCGGAAGTCTCCTCAACCGCAACAGGAGGTCTCGGAAGCGCTTCCCTCACAAACTCGGAGCAAAGCATAAAAAAACAACATGCCACTAGTGGGAAGAGAGACAAAGAGAGACAAAATTTCCAGTACATAATATAATTAATTAGGTGGCAAACATTTTTACACAAAAAATACAATAAACTGCAGCATCACGGTGCACCGCGTTAACTTACAAACTAAATAACAAAGATAAATAGAATTCCAATATTGAAAATAACATAATAAATAGAAAATTGACATAGCAGTTTGACATATAAATAGTTTCAGGTAGGGCATGTAGTAAATATACATTTTGAACTGTTAATTATTATGAACTGAGGGGAGGGAAAAGGTTGTAGAATTTCTAGGCCCACTATTTAAAAAAAGTAATTTTGTTTCAGGTTTGTAGCCAAAAAATAAAAAAAAAATATTTAAAGCCGATTTTCGAAGGAGCTTAATACTACGTGCTTCACTGTATATTATTTCCTCTCTTGCAACTAGTAGTAGTAACCATAGTTTAAAACTCAGATCACCAATGAAATAAAGTAAGCACAATTATTTCATTGGGAAAACCTCTTACGAAATGAAGAATTCAAAACTTACGACTGTTTTTTACAAGATTGCTAAAGGAAGTGCGAGAAGGGTGAGAAGGAAAGAGTGGAGGTGCAGGAAGACTGCCGGTCCCGACTCTTTGAAATGCCTCCCCGCACCCTTCACACGTCGTGCTCCCTTTCTCCAGGCGGTCGGACCTGGCGTTGTGTGAACGCATTAACGAGTACAGTAATGAGGGTTATTACCTACAGATGAATCATTATTTCTTGCTACAGATTCAGATTTTGCTTTAAAAAAAATCGATTGCATTTGTACATTTACAAATATGATTATTTATAATTTTGCATATTCCAAATTTGTTTCCTTATTTTACACTTTGACTCTATTATACTGTCGGGGAGAATATTAGTTAAAATATAAAATAATAATGGGCTATAATTGGAGACTCGAGGAACACTTAGAGCAGTAAAATACAATTTTATTCCTATAATACTATACTGACTGCGATGTTTTAACTAAGTTTCCAATGGAAAATTAATGACGAGGGAAAACTAATTATTTATCTCTAAATATCTGGACAGTTACAAAATGACGTGTAATTGATTAATTATGCGTGTTAATTACTGTTAATGAACGATGTTTCTGACTATATTTACAATTTATATAGTTTATAAATTGTTACAGTGTTATAAAAAGTATCTGGCTCCCACGGTTCAGATATTTAATGTCCTTTTATTTGAACACATTTAATGTAAAATTATGAAACTTAAATAAAACAATTACGAATTTTCTGGTATAGATTCTTTACCCAGAGGACAGTTGATATATTTTTAATAGTAAAATTCAATTCAATCAGAAAAGTTCTATTGCTATTGTCTATCAATGTATCGCATTATCATATTACCACGGTGTCGCTGAAATGCCAAGTGAAAAATCTTTCTATTATGTCCAACAAATAAGCTCACTGGGGAGTCTAGTTGGAGCAAATTCACTTACCATTTTAA
Organism: Homalodisca vitripennis; assembly: GCF_021130785.1. Classification (NCBI taxonomy): domain Eukaryota; kingdom Metazoa; phylum Arthropoda; class Insecta; order Hemiptera; family Cicadellidae; genus Homalodisca; species Homalodisca vitripennis. Next base: position 9,321,944 of record NC_060210.1, read on the forward strand.
TTACTTAGCCTGTCCTACATCACAACTCTGGGCGATGTTTTTATTTCTATCATAGTTTAAAATAAACATAAATATTTTTAATATTTAAGTATATTAATTTAAGTTTTTAATATAAAGTTCCAAAAGTGGTTTAAAACCACATTTACGAATAATTCTACAAGTGGAGCTCCTGCCTTTGCCTGTCTGTCGTTTTGAGCCATACATTCAAATACAATCGAATAATTGCGTTACGCCCTTAATTTGGAGCGGTTCACTCTTAACCAAAAGTAAATACATCGGTCATTTTACTCATTCACTGGATTTTGGTAAATAAATAATTTATGTTTAATTTCTCCTCATTAGGGAAATTAGTTAATAAGTGAAATAAGTTAATGATAGCTAAAAGGGGAAATAAGGGAAATTGAAATAAGTTACTAGGAACTTATTTCAATCTTTCAGATAAAAGAGGTTTTATAGTTCATTCACTTACCAAATGTTCCTTCAAAAGATCTAGGTAGAGCTCGGGGTTTTTTTATTAAATAAACATACAATGACATACATAAGCCATTTTCTCATGGGTGGTGTGTCGAATCGATTTTGTTTGGATTACATTTATTTTTAAGACTGTGTCAAAAATAATAAGTATTTGGTTTTAGTACACCATTAGATTGAAACAACCTTTAGTAGCTTAACTGCCTCGAAATTGGCTTAAAAATAGATATTATATTCCAGAGAGTATATTTAACAAAAATACAAAAAACTATAATTTTCCGTGCTAAAGAATACAAATAAGATCACATTTACTTTCTAGAGCCAATGGGATCAAATAAGATCTGAGTTTATGAAAAATGTATTCATTACTTACTCTAAATGAGGATTTGAAAATTTTACTACACGAGTATAAATAAACAGAGGAAATAAATTTATTTTTTGGATTATGGCCATATCTTTTTATTCATTATTTTTCAAGGTCGGGCCATTTTCGTGTCATGCAAATTTTTAAAGAGATGCATTGCAAATAAACAGTTTACGAGGTTTTGTAAATTATTTCATTTGTGAAAACTTAGAAATAAGAGATTTTTAAATGTATATTTACAGCTATAGTCAAATATAAAAAAATTATTTTTGGAGGTGGGTAAATTTTAGTGAACATGTTCATATCACAATATATGATTTCTGAGAGAGTTTATTACAGATTAAGAATTCGCTGCTTTCATTGTTTTACTACTTAGTATGTAGAGAATAAAAGGTTTCATGCATAATCCTAATTTTATTAATGTTTTGGTCTACCACTTTGAAACTGTAAAATACTTTTACTAAGTGGAGAGTCAAATTGCTTTGTTTGGATTGCATGCATTATAAAAGGTTAAAAATAATAAGTATTTGGTTTTATGACACCAATAGATTAAATCAAACTTTACAAATTCAACTGCTTCGAAATTGGCTTCGAAAATCGATATCCTGTTTCAGGAAATTTTTTTCTACAAACAATAACTTTAGTTTATAATATATTGAAGTAGTTTTAAAACATAAATTCAAATTTGTAATAATGTTATAGTAAATTTCAAACATATTTATTTGAAGTTAAATGTTAATTAATAATTCAAACCTAAATCTAGTCATAATTCCCTCTGACCGACACAAATATGAAGTAACTATTGATTTATAGCTACCCTTGGCCTCGCCCATGTAATATGTCAAACAAAGGTTGAGGGAAATTAACAATGCCTTTTAATATCGAGGGCAGGTGCAGTTTGTGGAGCACTGCTCTATTATGTGCATGCTTCGGAACTATGGATCTTTAAAAATTGGTGCTGGTCACTCATTGGGCAGTCAGACTCCTCTTTGACGTAATCGACGATTAGGTGCGCTGATTCTTTCATTTACTATAGTGCGAAATATTAATATATCATTTGAACGCCATTTGACATGCTATCCTATCGTTAGCTATCCTATTTTCTGCTCTTTTTCTGCTTTTTAGGTTTTATAAAATATTGCATACGACTTTGATTTAGCAGATCGTTTGTAAAATTGCTATTAAACGTTTATTACATTGTGTGTATTATATTGTGCAGCATTGTTTAATACCTTGGACTATTGTTGTGGGTATTGGACTAATATGACTAATTGTAGTCATAAGTTTACTATTGTCCCTGTGAATGGTCTTGTTACTTTTTACTGTAAATGATTTACTCCGGGTGCAAACTGTGCTTTTAGTTTAGAATTACCAATTTACTACGATTTATTGAAAAATAAGTTTTACAAAATTTATAATATTAGTTGGCAACATTCATTGAGAATCCAATCTATACACGACATGTTACGTCTTTATAGGTATATATATATATATATATATATATATATATATATATATTATAAGTAGAATTATATAATAAATACTATAATTGTGTTTTTTTTTTCAATATTAAGCACCTTAAACCATTTATTTTGGTTGTATTTCTATTACCATTCAACACACTGCAACAAATCTTACCTTTTCGAGCCTACATAAGATTTACATGATGTTTCACATTATTTATTTTCTCAAAATTAGTATAATATGGAAGTATAGTCCCGCATCATTGATAATGTTTATATCAATTTATAAACATACAATATAAATGAATATATAACTTGTTATAAATAATTTATTTTACATATTGAAACCCTTTGTTTTGTCCGAAAACAATGGTATCGAATGTAAATTATTATAAATGTACAAAAACTACACTATACAAAGATACCTCTGAATGGCATGTTCTGTGTCCAATACCTATATTTAAATCCAAATATACTCTTATATATAATAACTTTACGAATAGAACATAAATAAAGATTCTGGAACGATGTAAATATTTTTCGTTTGGAAGCAATGAACCTTATTCGGAAATCTATGTGAAGAGATCAATGTCACAGTGCATAAACGAGTAGTCATTGAGTGGTTGTCCCATTTAGAGGTGGATGTTACAGAGCACTGACACTAGCGATGCACTTCAAAATCAAATGGAATTACAATGGCTCGAGCAAGCGTATAAAATAACACTTACCCTCTATTATTTAACTATAAAATCACATAATCATAAATTACTTAGAATCATACACTATTTTGATACTCATTGTAGATAAAACTAAGTAAAATGTATATGTTAACCGAATACCCATTAGTAAAAGTAGCTACTGTGATCACTTCAATATTGATATCTGGGTTAGGAGAGATATAACGTGTATCTATTTTAACGTCGCGTGCACGTTAAGAAGAAAATCGTCAAACAATTTTAGACGTTAGGCAATGTAAACATGAAATAAAATTTTCTTGATTAATCCTGCTGAAATGATAATTAAATATGAATCCTCCTGAAATTTAACTTGAAATGACAAGGCTATATTGGATATATAAAGGCTAATAAATTTATACATGACAAGTCAAGTCCAACTATGCATTAATATCATAATTCTATACGATAGGATTGTTTAAAGGCTAATCTAAACTCGTTATTGTTTCCTAAATCGACATTATTGGCTGAGGGTTTAGCGGAGTTTCTACAAGCTTATGACCAAAACAGATTTCTTTATTTTCTTTCTACTCGTATGTCTGTTTTCATGATACCTTTCGAATTTTTGAATGGGGTTAAAATTTGGTTTCGAAATACACCTTTATCTCAAAATTGAAAACGGTTAATCGGTCTATTGGGAGTACGATGTTCGCTGGGGAGAGATCACAAACCATTCCAAGCTGATCCGATATCTGGTGTGCGTTTTGTTTTCATTTTATAATACTGCCAAATACAGTTGTTGTTGTCCTTTATATCTATTGATATTATAACAAAAAAGTTAACTTTTGGTCTGTAAATTAAAACATGATTTGAAACTTGATTTGACATAAGCAATAAGAAGCCATAATTTTTTAAGATGGGCAAAAGTTAATTGTTCTAATAAACGCGGTTGTATCTGATGAGACATATACCTTCGTTAGCTGAGCGTTAGCGAAGCCTAACACTCGAGATCTGCAAATATGCATTTTTTTTTTTTATAGAATGGAGTTACATATAAATTTGCGCAAAGGTTTATTTCTATATGGGCAACATTGAGTTAGATGATGGTGCATACCACTTCATGGGATTTGGCCGAGCGTTGACGAATAGTTTTATATTGGTTCTACGGATAACAATGATGATAACTTGCAGAGTAATTAAAATTATAAGCCATTTTGACTTATGAACTCATTTGAAAATGAGCTAATGACTTGAGTATTCCATGCAATTTCAGTAAGGCCTGTTACGCGATACACGTGGTGTGGCTTTCTCCTACCTTGTAACATACAGATTCAACAATTCAACAAGTTGAAACATTTGGAACGCTTCTATTCCAGGGATCGGCAGACCTCCTGGGGTGGATTTTTGCCGAACAATTCCAGCAGTGTTCCTTTGATGCAGGAATGGATTTTATTTTAGCATTGGGGATCCAAGCTCAAGCGATGTTGGGATATTTTGCGGACAGGTTTTTACAGATTAACATTATTTTAGTCACCAGTGCAGAGCATGACTTACGCTCAGTAACAATCCAGGTTTCAAATCAATTCAATACTCAACCGAAGTGAAAGTAGTGTTCAAATAGAGAACAATACAGATCTAGATTTTGTATCCGATATTGGTGTTCAGGTTAAATATTTAGACTAGTAATGTTTACCAACTAATCATAGTAAATATGTGTACAATTTCTGGGCACCTAACTAGTAGTGCAAAGGGTGACTAGTAGCGTACAATAAGATAGGTGTAGTATGCTTGTAAGTTGTATAATAGACCAAGTCATTATTGCGCTAGACAATAGCACAAACACACACAATGGCGAGTTCACTATTGTTCTTGATGAGTCTTGTTTCCAGTGACCACAATTTACGCCTTTGTTGTTTTACACCAAGTAACAGTATTTTTTGATATGCATGCTTTTGTTGCCTAGTAACAAGATCGATATAGTGAATATATAAACGTTTAAAAAATGACTATACAAACGAAAACACTATCTATGATGTTTTAATTCACAGCACTAGCGAACCATACCTCTACGGCTGGCTTTTGTTAGTGGGTTTTTGTTAGTTGAACCAGATCCTGAGACTTTAGGACTTGAATTCCAATGAGTTTTAAATTACGATACAAGATTTCCAGGCCCTAGTACTTTGGTAAGCGTCCGGCCGCATTCGGTTCATACAGAAAAGAAATGTTTATATCCCATATGTAAACAGTTTACGTTTCATGTTTACACATTATACCTTAATTCAGTTACAATGTAACATTTTGTCAAAAAACCTAAACCTGATAAACTAAGCAATTATACTTTACAAGACGTCATTACTTATTTTGACCTAAGCATTAAATGGTGAAGTTTGGTAGATTATTTTTGGACACCCTTTATAAATGTCATATTCTAACAAAAATCAATTTTTTCGACAAGATTAAAACGTATTTTTTTGTCAAATATTTATATTTTAAGGTTCAAAATTTCTGCAATGACTTCGAGTACTTGAGGCCACCTCTTATACATTCGTATTAAAAAAAATGTTTTATTTTCACTTGCTTATTAAACCTCAAAACGTGGCACAAAATTAGTTTAGACTCCACAGATACAAATATGTCTTAAAATTACAGTGCTGAAACTAAAAATATCGGGTGTCATGATTTTTAAGGACAGTTAAAATGAATTAACAGATGGAGAATCCTCATATTTTAAAATTGTAAATGTCACAAATCGTGGACAAGTTAAAAAAAAACTGAAAGAATTCCGGGACACGCTAACTAACTATAGTCTCCAAAGGTACCTTGTATATAAAAAGTGACTTGTTTTCATTACATGAAACAATACTTTCTTCTTGGCCCAACATTTAGTTCGTTGTAACTGAGGTAGCTTCAATTCATTAAAAGGTTCCTGTTGTGACAGTTTATTTTCCTTACAAACGCTGCTCCGCCTTCGTTCTGTTCAATGTTATCAGTTAAAACATTGAATACTCACTCAGTTTGGTGATAAAAATATTGCAATTAATTCGGATAGCAACACGAGATATTTCTTTAAATATATTTGCTTTGTTACCACATAACTGTTTTAAAAAAAATACATTTAAAAATTTAAGGTTAATGAACTATACACATAAGGTCTCCAGTAAAAGAAGTAATACGGGCTTAAACTCACAAATATTTTTTATATTTTATCTGCTTAAAGTTCATCTGGAATATTGTAACAAAATAGTAATTAAGAGCTTATGGAAAAGTACATTTCTTAAGATGTTGGTGGCTAACTTTTTCCATTCAAATCGAAGAACTTTAAAAGAACGTAAAACAAGTAAAGTTAATTTGTCTATAAAATAAATACTATTCAGGGGAAACATGGTTAGGCAGTTTCATCGCGTAAGAGAAGTAACATTGTTTAGTTGTTGAGTTAAAACTATAGGAAACGTGAAAAGCTCGGCATGATGTGAGATTAAAAATGGCTTTCAAGGCTAAACCCCTACTAATACATAAACTTGTACTCCTTGAAAAGTGAAAACATGTTTGTTTTTATGGCCCCATAGAGAAACTGCATAAATCAGAAAATAATTGTATTGTATACCCTAGGTTGCAGTTAACCGCGAACCCATAATACTCAATCTGACACGCTAAATCCATCACGGTGTCCAGTAGTTATCGAAGTTGAGCTTACATGGCTCCACACAGAAACTCCATAAATCGGAAAAGAATTGTAGATGGACCCCTAGGTTGCAGTAAACCGCGAACTCCAAATACTCAATCTGAGACGCTACATCCATCACAGTGTCACCAGTTATCAAAGTTTTGTTTAAATGGCCCAATATAGAAACTCCATAAATCTGAAAAGGATTGTAGATCGAACCCAACGTTGTTGTAAACCGCGAACCCCAAACACTCAATCTGAGACGCTAAATACATTACTGTGTCACCAGTTATTAAGTTTTGTTTAAATGGCCCAACACAGAAACTCCATAAATCTGAAAATAATTGTAGATAGAACCCTACGTTGTTGTAAACCGCGAACCCCAAACACTCAATCTGAGACGCTAAATACATTACTGTGTCACCAGTTATTAAGTTTTGTTTAAATGGCCCAACACAGAAACTCCATAAATCTGAAAATAATTGTAGATAGAACCCTACGTAGAAGTAAACCGCAAATCCCAAATACACAATCTGAGACGCTAAATCCATCACTGTGTCACCAGTTATCAAATTTGAATTTACATGGCCCCATACAGAAACTCCATAAACTAGTAAAGAATTGTAGATAGAACACTAGGCACAGTAAACCATGAACCCCAAATATTCAATCTGAGATGGTACATCCATCACGGTGTCACCAGTTATTAAGTTTTGTTTAAATGGCCCAACACAGAAACTCCATAAATCTGAAAAGGATTGTAGATCGAACCCAACGTTGTTGTAAACCGCGAACCCCAAACACTCAATCTGAGACGCTAAATACATTACTGTGTCACCAGTTATTAAGTTTTGTTTAAATGGCCCAACACAGAAACTCCATAAATCTGAAAATAATTGTAGATAGAACCCTACGTAGAAGTAAACCGCAAATCCCAAATACACAATCTGAGACGCTAAATCCATCACTGTGTCACCAGTTATCAAATTTGAATTTACATGGCCCCATACAGAAACTCCATAAACTAGTAAAGAATTGTAGATAGAACACTAGGCACAGTAAACCATGAACCCCAAATATTCAATCTGAGATGGTACATCCATCACTGTGTCACAAGTTATCAAAGCAGATATCTCCTGGTTTTTGCTAGATTGCCTGCCAATAAGTACAATAAATAAAATAAATAAATAAGCAAATAAGCTTTCCTCATAAGTATTGAAAAAGCAATGATTATAAAAGAGGGAATAAATTGATGTATGAAAAAGTTTCTTAAACATAAACATAAGCTTTCCTCTTAAGCATTGAAAGAGTAATGATTATAAAATATGGAATAAATCGATGTATGAAAAAGATTTTTTAACATAAACATAAGAAAATAGCTTACAAAATTTACTACAGTACTACAACAGAAAATATATTAATTAATTGAGCATAGAATGGAAAGAATTGTACTAACCTGTATTAAATATTAAACCATAACCATAAAAAAATATTATAAAATTAATAATCTAGTAATTATTTGGTACCAAAAACAACAGAAATCGATAAACATTGTAACTGTCATTAAAAACTATTCCTTTAGTTTGAGGTAAGGGGAAATAGTTTTGGAGGTCTCCTTAGTCACTTTTTAATGTGATATTCTAATAATATTTCAGCCTTTAATTACTTAGTTCTTAGAAGTTTTAGGAAAAAATAAAAATGGCTGGCACTTTGTTAGAGCCCCTATTTAATATACAGTTCTACATTCTAGGAATAGATCTAGAATGCAAGATTAGTATATTTTGTAAATATATATAAAACATACTTTTTATAACTTTCATCATGGGGGTGTTAAAAAGGTGAAATACAATGTGACAGGCGGAAGATACAAGAATACATTTACTACGGTGGCAAATTTAGGTCACGCCCATTGGCAATGACCCATCTTGGCTTCGGACTCGTTTACGAGATGAAGCCTTGCCAGTTTCCTATGATGCGCGGGACACATTCTCGCGGTACCGTTATTCCTGTGTAAACCGTAATGGATATTTATTAACATTAAATACAATGTAGGAGTACGCCACACTATACTATGTGTCAAACAACAGGCTTCGCTGAGGTTCAATGTAAAATTTCAAGTCTATAGCTCGTTTTATTATTTTAAATAGTACGGAAAAGAAATTTGTACTTCCCCGGCTAACAAATAAGAAATTGTGGCAGTCTCCTAAGTGATAGACTTCAACAAAGCTCAGTCAAATTCCATTGTTGGGTGTTTCATGAAACATTCTTGTTTAGACTTCATTTGCAGAGATGAAATTATCAGTGTGATATCTTGCTACATTGTACATTCACAATTTTGTTATTTGAATTGAGTTTCATATCAAGGTTTTGATAATAACAAGCTATACACCAATTGTTCACAAGATAATGCTGAGTGTTTCGATAGTTAGGCTAGGTATGTTAAGTTGTAGTGTTAAAATCTCTTATGGCAGACAGAAGAAATGAAGTTTTCCAGCCCTCACGATTAATAGGCTTCGCTGACGCTCAGCCAATAACATATCTTGAACAATACAGCTCCAAAGGCGGGTTTAGTGAAACGAATGCTACTTTATACGAGATACCTTAGTATCATTAGTATGGACTTTGTCAATATTTTGGTTATATTGGAAGATTTAAAAATCAATAAAGCAATAATGTAGCCTACAGATCAGTATTTCAAACGGACAAACTATACCTGAATTAGAAAAGAATTAGGAAAAGGAAATTAGAAACGCACTGTTACAAGATCTGATATATTCTGGTATATTATATTGGTTTTGAATATTGAACATTTTTTTATCAATAGCCTTAAAGTACCGTTGAGTAAACTTTTTCATATTATTGGTCGGCTAAAGGCTATTTGTTAAAGAGATTTTAAAGAGCAACAGCTGTGACTTGTTCGACATATAATTTTGTTCTAGGGAGATATGAAACAACCCTCCTTTAAACTGATCTGTTAACCCATTTCCTTATAATAGATGAAAATGCTTCAATGTGACCGCCGATAAAAAAATAATGTTGCATGATACGATTAAATCATTAAAAACACAAGTTATGTTATAACCAGTGATTGTACTCGTAGCTTTCACCGAATATCTCACTATGCTTACTTTATATAACGCAACTATGGCGTGGTGGGAAGAGCTTATTCAATGCAATTGTTGAATGTAACTCCAGTTCACGTTCCTCTTACGCGTAGCATCTGAAATCTGATGATGTTGCAGACTTGGCTCTTGAAATCTGTAGTCATGTTCATCAGGAAGGTATCCAAAAATAGTCGGCAACGAAGAGGCTCAAAACGAATCTCCTGCATCGTTTCGACACCCAGACTACCAAAATTAGTAGTGGAATCTACGTGAAGAGTTATTCTCATTGCCTCATTGTGCAATTATGCACCTGGTGTAAACTGGAGCTAAACACAACATTCGCATTTTGTACTAGGCATATCTATTAACGATCACTAGATCAAAATAAATAAGGATCTGGTGTTGATAATAAACACAGTACAACCTGACTGCTGTATAATATACAATAATACACCTTTTAACACTTTTGATAGATTTTATTTTTGTGTAGTGTACATTTCGAAATCAATGAATTCATCAGGTAAATGACAAGTACCTGGTGATGAATTCAAAAAGAAAATCAAAAGGTATATTATTTTATATGTATATATCAAACACTTTTAGAGGCTACATCTGTAATACTGACTGCTGTGTTCTCCTCCATACCTCCATACCTTTCTTCTTATAGCGAATCACTTCACAAATAAACAAGATATCTTATTTTTCCCACTCAAATACACAGAAATTTCTTAGGTTTTTTTATCCCTAATTTAAGTTTTGACATCCTTTAATAATCTCAAATACAAAATATTTACGACAGACACTAATTTCGTATTTATCTGGAAATTCCGCACTCACAAACGTTATACGTACCAAGAATAGAGTGCAGAATGTTTTGTTTTCACTATAGACTAAACACTGGCACGACGCTATCAATGATCGATCAGTAGCAGTGTTGCCGTTTCGTTGAATAGCATTATTTTACTCCTACAAAATGTAGAAGGTCCCTGCTCACATTGAAATTGAAATATTAGAGGTTGCAGTTGGGAACGTTACGACGATCGTGTCCGGTAATTAGCTTCAATATATACTACACGCCAGTATTTTTATAACAAATGGTGGTCTAATGGTGTATCCACATTGCGGTGTAGAGTTTGAAAGGTTGTCGTTTTATTACGAGTAATACCTGCAGGGTTGACCTGACCTACTATCGTGATTTGACAGTTTTGCCGCAGAATTGCCAAGTTGTTTCCGGGGCGTAATTTGCAGACTTCCTGCCTTCATTGTGGACTTTTTCTCGATTTTGTATTAATCGTTTTTTTTAGACATTTCAGACATGAGTTTTCTAATAATTATAGAAATTTTAACTACCATACATCCTGAGCAGTGCAATATATTATTATTTTATTTGTAAGCTCAAAAAGGGCACACGGAATCCCATGAGATACATATTTCACAAGTAAATTACATTAATTTAAAATAAATTTTTGAAAATAATTACGTAATATTAAATTAGACTGAAAAACGAACAATTTGTTCATAAACAGATGATAAATGCTTGTGAATGAATGAATGGATTGATTTTATTTCCCAAATACATATACAATACAGTACATAAAAATAAAGTTTATAATTGAAAACAATTTTTAAAACAGAAAGTTGCGTGAAACAAATAAAAAGAAGCATCATAAAGAAAAGTATTGGCCTTGAGAAATTAGTCTGCACGGGTTATAATGAGTGTGAGCAGACGTGAGTTGCTCTCGTTATAACTAATCATTTATTATGATTTATTAATTTAAAATGTAATGAAAGAGATTTATTATTATACGTGTAAATTTAGTTTGTACTGTAAATGGAAATGCGTACAGTATTATTGGTTTAACAGTAGTTTAGAATAAGTTTTCGTGAGGCGAAACGAAAATATTTCTCCCGTGCATAAGATACATCTGTAACCCGCCAAAAGAAGTAGTCAATTAAAAAAATGGAAGTTGGAAATTTATGACATTTTAAAGCCACTTTTAAAATTTCTATCTGAACTGATCAATATTAGATTTGTGAGCTGTTCGCCAAGAAATGCAAAAAGAGATTTGCATAGTAAATTATATCAATTTTTGGATATCAGAATATCTGTATGGTTCTTAGAGACAAACATATACGTTTAAATGTTCTGTCTGAGTTATTTAATATGACCTTACCATTTCAAACGGAAATTCCATTTTTATTCCCTTTTAGAAAAATAAGGGTTTCATCGCCTAATAATGTATATTTCCGTTTAAATTATTTTGGACATATTATTAATAAGAACAGAATTGGCCCGAGAGTACTCCATTGAACTACTCGGTGGTCTACATTCATTACATCGCTACTTACATTATTGAGACATTCTGTTTTCTATTGGTAAAATAACTTTGAAACCAAGTGTAGTCATTACCCTAACTCCTAATTTTTAGTTTATTCATAAAATTATTTCTGTTGAAAAAACTTATTTGAGGTCTAAAAGTATTAACATAATTTTTGTGCGGTTGAGGTCGTATTATTGTATTATTTATTTAAATAAAACAATCCATCAGATAAATTCTTATCTCTGAATAACCCATACCTACACTGAAAAGTACATTGTTTGTTTCATGTGCATAAGTGTTATTTTGACAATTAATTGTATTTTTGTGGGAAATAATGTTATCAAAACAAATATTCATCATTGCAATTAAGTAAGAAGAAAACACAATAAAAAAGGAAAATACTTCATTATTAGATTTTCTACATTTAAAACAGTTGGCTATGTTTAAATATTACACTTAACTTCATTATGCCACCCACTCCACGGGGGGATCATAGGAATTAAAATTACTAATTACATAAACTAATTTCTAATAAAATGTAAAATATAATATAAAATGTATATAATAATTTATAACTTAACCAAATAATGAAGAAAGTGATTTATTTTGAATAAAACATAATTTAAGGAAATTAAATATTTTGTATATAAACACATCTATCACTTAGTCTTCTTTAATAAACATGCTATAAACATTCATATTCTAATTTTTAGTGTATTTGGTTTGAACGTGATTATAAGATTTTTTTAAAATTGTACTCTAAAATGTAAATACCTTTTCGACGTTTTCAGAAATACGTTTTAATTTTTTACTTTTTTAATGTATCTTAAACTATTTTATATTGAAAAAGATTGTATTCACGAATGCCGACCACACTACCTAACATCACGTGAAGGGCAACACACAACTGATGTTTGCTGTCAAAATGTGCCATAGCTCGGCAGACAGTTTGAGTAGAACCGATTGTTACAGCCGACTGTAGCAATATATCTCAACGTTTGGACATTTCTCGGGTTGTGCTTCTTGTTCAGGCCGTGATCTTTACTTGGGTACCTCGACTCTGCGATATCTTCCTTAAAATCTTACAGTAGTCACATTATTGCAATTGCAGTATTACGTTCATAAATGAAACATCAAGATAACTACTTTAAAGCAAATCATTTCAATAAATACACAGAAAATATGAATATAAATTAAGAGATATATTTTTGAACTTAGCTGCTTCTACAATTTTATACATGGTATTTTGTGACTGTTAGTTCCGATTACTCTATCAATACAGTATTTTAAATTGCACACTACTTATATATATATTTTCTCGTGTACTCATTGTATTTGCGATTAATATCTTTCCTTGATGCACTTAACGAAAAACGTAAAACGTTTTCCACAATAATTATAATGTTTTATAAATTAAATAAAGGGATTAAACCTCTTTAAAATCATAAGATTATGTGAGGCCGTGAAACCAGTATCATATCTGCCCGAATTTGAACAAATCATGAATTTATTAATCGTTTATATAAAGTAATAACCAAAAATCTATACTTTGAACTTTTTGGTGGTTATTCCAATAAATTATGGAACGAGCTTTTAACCTTCAAAAAAGTCTGTCAGAGTCATGGCAGGGTTGAAATTCAGAGAGTCGTGTGAACATTCTTCCATGGAGCTTGAATTCCTGACGCTATTCTATGTTGTTGGCGTGTTACTCTATTGCCGGTCAAAGTGTCATTTGGTTTTGGAATGACCGTCAGTATTGTATGATTAGGGATATCCTCGAGCCTAACAACACTGAGCTTCTACCAACTCAGATGTGTCAGACTGACCAATAAGGTCTCTGGAGTACTAAAAACTACTGAAATTTTCAAGTTAAAAAAGCCTCCTACTGTGCAGTTTATTTAATTCATTTGACGAGTCGCCGGGATGATCCACTTAATTACGGGTATAACCGAAGAGATGTGAACCGGATCTGAATGTCATAAGGATGAATGGTAGGTGGTGTATTTGGTTAGACTTATTTTCTAACAAACATTGACATTTGCTATGTCATGTGTATGCTGTTATTTAAAGGAATATAAAGTTATTATTCTACAGTGAAATAAAAGTAACAAGTTTAAAAAAATCGTTAACCACACAATTTATTTTTAAAACGTAATCTTTTTAAAATTTTTAGCACAGTTTTTATGAATAAACACAATCTGAAGGTATTTAAAGAAAACTACTAAAAGTGCCAATATTCAACCCTTTTGTCTTCCAATGCAAACCAAGCTTGGCAAACAAAATGTGGAACTTTTACCGCTTACTCTCACTAGGGTATTGAACAAGTACTCAAATGTTGTTGGACAATAAGATCGTAATATTTCTTGTAAAGTAATAACACAATGAAAAGTTTTTGCTCTTTAAAAACGGTTAGTTGAGGAACCCAACTTTTTCACCTAACAGAAGAGTTTAAGTTACCGAGCTGTATATCGTTAAATTTGCATACACGTCTTGCTTACTAAGATACGGTTTTATACTTCAACTTCAGGGAAATCTCTCAATATCTAATAATTTCTTACATGTCACAACATAACATAAATAAAAACTTAAGAGCACCCGCCGTCTTAACTTTATACTTTATTACTTTTGTATTATGAATCTTATGAGATTAGTGATTAAGGAGTATTTCAATGATTGTCACATGTGTTCCTCAGGTACATCTCACACTGAAAATACTACAACTAGATTCAAATACGAAGATTATGATTTGTGCGGTTGGCCAAGGAGATGAGTGTGTATGTGCGAGTAGCCAGGAACTCGGTTTCCGGTTTCTGTTACTTCCAGTATTCCGGAAAGAAAAATCGCTACCTACCGGTGCAGGTACAACATGGTAGTCATTTATTGCCTTTTATTTTCAGAAACTCGTTGTCAACTTGTGATAGTACATTATATATACATTGCAAGGGTCCTTTATAGATATATGTACAAATACCCAGTCAATGTCAAATTTCTAAAAAATAGTAATGTAACATGTTTATTAGACAAATATATTCATGATAAAACCCCAAAATTGTTCTAGAGCGTAGAGTTAAAATTTCACTTGTTCGAAAACGGCTATGGACCGGAGGCGGCTGCTTTTACTCTGCCCTCCCCTCCCCCCAACTGTCGACTTGCCTCGTTATTCCAGATGACACCAGGAAGTGCCAACATTGATTTTATTGTTAGAATCCTAGTTTCGCCTACGCTTGTGTGACTTGTGATAGTGTTCTTGAATTCGCGTGCTAGTGACGTGCATCCTGTCCACTGACAACGTGCGTTTTGGACTTAAAGCAGTTTTCGGCTATGTTTGATCTAATTTCTTTCTCTTCCATTTATCTCTCTTATCTTTCGAGGTGATGAAGAGGATAGATTTCAATCCTTTAAACGTTGTTTTATAGATTTGTTTGTAACATATAACGATGGCAAATGTCCGCAATCCTATTATAGTCTCATCTTCCAATCTTCTTCTCATCATCCAAACTTTCATCTTCAATAACAAAGAATTTCACTATGGTTTGGATGCTGTTGCGAGAGGTCTGCGAGGTTATTTTCGTATGGCATAGGCTACTAATACTCACACAAATCGTTGCCATAAAATTCAATTACAATAGAGGTACATCAGACTTGATAAATTTTCTCTGACAGTTTGAACAATGAGAGGAGCAAATTCGAGCCCCTTTTAATATAAATTCAAGGTCTGAGCTAACTGAATCAAATCGGAAGATTTACAGCATTATTCTCAGTATTACGCTAAGACCTATAGCCGCAATTTAAATTTCAGCTGCAATGGTATGCTAGAATTACATAGTACTTTTAAATGTTTTGTTTTGGGGTAGCATTTCTAGCAGTAAAAATAGTATACTATGTAAATTTACTTATAAAAATATTCTAAATATATCTTTATTTAATTACATTTTTTCCGTAAATTAAGTAATAAAATTTTAATTTGAACCAATATGTTATTGCAATAAATACTTGTATATATTCTAGTCAATATCATATTTACAAACGTATATAGTCAACGACATAATTTGCCGGCCTTACATTATAACCCAGCGTTGCCAAACTCAGTTCCCAATGTTGTCCGGTTGCATTTCCCGCTCAGGCTCTGAGCTCAGTTGTCAACATGTCTTCAAGGAAGCAAGATTTATAGCAGCAGCACAAGTGCTGGCGAAACGTTCTTGCTACGAAAATATAAGGCTTGCTGTTGTTCCAATTAATTTTATGAGGGTTAATTATGGTTGGCTTTATAGCACGTTGGTGAGTTTATTGAGAGAATATGATGATATGATGATTCCACTACTTCAGAAAGAATTGCAAATTATTTTTTACCTGCAGCTATTGTACGTTTAAGACGATGTTTTAAAAGGATAGCACAAGGTTTCGTCTCAGTATGTCATCCACAGGAAGGACGAAAGGCCGTGCCAGTGTGATCGTCAACTATTACGTAAAAGACCAACCAACCAAAGACTCGTTCTGACCCGTCGGAACGTAAACACAGAACGGCGAGTGTGTCCGGCTTACATTCGATAACATGGTAGCGTTTGAGCAAACATCACGATATAATTAAATTATGTACAAGAATAAGCTAAAAGTCATGCTTGTTTATGCCATCTGATTGATCAGCTTAAGTTACGTGACGTAGCTTAGTTGAGCGGGGAATAAAAAAACCAAGTCTTGTGCCATAATCTTTTCATGAGCGTTTCATATAGCCGTATGTACTCTTTTGCTCTCTTATAGGCGTATATTCCAATCTCTATTCTTTTCGTGCCTCCTCATTTTTCATGTCTATCCTGACGGTGCAGTGAGTGAAGGTTTAGTGTTGTGTCAATGAACTTTATACATATTTGGTGAGACTAGTCCATTTTGCTTTTTCGTTTTATAACTGTTATTCCTATATGTCGTGTATCTTTCCTACCCCTCTCCTAATTACGAGTTGTACAGTTTAGTGACCGTTGTTTCTCTACTTATGTAACAATATAATTATAACTTACCGTTCTAGAACTAACAAATATTAACTAAAATATTATTAATAATACAATATACTATTTTTTAACCCGCTCAGTCTTATATTTCTATACACACAGATGTTATTTAAATTGTACAACAAGATAGCAGAACGCCAAACCATATGTCCCGTAACAATATTCACAAAAATCACCTACAAAAATTCAAAGATATAGCTACAAGATTTATTATGTCACATGTTAATATCATTGTACTTAGTTTTTTTACTGCGATTGTCTCGTTGACTTTAAGGTTAACCATAAGACTGATCTAAAATGTTCACTAACACTTATCTTACATCTTTAAACTCGACAGAAATAAGGCTTCCTGCCAAACTTCAAGATTAAAGGTCAGTTTGTTCTCGAGATACCATGCGGGTAGACAGATAGATAGAAGGACAGAAAGACAGAACTAATATTTTTCCAGCCGTTCGGGTGATAGGCTTCGCTGACGCTCAGCCAAAAAAGGCACACAAATACACTTTGGGTTTATTTTTTAAACTGAAATACGTCTGAGGCTTGGAGAGTTGGCTCATATGGTTTGGCTGAAATAACGTTTTGTCAGGATACGAGTTAGTATCAAATTTCAATAAATTACCAAACCTAATGTATGCCTAATACATTCATATA
This sequence comes from Homalodisca vitripennis, assembly GCF_021130785.1. Taxonomy (NCBI): domain Eukaryota; kingdom Metazoa; phylum Arthropoda; class Insecta; order Hemiptera; family Cicadellidae; genus Homalodisca; species Homalodisca vitripennis. The sequence continues at coordinate 9,339,659 of NC_060210.1, forward strand.
GCCTACTTAATTACCCAATTAATTATAACGACTGGCTGGCTGGTCTTGGCGGCACTTCACAACGGTTCACAGTTGGCACTGTTGGAGACAGCCACTTTAAACGTACTCTCTAATTGTTTGAATATTGATGTCAGCTATTTTTGCCATCGTATGTACAACAGTTGCTCCTAAAATCAGTGCAATATATGAAATCTGTATTAATTTAGGTTGATGGTTCTTGTTGACTTTGTTCCAATTATACCTGTATACTATTTTATATTAAATTTCTGAACACCCATCTCAAATTACATATCCGTAAAGTCAAGTTGTTGTTCGCAATAGTATAATTAATACCAAAAAGCTAAAAATATGTATTGTTGTTTAGCAGTCTGCTATCGTAGACCACAAAAAGTTTCTTTGTTTGAAGTTTATTTTTGACAATGGGCGGATTGTGAAGGAAACATGATTTTCCGGACATTTGCCATCGTTCAGTGATACAAAATATCAGTAACAATAAATTTCGATATCTGCAATCTGATCTCTTCTCAGGCAAATAACTAACCTAACACATAATTACAAACTAGGCTAAAATAAACAAATCATACCAGAGCGTTATGACACGCCTGTCAGGAATCACAACTACATGTTGTTTGTCAACTTCACTCTCTAAAACGTGTACTTAATACAAAGCTAAACACAACACTAATTATTAAGACTGAACTACAAAATTCAGATCACAATACGTCTGCATTCGTCGAGATACCGCCTACGACTGTGAGCGTTTTACAAAACTCTAGTTAGCAATAAGTAAACACGAAAAGTAATTAACTGTGCAAGGATATGATAGCGTACGTCGATAGGTTAATTAAAGTTTCAAAACACCTGGTTCCAGAGGACTTTGTAGCAATTATAATTTGTTATTAATTAGTTGGATATAGTTACAGTTACGGTTAACTTTCTCTCAATTTAGTTTTTACCGTTGTTCCTTGTATAAACATGTATAATGGTTATATATAGAAAAATGGTTTGGCCTATTCACAGGATGTGTAAATATAGATGACACAAAAGTCTTATCCACATTTAAACTTTTGAAAGATTGACTGTACGCAGTATCTACGGAGAATATGTAACAACATATGAATTTAGGATGTTTTAGATGGCAAAGTCACTCGCAAACAATTTTTAAACGGAATGATCCATGAAATGATCTAATAAACTAAAACTCTTGTATAAACTAAACGAATCAAACCAAGAAACCCAAATCCTGATCTTTTTTCCCCCAGGACAAGAAGTTTGGAAAATTGCACTTAGTCCTGTAAAAACCGTTGCGCTGTTTACGGAGTGACAGGATTATCTGGATGGATAAGGATGCGGGTAGGGGCCGCCTCCTGTCAACGGAGTCATGAGGAAAAATTTAGGCCACTAATCTCAAGTCATGTCACCTCGGAAGAAGGAAAAGCCAGCTTCTGAAACAGCATCGCCAGTCAAAGCAGGCAGGGGGTGGCACACTCTTGTGTTTAGGCTGGCAAGAACCATTGACTCTTAGGGAAAGAACCCTAACATCAGAAGACTAGAATCTCCCGCAGAAGAATAGACCTATCTAATTAATCTTGCAACCCAGAATCTCAACATTTTCGGTTAGTGATGTGCCGCTCGTAGACATCCACAAGGTTGCCCAGAATTAAATGACACATCGATTGTTCTTGTACCCATTGTGGGTTCAACTGGAAGTGAACCCTCTGGGGGACAATTTCTGATTACTTTGTCCAAAACAGGGTACCGTTGAAAGGAAAATGAATTCTTATTTTCGAGTAGACACTAAGTTGACTGGAATCAACATTGGGATCTCCTTATCTTTAAATTTTAGCAGGGTATGCAACTAGTTCTTACATCTATATAATTGTAAATTCTAATGTACTATTGTCCAGTTACATGTGAGATGTTCATGTGAGCTATGCCGTTTGCCATTGTCATTGCCGTTGCCAACATTTGTTGTTCGACAAGTTCTCATTTATACTTGTCACTGTTCACTCTCTTTATTTCCCCCTTATTCAATTGTATTAAATAAACTGAATTTTTGTTCTATTATAAATATTTTATTATTTTACTTGTATACTTATAAGTTTGTATACACTAGCCATGAATCGTTATACCAGTTTTAGTAGTGACGTTTGTAGCTTATAAATAAATTACTATGAGTGCATACAGGGGCAGTTCTATTATAAATATTTTATTATTGTACTTGTATACTTATAAGTTTTTATACACTAGCCATGAATCGTTATACCAGTTTTACAGGGGCATACAGGGGCAGTTCTATTAATAATTCCTATAACAGAATATCTTGCAAAGTGTTTTTGTATATAATTCAAGTTTTAAAAGTTACATATAGTTAGTGTAAATAATACGTACTCATTAAATAAATAGTATATTTATGTAAAATAAACTAGAACTAATAAATTTAAAACAAAGAACAGCTGGTATTATAGAATAACACACAGACATTCAAAGATAACATAGATGCTTCACAAATATTTAGATAGCTAGTGGGTATGCGGATCCTTTCTTAAATGTCAACAAAGTCAGTTTCCGTAGGGTTGGGAGTTCAGTAGCGTTGGGATATAGACATAAATATAAAACTTTTAGTTATAAAAATGAATTATTATTAAGCTTTATTATTTTGACATTTTTAAGCAATTTTCATAACAGTTCGATAAAAAATTTCATTTCAATAATAATATTATTTTTAGATATTTATGTATCACTTATTCTAACATATGATTAGTTTGTATATGTGCGTTATTTACATCGAAAAATTAAAAAAAAACTATAGATTTTGATATAACTTATGAAAGAAAAGTCCAGCAATATTTGAGGTACCGTACTAAATACAATAATTTTTGGTAAAATCGCTCTTAAGAATAAATTCGTATTTAAAAGGTATTCAATAAAGGGGGAAAACTATTTTTGGATATTGTTCAGTAAAAACTTTTAAAATATTTCTCTAGTACTACGATCTTTTTAGCCATTGCTCAGTTTAGCCATTGTCTGCTCCCTTCAGTAAATAAGCACACAAGTATTAGTATGTTAGATTGGTAATTATGCATTAATTCCGTTATTTATCATTCGATAATAACAAAGTTATTATTAGGATGTTCCTGTATTTATAGCTTCACTTTGAAACCCACAGTGTAACTCTTGCGGTATATGTGAAGGAAAAGGAGAACCATTATTCTTCCATTACATTCTGGACTAGCAATTATAACGTTACAAAAAATTGTATATTTGATGTATCATAGTGATTAACATTACATGCCATATTTAGGCCTGAAAGGTTTTACAGCTAGGACAGAGTTTTACATCTGGATCTCAAATGCTCACGTGTGCTGTGACGCATTTCCTCACGATCGATAAGTAATAGACTCCTTTACAACAATACACTTAATAAGTCCCCCTCCATATCTCTTAATCCACACAGTTCCACAGTTGTTATTACAACTTGAGACGTTAACAGCGGGAACCAAACAACGCTCGAGAGCTGTAACATGTCTGATCATGGTCAATATCTGATAGACTCTTTCTTCGCAACAATACACTTAATAAGTCAACTCTCCTCATATCTCTTAATCAACACAGTTCTTATTACAACTTGAGACGTTAACAGTTGGAACCGGAAAACGCTCGAGAGCTGTAACTTGTCTGATCGTGGTCAATAGCTGATATACTCTTTCTTCACAACAATACACTTAATAAGTCAACTCTCCTCATATCTCTTAATCAACACAGTTCTTATTACAACTTGAGACGTTAACAGCTGGATGCTAACTGCACACGCGAGCTGAAATTTTATTTCCTGATCGTGGTCAATAGCTGATATAGCCCTCCTTCACAACAATACACTTAATAAGTCAACTCTCGTTATATGTGTTAATGCTCAACACTTTTTAATTAAAACTTGAGACGTTAACAGTTGGAACCGAACAACGCTCGAGAGCTGTAACTTGTCTGATCGTGGTCAATATCTGATATACTCTTTCTTCACAGCAATACACTTAATAAGTCAACTCTCCTCATATCTCTTAATCAACACAGTTCTCATTACAACTTGAGACGTTAACAGTTGGAACCGCAAAAACGCTTGAGAGCTGTAACTTGTCTGATCGTGGTCAATAGCTGATAAGCCCTACTTCACAACAATACACTTAACATGTCAAGTCTCGTTCTATTTGTTAATGCTCAAACTATTTAATTAAAACTGTAGACGTTAACAGCAGGAAACTGGAACTGCACACGAAAGCTGATAACTTGTTTCCTCACTGTCGATATCTGATAGTCTCCTTTGCAATAGTACACTCAATATGTCGAGTCTCGTTATATGTGTTATTGAACAAAGGTTTACTTATAACTTTAGACGGTAACAGCTAGAAGCTAACTGCACAAGCAAGCTGATAATTGTTTCCTTACGGTTGATAGCTGATAGCCTTTCTTCAAATTTACACTGAAAATAGACTCGATATCCTAAACATTAGCAATTATCATAACCCTTAACAAAGTTCTCAGTCACGGTTTTAGTTGTCTTTTGAGGACAGGAACTAGATTTCATAGTATTACTTGAGTGACTGAGAATACTCCTAAGCACCAGAGCGTCAACAAATTGTATTTCAGTCACAAAACAACTCAAAAAGCTTTTATACGAATGTTTGGCATGTTCATGTGAACGGAATATTGAAAGCAAGAAAGCAATTGTTTTGTCTGGAAAAAGTTTTAAATAGTCCTTTCGTCTCAGTCAGAAATTCATAAATAACAGAGTTGTGATATTTTGAAGCATGAGTTGCCTCCATGATAAACGAAACTGTGTATTTGGCCAACGAACTTAGCTGTGAGATTTGTAAGATGAATTTTTGTACCAAGTTACAAATTCACACACCATGGTTATATATATATATATATATATATATATATAGAGAGAGAGAGAGAGAGCCTCCTTCGCAACAATACACTTAATAAGTCAACTCTCCTCATATCTCTTAATCAACACAGTTCTCATTACAACTTGAGACGTTAACAGTTGGAACCGAACAACGCTCGAGAGCTGTAACTTGTCTGATCGTGGTCAATAGCTGATATACTCTTTCTTCACAGCAATACACTTAATAAGTATATATATATATATATATATATATATATATATATATATATATATATATATATATATATATATATATATATATATAGACACGCTTTGAAAGGGGGAGGTAGTCTACGGCTCTGAGAGTCATGTTCAGTGAATTATTAAGAAATATTCGGTAAGTTCTACCATGATGACAAGTGCAAGATTCATTTGTAGACAAAATATACATAACATGTAGGATTCACTACGTTTATAAAGCAGAAGTTGTAATTCCCATAATACTTGCGTTTAAGATGACTCACATTACATTTTTATGTATTATTTCGAGTTTGATCATAAATTGTCAAGCACATTATGTTTGCTCGAACTAAGTGACATTTGTAATCAATGTATGTTAATAGTTAACTGTATGTGTTGGAAGAACATTAATCGGAACATAACTCACTGACACCCCATAACTTACCAGGCTCAATATTAGGAGGCAATATATCTTGATACGTATAGTGGGACCAATTTGCAACGCTATAACTTATTTTGAATCATGCAAATAATATTTATGCTGAATTTTTACGAGCTATTTCTGAAGTTTCGATTATTTAAAAACAAGCTGACATTTAAAAGCAACATTAGAATCATGAGCATAAATGATGTCTTTCATTAAATACAATTTTTAAAATATCTATAAAAGTTTTTGAGACTCTGCATGTTCTTTCAAGAAATATAAGTTTCATGAATACGCCTTGGATCGACTACCCTTTTTCAAAGGCAAAAAATTTTGTTTACGTTCAATTACTTATATCCTTCGATCCATCCAAATACATCTCAACATTTATCCCTAGCAATTTTGAAGAAAACTTACTTTATAAAATGTAAATTATTGACGACCTTCGACTGTAACGCTTCGGGGAATCACTGGGGTAAAATATTTGGATTATTTCATTGTAACTCATTCACATCAGGATCGGAATATCATAGATTTCATCCTTACAGACTGCGATCTAGATGGCATCTCTCTGTGTATCATCCACAGTATCATTTGACTTTCTTTAAATACTTTCCACCCAAGGACTATTTAAATTTAACTTATTTGACTGGTCTGCTCCTCTTCCACTCCATCAATACTACCGATATTTATTACTAGGTGTTTGTCTTGTCACTGAGGACTGTTTTTCTAAGTTTACCGACAACTGTCTCAGGCACTATAAATATTTTTAACTAGTTTATAATTAATTGACTGAAATGAAAGTTGTTGACCTATTGAGTAAAAGATTTCTGATGTCATAGACACTCTTATAGATTAGTCTAAACTGAGAAAATAGTGAGTTGGAAAGGTCTGAAATTCTATATTTTAAAACTTATAAAATTTAAACCCCAATTTTAAACTTCTGGAAGTATGTTAAACAGTTTTTTGGAGTTCGAGTCTCGACTGTCAGTATTGGGGACAATGCCAAACTTGTTAATTAAAATTTGAGACGTTAACAACTAGAAGCTAACTGCAGACGCGAACTAAAATTTGTTAACAATCAGTAAAATTGCTGTTTTAACAGTCAGTTTTTCGTATTGACACATGATGTCTTGTGTTGAGAGGCATTGTGTCGATTTAACAGCAAATATGTTGTTTTGACGTCACATTTAAAAAATGTCAAAATTTAACATTCCTCCTGTATCATTGATACTAGGCTATATTGCCAGCAATACCTGGATATAATAGGTACTATACTATATATATCCGGATTCACGGATTAACTATACTATTGTGTACAGAAGATGTGTTGAAAGTCAAATGAACTTCAGCAATCACATGAGGACCGACTATTGGTATGAAAACACATATTATTCAGTCTTTTTACCTAGATATGATTATTATTTACCTGTTTCAGATTTTCAAGGTATTTAAAGCTAAGAATAATGTTCGAAGAGAAAAGAAGCATATAAGTATGATAAATAAATGTGTAGTAATAGCTATAAAAGCAAATTAAAAAACCATTTCAATTAGTATGACAGAAAATATATACGAACACATTTTAAAATTTGAGTAGTTTTTTCAAAACATTGGTATAATTATTAATGTGTTTTCTCAAGAAAGAGTTTGCGAATATAGGAATGGTACCGTAAGACAGCGGTTTATCTAAAAGCCGACCTTGATAATGGGATACAATAGGGGTTATTCAGTTCATACTTAATTTCTCTAGCCTTGTGATTGGATAGTTGGAGGCCAATCAAGGGCATCGGTGTTGAGAGAGCTTTGGTTAGGGAAGGGATAGGTATAAACACTTCCCACACGCGCTAAAAACTGTGTTTGTCTGGTTCTTTTTCTTCTACAATCCTGTGTAGGATTTTAAGGATTATTGTGATATGTTTATACAAATGGAAAATTAAGTAAATTTGGAGATAAGTAAATAATTACCGCAACTTTTCAAGGGAGTATATGTGGCTGCAAGAATATCGCAAGTAAAGTTATCAATTTTAATATTAATTAAAGGTAACTTGAAATAGAAATTTAACATAGACAGTCAGAATAAATGTAATACATCAATACATCAAGTTTGTGGTAAATATTTTCGGTGAAATTTAGTTAAATACATAGTTTTTTTAAATTACTGTTACAACTTTGAATCTGCCCCACAAGTAACAGGTGTAACCTATGTTTTACGATGAATTTGCAGTTCAGTTTATTCAGCCTCGTTTATACTAAAGAAAGGTTAATTTAATTTGGAATAAAATTAGAAATTTTTATTTATTTTATTTTCTAAGAAAGTTACATTTTTTGTTAAATTTCAATTTGGAATAAAGAACTTTAATTTATTTATTTAATTTTAAACAAAAACACACAATTTTTTCTTGAGATATATTCTTGAGATATATTTTTACAAAACAAGATCAAGCATTTGGGTATTAAATCTAAAAATTAAAATTATTAAAGGTGATTTTATTAAATTTCGATTTAATTTAAATTTATTAATAAACCATTTTTCAAGTAATTCAAGAAAGTATTCCCTTGCTGTCTATTTATATATATATATATATATATATATATATATATATATATATATATATATATATATATATATATATATATATATATATATAGACAGCAAGAACAGAGATTACGGATTCAAATCCTAGGGAGGTCCAAACATTAATATACTTGATATGCCGTGTATTTAAAAGCCGGTAAGCTAATATCTTAAGGTTTAAAAGAGAAAAATATATAGTAATTAACTTAGTCCAATTTGGTATGCCTAAAGAAGTCCAATTTAATTCACATTATTTTGCCACTTGTACATTCTTATTTATGTAATTCTTAATCTTAACTATATCTATTGAACTGAAATATTTCAATGTATAGTATATAACAAATAAGAGTTGTTTAGTAGTTTTTTATAACGTGTGTCGTAATTATGTTACCATCTATTAACACCACGTTATGTTATTTTCGTGATATAAACTACTGTGATCAACCAAACAATACACGTACGTTAAAAACTTTTATTAAACAAACTTTTTATCAGCTGACAAGTGATAGACTTAACTGTTGTTTTCATCGGTAGTTTAACAATAGCTTTTGTCTCGTCTGTTGTTTTCACAGGGCAAATCTATTGATTTTTCTTTGTTATTGCCAATCATAAATCTTTCACTGCTTTATATATTTTGTGAGATACCATGTTTTATTCGTTTGGAAGAACTATATTTATTTTCAACCGATAGAACATGTAGCCTCGCCTAAACTTTGTCTATAGTATCATGATGTAATATGACAATCTTGTATGGAAATTGAAAGTGTAGTAAAATCGGAAAAAGCAGTTTTGTTACTTATAATCTACATTATTCAAATGTTGAGTATTTAATTTTGAAGTAAATGCTCACCTTATACACCTTGAAGTACAGGACGTACTTTTCATACATAGATTAAAGTCTAACCTCAAAGATTGATACTTCTCTAATATGTTTGGGTATAAGTCAAGTTCTTTTTTGCGTAGACATGTATAACATCCGTCAATTATATTAAGTGATTAATCAATTTTACTAATAATTGATAATAAAATATATACTTGTAAAAATATTATTTTGTAGAGAATTTAGAAAATTATTATATTTTTAAGAGAGTGTGTCATACGATCGTGAGATACACATAACAAATTGTCCCAATAAAATTCTCTTTCTTGTCACAATTATTACACTTATGATATTTAAATTGAAGTTTGACTTCCAGTGAACGGTTCCAGATAATACAGATTTCATGCTCACGAGTAATATTTTCAGAACGATATACATATAAATGTTTAGTTGTTCATGTATTATATACTTCATTTGGGGTATATATGAAGGGTTAACTTCAATTTTAAATTGAATCATGTTTTGAGTTACATGAACATATGTTGTTAACATGAAGTATTCTTAATATATTTTTAGCGTGCTTTATTTCTTGCGTTGATAAAATTTCCAAACGTGATCTCCTTAAAAAAATGTGTTCTAAGTAAAAGAGTATACGGTCATCTGAGCAGTATTTTTCTTATTCATGAATGGTATACAGTATTACATTAGATTACGATTTAGAACAGTTAGCAACGTATTACAATAATAATATAGCTACTCATTCTTGTAAACGGCTTGTTTCGGGAGCAAATTACATTTCCCTTAATTTTGGGACTAAATATTCGTCCCTGGCATAATTGTTTAACCTCCAATAGTCTGGCAGTGGTCCAAGGACGTCGCCGTCATCAGAAACACTTCAGCTACTTCACGTCAACTATTTCAGGTGAAGCTGCTTACAAAACTAGTTTAAATTTTAATTTCTTGGTTAATTATCATATTCTTAGTTTATTTTGCCCTTTTTTTGTATACTATTACATTTATTTATTCTTTATTAAATCCTTGTTGATCTTCTCTCTTTGTCATTTGCTTTTTAAACACGTTTTTATCACTTTTTACTGTTGAAAGTAAATTAATAACTATCAATTGAACACTAACTATGGACAACCATTAAAAAAATATATGATCTTTTCGTCGTTAAAGAAATAAAGGACGTACATTCCGATCAGACTTTTGAGAAATCACTGGCAGGTAAATACTGTACGATTTGCACATTGCGTGTGAAAAAACTAACTCAATTCCATATCCTGGGTAATTTTAAGGTATTATATTATTTAATATAATAAAATTATTTAATTATTATTTTAAACGGTGGCCCACTAAGGTAGCTTATGTATCTTTTTAGGGTATTTAATCTTTTTTATCTCATTTAAACCTCAGCGTCCTAGCTATATCGGCTTCGATGTGCTCTGGTTTTTATTGTCAAAGTACATGATTGGACCTCCCCAGGATTTTAACTCGTGATCTCTCGGTTAGAGAGCCGAGACTATAACCATTAGACTCTACGAGGGAGGACAACTTTTAATTTTATAACCAATCAGCTGATAGTAAGTTGGTTAATAGATTGAGAGTAACAGCAACATATGACATATGACATATATGAGCAACACACCAGTTATTAGTAATCACCTGCTTTTCAACTAAAAAGAAAATACTTTCATAAGATTAACATTGGAACTATTGAAGCCAGTGACGCAGACCACTATAGTCGAATTTATTAAAAATCTTTGAAAGGCATATTTAAGTGTAGGAACTTTAAATTGACACCAAATGTATATATAATATAAACATTTTAGATACTTAAATTCGTGGTACAAAAATCGATCAGTTCTTTTAATAAACTAGATTTAGTAATTCCAACGTACTACGCAATAGTGGGGATACGATGAATCCCTGACAATTTCCCGCGTCAATGACTATGTGGTCAGCTGATTAGAAACAGCTGAGTCCACACTGGCCAGGCGGAAATCATCTCTGTTGTGTTGGCAGAATGTCAAGTCGATTCGCTTCTGCTGATGTTGTGGGAAACTTCTTAATCACGTTTACACACCGTCGGTTGACCTTAGATTCATTAGAGATTGACAATATTTGGCTGTGACTCTTACTTTATTTCTTTACAAACCGAATTCAGGTAAGTTTTTTGCACCTTAAAATTAGGTTGGATTTTCTATGAGTGATTATTGTCGTGATACTTATAAATCAACTTTCGTTTGGAAACAACCAAAATCCTATCTAACAGATTTTTTTTAATACTGCTAAAAAAAGAATACTTCTAGAAACACAGATTAAGCTGTTTGACATAATCTCACATGACAAAGAGCGTACTATCGTTCCTTCCCATCTATGGTTTCAAACAATCAGCTTAGTTATATGTTTGTTTTAGACAATGGTATTGTTATAAAAAAGGAAACAGTAAAATGGTATTGTATAAGGAAACATCGTTTTTCCAGACACTTGCCATCAAATATACAAGAAATCAGTAACGCTACGTTTTGAAATCTGCAAATCTGACCCCTTCCTCAGGTGGATACCTAATCTAATATATCTACAATGTAGGTTAAAATACAAATAATACCAGAGTGAACTGACACGTAAGTCAGGAAAAAAATAAACAAGTTGTGTGTCCACTGCATGCACACTATCTTTAAGAACGCGTACTTAACAAAACATACCCGAAAAGAAATCAGTTCAGAGTTTTGGTTATGAGAAATGTGTTAAATCGTGGTAAATCCCTCAAGATCTATCATATCTGATCTAAAATTACTTATGCCCTGCATAATTTTTTTAAGGAGAGACCAGTACTTTTTGAGCTTTATTCTGTCCGTCCTCGCGGAACACTGGCCTGTGTGAGGATCTTATCAAACAGAATAAGGAGGAAAGCCGATACAGTTCAAGGTCGATGGTACTGATAAAAAGTGCAACGGTCACAGTCAGGATTTGAACCTGCGCTATCTCTAACACAGACCCAAAGTCCAATGTCTTAGACCACTCGGCCATCGGTACTACTAAAAATTGCCTATTAAAACTATTATATTTACACTTTTATTACAAACTTTCAATTCCACTACCTCTATCCATTCTTTGAGCTGAAAGTAAACTTTCTGCTGATGTATAATCAGCGAATTTGTAATAATGATTATGTTTGATTTAACTGGAATGTCAGCTGTTTTGAATAATCCCCTAGATAATCAATTGGCGCATAACATAAAATATTTTCAGTCTGTCTGTCAGTCACTATAGATGAGGTAACATGTTTGTTCCATAACACCCGCCAACACAATGATACAACTTTTTGACACGAATAGACGTTTGGGAATATGCCTATTTGGGTGTATCTATAAATGTGTCTGTCAGTCATTCTAACAACTTGCCAGTAGGGAGGGCCAAACGCGTGGACCGATTCTCAAGATATTTGGCATGATCCCTGGTGCACAAACTGTCCAAGCAGTCTTTGTAGTGTATATGTCTGATGTAAGATTATAATTCTTCGTAAATGTATGATGCACCAGAAACTATTTGAGTAAAGTCTACTATTTTGCTTTAAAAAGAAAATATTGATCCATAATTTTCTGAAATTTATAATGTAGGAGTACGCCACACACATGTTACGTAACAGCCTTCACTGAGGTTGCATGCAATTTATAAACTCTATACGCCATTACGTTATGGATATGCCCTGCAAATAGACAGGTAAAAGATCATACAATAAAGAAATGTATAATTAACTCGGCGTACAAAAGAGAAATTGTGGCAGCTTACTGAGTGTTTGGTTTCGATGGCGCTTAGCCAAATTCCATGATAGGACATTAACCATCATAGAATTCATTCTTGTCTATGCAAAAATGAAAATTCATAAAAAATATCATCTACAGGTGAAATTTTACTCGAGATTTCTAGCCACACAAACAACTTTGTTCATTTAGTTATTTTCGAGACATTGATTAAATATCAAAGTTTGGATTATCAAGGAAGGGCAGCCTAATACAACGCAAGAGTGAGTTGAAATCCAATATTGCCACCCTTTAACATTGGCTTTCCCCTACTTTTGTCTGTTGCTGTATCAATAAAATTCAAACGCTCATATCTCATACGATTGGACTTATTTTTTTTACAATTTATTCATTCTGCTAATTTCTCGTTTCCAACCTACTTACCCATAAGGGAAATGCAAAAATATTCACAATCCTTTGGAATAACACGCACCATCATTGAAATCAGTGTTACCAATTCATAAATGAAGCTCCAAGCAAGATTTTAAGCCTATAGACCAGTTTCAAGATATCGCGTTGGCAGACAGACAAATACACAGACAGAAATTAATTTCATCAGCCCTTCAAGTGGTAGGCTTCGCTAACGCTCTGCTAATTACATTTGCGTACCACACAGCTCACTAAGAGGCGAGAAGTAGAGGTTGTAAGTTAATCTGATGACGCCTACTCATATAAATGGTAAACTATTAATCTATAAATTCAGAAAAAAGTATAACTCAACGAATTGTGAATTAAACAGTCCATATATACGATATGGATTTCACGGAACTCTGAATATTGTACGATATTCAATATGTATCGTGAGACGTTAGCCCTGTATCACACAAATGTATATTTTTTCACAAATATCCGAACAGATAAGTGAGAGAATGTCTTATTTTAGGCATAGTTAGGGACAAAAGTTTTCTCTAGTTTAACCTGCGAACCAACGGCTTTAATTCACAACCACCAATGGCTGAGCAGGCGGGCTGCTTGCAAGGTCTGGATCGCTCAGCGGTCACCCATTCAATCAGCAACCAACGTTGCTGACCCGATCATCTTACGATAACCGCACCCGCTACACTGCGCCATAGTGACGTATACATGGGAGGCTCAACTTATAAATCCTTGCTTTGTTACACGTCCATATAATGAACTTGACGATCTTGGACAATTCCCAAACTAATACTTCTTCTAGTCAAGAAGTATAAATGTTGCTCGGCATATTTTATAAGGAATTCACATTTGGTATTTTTGCCAACTCCCAAACGGCAAAAATATTTGGAACTGATCCAATGTCTCACCAAACGTTACAAAAACCGTTTTCCTGTAGTAAAGCAAGTGAATTACGTCTCTAGAATAATAGAAACATGATGGACCGGTAACCAAGAGTGTTTTTTTATTATAAAACACAAATGCTTAAATATTTTATTACTGTAGTCAGGTATTTAAATTGTTCATTCCACTGCCCAAAGTCACTGAAGTCGAATTCTGATCTAGAAACAAATTTTTACTTACCAAAGTTACACATACAGCTAGGAATCCTAATAGTACTGTGCCTAATCCCACTGTTCTGTTTGATAAGATCTTCGTGCAGACCAATACCTGATAACGGTTACAATAAATCTGAAAAAGGAAAGGCCTCTAAAACTTACCCAATCCTATCTCTCTGACACGCATGTAACAATCTAGCTTACCCGAAGTCAAAATGTATCTAGATGTACTTTACCTATGCCATCAGGTAAAGTGGAACTGATCTTAAGAATGGGATGTTACTGTCACGTAAGTTTGTTTTATTAGATGAACCGTTTATTAAAAATCTATTACGATAGGCGATGTGATTATTGAAAGTTACGATATTGAGTAGGTTAAACTGTGAGTTGGATAGGTAAATACTCGATGCAACATATTAACACTGCAGTAATTTAATTGCCGAGCCAACACTATGCCGCTTGATTGCAGCGCCAACAAATCACCCGAAACACTGCAGTAATGCCTATTGCCGTGCAAACACAATGCCGCTTGACTGCAACGCAAAGTAGTCACCCGAAACACTGCAGGAATGTCTATTGCCGTGCCAACACAATGCCGCTTGACTTCAGCGCCAAAAAATCACCCGAAACATATGCAGTAATTACTATTGCTGTGCCAACACAATGCCGCTTGACTGCAACGCAAAGTAGTCACCTGAAACACTGCAGGAATGTCTATTGCCGTGCCAACACAATGCCGCTTGACTGCAGCGCCAACGAATCACCCGAGTGATTTTTGCTGACTGAGCAATACAACAACAACGAAATGTTCGTTCTGATTTAATATATGATTCTTAAATTTTCCTGCCAATAATATACCAAAATATGTGTAAATATATAAAGTAATGCACAAGTACCCAAAGATGGCCTGGAAACCATTTACTGGAATTCGTTCACCTTCAATATATCTATATAAGTTTAAATAATAATTATGTAACATTATCAGAGAATAGTATCCTAGAATTATGAAAGCAGCGAAAAGAAAACATAAAGCATCCCACATCAGCCCGGGAAATCAATAAATTATATAAAACGTGTTTTTTAAATATATCAAACATTTGAAAGGATATTCTATCCAGAATCGCAGTGATACGACGCTATAGACAATGAGAATAAAAATGCTACAGTTGTCTTTTGAATAGTTCACGGCTTTCCTAAACCGAGTCACATATTTAACGGAGACATCTTTTGTTCTTGTTTTTTTTTCAAATGATCTGTCCTTATAAAAATTCTCTGATTGTTGGTATTAAAACTTTCGGTTGTATATTTTACTTTGATACAAAAAAATACTAGGAGGGACTTTTGATCTTGACGTTTGTGTATTCTATACGTTCCGGAATAGGGCCATACCGGTCGTTTTTTTAGAAACATTAGGTTTGGTGTTTCTGTGTCATTGCTCTTTGCTTGCGAAAGTAAAATTGAGGCTAATAAGTTTTTATTTTCATTTTTCCATACGTTTATTTGACCATTAGCAATGGATATTGTTTGGATGAAAAATATATTGGCGCATACTTTTGCATTAATTTATTAACCTGCCAAATTTCCCAAAAAATCACGGGTTAACGCTTCTTTAATAATTAAAAAGGTTTTTTTTTGTTAACTTCATTTAAAAAAATTCACATTTTGCGTACTATATCTTTTTCTTTCCTTCTTTTTAAAATAGGACTTATTAATGTTTAAGGTTCTAGTCTGAAATTTAAAGGAAGAAAATGATTATCTAGAATTTTTAGATATCAACAAACACGTTACATAAATCTCTTTGTTCCACATAAACTAGAGAACTTCAAAATTATAATCTTTGTTCAAAATACTTCAAAGGGAATCAAATTAAAAAAAAGAGTTTGTTTTATACTTTTTGGATAATCCTTAATGTACGACCTAAACATGGTATATTTATGTTAATTGTAACTCTAGTTTCAGGAATTGGGCAATCTTAACCAGTTTAGACAGGGCGATACTCACAGACCACTACCAGTGTAAACAGGTTCGTTGTTACCAGGCAATAACAATATATCACGTGACTTTGGTATTTCCGGGGTGGTTCCTTGTTGTCTTGTTGTGTTGATGACCGCAAAACTGAATTAGTTTTATCTGGATTTCCCATTTTTGGTTGAAATATAACTAAATACTTTTAGTTACTTATTTATGGCTAATTAAAAACAAATATGTGGTATGCCTGTGTAACATTAATACAGGGAGTTTGAAAAACCTTCCCAATTTTAACGTGTCCTAGAATCTGTTACATAAGTGATATACCAACTATTTCTAGTTCGTGATTCTTCACAATCATCCCTATCTGCTCCTAATTTGTTTCAACAAAACGGCGCCACCACGTCATTAATAGTAAAACCTGTGCGCATGTCTCTCGGACTTACTTTCGCTTGCAAGAAAAGGCGGATATAAGGAAAACTGACCCAATGCCTTGGGTCACCACGAAAACCAGACAACCCCACTGGATTATTTCTTATTGGGGGGTCACATTAGATGTGTCTATTGTGAAACTATCAGATACAATTGATCATTTACGGAAAGGAATAATTAAGCGGGCGGGTGTTGTGGCGAATTTATACATCGTAAATGTTTTGATAAAATATCTGGTGAGGGAAGTGGAATATCGCCTTTATGTGTGAAGGGGCAACAAGTTTAGTTTCAGTTATATAAATATAAAAAATGTATTTCATTGTTTAAAATTTTTAATATTTGACAATGGGCATATATTTGGAAAGGATACAAATGATTTCGGACATTTGCAATCAGTTATATGGAATATAACACTGTTTCGAGGTTAGAAATCTGTCTTCTTATACCCTGTTCAAATAATGTCGTTAATTTTAATTACCATTTAAAAAGTATATTTCCGCAAAACGTTAATGGAATTTTGTGTTATGGAAATTTAGAGTGCTTTTTTGGACACATTGATAAAGGAGGGTAGCAAACACTTCTAAAACGCAGTGTGTACATTTTGTAACATGTAGGGATGGCAAATGTAAATGTAAGGGAAAAATATCCGGTACCATTTTTATAAACAATAAAATCACACACTATCACGGATTCAACAAAATTAAGGATTCTTGGAATTTTTGGAAACTGTACAATTGAATTATTACAAAGGCTATGGATATTCTGTACTATATTTATACTATTAATTAACAATTAATTAGATAATAAATTAAGGCAATGCCGGAATTTCATATTTCAACAAAAACCGTAATAATGTAATTGTTTTGATGAAATAACTGCATTGTCATCGCTTCATTTATCCTCCGCACTGATAGCCGACCCTGTTATTGGACGTATGTATCACTGTGATTGCGAATTAATAAAATTTGAGTGGTCGGTTTGTAGAATCACGCCACTGCTGCGTCCGCCACAATTTACCACTGTCCAATTTAGTTGTCAGGGTCTACCTAGGAAACCATTGCCTCCAATTTAACTGATACCATGGATCCTGGACCTTAACTCGGCACATCGTATTACACCAAGATTTGGTTGGCATTTACCCTTATTTTGTATCAAATGTTTCTATTTAGTTTCAAGAACTATGATGATTAAACCAGCTGGGTTATTAATAAAGCATTATTAGTTATTTTCACATATCTACTAATTATGTTTATGTTGAAACAGTTCGCACACCACACCACATCTCACTCACACACCACAACACACACACACACCCACACTACACACACACACACACACTACACACACACACACACAAAGGTTTAATTACGAGTCATGGTAAACTTTTAAAGTTATTTCACTTCAACTTCTTTGAGCTATCATTAGTTATGCACCCTTATAAATCTTCATAACTATAAGCAAAGTTTTTATTCCATGTTTCTTTATTTTCAAGTAAAGCCAATTTTAGTCTTCATATAAATGTGACATTTTGATGTCAATTTAGCTACAAACACTATAATTAGTTCTTCGTTTTGAGTTTCGTTTATTGACGATGGAAGGAAGGCTTGAAAGGGATAACACGATTTCGGACATTTGCACATCATTATAGGTTACAAAATTTCATATAACACAACGTTTCGAGGATTGGAACTGTATCCCTCTTCGTCTCAGGGCGGGGAGGAAGGTATTCGATACATACAAAATATAAAACAACAGAACCAGAAAGAAGGGATAATAAGGGATAGAAAAGGGGTTGGAAACCTAACCCAAAAGGTTGTAAGAGGATCAAACAACCACACATCCCCCCACCAACCCCCCCCCCCCCCAACAACTAGCCCAGGCTTACAGTGGGTATACTAACAAAAAATGTCGATGTCGGCTCTTTCATCGGACAACGCGTATCTGAAACAATTGGGACAAGGAGAGGCGATAGGTCAAGGAGGAAAGAGAGCGCTAAAAAGGGGTAAAGGCGCTTCGGCCAAAAGGTTTGGTGGTCTCGGCCTTAGTGGTCATGGTGTCATGGTTTCTGAACGAATTTTGTTTGGTTGAGGTTTGTTTAGTTGCTAATGTCTTTATATAAGTTTCCTAGTTTAGTTCTTTTCTTAATATTGGTACCCAAAGTAGGTCTAAACACTCATAGTTGACAGATTTGATTTTGGCGGTTGGATCTGCTAAATGTTTTTTGGATGTGAGTCTCCAATAAGTTTGTGTGTTTGAAAAAAGTTCTCTCTCGCGGTTGTGTAACTATGCCAAATTTATATTTTTTTTTTTTAATTATATTTTTTTTTTATGTGGTTCTTGTCAGTACCAGCAATACTGAGAAATTTTTAGTTCCTTTTTTCGTATTGTTTTTATTGGTTATTTTCGGTCTCGCCTATTTATTACTATAATTAATGCGTTTAAATTGAAAAAAAAGAAAAACTCTAATATTTACAATCTTTAAGTGGTTTCTTATGTAATATTGACTGGTATTGCAAACTTATCTCCGATACCTCAATTTAAATATCTGTCTTTACCTAATCTAACAGCTACCAGTTTTTGCATAGGTAAAATATATGTTTATAAAAGTGAATTGATTCCAGAATTAAATTTTTGGACACGATGGGTTTAAAATTTCCACCTCATATAATATTCCGACTGCAGGAAATCGAGTTTTCTACTTATTAATGTCTTTATATAATTTCAAAATACCTTGTTTTTTCGTCTCTTCTTTTCTACCTATAAGGGACAGTCTTTGAGATATAATTTTTGTACATATTTGTTCATTATATAAATTTTCCCAAGTATTCGATTGTAAAGAATTAAGTTTTTACAGGATTTTTTGCGTTATAAAAACACCAAGCATGTTCCTGTTACAGGTTCATCGTGTAATGTATATTATTATTTTGGACGTTTTAAAAAGGCTTTATTAGCAGCCATATTTATTACTTAAAATAGTTAATTTTTCATCTTGGTTATTTTACTTTTGCTTTTAAATATTTACGTTTGTTTTTATTTTATTTATAGTTTCCATATCACATTTATTTACTGCATTCTGTGTCATAAGATCAAAAATATTTTTACATGAAAGGAAATATCAATTGATGCCTTTATATATTACATTTTGATTAATACAACCTTGAACTCGATTAACTAACACAATTCAAAACGAATTTTTCCGCTAAATTCGAACATGTGGGCTATTGTATTTCCCACAAATTTGTATTATAATTTAGTTAGTCTTAGCACACAACGATAAGTTGAGATTTTATTGATTGCAACTGTAAATTTGACTACGTGAGAAATATCGCCAAACGTATTTTTGACTGGCTTAAACTTACTCCAAAAATATTAGTCATTTTGAACATTTTATAGCACTTTGATGAATTTTGAAAGGTTGCCAAAATTAATTGTATTACTGGTATACTGAATCGTTACGATAGTTTCTCAGTTTCATAAAAACATTTACAATGTATTATACTATTAATTGGACAAAACATTTTGTTCTGATAAGTTTAGTGACTAAAATTAGTATTTTCGTATGATTTCCATATTGTATATTATATTCTCACATGTAAACATTTAATTTTCGGTTTCTTTGAAGAGAAAACTCCATGTAACCTTTATTTACCATTAGTGTTTGAGAAAAATCCATTTAATCTTGGGCGCGGTTTACTTTCTCTAAGTACTTACTGTCCTTCAATCCTATAAAAATAGAAAGTATTATATTTACTAGTTAAAATGGTAACTGCAACAGTGTGCTAGTTGATATCGACACATTTTTACGTGATGATAATACGGCTGCATGAAGAAACTGCACGATCTGCTAATAGGGCTGGATTTCATAACCAAGCTGGAAGACAGGTTTCGATGTGTAGATGTACGTGGATAAAAAAAATAAGGAAAAATTAGAGCGTCTCAAGCGGAGCCTTGAGGAGCTCCTCGATTGCGCCAACGAAGCTTTGAGGCAAATAATAAAACCAGCTCGTGGTTAAATCTACATAGATGTTATTTGGTTGTGGGGACAGGTTGTTTTATTATACAAATGAGATTACGATAAATTCCAAAAGAAAAAACCAATTCCAAAAAAGCCATCCAGGGGGCTTGTGTAACGGTTTTTAAGCAGTCGAGGTAAATTAATGCCAGTATGATCTTGTCACTCAAACCGCAAGGTCCAATGCTAAAACCGACATCCAAATATTTGACGGTCGAACAAGTTATATGAAGCCATCTAGTTGTGAATAGATAAGATAGTAAAAATCTTTTGTAAAGGAAACATCAAAAAAATTATTAGGAATATTTCATTAATACGATATCAATTATGAGTTATTGTTCTACAACTGTAGGGGGGGGGGGGGGGGGGGGGGAGAGTTTGTAAAAATCACTTTGTACATTTACCTTCTCGCATGTATCAATATAGGGAGAAATATGTGTTATTAAAAAAAACTGCACTTCATCAACAATTGGATGGAAACCTCAGAGAGCGTCTCAATAGTCGGATATGATAACTCTTTTGTATATACAATATCTTTTCACCTTTTTCTAAAGTCAGTTAGTATACACCTTTAAAATTTAAAACCTATCACCATATTACCGTTGTATGAAACCTTCAAGATAAAACCCTCAAACGAATCTATCAAATTATTCTCAAGGAAATCTACCATTAATTCTTTACCCTTTAGAAGTTACTTAGGTCATACTCTAAACAGAAAAATTGAAGGATTGATGTGCTTCTTTCATTTGAAAGTATTATTAAAATGGGAATATTGATAATAAAAGTTAACTTTTATTCCAAAGGAGGTTCTTAAAGATAATTACAATTTACCTATGGTTTTTTAAAAGCAGTAGGGAGATCAAATCATTGTAAAATAATCTATCATTCTTGGCAGAATGATTTATATGTAAAAGTTAATTTTTAATTTGTTGTATTTTTTATTATACTTGGAGTTTTTAAAGACAAGTGTTTTTAAATATATCAACACTTGAAAGGATATCTATCCCAGAATGCAGTAGATACGACGTATAGCAATGAGAATAAAAATGCTATAGTTGTTATTGTAGTTCGGCTTTCCTAACCGAGTCACATATTTAACGAGCATCTTTTGTTCTTGTGTTTTTCAAATGATCTGTCCTTATAAAATTCTGTTTGTTGGTATAAAACTTGGTGTATATTTTACTTTGATACAAAAAATACTAGAGGACTTTTGATTTGACGTTTGTGTATTCTACGTTCGGAGCCATACGTCGTTTTTTAAACATTAGGTTTGGTGTTTCTGTTTCATTGCTCTTTGCTTGCGAAAGTAAATTGAGCTAATAAGTTTTTATTTTCATTTTTCCATACGTTTATTGACCATTAGCAATGGATATTGTTGGATGAAAAATATATTGGCGCATACTTTTGCATTATTATTAACCCTGCAATTTCCCAAAAATCACGGTTAAGCTTCTTTAAATATTAAAGTACTCATTTCAAAATTCACATTTTGCGTATATCTTTTCTTTCCTCTTTTAAATACGACTATTAATGTTTAAGTTTAGTCTGAAATTTAAGGAAGAAATTATTATCTAGAATTTTTAGATATCGCAACGTTACATAAATCTCTTTGTTCCACATAACTAGAGAACTTCAAAATAAAATCTTTGTTCAAAATCCCTCAAAGGGAATCAAATTAAAAAAGAGTTGTTTTCTACTTTTTGGATATCCTTAATGTACGACCTAAACATGTTATTTATGTAATTTAACTCTAGTTTCGGAATTGGCATAACAGTTAGACAGGCGATACTCAGAGACACTACCAGTGTAACGGTCGTTGTTACAGGCAATAACAATATATCACGTGACTTTGGCATTGCCGGGTGGTTCCTTGTTGTCTTGTTGTGTTGATGACCGCAAACTGAATTAATTTATCTGGATTTCCATTTTGGTGAAATATAACTAAATACTTTTATTACTGGCAATAAAACAAATATGTGGTATGCCTTAACATAATACAGGGATTTTGAAAACCTTCCCAATTTTAATGTGTCCTAGAATCTGTGCAAAGTGATATACACTATTCTAGTTCGTGATCTTCACAATCATGTTAGTTCCATTGATGACTGCCACAGACTTCAGGTCAGTCTGCGTAGTATCTACGATTGGTGTGGTTGGAACAGCATGAAACTTAATATTAAGAAATGTCACGCCATATCCTTTCATCGTTCCGCTGGATTCATCCACTATGAGTACTCGCTTGATGGTTCATCGTTGGAGAGAGCTTATTCCACACGTGATTTAGGTGTTATCCTGTCTGCCAACCTGAGCCCAAATGACCACATTGACTCAATCATTAACAAGGCTTCTCGGATGCTCGGATTTGTTATCAGGACTTCAAGAAAGGGACTTAGCATCGAAGCAATGAAAACAGTGTATGTGTCCTTGGTGAGATCTGTATTGGAGTTTGGCAGTGTAGTGTGGTCACCTTATCAACTAGGTCAGATTTAAAGACTGCAACGAATTCAGGATAGGTTTGTGCGTGTGGTCGGGGTCAGATTGGGTTTCGAGTATTTGGATGTGCCGGTGCGTGCTGTGGAAGAGTTTCTGGGCCTGAATCCTCTCATTGTGAGAAGGCAGTTGCACGACCTGACATTTCTTCAGAGGGTGCTTGTTGGTGATCTGGACTGTCCTGCCTTGCTTCGTTTGATCAACATCAGAGTTCCCGGCCGGACTCGCTCCGCGGACTTCTTCTGTCGTCCCTCATGTTCTACCAACCATGAATTGAACAGCGTCATCCCTCGTCTGCACAGGCTTGGAAATCTGGTCTCCGCGAACTATGATTTCTTCTACGACAGCACCTCTAGTCTGAGGACTTTATTCCTATCCTTAGAGCACTGACTTCCGAAATCTATAACCAATAGCGGCACTTAACTGATTTCGGGTGTACTTCATTAACAAAGCTCATATCTGTCTTTATTATTTATTGTATTGTATTTATTTTAATCGTCTCTTAGGCTATTGTGTATTCGGCATCTTCTGTTATTAATTATTTAAATTGTTATGTATTTATCTTTTCCGTAGCATGTTCAAGTTGTTACGTATTTGTAGTAGTTACTAGTATATATTACATTGTTAATTTTTCATAGTCTATTAGTGTTATCGTTGACTATCATTATGTTGTTATCAATTGTTTTCGTCTTCTGTTATTAATTATTTAAATTGTTATGTATTTATCTTTTCCGTAGCATGTTCAAGTTGTTACGTATTTATAGTAGTTACTAGTATATATTACATTGTTAATTTTTCATAGTCTATTAGTGTTATCGTTGACTATCATTATGTTGTTATCAATTGTTTTCGTTTCTGGTTCTTGGTGTTACTCATATATCTAGTTATGTTATTTTCATTAAGGATCTAGCTTTTTACTGTACAATTTTGTTAATGTTACTTATTAGTGTTTTCGTTGTCTATCTTATGTTGTAATCAATTGTATTCGTTTCTGGTATTTAGTGTCACTCATCTATCCAGTTTGTTATTTTCATTAAGTATCTAGCTTTTTACTATACAATCTTGTTAATATTACCTATTATATATTTATCCATAATCTAATTGTAGTCATGATGGCTTTTATTTTATTATTGCAGACAGCCATCTGCAATCTGTGTTTAGTTTTGTAATTGGCGTATTGCCGTGAATAAATAAATAAATAAATAAAATCCATCCATCTGCTCTCTAATTTGTTTCAACAAAACGGCGCCCCACGTCATTAAAGTAAACCTGTGCGCATGTCTCTCGACTTTCGCTTGCAAGAAAGGCGGATAAGACTGACCCAATGCCTTGGTCACCACGAAACCCAGACAACCCCACTGGATTATTTCTTATGGGGTCACATAGAATGTGTCTATTGTGAAATATCAGAGACATTGATCATTTACGGAAAAGAATAATAGCGGCGGTTGTGGCAATTACATCGTAAATGTTGATAAATATCTGGTGAGAAGTGGACTATCGCCTTTATGTGTGAAGGGCAACAAGTTTAGTTTCAGTTATATAAATATAAAAATGTATTTATTGTTAAATTTTAATATTGACAATGGATAATTTGAAAGGATACAAAGATTTCGGACATTTGCAATCGTTATATGGAATATAACACTGTTTCGAGGTTAGAAATCTGTCTTCTTCTCCCCTGTTCAAATAATGTCGTTAATTTATTACATTAAAAGTATATTTCCGCAAAACGTTAAGAATTTTGTGTTATGAATTTAGAGGTTTTTGACACATGATAAAGAGGGTAGCAAACACTTCTAAAACGCAGTGTTACATTTTGTAACATGTAGCGATGGCAAATGTAAATGTAAGGGAAAATATCCCGGTACATTTTTATAAACAATAAATCAAACACTATCAGGATTCAACAAAATAAGATTTTGGAATTTTGGAAACTGTACAATTGATTATTACAAAGCTATGGAAAATCTGTACTATATTTATACTATTAATACAATTAATTAGTAATAAATTAAGCAATGCCGAATTTCATATTTCACAAAACCGTAATAATGTAATGTTTTGATGAAATACTGCATTCTCAATCATTTATCCCGCCTGATAGCGACCTGTTATGACGTATGTATCACGTGATTGAATTAATAAATTTGATTGGTCGGTGTAGATCACGCCACGCTGCGTCCGCCACAATTACCACTGTCCAATTAGTTGTCAGGTCACCTAGAAACCATGCTCCAATTTAACTGATACCATGGATCCTGGACCTTAACTCGGCACATCGTATTACACAATTTTTTTCCATATACAATTATGTTTATTTGAAAACAGTTCGCACACACACACACACACACACACACACACACACACACACACACACACACACACACACACACACACACACACACAAAGGTTTATTACGAGTCATGGTAAACTTTTAAAGTTATTTCACTTCACTTCTTTGAGCTATCATTAGTTGCACCCTATAAACTTCATAACTATAGCAAGTTTTTATTCCATGTTTCTTTATTTCAAGTAAAGCCATTTTAGTCTTCATATAAAGTGACATGTTTGATTCATTTAGCTACAACACTATAATTAGTTCTTCGTTTTGAGTTCGTTATTGACGATGGAAGGCTTGAAAGGATAACACGATTTCGGACATTTGCACATCATTATAGGTTACAAAATTTATAACACAACGTTTCGAGGATTGGAATGTATCCTCTTCGTCAGGCGGGGAAGGTATTGATACATACAAATATAAACAACAGAAAGAAGGAAATAAGGGATAGAAAAGGGTTGAAACCTACCCAAAAGGTAGTAAGAGGATCACAACCACACATCACACTAGCCCAGGCTACAGTGGGATACTAACAAAAATGTCGATGTCGGCTCTTTCATCGGCACCGCGTATCTGAAACAATGGGACAAGGAAGGCGATAGTCAGGAGGAAGAAGGGGTAAAGGCGCTTCCGGCCAAAAGTTTTGGTCCTAGGCCTTAGAGTCATGGTGTCATGGTTTCTGTACGAATTTTGTTGGTTGAGGTTTGTTTAGTTGCTAAAATCTTTATAAGTTTCCTAGTTAGTTCTTTTTTAATATTGGTACCCAAAGTAATCTAACCTCAAGTGAAGATTGATTTGGCAGTTGGTCTGCTAATTTTATGTATGTAGTCTCAATAAGTTTGTGTTTGAAAAAGTTCTCTTCGCGGTGTACTATGCCATTTCATGTGATTATTGTCAGACCAGCAATACTGAGAAATTTTAGTCCTTTTTTCGTATTGTTTTTATTGGTATTTTGGTCTCGCCTATTTATTACTATAATTAATGCGTTAAATTGAAAAAAAAGAAAAACTATATTACAATCTTAAGTGGTTCTTATGTAATATTGACTGTATTACAACTTATCTCCGTACTCAATTTAAAATCTGTCTTACTATCTACAGCTACCAGATTGCATAGTAAAATATATGTTTATAAAAGTGAATTGATTCCAGAATTAAATTTTTGACACATTGGGTTAAAATTTCCACCTCATATAATATTCCGCTGCGGAATCGAGTTTTCTACTTATTAATGTCTTTATATATTTCAAAATACCTGTTTTTTTTCGTCTTTTCTACTATAAGGACAGTCTTGATATAATTTTTGTACATATTTTTCAAATAAATATCCCAGTATTCGATGTAAGAATAAGTTTTACAGATTTTCGTATAAAACCAGCATGTCTGTACAGTTCATCGTGAATGTATATTATTTATTTTGGATTGTTTTAAAAGCTTTATAGCAGCCAAATTTATACTTAAAATAGTAATTTTTATCTTGTTATTTACTTTTGCTTAAATATTACGTTGTTTTATTTTATTATAGTTTCCATATCACTTTATTTACTGCATTCTGTGTCATAGATCAAAAATATTTTACAGAAATATCAATTGATGCCTTTATATATTACATTTTGATAATACAATTGAACACATTAACTAACACAATTCAAACAATTTTCCGCTAAATTCGACATGGCTATTGTATTTCCACAAATTTTATTATAATTTAGTTAGTCTTAGCCACGATAAGTTGAGATTTTATTGATTGCAACTGTAATTTGCTAGTGAGAAAACGCAAACGTATTTTTGAGGCTTAACTTACTCCAAAATATTAGTATTTTTAACATTTTATACACTTGATGAATTTTTAAGGTTGCCAAAATTTTATTACTTGTACTGAATCGTACGAGTTTCGCAGTTCATAAAACATTTGCAATGATTATAAATTAATTGGACAACATTTTTGTTCTGATAAGTTTGTGACTAAATAGTCTTTTCGTATGATTCCATATTGAATATTATATTTCACATGTAACATTTAATTTTTGTTTCTTTGAAGAGAACTCCTGTACTTATACATTATGTATATGAGAAAATCATAATCTTGGTCGGTTTACTTTCTCTAAGTACTACTGTCTTCAATCCTATAAAAAATGAAGTATTATATTACTAGTTAAAAGTAACTGCAACAGTGTGCTAGTTGATATCGACACATTTTTACGTATGATAATCGGCTGCTTGAAGAACTGCACGATCTGCTACTAGGGCTGATTCATACCAAGCTGGAAGACAGGATCGATGTTACGTGATAAAAAAAATAAGAAAAATAGAGCGTCTCAAGCGGAGCCTTGAGGAGCTCCTCGATTGGCAACGAAGCTTTGAGGAAATAATAAACCAGCTCGTGATCTACATAGATGTTATTTGTTGTGGGGATAGGATGTTTATATACAAAGAGATTACGATAAATTCAAAAGAAAAACCTATTCCAAAAAAGGCCATCCAGGGGGCTTGTGTAACGGTTTTAAGCAGTCGAGGTAAATAATGCCAGTCTGATCTTGTCACCCAACCGCAGGTCACTGCTAAAAACGACATCAAATATTTGACGGTCGAACAAGCTTATATGAAGCCATCTAGATGTGAATAGATAAGATAGTAAAACTCTTGTAAAGGAAACATCAAAAAACTATTAGGAATATCATTAATACGATATCAATATGAGTTATTGTTCTAAAACTGTAGAGAGTTTGAAATCACTTTTTACAGTTACTTCTCCATTTATCCATATAGGAGAAATATGTGTTATTAAAAAAACTCCATATCAACAATGATGGAAACTCAGGAGCGTCAATATCGGATATGATAATCTTTTTACATATCTTTTCACCTTTTCAAAGTGTTAGTATACACCTTTAAAAATTTAAAACCTATCACCATATTACCTTTGTATGAAACTTCAAGATAAAACCCTCAAACGAATCTACAATTATTCTCAAGAAATCTACCATTATTCTTACCCTTTAGAAGTTACGTCATACTCTAAACAGAAAATGAAGGATTGATTTGCTTCTCATTGAAGTATTATTCAAAATGGAATATTGATAAAAGCTAACTTTTATTCCAAAGGAGTCTTAAAGATAATTACAATTTCATATGGTTTTAAAGCAAAGGGAGATCAAATCATTGTAAAAAAATCAATACGTTCTGGCAGATGATTTAATATGTAAAAGTTAATTTTTTATTTAGTTGTATTTTTTATTATACTGGAGTTTTAAAGAAAGACATCCTAGAGGAGGCAATTATACGAAATGATTATTTTATATAATATCTTAATGTTTTTTGATTTATATAAATTACACCGTTAAACAAAAGCATGCCAGTTCAATGTTTTACGAAAAACATAACGTAAATCAGAAAATTAGTTTATTCAAAGATCAATTATGAGTACTATAAGAGATGTTACTTCAGTGCGTTACATAGTATACTCTTAGAATTTTGGAATCTTTTGTTACTTTGGTAGTCGTATATTGAGCAAAAAACTAGCTAGCATAATTCAAACAGTTCTTTTTCATTCGTGCATATTATTTAGATTAAAATAATTGTACTTAATTTAGATGTTTAGTTAAATACAAATTTTTAATTTCACATTCGTTACAAAAATTAAGGTGGGAGTTTGAGGAATGAATAACGAGAATTGCATTGAGTTTGTTACAACACACGAACTCTGAGATGAAATAGATGTGGAATGTCAGAGACAGCTGTCAACCAGCCAACCTTCGACAGTTTGTTGGTTGACTACCACTGATTGTAAACAGCTGCTCTATTACTAACCAGGAAATTGCAACAGCTGGTGAAATGTGAGGTTATTTTCTCTGTTACGTCATGCGTCACAAACAGCTCGGGAGTTCTTTAAAATGTGTTTTGATGTTCGTTTTGATAACGAACGAAGTTTATAATTATAATAATTATATATCAAATTTCTTTACGTTCTTTATTATACTGACAACAAAATGTAATGGAAAATCTCTTTATATTAGGATAGTAATTACCCGTGGTTTCGCACTTAACTTCATTTTTTTAAACAGGAACACTATAATCATATTGTTTGAAATGGCATTCCAAACAATCCTGAATAAATCATTGCCACTTAAAGGTGATTTATAGCTTGATCTATCTCTTGAAGTTCAAAGATGGGACACTTAAAAACCATATAGTAAGGCCCGACAAATGAATTTGCTAAGATGTAGTTTTATAAAAAGTACTACGGCTTGATTGGAAACATAACTTTTTATGTACTTTTTATGATTGGGTTCAGGATGACCTCCCTATTGGAAACAATATATAAAACTATCCTTAATTAACTGGACAGTATTGATTACGGAGTTTGAAATTTCCAAATGACTATAATTTATTTACTTCGCAGTTACTGTGGAAAACTTCTTAGTATGTATCAGGATTCCAGAAACGCCCCTATGGGAGTAATTTGAAAAGAAGACAATATCAAAAATCCGCCCTGGAGTAACCGCACAGGATTGAATGTGGAGATTGGGATTTTCCAAATCACTTCAAGTTACTTCAGAATTAATGTGGGAAGTTTTCTAGTCTACATCAATGTTCACAAAATCTCCTTTTGTGACATGATATGAAATGAGATGCCGAGATTTAGTTTTCTTCCAATGATAACAACTTATCTCACATATGGTAGTGACATGTATAATACATAATAACAACATAATACATCGGGAACCACATTTCTTCAAAAGGAAATTAATTGAGGCAACATACATTAAATTGGCAGACCAACCAATCAGTTGAGATTAGGCCGCTTTATTTATTTATTTCCTTCCAACGGTCAAAAACCAATTTACATTTATTAACTTATAATAGATGATTAAATCATACTTAAACAAAAGGGCCAAACCAAACATGCAACTGGACTCTAAATCAGATCTAGGCATAATTAACGTATAAATAATGTAATAAGAAAGTATAAATTATATTAAAAATTAGTGAAAGTATATAGTAAATTAGTGATAATATTAACTTAATACACTACTGTAAGGTGTGATACCATATGGAGAAACAAACAGACAAGTAATAACAGTGCAAATAAACTATACAATTATCAACAACAATGAAAGATAAACTTTAAATGAATAACAAGAGTAAAAAAATATTAACATTAATGACTGATAGTGGTAAATAAAAAACTGAAAAAATAAAAAATATTTACCTTAAATGCATGCACATTACTGTCAAAGACGTGACATATGAATAAATAAAGAGATAAATAATAATAGTGCAAATAAACTATATAAAGTAAACAACAATGGGGAAAATACTGTAAATAAATAACAAGAGTAAAATATATATAGGTACCAACAGAGAAAAAAAACTAGAAAAACAACAAATGCAAGCAATAAAATGTAAATATATAACCAAGAGGCACAGTCGTAGTTATAAATGTGTAACAAAAAACAAGCAGAAACAATAACAGAGCAACACAACAAGAATAATGGGGGAAAAGTTATCATACGATATGTAAGTCATGACAGGCTAGTCTCAACTCTCTCCTGAAGGCATCACAGCTCATATTAAAGAAGTCCAGATGTCTGGGGAGGTTGTTTGCCAGGCGTTGAAGACGTGGAAAAGCACTGTGGAACATGTACTGTGTGGTGTAGTGCCGCCTTGCAAACAGCTGGTTGTGACGAAGATGACGTAATGCCCGGAAGTCCAGCAATTCGAGCAGATCAGGTGCATCAATGACAGAGCAGATCAACTTCTTCAAGAAAAGCAGATCATGAACTATACGTCTTGAATGGAGAGGTTCCAAGTTAAACTGAACTCGAAGGTCATCAATCGGCACATTACGGTACTCAATCTTGGCTTTGGTAGCCAATTCTAAAAAATGAACTAAAGAGAAAACCAAAAGTATCAAACGGATCAGATATTTGTAATAAACCAATGCGGAGTCACAATATGGTTAAGAATTTCATCTCGTATGAACCAATAGTAACGAAAAGGCCCATTCCTGCTCCCCTTCCTTTTTTGTTTCCGCCATCTTGTTTTAGCCAGCCGTGACGATTACCATTGGCTAGTCCCTCTGGTCAGTCGTAGGTGGTTAGTAGACGAATGAAGACGTATTGTGACCTGTATTCCGTAGTTAAGGTTTAATGATTAGTGTTTTGTAAATTTTTTTACTAAGTGCATGTTTATAGAGTTAGTAAAGTTAACAAACAACATGTAGGTTGTGATTCCTGACTTAGGCGTGCCACAACGCTTTGGTAAGATTTGTTTATTTTAACCTAGTTTGTAATTATGTATTAGGTTAGTTCTTTACCTGAAGAAGAAATCAGATTGCAGATCTCGAAACATAGTGTTACTGATTTCTTGTTTCACTGAACGATGGCAAATGACCGGAAAAATCCTGTTTCCTTGACATGTAGTTGTTTGTATATCTCATAACACATTACGAGTAACGTCCCTATTGTTGGAAATTTATAATTCCATTTGGAGCAATGAGGGTGGATTGAGTGGAAGATTTAATTTTTTAAATCACTATATGCTACCTCAGCTTCCTAGTTTACATTAGTATTTTATAGATAATGGTGGTAGATCGATAGGTCTAGTCTACTGCGGGATATGAGTGTTAAAGATGGTGGGAGTTCCTAAGTGTTAAGGGCTGATGCGGGCCTAGACATAAGTGTATGCCACCCTCTTCCTGCCTGCTTTAACTGGAGAGGCTGGTACATAGCCTAGGGAGCATTGCTGAGATTATACTTAAATCCTTCCTCATTGGACCTAAGGCGGTCGCTACACTCAACCTTACCCATCCAGAATATTCTGTCACTGAGGAAGCAGTGCAAAGGTCCTTTTAGGACTAAGTACAATTTCTCAGCTTCTTGTCTTAGGAGAAAAAGTATATAGCGAAGTGCGGCTGTTGGATCTCGTTTAAATTTAAAATTCCGGGACTCACTTAATTACCTAGGTGTATTGTTGAGGTACTAGAATTGTATGTTGAATTCATATATCGTTAGGAGTAACACTTTGTAGTTGAAATTTTGAATTTTCTGAATGTACGTATGAGTATTGAAATTAAACAATCATTCCTAATTAACATTTGTTAGTCATTTGTTAGTCAATTAACTTTCAGCCATGTCTGGTGGATGGCTGAAAGTGGTGACTGACGTGATTGTTGCTCTCGTTTATTTGGTTAATTTACCTTGTTTTGTCATTTGTCGGGACTCTGTGCACGCTAGAACTCGGTATTGGTTCGGTAAGTTTTCCACTGTCACTGAATATTTTGTGTTCCTTCATAAAGCATCTAAATCTTTCTCACATAACTTTGTTTCACTCTCCTGGCTGGCAATTCCACTTGTCGTGTTCATGCAGGCAACACTAACAGTCAATGTCATTAACGCAGGTCGGTAACGTCACTCACAATTGCCAACTCCCATAAACAAAATAACGTGTACATCTTTTTTCGCCACTGCCTTCTGGATAATCTTCGGTTCTATCCTGCAGTACTATACTAAAACGTTGTGGAACATTCTCTGTCCTCATAGATTGAGTTTGATCAAACTGGGGTGGATCGAGTAGCTCCAGAGATCGAGGACATCTCGCAAAATTATACGTCTACTTTCCTAAAGTTGTTTGAACTACAATCGCTTACATAATGGCATATGCTTCGACCGCTTGTATGGTGTGTATGAGACTAGTTCTGGATTCTGAAGAGAGCATTGCGTGTGACGGAGGTTGTAAGCGCTGGTTTCACCGAACTTGCGTGAACTTAACTAAAACTGAGTACACTCAATTCTCCAAGGACTTAAACAAGAAATGGCACTGTAGCAGAGTGGACTGTAAACCGTCAACTGATGACCCCATAGTGGCTCTAACTTCGAGCGTAAACAAACTGATGGACAGAATCGAGGGCTGGACAGAGAAAATTGAACAGATAGGCGGTGTCTCCGATGGAATTGAAGCCATAAAGTCGGATGTAGGTAAAATTAGAGACCAATTATCCCAGCTTGAGCCAAGAGTTTTAGCTAACGAGTCAATGATTTCATCCCTTGCTGCTGATATAAAGATATTAAAGAATAAAGCCACTTGATTCGGAAACTGTCATTGCTGAAGTTAATGATCGGAACCAGCGCTCAAAGAATGCTATACTATATGGTATACCCGAATCGTCTGATATAGATATCAAGAGTAAAATACAGCATGATAAGGGAAAAATGGATGACGTCCTCAAAGTCCTCCAAGTGAGTGACCTTCATATTAGTAAGATAGTTCGAATTGGTAAAGGGAAGCCCGGAAAACCTCGTCCGATGAAGGTTTCCTTTGGTGACACAAGTGAGGCCATCAGCTTCTTTAAAAATTTTGATTCTCCCAAACTTAGCAGTCTCTTCCCTGACAGTGCTGTTGAAGTGTCCCGTGATCGAACTGTCAAGGAGAGATATCACTTGCAAGAACTTCGAAATTCTCTAGCTGTCAGAGAAAGGAATGGGGAGAAGGATTTAACAATTAAGTATCAGAATGGGGTGCCGATGATAGTTAAGAAGACAAAAAACTAGTTTCATCCAACGGTCATACTTATTTTTACTATCAAAATGTGAATGGAATGAGAAGCAAACTGAATGAATTCAAGTCCTCAATTACTATGTCTAACTTCGACGTTGTCATATTGGCGGAGACAAACTTGTCAGTTGACGTTGACGATGCTGAGGTGTTGCCTAAGAATTTCTCAATTTATAGATGTGATAGGTCTCCACTGAGCAGCTCTAAGTCTGGTAAGGGTGGAGTAATGGTGGCCATCAGGGATGCTATCAACTCAACTCAACTCTACTCTGAAATCAATGATATTGAGCACCTTCTTATTGAGCTTAAGCCCTGCAAATACACCTCATGGCTCCTAGTTGCTTGTTACATCCCTCCTCAGCAGCCTCCCTCCAGATACAATAGTTTGTTACAGTCAATAGAGGCACTAATGTCAACGGGGCGAAGATTCGATGAGGTGGTTGTCGTGGGTGATTTCAACCTTCCCGGGATCGATTGGAATGGTTTGTCAACTGGTACGCATTCCCCAGCGTCAAGAGTGGTACGGTCACTGATGGACTTGTTTCAGCTTTACCAAATCAATCAAATCTATAACAGCAGAGACGTCATGTTGGACCTGATTCTGAGTTCTAATAAAGATATTAATGTATCACTGGAGAGCGATAATCTGCTGCCGGTTGAGGAGAGACACCACCCACCCTTATCCTTTGAGATCCACTACCGACATATCAACCAATCTCATTTATTCAAAAGACACATATATGATCTGAAAAGGTGTAACCTTATGAATGTCCATCGCTCGTTGTTAACTACTGACTTTCATGCAATACTGTCCAACTCAGACCTTAACAGGGCAACAAATTCCTTTATCTCTACAGTTTCCAATATAGTAAAGGCTAACTCGCCAGTAAGAAGAATTGGCTACTCTCCGTTTCCTAAATGGTTTTCACCTTATTTAAAAAACTTAATAATAACAAAAAAATGTTTACATAAAAAATACAAGCACCTTCCGTCAGCATCTAATTATTCCAGATTCGCTAATATAAGAGCAAGGTGTAGGGTCTTGGCTGCCTGGGATTATCGCCAGCATATACAAAGGGTGGAAGCTGGAATCCCCAACAATTTCCGTTTATTTTGGAGTCATGTCAATTCCACAAGAAAATCTTCGTCTGTGCCCTCTCAGATTGTTCACAATGGAGTCGTTGCTGAGGAGCCTCTTGCGATGTGTGAAGCATTCAAGGACTTCTTCTCCTCGGTTTTCACGAAGCCTACGGAGGTCTTTGTTCCAAGCGGATATTACCATCTCGGTGACGGAGTTGCTTATGAGTTCACCCCTGAAGAAGTATTGGAGAAGCTTAGAAACCTTGATGACAAAAAGGGCTGGGGCCCTGATGGGATTCCACCAGGGGTACTCAAGTACAGCAGAAGCATCTTGGCCATTCCAGTTTGCCACATATTTAATACTTCACTTGCGATGGGAATTTTTCCTGAGGCGTTCAAAGCAGCCTACGTGGTCCCCATTCATAAATCAGGACCTACTGACATCACCTCAAATTACAGGCCCATTTCCATTCTCTCAGCGATATCCAAAGTTTTTGAGGATCTATTTCTTGATCGAATAAGATTTAGGATTGCTCAGTTAACCTGTCCTCAGCAACACGGTTTCTCACCAGGAAGGTCGACTCTATCAAACTTAATGTTACTCCAGACTCAGGTGCAGAATGCTTTTGCTAATGGCAAACAGCTGGATACAATATATTTAGACTTTTCCAAGGCCTTTGACACTGTTGACCATGCCTTATTACTCAAGAAAATCTCTGCGCTTGGTTTCGATGACATTTCAGTTCGTTGGCTGTCGAGTTACCTTTCTGAGCGCAGGCTTGCAGTGAAGTTTGCTGGCTCAATATCCTCTGAGTTTATCTCACTTTCCGGTGTTCCCCAGGGCTCTATCATTGGACCTTATCTCTTCGCACTCTTTATAAACGATCTTCCTCTGAATATCAACAGTGACTGCCTATTGTTTGCGGACGATGTCAAGTTATACTCACAGATTACTCATGTTGCGGATTGTGAATCACTTCAAGATAGTCTTCATGGCGTATATGAATGGTGCTTAATAAACAAAATGTCACTAAACGCCAAGAAATGTCAAGCCATATCATTTTACCGTTGCACTTCGCCTATAATATACAATTACTTGTTGCAAGGAGAAACCATCGCTAGAGTAAATGAAGTGAGAGATTTGGGAATTACTCTGACACAGAATTTTAGCCCTGAGGCTCACGTTCATAATATTTGCTCGAAGGCAAACAGAATGCTTGGTTTTATCTCCCGTTTTTCTAAACATATAACAAATATGGTAGCCCTGAGGACAATATACTGTGCCCTGGTACGCCAGATTCTGGAATATGGATCGACTGTTTGGAATCCACACCAAAAGTACCTTTGTGATGATCTTGAACGAGTTCAGCGTCGTTTCATCCGTTTGGTGGGTGTCAGAAATGGATACCAATACCAACAAGTACCAATTGATGATATGTACGCCAGACTTAAACTGGAGCATCTTGATACTCGCAGGACTGTAGCCGACTTAGTGGTTCTCCATAAGTTGGTGAACGGTGAGATGGTTTGCCCGGACGTCCTTCAACTCCTTAATTTCAAGACACCATCCAGCACTCGTTCCAATGACCTCTTCATCAGGCAACACTATGGCACAAACTATGCAGCAAACAGCACGGTGGCTCGCCTGCAGAGGGCCGGCAACAACCTGCCTATAACTGTCGACCTGTTCCATGATGGCGTGAGATCATTAAAGTGGAAAGTGAAAGGTGCAGTGCTGCCAACGTAAATGCCTCCACTTAATGTCTATGTTTGTTCATTTTCTCGGTTTATTGTATGTCATAGTTTGTCTATTTACCATTGTTATTTTTACTGTCTGCTGTTTTGAAACACTGTTACGAATATCCCTGTTATATTATTTTATAGTTTATTATGTTTTTTCTGTTGTTACTGTTATTAAGTTATTTCTGTTATTATGTTATTTCTATTGTTATAGTTTATTTATTGTTGCGTTCTTTCATTATGGTATTGTTATAGTTTTTAAAACATTTAAATACGTTTTTATCCTAGCATATATCATGCCTTGCATTAGAGTACTATGTAATATTTCCTTTCAGTCATTCACATGTTTTTGTTGAGGTAATTTTTTGGTTTAGGTTAAGTTGTAATTATTGATCTTGAATTATGGATCTTGAATGTAAAAATGGAGTATGTCCGTTGGAAATAAATAAATAAATAAATAAATTTGTAAATCGGCGAAACTGATCGACTATTACCGCAAACGACATAACATAACTTACATTATTTATAATTACTATACATTTAGTTTATGAAATAACAAACTAGGAAAACGGAACTTTATTTTTTCCGTTATCACATGCCGTCTTTATTTTTTCCATGATAAAATAATATTGGATGGCAAAAATGTAAAACAAGTTTGTTTCTGTGTTTTTTTTCTAAAAATTTTATGTGATATACGTATATATATATATACATATATGTGTGTGTGTGTGTGTGTGTGTGTGTGTGTGTGTGTGTGTGTGTGTGTGTGTGTGTGTGTTGTGTGTGTGTGTGTGTGTGTGTGTTTACATTTTGTTTATGCCATAAATTTTGTTTTAAATATTTTTGATTCTTATTTCAGTGTGTTTAATAAGTACAATGGAACGGTTAGTCATTGTAAATACTGTTTTCTTACTCTGAAGCTTTTGCTAAAAAAGAACTAGATATAATATGTTAAAATTTCTTAATTTTCTTGAAATTATAATTTACCTCCAACAAATGCTTGCAAAACTCTTAAAAAATGAGTAGCACTACAAGTGAATACGGTCAGCACTTTTTATACCTAGTGTGGGGTAACAATCGGAATCTAATTTTTTACTAATTTGACCGTAAAAGATGAGAAATATTGATTGGCCATCGTGATGGTCTTAAAAACCGGTATTTGATTCTTATATTTGTTGAATCCGTAGGATTGGGATAGGCTTGGGTTTGTATAAAAGATCTTGGTGAATGGCTTGACGCGAGAAAGAGACAAGACGAATGGGAAAGTTTATTCGGTAAATGCTTAACAACTGGTTTCGAATAATGCATACAAAGTAGGGGAAAGTTTATAGTACTTATTTGGTGCCAACAAAGCCTTAAAACTGTTTCGTTATCTGTCTGTCCACTAACTTTCTTTGAAATGTTTCAGTAGTGCATTTTGTCTTAATACCGACATATGTTTGAAAAAGATATGTTTTTCAACTACGCTTTAAATTTTCGTACTTATCATTTTTTATTCAATCAATATTCCACAAATGTCCAGGGTCTAGTGAACAAACACATTTTTCTCTAGTGAATATACGAACTACCACACATTCGGTTGTAAATAGATCAGGGCGTAGTAGAGAATCAAGAAACCCAACTCACTGCACAAATTATATAAATTTCCCGGTGCAAGAGTTCCTCTTGACATTCTATTTCAAACGGAGTTTTATTTTTATTTAAAAATGTATAATTCTACAAGAAGTAACAATTCTGCTGACAAAAAGATGAATAAAAGGGTTGTGAAGAGCTTTGAGAACTCAGGCGGAGCTGTCAGTTAATAAAATTATTGTCACCGGGTGTCCCTCTACTGAGATACTGAACTGTATGACCTGTGTAATACGCAACACTTTGGCGATTATATAATTTTATATTAAAATATTTTCAATGCCTTATCATAAATAATATCATAAAACCAATAACAGATATTTTAAAATTTATTCTAAAACTGCAATAAATTATTTTCTATACCAATTTAAGAGCTATCTGTTCGGGCATATATTTGAACTTTAGCACTATAAAAGTAATACTAAACTTAATACATATTGCATTGCCTTACTTTTAACCATATAATTAGGGAAGATACTTCATTGAAATACATGGTTAATTTGCATATTTTTAGGTTATTTGGGGGATATCCGAAACTTTTATATATCGTTGTTTGAATACTAAAACATTATTCAAGATAAAAATTAAACTGTTTGGATACTTATTCTTCCTACCTTTAAAATGTAAGAGCTCCTATAATTCTAGGACAAAAACTAAGAACGTAAATGTGTTTGATATTAATTTTCTTCCTATGGTTGTTAACGCAAAGTCGTTTACTAAATAATTTAATCGTTTTGCCGCATTCGATGAGTGCCAATTGGTATAAAATGTTTGAAAAGTAAACAAACAACTCCCAGGCTATATTGATTTAAAATTTAACTCAATGCGTGTAAAATCAATCACCATACAAATAAATTTCTTTTCGAATACGAATAAACTTTAGTATTCGTAAAATTTGTGCTGAAAATTTTAAATTACCCTTTTTTCGTTTTGAAAATTTGGTTAAAAGGAGAAAATATTTCAAAAAAGGATGAAGGTATGAAATCTAAAATTTTTCTACTATAGTATAAATAAATACATTATTCGTCCTTATATTAAAAATTATAGAAATCTACTTTGCATCTAAAAATACAAACCTCCCTCGGTTATCATCTTAGGATGAAGTATAAGTTAGAAAAGACCTTACAGAGATAAATTTTATCTTGTTATAAAATAATTCTTCGAATTTTGAACCCACCAGAGGTAGATTAAATTTCTTTAATATTCTTTATTGTAGTGCTATATTGTATAGGTATTTTAATAAACGTTCATGTGTTTAATCTAAAAAGACTGTAATCGTCGAACGTAAATGTATAGCAGATAATAGTGCATCATTTATATTAAAGGTAAGCATAGTTAAAACCAAAAAGTAACTCATTAATAGTTAATTCATGTTAGTAAAACATGGCCCACTTGTAATAGTCTGTTGTACTTGAAACTATAACGAGAAACTCAAACATAATGAACTTAAACTTGGTTAATTAACCAAACGTGATTCTGTAACCTCTACCTTGACATTATATGCCAAATGTAGTCCCCACAGAGGCCCGCCACTCCACTAAATTAAAACTATACTAAATGACCACCGGTAGTTGTTTCTTAAAGGCACAAGTTAAGAAATGACTTGAAAATTGATTGTGTAACTTTCAATTTGGTGGAATACAAGATTGTAGTACCATACCAATTTTTCTTTATTTTCAAAAAATTAGCAAACTATACAATAACCTGAAGGACTTCTACATAAAACACATCCCACTGAAGCCTGAGCTAGTCTGATGTGTTGCTTGCTATCCTCCTACTTGTGATATGTACTTGGGAATTGCATCCTGTGCACTGACCAAGCATGGACTGGACTCAAAGCAGCTTTTGGGTAAACCCTTTTCTTTCCCTTCTTTACTTCTTTCTGTTCGTTATGTTTATATGTATTAATATGTACCATAGTTCAAATTCATTTATGCTGAATCGCGGTAGGAAGTAGGCTCTTATTAACTAGACGCGGTGCGTGGACATTTTTTGTTCAGTTGGACCGGCAATCAGCTGATCGGTCAGTGACGTATCGGGTGATGCGTTCCTCCCGGCTCGCTGGAGGAGCAGTCAGTCTAGTCTTGGCGATTGAGGAGTACGTGTAGCGGTCGAGTTAGTAGCTGAAGTTCTTTCTCTAACCCAATAGTTGGGATTTAGAGTAATTTATTTTTCGTGGGTAAAGTCAATTTGAAGTATTTAAAATTTTTTAGTGCGTTTTAAGATCCGATCTGCCTCCGTAATCTTCAAAGTAGTAAGTCCCGTACCAGCGTATAGTTAATATCTTTTATTTTATAATACTATATTAAAAATTTCTAAAGTTTCCCATCTTTCAGAGTCTGAAAATTTAATTCAAATTTTTGAAGTTTTGTGAATTAAATTTTGGTGATAAAGTAAATATCAAGTTTTGTGTTATATTAATTTTGAGTATTTTGAGAAGAGAACTTTTATTTTGTTTTGTTAATTTAAACCATTTTTGGAGAAGTATACATTTTTAGTTTAATTTTAATTTCAGTACCTTTTGATCAGACTCTTAATTAGATTTGATTGATTGAGTGATTTTTGAATAAAATTGAATCAAAAGTTTATAAACTTTGTAAACTTTTGGGTGAACTTGAATTTCGGAATAAACCAAGTATTTCCGAAAAGTTGTTTAATTTATAAAGTATTAGCTCCATATAAATTACAAAATATGTGCTGTAATAACGGTACATAAATTGCGCCAATCTGCTATTTCCTTTTGAGCATAAACTTGTACAACAGGTTATTTACAGGAAAGAACTTGTAAACTTGCATAAACTTGTCTGATACCTGTAAGTGTGTGTAACTTGTATAAGACTTGTATAAGACTTGTATGAACTTGAACATTGTGTATAAACCTGCATAATTTTGTGTAGTGTGTAAGACTGAGGACTTAGAATAATATTGTCAGTTTGGAATATTTGATTTATTTTAAGAAAATTATTTTAAAATAAAAATGGAGCTAGCGCATGTAGATCTGTTGCTCAAAAAGGAATTAATATTTGAAATAAATTTTAGGGGCGGAAATGCTTCTGAAAGCGACACCGTTCAGGATCTTAGAAAAATGTGGAGGTCTCTTTTGAAATTAAATATCAGGGGCAACGCTGGTAATCTGAAGGGGCGTATAGAACCTAGCACTGTATTAAAGGAGATAAAAGTTGATTTGGAGGCATTATCTGTCAAGATAGGAAACTTGTCCGAGGAAAAATCGACAGGCGAGTATTTGAGACTAGTGTGTAGGCACAAACATCTCACTATGAGAGTTGATGTATTATGTGAGTTGTATAAGTGGGAAGGAGCGTCTGAAACCTTAATTTCAAAACTTAAGGATGGTTTGATTGAAATTAAGGCAAAATTAGGAAAACTTGGTGTAAGCGAGGAGGAAATTGTTAATTTTGAAACTAGTCTTCTAAATACAAGCCTGGAGGAGGAGGAAGTCGAAGAGATGTGCAAGCCCGTGTCTCAAACTATAAATAAGGATATTATGGGTTTGAGTCTTCACCAGGAGAAACATGTAGAAGGGAATTTTGCAAAATTACCAAATCCCCTAGAGCGATTTTTAAAAATGTTTAAACCCACAGATGGACTAAATGTTTCAGAATTGTTGAATTATATCGAAATAATGTTAAAAATTAAGGGTGAAACTAGATTAAGTGATAGTGAGATCATAAATATGAGTGTAGGTTATGCCACTGGTCCACTTTACAATAAAATGCTTCAATTTAAGGTGAATGCTAATAATTTTAGTGAAGTACACAAAGGACTATTAGATTATTTTGTTCCATTTGGTCATAGAGAAGCCTTGAAGAGGGACTTAGTAACTAGATCACAAAAACCTGATGAAAAACTGAGCAGTTATATTTTAAACGTTAAGCAAAATGCAAAATTGCTATTGTGTGATTATTCTGAGACCGAACTGACAGAATTGATAAAATTAGGTATCTCATCTCAAGTAAGGGCCCGACTGGTATTTTGTACAAATCCGAAAAATTTTGCCGACCTTGACAATTTGTATATATATGAGCAGAACGTAGCCTATGAAGAAGTGAAGGTGTGCGAGGAACGTAAAGTTTGTAAATCGGACTTTGTTCTGAAAAGTCATGTAAACTCAACTGCAAACTCGTATGTAAACAATCCCATGATGGTAAAGAAAGCAATAATAAAATGTTTTATTTGTAATAAACCGGGACATATCGCTAGGGATTGTTTTAAAAATATTCAGAGAGGACAGATACCGAGATTCGAAAAATCTGCGGTCCCAAAAAAACTTGTAAATAGGGGAGAATTCCAAGAAGGTAGTGCGAGAGTGGAATCTCCCCGGTCACGTCCCACTGAAATTAAAAATAATTATAATTACGGAAGAGGTCGAGAACAAATGAGGGCAAGGGGTAAGAATAATGTGAGAAATTGCATTATGAATGTAAAAAGGGCCGGACGTAGCCAAGGTTCGATGACCCTGCCCGTTGTGAAAGTGTTTGTTGGTAAGGGTACATACCATAATGTATTATTGGACACGGGAAGCGGAGTGAACCTGATAAGCGAAAGCATTTACGACTCATTATTAAAGAAAGGACTGGCCAGTATTCTTGAACATACTGACATTAAATGTTTGTCGGCAGATAACAATGAATTATCGATCCTGGGTAAATGTATTGTAAAAATAAAGATAGAATGTTTTTCTTGGAAGGTTCAGTTTTTAGTTTCAAAAAATTTGTCTTGGCCAATAATTCTGGGTTCAAATTTTATAAAAGAAACTGGCATGGTGGTGGATTTAAAACAGGATATCTGTTGGTTTAAGTTTAAACCAGAAATTACAATCGAGTTATTTCAGAATAGTACAATCCTTATAAATAATGTGAACCAGAGCCAGCCAACCACGAGATCCACGAGGCCGCCGCACTGCACCGGCCGCACAATCATTGGAGATGCTACCTGCCTCCGACTCCTCACCTACCACATCCCTCTGCGATGGCTACCTGGGGACCCACACTGGACGTC
The DNA here is from genome assembly GCF_021130785.1 of Homalodisca vitripennis. Lineage (NCBI taxonomy): Eukaryota > Metazoa > Arthropoda > Insecta > Hemiptera > Cicadellidae > Homalodisca > Homalodisca vitripennis. The sequence goes on from NC_060210.1 coordinate 9,383,153, forward strand.
GGACACTCCTACCACATCACCCCTCGGACTACACATCACAGCCTCCACGTAGTGATAAGTACAAAAGAATTGTTATTTAAAAGTGTGCATGTGGAGGGATATTATTGTACTTAGTCCGGGATGAGTGTTTAAAGGTTTAGGTTCCTACCGTGATTGCAGCTTCGGGCTAGGGAAAATATGTACCATAGTTCAAATTCATTTATGCTGAATCGCGGTAGGAAGTAGGCTCTTATTAACTAGACGCGGTGCGTGGACATTTTTTGTTCAGTTGGACCGGCAATCAGCTGATCGGTCAGTGACGTATCGGGTGATGCGTTCCTCCCGGCTCGCTGGAGGAGCAGTCAGTCTAGTCTTGGCGATTGAGGAGTACGTGTAGCGGTCGAGTTAGTAGCTGAAGTTCTTTCTCTAACCCAATAGTTGGGATTTAGAGTAATTTATTTTTCGTGGGTAAAGTCAATTTGAAGTATTTAAAATTTTTTAGTGCGTTTTAAGATCCGATCTGCCTCCGTAATCTTCAAAGTAGTAAGTCCCGTACCAGCGTATAGTTAATATCTTTTATTTTATAATACTGTATTAAAAATTTCTAAAGTTTCCCATCTTTCAGAGTCTGAAAATTTAATTCAAATTTTTGAAGTTTTGTGAATTAAATTTTGGTGATAAAGTAAATATCAAGTTTTGTGTTATATTAATTTTGAGTATTTTGAGAAGAGAACTTTTATTTTGTTTTGTTAATTTAAACCATTTTTGGAGAAGTATACATTTTTAGTTTAATTTTAATTTCAGTACCTTTTGATCAGACTCTTAATTAGATTTGATTGATTGAGTGATTTTTGAATAAAATTGAATCAAAAGTTTATAAACTTTGTAAACTTTTGGGTGAACTTGAATTTCGGAATAAACCAAGTATTTCCGAAAAGTTGTTTAATTTATAAAGTATTAGCTCCATATAAATTACAAAATATGTGCTGTAATAACGGTACAAATACCTCCCTCACCTGACGAAGAGGATAGATTCTAATCCTCTACAAGTTGTGTTATACCTTTTATAACCTATAACGATGGCAAATGTTCGAAATCCTGTTATACTTTCAAATATTTCATTGTCAATAACAAACTTTAAACAAAGAATGAAACACATGATACTCTGAATTTGTATTTTAGCCGTTAAAACTTTAAGAGGATTCTCTTATTCTCTCATACAATGTGTCACATTACATATATAATGTTAAGGTGCCCAGTAAGACATTTATAGTTAATGTAATGTAGAAAGGTACTTCTTCCGGCATGTGTTTGTCCCAATAGGTAATGGTACTTCTTTCGTCTTGTCTTCGTATCAATGGTTAATGGTACTTGTTTCGTCATGTCTTTGTATCAATGGTTCACAAAAGCTCATTTAAAACAATGCTTAGTTCTTCACATGGTTCGAGTACCTTTGATGAATTGTGAGATGCGACTGAAACTGGTAACATAGGGAGCATTCTTACAATACACATACAGTAGAGTGATTTCACATACAAGAGTGTTCCATTAGCTGCTCGCTTGCACAGTCGAGTACCCGTTCCAGAGCACTGCAAACTGAGATGTAAATGATTTGCAGCTTTTGTTTCTTACAGTGTACATGAAAGAACAGACTGCTAATTCGGTTACTTTATTATAGTACGACAGTCTACAAACGACTACCTCTTTGTCACGTTATCTGTAATGACTTTCTTTAATGTCATTAATAATAGCTTTCTTGCTTTGTCTTTTGTTGCTGTTTGAATCTCTTTTTGTAGTCAATGAATAACTGCACATACAAACTGACGATAATCTTTGATGTAAATTTAGAGAGAAATGTTACATAAAACCCGTCTTGCTACTATAGTAGACGTCATTATCAATCCATTTAGACGAAGTTTCTAATAAAAAAAAAACTGGAAAGGCAGTCGCGAGACGGACCGATAGAAGTAACTTTGCTACTTTTAATAACGGGCTGTGAATATATATCTTGAAAAATTACTTTTCATAATTATTAAATGGTTATTTTTTCTATTCATTTTTGTTACATTTGGTACATTTAATTCATTATTTTTAAATATTAAAGTAGTAATATTGATACATTTTCATTATTATCGTTTTTATTAGTTTCTATAAATTTTTAGTATTATTTTCACTACAATCTTTTATTTTTATAAAATTGTAATTAATTTTTAATTGCTAATATATTCTAAAAATGAAATTATTGGTTCATGGTAACCAAATATAAAATAAGAAATAAAATTTCTGGAATAAAATCTTGCTAAATATCTTGTAAACATAACATCTATTGTTGTTCCATATCTCGTTGTTCTCATGTTATTATCGTTTGACATTCTTAAACTTAATTTATCTTTGAAAAAGTCAATTAATGTTTTGGACGTTTCTTCATCAAAATTTGTATTAAAATCTGATGTTACGTAATTTATTATTTAGGTGAATGTAAGGTAAGTTACTATGTAATTCAGTAAATTTTATAATGAATATCAACAGAAAGAATATTTTTTCCAGGATTAAATTACACTACGGCTTTGTTAGCTAGAAAAGATCTAATCAGTTTATTTTTAATCCTTTAAGCATACATCCATAGCCCGCCAAAGAAGTAGTCACTTCAACAAGGAGTGATAGTAACTCGTCACTAGGACGGCTAATTTTGCCACTGAACGGAAAGGAGAAACACACTAACATCAAAATGGCCGCGATAGTCCCGCTCCTAGAGGCTACGGAGCAAAGTGCGTTATACGTGACGTTCGGTGATGCACAACAGTTTTGCCCCGTCCAAGAGATATATTCATAGCTCGCCAAGAGAAGTTCACTTAAACAAAATGCAAAATGATCATACGAATTATTTCACTGTGCGTTTTATAAACTGGTACCTTCTAATTACTTTGATCAAATGAAACTAATGAACACCCCAATAACTTATAAAAACCGAGGACTTACAGGGACGTTTCAGACAATATTGTTGGGCAGCTGAACCTAGTTTCAGTGCTAAATTAAATCTATTGTTCGGCAAGAGTGAAAGGAAAGATATAAAAAGACTCCTTGCCATTTAAGGGGATAATGCGTACTTTAGGCTTCAGTGGACACGGAGAGCCTAATTTCATTACTACATTCTACTACCAGCCATCTTAAAAATTAAATTGCAAGTCCAATTCAGTTTTTTATGATAAAATTGTTAACAAAAAAAATTTTAATTAGGGATGCAATTACATTTGTTTTAATGTGGAATCGTAACTTTGAGTTTATTTCGGGAAAGGAGTAAATTTAAGCTAATTTAATTATTTATAATCAGGTACTTTGTTAATAAAAACTGACGATATTTTCAATATTTCTGGCAAAATATTTAATATAAACCATAAAACCTCTGTTGAAACGTAATGACTTAGTCACATTATAAATTTAGTTGACTTTCAAAGTAACTAATTCAATTAACTTAGTTGAAACTAATCTGTAATTAGGAAATAGTAAAAAAACAAGGCTTTATATGTTAAAGTGCCCAAGCCCACACATACACTTTAAATGAATTGTTGAGTTTAGTACTTACTGGGATTGGAACATGAGATTTCGGGTTCATGTAGATTTGAGTAAAGCTTCCTTGAAGCGCGTAATTGGAAATCAAACTCCTATTCATTCACTGACTATTACGAAAAAGAATATGTACCAAAAACTTATTATATTTAAATATTTGATATTGCTTATGATGATATAATATTTGTAAAATACACAAACAAAAATGCTGCTCAAAACATACAATTTATGTAAGTATAAAAAATAAGTTCCTAGGGTTTAAGCACAACGTTCGTGCAACGAAACAGCTAATGAACTTCCTTTCTATCACCATAATTGTGTATTAGGGGATTGTATGTTTACGTTTTATGCGAAAGCCGAAGTAATATGTTTAATAGTTACTGTTAAAGTGGAAAATGAAAAATACTTAGTTATAAAAGGTCATCATCACCTGTAAATGTGTATAGAAACATTGCAGAAGAACAGTAGTTGCAAACCCTAGGACTGGCATTCAATCCAGCTGACTCGGACAACAGTAACGGGTATCCTAAGTAAATTATCTGCACATTCAAGACAACAAATCAGGGTGGCTGTGTGGCCTAAGGCGCTTTTCGCGGTAAAGCCGATGGGAGGTTCCATTAACGGTGGTTTGCTGAGGTGGAGGTTGACAAGATTAGTGATTGTCTTATATAAATGTACCAGAACCAAAACACAAGCTTTGCATTTTTTTGTTTTTACTTTAAAAACCCCACTTGGTTTATGTTTGTTTTGCGTTCTTCGAGGCCGTAATAACAACTTTTAAAAGCAAAAAACCCTGCTATACCACAATAACAACCATAATGTAATATGCATAATCCGTACTCACGGCGGGAAAAAAAGTGCGTCGTGATTACGACTTTGTTATGTTTTAGGCAGTGGCGTAGCAAAGGGGAGGGCGGCGGGAGCGGTGGGTGTCACCCCAAAAAGGTCTCTCAACTTTAAGAACAATCTACAAAAAAAAAAAAAATAAATAAATCGCTAACTCAAAGGTTTCTTTTTCGGAGATTCCTCCACTATCACTAGCTCAGATCTATGTATAATTCTGGGATTCTCGCAAAAGAGCCTGACGCTGTCGTGGGGGATTCCCCGTCCCATACTCGCGATTTTTGACGTTTCAGTTGCAACATTTCTTATTTATTTCGTGAAATGTTTTATGTTTGGTTGGCGGGAATTGTTAAACGTGTATTATTCTATTGTGATAGATAATAAAAAGAAAAAAGAAATATTATATCCATGACCTTTATCATATAAAATTTATTGCTTTTTACTTTCAATGGGGTGACCCCACCAACTTCCTCACCGGGTGCCACCCAAGGTAGGTACGCAACTGGTTTTAGGGTTACGGGAAGTACCTCAACAAACAATTATCTTTAAAAACCCCGTAATCAGTAATAAACGATGAAAGTAAAGGCAAACAAATTACGTAATTGTTGGACCGTATTAAATTAATAATTTTTCTACAGATTAAAATATTCTCAAGTTATGTGAAAATTCTTTATAGGTTAATTTCATCTCAAAGAATGGTCAATATTACTGTGAATTAACTATAAATAAATCTACCAAAACACACATTAACACACCGAAAACGGACATTTTTGCGATCCCCGAAAGAGAAAAGATCCAACAGGCATTTCGATTCCACTAAGTCTGCCTTCTTGTTATTTCTACGCAGAGTGGAGGTACATTATGGTGATTATTATTTCTCAACGGTAGTTGACTTCTTAATAATGTGGCAAAAGCTAATAGAAATATCACTCAGACACTCCTTATCGTTTTTATAAAGACCGGAGGTACATTATGTTGATTATTTTAATCAACGATGCCTGACATATTAGTAATATTGCAGTGGCTAATAGAAATATCACTCAGACACCCCTCGTTGTTTTTATAAAGATCGGAGGTACAGTATGTTGATTATTATTAATCAACGATGACAGACTTCTTAGTAATATGGCAGACGTTAATAGAAATATCACTCAGACACACCTTGTTGTTTTTATAAAAATCGGAGGTACATTATGTTGATTATTATTAATCAGCGATGACTGACTTCTTTGTAATATTCCAGAAGTTAATAGAAATATCACTCGGACACTCCTTGTTGTTTTTATAAAGATCGGAGGTACATTATGTTGATTATTATTAATCAGCGATGACTGACTTCTTTGTAATATTCCAGAAGTTAATAGAAATATCACTCGGACACTCCTTGTTGTTTTTATAAAGATCGAAGGGACATTATGTTGATTATTACTAATCAATGATGACTGACTTCTTAGTAATATAGCAGAAGGTAATAGAAATATCATTTAGACACACCTTGTTGTTTTTATAAAGATCGGAGGTACATTATGTTGATTATTATTAACCAACGGTTACTGACTTCTTAGTAATATGGCAGAAGCTAATACAAATTTCACTCAGACACGCCTTGTTTTTTTATAAAGATCAGAGGTACATAATGCTGATTATTATTATAACCGATGATTGACAAATTTTGGTTTGCAGATCCTTACAAAAATAATTAAGTAAGAAACTATGGATATGTAAAAAGATACTTAAATAATGTTGGGGACTAGTTCATGTACTAAATATATAGGAAGATGAAATCCTGATATGTTTTTATTTTATTTTTCAAGCGTTATGTTGTCAAGCGAACTTTAAATAAATTTGGATTAGTATTTTTTAACGGAGAAGCTTATTAGTGAAATAAGACTTATTGTATATTGTACGTAAAAACTTATAGCGATCATTTCAATATCAAATGGCTGTGTTTGGTAACTTAAAACAAGAACAATAATAAACAACAGTTCTTTATTATTATTGATTTTAGGCCAGACTACCGTAATGATCAGTTCTGAATATTTCCTCGCGAAATTATAAATAGAGCTCATGTTTAAATGTGACCATGCATTTACCAAAAGCATATTGATGGAAAATCCAAAGCGTAATTACATTAAAATTCAGAGCAACTTTGTCGCAACGTCCAGATGTTTCTCGCCCAAACAACATTGATATACCGTATCCCGTTTTAAACAATTTGTAACTCCTCGTTTCGTTATCGCCATCCAATTTTGTTGGAATGGTTTTCCTACAATATTTTAAAGGAAAAATCTTTCGATATATAGTAAACATGTAAATTAGTTTCAATGTTCCAATTCGTTATTTAAACGTATTTAAATTAACCAACCACAGGCAATGAGTTGTTTTACAGCGAACTTTCCTGTTTAAGTACCCAAAGACGATTGTAACTTAAACCAACTATTTATTTTTCTCTGTGTATACTTCCTTAACGGAAGGAAGTGGATCAGGATACATTCGCATGAGTAGGCTGGCAGGGATAACTGGTTTATTTCAATAAATTAACGCCTTAAGTCAAATTGCAAATTTTGTTTAAAATAATTGAGTTTTACTCAATTAAAAATGTACTATATAAGAATAAAAAGGTATGTGAACTTGTTAAAAATAATTAAGGATTTATTTAAAATATGATAAATACATTAATTACACTGGTATTGAGTATCAATAATACGATTAAGAACATATAAACGTTTGTGTAACATTATAACTGTGTTAAATCATTTCGAGTATAATTTTATTAAGTAAATTTTTTTAATAATTCTATGTGCCAAGTATCTGAAAATCTGATTCTACATAACTATACACATTTATATTTTTATGTTTTTAGAGGCAACAAAAAACGAAATAAAATGCGGCCAAACTCTTTAGGATATACACTAACTACATAAAGAGGTAAAGGTATCTTAAAATGACGAAAGTTTTAATGATAAACTTAATCACTTGATCTCGTTTTAATTTATATCTCTAAATCTTTAGAACTTTAGTTTATGTAACATGAAACATAAGAGATTAAGTGAGTATTGGTTTATTTAATCATTGGAAAAATATTTTCATGCTAACCATTGTTTGGGCATACTTGAGTTAATTGACTAGAATCTAGCGACAAGATATATCATAATGTATATTTTGTTCTGGTACTTTTGAAAGGCAATGTTGATGTAAGGAACTATCATACACTTTGGTAAACATTACGATTAAACAATTTGTACGGTACTTGTGTTAATAGGCTAGAACTAAGTTATAAAACAGAATTGTCTCTTTTATACGGGGTATTAAAAAAATGGACATGCAGTATATTTAAAACTCCCTGAGCGTTTGGGTTCACCCAGAAATATTGCGACTTATAAGTTGTGCCCAAGGTCTTTCCAAGAATCGGATCCTTCTTACATCCTATTTACCCCTTTTCCATCACCCCCTTTCTCAGTACTAGCCAGCCAAAACTTGTTAGACCAACATCTTTTTAACAGCAAAAACTACCTGTAAACTTATCTTTTATGTGATATTCCTTAAGGATAGGTACACGTGTATTGGACGTTTTTCCGAGTTCCATGTAATTTAATATCTATAGCTTGAATAGGTAAACAATTATAAACCAGTACTTACCAGTCCTCCGTGTTGCTTCCTGAGTTTCATTTGTTTTACATTGAGGTTCGTAACATCATTTTGTTAACTATTGAACCACTTTTGTAAATCATATATCGTTATCAATGTCATCAACACTAATAAGCGTAAATTTTTAAATAATGTCTATCAGCGATTTTACAACGAATATGCCTAAAAGCCAAAAGCAAGAATCTAAAATATTACATAAAACTAAAACAATCAGTTTGGTTTGGTCCATCACACTGATTAAAATCTAGCTAATCAAGCGTCAGCTCGTCCAGTGAAACCAAACTGTATGATTAAAAGAGATTGTTTGTAGCCAGTGTGTGAAATATTGCTACAAACGAAATAACTACCGAGCACACATTTGTAAAATATGTTTCATCATCGACGTAAATATTCTTTTGAGAAATTATTACTGTGTTTCATGCGCGATATTTTCTGGCTACACCCATCATTTCCATAAGTTACTAAACAAAGTTCTAAGATACTGTGTTTCATGCGAGATTTTCTGGCTACACCCATTATTTCCATAAGTTACTAAACAAAGTTCTAAGATACTGTGTTTCATGCGAGATTTTCTGGCTACACCCATCATTTCCATAAGTTACTAAACAAAGTTCTAAGATACTGTGTTTCATGCGAGATTTTCTGGCTACACCCATCATTTCCATAAGTTACTAAACAAAGTTCTAAGATACTGTGTTTCATGCGAGATTTTCTGGCTACACCCATTATTTCCATAAGTTACTAAACAAAGTTCTAAGATACTGTGTTTCATGCGAGATTTTCTGGCTACACCCATTATTTCCATAAGTTACTAAACAAAGTTCTAAGATACTGTGTTTCATGCGAGATTTTCTGGCTACACCCATTATTTCCATAAGTTACTAAACAAAGTTCTAAGATACTGTGTTTCATGCGAGATTTTCTGGCTACACCCATCATTTCCATAAGTTACTAAACAAAGTTCTAAGATACTGTGTTTCATGCGAGATTTTCTGGCTACACCCATTATTTCCATAAGTTACTAAACAAAGTTCTAAGATACTGTGTTTCATGCGCGATTTTCTGGCTACACCCATCATTTCCATAAGTTACTAAACAAAGTTCTAAGATACTGTGTTTCATGCGCGATTTTCTGGCTACACCCATCATTTTCCATAAGTTACTAAACAAAGTTCTAAGATACTGTGTTTCATGCGCGATTTTCTGGCTACACCCATTATTTCCATAAGTTACTAAACAAAGTTCTAAGATACTGTGTTTCATGCGAGATTTTCTGGCTACACCCATTATTTCCATAAGTTACTAAACAAAGTTCTAATACTAAGTTCTTTCATACGCGTTTTTATTTTCTGGCTACACCCATTATTTCCATAAGTTACTAAACAAAGTTCTAAGATACTGTGTTTCATGCGAGATTTTCTGGCTACACCCATCATTTCCATAAGTTACTAAACAAAGTTCTAAGATACTGTGTTTCATGCGAGATTTTCTGGCTACACCCATTATTTCCATAAGTTACTAAACAAAGTTCTAAGATACTGTGTTTCATGCGAGATTTTCTGGCTACACCCATTATTTCCATAAGTTACTAAACAAAGTTCTAAGATACTGTGTTTCATGCGAGATTTTCTGGCTACACACCCATTATTTTCCATAAGTTACTAAACAAAGTTCTAAGATACTGTGTTGCATGGCTGGAATACAATTCCAAAATACGTATACGTATGAGTTAGTTACTTACCTCTGTTGACTACAGACGGACCTAGACTGTCTGACAACTGACTGACGGCACTTTCCCCTCTCCACTCCTCTTCAAACTATAGATAATAAAATCCATTCACTTAAGTAATTAGCCTATTTTTTGTAATTTTTGTTCACTCATTTTTTTATTTGTTTTTATCTACTTTCTCCACTATATTGCTGATTATCGGAATTCCAGGTCATATCCGTCCTTTATTCTGCTTTAGATGTCTTCTTTCAATTAACAAATTTTATAAAATTAATCTACACTCTGCTCGAGATAAAATTCGAATCGTAACAATTTCAACTCGAGTCTACGCACAGGCCATTAAGGCCCATGTAGGCTCTTTTCCCATTATTTGAATTTATCCAGAAATTATGTAGCAAATTTAATGCTGTTTTTACTAGGTATGCGTGTATGGATGAGGATATGTATGTATATGTATGTGTGTATATACATGTATATGTATATATATTTATATTTCATCTCTTTATTCATTATATTGATTTATTTATATGATATAAGTCTTTTTTATATTATTTTAACGTTAATTATTTAATTTTAGTTTTTGAATTTTATTACTAGAATACTTTTGTATGTTTTATATAAATTAGATAATATACAAATGCTACATTTGTTATCATTCCAATGTAAATTTTAATTTTGTATTTCATTTCTTTTTGTGTGTGGAAATAAACGTGATTTGATTTGATTTGTATTAAATTCCTGATAGTGGTAGCCAGCTATGTAATTCCTTTAAACTGTTACTCTATATAGTATCTCTATATAGTAAAAACATATGGGAAGTGGCCTTGGGTTATTGGCTGAGCGTTAGCGAAGCCTATTACTTGTGTGGCTGGAAACTTTTCATTTCTGTCTGTTTGTGAGCACGGTATCTCGGGAACGAAGTGACATACAGAGTTTAAACTGAGCTTGACGCTTCATTTCTATATGAGGAGTCTAATTATGGTGCATGCCACTCCATGGCATTTGGCTGAGCGAATAGTTTTACGTTTGTGTTATAGGTTACCATGATGGCAACGATAAAATAGCAGAACACATAAATTTGTAAACAAACTCAGTATACTAAGAGTGTTTAACATGTGACTATTTGTTAATAATTAAATGAGCTATATACTTTAAATTTTGCATTGAACCTCAACTAAGCCTCAACCTACGCGACACGTAGTGAGGTTTACTCCTAAAAAGTATAGATTCCAGATGGATGAACATTCGTATTTGGAAGTAATTTGAAAATGTTAAAAAAATCTAATTCAAAATTCAAATTATTTATTTCTGAATATATACATTGTTTACATGTATATCTTAAACGTAAACTTCAAAACTATAATACAAGCTTGTTATCTTTCCCTATACAATTCAAACAGATAGTGCTTAATACATAGTAAAAGTGTGTGGCGCTAAAAATTCTCCCAGATGTTTAATTGACGTTTTTATGTCTTTGAAATTGTTTCACCATCAGAAGGTAATTTTCAATCAAACGATACTGAACAGTGGGCTTAGGAAGTCTTTTTTTCGACACCGATGCGTGCATAAATTTAAACTATTTAGTTCAAGCTGTTTTAAAGATATTCACTATACTTATAGCTAAGACGAAGGGAAATTTGGTCAAAAATTTGGTTCACTTACTCTAAGTGAATTTATTTGAGGAACACAGTGCATATTTCTTTTACAAAACAATATGGCGCTATGTTAAGATGACTCCTGGCCTTTTCACTAAGACTCGGGGTTTTTCTGATGCTTGACATTAACATAAAGCTTGTATAAAACGTCTTATACAATTGTAAGCTGCTAGCGGAAGAACGCACAAGGTTGAGTTGGCGCTATGCTCCCTGCTTGATGATCACGAAACATATCAATCACGAATGTTCCAACTTAACTTGGGCCATTATTCATTCAGCGGCGGTTCAAATGTTTAGCGACAATAAAGGATGCTTTACTAAAAAGTTTACAGACTTACTTTGTACTCTCATATTTAACAAAACATTACAAATACAACAAGTCTTCCTTCATTATAGTGATTTATTGAGATATAAGACTATATGCTTAAAATTATTTTTATTTGTGATATAGTCTGCAAATTATAACTACTGATAGTTTTCTTGTAATAAAACTAACAAGAGTTAATCTTAACTATTTATAATTTTTAAGGCTATGAGTATACCTGGAAATAGATGATTTCCTAATTTGCATAACGTGGATTAATATTTTGCTCGTGTAATGAAAAAGATAGAATATAGATCATACGTATTACCAAATAGCTATCTAGAATCCAGAAGGAGGTAGATATGTTTGCGCGTGCGCGCGCGCTAATGATAATTGTGTATTTTTATGGATACAATCTCGCTTTCATAGACAAAACATAATATTAAATTCTAAAAAAAGATAAAAATTACAAATGAATGTCACATAAGAGGAAATGTATGGACACAATGTATTAATGCTGTTCCAACAAAACGAGTCCTATGACGTTACTAACCACATGTTTTTACAATCATTCTGATAATAACTCTCGCTGAAGTTCAAGCATAAATATTTAATTGATAACGTTCAGAATTTGCGAGCAGAATACTTAAGCGCTTCAATTACAATAATTGGAAAGACGGTGTCTTCAAAAACCCTCAATTCATTAAAAAAGGTTTATTATATTTGAGTGAGCAATGAACCTGAATAAGTTTTGCAACATTTCTCGTAACATAGAATGAATGAACGCTTGATATCAATTAATTATAAATTCAATAGGGTAAACGTTATTTTGATACACTAATGACGCGATGTTTCATAATTTATAGCACTTACGTAGTATTTATTTATTAATTGATCAACGTAATCGAAACTGCAATGTCTTTCTTATGGAGTTTTGTCATCTGAAATACATGTATTTTAGATTATCCATATTTAGGATTTCACTTGTTCGCAACCCGGTGTCAACGTCATACTTTCACCCACGCCAAACCTGTGTCACGAGTAAACATGTTGTAATTAAATTTGGATACCAACTGACACTGCTACTGACACAGTCATCGAACCAACAATATGGCTTTGCTCAATTACTGTATTGTAAACTGTAGGCCTATACCATAGATTACAATAAGACCAAATGGCCTATACACATTCAGGAAATCAATGTGATCATATTTACGAATTCATTGTATTCATTAATGACACTCGTTGATGATTCATGAGAATTCAGAACCTCTGTAGTTTAATGCAATGTGAAATATATCGAAAACCTACATGTATAGAATTTAACTTTCGCATGAAGCCTCAGTGATGCCTGGATACGTATTAGGGCTACGTTTACATTGTGATTTATTTATTAATAGAGAAAATAGTACAGTACTTAAACAGTTCTAGTCTGAAAAATTCTTAGATACACAAAAAATATAACATGTTAGTTTTTACATACTATGGAAATACATGTCCAAAACCTATACATACTATTGATATAAAATACCAATAATAATTGAAAAATAAATACAAATTAACCTACTTATAGAAAATGTCTCTAATAAGATAGTTATAAACTGTATTTTTACTACGAGACATGTTATAAGTGTGACATTTGTAAAATAAATAGTCCTTTTTATCAGAATGGTCGCAGATACCATATGAAAAGTCAGGGATTACAATAAATTCGTATTTATAACACAAGTAAACAATACACAATAAAAAAAATATGAAAAAATATTTTATATTACATTATTCACCAAGAGAGAAAAGAATCATGGCAAAGGCAAATGTCAGAAATAATATCAGAACCAAAAAGACCGTCAAATTTCCAAATATTTGGCAGCCTATAATAAAGAAACCATACTGATCACTAGATCGTTGATTCGTTACGATACAGCTCCAACTTACGTGTAGAGACGGCTCGCTGTGCATTATTAGCAATTTTATTATTAGAAAGTAATATTTTGAGTGATTATACGCACTAATAAACTCACATTCCTTTGATTATATTAAGAGTTTCAATATTTCTTTTCAAGAATATATGCATTTATTTGTACAAAAAAGGTGTTCACAAAAGAGTGTCATAAACTTCGGTGGCTGATAATATTCATCATTTCAAACCACAAATTAAATTTACTTTAGCCGCTGGCAGCTAATTTTGTACTTTACTATTGTTGTTCCTAAAAATAGTTGAGCTAAAGAAACTAAATAACATAGGCTTGAACAGATAAAATAAAAATTAAACAAAATAATTGTTTAATATTCTTTAATATTACTTTAAAAGTTGTTTGTTTGAATTTTTTTAGGTTAAATAACACTTATAAATTTTTATGTTTTATATATATATATATATATATATATATATATATATATATGTATGCGTATATGTATGTATTTATATTTAATGTTAAATTTATTTTTACAACAAAAAGTTCTCATTACTTAAACAATTCATTTAAATGTCGTATGGCCTTTAAAAAAAACCAATACTAAAAATTTTGATTATAATAAATGTTTATAAATTAACAAGTTTAAATATTTTATACACTTTTAGAGTTTTTACTTGATCAATAGTCCACAAATATCAGTGTTCTAGAGAACAAACAAATTTATCTCCAGTGAACACATGGATTGTTTACCATTCAGTTTTAAATAGATGAGCACGTAATAAAGAATCAAAAAACCCACCTCACTGCAAAAATTATATAAAGTTCCCGGTGCAAAAGTTGCTCTTGCCATTCTATTTCAAACGGAGGTGTATTTTTATTTAAAAACTTATAATTTTACAAGAAGCAACATTTCTGCTGACAGGCAAAAAGGTGAATAAAAGGCTTGAGAGGTTTGAGAACTCGGGCGGAGCTGTCAGTTAATAAAATTATTGTCACTTGATATCCCTCTACTGTACTAATGAACTGTATGACACTACTTCCGGGGTACCTGTGTAACGTGTAACACTTTGTCGATTGTATACGATTTATATTAAAATATTATTAATTCCTTCTGTGGTGATTGATTGACAAAAATAATATCCTAAAACCAATAACGAATATTTTTAATTTCCTATTAAATTAAAATCAATAATATTAATTTGACGGTCATATGTTCTGGAGCCTATCTTAATTAGAGCACGTTAAGAACAATTGTAATCACTCTTATGACCTTATATTTAATCATAGGATTATAGAAGATGTCTGAATTTAAAAAATATGATTATTACGCATCCAAACGTTTTTTTTTAATTTTTAAAATTATTTTTGTTGTTTAATTAGAAAAAATGTCCAAACGTTTGATATTTCTTTTTTTGAATACACAAAACGTATACACTACAAGAAAAAAACTAACATTCGCATCATACCTTAAAAAAGGGAGATGATTCCCATAATTTTAGGACCAAAAATAAGAAACGAAACAGATTTTGTAGTTAACATTGTTTTTATGGTCGTTTCTCTACAGCCGCACGGCCAGTTCTTAAACTAAGATGGCAAATATAAATACCACAATAGCAACGTAAAATACTTATTAAATTCCTAAGGTATGATAAATATAGCATTACAGTAAATAGGGTATTTTAATAAATACCGATTTCATAATATGATTCAGGAAATCTTAATTATTTACTCATTAGCAAATATAATAATGTATTAAATACTTTATTTTTTATTTATTTTTATTTCCTGAGTTGTAACCGTTCCTCGTTTTCGCCTCTGATACAGCGCCTCTGATACAGCGCTGCAATAGAGCTATTATGGCATAGTTAATTTACGCTAGCTAGGCATGTTAGCGAAATCGTTTAATGTCAACAAAGTATGTTTGATGTAGGAGTACTGAGCAGGTTCTATCAACAAAGTCACTGGTTGGGCATTTCTGTTGCTCTCGGCATTTTCAAAGGAACAGTGAATAGGACTGTCGACCCTGGCTATGATCATAGAAAATTAATAAGGGTGTATACATGGTCCAACTTACTGTGGTGATCAAATCATTCAAACTAACAGTTTAATGAGGTATGAGATAATCTACAGAAATTGTCGATCATGTGTTATAAGTTATCTGGAATTCATTTTTTTAGTACAAATAAGTTAAAGAACAAGGTATGTAGTATGAAATGTGTTAGTATAAAAATCACATTATTATTACATGTTAAGAAAAATTATGATCATTTCAAAATCACCACAATATAATTACATTTTTACATTGCCATTGATATGGTATCTACAAAACCAATAAAAACATCAACAACACTGATAATAATATACAATTTGAAAGTGTAACAAAATAAATTGTTAGGGTTTTAATAAAATTTTAACCAAACAAAATATACTTTAATGAAACATCGTTTTACCTCAAGCATTCTCTTTTAATGAATTCTATATTAACGTTTAGCGTGAAAGCAGAAACTATATGATTAATAGCTATTTTTTCAAGTTGAAAATGGAATAAAGACTATGCAGTTTTAAGATCATTGCAGAAGAATGGTACTTCTAGAACAGGCATATGTTTGAAACGAAGTATAATATTTAAATACATTTTTATGAAAACTTAGTATATTATGTTAAAACAAAACGTTATTTTTAAAATGCTCTCAATCAGTACTGAAATATTAAAAGAAGAGCATACAAATTTAGTGATATTTGAAACCTATGTTATTGATAATTTTGTTCTAAATAAAAATATTAGAAAGTATTGTAAAAATGTTGTGTGTAATTTATCGTAATGAACCATCCATATTGCCGTGAATTATTCATAACTAATACTAACCACTATAACTAAATATACTAAAACAAACATTCACACGACACAGAATATGAACTCTTTTGCGATCCCCGATAGAGAAAAAAATCTAACAGGCATTTCAGTTTTACAAACGTCCGCCGACACACTTCGTGTTATTTCTCTGAAGAGCGGAGGTACATTATCTTGATTATTACTCAACGATGATTGACTTCGAAATAACATAGCAAAAGCTACTAAGAATATCACTGACTTATTAACAGGAAAATGTTATAAATGTATAAATACTACTTTCATTTTTAAATATTTAATATATAATTGAAACCTGTTTAAATTTAATTGTAAGGTTTAAGTAAAGGACTAACTTACATTAATTAGTATCTGAAATAGCAATAAATTAAATAACAGCATTTTATACACTTTGAATTATAGAGACGTTCTTGGATGTTCAAAAATATATTTATTGAATATCACAATTTTTATATAATTTATAGTAATAGAATTTATGTTCACAATTAAGGTTTGCGGATGTACTTGACGCTAAATTAAGCTTATACTGTTAATCACATTTCAATTTTAATTAATCAAATCAATTAATTATTTAAATTTATTAAAAATGGTTAATGATAAATTGAATTGATAAGAGGCAAAGTATACTAAACTGGTTGAATGTAATATGAATGTCATAAAAAGGTATTAATTACAATGTGACTATGAAAACAAAACATAAAAAAGATGCATTTTGTTGTTGGATATAAAATTCAATATCAGTAGGCAATTTGACTCCATTCCTTTAGGTCTAACTTCAATTTTCGACTATTTGGCTTCGATGGCTTCTAATCTTTCCTCCCCCTTCATCCCTTCTCTTTATTACCCTTTCCCAGTAGGCTACTAATCATCAAAAATGTGTTACAGAAACATCTTTGTAACAGTATCTTTACTTAACTTATCTTTAATGTAATATTACAACAATACGAGGAAATGTAACCGACCATTTTTCGAGTATTATATAATTTAATATTGGCAACGAATTTGCACCAGGGTGATAAACCGATTATATTTGTTAATATGTTGAAGCCTGAACTAAACTAAGCTAGAGCCTATTAGAGACAGTCGGCCACGTTTCTGGCCACAATGCCGTCACTGTTAACTGTCAATGACGTCAGTAAAGGGTGGCCAACACGCAAAGCCTAATTGATCAAAATGATGACCAGTCAATTTGGTCTCTTCACTCAGCTGAATAGTTACAGTTTGTTACAACACATTATAATTAATTCTCCGTGATTATTTCAAAAAATAAAAATTAATGTTGAGGACACAGTATTTTTAAAGGTTTCTTTTGCAGCAAACTAGACTAATTAATTATGTCTGGATCCATCTCACAAATTAAATTCAAGGTCATTAAACGAGGCAAATACTGAGTAATCTCGTTTGTTACGCGTTGGTTTCCAGCGAATTGAATTGTATGTTACAAGATATTGTTTACTGCCGGTGTGTAAAACTGCTAAAACCGAATTAACTACCGATCAAACCATTAATAATTTGTGAAATATGTTTTATTATCAACATGAATATTCATTTAAGTCGTTGTTACTTTGTTTCATGTGAGGTTTTCTGGTTACACCCATTATTCACATAAATTACTAAACAAATAAAGTTCCAAGATACTCCGTTGCATGCTGGAATACAATTATAATTATTAGTCCACCACACCTTCTTTGAAACTGATTACCCGATTGCGTTCTCTTTCGACTGTGAATAAATATCGTTTATGATATTTATTCTTATTAAATCCCTTAATTGATTATTAATTTTAATTTATTATCTATCTTTTTATTCACTTTTGTTATAAGATTTGCATTTAAGATTGATTGTTTTGAGTGTAAAAAATATTGCTAAACTTGTAATAAATATTGTTAATGAGTAAACAGTGGGGATGAAAAAATACATATATTGATGCATGCATAAATTTAGCTCTATAGTTTGAGTGGTTATCAAGATCTACTCTACTTATAGATACGAATTTTTTCTACAAAAACGTGTTGCAAAAAGTAGCTTTTCTTAAACTAACTTAATTTATTTGAGGGCCATAGATCCTTTTTAACAAAACTTGTTGTTTTCCTGATGCTTGTTATATCCATCAAGGTTGTATAAAACGTCTTATACAATGGTAAGCTGCTAACGGAAGAACGCACAGCTTGAGTTGGCGTTATGCTCCCTGCTTGATGATCACAAAACATATCAATCACGAATGTTCCAACTTAACTTAGGCCATTATTCATTTGGCTGTTCAAATACTCAGCGATAATAAGGGCCGCTTTACTGAAAGTTTTACAATCTATCTTTGAAATTGTTAACTTCAAAATACGCTTAAAAGTTCGAAAAGCTCTCTTAATTTTAGTGATATATTAAAATATAAGACTATTTTCGAAGATGTGGTTTTATTTTCCGATATAATATACAAATAAGAATTATTATAAACGTCCTTAAATTAGAATTAGTAGGACTTGATGAGTAATTATATTCTTAAGTATTATAAATATGTCTGGTAATAGCTGATTTTATAACTAGTATAGCGGGATTAATAATATTGTTTCGTTTAATAAAGTAGATTCATTATCAAACCATTACGCCTCCTAACTAAAAATTTATTGTTCTCAAAATGTAAAATTTTACAACTTGTATACTGTTGTAAATAAATGTGGAATTCAATTCACTGCCATTGTCATATAACCAACAATATGGCTTTGTTAAATTCCTGTAGGCAATACACTTTCAGGCAATCAATGTGATAATCTTGACGCGTTCATTGTATTCATTCATGACGCTCGTTGATGATTACGCCACGCTGAATTGTGAAGCTCTATAACTTTATACAATGCGTGATATATCGAAAATGTATATCTATATACATATAATATCTATAGACTTTATTTATTAAATGAGGTATCACAGAAGCCTGTTACGCGACTCTTGGTGTGACGTACCTTAATCATGCCATTATTATTTCGTAATTCGGAAAATACACGATCATTTAAACAGTTCTAAAGGGCAACTTTTTGTATAAAAGCTAATTGTAATCTTATTTTTTCCACAGACAATACAAGGATTTTTAGAATATTTAGGACATAAGTCCTCTTCTACATCGTAATGGTCGCAGTTACCTTTTTGGGAAATTAGAGAATGACATAAAATTACAAAGAAATCTTGTTAATAAAGTGAACAGCAAAAGCACAACAAACAAATGTAAGATATTCTCCATTATTGTCTAAAAGACAAGCGAATCATTCACTTTTACGGTAAAGGAAAGTACCAAAAAGATTCATTTTAAAAAAAAACTTACCAGAAAGGTAGCGTCAAATTGTCAAAAAGTTGGCAGCCTTTGATATAGCAATACAAATCACTGTTTTATGTTGGTTGGTTAGGCTTTAGTAAATTATGTTACAGCTCAAAGTTATGCGTAGTAACGGATTTGTTTTATTGGCAGTTTAGGTTCACAAAATAGTGACTGCAGGTGGATCTCCATGTAAAGGCAGAAATACTTTTAAAAATGTAATTGTGTTTCGATACGGTGTGAATCGGAAAGTTTACATCAGTGTACTAAGAGCCTGGTGTACAAAGAGCCTGAACGGAGTTTAAAAAATGAAAATACTAATTGCATTTTATTAGCTCTAACCAAGGTACATTAATGTGCTGTATTTTTTATCAGTTTGCTCTAAGACTCATACTACTTAATAGTGCAAAACACACCTAAAAACTTGTTATAGTGGTGGATAGATAATTTCGTTACATTCTGAACACCTGCACCTGCTGTACGGTTTCATAAAACGTGAGAGCTGGTGTAGCCTAATTCCTTTTATGCCGTAATCCTGTCCAATAATATTATGGCTGCCGAGTAGTGAACCCATTTTCTTTTCAGAATTAAAATATTTAGCACGCAATAATGACTTCTTTTACAAAAAACAAGTAAAACAATTTATATACGTTTATAACAAAGTAGGTTGTAGTCCTTTCTGCAGTTAATCAAAGGTGTTAAGTTTACTGAAATATACAGTTGAATAGAAAACTCATACTTATGTAAACTCAACATATTATACTACAACAACCGCCATACACGCAGGTTGTGTTTTGTTGTTGTATTCTAAATACATAATGCTAATTTTTAATATTTAAATAATTATTTAATATAGCCCATTCAGAACAATGCAATATGGTTTAAGCAATGCATTGTAAATAATTAATCGGTTAAATAATTAAAAAGGAGTTATGTATTAATTATGTAAAGTTTCTCGCAACATAGCAATACTGCGTATTGTTGTTGCCGGATATAAATAGACGCTAGTATGTCCCTCCTAAGTTATGATATAACTCACCACTTTATAGAAGACATTGATCGGACCTTACGCAACTCATGAATAATGTCAGTCTCCAGAGAATTAAGGTCTTACTACAGTATTGCATAATGTTATCTTAATAGATCCATACTTTATTAAACTCAAAAGGATACTTTTATAAGGATAGACAGTTCAATCATCTCGCTTCAGTAAAGTTCCCTTCTCAGTCTTCCTTATCAGAGAGTCGTAGAGGAATATAATCCATTGGATTCTTTACTGTGCATACTTTTCCATTATCTCTGTAATTTTTCAGGCGTTTATGAAAGTATAGAAAATAAGACATGTAAAATTAGGAAAAGCATTTTAAACAGTTTATCCAGGAATAAATCTACCTTTCTTATAACATGATTCAACAATCTTCCTTAATCTTATTTAATCATCCGAAAGTAATAATAGTACGTAAAATGCTTTCTTGGCGAACGACCAAAATATAATGTTAGCACATAAAATTGATTTATAGGTGGGTTTGGCGGTAACATTTAGATTATTTATTTTCATATTTTAAGATATGTTATTCAACAAATGCCCTTTTAGAAATTAATTTACTAAATTATGTGGCTTACTTAAATTTGGATTCCAGGTCTTAACACGTATACAAACGTCCTCGGATACAAATTCATTGTGACAAGGTCACTAGAAGTCTGTTTTAAACACGTGTTCGGGATGTGAGTGGTCATCTTTTGTGATATAAAGTTTACTAGGTACCTTAGATTTTCTAAACTTGCACGATTTAGACCGTTGAGGGCGTAGATTTATCAAAAGTGTCTAAGATAGGAAAACTTTGATGGAAATTTATCGCCTAGATTTCATTTGTTTTACTTACATGCATAAATTTACAACTGTTTAATTTTTATCTTCATTACTAGTTCATAGTTAACTTATTAAAGGTGAATATCCTACATTTTCTAACAACTTTCTAATTTTGTGTGTGTATCCACAAGGGTTATATCATCTAATTATACAAGGTGTCTATAAATTATTCTATCAAAATTCATCATTTTTTACCAATACTTTACCAAGCAGGAGATGTCATATAAAGTATAGTCTTATCTTGCATAGTGACTGTTTTTTGTATTAACTGATAATAGTATAACATTATCCATAGCAAATATAAATAGATATAAATTATTATATAAAAAAAATATTTATATAGATTAAAGGTATAAACTATATCTTTAGTTTACTAAAGACCTATTTAAAACATCTAAAGAAAAATATCATTCAGGTTTCAAAATGGTAAGCATTTAAACATTTTATATTTAAATAAAAGAGAACAGAAAATTTTATGAACACATAATAAGTGGTGTAAAAAATTTATTACGTTAAGATACACGTCAGAATTCTTCAAAGGTTCAATAGTTACGTTTACGAAGGTGTGCATGTGTATAGCAATATTAAAGTATAAAATACATGGAAACTCTTACGTTTTTCCCTGTCATGCTGGAACATTAAAGATACGTTTGCTGCTTTACTAAGTTTTACTGTTAAAAAAATGTTACTCTAACAAGTTTGAGATGGTTAGTACTGAAGAGTAGTGAAAAATAGAAGGGTGGAGGGGGAGGTAATAATAGTTAAAAATTATAAAAGTTGATAATAGTTAATGATAGTTTGAGTAGCCATTACCTTGTAACCTCACTAGAAATCTGAGTAACTGTAAGCTAATACGTGGTTGGAACAATTTACAGTTTTATCATTTTGGTGCTCGTTTTTTAATGCTTAATTTTCATTAAAAAATGTGTATATGCACATATCTGTAAACACACATGATTTAATAGGAATTGTTATGTAAAGGAATCTAGAAAAAAGTTATGTAGCTCATAAAAATGTATTGTGTCAACCAAATTGATAATTTTTATTAAAAAAATTACATTAAATGAGATTGATTTTAAAATGTTTAATAGGATTGAGACGATTTGGCTAACTAATATGCTAAGTTGAATTGGCTACTGAAGGCGATTTTAAGATCAATTTGAAATCTAACTATACAAATAAATTTTCGCAGAGCGTATCTGTTTTCTATATTTTGTTTTCGGAATAAACTTTTAATTAATACCTTTGAATAAATTCATATTAAATCGAACCGGTTTAGTATCTTTTAATATGTTGTCGGTTATCAATTCAACTTATTATCCAACCATTTTTAATAAATGTATATATTTAACTGATTGGGTTGATTAAAGGTTTGTGGGGTTAAATGCACATGCTTAATTTAGCACGTGGTATAACACCAAACATTATTTTTTAACACAAATTACATTATAATCATAATAATTAATCAATTATACAATAATTATAATATTTGATAAATATATTTCTTAACATCCTAGATGTCATTAAACGTGTATAAAATGCTACCGTTTACTATATGGGCATTTCAGATACTAATAATTCATGAAAGTTAGTAAACATTTTCTTTAACATAAGTAAAGTCATTGATTAAAACCCCTTTACTTAAGAAGTACAATTACATTTAAACAGGTTTCAATGATAGTTTTAACATTTAAAAATGTAAGTAGTATTTATATATAAATCACCAATAAAATTTTCCTTTGATAAATAATTCAGTGATATTCTTAGCAGCTTTTTCCATGTTATTGTGAAGTCAATCATCGTTGAGTAATAATCAACATAATGTACTTCCGCTCTTCAGAGAAATAACACGAAGTGTCTCGGCGGACTTTTGTAAAAATTAAAATGCCTGTTAGATCTTTTCTTTGTCGGGGATCGCAAAAGTGTTCATTTTGTACACAGGTTGTGTACATGGGCGTTTCAGTAGATTTATTTGTGAAAAATGCACAGCAATATGGATAATTCATTACGATAAATTAAAATAAAACGGAACTGACAAAATACTTGAGATTATTTCCGTTTAAAACAAAGTGATTTAATATACTAGCTTCAAATATACTAACTCAGAATAAACTTCAAATATAACTTAATTTGTATCCCATTATTTTAATAGATCAATACAGATTATGAGCTTTTGTAAGATGTTTTTTATTTATATTATCTACTAAGTTTTGATAAAAAGTGTATTTACAATATTATTTTTACACATAATGCTTGTTAAGTATTATTGCGTTAAATAACTTGTTTTTTATTGCCTAATA
This sequence comes from Homalodisca vitripennis, assembly GCF_021130785.1. Taxonomy (NCBI): domain Eukaryota; kingdom Metazoa; phylum Arthropoda; class Insecta; order Hemiptera; family Cicadellidae; genus Homalodisca; species Homalodisca vitripennis. The sequence goes on from NC_060210.1 coordinate 9,407,137, forward strand.
TGAAAAGGCTACTTTTATTGAACAATAATTATGTATATATTTTTTTGGGCAATTTATACTCTATATTTGCCTTCATTTTACTAATCTGTATATACTGCATTAATTCTATATCTCTTTCTGCGGCCTAGAGCCTACAATACCGTTCCTTACTGGATTAAAATATTCACGTACAGTGACAGACTAATGAACCATTGTTTCACGAATCAGCTGTTTACTGTACACTCACCAACCAATCACAACGGTTGACTTATCAATTGCGCACCTTGCAAGCGACTGCACGTTTGCTCAGTGTACGCTCAGTCCCGCCTGGGGCACTTATATAACACTCTAGCCACTGCTGACCATACTTACTCAACACGTGACTTTATGCCCCATGTGTTACTCTCTCACTTAAATATTAGTTTATCTCTATTTGTTGTACATTTACATTAACATTAAAGTCAGTGCTCTGGATTGGCAATCTCTACCAGAACGTCTCTGTTCCCGGACACCCGCGTCTACCGTGCTCTACAGGACTGGCCACAGTGTTATGAACTATTCGTTTGCGGTCGTATTGTGCGTGAGTGAATCCGTAAAGGACATCTTCCGTCTTCACGCCTGCCGACAAGACAGCAGCCTACTTCCACACTTACTGATCACAACCTGGCCCTCAACAACAGCAGACTACGATTAGGTACCTCTCATGAAAACAAAGGTAACTGTTTATTTTCTGCACTTTATTTGAATATGCACTGTTCATAAACTCATTATGTGTAACCTGGTGAACTCTTGTTAAAATCAGTGTGTTCGGCGTCTTCACTGCCTAGTGTGAAGTGGTCCTTCTTAATCGAGCCTCTAAAATCTTATTTCACGGTTCTCATAACCAAAATTCCATTCTTTTCAATGCTGTTAGTGAAAACATAATTTCATTATTTTTTTGTATTTCATTATAAATCTGTTTAAACTATAAAATTTATTTTGATATGTTTTTAAATTGTATATTAACAGCATAGTTTTCCTTGTTTATTTTTTGTAAATATTATGATCATAAGCAATGTCAATGTATATATTTAAATGTAATGTCGAGTTTTTGGTACATCTGTACTTATTTTCATTCCTAATAGTCAGGGGAAACAGTGAATAGGAACACCAGTAGTAAGTACCTAATTCATCCATCTATTTTATGTTTAAATATGAGCTTAGGCACTTTTAATATGAAAAAACCTTGCATTCTTATTATTTCATAATTACAATTCAGTTTAGACTAAAGAAACTAAAGTAGATGCTTTGAAAATCAATTACATTTATAATATGACCGAAAGTCACAATTCTACCAATCTTTCATGGATTAAGATATTTTGTAAAGCAGGCATGTTGTACATTTTTTAGGTTTTTTTACTAAACTTTAATTAACCCTCCCCTCAGTCTTAAGCAGTCTCAAAGCCATGATTTAAAATTTCACAATAAAACAAATTTCATTTCATCCCTAATTAAACTTTTGAGTACGGAAAGTTTTATTATAGAAATTGAATGGGGACTTACATACTCCAGCTTTTTGAAATTTAATTTTTTTATATGATTTGTGGTAGAATCTAGTAATGAAATTGGGCTCTTTATCGCCTACGATTGAGTCCACATTAACCCCTTATAGGTATGGAGTCTTTAATAATAGATTTGTAACTTTTCATAAGAAAAGATTGGAAATCAGGTTTCAGGTGGCCTACATTTCCTGAAACTGTCTTCCAGTTCACCAAACTTCTTTGTTTACTATCAGTTATTGGATTGTGAATGAGTCTCATTTAACAATATCAATCGATATGCAAGAATTTATAAAGAGCATACAGATGTGATTAAATATCATCATTTAGTATTTTATTACTAAAAGTTATAGTGAACTTGAATTAATAATGACTTCTGCACCAATAGCTTGACATTTGATAATGTGACAGCGTCTGCAGCAATATTTATCTCTAAATTTACCTCAAAGATTATGCCTAGCTTTCATTTAAAATTATTCATCAACTTCAAAAAGTGATTCAGACAACAGCAAAAAGACATAACCGAAAAGCTATCAATAATGGTAACCAAAAGCATTCAAGTAGGTCTATACGAATAACGTGATGAAGATTTAGTTATGTGTAGCCTAAAGAACCAACCCACTTATAAGTCTGTTCTGTCAATAATAATAATGAATCAGTATTATTACTTTAATATTTAGAAGTTCTTGATCAGTTCAATATATGAAATGTACAAATTATTACAAAAATATATAAAACTAATAGAAAATATACTACTTTATTATGTTAATTTGTTAAAAATTTAGTATCTCGTATTATTTTAAAATATTAAAAAACCATTTAATAATTAATTACGAAGCGTACTTTTACAATATGTATACAATATATTTACAGCCCGTTATTTGAAGTAGTCACTTCTTTCGGTCAGTCCCGCAACTTCTTTTCCATTTTTTTATTATAAACTTTGTTTGAATGGATCGATAATGACGTCTACTCTAATAGCTAGACTGTTTATTCACAGCGTTTGTAACAACATTTCTCTATAATTTACATCAAAGATTATCTCCATTTTTATGTGCAGTTATTCATTGAATACATAAGAGATTAAAACAATAACAAAAGACAAAGCAAGAAAGCTATTATTAATGACATTAAAGAAAGTCATTAGGGATAACGTGACAAAGAGGTAGTCGTTTGTAAACTGTCGTACTATAATAAAGTAACCGAATTAGCAGTCTGTTCTTTCATGTGCATTGTAAGAAACAAAAGCTGCAAATCATTTACATCTCAGTTTGCAGTGCTCTGGAACGGGTACTCGACTGTGCAAGCGAGCAGCTAATGGAACACTCTTGTATGTGAAATCACTCTACTGTATGTGTATTGTAAGAATTCTCCCTATGTTACCAGTTTCAGTCGCATCTCACAATTCATCAAAGGTACTCGAACCATGTGAAGAACTAAGCATTGTTTTAAATTTCCTTTTGCGACTCCATTTATATAGAGACACGGTAAAAGAAGTACTAATGATTATAAGAGTTGTTTTTACAATAACACAGTTCCTTCCTAATATTTTTGTTGAGATAAAATAAGCGTACGCGATACTTTATTTTTTATTATTTTTTTTTTGTCTCCGCACTTAGTCCTAAAAGGACCTTTGCGCCTCTTGCCTACGTAACGTAGCGTCGTTGACTTTGTACCTTCAAGAACCTTAAATTTTTACATACAGAAATGCTAGTGTGTCTGACGAGGAAAATTATCTCTAAGAATGAAAAAAATTTATCTCACCTTCTATACTATGAGTGATATGCTTTACTAGACTTTTTTGTGTGCCTTCACTCCTTGAAAAACACAAACATTAGCATGAAAACATTTTAAATGTTCCCTACTAATTCTAAATTTGGGGAAAAATAAAAACACTAAGATTAAAATATAGTCAATAAATCGGCTTAAAGCATTTTTCTGTTTACTTTCTCAATAGAGAACATCAAAGATTGATATTAATAACCCTCACTTGGGTAAAAATAGACTTATTGGTGAACCCTCGGAGTAATCCACGTTGTTACTCTGAGCCAAGAGCAACAGAAGTGCCCAACCAGCGACTCCATTGATAGAGTCTGTTACCTAATCACCATCAAATATACTTTGTTAACTTTAACGAGTTCACTAACAAGTTCAGCTGCTTTAAATTGGCTCCTTACATAGTACCTCTTAGTGTTCCGCTGTATTCATGGCGAAAACGAGTAACGCTTAGAACTTAGGAAATTGAAAAAAACACAAAATTACAAGTAAGTAACTAGTATATTGTTATATTTGATAATGAATTTAATCAATTTTAAAGTGTTGTGACGAAATCTGTGTTTGTTAAAATAATCTATTATTTGTAATAGTATATTTCTCCAGCATTAAGAATTTAATTTGTATTGATGTTGCCGGTGTGATTTCTACGTAATTTATCTGTCGTCTTGAATTTAAAAACGGGCTGTAGAGAAACGAATACATGAAAAAATTTAATCCTTAACACTTATACGCCCTTATTTTAGGTCAGAGGAATGAAACATAACCTAAGTAATTACAAATATTTCTGTTATAAACTTATAAAATTACCACAGTGTTGCATTAGAGATGTAGTACTAGAACAAACAAAGTATTAGAGTTCTACATAGTTTCGATTAACATTTACTCAATCAAGTTTCCCATTACCTTCCTCTCTCTTGCTTGAAACATTCATCAATTCTCATTTAAACAAGTCCAATCCAATCGCAACCCTACGGAACGAATCAAATCAAAGTTTCTTGATAAGTTATTACGTGTTGTTTTATTTAAAATTAAACGTGTAACCAGCCGGTTGTTCACTATAGAAGAATGTATTTTTTTCTTAAACCTTGACATTAGGGAAGGTTTATACAATAAAAATGTATGTTAAAAATATATTTATAAAAATCTATTTAAAAATACTTCCAATTATCAGTTTTAATTGTTTTTATTTGTTTCCATCATATACTTTTATACATGTTTTTGGTATAGTGAATAAGTCGTATTTTCATATTTAGATACATTCTGCATAGTTAATGTAACATGATAATTGCAATGAGCTTGCACAAGGTCATTTATGATGGTCCCAAAATGTAAACAATGCAAGGGCCTATTAGTGAGGGTTGGTCACGTTTCTGTGCCTGTTAATTGTCGATGACGTCATCCAGGGATGGCCAACACGCAAAGCCTAATCGATCAAACTAATGACCAGTCAATTTAGTCTCTTTTCGCAGCTGATTAATTGCAGTTTGCTATTGCAAGTGATAGTCCACTAAGATTCTTTTAAACGATATTTTATGAATAATTATAAAAAATTTCACCATCGTTGAAACTGTTAGAAAATTACTTTTGATAAAAACGTATTTTTAATGCCTTTGTTTGGTTCAGTAATGACAGCTACAAAATTATGTCGGTCATTCATCAGGAAGTGTTTGAACTGTTTTTAATTGCATGATAGGTAATTTTTACACGTATATGTACAGAAATATAGAAATAGGGATACATTAAGGGAATTTTGCACCTATCCATGGTATGGTGCTCTTTATTTCACACGAAGGTGAGCTTCTCCTAATCTTGTCACTCAGGTGAGGGGAAAAACGTGTCTCTGTGTGAACAGGATTTAGAACAAATTTATTTGCCTTGAACATTAAATCAAATTATATATTGATTCGAAATAGATGATGTTATCTATAACTATATGCCACGTCTCTCATCTTACAACACATACCATCAGGAAACGTTCATATGATCTCCAAATAGAGGGGTTCCAGTGGGAATGCCCTTCCCCCATATTATTTAATTGCAGTTCGAACCCTGATGTGCACATGTCTGACACCAATAATCTTACGGTCAGCGAAAGCGTCTCAGATAAATCAAAATAGACGGGTAATCTGTCCCACAGTCCTTACCTTCCAAAGTATATCCGGTTCATTCCGTCCGGGAGAGAGACAATATTTTCCATGCAAAGCAAGCGTTTAAGAGGCGGAACGCTTATATTTTAGGACCATTGAATTCCTTCGAAGTATCATGATTTAACTGAGCGTTACAACGTGAGATCTCACGCTAGTACATTTCTACTCTGAAATTATGATACAGCATCAAGTGATTTTGTACCTCTACCGTTTCATTTTGCACGATAAGTATTGAAGATATCTGGTAACTTGTGGTGTGAACAAATTTCCCTTCAAGTCAACATTTATCCTTCCAAGGTAATACTGAGGACCTCTAAGACCATGACGATTCTTGGGAATCCAGGCTGTCTGTGGTTGGAATGTTGGGTCTAGGAAAAATGAAATGGTTCTAGGGTTTTCGTTCCATTTTGTAGAGTAATATTCTAATTCTCTTTATTGCGTATTTCTGAATCTGTGGACTCAAACGAATTTGATTGGTTGGTAAATTAAAAAGATAGATTAAATCCGAAACTATGGATTCTTTACGTTGGGGATTAATGTATTTTTACCATAATAAAGGAAAACTTTATCCCCCATGCATTGTTTCTTTTACAAGCTTTTCAATCGAATTGTAGACCAATATTTTAATTATTACTTTTTCACGGAGAGTTTTATCAATACTTGCTAGATAGTGATGTAGTACGTACGCACTAAGTATATTATGATCATTTAAGTTTCCAACATTTTATTTATTAGAATTAGAACGAGAATAACGACAAAGAGTTGTTGACCATATGTTAGTAGGGACAGAATACTGTCAGGCTAAATGATAAACAACATTAGAGATAATGTTTAGTTGTTACAATTTATTTACCAAAAGCGGATTGTTTAAAATCGAGAACCCAATTAAGTAACTTCGGATCGAGCTTGCTATCAAATCAAGTTGTTTATTGCAGGCCTTCATGTCCAAATACCATTGGTATACCAGGCACGTCTCTCTATTGAAAACAATTTGTCGCTCTTCATTTTGTTATTTGCTATCCATAAAAAAATAATCTTCCTTAAATATTTAATTGGAAAAAGATTACAATATTCAATCTACTACTAATACTACTAAAATAGTAAAAAAAATATGACTTCAGTGTTCCACCCCCTTTATTCAACATCTCGGTTTAAACTAACCAAACACAGGCAATGGACTTGTTTTGCATAAAGTAAAATCTTTTTGTAATACACAGAAAACTACCTTAATTTAAACCAATTATCTATCTATATATATAAAAATGAATGTTTGTATGTTTGTCCTTTATGGAATCGTGAACTATTGGACCGATCATGATGAAAATTTGTACTGATATGTATTTTTCCACGGAGAAGGTTTATAAGCTATGCCCATCCCTTTCCCGATTCAGGATTCCGCCCCACTGGTTACAGAAATACCCATAAGAAAATGCATTGCAGCAAACATATGTTAACGTCTTTTCAAATTTTTAATCAGCTGTTCTTTGTAAACATATATTACACTTATAGTTTTAAAGCATAGAGTAAGCTTAAGAGAAACGACAAATTTTGTTTAAACTGTTTTTGCAATCACTGTTAAACATAGACTTTACTATCCAGATAATACAATTCAAATTTGACGTAAAAATTCACCTTTAACTGCAATATTTATTTAATATAAAACCATGCTCATGCTTGATCAGAAGAGTAATGCAGATATCATAATTACTATCTTACGTTGGCTACAAATATAAAGAATGTTATAAAATCAACCTTAGTTGTTTTTTTTGACAGAAGTATGGTTCTCAAAACTCCGTGTGTACATATTCTCTCGATCGAGATACAAAGCAAGCTCAATCGTGGCATCGGAGATATAACTAATTTAATCTAAAATTTATTATAGTAAAAAAAAAAATTTACTAAGTAATATAAGGACTTCGGTTCTTAAGATTTGCGTGCGAAGCCGTGGGTAACAGCTAGATAGAGGCAGGAATATGGTACATACCTTCATAATACGCCCAAGAGGCTCACGATGGAACGACTATCAATTATCTCAGCAATGTTTAGAATGTGATAGAAAAAGAATAAGTGAATATAGTGTACTGTTTTCAACGGGAAATTGCGTGCGAAGCCGCGGGCAACTTTTGCAAAAAATTATTGAAATGCGCAGCAAAGCGCGCCGGGCCCGCTAGTTTAGGATAAAAATAACAACATAAAGAGTTGCTGGTGTTTTGAATTAACGAAAGTGTTAATAATAAACTAAACCACTTGATCTCGATATTTTTCTAAATTGTAAGGTTTAGTTTATACCGCAAGGACTAGTTTATATATTTAAGAGTAATGGTCTATTTTCCCACTGATGTTCATTCCAATCATGGTTTTGGCAATACTGGCTAATACGTATTACCAATGGTGCAGTTTAGTAGGTACAAGGTAGGCAACGTCGACCGTGGCTGCTGCTTGGATGGGTGACTGCTGAGCGATGCTGTCCTTGCAAGCAGTCCGCCTGCCCGACCTTTGGTGGTGGTTCGGATGTCATCTTTAAGCCGTTGGTCCTCAGGTTAAGTGTTAGAGTGGGCTTCTTAGCTCTAACTTCGCTTGGTAAAATACAACATCTTAACTTGTTTACGTCATGCTGAGTCTATTGTTTTGTTATTTTTCAAACACAACTTTTATTCATGGAAGAAGCATACATCGGAGAAGTTAATAAAGTTTCAGCCAAAAAAGTGAAGAGACGTCAAATTGCTTCTATATTTCTGTTTTTTTTTTTTTCTCTGTGCGCTTAAATTATTTTACATTGAGGTTTATCCCATAATTTTGTTAAATTCAATGATATATATATTGATATGATATGATATATATCAATGATACATATTGACCATATTATCAATATCATAACACGATTTAGCGTGAATTTTAAAATAATAACAATCACCAATAATTGTGTGACGAATTTGCCTGAAAACGAAAAGCGAGGGTCTAAAATATTTTACAAAACTAAAACATTCAGTTCTGTCGGTCCATCAACAGATTAAATTCGAACTAATCAAACGAGGAAAATTCTGCGCCAACACATCCGGCGCGCGTTGCTTTCCAGCGGATTGAAACTGAATGATTAAAATAGATTGTTCGTCACCAGCGTGTGAAAGTGCTACACCTAAAAAAATACCCATCACACATTATTCTTTTGGAAAATGTTTTAACCAAATCTCATATGTTGTTTTCAGGATACACCCATTATACCATGAATTGCTATACAATCAAGGTAGTCTGTCGCATGGTTGAAATTTAATAATAAAATCAGTACAAAGTTCCAGATGGTGGCAATCAGGAAGATAATACCCCTGAACTGCTATGAGAAATCTCTTTATAGTAGTAATATATGAAAAGTGGGCTTGGCTTATTGGCTGAGCGTTAGCAATAGCCTAAAAATCGTGTCTGCCAACACGATACCTTGGAAACGAACTGGATATTGGATTTGGATTTTGTTTTAACTGACCTATAGACTTTGAAAATAAGTATGAAACTTCTTTTCTATATTAAAAACAATAAGAGCAACGATGGTGCATGTCACTCAATGAGATTTTGTTTAGCGTCAGTGAATAATTTTACATGGTTCTTATTGGTAACCATGATGACAATAAAATAGCAGTATAAACCAATTTATAAACAAACTTAGTATGCTTATAAGGGATTTTAAATTGTAGCCTAATTAAACCAAAACGCCCTATATTATTTTATTATGACTTGGTGACTATACATTATTTGGACATTGATATAAAATGCAATTTGATGACATCAATTTAGAATGTGAATGTACCAAGTGACCATGTCTTTTGAGAAAGATTCGTTTTTACTTGAATTTATTCATGAAACTTTTTCTCTACATAGATAAGAATGAGTTCTAGGATGTTGCACGTCCAAACCTGCCAATTAGCTCAGATACGTTAAGTTCACAGTTTACTCAGTAAACTTCCACTATTTATCTTTTGTTTGCCGGTGGATGTAAAAGTTTCTGTTTCCTTTTGGTTGTCTGTCGTTCTATCTTTCAGTAACGAAATGAGCTATAGATTTGAATATTGCATCGACGCTTATTACGTGACAAGGGGTGTGGTGTACTCCTACATTGTATAGATTCAAGACAGCTCAACGTTCGCAGTGGGAGACAGATCTGGGTGATTTCGAGTTGACATCTTTATATCTTTGGAAGTACTTCAATAACAGAAGGTAATTCTCAATCTAAAGAGACTGAAATGTTTGTGTAGGAAGTCTTCATTACATACACCGATGCATACATAAATTTGAACGTTAAATTTCAAACCAGTATTTCAAGAAGTGTGCACCGCGACGCCCTGGGGCACCTAGAAATCTTGAGAGGGGCACCGCGTTGAGCTGCTGTGATTACAAAATTATAATATTGTACAATTATTTTTTTTAATTTGTTTTTGCTTTCACACTTGAGTATACTTATAATTTCATACCGAATTATTTACATATCATTAATAAATCTACAGCGCCATAAGCAACTTAAAAGTGCCTTTATATTAAAACAATTACGCTTAAACAAAAGAGATTGCTGCGTCATTGCATGAATAGCGTTCTGGTGAGAGACTCACAGGCAAACTTACCACCATTTCTTAGAACGTGTTGCCTTGACGCTACACATCACTCCACCCAGACAAGCCAAGTAGCATGATATTGACTGGCAAAACTGTGTTGTAATAAGTAGTCTGCTTATAGTGGCAGTTCAATGGCTGGTCGGAAAAGAAGGCTATATTTCGAACTGTGGTGAATTTTAGTAGATATAATGTGACTTGCTAAACTGTATTTTTTATGATGCAATCATTGAATTATTAAAACAATATTTAAAATTTGAAACCCTTTGTACTTTACATACTTTCCTCTACATAATTTACTAGTCCAATGTACAGCGTTCTTGTTTAAAAATCAGTAATAGTGAGTAGTACATTGTTTTACATAATTTGTTGAAAACACGGTTTTATCTATATTTTTATGATGGCTAATTTAAAATAGGTGTACAGGAAAATATTTTAATGATGTGAATGAATTATTACGTGAATTATAAATTCACAATATGGTTATTTTTCATTGACTCTATAGAGATGATCTAAGGGGGTGGGGCACAAAAATAAAGTAGGCCTTGATTCAAAAAAGTTTGGGAAACATTAGTTCAAACGGATCTCAAGATATTTACCAAACTTATAGATATGAAGTTTTTCTACAAAAAGAAATTTGCAATAAAAGAGATTCACTTACACTAACTTAATTTATTTGAGGAACATAGGGCTTTTTCTTTTACAAAACAAGATGCTGATGCTTGAGATTAACATAAAGCTTATTTGAAACGTCTTACACAATTATAAGCTGCTAACGGAAGAACGCACAACGTTGAGTTGGCGTTATGCTCCCTGCTTGATGATCACGAAACACATCAATCACGAATGTTCCAACTTAACTTGGGCCATTATCCATTTGACTGTTCAAATACTCAGCGATAATAAGGGCCGCTTTACTGAAAGTTTTACTTGTTTACTCTTGAATCTTTTATCTTGTTTATTCCACAAAACACTGAAAATACGAAACCTCTTATCTTTAGTGGTTTATTCAGATTTAAAACTAATTTCTTTTAATTTTTTGTATTCTGTGTAGTCTGCCAACTATAAATATTGTAAATGTATCTTAAATATAACTATGGTTTTTCATCAGTAATTCTATTATTGGATGATTTTGAAAATACATGAAATAGCTGATTCCTTAACTTGTATGACGAGAACTATTAACACAACACAGTTATTATACTGCAAATAGTCTGGAATATAGAGGGCTATATATATACATATATAATTTAAATAATTGTTTTATATTTTTGTATAGATACAAGCTCACTGTTATTGACAAAATATAATATTGGATTCAATAAACAGGTAAAAAAAAAACGAATGAATATCAAATTAGAGGGAAAATGCTTTCATGCTGTTACGAGTTTTTTCTTGTTACTAACAACACGATGTTACAAATCCTATGCTTTTGCTAATCCTCACTGAAGTTCAGGCATAATTATTTTGTTGTTAACGTTGAGAACTAGTGAATAGATTCTTGAAGGATTTAATTAATCGGAAAGGCAATAATACCTTCTGGAACTCTCAGTTCATTTAAAAATGTATTTTATTTAAGTGAGCAGTGAAACCATATATCATTGTACAATGATTATTTCTGTGCCTTCTAAGATAATGAATTACAGAACTTTTCCACCATTCATTGAGCTTGAGGCAAATGGGAAATGTTATTAATTGCTATATACCACACTTCTTCATTTTGATATACTATGGTCTATGGTATCATGGTCTAGAGCATTTACGTAGAATTCGTTTTATTTATTAGCGTAATGGAAACTGTAATGTCTGTTATGGAGTTTTATCATCATAAACCCACGTGGTTTCGATTATCCATATTAAGCTTTTACTGATTCGCAGCTCGCTTTCAACGTCAAACTTTCACCCACACAAGCGTTGTGTGACAAACAAACCTGTTGTAATTAAATTTGGATAACAACTCACTGCCATTGACACAGTAATACAACCAACAATATGGCTTTGTTTAGTACCTGTATTGTAAACGGTAGGCCTATAGACTTGCAAGCAATCAATGGGATAATCTTTACGCGTTAATTATGTTCGTTCATGGCGCTCGTTGATCATAACGCCAAGCTGTTTAACTCACTTGAATTGAGAAGCTCTGTAATTCCATACAATGCGTAATATATAGAAAATCAATATATATAGAATTGAAGTAACGAATAAGGCCTTAGATAAGCATGTTACGTGACACGTAAAGTATTTATACCTTGTCATTTATTTAGTCATGCATAAAATAAATGACTATTTTAGTTCTAATGCACCAACTTAAGTATGAATTAACAAGCCAATTGTAATTTTATCTTTACTAAAAGGCATATAAGTGTGTTTAGAACATTTAGGACCTATGTCTCCCACTATATCGTTACGGACACGTTTACCTTATTGAGTTAGATGTTGACATAAAATTACAACGTAATCGTGTTAACAAAACAATTGAACAGTGCAAAATACAAAATAATTTAATATTCCCCACCGTTATCCTCTATTACGGTAAAGGTAATCAATATCCCTTTATCAGTTTTAATCAATAAAAAGGTAAATTTTGTCAAAAATATAGCGTAAAACTTCCAAAACTGTGGCACCCTGTGTTAAGCATGCCATATTGATCTTTGTTGTTTACGTTGTTCGTTGTTGGCTTTGCCAATCACGGTACAGCTACAAATTACCTGTAGAGGCAGATGTGCATTATTGGCAAGGTCGGCTCACAATATATTATCTGAAGATGGTTTTCAAGGGAAGGCGAAGATATTTCTGAAATTTAATTGCTTTATCAACATTTCGAAGCATTTAAAATCGAAGAGATTGCATAATAGAGCACAAAGTGATAGAACGTTAGAAGGAGTTTAAATATTACAATAGTCATTACATATTATTGGCTTTACCCAAGTTATTTTTAAATGCTGAATTATTTATCAGCCTTTTGTAGGAATAATACCTACTTATAGTACAAAAGAGCACTTGAAACCTTGTATTAGTGATGGACCATTAATTCCAATGGGGTCTGAACACCTGCACCTGCTGCACGGTCCAAGAAAACTTGGGAGCTAATGTAGCTTAATACCTTGTATGGCGGCAATCCCAATCAATAACATCAGTAGAACCGTAAACTCAATTTTAATTTATATAAACATTAAAACATAAACATAAATTAAGGACATACATTAATTACTATGGTAATTTTTTCTTACTGTAGATATTTTATTTTAATATTTTTTTTATCATTTAATACAAAATATTGACTTGTTTTACTAACTATGGTTTCTATATGTTTATAACCAATCAAGAATGTTGTATACCTTTAAGTAGCTAATCAAAGACGATTATGTTACTAAGATACGTAAAAGAGACGACTCGTAAATACATAGTGCTAATTTATAATATTTAATTATTAATTTAATATGGTCCATTTAGAAAAATCCAATAAGTTTAAAACAATGTTTTCTTTACATAATGACTCTATTGAATTACTATAAAAGCAGTTTAATTTACTTCCTGTTATGCAAAGTAACTACGCTCCTACTGCGTATTGCTGTCGGATATAAATAGAAGTTAGCTTCGTAAAAGACATTGATCGGACCTTACGTAACTCATGAATAATGCATCAGTCTCCAGAGAGTAAAGGTCCTAGTACATCATTGCAAAATTGTATCATCATTGATCCATACTTTATTAAACTGAAGGATATACCTAGATGAATATACAGTTCAATCATTTCCCTTCAGTTCTGTTCGCTTCTCAGTATTCCTTATCGTTAACTATAAGTATAATATAACTATAAAATATAAGTATATTGGATTCTTTATTGAGCATACTTTTCATCGTGACTTAACTTTTCTATGCATTCACTGGCTGAGCGTTAGCATCTGTCTATATGCATATCTGTTCGTCTATCCGTACGATATCTTGAACACGAAATGACCTGTAAACTTGAAATCTTTTGAACGTTCATTTCTACGAAGGCAATTTCTTAGGTTTGATGATGGTTCAAGTCACTCCATGGCATTTTGGCTGAGCGTTTGGGAACATTTTTACACTGGTTTTGTGTTTAACAATGATAGAAAGAAGCACAATAAATTATTATGAAAACAAGAAGAATACAATCATTTGACTTTACAAGTTTTTATCCACAGAGTAAAAAATAAAACTAGAGTGGAAATTCCAAGAAAATATTTGATTTTGACGCAGTCTTCTGCTATAGTGCTCTTTTTACCTCATCATAACTATTAATATTTGAACACTAAATGAAAGCTAACAATGGACAAAAACGTGAATATATCATGAACAATGGATGATATCTTGAACAAAACTCCATCGGTATCTAAAAATTGTTTATTAGATTTAATTTCTATATAGATGAGAATTAGTTCAATGATGCTACATGTCCATACAAGAAATTTGAGTATCATTGAATCTTATCACTCAGTATTCTGACACAATGTCTCATTTGTTAGCCAGGAGCACGTAAATAAATATTCTCTCAATGATTGTCGGTCTATCTGTCCGTAGGACATCTCCAGATTAAAATGAGCTATACATTTCATATTCTCCATGCGTTTTACGAGACACGTGGTGAGGCGAACACCGACCTTGTAAAATTATAGAAACTTATAGGATTAAGTAAAAGAAATAAAATCTATTGTTTAATTGTTTACCAACGGTTATAAATTCATTCGCACTACTTTTAGTGTAGTACTGTAGCCTTAAATTAATCCTACATTATGTTTTCTATGAGTACAGATTGTGCATAACTACACAAACAGCATGTGGATACATGGTGTTAGTGCTGGAATTTATATTATTTTACACCACATTATCATATCATTTATCATAAAATTACTGTTTTTGTAATTTTTACTAAATATACTCAAATTTAGATTAAAGGTTTTATCACGAACACATTTTGTCGCCTCGGCTAGAAATTCATCAGTGAAAAAGTATAAAAACATCTCATCTCATTACAAAGTAGGTTATAGTAAACTTAAAAGACGAATTTCGTACATGTGTCTGATAAATTTCCTTATTTAATATTTGAACTCTAACCAACGGATTATACTAATGGATGCGCTCTGGGCCACAAAAACGAGCCGGAATCAGGAGTTGCGTTCGGTGTCTGCAGGCGCTCAAAATGGGCAAGTACTCACTCCGCCCATATAGCAGGCATTATAGTAATGATCTAACAGCACTTTAAACCGCCTTCTAGAGTTAATAATATTGTTACATCCCACAGTTGATTTGTTGTTACAAATGTTAATAGCTGCTTTTTACCGTGCATTTTTTATTTTTAGTTATAAAAACAGAATATTGTTACAATATCAAAATAACTGAGATGTTACCTTGGTATTTTTTTCAATAAAGTTGGTAACGAAGACTTACAGACATTAAAATATGTACCAGGTGATGAAACACCGTTTTTTTTACTGTATTGTATTTCATGGTAAACTACATAAAATGTACCAACATGATATGCTTAATCTACGTGTTAGTAAATAAAATTATTTTTGTCAATTTTTGTCTTATTCCTAAGTTGGATTTTGAGTTATGTCCAAAGTTTTCTGTTTTGAAATGTGATGAGATATTATTTTTTAATAGTTTAGTCTACGTTTTAATAAATAAAATAACTCGTGGTTTCCAGTGAATTCGTCATTAGTTAAATTTCCCTTGAAAACTTTAGCAGTAAAATGGTTACAAATTCTTAATGTAAATTCAGAAGTGGTCACATTTATTTTAGATAACTTGAGCAAATAACAATATTTTACAATTTTCAATACATCATCACATGATCTAATTAATTTACCCTTAGATTTAAAATCTGTAAAAAGTGGTTCTAAGATCAGAATCATTGGTAGTACAGAACTACAGTCGTTTAATATTTTTTTCAATGCGCTCTCAATTTCACTATTATCATATAAAGACAAATCCAAATCACACTTATCATGACCTAACTCAAGAAGGCCAAGGTGTAAACTAGGATCAAATTCAATACGGTTAGCATTCTAAGAATCTCTGACACTATTTCGTAACACCAGTAGTCTTACTGTCTTACAAATACTCTTGATATTACTTAAAGTCAAGAATCATCTTTTTCCCTTTTTTCTAATTTTATGAGAATCTTAGAACCTTTTCCGAATGGATCCCTGTTCAAATAATCAGAATTATTACGAATTCAACTCTTGGTAAACAGTTTAAGAACTGTGGGTGTTGTTTTACACACAAATATTCTAAAGCGTCCGCTACGCTGGATCTTATTAGAGTCTGTGCTGCAACCTTCAGATTCATTTTTCAGTTTCTGTAGAAAACATGATTGTTTGATAGTTTTTTACACATTTTTAAATCCAGTTTTTTTTGTAAGTTGTTGAATTCTTCTATATATTTAAAACAGATCCTGCCTGACTCAGATTCCATAATTGTAATGTCCGCTAGAGCATTTCGTGCAAGTTTTAACATCCAAAATAGCACAATGATAATAATTAATGGTATCAAGTTTAAAACATGCGTCTCAGGAAATTTACAACTTAAATGTTTTAAAGCACTGAGATTAGTGCATGTACCGTCAAAGGTCATGCTTATTACTTGACTCAGTTCTAGTAGAGCCACTTTAATCAGCTGCGACGATAAAATTTAAGAAGTTTTGTTTACAAAAATGTATTTACTTGTGAAAGAATGTGGCTGCCTATAGTCCATCTGGAATTGCAGTTGTACGCAGCGCAACTCTTCACCATGTGACAAAATGACAAACAATACCAACATTGACAACTAAATAGAAAACATAAAAAAACTAATTGAGTTGCTCAGACCAGACGTCTTGATGGACTGAACACGAAGAGCAGTCAACAATGCAAACTCCCGCGTTAAACGACGATTCGTGTTTGAACGGCGTGATGCCGTATCGTCACGTTGATCGCCGCATATTTTGTGAGTTCTTGCCCACTTTAAGCGCTTGCGAGCCCGTGAATACACCTGAAACGTATAGCTGTATGCGACCGGAAAACACAACATGCGGCTTATGGACAGTGCGCATTCCAGTAGTATAGTTCGTTGACTCTCACTCCGTCTTATTTCGTTTTAATGTATCAAAGTACAAACCGATTATACGGGCTGTCCTTAAATTACTCTAAAAGCTTTATTATTTGATTTGACAGACTAAAAAAAAGCTAGAATATAAAGTATAGCAAAACTGGTTTTCGTATACAAAGTATTACCATTAAACATGTTATAAATAATATAAAATCATTTTTAGTTAATTAAATACCTATGTTTTCAGAGAAATATCATTTCAGGTTACAAAATGGGGCCACATGAGATTTTATGAACAATTTATTAACAATTAAATATGGATGGATTTGACATAAAATGTAATAACCCAATTATTCCTATACGAAAAATACTCGTAATAACGGAGCAGAAAACGTTTTAATGGTTGCTATTTCTCACTAAAAATCCAATAATCGAGTTATTAATATCGAGTTGATTAACAATCAGCTGATTGTTACAATTAACAGATGTAATTTAATTATACTCATTGCTGTCATTTTGAACACTTACATTAAAATTTGCTTGATCAACTTTGTTTTATTTATATATTTTGGTGACAATATACCACTTATGAAAACATAATTAGCTAGTTTACCTATGTTTGTTATTATACTCGTATTTTCTTAGTTATCTAAAAAGAGTTAACGTACACAACGCAGCTGACGCTTAACTCCTAAAATCTGGAGTCACGTTCATCTGAAGATATCCAAAAAATTGTCGGAAATGAAGAAGCTCAAAACGAACTTTTTACATTGTTGCGACACCTAGACTACAAAATGTAGCGCAATATAGGTGAGGAGGCATTCTCATTGTCTCATCAGGTGCACAAATGAGTGCAATGTGATGTTCAAATGACACGATAGCAAAGCACGATGGAGCATCCAAGTCTTCTATACATAACGCAGCTATGGCGATTTAATACGAATGTTGTATTTAAATCCAGTTCAAACGAACATGACTCTAAGAGTTAAGAATGCGATAGCACCACGTTTCAGCTGCTGTACGTGTAAGGTAAACCGGATGTAAACTCAACATTTACATTCATTTAATTATTTTATTAAATAAAAGCAATTATTTACAATTTTATATCGTACATTTTTAGCGGATTATAAAATTAAATAGTTCAGCTCATTGTTAAAAATTTTTTTAGTAAATTAACTTATTAGTTAATTCTGTTTAAAATGTAACATAAATAGAATCAGTGTTAGTGAGTTTTATTTAGTTACTGTACATGTAAAATTAAACAAAATCTAAATTAGATTGGTTAATCCTTTAGCCGAGCAGGAAAGCTAGTACTTGGTTAAAATTTGATTTGTTAATCGGTTTTCGTAATCAATACTTTTCGCTACGAACACTGTTATTGGTGTTTAATACTCTAAAGCGAATAAATGCTACAAATAGAACGTCCAAACTTAGAAGAAGGATTCATCGAGTTCTCGGATCATTCAAAAAGCAAAACAATAAATTGTTCGTTTTATAGTAACAAATAAAAAGAACTTAAAAGATAAATCGTGCTGATTTTAGTACTAGTATTTCTGAAAATGAAAAATCTAACAATTAGTCGAAACAGAAAATATTTATTTCCTTGTAATCACACATTACAATAAGAATAAAGAGCCACATGGGACAAGTCCTGTGCGTGGCTTTGAGTTCTATTAAAATATTGTACGCTTACTACATACAATCATTCCACTTAATAAATAAAAGTAGTACTAAAAGTACTTTTCATTAAAGCCAGCACAATTAAGCTACATATATGTGTGTAAATAATTGTGTTAAAACATATAAATGGTTTACACAAGGGAACGAAAAGTTAAGTTGACAAGTTGGTCATTTGATTACAAGGAGTGGACCACCCGGAGCGAAAAGTTAGTTTCCATAATGACAGCGAGGGATGCTCTTTACTCTGGTTTAGTCCAGTTGGTCGTTGTGTGACTGTAGATAGCCCTTCAGTTTGTCCAGTCATTGTTTTTACTGACTAAAGGTATTACTCCATTCTATGATACTAATTTTATAGGTTCTCTGTATTGAAAATTGAAAAATATTTGATTATTTCCATAATTAGTGTTGCGTACCTAAATCATCTTAGGATAATAAGAGTTATTAAATATAAAATACCTTACTACACATTACTAGAATTAAAGTGAAATTTACAAATTCAGAGTAAAGTAAACTTGGGGACCAACGGCTTACTGGTGACTTCCGAACCACGATCAAAGGCCGGGCAGGCGGGCCGCTTGCAAGGACAGGATCGCTCAGCAATCACTTATCCAAGCAGCAGCCACACTCGACTTTTGCTTGATTCGGTTATCGCGCGATAACAGTCGTACTCACTAACTACACTGTGCCATTGGCTAAATTAATATTTGTTTTATAACAACTGACTTTTCATTCATGTTTTATTTAACGAATAGTGAAAGATAAGCTGGGAATGTCTCTTGATAATGTGGCCAACGGTATCGAATGGTAATACAAAATTTAAATACTTATATAGAGTGAGCTTTGCACGATATAATATATCCTCCGAACTGCACTTGAAACTCGTTTATTTTATTCCTAATCTATGGATATGTTGTGTTAATGTAGACAGATAATTTAAAATATCTGGTTTATGTTGAATTCATTCAAATTTGAATTTGAACAACGCTGAACACCAATACCAGTACCAGAGCAGAGCAATATTATGCTGAAGCCCTCTCATTATTATACATTGCGCCACTAGGGAGCCAAGTATTAATGGGAGCGGTACTCCCCATCTCCTACCTATGTTGGCATAGGTATAATTATACCTGCTATTACTAAAGAGTGACATTTGTTTTTGATGATATTTTGTTTTTAATATTCGAATAGTTTTCTGATGGTACTCTTTATCGATAAATAAAACACGAATTCTCTCCCATCTTGTGTATGAGACGGAGAAATATACTATTTTTTACTGCAGCCAAATCAGATGTACCAAACGATATTTTAAACACGAGCTAACATTTTGAATTAAAATACAATGTCTCTTAGAAAAACTAAAACGTATCAAAATTTTAAAACATTAAAAAATATTTAAAATATTAGCAGTTACCAGCGGATTCACACGCAATTTTGTAGGGTTACCACCTGCATGAGCTCTTCTGGTTCGAGTTAATTATATTTCCGACGCCAATGTTAAGTTTGCCTTCTTACTACAATCACAAAAATACGTAAAAAAGTATATATTTATGGACATTGTTATTTATTTGTGGTTGGTGTGTAGGCTACTT
The DNA here is from genome assembly GCF_021130785.1 of Homalodisca vitripennis. Classification (NCBI taxonomy): domain Eukaryota; kingdom Metazoa; phylum Arthropoda; class Insecta; order Hemiptera; family Cicadellidae; genus Homalodisca; species Homalodisca vitripennis. Next base: position 9,427,497 of record NC_060210.1, read on the forward strand.
TGATCTAAGTATTTTTTGTTCCATACTTGATTTTGCCTTGTTTCTTAATCAATAAAGTATTTGTCATAGATCAGAGAAGCCTACTTCTGTCAAAAGTAAACTAAGATTATATCGAAAAATACATTAACGATTACACTACGTGTTTGTTTCCTTATGCAATGAAAAATATTATTAATATTTTAGAACATTAAGAGCTATAATTGGTACAATATTTCAGAAGCACAGTCCAGTGAACGTTCATCTAGCACAGTTCTTGCCGACTGCTTCAAAGTGAGTCTTCAGAATTCTCACTAAATATCTTGAGTTTTAGGAAAATGTATTTTCTAAGGTAGATGAGTACTCACCTGATCGCTGAAATCTAAAACGGCGAAAAAATAACGGTAACAATTAAGCATTTTAACCATTAAATATTTTACATAATTATTATGTAAAATACTTAATGGTAATTCCTTGAAGAATATACTCATTACAATGTCAAACAAATTTAAAGTAATAAACAAACACTGTACATTATAAAAGCTAATTTATTGAAAGTTTCACAACTTTAGAGACAAAAAAGCGATTTTTTGCTAATCTAAAGACCAGTGGGGTGTAGCTCAGAAGAATTTCCAAAATAAGAATAGTCCTATACTCATACAAATAACCATAAGAATGTCCATGTAAAATGTCAGTACAATCGGTTGAATAGTATTGTTCCGAGTTAGCGAAAAAATAACAGGAGGTCCCGGAAGCGCGCCCCTCCCAAACTCGGAGCAAATCATAAAAAAAAATCACATGCCACTAGTGGGAAGAGAGACAAAGAGAGACAAGAATTCGAGTAAATGATATATAATTAATGAGGTGGCAACATTTTTCATGCAAAATACAATTACTGCAGCACCACGGTGCACCGTGTAACTTAAGAACTAAATAACAACAGATAAAATTCCAATATAGACAATAACATAATAAATAGAAATAAATAACATAATAAATAAATAATATAATATAGAAATTTGATATATAAATAACAATTTCAGGTACGGCAGTAGTAAATCTAAAAATTTTAACAGGTAATTTTTTATGAACTGAGGGGAGGGAAAAGGTTGTAGAATTTCTAGGCCCACTAATTTTAAAAAGTAATTTGGTTTCAATTTTTTAGCCGAAAATTAAAAAAAAAAAAAATATTTAAAGCCAATTTTCGAAGGAGGCGGGGGCTTAGTTGCCTCCACGAATCCGAATTAAAGATGAAATCCTCCCCTTCAGTTCATGTAACTAAACTAAATAATACTGGCTAATATACTGGCCCTCCTCCAGATCTAACATCTGGCAGCGTTCCATACAAGCCTATCCTCTCAAGTGGTATAAGAAAAAAAACACATTTTTGATCCAACCTTGTTCCAGATGAAATGAATAGGAGCACATACACTCCGGTTGGATGCCGGTACAGAAGCGCTGGCAGGGCGAGGGCATTCAATTTTTCAGTTGTTACCATTGGGCAGACTCGCCGCACCATTCCGTTGACGGCACTCACGGGGACCCTGCCGAAAGTAGAAGAATTAGCCAGCCATGTAGAACGGGACGAGCAGAGAACAGACAGCAACGCAGTAGCTTCTCCGAACGTGTCTGACCGCTCCGAACAGTAGCCGGTGCCGGTGCCGGTGCCGGTGAACAGCTGGTCGGTAAACTAGCCAAGGTCAACCAGCTGACCTCAACCAAACAGTCCAACCAGGCAGAAATCAATACTTGACGGAGTGACTCCCCCACCGACTGACAAGAGTGGCCGAGGTGGGAAAAATAATAGACAAAAATAAATTGTCCAAACTGAGCCCCGGCTCAGTATACGCGTGAAAGCAAAACAAATTATAGGCACTTTCGAATTTTTAATACTATCAGGATTAATGACTCTTCATCATTTGGTTTTTATGTTACATCGTATTTGTAATGTTTCCTTAACTAAATAGAACAGGTCTGACGGTATATTCGTTCATAATAATACAATGGCCATTCCGAAAGTTACGAAACAAATCTTGGAAAATATTATCATTCGTAAGGCTGCATCTTGCAGTATATTGTCTGCCCTAACAGGATACAGTCTTGTATTCAATAAGATAGAAGCAATTCAACGAAAATATGATTTGATGTCAATATTGGAAGTATCTAGAGCACAAGAGCGCCTTTCTGGCAACCTTATACTGTATTATACTGGACTGATCAAATTAATAATGCTTGGAATATTTCAATGACAAACTATATCGCTTCCGGATATGAATTTGTCTGAAATAAGTTGTTGTGTAACAATTGGATCGATATTTATTGCGTTTTGATAACTGATAATATATTTATTTTTTGTTTCAACATCAATAGAAAAATTGAAAGACAAACGTAGTGCAAATTCACTCACTCGAACAGATAAGACGTGAACCTAATGAACATGACAAATGAATGAACTTGTAACTGACTCAAATTTGTTTATAAATGTATCACCGAAATCTACTATGTAAATAAAATAATCAATTTTAGTAAATTGATGATTATATATACCATACTATTGGCATACCAAGATGAAGATACAATAATAGTTTAGAACTGTTATTACCACATATTTGTAACACAGCTGTGCAATGACTTGTTTTTAATATGTATTGAAATCCCTAGATGCTTCTAGGATTAAAATTATAATACAACAAACCCAATTATAATGTTTTCTCCACCGGGACTCAAACCAAGATCTCTCACTTGCCGGGTGAATGTGCTACCATTACACCACAGACCCCTTACTTTTTACGATTCAATTATTTTGTATTTGGCCGTTTCTTTCATATATGTGTTATTCTCCTGGTAGAATAAAAAGTTAACTCACCCATCAATGGTATAAACTAATTATATCGTTGCATCTACTATGTTAATATGCCTTGAAATCTGTTGTTGTTTTTGATCCTGCATACCTTTGAAACCTTACACCTCTACAGGATGTTCAAAAACTTCTGTGGGTGATAGTAGCCTACTTATCTTTTAAAATAAAAAATGTCATACAAACATAGGTCGAGAAATGTCTCGTTTAGCCGCCACTACCTGCCATTGTGTTTTTGAATTCCTGATTTAGATTCACGTTTTCGATTAATATATGTGTTTTTAAATAAATTTCTTACTTCATCACAAGATCTCACCCGGTTTTTGTAGTCTTGCATCATCAAGATCATAATATGATCTTGTGCACTTAAACATACACTTCAACGTAAAGCATCACAAAATCACGTCATAGCTTTGTTAATTCCAACCAGAAACTGAACACGATAAATGACTTCTTCAAAACTGATAAGATAAGGGAGTCCTGCCCTGAAGGTAATAACTGTAAAACAGGTTTGAGTTTGTAAGGAAAGTGGTTGTCTATTGAAGTTGTTTCTTCTTCTGAATGTGGATATTCAATTAATTTTTAATTAATTTCAACGAGCTGCTATTCTGTACTGGGTTGACATATAAAGCTATAGTTTCCGTATTCTTCTTCTTTTATAAGGACCTTTAAAATAAGGTGTCACCTAATGGGTTTTACACTTAAAAATTGTCAGCGACTCCCCCCTCCCAATCCCATTTTGGGGAAATGGGCAAAGTTGTAACAGTGACTTAAAAGTTTCTATTTCTAGAAAGGTGTCTCGAGTTGTATCCCTCCATATTTATCCATCAAAAGCTAAACATAGTATATACATACTTTTAACTCACACTGTATATATAATACAGAGTGTAACAAAAAGGTTGGGCTGGCTATGCACTTTCAAATTTTATGTTTTTTCTACGCTAAAAATAAAGAATAACTTTTTTTAAATGTTCAGTTCGTTAGCAGCTAGCCACCATTTTGTATTTTTTATTAACAAATTATTATCTCTAAAACTAGTATAGCTAAAGAAACCAAATTTGGTACATATGTTTGAATAGGCAACAGTAAAATAAATAAATAATTCTGTTATTTTCTTTAATATTAACAAAAAGACGTGTAAATTTTTTATAATTGATGTAATACAGCTGATACCTAGCAAAAGACAAAATGTTTCCTTCTCCCAGCTTGTAGAAGCATACCTTTAAAGTGGTTGTGCTCGCTTATGCGTTGACGCATTCCGTAATAGTTGGTGCTTAGTAAATTTTTTACAACTATACGCCCAAACCTTTTTGTTACACCCTGTGTATGTAAATTCAAGAATGGTGGTTAAACTTGTCATTTCAATTGAAATCACGTATAAATCAAAAGGCATTACACACAGATTGAACGTGTGAGTTAATATTTGGATAATAATTTCTATGAGAGATATCAGAGGGTGCAGCTGAGCTATAAAGTTTCACCTTCATCTGCACGTGACGCTGCAAGTTACGGCCGGCCTTGGCGTTTACAGCATGTGAATGTTCACATCAGAGTGGCGCCACCACTCACATCAAAGCGCTTTCACATCTTTGTGTTCAGAATTTAGTGTTAGGAGTCCTCACATGATTAGCTTCAATGTTTTAAAACTCCCAATGACCCTGTCAATGAGGTTCGCAGACTCTGCATCGAAAGTGCGTTTTCTCCTTTACATTGGGAGGTCATAAAATATTTTAATGCCCTTTAGGTCCACATAAACATACTAAATACTATTTAATTACTAATTAGTTAAATAATACTAAATTAATAAATTATTAATTACTATTTATTTAGATTTTTTGTTTCCATAACTGATGGTTAAGTTCGTGAAAATTTTAAAAACTATTCATGAAGATTTTTACTACCCGGAAATTTCCAAAACTACTTTACAGATTTATATGGCACATTGTAAACATGCTCGTCTAATCTCCCAGGTACTCGATAAGAAATGGTTTTCAGAACTTTGCAGCGTAACCGTGTAAATTTGTGATACCTTCAGTGACATCTCTCAAATTCTATACCGTACACAAAAGGGACAGCCTTCAATCACTCAATCATTACTAATTCTTTGACTAACTAATATCCCAGAAAGCTGAAATTTGAGTCACTTCTGCCTCACGACTTATATATATAAACTAAAGCATTGTTATAAAGATCGAACATCCATAGGGATAGAAATGGGTTGTAATCCCTAGAAAAATTATATTTTGTTCCTCAATTTCTCGATTTCTACAGATATGATTTGACAGACATGTGCCATGCTCTCAACAGACAAGTAAGAGATTTTTAATAAAGATCAACCATAGGGGTTTAAATGGGGTTGCGACCCTTTTTCCAGCTTCCCAATGTGTATGTAGATGGTGAAACTTGACAAACATATAAATTACGTAAAAAACCCCATACGTGATTATTTTCCAATTTCTCGATGTTCTAAAAGTGTGAAACGACAGACATGTGTACTATGTTCTAAACAAAATACCTTAGAGCGGAAGTAGATTGCAATGGCTGAAAGTAGACGCTTTGTGCGAAAGTAGACTTTTTAGACCAACGCATTATAATTATATTTACTAAATCGAGGCAACAATGGCATGCTACTAGACACCACAATCAGATTACAATAATCAAAAGTAGACATTTTTAATCGAAGACTTTTCATAACTATATATGTATATGTTTTCTTCATTGGGACAAGTGTACAAACACTTCTAGGGCACCTAGAATAACTTATACCAAGAGAATATCACAAGGGCTGAAAATAACAAATTGTTGACTGAATTTGCTTCTCAGGTCAAGTATTTATATATTTTATTGATCGTTTAAAGTAATTTTAGTAAAAACAACGTATTTAAAAGAAATGTCGGTTGAGTTTGGAATATTTATAAAAACTATCTAAAACGTGTTATTACGTAATATTTTTTTGTTTTACGATTTATAACCGGTAACTTAGTAATTTTCAGTAAATTTTAGAAATATTGTAGAGGTTACCTTATGAAATATGTAATTAACTTAAAATTCATTTAATGAAAATATTACGTATAGGTCAAAGGTCACGGGCAAATATACATATAAGGGCTGAAATAAACCTGAGCAATGAGAATGAACATTATTTAGATATAAATGTTCAATATATGTTCAATAAATGTTGACTGGCTCCAGTCGATTACAATAAATTTCTTCTAACTCGCATTTTTAACCAAGAACAGTATTGATATTGGTATCGTTTATTACATATTCAATTAAAATTACAGTGAACTTCAAAATGTATTATTTCGAAAATAGTCTATAATTAATTACATAAATAAAATATAACGGTTTAGAATAGTATTTCCTACTAAAATATCCTTTCAGATAATAAAAATTAGTAACGGAGTGAATTAAATAGAACAACGTAGTAAAGGAAGTGACGAGTAGTAGTTTTATATACTAAACATAAATCAGTATGAACAACCACTTTTAGCGATTAATATGACAATGTATAATCTAACGCCGCAAACACAGATAAATAGAGCAAGCAGTCTTAAAACATCGTTAGAACGTCGTTTTTCTCTCTGTAAGTAGAGCATAAGAACTCTGTTGTATACATATATATTTATTCTCAAGCTTCTCTTAATTTGTTCACTTTACGGTTAGTTATCCTGCTACTAAATGGATCTGCTAATTTACTTCCTCTCTTTGACCACTGCAACGAAAACAAAACTAATAAACCTTTGCTTCCCATTGTTACTAACACAATCAATTATTATTCATATTATTTTTAAAATAACAATAATTTAACTAATTAATCAAGCATGCCACACCAATACTAATCACTCACACAATAATATTTATAATTACGCTTATAAAACTGGTTAAAGGCAGTAAAGAAACTTATTGTCCTAATTACAATTAATTAATTACTAATTAATGTATTATTATTATTCCATATCCAAAAACGAGAAGAATAAAGGTACACTTAGTCCATTCGTAGCAATCAGCTGTTTAAGTTAACAAAAATATATTCTCATATGACTAACATAGTAACACATTGTAACGTTTGAAGTCCGTAGGCCCTATAATATGATCCACAAAAGACACTTGATATAATAACATCTTTAGATTTATAACAATGTGTATATAAATTAATAGTTCCGGATGTCTAAAGCTGCCGTACAAAAATCACCAAAATTCTTCTAATAGTATAGATAACAATGTACATGTAACCGGATCTTTTTTGAAAAATTATCAATAATTATAAATAACGGAATTTATAAATTTTTATCCATATACACAAACCAATTACATATACAATACACTTCCATAATTGTAATGAATAATTCCCCATAAATTATAGACTATAGGTCTGTGTAAGGGGAAGAGTCCATAAATCAATCTTTTATTAATTTACATTTGTGTAGTATAGTTTGACATTAAAATTTACAAAAGATTGGCTTGATTGTACAAAATACATTATTGTAAAAATTATATATATATATATATATGAATATTTGCATACATACATACATGGTACGCATACATATGCATACGCGCGCGCACACACACACACACACACACACACACACACACACACACACACACACACACACACACACACACACACACACACACACACACACCACACACACACACACACACACACACACACACACACACACATTTTTGAACTTGAACTTGAACTTTTGAACACACACACAATTAAAGCAGATTTATATTTCTAGGTTTGAGAGTGTATTGAGATATGGAATTGTACATTTTGGAGGTACCTACCCAACCATTTTAAAGCCAGTTGTAATGAATCAAAGGCACGCCTTACGAATTATCTATAATATCAAACATAATGATAGATTAAGCTATATATTCGCTGAGAAAAATATTTTGACATTTGAACAGTTATATAAATATTCAGTGGTTATGTACATTCAGAAATATTTACAAAACTTTGAGTTTAAACAGCAAAATAGATTTACTAGATCAGGTCAGTTTATGTCAATATCAGTTCCGTTTTTAGTCAAAGAAGTTAGCAGGCATCAATTTTATAGCATGGGTCCAGCCAATTATAACAAGTTTATAATATTTTGTGGGAATGATATTCTTTTTGAGAAAAAACATAAAGTAAAAATGAAATTGTTAGAATTTGTTCATATGTAATGTTTATTTATACACACAAATTAAATTATTATTATCATGTTGTATTGTTGCTGTTTTGCTGTTATATTGTTTTTAATTTATATTGTTATTGTTATGAATTTATATTATTATTATTGTTATGAATTTATATAGTTATTGTTATGAAGTTATATTGTTATTGTTAATAATTTATATTGTTATTGTTATGAATTTATATAGTTATTTATGTTAAGTTAAATGTTATTGTTGTGTTTTTCTTATAATTATTACTTTGTTGTTATTTGCTTTGTTTATGGTTCAGGTGGTATATTGAAAAAAGAAAATATTTAAATGATAAATTATCTATGTTTATGATCATAAACATAAGGTCTGAAATATTTAGTGACTATAGACTGCTGCCAAGATACAATTAGCATAAAATTAAATAAGAATGGCCAACTGTATTCCCGCACGCGCCGTACGTGGTGCACTGGGAATGATTGATGTAAACTTGAACTTGAACTTTTGAACACACACACACACACACACACACAGTTGCGCCAGTGGCTCTGTGGTGAGTGGACGTGTTTGTGATAAGCTCTGCTATCTCTCTATCTGTTTATCAAGATGCCTGACTGCACCTGCTGTGATGAACCATTGCCTGAAGGTAATTGTGATTTTGTTACATGTTCCATCTGCAAATTAGAACTTCATTTTGAGTGTGCAGATGTTAAAGAAAGCACTTGGAATCGAATGGGAGAAGATAGGAGAAAAAATTGGAAATGTAAACCTTGTCAAAATAAGTCCAAAGCTCCCAAGGACCAAGGTTATTCCAAAGAAGTTAAAGATTTGATTACATCTTTGCATAGCGAATTTATGGAAAAGATGGAAAAGACTATCAGATTGCAATTTGAAAGTTATGAAAGAAAGTTTCTGATCAAATTAAAGAATTTAAGAGCTCAGTAGAATATTTTTCACAAAAAATCGATGATTATGAACAAAAAATTACTGAGTACTCTGGTAAAGTTGTGATTTTTGAAAAGACGCAGAATGATCTTAAAGCTGAAAATTTGTCCCTTAAATCTGAGTTAGATGCCTGTAAATTACGACTTGAAGATCTTGAGCAGTATAGTAGAAACAAAAATCTACAGATCGAAGGCATTCCAGAGCAAGACAATGAGCGGATGGCTGACATTGTTGGCAAGATATCTGAAGCCATTAATGAGGAAATGGATTTTGATAGGGACTTGCAGGCAATCCACAGAATTCCCACAAAACGTGCTTGTTAAGTATTATTGCATTAAATAACTTGTTTTTTATTGCCTAATATGAAAAGGCTACTTTTATTGAATAATAATTATGTATATATTTTTTGGGCAATTTATACTCTATATTTGAATTTGTTTACTAAACTGTATATACTACATTAATCCTATATCTCTTTCTGCGGCCTAGTGCCTACAATACCATTCCTTACTGGATTAAAATATTCACGTACAGTGACAGACCAATGAACCATTGTTTCCCGAATCAGCTGTTTACTGTACACTGACCAACCAATCACAACGGTTGACTTATCAATTGCCCACCTTGCAAGCGTAGGCACGCTTGCTCATTATACTCTCGATCCCGCCTGGGGCACTTATGTACTCTCTAGCCACTGCTTACCATACTTACTCTCTCCCCCATGTGTTACTCTCTCATTTAAATATTAGTTTATTCTATTTGTTGTACATTTACATTAACATTAAAGTCAGTGCTCTGGATTGGCAATCTCTACCAGAACGTCTCTGCTCCCGGACACCCGCGTCTACCGTGCTCTACAGGACTGGCCACAGTGTTATGAACTATTCGTTTGCGGTCGTATTGTGCGTGAGTGAATCCGTGAAGGACATCTTCCGTCTTCACGCCTGCCTACAAGACAGCAGCCTATTTCCAACACTTACTGATCACAACCTGGCCCTCAACAACAGCAGACTACGGTTAGGTACCTCTCATGAAAATAAAGGTAACTGTTTATTTTATACACTTTATTTGAATATGCACTGTTCATAAACTCATTATGTGTAACCTAGTGAACTCTTGTTAAAATCAGTGTGTTCGGCGTCTTCACTGCCTAGTGTGAAGTGGTCCTTCTTAGTCGAGCCTCTAAAATATTATTTCACGGTTCTATAACCAAATTCCATTTTTTTCATGGTCCTTAGCGAGCCGGATAATAAGAACTTTAGTCCATTGGTGAATATCAGTGCAATCTCAACTCTTATAAGCTATATACAGTGCATATTTCAAAGTGTGGTTTCAGGTTCTTTCACGATTGCAAAGTCCGTGCATATCGATTTTCCAATCCCCTCTCCAGTCATATCAGCTGTGATCATATCAGCTGTGACGTCTGATCATATCAGCTGTGGTGCTCTGTCGACTGCATTGTTTTGTTGACAAACAAGCTTTCAGACTGTTACAGCACAGGTGAACTGATTACTGTGTTTAATGGTTACCGCTTCTCAATACTTGCTGGTTATCAGCCCTACTTGTAATACGCATTATTCTAAGCAGGTTAAATATAAACAATCTTGGTTATTGACACTTTACCTTGAGCAGGACTTGCACCCTTATTGCAAAATTAAATGTTTATTTTGTCAACACTATATTCTAGTCTCAGCTTAAAAAGAAAAGAAGGCTACTTACTGCTCACAATTGTTTATTATAATTTCTATTTGAACATTGCTCACGCATATGTATGCATGGTTTATGGTTACTGTCACAACACTACCATACTTTACCACTGACAGTTTACATGTAGTACGTGCGCATAATGTTTCCAGAGCCTCTGCTACATTATAGCTGAATTTAGCTCAACAATAACCTTAATTGTTGTTTATTATTTAATAACAACTTGTTTTGTTTACGTTTTTCCATAATAACAGTGTATTTTATTTTCTCGAAACAAAACTATACTATAGGCCTATACGAGCCTACTCTACTTATTGCATTATTATTGAGTTTTTACCTCAAAAAACTAAACAATATTTTTTTAATTGTTTTTCATTGTATTATATTGTTTAGATACTTCTTATTTCTTGGGGAAAATACTTCAGAGGAAAATAATTTAGTTTCTATTTTTATCACTGTCTCAATTCAAGAGGACAATATTTTGTTTACTTTTCACCTTTGAAGTTTTACTCAAATTGATTAATTTTCTACAAACACTTTCAACATGGCGATGTCTCTTAAAGTGGCCAATGCAAAGCGAGAACACCTCTTTTCTCAGATACAAAGTATCTATGATTTAACTAAGAAGACTTCCGATCCAAATATACTTCAGCAGTTGCTTGTCAGAGCTAAATCTATTCAGAGACTTAGACAGGAATTTTCAGCAATATTAGACTTGTGCCACGAGTTGGAATTAAAAGTGGATGCCGACTATACACCTAACTATTCCGCATTAGCGAGCGTGGACGAGTTAGTTGATTACATTTCTGCTAACGTGCTTATGATTGAGACCAAGAGACAAGCTAAAGCTAATAAAAGCGAAACTATTCCGCCTGCCTCCCCTCAAGTCAACGTCCGGCTACCGAAATTGGAATTAAAAACTTTTGACGGAGCTGCCTTGGACTTCTGTACGTTCATCAACGTTTATGAACAAGCCGTACACAACAATGTGCACTTAAGCGATGTAATGAAATTTCAATATCTCTTGAGCGTGCTTTCAGGCGAACCACTCGCTCTGATAAAGTCGCTAAATATAACTGAGCAAAATTATGCAATCGCTTATCAGCTGCTGAAGGATCGCTACCATAATACTAGGCGTCTACTCACACTACATTTAAATCAAATACTAGACCTTCCTGTCATCTCCAGCACATCTGTGAAGAATATCCGTGCTTTCCTTAATCTTTTTCACGAACATACGCAATCACTTAAAGCACTAAACAATGACATCACTAGTAACAACCCACTTCTCTCAGCCTTGTTATTACGCAAGATTGATAATCGGATGGTCACACGCCTAGAACAGTTTCGAAAAAAGGAAGAGCTTCATACTTTGCCCTCGGTTGAACAAATAATTGAGTTTCTCAACCTGGAATGCAGCCACATTGAGGACAGTAGTCTACATGACAATATTGTGGACCCCAAGAACGCTTCAAGTTCTTATTTTGGGTCAAAACCCAGATTTGATAAACCCAAACCGTCTCTTAAAAACGTGAGCTTGTTAGCGGCTTCCTCTCCACCCTCCTCGGCCTATAAACAAGGCCCATCATGTTTTTATTGCCATCAGAGCGGTCATAAAATTTATGGCTGTCCCAGCTTCGGCCAAAAGACACCTCAAGAACGGCACGGGATTATTAAACAGCACAACCGCTGTTCTTCTTGTTTGGGGACGCACAGATTAAGTGAATGTCAGTCTAAATTCACGTGTCGAACATGTCGTGGTCGTCATCATACCTTGCTACACTTCACTGATCGGCCAACACGGTCCAGTGTTAGTACATCGGACCGCGTTCGTCCCGTTCTGGAGAACGGCCGTGACGGCGGCCGGCCTGCACAGAGCAGTGCAACACCTACACCTGCTGTCCGCCCCTCGCCTGCGACCACAGCGCTCTCACCTCCTAGCCCGGCCGAACACACCACACTACACGCTCATGGCACACTGCATCAAGACCTCGCCCCTAGTACCACGGTTCTTCTGGGTACTTCTCTTGTCAAGCTCACCGCCTCTAACGGACAAGCTTATGTCTTTCGTGCCTTAATTGATTCAGGAAGCATGCTAAATTTTATTAGCGAGAAAGCCTCCCAACTGTTGGGTACACAGCGCCGTCCGGCCACTATTAATGTCGCCGGCCTTTCTCAAACCTCTGCTCACACACGCGGATTTTTAACTCTGGGCGTGGAAACTCTTGCTGGCCACCCAGTTGCCGCCCCGCACTCGTTCCACATATTGCCACAAATCACTGTAGATCTCCCACGAGTGCAAATATCTCAGGAGGTCATGAATAAGGTTAAAAATATTACACTGGCTGATCCAACCTTCCACCTCCCTGGTGGCATTGACGTGCTTATTGGTGGAGCGCTATTTCCACATATTCTTACTCACGAGACCTACTCTCTTGGTCTCAATTTACCTCACGCCCTGGGCACCTGTTTTGGTTTCGTGCTGATGGGGACGGCTCCCTGCACACCACTGACGCAGTCTGTCTCTACTATGGCTGTCTCTCTTCTCTCGATTGCTGAGGTGGACCTCCACGCCTCTCTGCAGCGTTTCTGGACACAAGAGGAACTGCCTGCTCCCAGTAAAAGGTCTGCAGAGGAAACTCAATGCGATGAATATTTTTCTACCACGCACTCCAGGGACCGTGAGGGTCGATATATGGTCCGCCTCCCTTTCAAGGACACCAGTACTCATCTGGGAAGTTCCAAAGTTCATGCTGAAAGTAGACTCTATTCACTCGAGCGCAAGCTCCACGCTCCCACTAATGTGGAATATTATAATTTATATTCTGATTTTATACATGAATATCTCTCTCTAGGCCATATGCAGGGCTGCCCTACTCCTGACTTAAGCACTCCCCACTACTATCTGCCACACCACGGTGTTTTTAAGGCACAAAGTAGCACCACCAAACTACGCGTCGTTTTTGACGCCAGTGCCAAAACCAGTTCCGGACTCTCTCTCAACGACACTCTGTTGACCGGACCTAAGCTGCAAAATAATATTTGTGACATTCTTCTGCGCTTCCGCCTTCAGAACGTAGTGTTCTCTTGTGACATCAGACAGATGTACCGCCAAATCAAGGTGCATCCTGACGATCAACATTTTCAACTGATATTATGGCGTGATCACCCTACCGACTTGATGTCCACGTTCAAGCTCACGACAGTTACCTACGGCCTGAACTGTTCACCCTACTTGGCCATCAAAACGCTACATCAATTGGCAGACGACGAAGGTCACCGCTACCCCCATGCTGCTGAGATTCTCAAGCACCAGAGCTACGTCGACGACCTGATCTGCGGGGCTGAGACTGAAGAACTCGCCGCTGAACTTCAAGATCAACTCATCAAACTCCTTCGGCTCGGTGGCTTTGAGCTCCGGAAATGGGTCTCGAACTCTCCGAGACTTCTGCAACACCTTCCTGAAGATCATCGGGAAATCCCAGTTTTTCTGCAACCCTCTCAGGAGCCTCATTTCTCTATTTTGGGCCTTAAATGGACCCCTCTGACTGACACGTTTACGTTTAATTTTAATTTTTCTTGTGAAAACCCCACTAAGCGTAAAGTGTTAAGTCTCATTTCTCAAGTCTATGACCCCTGTGGTTTTTTGGCGCCTTGCATAATGCTCGCAAAAAATATCATGCAACTCCTATGGATTTCTGGCATAGATTGGGATGATCCGCTCCCTCCAGAAATATACAAAAAATGGCACGCATTTTTATTTGAACTTAAGCACGTTGCTACTATTACAATTCCTCGTGCTATCCCCTACTCTGCTGCTACTCACTGGGACTTGCACGGTTTCTCTGACGCCTCAGAACTAGGCTATGCTGCTGTAGTCTACATCCGCTCTACCTCCAATGACACGGTGCACGTAAGCCAAGTTATGGCTAAAACTCGCGTCGCTCCTCTCAAAAGAGTGACGCTGCCCCGACTGGAGCTATGCGCAGCTCATCTCCTGGCCCAACTTGTGAAATATTGTGTTTATTCAATTAGCTCCCACCCACAAGTTTGGTTCTATTGTCTGCTGGTGCGACTCTACTGTGACCCTCGCGTGGATCAAAACACCTTCTTATCGCCTCAAAACCTATGTGGCTAATCGTGTGGCGCAAACTCAAGAGCTTGTGGCTGTGGAGTGCTGGCGCTACATACCCAGTGCTTCCAATCCTGCTGACTGCGCCTCCCGTGGGATCCTTCCCTCTCAATTGGTGGATCATCCCCTTTGGTGGCATGGACCCGACTGGTTGCGTCTCCCCTCCTCGGCCTGGCCAGATACTGATTCCAGCCTGGACTCGGTCTCTCTGGAGGAGCTAGGGGAGCTGAAGCATTCCACTCCTGTCATTGCCTTGGCCACAGCACCGCCTACGTGGGACCTCCTCATCCAGTACTCTTCCTGGAGGAAATTGCTGCTGCACGTGATGGCCTACGTCTTGCGTTTTATCCACAACTGTCGTTCACCAAACCGCCACTTCGGACCTCTCTCCAAGACAGAACGGGACTCCGCCCAGCTGCGAATTTTCAAGACCGTGCAAGAGGAAGCTTTCACTGAAGATCTAGCTCTACTGCGGGACCGAAAGACGTGTTCGTTCTACCAGACTTCAACGCCTCGCCCCATTCCAGGGTCCGATGGACTTCTCCGCGTCGGCGGCAGACTGCGCCACGCTGACCTCCCGCCGAACGTGTCTCACACACCCGTGCATCCTGCCCAAGAAGCACCCTGTCGTGGACCTCCTCATTGACCATGTCCATGTCAAACATCTCCACGCTGGCGCGCAGCTTACTCTCTCTCTGCTCTCCCAGCAAGTCTGGATCCTCTCTGCACGCAGCGTGGTAAGATCTCGCATTTTTAGATGCCTCACATGTTTTAAGAATCGGCCTAAAAATAACGCCCCTCTCATGGGCGACCTCCCCAAAGCTCGCATTACTCCAGCCCGAGCTTTTCTCTCCACCGCATGGACTATGGTGGCCCCTTTTCGCTCAAGGTCCATAATTTACGCTCTGTCCGCATTATTAAGGCCTTATATTTGTATTTTTTTGTTTGTATGGTTACGAAGGCCGTTCACATTGAGGTGGTGACGGACCTGGTCCACCGAAGCTTTCCTTGGTGCTCTCACTCGCTTCGTTTCTCGTCGTGGCCTGTGCACAGACCTTTATAGTGACTGTGGCACGAACTTCGTAGGTGCTAAAAATGCCCTACACAAAATCCTCACGGCTGACCAGCGCAAAGTCCAAGACTTTGCTGCTGACCGTTCAATTCGATTCCACTTCAAACCCTCCTGCTGCTCCCCCATCAAGGTGGAATTTGGGAAAGTGCCATCAAGAGTGCTAAACACCATCTAAAACGTGTCATGGGACTCCACATACTAACTTTGTCTCAATTCATGACGCTCACAAGTCAGGTTGAAGCGATGCTCAACTCTCGCCCGCTCACCGCTCTTTCCAGTGATCCCAACGACCTTCTCCCACTGACGCCTGGACACTTCTTGATCGGCTCTCCTTTGGTTTCCGTGCCTGAAGAGAACTTGATGGACATACCCACGAACCGCCTTTCTCACTGGCATCTGGTTCAAGCGCTGCACCAACGTATCTGGAAGCGTTGGCAGCGAGAATATCTCCAGACTCTTCAGCAGCGCCTCAAGTGGAGCACTCCTTCCCGCAAAACCTCCAACCTGGAGACCTCGTCCTGGTGCATCAGGATACTCCCGCTCTCTCATGGCCCCTTGCACGGGTCACTGATGTCACTCCAGAAGACAAGATGGTACAGTTCGAGTGGTACATCTCAAGACCTCAAGTGGAACTCTCACTCGTCCAGCAGTGAAGGTGTTTCTCTTACCTCACCCTCTACAATTAATTAACTGTCTCTCTACCCACCGCCTATAAACTTTGTAATTTGAGCCTATATTGCTCTTTCTCTCATTGAATCCCCAAGGTGATTCAAGGCGGCCGGTATGTTAAGTATTATTGCATTAAATAACTTGTTTTTTATTGCCTAATATGAAAAGGCTACTTTTATTGAATAATAATTATGTATATATTTTTTGGGCAATTTATACTCTATATTTGAATTTGTTTACTAAACTGTATATACTACATTAATCCTATATCTCTTTCTGCGGCCTAGTGCCTACAATACCATTCCTTACTGGATTAAAATATTCACGTACAGTGACAGACCAATGAACCATTGTTTCCCGAATCAGCTGTTTACTGTACACTGACCAACCAATCACAACGGTTGACTTATCAATTGCCCACCTTGCAAGCGTAGGCACGCTTGCTCATTATACTCTCGATCCCGCCTGGGGCACTTATGTACTCTCTAGCCACTGCTTACCATACTTACTCTCTCCCCATGTGTTACTCTCTCATTTAAATATTAGTTTATTCTATTTGTTGTACATTTACATTAACATTAAAGCAGTGCTCTGGATTGGCAATCTCTACCAGAACGTCTCTGCTCCCGGACACCCGCGTCTACCGTGCTCTACAGGACTGGCCACAGTGTTATGAACTATTCGTTTGCGGTCGTATTGTGCGTGAGTGAATCCGTGAAGGACATCTTCCGTCTTCACGCCCTGCCTACAAGACAGCAGCCTATTTCCAACACTTACTGATCACAACCTGGCCCTCAACAACAGCAGACTACGGTTAGGTACCTCTCATGAAAATAAAGGTAAACTGTTTATTTTTATACACTTTATTTGAATATGCACTGTTTCATAAACTCATTAATGTGTAACCTAGTGAACTCTTGTTTAAAATCAGTGTGTTCGGCGTCTTCACTGCCTAGTGTGAAGTGGTCCTTCTTAGTCGAGCCTCTAAAATATTATTTCACGGTTCTATAACCAAATTCCATTTTTTCAGTGCTAAAGGGCCAAACCCAATTATAATTCAATTTTCCAACAGGAAGAAGCGGGATTCTGTGCTCAAAAAGTCTAAAACAGCAAAATTAACATCCACTATCTTTTCGCCAAACGTACCATCTGTTAGTGTGTATGTGAATGAGCATCTCACGCAGTTTAATAAAAATTTATTGTTTCAAGCAAAGAAATTGAAGAAGTTGGGCTACACATATGTTTGGCCCTCAGAGGGAAAAATTTTTGTTAGAAAGTCTACAGATACATCAAGGATTCAAATAAGATCAATTAATGATCTAAACAAACTGGTGGGTGGAAACATTGAACAGATGCAAGTGTAGCGTAAGAAACCTTTGAGAATTTTTGTTTGTTTGGGGCATACATGAACTTGTATGGATACATACAGTCTAAAATTGTTTTGCCTAAATATACGCAGTCTCAGAAAGCATTACGATGAATTGGTGATTTATTTAAACAGTCTGACAACTTCATACAACATTATTGTTTTGACTGAGGTCTGGGTGAAGGAGGGGGAGGAGGAGAGATACCAACTACCTGGATATAACATGTTGTTTCAGCCTCGACCTGTTGGTCAGGCTGGTGGAGTTGTTATCTACTTGGACTCTGCCCTAACATATTCATATCGTCCTATTCTGCTGCCAACTGCGGAGATCATTCATGTGAACATTGATATTCGACTCCAGAACAATATTTCTCATAAACTTTCACTATTCGGAATATACAGACAATTTAAACAAACTTTTTCCCAATTTAAACCTCACTTAGAGAATATTTTAAAACTAACATGTGATCCAACAATAATTGTTGGAGATGGCAATATTTGTATTTTAAAACAGAGTAATTCTGCCAAGGATTATTTAAGTTTATTAAGCTCTTATGGTTTTGAAAGCCATATTAACACTCCAACTAGAGTCTTTAATAATTCAGAGGCATGTTTGGATCATGTGTTTATAAGAAATTCTAAATCTTTACAGTTTGTTTGCGATGTTGTACCATTGGATATATCTGACCATTATGGAATAAATGTTGTTTTGTCAGGTCTTGTCAAGGATTCAAATAGAAATAAATATTGTAGAGTTGTAAACTATAGTATATTAAGAAGACAACTTCTGTCAAGGGATTGGAGTGATGTTCTAAATAGCAATAATGTTAATCTTTGTGTTTCAAAATTTTATGAAATTTATAATGAATGCTATACAGCTTCATGTTCATTAAAAAAATTAAACAGTAAAAATAGAAAACGGAATGAATGTATATCTGACAATCTTATAGAACTAATAAATCGCGAGAATAAAATGTATAAACGCCTAATTAAGGATAGAAATAACATGGTCCTTAGAAATGAATATAATAATTTGTCAAAATTGGTGTGCAAATAAATTAGAAGAGAAAAACTCAGTTATTACTCTTCACTTATTGAAAACAGTAATGGTGATTCAAAACAGTATTGGAATGTTGTTAAAAAAATAGTAAAATCAAAGAAAAAATCACTTAATAAAATAAATGTTAATGGATCCTTGCTTCAAGTTAGTGGCAATGAATTTTTGATTGGAAATACTTTCAACGACTATTATACTCGGGTTGTGTCTGCGCTACGCAACAGTTCCTTTGGTTGTGATTTGTTTTATGATGAGCAGGTGCACAACAATGTAGTTTTAAGTAAATTTGAGGTAGCAGATAACGAAATTATAGATGTTGTTAGAAATATGAGAAACAAAAATAGCAGGGGGATAGATGGGATAAGTATTTGCGACATTAAGGAAAATATGGATGTGTTTACTCCACTCTTAAGTTACATTTTTAAAAAATCTGTCGAGCAAGGCTTGTTTCCCAGTGATTTTAAAACAGCTGTTGTAGTGCCTATATTTAAGTCTGGCAGTGTTCATGAGGTGGCCTCATATCGTCCAATTTCATTAATTAATACTATAGCTAAGATTTCTGAAAGAATAATAAAAAATAAACTTCTTCTATATTTCCAAAGCAATTTTATTTTGTCTAATAATCAGTATGCTTTCCTCCCTGGCAGGGGCACGGACTTGGCAATAGAAAAGCACATCAGTACGATAGCATCGGCAATTGACCAGCACAAATATACCCTTGCAATATATTTAGATTTGCAGAAAGCTTTTGATATTTTAGATGTAAATGTATTGATTAATAAATTTAAGAAGTATGGTATTGGTGGTATGGCCCTGTCTTGGTTGATTTCTTTTTGTAAAGGCAGGCGTCAAGCTGTAAAAATAAATCATACTTTAAGCGAGGTCCAGGATCTGAAGTATGGTACAGCTCAAGGCGGGGTTCTTGGTCCTTTAATGTTTCTTGTGTATATAAACGACCTGTTAGATATTAATTTTAATTCGACTGTTTTTGCCTATGCCGATGACACGGCACATGTGTGCTCAGCCTACAATCGACAGTCACTAAAACTAAAAGTAAATAATGACTTAGTAAAGGTTTCAGAGTGGCTAGTAAATAATAGATTGCTGATTAATATATCCAAAACTAAATGCATCATGTTTTTTGATTGTAACAAAGAAAAATCACAGTTGAAAGAAGTCTTCGATTTTTATTGTCATCAGCATCAATGTAAATATGAATGCAAATGTTCTAGTATAGAAATAGTCGAGTCTGTTAAATATCTGGGTGTTTACGTGGATCAGCATTTAAAGTGGAATCATCATATTAATTATCTAGTCAAAAAGCTAAGAAACATTAATTACTCCCTGTACTATATAAGAGACTATATAAGACAAGAATATTTAATACAATTATATATTTCATGGTTTGAAAGTAAGTTGAGGTATGGTATAATTCATTTTGGAGGAACTTACCCAACGATATTAAAACCTGTCATAGTGTGCCAGAGAAATGCTGTTCGAACCATTAGTAATTTAAAGCGTTTTGACAGAGTAAGCCATATTTTTAAAGAACAGAACCTTTTAACATTTCAACAATTGCATGAATATGGCTTAATAATGTACACGCATACATACCTAAATAATTTTACTATATTACAAAGGGAAAGGATAACACGATCTGCTGAAAATCTTGCTTTAATGGTTCCACGATGTAATAAAGAAATTAGTAAACATCAATATTGCTATTTAGGGCCTACTCTGTTTAACAGGTTTATCATATTCAAGGGAAATAATATACTTATAGAGAATAAGAATAAAATTAAGAATTCTGCCTTAGATTTTGTAAACCGTCAGAACCACTGATATTTATGTGTATACATCTATGTAATCATATATGCCATCTTAATATAATATATATTTATTTATTTTTTGTGTTTGTTAATGTATTTGTGTAATATTTAAGCATATTTATTTGTTATCATATAAATAACAAAATCATATAAATCAACAGTATTGTTGATTATTTTTTGTCTTGCTCATAGTATTTAGATCGTTCACTTACCATCAGAATCAAATGTACCTTAAGGTACTCATATGCTGTTAACTGTTTATTTGCATTTGTCAATTGTTATGCCTTTTATTTACTATAAGAGATTTCTAGAAAAGTTTCTGCAAAGCTTTACTGGATGTACTTTGTTATATTTGCTGTTATATTATATTTATATAGTCTATATTGTTGTTATTCTTTACTTATATAATTTGAAAATTTCTATGAAAATCAACAGAAGAATAATCTTAACGGTCTTTCATGTAAAATTTATAGGTGTAATAAAAATTGTAAATAATAAGCACATAAAATGTAAAAATAAGGCATATTATCTTTTATTATATATGTCATGATAGTATTGTATAACTATGATTGAGGGCTATGTATATTGTATAATATCGTAACTGTTTTTCCCACGCGTGCTACTTGAAGCACATGGGAATGAAAATTCAAAATGCCTGTAAAATTATTGCCAAATAAAGATTTTTTGAACTGTTTTTTTTTGAAACACACACACACACACAAGTTGGTCGCTGGCAGTCACCGCGAGCAGACGTATTATCAGTGAGCTCCTTATCTCGTTATCATGAGTGATTGTGGACTGTGCTCGGACCCATTGCCTGACGCCGATGGGTGTGCTGTCTGTTCATCCTGCACTGCAAATTACCATTTTCAATGTGCAGATATTCTTGAAACAACATGGAACAGGATGGGACAGAAAAGGCGGGAATCTTGGAAATGCAAAAAATTTCACAAGTAAGTCCTCTATTCCAAAAGATATGATATCGAAGCTTCACGATGATTTCTTAAAAAAGATGGAAGATGCAATAAAGGCTCAGTTTAGGGAATATGATAGTAAATTTACAAGTCAATTATCTGATCTTAAGACATCTGTGGAATTTTGCTCTGGTAAGATAGATGAATACGAGAGTAAATTGATGGAATTTACTTCTAAATGCAATGCCCTGGAAAAATCACACAATGAGTTAAAACAGGAAAATGCTGTTCTCAGCCAGGAATTGAGTAATTATCAGTTCAATTGGAATGCTTGGACCAATATAATCGCAACAAGAATATCCAAATTGAAGGTATCCCGGAAAAAACAAATGAAAATATGTTGGAAATAATTCAAAATTTGTCCGATTTTATACATGAGCCAATTGAATATCAAACAGATATACAGGCGGCTCATAGAATTCCAGTTAAAAGGAACAGAGGCCCACGTCCCATTATAGTGCAATTTTCTGATAGGAAGAAACGAGACTCAGTAGTGAAAAAAAGTAAGAAAACCAAACTTAACTCTAAAAACTTCTGCAGTGATGTACAAGAAACTAATGTATATGTCAATGACCATGTGACTCCGTACACTAAGAATTTGCTTTTCCATGCTAAAAAGCTTAAACCACTTGGATTCAAGTATGTATGGACCTGGGAGGGAAAGATATTTGTCAGAAAAGAGGACAATGGGGATAGAATCCGGATATCTTCTACTCAGGACCTAAAGAAGCTGGGCGTTGACGTCTCAGGCTAGAGGGCGGTGGTGGACTGTGAGGTGTTTTGGGGTAAATTCAACTGACTGTGCTTGTGAATGACCCAGTTTACAAAGCTTGAAGCATTGCGTGTATTTTGTTTGAATATAAGAAGCTTGAAAAAGCATTATGATGAACTGATTGTTTACCTGTCCAGCCTTTCAGAAAAGTTCAATGTTATCATCTTAACTGAAGTATGGATCAAGCGAGGGGAGGAGAACAGGTACCAGATGGACGGCTACGACATGCTTCTGCAGGACAGGCCAGATAATCAGGCCGGCGGAGTCACTATCTACGTTGACGCATCCCTTATCTACACTCACCGCCTTATCTTACTGCCGACTGCGGAGCTTATCAACGTTATCTTAAGTATAAATATAAATAATGTAAAAACTAGTTTATCCTTATATGGTATTTATAGACAATGTAAGTTTACTTATAAACAGTTTGAAAATGACTTTGAAAATATTTTGAAAAATTCTAATGATCCAACAATTATTTTAGGGGATGTAAATGTCTGTGTATTGAAAGATAAAAATAAGGGTTCTGCCACTGATTATTTAAATTTGATATCAGCCTATGGTTATGAGAATTTTATTGATACGCCCACTAGACTAATGAATAATTGTTTTTCTTGCATTGATCACGTTTTAGTACGAAATTCAAAGAATTTACAAATTAATCACGGTATTGTGGAGCTGGGAATCACAGACCATTATGGATTAAATTTAATTGTCTTGGACACTATTGTTAGTAAAGTGAATACTATATTTGTAAAAAATGTTGATTATACCAAGCTGAGTAGACAGCTGGCTGTGGCAAATTGGAGCTCTGTTCAAAATAGCCAAGATGTAAATAGTGCTTTGTATGAATTTTATAAAACCTACAATATATGTTATGAATCATCTTGTACATTGAAAAAAATAAATAGTAGGAACAAAAAGCGTAAGGAATGGATATCTAATAACTTAATAAATCTTATAAACTGGAAAAAAACGTCTTATATAAAAATTATTGTAAAAATAAACTTAATGTGAAACTAAAGGAGGAGTACAGTAATTTGTAAATAGATGTATAAAGCACGAAAAGTTAAATTATTATTCTAAGTTAATAAATAATTGTAATGGTGATAGTAGGAAGTACTGGGGTATAGTTAGGGAAATATTGAATAGAAAAAATAAAGGTATAAGCACCATAAAAGTAAACGACTGCCCAGTTAAAGTAATGGGAAATGAGTCTCTCATTGCTAATGTATTCAACAGGTATTATGTTAGTGCTGTACCGAACCTTAAAATGAATACATTCGGGTGTGACATGTTTCTACAGGAACAACAACCTGTAACTGATGTCTTGTTGAATAGGTTTGATATGGAAGTAATGGATATATATATATAAAGTAGTACGTGGAATGAAAAATAAGAGTAGTTCTGGGATAGATGGCATTAGCAGCATAGTTGTTAAAAATAATATAGATATATTTGTACCATTGTTGTACAGCATTTATGAAAAGTCTCTTGCACAGGGCGTAGTTCCGGAAGATTTTAAGGTGGCTGTAGTGGTACCTGTATACAAGTCAGGTGATGACCAGGAGGTGTCATCATATCGTCCAATATCTCTCATAAACACCGCGGCTAAGATATTTGAGACATTAATTAAAGAAAGATTATTAAAGTACTTTCAAGAATTTAATATATTTTCCACCAATCAATATGGATTTTTACCTGGTAGGGGAACCGACTTGTCTTTGGAAAAGCATATAAGTCATATAACAAATTCAGTTAACGCTCATAAATTTACATTGGCTATTTATTTGGATCTCAGGAAAGCATTTGAGGTTTTTGTATAGATATATTGATACAAAATTTTAGAAAATATGGTAATGGGGGCATGGCTTTGACTTGGTTGATATCTTTTTGCAAGCATCGAAGACAAGTAGTAAAGATAAATAATGTACTGAGTGAGGTTCTAGAATTGCAATATGGAACAGCTCAGGGGGGAGTGTTGGGCCCTCTTATGTTTTTAATTTATATTAATGATCTTCTAGATATTGACTTTCACTCCTCTATATTTGCATATGCTGATGACACGGCTTTGGTGTGTTCATCTGGCAGCAGAGCCTCTCTCAGGGCAAAGATTGACAGGGACTTGGTAAGGGTGTCGGAATGGTTGATTGCCAACAGGTTGTTAATTAATGTATCGAAGACTAAATGTATTCTATTCTTTGATAGTAACAAGCCTAAGTCTGACCTGCAGAATATGTTTGATTTGTTCTGCCATGGCCACCAGTGCTTGTACGGCTGTACGTGTTCAAATATAGAAATAGTCGATAATGTAAAATATTTAGGAATGTACGTTGACTCTCAGTTAAAGTGGGGATTCCACGTAACGTACCTGACAAAGAAACTGAGGAAAATCAATTATGCGTTGTACCACATGAAACAGTTTTTGACTAGCGAATTATTAATACAGTTATACATGTCATGGTTCGAGAGCACAATGAGATATGGGATCGTACACTATGGTGGTACCTTTAGCACGGTGTTGCAGCCTGTGGTAATGAGTCAGAGGCATGCTTTGCGAACGGTATTTGGACTTCGGCGTACGGGACAGAGCTAGTTACTTGTTCACTGATAACCATATCCTAACTTTCAAACAAGTGTATGAGTCTAACGTATTGATGTATGTTTATAAACACTTGCAGGATTATCCCATTAAAATGACGTACAGGGAAACAAGAGCTGCTCAATTAACACTTCTCGATGTACCAAATTATTTTAAAGAAATTGCCAGACATCAGGTTTCCTATGTTGGCCCAAAGATGTTTAATAAATTGGTTGAGAGATATGGCAATGGTATATATTTTGAACGAAAGCCTAAATTTAAGATGAAATGTTTAAAATTTATAATGGAAAATGTATAAAGTTCATATCAGGAGTAAGTCTGGAATTTAACCTGTTTTCTGTCTTTGTTGTTGATATATTTATTATTTATTTAATATTTATTATTTATTTATAAAATTATATGTACTGTTATTGTTGTTATGTTAATTTATTGTTGTTATTTGTTGATTTGTTTCTATGTTTATACCTTGTTAATTGCTTATATTATTTATCTCTTGTTATTTATATACAGATGTGTGTATGTAGGTGTGTGGCCTATATGTATGTAGATTTACATGCATATATGCAAACATTGTTATTGAAGGATATAAGTATGTATTCATGCGTGTTAGTTGTTAGCAGTAGCAAATTGGAGAACATGGTGGGCTCAATCAATTAATTTGTGTCATAATAAATTTACTATAGTACAATTTAAGCATTTATATTTAAACATATTTATATACTGGAAAAAAGCATTTGTATCAAATATCACTTTTTGAATGTAGTGCTTAGTTGGAATAATGGTAGATGACTTGTGCATGGAGAAGATCTTAAATAACTATTAAAAGTAAAGGAATGACTGTCAAAAAATAAGCAATGTAATTTAGTAAGCCAAATTTAATTCCCGCACGCGCCATTATAGGGGCATTGGGAATGTACGGTAAAAAATGCATGTAATGATAGATATATAAACTGCATGTACTGTTAATGTTTTGCATGTATTCAACTTTTGTAATTCTCTGAATAAAGATCTTTTGAACTTGACACACACACACACACACACATTGATAATTTCAATGTTCATTATGTCAGATTAGTGCTGTTGATAATATTAAGATTAATGTTTGTTAATGCTGTAATGTAATGAATTCCAAAAGACTGGCTCATAAACAGTTTGCAATATTGAACAATAATAATGATTTGTCATCCCGCACGCGCTTGAGCGCATGGGATAATGTAATGCCCATATATGTAAAACTAAATTTTTGTGAATAAAGCATTTTTTGAACTTTGAACTTTGAACACACACACACACACACACACACACACACACACACACACACACACACACACACACACACACACATATACCAACCCATCTCTATACAGTTTAGGCACCGCTTAACCCCCATATTACTATTAGATGGATGAAAACAATCCAACAGCACCACCAAACCACATCTCAAAATAATAATTCTTGCTTAAATAATAATCCCAAATAGTTTGCTATTAACAGGCTTCTACATAATTTATTAGTAACGCGAACGAATCCACCGACCCACCCTACGCTTGTACTCGGCTACACTAATGAGCTCTGTTGAGATAATAATAACAATAGAAAAACGATAACACGAGTAACAAGACGAACTTATGTATCGTTACAAGTTCTTTCAATAAAAATAAATATAAATAATAATAACGTCTAAATATAAGAACACATAAAACACATAATTTCGAACAACCACAGGATGAATAAATATTTCCTCTTAAACGCAGAAAAATAAATTGGCAGCATTTTTCAATCACTAATAGTGAGTTTGTACAGTTTTATGTGTGGATACAACTAATTGGTGCGATATTTGTAGAACTGCACAGAGGGATAAGGATAAGGAGATAAGAAAGATAACGTAGCTGATAAGAAGTTCAGTTGGTCACGTAGTTAATTCTCTTGGCTTTGAACACATATTGTGGAACCGATGGTATCTTATGAGGTCGATACAAAGGTATATAAATAAATGTTTTAGATCTTGTGACTGAAGGAATGGAATAAAAGGAACTCTGTGACATTGAATAAATAAATACTACTATATAAAACATAATATAGCAACTTGATCATGTTCACATGAAAATAAACGTCCAAAATTGTAAAATAAAATATGTGAATGTAGTCTTTTAAGATCTTTTAATATAATACGGAACACATTTAACATATTTTTGACGTGTTACAAGAAAAGGGAATAAAAATATAAAACAATAACATGAACACGAAGCACACTCTCACCGACGCACAAGACAACAATAGAGTGTATTTTTTGTGATGGCTGATTTAGTATTACTATGGTTTCTGCCATTTAGCTTTGTATAGTACTGGTTAATGTGCGGTCAATAGAGATAATAGGTTTATTTTTGAAGCCATTACGAGCCTGTGTCAACGGTAAGGGTATAACAATGGTGACTGACCCTGGAAACAGTGTTGTTGCTTTAGCGATATGACATTTGAGATTTTAACATCTCTTGAAAACACCACGGTTGTAAAAGCGCGGTAACCATGGGCTATGCAATACATACGAATGTAGTTTATAAAGCATACACTATTTTACATTGCTTCATTATGTGTTGTACAAAATGTATACATTAATAACTAGCTAGTGGAGTTTTGATTTCTTAGAAATTAATATGAAGAGGGAAGACACCTTTTAATGAGGTGAGCATAGAGTTTAACTAGGTCCTATGATTTTATTGGCTAGAGTAAACAAATGAGATCATTATTTCAATTATCTATTAGGATTTTCAGCGAGTCTAGTGAATTTTTTTGTCTGTTGTAAGTTTATAATCTGAGACCATGGAGCAATAGCATTTTAAACAAATCCATAAATCCTAATTTGGAGCAGTTCACCTAACCGTTCACCAGGTAATAAACAATGAATGAGCACCTCTCGCATTTTAAACATTTGTAAACTCCTTTTTACACATTACCAATTAGAAAATGGCTCTCAATGTTACACTCTTCTGCAAAATCTACTAATCCGAAGTCAATTTCATGCTACTTCACATCAAACTGAAATGTAACATTAACTTCTCTAAAACATACTTAACGCAACCAAACGAAACAAAGTGAAACTCTTCTCACCACACTCATTACTCCATGATAAAGTTTTATGCTTTCGTCTTCTCAATAGTGAAACTCTTCTCATCACGTGCATCAACCCTATATAATGTGTGAAGTTTCCTCTGCTCAAAAGTGAAACTTTCTTCACCACACTCATTTTGGGAAATAAAGAATAAAGCCCACCTCTTTATAATCACGAACCTCAATAAAGAGTGGACTTTTCCTCTTCTCAATAGTGAAACTCTCCTCACCATTACCCCTATATGATGTGTGAAGTTTCCTCTTCTCAATATCAAAACTCTCTTTACCACACTCCTTACTCCTAGACAAAGTGTGAAGGTTCCTACTTTCCTCACCATTACCCCTATATGATGTGTGAAGTTTCCTCTTCTCAATATCAAAACTCTCTTTACCACACTCCTTACTCCTAGACAAAGTGTGAAGGTTCCTACTTTCCTCACCATTACCCCTATATGATGTGTGAAGTTTCCTCTTCTCAATATCAAAACTCTCTTTACCACACTCCTTACTCCTAGACAAAGTGTGAAGGTTCCTACTTTCCTCACCATTACCCCTATATGATGTGTGAAGTTTCCTCTTCTCAATATCAAAACTCTCTTTACCACACTCCTAGACAAAGTGTGAAGGTTCCTACTTTCCTCACCATTACCCCTATATGATGTGTGAAGCTTCCTCTTCTCAATATCAAAACTCTCTTTACCACACTCCTTACTCCTAGACAAAGTGTGAAGCTTCCTACTTTCCTCACCATTACCCCTATATGATGAGTGAAGTTTTCTCTTCTCAATATCAAAACTCTCTTTACCACATTCCTTATTTATAGATAAAGTGTGAAGTTTCCACTTCTCAATTGCCAAACTCTCTTTACCACACTCCTTACTCCTAGATAAAGTGTGAAGTTTCCTGTTATCAATATCAAAACTCTCTTTACCACATACCTTATTCCTAGATAAAGTGTGAAGCTTCCAATTCCCAATAGCCAAACTCTCCTCACCACACTCCTTACTCCTAAATAAAAAGTGAAGGTTTCCTGTGTTCAGTAGTGAAACCCTCCTTACTACACTGATTACCCCTTGATAAATTACGGAGCTTTCCTCTTCTCAATAGAAAAACTCTCATCTACTCATTCATTATCCCTAGATAAATTGTAAAGCTTTCCTTTTCTCAAAAGTGAAACTCTCAATCATCACACACATTATTCCTAGATAAATTGTGAATCCTATCTCTTCTCAATAGTGAAACTCTACAGACCACACTGAATACTTCTAGATACTCCTTTTCTAAAAGTTAAACCCCTCACACCACACTCACCTTCCCACATAATAAAGAACGAATTTATCCGCATCTACTCACTGACATTAGATAAAATGTTTGAGCTCTCCTCCCTGCTCCTATTATCTAAAATACAAATTAAAGCCCTCCTCTTCATATTTACTATTCTCTGATAAAGATTGTGTTCTCCTCAACATAGCACTACCAACAGATAATGAGTGACATTCTGCCAAACACACTTATTGCACTCAGAGAAAGTTTGAAACTCTTCTCTTCAGACTCACAGCTCTTGATAAAGAGTAAAGCTTGCCTAAAAAATATCCTAGGTAAACTTCGAGGTTTTCCTCATTACAATTACCAGCTCCCAAAAAATAATGAAGTTCTCTTTAGTACACTTAATACCCAAGGTAAAAAATGAATCTATGAGGACACAAACCGCAGATAAAGCAAAGCTATCCTTTTCACGCCTCTCTACAGACGTACGAATAAAGACATTAATTAAATTACAATAATTAAATAAACTGCTCTCATATGTAGAGTTTATGGTTAATAATTTAGCTATTCTCATCACACTCTCTCTCTATAAATTCGAAACTATCTTGCAGACGATTCGTCTATGTTTTTTAGCATAAAAAGTAGAAAAATGTATTTAAGAATTTGATTGTGTAATTTTAATCGTTAAAAGTAGTGCAACCCTACATCTCTATAAAATAAGCAATCGTTAAATTCTAAGAAATTTTAATTGGATTTTCGATTACGAAACAACTGTAATATGATTTTTATGTCCAATATATTTGGAATTAAAGTATGCCAACAACTGATGTGAGAATACTAAGAAAGGATTCAATATTATAGACACTGGGAAATTTGTAGATCGACTTTTCTTGTAGTTAATGTTAAAAATAACTAAAGAATTGTCCTGCTACAATAAAAAGTAACCAGAATTGGTTTGCTTTGAAATTAGTGAATTAATACATCCCTACAACGTCCAACTTTTAAATAACCGAAGCTAAAAAAGGGAGTAAAAAGCACACTAAGTGATTTTGAGAAACAATGGGATTCTGAGTTATTTAGCAATCAATGTAAATTTATAGGATACTACCCATGTTTAAAACTAAGTTATACCGGGTGTCTTTAAAGTAATCCCACCCCTATTAAGTTTGATATGAATAGAGATGGAGTGATTTACTTTAGAGGTTGTTTATATGACCGAATGAGGAGTTTTGTGAAAATTTTTGAATCCCTCCCCCCAAAATAGCCTAAGTTAAAGTTTTCAAATAATAACCCCTATCAAGAGATATCTTTTTTATGATTATTATAAAAAGAAGAAGAATGGCCAAACTTGAGATCTGTAATGTTACTCTACCCTACAATGTTTATAAAACCCCTACAGTTAGTTAAATTTAAAGTTATTGTAAGGCGGATAAAACATTCACTCACTAGTTATTTAGAGAACTAAGGACACGAAATCATAAAACAAGTTATTACAAGAATCGACAAATATCACCACGGTAACACAGCATTTATTAGGTTTGGTATGTCCGGCCGAAGCCCGTTAGGAACTCTTGGGAATACCAATAGCTGTGTGCCGTGAGATCTCTTATTGTTTACCAGTTAGCATGAGAGATACATTCAGTCAAGTTATTGTGTCAAAGTGGTCTTAATCACAAAGATTTAATAGGGTGGAGGGGGACTTTTAAGATACTACTTTATATACGTTACTAACCGATATACTGCTTTTAGGCAAAGAAATGTGTAATAATATATTATTGTCACATTCTGTTATAGCTATGTATTTGATGAGATATTCCTGAATATATGTCACGCTATCAGACAGTATTTTTGTATAAAGGAAATCCAATGTATCAGAATAGTGTTAATAGTTAAAATAGTAGTGTTAAAATAGTAATACTGTTATCAGAATAGATAAGATATAGATAAGATTAGATAGATATCACGTTGTTTTATTTGTGTCTTGGATATAATCTTACAGGTATTCATGCAAAATTCTATTCAATAAATTGATTAAGCTATTTTACCTGAGAAACATGAAGATGACAAGGCAGTTTCCAGTGACGCCGACTGTCATGACGAGTGTGTACAGACCCGCCAGGATGTAGTGAGAGCTATGACGAGGTGGAGAGAACTGGAGCCAGTGCTTGTCGATCAGGTGAAGATAGTCTTCCGTGAACAACCCCAGAGACTTCCACTCCTCTACCGGATACCGGGACCGAAAACACTTCAATCAAGTCCGATCGATTCGATTGGTCACCATCGACCACGGCCGATCCTTGTGAGGAAGATCTGGTCTGAATTTCCTTGTCCAACTTCATGTCACTTATCACAGACACTATTTCATCAAAGGCAACACTATTTGAACCGAGCTCCTCAGTCGTGAGAATCACTGATATATTTTCTGTTTCCAGAATCTCTTGTTCGAAATGATCTTGGATGATGTGATCATGACCGCTCAATGCTTCAGGGGCGGGCAAGGTTATATCTGCCAATACCGGTTGGATAATACCCACTGAGTCTAAATCCTCTGTGGAATCGTCACTGAATGAAAGTTTCTTCCGGAAAACGTACCCAGATTCATTTGTTTTCCTTTTGGATGAGAAATCATTATCGTTTTCAGAAATTTTAATACTTCTACGAGCTTCCCTAACTCTTCTCTCGCGTGAAAAGACACAAATAGTACTACGCAAAGTGCAAGACATAGATGTGCAGACACAGCTACTGTCCTTACTTGTGCAGACGGTTCTTACGATTCTATTTAAATAGTTTGCACAACGTTTACCTCTATATTCATTATGCTTTGAGTTGAATTCTTTGACAAAATCTGTAACATTGTTACAAGCAAACGAACACAGGGAATTCTGACTTTGCTGTAGTTGTGTGTCACCCCTCATCTTGTCAAAACGTCTCTTCCTGTCAAAGTCGCTTACATAGCAAATGTTTCCTCCGCTTCTTAAACACCTGCGGACCTCCACGGTCGCATATTCTCCGCCAGACTTCATTTTCTCTGTTCTCGTGGTTTCTATCAGCCATGCGATCAGGAACACCTTTATCAAGTTCATAGTTCACTCCCTTGCCGAAGGAGAGCAGCCATGAGAATACGTCACCATCTTAGTCTCTTGAGTAAGTTTCACTTCTTCGTATGTTGACCACATGTACTTAGATAAGTGTGACCACTCGTATAGGTACACGATGTGTTACTACTTGCATGTCGACCTAAAAAATATTTTTAAATAAATGAAAAGTTTCAGTTAAATGGAGTGAACCTATAGATAAATTGTTCAATTTATTTAATTATATATGTACCTACTAATTGGTTTCTTTACTATTTTTAAATATTTATTATATAATTTCATTTATAAATACTTATATTATTATTGTTTATTATTTCATTGTTTATTTTATTTTTAACAGATTGTTTGAGACATTAAAAATAACTGCCTTGCAATTCCATTTTAATTTAAATATATAAACAAGTTTATCCCAGCAATTTTACTATATTTCTAATAAAACAAAAACCAAGTAGGCTACAGACATTATGAAATATTATTGTTTAATAGTCTATTAAAGTGGAATTAATAGAGAATAGGCTTAAGTAGTTGTTTAATAATATTTAAATATTTAATTTTAACAAAATCTGGCAGAGAATTCATATCAAAATAAGTGAAATGCCCTAGAGTTCAAGAGTAAAGGTTAAGGAATCTCAGAAATTCTGCCGTTCAATATTGTCTGTATGAAACATTCTTATAGTTGAAGCTGTTTTGAATCGTTGAAAATATTTAAAGAGAATGTTTATAACATTACAAAGAAGAAATGGGTAAATTGAAAAACAACAATTTTAAAAATATTTAGAGTAAGATTAGATATATTAATTGAGAAAAATTAATAATTACATAAATAACGTCCCTTTGGAAAGAAAAAAATCATTATAGCATTTTTTACCAAGACTCGCGTAGGCTGTTACTAATGGTTAATAGTAAACGAAAATACTTTAGTATCAAATGCGACCAAATTTTAAATTTTTATTTGATTCCTATTGAAAATATATTGCTAATTAACAATTAACTGTTTGTATGCGGCTTAATTGGGTAATTAATTACCATAAATCTTCTTTACCCGCATTTAAGTTTTCGAAGTCAATAAAACTGTGATTTTAATGTAACTTGTTTAAAACTAGTAATTAACTGCAAAACAGTCCATGCATTAATGAAAAGACTATTCGTCTATGCTTAGTTTAATTGGTTTTCATTTTTCTAGTTAGTGGTCTTTAATATCTGACAACTTTATTTGGTCTCTATTTAGATTTTTCATTGTACTATGAAAGTTTAGTGGCTTTAATTTTGACCCTTTGTTTCCATGTCAGTGCAACTGCTTTCCAATTCTGGAAACCCATAAAGCTCAATGCCATATTTTTTTAATGTGAATAATATTTTAAAATTCAATCAATAAATTTGAAAAACTTATTCCTCTACACTTTTTATACACTTTTAAATCACCAAATTGCGTTTAATAGCTACCAAGATCAATCTAAAAAAAAGTTTCAAACTGTCAAAGTGTGTTTCATTCCAATATACTGTACACAACACTTAATTTTATATCAGTTTAATTTGGTATCATTATGATTCAACATTTGTTACTATAATACATAAAGAATCGGTATTATTTGATATAGGGCAAATAATAAGGTTTTTAAGCTCATACCTACATATGAGCTTAGGGTTTAGTTTAGCTGACTACCTGTTTTCCTACCATAACTAAATCTCCAAAAACATTTATATAGATGAACAAATAAATGCTAATAAGTTTTTGACCTTTGAATTCTTAACAAATGACATATTTAGTTTACTCAATCATAGAATATTCAAAGATATTTCCTAACAGTATGAAAATGATTTCAATATTATGACCATGATTTACACAAAAGGATCTAACAACAATATGCATCGTTTGCTATATTCGCTCGTAGCATACCAAAGAATATCATTTTTGGATTGGACCATATCCAAGAATATGATTAATGTGGTAAGTTCACTGGTGCTTGTCATAAATTCAGTGGGTTTGATGTTTCCCAGGTCCAGTCGTGATCGATGCTTCCGGAACGAACTGTAATTTCACACACCGTCAGCTGAGGCACTAAATAAATAATAATGTTGGATGGCCGAGTCCCACCTTACAAACTAAGATACTACTTGTTGAGTGTGGCTCCCAGTGTTGACTACGTAAGGGATCCACGATTACGAGTGTAAGTAGCGAAGAATATCAATTGTTAACTATTATGAATAGATTTTCAGGGGCTATGTGGGTTTAGGTAGCACTTCAAAGTAGAATGTTGGGGAGGCGGAGTTCAAATCATGATTGTGGGAATTTTATCAATAACATCGACCTTGTACTCTTCACCTTATTATGTTTGATAAGATCTTCGCACAGGCCAAGTAGGCCCATGAGAACAGCCAGAATAAGGTTTGAAGGGGGATCAGCCTCTTGTTAACTTAAAAAATCTGTTCCACGTTTGTAATTGGTAACGAATCGCTCCACTGATAAACTGAGCAATTTGCATGTAGCAATATGGTCCGGTTTACCGGTTAAAAGATGGCCAAGCTTTAAAAAAAGTGTATTACCACCTATCTACTTATTTTAGTTGTCGTCCAATTTGAATTTTGTTTTCAACTCTCAGACAAACAAAAGTTTTTTTTCGTACTCGCACAATTTTCCAGCTGTTTTTGTAGCACTAAGAAGAAAGGCTACGCATTTAAAATTACACCATCCATCCTAAAATAAATTATGTCTCATATGGTTATAATTTGTTGTGTATTATTTCAATATTATATTTTTTATGCTGTGTTCAATCTTTTTGGAAGCCAAGAGCTTGAAAGGAATGTCGATGCTAAAAATATACGGCCAAAACTGACGAATTTTTGTATTTTTTATATTTAATATTCCAAGTAGAATTTTCAATTCATTTTTCAACATCAATTGTAAAGTTTTGGAGTTTCAACAGTAAACTTTATCCTTACTATAAAGTTGATAATTTGAGAAAAAGATTTTGAATATATATGCATAACTCAAAAACTATATATGTTTTAATATACTTGGCAGTTATTCAACAGAGTAGATGAAATGGAATAAATTATTACAGTTTACAAGATTAGGAACTGAGGTCTTAGCTGCAATAGTGGACTTCCTCAAGGAAGCTCATTGGAGCCTGTGTTATTCATTAGTAAATCTCCCGACCTCCTCATATCTCTAAAGACGTCAAATGTCCACCATTATACTGCTGATTTTCAGCTCCATTAATACTATATTCAGGAACTCAATCGAAGAGGTCATTGTCTCCATCAAAAGTGACCCTGAATACATATGTAATCAGTCAACAATGGTCTTAAACTAAAGATAGCAGTGTGTAATGTGCTTTATTTGGCAAAACAAAATTTGATACAGACGCTTAGTGGAAATGGTGTGAGGATTGAGCTCAAGGGTGAGTAATCGTCGTTTATTTACTAATGTCAAAACCATAAGTGTCATGCTTTAAAAGCGAACTCTTAATTTTACGATCACATTCTTCACCCTATTTAACGAGCTGGAAGTTCAACATAGAGTAATGAGTATATGCTACCAGAATCTATTAAGCTACAGCTATGTATTTTCTAGTTCTCCTCAGTGGTTAACTTTAATTTAGAAAACAACAACAGAATGTCAAAAGAAATCACCATTAAAATACAAAAACTAAAGTCTATTCAACACGAGTCCTCCTATTTGTAAGATGCAAAAGAATACTTCAAATAGAAAAGTTATGCGACGTATATTGATCAGCAGAAACATAAATAACATTCCAGAGTTACAGAACCACATTACTTGTGCCAGATACCTGCACTTCCGGTCTGAGGTCTCCCAGTGGGGTCCCGCCATGATAAACTGCGTCCACTTGCACAAAGTGAGGCTGGAGGTGGGCAGGATAAGGTTTCCTTCCTTTATTAGAAGTTTGTTTTTTTTGACAGGATTTTACGAACATTTTCCATAGTACAGAGATACAAGAAAAAAAAAAAAAAAAAAAAAAAAAAAAAAACAGTAACACATTTGTTTACTGAGTGTTTAATGATTTTTTTGTATCTCTGAACGATGGTAAATGTTCGGGAATATCCTGTCTCCTTCACAAGGTTTCCATACGTCGGTCCCACTAAAAATATTCTCAATATATGCTTGACGACCACATGAATGCTTTAATGATCCTTCTACCATTAAATTTAACAAGAAACCAAAGTCCTTCCAACTTTCCAATCAAATTTGTTTTATAATTATTTTGGATTATAAAGTTACTAATTTAAAAGGATGTTAAATACAAAATTTTCAAGTAATAAAATCGATTACTGGAACCTAGAAAACTGTATTCTAAAAATGTAGGGAAAATTTGAATGCAGTTCTACATCCATTTTGCAAGATTAGCTTTCATTTGAATATTTCATAACAGCGTTTTTTTTTCTAAAATGTCTTACTGAGCTTAGGCTCTTTTACTACTACGAAATGAAACGCGCAATGTGAGTTAACAAACGTGATAGTAATCTTTCCATAAAGACAAACGAATCAACTTCAAGATCAGGCTGTTTATCTCGTTATATTTAATTTATAATGTACGGTACTTAACAAAGTGGACTACACAACATCTGTTATTGACTCCTTTATCTCCATAATTTACATCAACCCGATCAATCTAAAATTTTACAACGATTGAAATTAATTACAGTTTTTCTAATTCCGAGAAAAGAATAACTGTAGGGAAAAGTACCCAATGGTTGTATTCCCTTGGAAATCAGATAATTGAAGATGTCTTTTTGTAAATACTGATTATAATATACCAATACTATATTAAAATTATTTTAGTGTTTAAACAAAAGTCACATAGTCTTATTGGAGTACAAGTAAAAGTTTAAATGATCTATCCGATCTTTCCCCAATACATTCTATACTCATTATTCTAATTAATACAACCCACCATGCTGTGGTAATATAAAACAATACATAGGCTACATTTGAAAGTATAAGAAGGAGAAAAGAATAAAGTATAATAGAAGTACTTATGTATTTTCATAACATTTTCATTTCATACGTACGCAACCAAATTCTGTTTATTTTTAAAAACTAATAATAAAATTCAAAACCGGCTTATTAAAACACTGATAACCAGAAATAAATATTTGAATGGACCGATAAATTAACTTTTTTTTTAAAGCTACAATGCTATTCGTCTGGGAGTCGAGACGTAATTTACAATGTATGAGTACCAAACTTTGGTTTTCCTTGGATCGGTACAGAAATGTTTCCTAGAATGAAATAATCCGTCAGCCGGCGGAGGAAAATTCAGAGAATAAATATTGGAAGCTGGGTTTGATGATGGGTTACTACGGGATCTTAACTTGGTTTGAGCTTGACAAATAAACATGGCCATCTGGCTCCTTTTTGGGTCGAGTGAAAAATATAAATTGGTAGGGTGGACGTTTTAATCCTGCATCTGCAGGAAACGCATTTGGACTAATGCCAAACGTGCTTTGATGTTATTGGTTTACATTTGTATATTTTTATTTCTTATTACATAACAATTAAGTCCTATTTTCACCCCTGTAACAAATGCATTACTCTTATTATTTAATTTAATTTCAAGGTTTTGAGTGGTGACAGAGGCTTTCATTGGCTTTCATAATATTGTTATATTAATCTATTAATATGAAATGACCAAGGCGTGTTTCGTCACACAAGAAGTTTCAACTTCTATTTCTCTAATTTGAAAATGTTTTTGAAAAACATTTTTCGGATTAAGGAACAAACAAATACTTGAATAACTTCTTAAGAAAAGTACACTAAGTTTTTTTTATTCGACATGTACTCTTTTTTCTTTAGTATATAGCCTACTTATTGAATGCAATTATATAATTATGTGTTTCGAAAGAAAACAAAACATATGTAAAAGATCAAAACTAAGAAACCTTTAGAAGTTCAATGAAAATAAAATTACTGTGAGGCAGGTTCGAACTGAGATGCTATGGATAAAAGAGAGATTTTGAGGAAATAAAGAATAGAGTGGTAAATACTTCATTTGGAATGTTATTAATTACTAGGCACATAGGTTTTAAGAATTATTTAGTTTTTTGTAAATTTAAAATACGAAATTAAGGTCCCTAATTTATTAATTTATACTAATAATTAATTTGACTGTTAATATTTTATTATTTTGCGTAAAGACTTATGTAATTATTTATTTAGTTTTACAATTTATAGATTTATTTTACTTTAATAGTTTCCTATTTCTGCAGTTAAGTATATAAGAAAAGGTATGAGATCCAGCCTTCACTTGTATACATTAAGGGTTTTTCATTTCATTTCCTTTGCATGTGCTGAGTCGAATTTCCGACTATTGCGTTAAGTTATGGTCCAACAATCTTTTACACTAAGTGCTAGATGAATAAGTTTTGTAAATTTAATTTACTAGAACTGATACAGTATTGAAGATGAGTAAACCTTTAAACGAGTTTAAATTATTGCCATTGGTAGAATGCGGCACATTAGATGCACAAAATATACGGGAATCACCGTTCAGATGAATTATTTATTTGCACTGAGTTTTCAAGGGGATGTTCCGCAGGAAGAATTACTAAACGAATAAACAGCAGTACATATAATGAAGGTATAAAATATAACGTATGTGCAGCTTATTTGACATAATATCAAAAGCACATTTAATAAATTTAATTAATTTATGTAGTGGCATAAACATTTAATAGCTAATAGATATGATCTTTCCATGCATATAGTGCTAATATTGTATCACCAGGTGTGTATTATATTATATTTCAATACAAATCATTAAATATCGAAACTCATTTATTATTAAATACCTAAATGAACCAATGAATACTGTTTACGTTATAGTTCGAAAATCACACCAAGTTTAAAATCTTTTTATACACGAGGCAATGTCCAATAAAAAAAAAAAAAAAAAACAGCACGGTGTTGTTTGCTTTAAAATACAACTAGACGCCATTTTGCGGGTGATTGACAAGTAGTTTTTCTAATCGAGTTTGCGGGTGATTGACAAGTAGTTTTTCTAATCGAGCTCCATGTTAGATTGAATGATCAATGTGTACATCAACGGTGATAATATACTCCTGTCACCCCTTATTCTCCCATTTGGCACACATTTCATGTATGCAACATTTCAGTACCCTCTGTTTAACCTCAATTATTATAAATTATTTTCATAATTATAAGTGAATTACTTTAAACTCACTAATAACTTTGACAATATTTTATCAAGACGCACCTTAAAAACACATAAACAGGAATTGCGTTATACACGAATCTGACGTAGTTGTGTCAGCTGATACATTTGGCTTACTACGGTAAATTCAATAATAACATATTATGTTATTGATACAGTTCATTAATAAGGTACATTTCCCAATCCCATAAATAAGCTATCATTCCGGATATTTATCGCTTGGGAGTCGAATATCTTTGAGAAAATCCATAAAAACGCCGTAACGTAGGCAGTAAAATGCTGCAAAGCAACTCAGATCTTTCTGTTACGGTCGTAAACTCCGATTGGTAAAGGGAGGATTTGGATTAGGATTTTAAATGCCCAATTTAATAAATGATACTCATTTGTATTGTCACACATTATGATTATTGTGAAAGTGATTATTTGGCCAGGGGAATGTTATGATTTTATGAAGTGTCTCTTAGATTTTACAATAATTTTAAATTACTCATGGCATTTTTGTGGTCATCCTAATTTATTTCTTCTCAAAGGCCTGCCTTTGTCCTGTCAGTACATATAGAATTGCACAAAGTGTTTCCGTTTCAAATTCCCACTGACTCGCACACGAAATTGTACTACTTGTGTTTACAGTGAACAGTACAGTTTACAAATAAATAGTGAAGTGTATTGAATGTTTGGCCTTTCCATTCAAGTCAGGTTATCTTCCAAACCAGATGTAAACTATCTCGGAATAAACTCGAGGAATCTCTAAATTTTCCTGAGCTGTTCCAACCTTTGTGGCTATAGATATACTCCAATGACATACAGTTGCAGAGAGAGTGGTTTAAAATAAATTTTGTTTTTCTCTTAATCCTATTTTGACGTCCTTTTTATGAATTTAAAAATATTACGGTAGTCTTCATGCAATAAATGGAAATTGAATGGCCTAAGCAATTCTCTAGAGGCCGTGTGGGCCAACACATGCCACAATCATTGAATGTTTTGATAGGAAAATAATAATCGTTTCGACACAGAAAGGCTAAAAGTATATTTAGCCCAATAACTGTCGAGTTGAAAAATCACATTGAACATTCGTGTATCTTGTTGCTATAACGTAGGCTATCTTAAATTACTCGTATGGTGTATTTCAATTTAAGTTATTTAAATTTCTTTTGAAACTTTACGTATATCTGATTAGTTCTAAGTACAAGCCTTTTTGGAAATGTGGAGATTAAAAAACTTTCGCTGAATATGGGAATATATATTAAATAAGAATTAATATAAAAGCTATCAATTATTTAATTTAAATCGTGGAATAATCGAGGTATAGTTAATAAAAGTAATCGCCTTGCTGAAACTAAATAACTATGCCTTACAAACCCTTGGCTCATAAATACAACCAAATCTGGTTTCACTGTAATAATTTATTCTGTGATACAATTGATCATGGCAACATTAATTACATTACATGGCAACATTAATTACATTACATGGTAACATTAATTAGTTGGTTTCATAAAATCTGATAATATTGTGCAAGGAGAGCACTAAGCAATATAGTTTTTAATTACGCTACATAAAATTTGTATCTATATAATCACCTGAGTTCTCTGCCAGACCCAGACTAGTGTTGGGGGGGGAGGAAATTACTACCCAATTTCCTAAAGAGCGTCACTCGCCCAGGGTGAAATTGGAAATTAATAGAACGCTCTTAATGTCGATTAAAAGCTGAAACCAATGACGATGTTAAACTGTAACATACATTTAGTTTAGGGGCACTCCTTTATAGATAAATAATAAACGAGATTTTAAACGTTATATACAATTCGAAGAGGTTTTTAAAATTTATATTGCGTAAGATGCCAAATATGTATGTAATTCTTTTAATAGATTTAAAATGTGTACGGCATATTATATGTTTAACAATGTGTTATATAATAAGAGAATTCAAATATTGACTAATTTTGAAACATTTGTTAATTTTGTAACTGTTATATCATTTGTTAATTTTTTTAATTTTGTACCATTTGTTAATTTTGTATAATTTATTAATGTTGTATAATTTGTTAGTTTTATAACATTTGTTAATTTTGTACCATATTTTAAATTTTGTAACATTTGTGACTTTGTAACATTTGTTAATTTTGTAATGTTATGCTGAATTTTGTATTAAGTAGACGATTTTTAAATCGTTACATCAAGCAGTACATACTTGTATGATTTTACTTAATTGTCACGAAGTGCTATTAGGTTGTTAAATATGATTTCTCAGCTGTGGTAGATATGCGGGGCTGTTACACTGGAATCACTGTAGCATGTACACAGTGCACTGGACACGCAAGTGTAAACTGTACCGGAACCCACTGTAACACACTGTAACATGTAGACAGCGGCGCGGGCAGCGACATACTGACACTGTTCACGAAGCGCTCTCCCGTTGCGTTAACTCCCCATGGCGATGAGTGGGGGGGGAGGGGAGGAGCTCTCAATGAAATACGTCTCATAAAGG
This sequence comes from Homalodisca vitripennis, assembly GCF_021130785.1. NCBI lineage: Eukaryota > Metazoa > Arthropoda > Insecta > Hemiptera > Cicadellidae > Homalodisca > Homalodisca vitripennis. The sequence goes on from NC_060210.1 coordinate 9,469,762, forward strand.
GAATACAGAGGGTCAGTTACATGTTTCCCGGATAGAAATATACGGTAACTTATGTGTCGTTCATCTCCGTAACATTAATTAACATATTACTGTTTACTTGTCTAAAAACTATTTGAGGTTTAAATTTGTAAATAATGTTTCCCTCTAATAATTTTTGGGTCCAATTTTAAATTTCCTATGTATACTATTTGTAATGTACGAGTCCGATACAATTAATTAAATTGTTAAATCCTCTATCAATAAAGTTTTATGCCACATTATTAATTTCAAGAATAAAAATAAAATGAATTAGTGATTTATTTCCTAAAACAAATACAAATATTAATACCAAGACAAAATCAAATGAGTATTACAAATCTATACTAACATAAAATAACATTCTGTTATAACAAATCAGATATATAGTTTTAATAGGAAAATAGGGTCCTAAAGGCAAAGCCTGATTAGGGATTCCATCAGGTAACAAATCATCATTTAGACAAATAATTCATTTGTTGTTGCAGACACCAAAAATATTTGTAGCTCTTAAGCCCATACATTCATTTATTGTTACATTTGCTTTTATGGCGTACCAAACAGAATTAATGGAACTTAAACTTACCCATCTTAAATTTAAAAATATATATACTACACTCATTTTAAAGAAAATATGTTTTAAACATTGCCACAGACCACAAAAAAGACTAATATTAAAGGTTTTCTTTTATACACTGAAAAACTTATTTGAAATAAACTTAATGCACTATTATATTTACCTACTACAGTAACATATATTATAAGGACATGTACAAAGAAGTAAATTCACTCAAATGTAGAATCTACGTTGTGGTGAATATTTTAACGTTGTTTTAATGATTGGAAAGAATCTAAATGAATATTTAAAATATTTATTAAATGTTTCCTCTTTTAAATAGTATTATAAATTAGTATCTCTTTATTTCCGTTTTTAAAATGTACGAAAGCATGGAGTAGTATAATTTGAGTATTATATTTATAAATTTATTATTTAGTACTTAATGTTAATTCTAAGAGACAGTTTTTATTTACTTAAGAGTTAGTATTGCATTCGAGTTAATTCGATAGTTTTGTTACAGTTCTAAAAAATAAAGTTACTTATGCAAAATAACTTTCCTTACCCTTAGTTTTTCCCCATAAAACAACTAAAGTTTTAAATTTTCCCCACTTTTAATTAATTGGGTAGTTGAATTCATTTTTTACTTTGGCACATTTGATCAAAATCCTAGTACCAAACAAAACCAATAACTTACAAAATATTAAAGAAAAAGAAGTTCCAAAATATTTTGAGACTAAAATAAAAATATAATGTTTCAACAGTACATATGTATTATGGGTTTGTTGTATTCTCTATCATAATGGAATGAAAAATATTAAAAACAATTACTACGCCTCAATTTTGTGAAAAATTACGAAAGCTATAAACTAACTTCGCAGTACAATATAGTGTATGGCCCAAACAGATGTAAATAAGAAGATTTTAACATTCAGGAACTGTAAACAAAAAATTTAACTTCACAAAATAATTATAAACTGTTTCAATTTAATGTTAATATGTTTATTACATTTATTTGGTACATAATAAATAGTAAATCGTATATTAAAAACCACGATGAAGCGGACGTGCATAGATCAAATTGTTTAACTCGAAGACTTCAATACTGCTGTTCGAATAATTTTAATTAATAATAATAGCAGGATTTATTTCGAAAAATGTTTACTGAGCAATGATACAAAAATCAGTAACTCTACGTTTCGAGATCTGCAATCTGATCTCTTCCTCTTGTGGAAAACTGACGTAATATAGAACTACTAACCAAATTAAAATAAATGATACAAAACCTTACAATCTAACTCGGTTATTGTATACATCATGTGGACGATTTGTCAAAATATCAGAAAAAAAAACTTTTATTTTCGCAAAGTATCCACAGTCAAAACGTTTTTATCAACTCCTAATAACGGTACTAAATTATCTTAAATTAATCAATTACAGTTAATAAATCTGTTTTACCATTAATATCACTGCTGACATGATTTAATGCTCCTATATTCCAAATATAGGATATTTCATATTTTATGAAAAGCTGCATGTTACTTGTGAACTATTTCCTACATCCAATACACTTAGCGCTGAGTTTACTGTCGTGGTCATCTTACCTAACCTCATGAACGTTACATAACGCAATATTGTGAGTGGACCAGACCTGGATCCTTCCGCCCAGGAGGATGATTATAAAACCACCAGGGCCTAACAATATTTATGCCTAACACTACTACGCAATTCCGTTTTTTATGAAAATGAATGTTGTTATTGCCGTTAAATAGCTCTCAAAAATTATATAATTTCACCCTCAGTAAAAAGCTACACATCTTATTGCGCTAAACAGGGCTCCATTCTGATGTGAAAAACAGTGATGTTGTACCCAGAGTTTGGAAACACAACTAAGAAGTATTACGTGATTTTTATTTAGGGCGAAATAAACAAAAACTAATAAACTAAAATAAACATAAAACTAAAAGTTTGCAAGTTGTCAAAGATTTAGAACTTTTCAATAAAAACCAGAAGTAATTCGTTTATTAAAATTTTTAATAAACAACATTGTTCCAAAACTATGTAAGAGCTGTTCTATTTAATTTATTATTATTTTAAAACACTACTATTAAAATTATAAACACCTAACATTTTTTCAAGTAATTTTTTATATTTATCATCAACCAATTTTATAAACAAATTATCATTATGCTAGTATTGGAACGTTTTGCTTCTGTAACACAACGTTTCTTAGATTGAAATCTATCCTCTTCGTCAGGTGACGATATAATTAGTACATTAAAAATAGAAAGCAGAATAGAAAGAAAAATAAACAAGCATACCCGGAAACTGCTTGGAGTCCAGACCGGAGAAAATTAACTCAGGCGTTGTCACTGCACATTATGTGAATCTCGAGCACGAGGATTCAAGAGGAATAACATACGTCACACATTACAAGCGTATCTACTCCCAGACTGTTTGATCCTTTTCCTTCTCTTATTTTTTCACTATTTCAACTAATTATACTGTCACCTGACAAAGAGAATAAGTTTCAATTAGAGAAACGTTGTGTTATACATTGTTTAATAAAGAACAATGGCAAATGTCCGAAACCCTTTTATGCTGTCAAACCTTCCATCGTCATTTACAAACTTTAAACAAAGAACGTCTAAAGTATTTTTGTAATTTTTTTATAATTTTGTTTATGAGGCTTGTAATATTATGTATTAGGTAAAATAATACTATTATGTATTAGGTTAGTTATTTACCTGAAGAAGAGATCAGGTTGCATACCTCGAAACGTAGTGTTATTGATATTTTGTTTCACTGAACGATGGCAAATGTCCGGAAAAATCCTGTTTCCTTCATAATCCTTCCATCGTCAAAAATAAATTTCAATTTGTTCATAGTTCTCCTGTATTAAATATTTCAAACTTGATACGTTTAAAAACCCAAGTTTATTGAGGTTACACTACGCAAAAAGCATTTCTAACACAATAAAATCTTGAAATATTTGAGCCACATTGTTGAGAGCCACATTCAATCTACAAATGCAATACTCACTTTAGGTGTCGTATTTGTTGAGTGAAGTTATCTCTCCATAGCAAGTTCAAAATATTCCAGGGTATTGAATATGGTGGTAGTTTTTGACGCTGTGTTAACCGTGATAATATTCTCATAGCTTCAAACCTACTATTATAGCTTCAAATTGGGTATTTGAGAGAAACAGCTACAGTATACAGAAAAAAGGAAAAAATTACCAAAAGTATTAATCAAAATTTCTTATCTATGAGTAATACTTTCATTATAATTAGATCTTGATTTACTTAAAGACTAATTATTTCCTCGTTTTCAAATTCCATATCCAAATTTAGTGGATATTCTTTTCTCTTTCGTACTCGTTCCTGTGCTTACATTACCCCCACAGTTACTGTAAAGGGATTTTGTGAAAATTGCGGATCTCCCTCCATTAAACTCCTGACAGTTTGGCCATCTCCATAAGATAAGATGTTCCCGTAACCCTCAAAGTTAAAATACTTTAAAATCCCGTTAGCCCACTAAAAGAGTGTGAAGTAGTATTGTATTTAATAGATTAATCCAAATCTCTTGTTGAATGCACATCTCGTTGCTAACAGTACGTTTAAAGATGGTGTGCATTATCGTTAATAATCATGGTGGCATTTCCACAGGTTTGTCTACCACAGTGATATCAGCCCCTGACTTGATTAACAGTTTAGCAGTGGTGTGCTTCATTGTTACGAAATGAAAGAAGGAGGGGATAGATGCTGAGCGCGCGCGCGCGCGAGTTTTGTGTGTGTGTGATCCTGGCGACCTGTAACTAGAAACGGTAGGATCAGAAGATGTTTTCGTTACACACTGAGCAGTTGCATCAGATTTATTTCAAAATATTCCTGCAACACACGTGGCCAATTCTGTAAAATATGTCAAATTAGTCACGACTCAACACCTTGGTCCACCACATTCTGGGTCAAGGTCATTAAAATAATTGCTGGTTCATCACGGACTCTGGCCACCAGTTGCTTGTTCGTTTTAAAAATTTTAAATTACCTCTTAAATTGTGAGTAAAAGAATTTAATTATCTACCACTCATTGCGCAATAACTCGTAAAGCTTACAACTACTACTACAAGTGTAGCATATGTTACAATCCTATTTGCTTCAAGATTAACTTTTACTAATTATATAAAGTAGATTAAGAGTAGCTTCACATTTTTCTTAGCAATCCTAAAAAGTGCTACACTTGAATAACGAAAGAAGATTAAGTTTAAGAGCCTAAATGTGTTTTAATTTTAGCTGCTCCGATCTGGTGATAATAACATATCAGTGTTATATTGTTGTTATAATATCCTTACCCAATGTAGTATTTAGGTTTCGTTTGTAAAAAAATATTAAAATCAAATTAGTTTATTGAGAAGACATGAACAGGGAATATGAAAAAGTTTTAAACATCCAATGATTCTAGAAAGTACGTTTCAAATAACTTATAAAAATGTAAAAACTATTAATCTTTGGATGTGCTATATATAGTGTCACGTGATGTGTTGAGAAGAGAAAGGTGAGAGACCTAACAAACAATGTATTTATTGGGAATTATTTTACAACGATCAACGTGCCAGATTTCTAATCCCAGAGATATTGTTGATGGGTTTACATGCGTTGTAAATAACAGTTTTGTGTTTTTTACATTTTAATTTATGAAACATCTGTGTGACTATTAAGCTATATCTTTTTTATTGTCTTAATACTCAATATATAAGTTTGTTGAGTACACAAAGAAAAAAGTTCAAAAGTAAGGTTTGAAACATTTATTATTTAAGTTTAATACAAATATTTCAATCGAACAATGAATGTAGAAAATAAAAAGAGGTTTGGACTTTTTTCAATTTTATGAAATAATTGAAAAACGCTACTTAAGTTTAAAAAATAATATAGGGGACCATTATATTACATCTTAAATTAAGTAGACTACAGACTTATATTTATATAAATTATATCACTCATCGCCCAGCCTTGGAAATAGCTCGATATTTAGTTTCCTATTGCGCATATATAGGAAACAATGAAGTTCAAGTTGGCTGAGCATTAGCGAATTAGGGCTACCGAAAAATGTATGTCTGTCTCTCCTCACGATATCTCTAAAACGGAATACACTATAGACTTCAAAGTTTCCATGAAACTTCATTTATATGTTAGTAGCACTGAGTTCGATGATGGTACAGTCAGTCCATGAGTCCAGTTGGCTGAGCGTTGGAGAATATATTTACGTTTTCCATTATTAAGGTTAACCTCATAAAACGCCTATAATTATGGCAACGATAAAATAGCAGAACAAATACATTTTTAAGCAAACTAAGCACAATCTCATGAAATTTTTGATGTGTATGTGATGTTTGAATTTATAGAAAAGAAATTAAAAGTTATACAGTGGAAAGTCAACGTAAAAAGACGGTGATAATATTTGATTTCAGCCCTCTCTTGCGTTGTAGTACCCTCCCCCTCCCCATCACACCGAAACTTTTATTATTTGGACAATGCTATGAAACGCTGACTCCATGAACAGAAATCTATATGTAAAGGAAATTCAAATTCTTTCTTCAAAAAGTAACAACCGGATATCTTAACAAACACAGTAATTAAGCATTAAGTGGCCAAATTTAATATTGAGCTACGAATTTTAGTTAATTCACGTAATTTAAATAGTTATTAGTTAAAATTCACTCAAACTTCCATTATTTCAAAAATATGCGCTCCTGGCGGTGGTGCTAACAAAATGCTATGTAATAACTATCAGAGATATGTAATTTCATAAAATTAACGATGCACACAAAAAAGGGCACTCAGGAAACAATACAGTTATGAGGATAAATATCTCTAAGTAACACAATAGAACTAATTTAAAAATTCACCACATGTTCATATAATGTTTTGCAATGCCAAAGTTACGTAACTGTTTAAGGTTATAAAGTAAATCGTTGCATAATTCTGGGACGATGTGGCTCAAAGAATCTTTTCCATACGTAATGTAAAAGCGGTGTTTTTTATTTATTTTTGTTTTTAAAGTTTCAGCTGTTTTTAATTAAAATTTTGTATTTATCGTAATTGTAAAATCGTTGATAAATGTTCAGTTTATTAATGAATAAATTATTAATTTATTATAGGACAAGATATCCCCAAAAACATGTCATGAAACCACTTTTACATAGAAATGAATGGGTTCTGTGATGGTAGGTCCAATCTGTGATAATTTGAGCTGAGTCAATTTCTCTTTTACTGCCGGGGAATGTAAACATTTCTTTTCTGTATGATTGTCTGTCTGCTAATCCGTCTCGAGAATGAAATGGGCTACAGGTTTGGAATTTGACAAGCAATTTCAGTAAAAACACAAACGACACGTGGTGTGGCGTATTCCTCCCTTGCTCTGTTTTAAAAAAAATAAAGAAAGTACTTCTAACATTTCTTTTCTTTTCCTTAACTCAACTTTCCTGGCTAAGATTCTCAATGGGTTTCTTAATGGAAGCCTCATTACACAGTGTTGTAGGGCGGTGGGTTGGGGAAGGGAGTTGTGGAGGTAGGTTAGAGATTAAACGTAGGGCAACAGATATCTCCTTTTGATGTAGGGTTGCTCAGGGATATCGTACTCTTGAGGTAAAGGCGTCCAATAATATTTCAGGTTTCATATTATTCTGGTGCAGAGATGTGAGTAAGAGTAAGAATGTAGTATACTTACTATAAAAAGTAATAATACATACAGTATATACTTATATATATATATATATATATATATATATATATACACACACACATATATATGATGAATGTTTGTGTGTTTGTCCTTTATGGAATCGTAAACTATTTGACCGATCGTTATGAAATTGTGTATGTATTTTTCGATGGAGAAGGTTTATATTCTATGCCCATTGGTGTAATTCGCCACCAGGCAGTGCTACACAACATAAAAGTTTTCAAAGCGCCTGCAAGTTAAAAACTGCAATCACGACACAGCTACGTATATTAAGTAGCCAAAAACTATTTGAAGGCGCTAAGATGGTGTATATTTGTCTTAAAAATAAATTATTGATTGAACTTAAAGCTTGAGTGTTAGACCACTTTATAATAAAGTACATGTAAGGATACAAATATAAAAACATACACTATTGACAGATTTTCCTGATCGTGGCAACAAGGCCAAATCTACATCGGTGTTGTAAACATAATTCGCTTGAAGTGCTCAACCAAGGGCAAAGCTTACGATAAGCGTGTGAAGCCGCGGGAAACAGCAGGTATATATATATATAAATAATTGTTTGTCTATATGTCCTCTATAGGCTCAGAAACTATTTGACTGATCATTATGAAAATTTGTATGTATGTGTATTTTTTTAATTGAGAAGGTTTATATGCTATGCCTATGGTAGTAAATCGCCACCAGGCAGAGCTGCAAAAGAAAAGTTTTCAAAGCTCCTCCAAATTCTAAACAGCATTTACGAGACAGTTACGTATATTAAATAGCCAAATACTATTTGAAGGCGCTAATTTATTATGTATATTTCTCTAAAAAATAAATTAAAGGTTGAACTTAAAGCTTGAGTGTTAGACCACTTTATAATAAAGTACATGTGAGTGTGCAAATATAAAAACATACACATTTGACAGATTTTCTAGATCGTGGCAACAAAGCCAACTCTACATCGGCGTTGGAAATATAATTATTCAACTGAACCAGAAGTACACGGATAAACTTACTAAAGGCGTGCAGAGCCGTGGGGAAACAGCTATTGTAATTATATAACTGCAATAACATAATATTAATAAACTTTTATCACTTTTATACTTTTATTTTACGTACAATGTACATTTCGGAATCATTGATTCCATCTTCAGGTACAAATCTGTATAAAAGTGATAAAAGTTTATTAATATTATGTTATTATTTTAAAACACTTTTAGAGGCTACATCTCTAACATATATAACTGCATTTTCTCCAGTCTACGAATGAAGTCTACTCTTTCCACCCTTTCACAAAAATCCCATTATACTTGTAAATTGGATGCTCGCAGATGCCTTCAGAAAGTTGAGTTAAAAGATGATTTAACTAGCCTATATATAAATTAGTTTTTATACTGTTACGCTTCGCTGTGCACGAAGTGCACTTTGGAAGTTTATTAAATATTTTACGCAAAAAATTGTAAATGACATATATTTCAACCGGTCGGTGCTAAGGGATATTAAAGTTGTATGTGTTGTGTTGCAACCATGCATACCATGCCTAGTGAGACATTCTTGTAGATTAATGTTTTTAGTTATATAGTCTACATGTACAAGGTAGCAGTACGCCCAACCACGTGTCGCGTAGCAGGCTTGACTGAAGTTCATTTCAAAATTTGAAATCCCTAGCTAATTTAATTATTGACAGATAGGACGGCAGATAGGCATACTGAAAAGATCTTTGTACAACCTCCTGCAAACAAAAGAGAAATCGTTTCAGCCTAATGAGTGACTACGCACAGCAAAACTCTATGCACATAACGTTTCATATAGCTACTTTATGTATAGAAAACTCGGTTGCTCCATCGTGCTTAGAGATCGTGTCTATCACATAGTAGTGCACTCAATTGTGCACCTGATAAACAATAAGACTACCACTTCACCTATTAATTATAGGTGTCTCTGATGTCGAAACGATGTAAATGTTTCGTATTGAGCTTCAACGTCTTCGACTTTCTTTGGATCTCTTCAGACGAACATGACTCCAGATTCCAGGAGACAGCGTCAGATACCAGACGCTGCAATAAACGGAAGGTGAACTGAGTTAAACTAAAAATTCAAAAACTCCATGGTTGGACATGCACTATAGAACTAATTATTGTCTACGTAGAAATCATGTTTCATGGGAAATTTAAAGTATACAAATAAAATCATTCTTAAATTGGGTTTCATATCAGTATTTACGTAATAAAAGTCTACACACAATGTCGCTATACCTTGATGCTGTAGGTATGGGGATAGGTAGGCTACATGTGTTAATATGTAAAATATCTTTTGAGTACACTGAGTTTGTTTATCAATACATTTATTTTGTTATTTTCTCGTTTTTACTATGGTTGCCTACCCATAAGGTTATTGTAAAAACTTTTGCTCAAGTTCAGCTAAATTCTTGGAATGAAATTCGCTATCATCGAATGCAGTGTTATTACACATAACGTAGCTGTGGTAGGAAGGGTTAATTCAATTTGAATGTTGAGTTTAGTTCCAGTTCACCTTCCTGAGTTCAATTGCGTTCCTGATGAGACTCCCAATTCACCTATTCATAGGTGTCTCTGATGTCGAAACGATGTAAAGGGTCGTTTTGAGATTCTTCGTTATCGACTTTCTGTTGATCTCTTCAGACGAACATTGTTTGACATTCCAGGAGTCAAGTCTATGACAGTCATTGTCTTGTAGACATGACGCTTCATTAACATTTATGTATATAGGTCATGGTATCGTGCGGACAGACATACAGAAATGAAATACAGTACGCTCCAGTATTACGCTATTAATACGCTCAGCTGACAGCCAATAAGGAACTATCCACTACGGATTTTGGAGAATGTTTTCAATGGGTATCAATGTTCAGCGGTCACACTTGGTTTGGACAACAAGGTTTTATATTTTGTGAAAGATTTTGAGGATGGGCTAATTTTATTTTAAATATTAATTTGAGTAATAATATAAAAGTAAGAACGTACCATCACGTATGATAGTTTGTACGTTGATACGTAATTAAATACATATAATTTTAATGAAAAGGTATTTAGAAAAATAACTAATTAAAACGTGTAAAATTCTATATAACTTGGTTTGAGTTTGTTTTTATCGATGGTAGGATGGTGAAGGAAACAGGATTTTTTCAGGACATTTTCCATCGTTCAGTGACAGAATACATTCAGTAACATACGTTTCGAGATATGAAATCTGATATCGTGTTCAGATAAATTACTATAGTACAACCTAACTTCCTGACTTATGCGTGTCTTAACGCTTTGGTGTATTTTGTTTACCTTAACCTAGGTTGTTGCTCATGCATTATTTCACTCATTTACATAAAGAATAAAATTAGATTGCAGATCTCGAAACGTAGTGTTACTAATTTTATTGTATTAATGAACGATGGCGAATGTCCGGAAAATCCTGTTTCCTTCGCAACTGTTTCAAGTGTACATTTCAAGTAGGTTCTGATTAATCGTTTTTATTAAAAAAAAATTGCCCTAATTTTATTGTGTATTTTATTTGTGATTTACCACGTTATGTGCTATTGTGACAATACTGGTATTTCGGTATTAATAATGTTACAACATGATCCCGGGGTCGACACAAATTTGCAAAAACACACATTATGGTCTTTCACCAAAACGTGAAAGAAATATGGTAGAAGTTCTAAATAGGATAATGAAAGGAAATGTATAGGAGTGATTAAAAATGGTTAAAATAAAAAAATTATAACTTTTAAGATTATGTTTTTCTTTTTTACCGTCAGAACGTAAACAAATATAAAATCAGCGTTTGATTTCCCGGCTTCTAATCTGAGTGTACGAATACTGAAGTATCAAATTATACAATAAATGGGTGTTACCTGCTGTTTTGCTCGTAATTTAAAAATAACAGCCTGTAGTCTAATTACTCAAAGCACTTATTTAATGGTCTCCTTCGATATTTTTCAAACGTAAATAAATTCTGGTACGTATTATTTCACCGTTCATAGTTAGACGATCAGAGGTTGACGGACTAACTCTTATATAACATTTTGTGCATATAGGAACATTTCTAATTCATATTAATTATATTTCCGATGCTACTGCTGAGTATTCCTTATTTCTCCCATTAAGAAGATTTATACACATATCTCAAAGACCTATTTTGGTAAAAAAAAAAACTTAGTTCCAGCTCTTATCATCAACTTCCGGTTTAATATATTACTTGTGTCGTACTTGAGATTGCCTCGTTGTCCTGATGAAAGAAATATATTTACCAACTTAGGACTAAAAAGCCTACCTTGGTCAAAGATTTCATTTCCGGGCGTTTTAATGCACTTCTAGTATAATGTATTTACGGTTTAAAATTGAGTTTGCTTTATTGACTCGATTAAGAATATATAACGCAGGATATATGGGTGTCTAAGTGTGTGTGGATTTAGGATTCCTACTCCTGTCAAAAAACGTTGACTTCCGATCTAAGACATTTCCAGCGCTGTAGTAGAATATTAGATCTCTTGTAATCTTCTTACGTTTAAATTTGAATCCCATGTCATAATTTACTTTGCCTTGTGACATCGAGGGAAAAATTACAAATATACTTAGATCTGAGAAATCCACGGCATAAGGAAGAAATCCTAAGGAAGTTTATTTGATTGAATGCAAAACTAACAAATAAAGGCATTTCCGCTTTTGTAATATTAATAGCATATGAATGTGTGTAAAGACCGCTCCTTTTAAACAAACTAATTTATAACCAACAATCAATGCTATCTGATACTAATAAATTTCGTCTCCACTTCGAAATCAAGACAGTGTGTATTTTAACACAAGTTGTTGTAAGGCGTTAAAGCTAATATCTCTGAAGCAAAATCGACTTTGCGGCAGCGAAAGTTGTGAATGGGCCGTACTAAGGGATGAGAAGGGACATGAGAAGTAGTACTCACCCTCGCTCTTCACTTAGGTAAGTACCCGCCCTTTTTGATGAGGATGAAGGTAGAAGAGTGCCGCCTTAAGTTGACGACTGGAAATTTGTATTGGTTCCACATAAACCTGATACCAACGTGGCATTTACTATTTCAAACTACGGTGAATTAGATTTTCATTATATTTAAAAAAAAATATTTTGTTCTATTTTAATTGTGAAATACGTGGTTCCAGTATTGTTTATTAACTAATACTAATAAAGATTATATTAATAACGATTTTAACAAAAACCAAACACGATCTACCGGATCATAAAAAGTATAAAATTATAAATTAAAAGATTCATTTGCATTAAGTGTAAGAGTAAATGTAAATTAATAAAATAATAATATAAAAAGTACATTACAAAATATTAATAATAATAAATAATATACAAAGTTGCAATATTATTACACCATTGGATAAAACTATTGTAACTACAACCTGTAACTTGCATACATTAGTACAATTAAAAACATAAGAAACTTAAAAGTTTTACATGCTGCTTTAAAAAATAATAATCACAAAGTAATGTGTAGCGTGATAAATGTGCTAAATAGTGGCTTTCAGCTGCAAGACATTACAATTTTGAATTAAATAAGCGTTTGTTAAAAATTAAATTCCTGAACCAAATCCCATCTTTTTTCAAGCCTCTTTCATAACCCCCGACAAAATCCGCCAATCCTCCTTGTTTATCATGCTAATATAGTCATCCCAATTCAATAATCTAGAACCAAAACCAAAACGTTCTAACTTCAGCCAAAATCGGACATTTATTTTCTTCTGAGAAATATTCATCTTTTAAGGGAAGGACGCCGCGGCGAGGCCTCCAATACTATTTAAATGGGAAAACATGTTACTATTTAGGTACAAGTTTCTCATCACCTATAAAAACTAGGGTGATGTAATATTTTTTTGCTTATTGCGTTCATGTTGCTTAATGAAGTACTCCATTATGAAGTATTTAGCTACAACAATTATTTAGGAAAAAAAATTTCTTTTTTATACTATAAAAATATCTTTAATTTTAATGTTCAAATTTTTTTTAGAATACTTAAACTTAATATAATTTCAAATAAAAATGGAGTAAATTTCTCACCAAGTAGTGTAAATTATTTGTATACATTTTGAAGTCTGTAGGCCTAATAGTTCGGGAGAAAATGATACCTAAACACTAAAAAAATTAACTTTCGGGAAAATCCATTTAAAGTCTAAACTAGCAATCACACACTAAAAACCTCCTGGAACATAATCCTGACAAACCGTACCTTCTTTTCTTCTCTTGAGCAACCTTCTCCTAACCCTTTTTTTCTTATTTTCCTCTTGAACCTCTTTATTTGATTTTTTTATTCTATTTTCATCAATTTTCCCAGGTGTTATTCCCAATCTTTCAAGCACATTAGCTTTACCAATGGCACTCTCATTGAAGCTTATAACGGAGTCATTTACTCCAATCTGAAGAGTTTTAAGCCCTACAAATGCAGTTTTTGGAACCCTATTCCAAATCACACTATTAAAGCTCTCATTCGGATTTTGAGTCTTCCCGTGTAAACAACGTTTTAACAATTTTGCATCCGACAAATCTTTGTAAACGGGCTTTATTACATTCATTACTTCTTCAGGTAGAGAGTTTTTATTATATATCACATGAGTATTGTATTATATATAAATGAATCAAGACATAGGCTAGACCAAACTTAAAAAAGTAAGACGTTGAGGCAAGCTGAATACATCAACGCTATTCTTGTTTTTTATTATATATCACATGAGTATTGTATTATATATAAATGAATCAAGACATAGGCTAGACCAAACTTAAAAAAGTAAGACGTTGAGGCAAAGCTGAAATACATCAACGCTATTCTTGTTTTTATATAAATCACATGAGTATTGTATTATATATAAATGAATCAAGACATAGGCTAGACCAAACTTAAAAAAGTAAGACGTTGAGGCAAGCTGAATACATCAACGCTTTTCTTGTGTTTTTATTATATATCACATGAGTATTGTATTATATATAAATGAATCAAGACATAGGCTAGACCAAACTTAAAAAAGTAAGACGTTGAGGGCAAGCTGAATACATCAACGCTATTCTTGTTTTTATTATATATCACATGAGTATTGTATTATATATAAATGAATCAAGACATAGGCTAGACCAAACTTAAAAAAGTAAGACGTTGAGGCAAGCTGAATACATCAACGCTATTCTTGTTTTTATTATATATCACATGAGTATTGTTATTATATATAAATGAATCAAGACATAGGCTAGACCAAACTTAAAAAAAAGTAAGACGTTGAGGCAAGCTGAATACATCAACGCTATTCTTGTTTTTATTATATATCACATGAGTATTGTATTATATATAAATGAATCAAGACATAGGCTAGACCAAACTTAAAAAAGTAAGACGTTGAGGCAAGCTGAATACATCAACGCTATTCTTGTTTTTTATTATATATATCACATGAGTATTGTATTATATATAAATGAAATCAAGACATAGGCTAGACCAAACTTAAAAAAGTAAGACGTTGAGGCAAGCTGAATACATCAACGCTATTCTTGTTTTTATTATATATCACATGAGTATTGTATTATATATAAATGAATCAAGACATAGGCTAGACCAAACTTAAAAAAGTAAGATGTTGAGGCAAGCTGAATACATCAACGCCATTCTTGTTTTTTATTATATATCACATGAGTATTGTATTATATATAAATGAATCAAGACATAGGCTATAGACCAAACTTAAAAAAGTAAGACGTTGAGGCAAGCTGAATACATCAACGCCATTCTTGTTTTTATTATATATCACATGAGTATTGTATTATATATAAATGAATCAAGACATAGGCTAGACCAAACTTAAAAAAGTAAGACGTTGAGGCAAAGCTGAATACATCAACGCTATTCTTGTTTTTATTATATCACATGAGTATTGTATTATATATAAATGAATCAAGACATAGGCTAGACCAAACTTAAAAAAAGTAAGACGTTGAGGCAAGCTGAATACATCAACGCCATTCTTGTTTTTATTATATATCACCATGAGTATTGTATTATATATAAATGAATCAAGACATAGGCTAGACCAAACTTAAAAAAGTAAGACGTTGAAGCAAGCTGAATACATCAACGCCATTCTTGTTTTTATTATATATCACATGAGTATTGTATTATATATAAATGAATCAAGACATAGGCTAGACCAAACTTAAAAAAGTAAGACGTTGAGGCAAGCTGAGAATACATCAAACGCCATTCTTGTTTTTATTATATATCACATGAGTATTGTATTATATATAAATGAATCAAGACATAGGCTAGACCAAACTTAAAAAAGTAAGACGTTGAGGCAAGCTGAATACATCAACGCTATTCTTGTTTTTTTATTATATATCACATGAGTATTGTATTATATATAAATGAATCAAGACATAGGGCTAGACCAAACTTAAAAAAAGTAAGACGTTGAGGCAAGCTGAATACAATCAACGCTATATTCTTGTTTTTTATATAAATCACATGAGTATTGTAATTATATATAAATGAATCAAGACATAGGCTAGACCAAACTTAAAAAAGTAAGACGTTGAGGCAAGCTGAATACATCAACGCTTTTCTTGTTTTTATTATATATCACATGAGTATTGTATTATATATTAAATGAATCAAGACATAGGCTAGACCAAACTTAAAAAAGTAAGACGTTGAGGCAAGCTGAAATACATCAACGCTATTCTTGTTTTTATTATATATCACATGAGTATTGTATTATATATAAATGAATCAAGACATAGGCTAGACCAAACTTAAAAAAGTAAGACGTTGAGGCAAGCTGAGAATACATCAACGCTATTCTTGTTTTTATTATATATCACATGAGTATTGTATTATATATAAATGAATCAAGACATAGGCTAGACCAAACTTAAAAAAGTAAGACGTTGAGGCAAGCTGAATACAATCAACGCTATTCTTGTTTTTAATTATATATCACATGAGTATTGTATTATATATAAAATGAATCAAGACATAGGCTAGACCAAACTTAAAAAAGTAAGACGTTGAGGCAAGCTGAATACATCAACGCTATTCTTGTTTTTATTATATATCACATGAGTATTGTATTATATATAAATGAATCAAGACATAGGCTAGACCAAACACTTAAAAAAGTAAGACGTTGAGGCAAGCTGAATACATCAACGCTATTCTTGTTTTTATATATATCACATGAGTATTTGTATTATATATAATGAATCAAGACATAGGCTAGACCAAACTTAAAAAAGTAAGATGTTGAGGCAAGCTGAATACATCAACGCCATTCTTGTTTTTATATATATCACATGAGTATTGTATTATATATAAATGAATCAAGACATAGGCTAGACCAAACTTAAAAAAGTAAGACGTTGAGGCAAGCTGAATACATCAACGCCATTCTTGTTTTTATTATATATCACATGAGTATTGTATTATATATAAATGAATCAAGACATAGGCTAGACCAAACTTAAAAAAGTAAAGACGTTGAGGCAAGCTGAATACATCAACGCTATTCTTGTTTTTATTATATATCACATGAGTATTGTATTATATATAAATGAATCAAGACATAGGCTAGACCAAACTTAAAAAAGTAAGACGTTGAGGCAAGCTGAATACATCAACGCCATTCTTGTTTTTATTATATATCACATGAGTATTGTATTATATATAAATTGAAATCAAGGACATAGGCTAGACCAAACTTAAAAAAGTAAGGACGTTGAAGCAAGCTGAATACATCAACGCCATTCTTGTTTTTATTATATATCACAATGAGTATTGTATTATATATAAATGAATCAAGACATAGCTAGACCAAACTTAAAAAAGTAAGACGTTGAGGCAAGCAACTGAATACATCAACGCCATTCTTGTTTTTATTATATATCACATGAGTATTGTATTATATATAAATGAATCAAGACATAGGCTAGACCCAAACTTAAAAAAGTAAGACGTTGAGGCAAGCTGAATACATCAACGCTATTCTTGTTTTTTATTATATATCACATGAGTATTGTATTATATATAAATGAATCAAGACATAGGCTAGACCAAACTTAAAAAAGTAAGACGTTGAGGCAAGCTGAATACATCAACGCCATTTCTTGTTTTTATTATATATCACATGAGTATTGTATTATATATAAATGAATCAAGACATAGGCTAGACCAAACTTAAAAAAGTAAGACGTTTGAGGCAAAGCTGAATACATCAACGCTATTCTTGTGTTTTTATTATATATCACATGAGTATTGTATTATATATAAATGAATCAAGACATAGGCTAGACCAAACTTAAAAAAGTAAGACGTTTGAGGCAAGCTGAATACATCAACGCCATTCTTGTTTTTATTATATATCACATGAGTATTGTCTTATATATAAATGAATCAAGACATAGGCTAGGACCAAACTTAAAAAAGTAAGATGTTGAGGCAAGCTGAATACATCAACGCCATTCTTGTTTTTATTATATATCACATGAGTAATTGTATTATATCATATAAATGAATCAAGACATAGGCTAGACCAAACTTAAAAAAGTAAGACGTTGAGGCAAGCTGAATACATCAACGCCATTCTTGTTTTTATTATATATCACATGAGTATTGTATTATATATAAATGAATCAAGACATAGGCTAGACCAAACTTAAAAAAGTAAGACGTTGAGGCAAGCTGAATACATCAACGCTATTCTTGTTTTTATTATAAATCACATGAGTATTGTATTATATATAAATGAATCAAGACATAGGCTAGACCAAACTTAAAAAAGTAAGACGTTGAGGCAAGCTGAATACATCAACGCTATTCTTGTTTTTATTATATATCACATGAGTATTGTATTATATAATAAATGAATCAAGACATAGGCTAGACCAAACTTAAAAAAGTAAGACGTTGAGGCAAGCTGAATACATCAACGCTATTCTTGTTTTTATTATATATCACATGAGTATTTGTATTATATATAAATGAATCAAGACATAGGCTAGACCAAACTTATAAAAGTAAGACGTTGAGGCAAGCTGAATACATCAACGCCATTCTTGTTTTTATTATATATCACATGAGTATTGTATTATATATAAATGAATCAAGACATAGGCTAGACCAAACTTAAAAAAGTAAGACGTTGAGGCAAGCTGAATACATCAACGCTATTCTTGTTTTTATTATATATCACATGAGTATTGTATTCTATATAAATGAATCAAGACATAGGCTAGACCAAACTTAAAAAAAGTAAGACGTTGAGGCAAGCTGAATACATCAACGCCATTCTTGTTTTTTATTATATATCACATGAGTATTGTATTATATATAAATGAATCAAGACATAGGCTAGACCAAACTTAAAAAAAGTAAGACGTTGAGGCAAGCTGAATACATCAACGCCATTCTTGTTTTTATTATATATCACATGAGTATTGTATTCTATATAAATGAATCAAGACATAGGCTAGACCAAACTTAAAAAAGTAAGACGTTGAGGCAAGCTGAATACATCAACGCCATTCTTGTTTTTTATTATATATCACATGAGTATTGTATTATATATAAATGAATCAAGACATAGGCTAGACCAAACTTAAAAAAGTAAGACGTTGAGGCAAGCTGAATACATCAACGCTATTCTTGTTTTTATTATATATCACATGAGTATTGTATTATATATAAATGAATCAAGACATAGGCTAGACCAAACTTAAAAAAGTAAGACTTTGAGGCAAGCTGAATACATCAACGGCCATTCTTGTTTTTATTATATATCACATGAGTATTGTATTATTATATTAAATGAATCAAGACATCAGGCTAATAGGCTAGACCAAACTTAAAAAAGTAAGACGTTGAAGCAAGCTGAATACATCAACGCCATTCTTGTTTTTATTATATATCACATGAGTATTGTATTATATATAAATGAATCAAGACATAGGCTAGACCAAACTTAAAAAAGTAAGACGTTGAGGCAAGCTGAATACATCAACGCCATTCTTGTTTTTATTATATATCACATGAGTATTGTATTATATATAAATGAATCAAGACATAGGCTAGACCAAAACTTAAAAAAGTAAGACGTTTGAGGCAAGCTGAATACATCAACGCTATTCTTGTTTTTATTATATATCACATGAGTATTGTATTATATATAAATGAATCAAGACATAGGCTAGACCAAACTTAAAAAAGTAAGACGTTGAGGCAAGCTGAATACATCAACGCCATTCTTGTTTTTATTATATATCACATGAGTATTTGTATTATATATAAATGAATCAAGACATAGGCTAGACCAAACTTTAAAAAAGTAAGACGTTGAAGCAAGCTGAATACATCACGCTATTCTTGTTTTTATTATATATCACATGAGTATTGTATTATATATAAATGAATCAAGACATAGGCTAGACACCAAACTTAAAAAAAGTAAGACGTTGAGGCAAGCTGAATACATCAACGCTATTCTTGTTTTTATTATTATCACATGAGTATTGTATTATATATAAATGAATCAAGACATAGGCTAGACCAAACTTAAAAAAGTAAGACGTTGAGGCAAGCTGAATACATCAACGCTATTCTTGTTTTTATTATATATCACATGAGTATTGTATTATATATAAATGAATCAAGACATAGGCTAGACCAAACTTAAAAAAGTAAGACGTTGAGGCAAGCTGAATACATCAACGCTATTCTTGTTTTTATTATATATCACATGAGTATTGTATTATATATAAATGAATCAAGACATAGGCTAGACCAAACTTAAAAAAGTAAGACGTTGAGGCAAGCTGAATACATCAACGCTATTCTTGTTTTATTATATATCACATGAGTATTGTATTAAATATAAATGAATCAAGACATAGGCTAGACCAAACTTAAAAAAGTAAGACGTTGAGGCAAGCTGAATACATCAACGCTATTCTTGTTTTTATTATATATCACATGAGTATTGTATTATATATAAATGAATCAAGACATAGGCTAGACCAAACTTAAAAAAGTAAGACGTTGAGGGCAAGCTGAATACATCAACGCTATTCTTGTTTTTATTATATATCACATGAGTATTGTATTATATATAAATGAATCAAGACATAGGCTAGACCAAACTTAAAAAAGTAAGACGTTGAGGCAAGCTGAATACATCAACGCTATTCTTGTTTTTATTATATATCACATGAGTATTGTATTATATATATAAATGAATCAAGACATAGGCTAGACCAAACTTAAAAAAGTAAGACGTTGAGGCAAGCTGAATACATCAACGCTATTCTTGTTTTTTATTATATAACACATGAGTATTGTATTATATATAAATGAATCAAGACATAGGCTAGACCAAACTTAAAAAAGTAAGGCGTTGAAGCAAGCTGAATACATCAACGCCATTCTTGTTTTTATTTTTTTTTACCATAAAAAGCAAGGAAAGTACCAAGTGTTATATATTTTCTTAAACAGGATGAAATGGAGGTTTTTTAAAATAATAATAAAGAAAGGAATTTTTTAACCCCCACCACGGCATGCTCCCATTAATTGTTTGAGTCTGATACAGGTATTTCTAATGCTTATAATTAATCTGGGCAAGTATTGTGGTCGTATGATAGAATGATCAGTCAAAATATGCAGTTCTTACTGGATGCGCTGCGACAACGTATCCGCAATATACAGTGGTTCGATTGGGTCAGCAAAGTTATTGCTGTAATTTTGGTAAATTGTACACATAGTGCCACTGCTCCAATGAGGGCTATATGAAACATTTAATATTGAAAGATGCTTTGACCAACGAATTGAATTAAGTAGTCTATAATAAAAGCGACCTGTAGTAAAAGGTAAATAATATTATCGTCGTTAATATTTACGGTACAGTTATACTGTGGAAACAATAGAATTATTTATTTTAAAACACACAGGGTATAAATTAAGTCCTGATATGCCTGGATATGTCCCAAACGCCAGTGGACAGAAGGCAAGGCGCGTGGAATAGGACAGAAGGCGGCCGTAATCGCCACCTTGCCCTTCTTGTATAAACTGTCGCTCTAGAAGAAGATCAAAGACCTATTTAGGAGTAAGAGCAATAAGACAATAAGAGGTTTCATCATCTTGTCGTAAGTAAAGAACCTCCTAAGAACAAATCAGGAATTTGTAATGCAACTACGATTACTATTATATTATATATATTACACAATAACATATGTCTGTCATTATATTATTAAGATGGTTAAGAAACAATTTTCCCTCTATTTAAGTCTATTTTCACTGTTATAATTGGTTTTAATTCAGGTTATAATAGGTACTTGTTAAGGTATTTACAAACAATACCGTAGGGGAAATAAAAAGGTTTGGCTTGTCAAATAAAGACGTTGAATTTTATAAACAACACTATTCTGCTTCCAGAATAAATGCATTCAATTTAGGCGAATGGTACTTCAAGTGATCCTAAGGGTGTGAAATATTTTTATCTTACTATTTGTAATGGTCAAACCAAATAATATATGACAGAACCTCATATATGATCATTATTGTGACAACTCTGCTCGTCGAAGAATCGTTTATTTCAATCGCGTTATATTTTGTGGAGTCAATGATTTCTATTTCCGGTAAGTATAGATTTTATAGATGTCAGCAAATCAGTATTTATTTCACGTTGTCCTGACTAAGAGGATAGATGGGGTCAGTGTATTTATAGCCAACAGATCATCAATGTCAAATTTACTACTTGAAAAGTGTCAAAGATGAAATTCAATACTTTGTATTTGAAATCTATAACCTCGTAAAATTAACCATCTGTACCTAAACTGTAACACACAATAAAAAGTAAAACAATACATTACATTTCCCTTATCTCATCCTATATGTTTCAGATAATGGTAAAACATAACCGAGTAAAGAGTAAAATATTTATTCTTAAATTAATAAATAATGTACTATTTAGTTTTCCTAAAATTTGAATAATTTGCAAGGGGGCGGCAGTTTACAATGTTTAAGGGAATATTTCAGCTATTTGTCGTAGTAGAACAAAGCCAAAAGCATCTTTGGAACTTTAGGTAATTTACAAAATTATTTCCCCTGAAATATTTTACCATATATTTCAATATGGTGGCCACCCAAAAATTGGCATGATATGCCGATAGCGTAGAAGAAATGCAGATATAATATCGATTCATATATTTCTGACTTTTTTGGGTAGCCTGTAATATTTTATTGGATTATCATTCTGTCTAAAAAATTTAAAATCTAATCTCAGATAATATCCCTTTTCTTACTTAAAACAACCTTATACGTCTAAGAATTTGCAGAGCGCGAGGCTGGAAAATTCCATTTCTATTTGTCTATATATCTGTCTATTTACACGATATGTATAAAACGTACCTACAGACATTTCTCATGAAGCTTCATTTCTATATAAGAAACACTGATTTCGATTATAGTGCATGTAACTCCATGGGATTTTATCAAGCATTAGAAAATATGTTTTTACATTGGTCGTCTAGGTAACCATGATGGCAAAGAGAAAATAGCTCTGAATAAATAAACTGTAAGCAAGCTGAGTAAAAGCAAATGAGATTTTAACATGTGCCATATTAAAACATGTAGCTTAGTCATTCAGAAAAAATTTAACAACACAGTACAATGTCATGTGTTGACACGATTTGCCTTCAGCACACTCTTGCGTGGTATCCTCTATAACTCGCGAAACTTTTATAATTTAAACACTGCTATGAAACTTAATTCAATTAACAAAAAGTTATGCATAATGTGGCAAGAAATCTAAGACAATTTGACTTTGTAATTGTAAAAAAATGTTGTATGAAACTTCTTCTTTATATAGACAAGAATGAGTACTATGATTGTGCATGTCAAACAATTTGAATTTGGGCTGAGCATCATATA
Organism: Homalodisca vitripennis; assembly: GCF_021130785.1. Lineage (NCBI taxonomy): Eukaryota > Metazoa > Arthropoda > Insecta > Hemiptera > Cicadellidae > Homalodisca > Homalodisca vitripennis. The sequence goes on from NC_060210.1 coordinate 9,493,023, forward strand.
AGCCTATCACTCAATACGCTGACACAATCCCTCTTTTGTTTGCCGGGGGCAATAAAATGTATGTTGTGTATGGTATGTGTCTGCATATTTATCCACAGAATGTGCCTAGAATGGAATGAGCTGTACACTTGAATATGTGCATGAAATCTTGGCTAAGAGGCGAAATCCGTTACGCAACGTGGTGTGAAGTACTCCTTGTTTAGTTTAATAAAAGAGAGGGTCAGTGAGAGAGAGAGTGAGAGAGAGAGAGAGAGAGAGGGGGGGGATTCCTCTGATATTGAAGAAATATGTTAATTACTATTTGTGTGTAATAGGTGTAAAAAGACCTCGAGTATTATCCCATAAGAACAATATTAAACTGTAATGTTATATATTTTTAGCTTTTTTCTATTTTATTCTGTTAATATTTTAAGTGTAATCAAAAGATCTGCGACCTGAAAGGAGAGTGTACAAGTTTTTGAGGTTTAACATTGTTACTGTGGTTAAAAACAAGATCATCGTCAGTATAATCGGCTCTTAATTCAACATTAGATTAGGACGTTAAAAATATTCTGTTACTAGTGAATGCATTAAACATGGTAAACAAAAGTTTACTATGACGATCAATTATGACGTATGGCGAAAAGAAAAGCGATTAGCTAAAGTTCTCCCGGTAGACGGCAGCCTACGTAGTTCGTGACGTTGCCACATGTACGTGTCAGAAGCACTTGTCGTAGATGTTCCGGCTATCCTAGAACATTATGAATTTGAACCCATAGATATAATGTTAAACCTCAAACTCTCTTATACCCCTTTTCCTCATATATTATGGAAGATATCTCATTTTGTATTTGAGGTACTTTTCTCGTAAAGCTTATACTTTTTTAATATTTTAACGCTGAAGTCAGTAGTAATTTAAATTCTTTTCTTGAATAATCCCAAATGTTTGGATGCATATTAATAATACACATTTTTATTTGTTTTATTGTGCGATTAAAATAAGGGCGTAAAATTATTTGAGGTGTAACATTGTTCTCACGGAGATACAATCTATAGGGCTGCACGTACAGTTCCCTCCTACATTACAAAATGTCCCAAATATTAGTTTGTTCGTTATTTGTTATTAAGTGAGTTTTTGAGCATTCGAGTAAGTAAAAACAAAAGTTTGCTCATTAATTTTCTTTTGTAATTATCACGCTTAATGGATTTTTTCAGATTTTGTTATATGATGATTGCTGGTATTCTATTTATTCTATCTCGTTTCCCTGAATTCCAAATTTAAAGAAGTTACCAGTTGCTTAAATGGAAACAACTTTAACTCTATATTAACTTATACTTAACTTAACTTAACTATATTTTTTGAGTTGACCAAAAGATATGAAAGATGGAAAACATTCTTTTTAAGTTTATTGCTGACGAAGAATAAATTTATTTTATTGCAGGACCACGGAATTTGATGGTTAAGTGTTAAAACAAAATAAATAAGACGAGATACTGAAATTTTCGTCTCCAAATATAAGTACTAAAGCATAAGATAATTGCATGCAAAAAGTTACCTGATCGAATAAATAAATTATACAAATTGAATGAATAGGATAGACTCCTGTCCTAAAAACGTAGTTTCTTTTATTGTTGAAAAGTAGCCTTAGAAGTATTAATTTAACTTTTCTCCTTAAAAAGAAGATAGAAGTAAGTAAACTAACGCAACACCAATCGTTGTACAACAGACTTCCTGAGGTTGCATAGTAAATTTCAATCACTTCAATCACTTCATTTGGGATGTAACTCGGACAGACAGACAGATACAGAACTGCAAAAAAATAAATTTATTCACCCTTTATCTACCTCGCCCGGACAGACAAAAGAAAGATTGTGCAAGCCTACAGAGAGACAGGTTTCAATGAACTTCAACCAATGGAGCGAACGATTAATTTTAAAACGTTTTAAATTAATTTAATACTAGCAGTTACCCGCGGCTTTAGACGCAATTTTGTAGGCTTTGCACTTATGTGAGCACTCCTGATTCGAGTGAATTAAATTTCCAACGCCAATGTTGAATTTACCTTGTTACCACAATCAAGAAGAACCAAAAAAGTGTACCTATACGTATAACTTTTGTTATTTAATTCTTTCTTACTACTTTTTGTTTCATAGTTGATTTTGCTTTGTTTTTTTCCCGATCATGAATATATATATTTAGAGCTAGAATTGGTACATTAGTTCAAAAACATAACTTTCGTCTAACATAGATCTTCTCGACTGTATCAAAGGGAGACTTCGGAGTCAAATTATTGTCGCCTTGTAGATAAGGACATTTTGTAAGGTAGATGAGTACTTACCTAATCACTTAAATCTACAAACGGCGTGACAACTAAGGGTAACTCCTCGGAGAGTTTACACACTATAAATGTAAAAAAATTGAAAATTGTAGTTAAATTAATTAAACATAAACATATTAATAACAAGTGGGAACGTAGTCCAGAGAGAGTTAATTTCATATGGTAAAGATGGCATTTCTGGTTTTAAAAACGTTTCTGAGGCGACTATGATATCAAAAAGGTAGTCCCTAAATGAATTTAAAAAAAGGTTTTTCTGTACCCTTAAATTTGAGCTACTCTCAAAAACCTCCTAGACTGGTCACATTTACCTCTTAGATCAGGTATTCTGTCAACTCTCAACTTACTGGTAATTATGTTATCGACCATGATAAGCAGAAAAAATCACTCAAAACAAACCAATACACAACAAAAATATGCACTCTAGCATCATAGATTTAAGAACACTAAACTTAAAGCAACGCGACATAAAAAGTATTTCTGCATTTAAAGTTAACGAATGTCACTCAAGCTTACCGAGGTCCTTCTCACTGTCGATGATAACAAAGCGCTCTCCTTCAGTTTTTCTTATGAAGATCCGGCCATTCTTAACCCACAGGAAGGTGAACTGTTTTTCCCTCTTCATAACTCGCACTGCATGAGAGTGAGAGAGAGAGGAGAGAGTGAGTAAGTGAGTGAGTGAGTGAGAGAGAGGGAGAGAGAGAGATTCCAGGTTTCCCTCAATAGCCTTACTACCCTTCTCGTTACTTGAGTTTACTAAAAAAGACTAAAATCTTATAAAATCTACTGAACCTAACTAATTTCATCTAATTTAAAAATAGACATTCTCGTTAATTTACAAGTCCCTATTAAAAAGATTGTTTATACATTCCAGGCGGCATCCAGAGGCCACGGACTTTCATAGATCGTAAACTGCCACAGACGGAAATAAAGTGTTGGGAATAAAGAGGTCCACGAAAGAGTAATAAAGTACGTCATAAACACAATGACACATTTTATTATTCTTTTGTAGATATCATACGAGTCGCTCAGGGTTTACGACATTCGTCGGTTCAGGTTTCGATATTAACCTTGGAATTTTGTATAGAAAATATTATTTTAATATTTTAAAATCGAGCCAAAGTACGAGTAATTATCCATGAAAAAGATAAATACTATACACTTAATCATATTTTTATGTTAAATTAATACGTAAAAAAGATAATATTAAGTGTTAGTATAATGTACCAATTTCGCCTCGATAAACAAACTTACGTGATTAATTAGTCTTTCGTAATTCTAAAAAATGTGTGGATGATGTACTAAGGGGTAATTCTTCCACAAATCAACAAATGGTATTTCTGTGTTCACTACTGTGTAAGGACAAAAAAGAGATTGACAAATCACTTTAACAAGGGAGATTGTAAGTTAATACTCTGCGAGTATTTTTGCTAATGGAGAAGACCGCTACAGCCATCATACTTTTTTGAAACCAACCAAATGGGAAGCTATTCAGTCCTGCGGTACCAATCTTCCCTGAAAGGGTAAGTCGCCCATCCTGAAGGACAACATTCATCCTTATCCGTTATCCTCCTGATCGAGGGGTCCATGATTGGTGGGTATCTTTGATAGTAGTAGTTGGATGGTGGAGTAATGCCCTCCACCGTAGACTAATGGATAAAACCACGGCTCTCTGACCTAAAGATTAAGGGTTCACATCCTGCAGAGGGCACAAAAAGATAGAGTAAAAATACCGTAACAGGGAACTCAAATATAAAATCAGTGAAATCAAACAGTTGGATAGCTAAGATCTGGAGCTTAAAATAGAATTAAACATTCGAATCAGAAAGAGAAACGTCTAAGTACTATCAATCACCGAGCCATCTCCTCTATTTGTACTGTTTTGATGAAAAATAATCAAAACTAACCGGTTGACTTATATACATTTAAATTAATTGCAGTACAAACACGAATAATTAACATTAGCGTATAAAAGATTTCGTTGAAATCTGAAACCAGTAAGTATAGAATGAGTATAGCACATATAAAATAGGAAATAATTTCATATTGCAATAAATTCGAATGGTTAGGTATAATATAGAAGACCAGTAAAATAGAAACTTTGTGGAGAATCTTGTGACATCCTTCTTCTGGCAAAAGTAGTTACGGAAGGATTCATGAAACAATTATAAATAACGTCGTATGAAAAACTATGACAGAAACAGTACGTAAACTTATTACACAAAACTATGGTGTAACTTAGTAAGTGAAAGATTCTAAATTTATATTAGGCTAACTAATTATTTTTGTATACGTGCAAGGCTAACGATATGGCTACAACTATTTGGCTTACCTAATGGCTGATTTCGAACGAGGCAGATCAGGTCTTCACATTATAAAATTTTAAATTGGTCTGTTAGGATGGGAAATTTTATAAATACAATTAGCACAGTATACATCTAGATAGAATTGTGAAGTTTGGAATGGGACACCCAGACTACTAAAAGTAGTGCAATCTAGACCGAGGTATTCTCATATTCACATCAGGTGCACAATTGAGCGCATACGCGATTTTTATCCCTTCAGACGAACATTAATCCAGATTTTAAGAGTCACGTTTACAACAGCATCAGATTTTAGATGCTGCACGTAAGAGGAATATGAACTGGAGCTTAATTCTACATCGAATCAGCCCTTCCCACCACAGCTGCTTTATGTGTAGAAGAATCGGTTGCTCCACCGTGCTTTGGATCGTCTCAGTCAACATCGTAGTGAGCGTAGTGAGCTCAATTGTACACCTGATGAGACAATGAGAATACCTCTTCACCTAGATTGCACTACTTTTTGTAGTCTGGGTGTCTCTGATGTCGAAACGATGCGGAAGATTTCGTTCTTCGTCACGAACTATTTTTGGATTCCTTCAGACAAAACTTACTCCAGATTTCAGGAGTCAAGTCTGCAACAGCATCATATTTCAGAGGCTGCACGTAAGAGGAAGGTGAACTGGAGCTTAATTTAACATTAACACCAGAAAGTGATTGAATACTTGCTCATAGTTTTAAAAAACTAATTAATTAAAAAAAAAAATTCTTGTACTCAAAACTGTGAAGTACTTGTGCCTGAGTGTAAAGTTAAAATCAAAGTACGTGGACCTACAATCGAAGTGATATGTTTATGGAATAAGAATAATTTATTCACAGAATAGAACACAAAAGTGTTTGTGCAAGTCAAAACACCAGTATAAAATGTAGTTATAGAACAACAGAATAGAAATGTTTACATTGGAGCATACAATCTAAATATAAAACACAACACATTCTTGTAACAATGTTTAAATTATTCCAACTACAATACCAATCGGTATGATCAAGTCATAGGTATCACAAGAGCCTCGCGGACTCTTCCCGATCAGGAAAGCCTTTAAATACTTTTTGAAACTGTTTAAATTTTTATCACATTTGATAGTACATTGTAGACTTTAGGACCAAAATATGAGTTTTTGAAAAGGTCTGAGATTAGGTCATTTCTGTACCGTGTGTTTTGATCGTAATTTAAATGTGGAAAAAGATTGTTATATTGAAAACAAATTTAGAATGAAAAAGGGAGGCCAAGGTTAGGATCCCGCTGGATCAGAAACGCTCTCTACAGCTCTCATATGGTCTCATTCCCCAGACGACCTTCAACAATCTCTTTCGAAGAGTGAATACTCTATTATAAAGTTGATGACACTAGAAAATCCCCAAAATACTATTCCGTACTGTACCTCAATTTTGACTCTAACAAGCCTAAGTAACCCAGGTATAAAATTTGTTCGGAGGAGAATGTAGAAAGGCACCTCAGGGCGAATATACTTGAATTTAGCTGCTTTGATTATGTGTTTATACGGTTATTCCATTTACTATTTACTTTGGTCAAAATAACATAATGTTTCCACGCTTAAATTCTTAGGAAATCATTAATTGGAAAACAAAAATAAAACTTCAAAAAATGTATTTTTTGGAATTTATAATATTAGCACAAAAGGTAATAATTTATTACTTGAGTATTAAAGTATGCTCATTAAAGAACAGGTTGTTTATCATTGACATATTTGACAAGATTACTTTTTCACACATGTTTAAAATTATAATTCAAAACCTACACCTGATACGCAGGTGATTTGTGTACTCCTTCTGTCTAGATTTAAATTATTCATTCTTTCATGTCCCTAATATATATAATTTCTTCACTCGCTCAAAGGCTCTGTCCATGAGGAGCAAGGACGTACCAACCGAGGGGGTGCAAGAGGTCCGAACCCCCACACAAAATTTTCAATTTCTTTAAATTACTTTTTAGTAAATGATTATTATTATTTAAGTCAACCAGTATTACTGACATGTACCTCTGAAAGATCGTTCTCAACATTGAAACGGGTCTAGAGCTTTTTTAGGAGCGAAATGGGGCAAGAGCTGTTGACTGCAATTGCCTTACATTTTGTCCGCTACGGGAAAATATCGTTGTCTTGACACCAACAAAATGTTTTCCTAGCTATGTTCTTCACGAGGAATCGAGAAAAACCTAAACCCAAGCAAAAATCTAGTTGTACATGCTAAATATTTATAAGGCTTGATTAACGAATGCGCCGTTGCTTTGTGAATCTCACAATACTTTTTGAGGATTATTTACCATTTGCCGCATACGCTAAGTTATAAAAAAGCGTGGCCTTTTTTACACTATTAGTAATACGAAAATGTATAAGCTGAATTCCTTTAATAATTACATTATGCACATTATTTCATTATACCATATTATTACACATTTGCGTTTTGGATCACATTATTACGTTTACTAGATAAACACTGGTTTTAATCATGCTAAAGTTATTAGGGAATGAGTGATAAATTAGCAGCAGCGGTAGTGCTGCTTTAATAATAACACGGATAGATTCCGGCATGTTATTACAGAAACCATCAATATGATAATTAGGTCCTCCAATGGCGATAAGACGTGTATTTCAACACATTGATTTTTAATACGTCCTATGGGCGGCAGGTGCTGCTCTCGTGCGGCTACAGTTGCAACTATCAGACCTTCGCTGGACACTGCTGCTTCCAGCGGCGCCCTTGCAGACTCACTCCAGTTCCAGTGCTGTTACTGGATTTGCTGGAATTTCCCTTTCGTGAATTATATACCTAATTCCCTAGTACTATTCTTGATAGGGAGAATCCTATTTTTATTCTCATTTTCAAACTTACGTACTTATGCAGTATACCACACATCCCTTTTGCTTGTTTTCGGTACAAAAATAAATGTACAGCAAGAATGAATATTTCTTTATTGTGTTGTTTCGTCAGTTATCTAAAACTTTTCGGTTGGGTTCTTTGGTTAGGTAAGTTTTTTTTTTATACACATATATTTACCCTAAATATTATAGGTTTAATAAACGGGTACAACAAGTGTAGCTATGTATCTTGTAGTTTCAATTTAGGTACATAAAACAGTTATGCTTAGGGAAAGTTTGGATATGTTTTTACCGTAAAATTACAATAAGAAGACAACAACATAACCAGAAAAAAAAACTTTGTGGTGGTCAAGACAACTCATATGTTTTCCCGTAGTGGACAGAAAGTAAGGCGCCATTTTCCTTAAAAGGTTCTTCTATGTTGAGAACGATATTTCAGCAGTATATGTCAGTATTACTGAATTATTTAAATAATAATAATCGTTTACTAAAAACATTAATTGAAGACGTAAAATTTGGGGGGCCTGGACCCCTTGGACCGCCTCGCTGGCTACGTCCTTGCAAGAAAGAGTGGTCTGTACAATGCTAAAGTACTTTAAGCTCGAGCGAGCTTAAAGTACCACCACCATGCACTACCATGAGCATGCACTGAGCAATTAACAATTTTATGCTTGTAGGAAATTATATATTTGATTTTGGATTGCTTGGGAGTTTCTTATGTCAGTAGACGAGGCTTCTGGAAGCATAATCCATGTTATATTATAATTATATGTGGGATAAATGAGGGCTTGTTTAGTGAGGGAAAGGACATGTATCCGTAATGAAGGTAATACAGTTGCTATAGAATGTTATGCGTTCCAAAATGGTATTAACCAGGATATTCGCTTTCAAAACTAACTAATTGTGAGAAAATTATTTTCAGAGGTTTACAATTTTAAAAATAAAACAGCGTAATATTTTCTTGAATTTCAGTTAACATATGTTTCAATTAGATTTAAAACCATTATTTTTACACATTATATTTTTTGTAAACATTCCAAAGGCAATAAAAGAAAAAAAAACAGGTGAGGTTGATGTTGAATTGCGAACATGTTGTATGTTATCGGCGAACGTGAATGTTAAGCAATTAAGTGCACGTAGCCTAATCTCTGTACCGGACATTAACTATGCTTTATGGAGACAACCAACATACTTGCGAAGCAAGCGGATAAGTCAACGTTTAGAGTAAAACAGCAGTTTCCAACTCTGGCCCAAACTCGTACATGCTTCCATAATTTACATTCTAATTCCTTATCAAACAGACCTTTGTTAAATATTTCTATCCGGAGACCTCAGAGATTTTTCACCTCATATAACATCTCTGTAAAAACTTGTGGAGTAATTCAAGGATCTGTCTTTGGCGTAAACATTTTTCTTCGTGAATTCACGTGGGGGGTGGGGGGGGGGGTGGGCTGGATAATTTCATTTCACAATATCACAAGAAAGGACTGGCCTATAGAATTTAAATTTCGCATGAAGCTTCATTTTTACATATATACTAACAACGAGTATCATGATGGCGCATGTCACTCCAATGTGGTTTGGCTGGTCGTTAGAAAAAATTTACCCTAATCTTATAATTAACGATGTCAGTGAAAAAATCACAGAATAAATCAATTTGTAAGCAAACGGAGTACATTCATTTTTACTTTAATATTTAACATAGTAACACATGCAACCAAATTAAATGAGCTGTAGATTAAGAAATTTTGCTTGCAAGCTCAGAGAAGCCTGTTTCGCGACATCTGGTGTTTTCTCTTTAGTTGCCTCATTATGATACAGTTCCATATCTGATTCATATTCTGCTTTATTATGAAAGATTATTCATCAAGTAAAGCGAAAATGTTAACATTTCAACAATTTCCGAAATACGCGCAATACATCATACATTCGAAGTCAACAAATAGCAGGGAAATACATTTTACTATTTGCTTGCACAGTCGCACACAATTATTGTATCTTGATGAATACAGCTTCTTCGACAGTATCACAGGTTTTGTTTATCTATGTTGAAATCATATAAATTCTGTACTCCTTATTAAATGGGTAAGAACTGTACTAATTTTTCTTTTTATTTCTGAGTAATGTAATATCTACTCTATACGTCACAAAAATGCCTAGAATAAAGGTGTTCAATAAACAGTCCTATAGAAATAAGCATTATGATAGAAAGCATCGTGAAGATCGATAAAGAATTCCAACGCAGATAAGATTAAATGAAATAACCTAAACCTAAAAATACAATAATTGGCTATACACAGTACATCGCTGTAAGAAAAGAATGTGCATTCATATACATGTAGCCTAAATAATTGTTATTATATTACAATTATTTGTCTGCTGCTTTAGACAGTTCTAAAGATAGGATACGTAACTAAATAGAGTTTTAACGAAACTTGTTTGATACAAGAATTGATTACTGTTGCCCAATGTTTCAGTGACCACTGCAGAAATCGTAACAGATAACCACTTCTCAGAAGCAGAAGTTTGTTGATTCAGCACAGGGAATCTTGAGCCTGTTCTGCCAAAGCCTTTTGGTACTGGTATGCTTTGGGAGGCATTGACTCTGCAGCTACTGATTTGGTACTTAATTGATCTTGAATATTGAAATTATCAAATTATATTTAATTATTTATTTATTTAATTATTATTAATTATTTAATTATAAAAGGTATAGTGATATCCCCACCGATATAATCAATTAATAGTAATTAATTTGAATATTAAGAACTACGCTATTTGCATCCACTATACATTTATTTTTATATTCTAAACACAATTTGTTCTATAAGTAACTTCTTTGATATAAACAAAGATAGATACACTTACATTTTACGGTTTCCTTCTCGGTTTCAAGATTTTTGTTTTCTTTATGATTTAAATTAAATTTCTCCTGCCATTTGTCTTAAATTTTCTTTTGATCAATGGCTGTGGTTTTTGTTATCATTTATGACATTTTGTTTAAACTACTATTTATTTAAAACGTGTAACTTTAATTTAGTATTTTATGTACGTTGATATCAATTCATAGTCATTATTTGATACATGAAATATCAATGATTGATGATTGTAACAAGCGATATAAATACTGGGTCCACATATCGTATTGTACCCAATTTTTTCAAGAGAACCTGGACTTCATGTATGTTCACTACATAAAAGTCAGGATACATTGACTATCTCAGATTCTAATACTTGTTATATCATATTTTACAAGGTGCAGTCCCACCAATTTTTAAAAATTAAAAAAATTATATGCTAGTTAAAACTTTTTATTTGATTGTGCATAATTTTTATACCACAATTATCTTTACATTCCGCTGAAAAAAATAATGTATCACACGTGTACATTTATAATAAACTTTTTTTAAGTATGGGTACAAAATAAAATTTCCTGCCATTTGGGAAGGGGGGGAGGGAGAATGACTGCCAGTTCCTGGGTTAATAACATCTTTACTGCATTGGACTTCTTCTGAGAATTTTCGCAACTTTATACGTCAGTGGAGCAGAGAGAAAAATCCTCTCCTACTATGCCTCTAGGGCACAAGATTATTCAAACCTATGTATCAAATTTGTATGTCTTTAGCTTTCATGATTTTTTAAGTGTCAGTTAACCATGATATCTCCTTTTATGTACGCTATTATATTATGAATAAAACCATAAACATGGTTCATAATTTATGTCCACTATAAAATACCAAAACGTAACCTGCCTACGTCACACAGTAACTTAACTGCAAGTTCTAGGGTAACTGTTTAATCTTTTATTTACAGCTAACTGCATGCATTGATATTATAATTAGTTTAAGGCCTCTACACATAAAACTGAACAGGTCTTGCTTTACATACTTACAATGTTAATGTGTGCTGTTATAAGGAGGGAGGGGTGATTCTAAGGGAATCTCAAATGTTCTACAACACAGACACCCCTAACAGTGTGAATTTGCACTTTATGCGGTTCGAATAAATCGAACTTTTGTTCTTGAAATTTATGTTGCATATGACAACAAATTGAGCAAACCGTGTATTCAAGGCGGAATTAGTGGAAATTTGGTTTTCCATTCCCCAGTTGTTGACCCCTGTTGGTTCTTCCGTGGACCTACAGGAAGCAATATATCAGGTATCATAGAAATACAGGTATAAAAGAATTTATTAATCCTGGCGGTTCTTATAAGGATAATGGAAAACTATGATCAAATTATTGCATTGTCATCGGTCCTTGATACGTATGCAAAGTTTCAAATTAATCAGACTTCTGGAAATTGGTGAAAAGTATGCTCAAAGATTCCGTTACGTAGATACAACCGAAGCTAATAAAAGCGTGTTAAAAATGAGATATGTTTTATATGTGGAATCATGTCATCTTTTGTGGTGAAAACGGTTTAATATAAAATATTTTAACTCAGAAGGTTATATGTAAGGGGGAACTAATTATACAATTGAAATTCTGTATAAAACTACAGTTCAAATTCAAAGTAATATAATGAAAAATTAAAACCTAAGGATGGAAATTTCAAAACTATAATAATAACATTAAAATGGCAATGACATTTCAGAAAGCATTTATTAAAATCCTGTGCAATGTTTGGAGTATAAATGCTTAAATAGTAGTAATGAGTCAACTGAATTTTACAACTGCCTTTTCTATCTGTTGTTTTTATATCCAATCAGATTTTTTTCGTTGAATAAAACAACTGATTGAAAACATGTTTAGGTTCCATATTATATTCACCAAACTAATATAAACTTGCGAAAGGAAATGAAGTAAAAAATTACGTATTTACTAGAATTTACACATAAACAATTTTGACTAATTCTTTTTTTATTACTTTACTGAGTAAGATTTATATGAAGAGAAAGATTTGAAGAGTTACCTGAAATATTTTAGAATTCAGAAAAAATTGTAAAATTTATGTTTCATAATCCAAATTTAACTGACACTAAACTGCTGGTGGTGACTTTCGGTTGAAGTTCGTCAAAGAGGCAGAAACATTTGTTTACAATTTAAATTTTGGAACTCTGTTTGATTAGTAGTGATGCAGTATGTGCAATAACAATTAAAATTCTTTGTTTAAAGTTAATTTTGAAGATGGAAGGATTGTTTGTAAAGGAAACATTTAAGTTAACATTTATGAACATGATGAGTATTGAGAAAGTTTGTGAAAGCAAACTTAACAAAACTACATTCGGTTATTATATAATTTATATTCAAATTAATAATTTCATTGTAGCTCTGTATTGAAAAGTACTTATCACTCTAAACCCTCAACTACGTACTAGAGCGTCTGCCGTAGTTAACGTATTCAACTATAGTACGATAAATGTCTATAATACATGTAGTTAGGACCTTCAGTGTGACTCTGTACTCAATGATAATTATTACTCTTAACCATACACTACGTACTAGAACGACTGTCGCACTCAACGTATTCAACTATAGTACAATAAATGTCTATAATACATGTAGTTAGGACCTTCCTTGCAGCTTTATAATGAATTGAAATTATTACTCCTAACTATGCATAACGCACTAGGTCACCTGCCGCAGTCAACGTATTCAATTATTGTACAGTAATAGTCTTACATGTAGTTAGGACCTTCATTGCAGCTCCGTACTGGATGATAATTATTACTCTAACCATCCACTACGCACTAGGGCATCTGCCATAGTCGACGTATTCAACTATTGTACATTAACAGTCTATAATACGTGTAGTTAGGACCTTCATTGCAGCTCTGTACTGGATGATAATTATTACTCTAACCATCCACTACGCACTAGGGCAACTGCCATAGTCGACGTATTCAACTATTGTACATTAACAGTCAATAATACGTGTAGTTAGGACCTTCATTGCAGCTCTGTACTGGATGATAATTATTACTCTAACCATCCACTACGCACTAGGGCAACTGCCATAGTCGACGTATTCAACTATTGTACAATTACTGTTTAGTTAACTTTCACTACAAGATTCACCGTCGTAAACATTAAGGATGTAGTAAAATTGTACTTAAACTTAATATGCAGTTTGATAACATTAAATTCAACAAGTAATCGTGATACTTAATTATTACATTCATCATACATTTGTTGGTCTGTTTTATATTTGTCAAATACCTTATTAATTTTGTAATCATTAAAAAACATAAAATATTTTTACCTCCACTAAGAATAAAAGCCATCGTAATTAAATGCAAATCTTTCTAGAACATGGGCCAATTTCTTGCTATTTACCAAGACAAACACAAAACCAGGAATTTGTTTCGATTTTACAACTTACGGGGCCATGACTAATATAACACCATTAATCTACAAATCTTCCTAACGTGGACCACATAGGTCTATAAATAGTTCTGAATTACAAGTCCCCAATTTGATCCTTATAGGTTCCAAGAACATTTTTTATTTTAGATGTCCCCAAAGTGGTCCAATACGCTCTAAGTTATGTTGTACAAATATTCACTAATGTGTGTGTGTGTTGTGGTCGAATGTTGTTCCTAATGTGGACAATTTAGGCTCCAACAGCAGTTTCGTGTAAGAGATGTTCCCAATGTGGGTAATATAGACTACAACAACAGTAGAGTGAACAAATTTTCCCAATATAGACAATACACGCTCCAAGAACTGTATTGTGTAACAAATTTGGCCAATGTGAATAATATAGGCTCCAGCAACAGTACTATGTAATGAATGTCACCAATGTGGATAATATACGTTACAAAAACAGTATCGTGTAACAAGTGACCCTAATGTGACTACATAGGCTCTAACCACAGTATTTTGTAACAAGTGACCCCAATGTGGACATTATAGGCACCAACAACAGTATTGTGTAACAAGTGTCTGCAATGTGGATATTATAGGCACCAACAACAGTATTATGTACCAAATGTCCCTAATGTGGACAGTATAGGCTCCAACAACAGTATTGTGTAACAAGTGTCTGCAATGTGGATATTATAGGCTCCAACAACAGTATTGTGTAACAAATGTCCCCAATGTGGACAATACAGGTATCATCTCCAACAACAGTGTTGTGTAAAAAGTGACCCCAATATGGACATTATAGGCTCCAACAACAGTACTGTGTTACAAACGTTCCCAATGTGGACAATATACTCTCTTACTGTAGTTTTGTGTTCCAGAGATCCCATGCTAATGTCCACCAAATCGTCATTTTGTGATTTTTAATGTTTTTATGAGCAACATTTATCAGCAGTGCACAAGAAACATCTTCAATCATCGCAAGCATACACATAGCCTACGTTAATCAACACCAGAATGCTCCAAGTAAGTATGTAATTTCTTCTGTGTATTTGGGTTTAGATTAGGATTCGACTGGTTCTCTCAGGTCTTCTGTCACCGTTTATATATATAATCCACTCAAGTCAACATCCGTGCAAGAATTCTGATCCAATTTTCCTCTCCGGTCAAGTCTCTGAGCAAGAAGTTTTCAATGTATTTCTTTTGGGTGTAATGGTTTTTCATATATTTTCAGAGTAAAGCTTTTGTACGTGTTACGTTTATATTTTTATTACAAATCTGCGGAGAGAGAGAGCATAATGGATCTAGTGCAATTTGTGATTTACTTGTGCTATATGGTATAAATAGTACAGAGGAGTATATGCGGCCTTATGCAAGAACTTTCCAATAACCAAATTAAGCGGAAACCTAATATTTAAATTCACTACTCTAGTCAAAATTCAACAAAAATTTCAAACTCAAAACTTTGTGGTACAGTTGATTAATTTAAACATTTTATCAATGATGTAACATATTAACAATGAAAAAACGACATGATTGTATAGAGTATCTGCTATCTTATAAGAGACTATTCGAGTTTTAAACGATTTGACGAGTCTTTTTCATGTAATTCGTTCATCCCAATTCTAGGTTTTTATGCATTCTCAAAGGCTTTGGGATTTAATTTATTCCTTTTAGGATAAAATCCTGTTAATTAATTTTTATTAAATGTAAAGTCATTTAATTTTAGTGAATTTTCTTTTTTGTGAAAAAAAGTTAATTACATTTCTTGGAAAGTACCATCTTTAGATTTCACTTTATCACATTTGTAATAAGTTGTACTGAAGTAATTTACCACTTCTATATTTCAAATTTATATCTATTGCTTTTAAGTGTACTATATTTTTCATTAATTGCTTTTAAGTACATTTCAACAAGTCATTTATTCCGTTCGTAGGTACATCAGTTTTCAGTTATCTTCTAAAGCATATATCATTGCAGGCATTAGTCCCTATCCGTAATACACACTATGGTTAATCATCAGTATTTATCCCATCTTGCTTTAATCGTGTACTCTTTATATAGTACAAACGCGTTTAGAGTATGTGAAAATATGAATCAAAATCAATTTATTATAATTTGTGTACAAAGTTTGGCGGTACAGAGACTTTAACGGTTTTCATTATTTTCTTATCCGCTTCCTATTTCCTTCCACAACTCGAGAAATGTAAGCGTTGCCTAATATGGCCATACAAAAAATATTTGTTTAGTACCTCATTAGGCTACTTTAACAAAAGATTTTAAAATCTTGACCTTACCTTCCCTCTATATTTTAGAAACTTGTCTTTTCTTTAGGTCAAAGTGCGATCATATAAGAGGAAGTGAAATTCACTCCTATGAAACTAGAGGAAGGGAGGACTACCGAACTGGGAGACACAGAACGGTAGTCCATAAACGTTTGCCCTCACAGGTAGGAGTTCATCTGGTCAACAGGCTACCAAATTCAATTAAAAGTGTCCCAATGCTCAAGGCATTTAAAGCTAGTCTCAAAAAAATTTTGATCGCAGAAGGCCTTCTACAACACAGACGAGTTTATGACACACGACTGGGAGAACGCGCTACAAACACACTGACCACCGGATGAGAGTGGAATAATTCGAATGAATGAGAGAGTGAATGAAAACATTGTAAGTTTGAATGGGACCTCGATGTAAGATTGAATGGAAAATTTTAGTTAAAAAAAAAAAATCAAGTGACGGTTGCATACATTTAATTGTAAATGTCAATTGCAATAAAATATTTATTTATTTAGTTTTAATAGACATAGCCTATAGGACAGCATTGTCCCAGAGGTTTATATCTGAATTTTATGGTATCTCTGTCTACTATTTTTTAAATTTTTATTTTATTTTAATACGATTTTTGTTTCACCTTACGAATACAAAAACTATCTACATGTGTCTCAATTTGATATTAAAAAAGGATTTGGTGTATCCCGGGTGCCCAAGGACCACTATCGTAGACCCGCGCGAGTGGCACAGTTGGATTCTCCCGCTGCGTTTTTACGAGTTGCGCTATTGGTACAACTGGTCCGTGCAGACCATAGCAACCTATAGCTCAGTGGTGGTCTACTGGTGCCCACGGATGACGCGTCCGCTCGCAGCGTTTTACGACTTGTGCTATTGGTACAACTGGACCGTATTAGAGCGTTAGCTAGAGTGACAATGACATGTATTTGCCTAGGGCGTCTGAAATGTTCCTACCATTATTTTTTAGCAATGTTGGTGTTTTTGTTCTATTGGCAAATATGTCAGAATTTGGCGCGCATCTGATTAAATAAATAGTTTTTAGACCAATGTTTTGGATTTTTAGACCGTGGAAATTCCAATAAACATGCGAAACCCCCGAGGTTGGCAAGATACAAGGAGTTTGAAAGTGGCGAGAAAAGGCAGAGAAACCTAAGTACTGTAACAATCAATTGTAACAAAGTCTGTACAACCGTACCGGATGTGCAGTATTAACACAAGCTGATACTGAGCGCAGACTGAACAGTGATCATGGTGGCAGTCGCGAGCGCAATTGTTGCATGCGATCCAAGTCGGTGGCAACTACACACTAGCGCGATCGTGGTGCGAGGCGACCTGGCCGGTATGTCCTTAATGTCCATGTAGACGGCTAGAACCATTCCCAGTAAACGTTGTGGACAAATTCAGTTCATCCTGTGTATTCTTTAAAACCAATACAAAAGTAATACATTTTTAAATGAGATAAATTTCTCTAAGATATAGACGGAAATCTTGACAGTGTCAAAATTGTTAACATTGTAGAAATATCAGTGAGTGTAAACAAATCAACTAAAATGTTTCTATCTTTATTTGTGTTCGGATCGTGAAGACCGTCAAGGGATCAGTCTTGTAAAACATAATATATGCTTGGGAAGCATATGCTGAATGAGTGTTTCTTGTACAAGACATCTGGTTTTGAATAAAGATTCCTCCTATATATGTCTCTCAAATAATGTAAATAATTTTTGAGTCTTAAGGAAAATGCAATGGTCTCCATAACTGTTCGTACACCAACTATTTTGTCCGTAATCTATCTATAACATTGTACGTGAAACAGCAGGCAATCAAGAATCTAAAACAAAAAACCACGCAATGAATATTTAATAACTGTTGTCCTATTTGATCTCAGCCATTTACTCCTTTAACCTAACAGGATTCAGGGAAAAGTGGTAGAAACTGCATGATAACCGCACTTTGTTCGTTTAAATAATGTACATCTTGGGCTATGGTTACGTTAAAAGTTTTTGCTAATCTCTTTGGTATCCTTCATTTGATGTGAAGGTTCAATAACTACCCTTAAAACTGTTTCTTAAGCCCAGTATTCATTTACTAAGTTTAACTATCACAACTTGAGCCAAGACAAGAATATTAAACCACTTCATTGTAAATATTTCAAACTTTAATCAAGCGTAATTTTTTATGAACGAACCTTTTCAGGTCGGATTTGCGGCATTGTACTCTGCTAATAGAGACCTTTAATTTGATGTAGGCGACTACTTGACCTATGCTCTAATTTAAGATTTCCTTCTGACTCCTTATGGGCCATTCCTCTGACATGACAAAAAAAATTATGGTTGCCTGTAAAGTCGGTTTTACGGGCGAAGATTTTACGTGACAACGTCTTTTTCTCGGTAGAATATTTATTGATATGAATATTATTAAATTGCACAATAGGAACAAGGAATTGAATGAAAATAAGAATTGCACAAATTTTAACTATAGAAATATATTTTGTTTACTAAAACATTGTACATAATTTGAAATTAATTAAAATTTGTTATTGTAAATGGTAAAGTTGAATAAAACATTTACTAAAATTGGAATTTGAAATTCTTGCTAAACAAAGTTAAATTCTAACTCCGCGCGTGGTGATTGGTCGGTTTAGTTCGTTTGTTTGGTCGCACTGTTATGACAGGTTAGAGGTTATAATTTGTTATTTTAAATGTTTGACTAGCAATACGCGTTGTTTCTTCTCAATCGACTGAATTACGATTGATTGCAGAGTGATTTAAACTAATAATTTACTTAACACTATCAACATTTGTCAATAGTATGACATAACCTATAAACTCAGTTTCTCAACTTTTGTGTCAATCTAACAATTAATCAATCAATCATAGTTTACGATAATGAAATATCAGTGTACAATTATTTACCTTTATTGTTGTAGTTGTTGTAAATGACGAATCTAAGCACTCCACATTTTCACGAATAAACATAGTTATCTGCTTTATCCCGTGCGGCGGACCCACAGTTATCTGCTTTATCCCGTGCGGATCCCGTGCGGCGGACCCACTGGACGGGCATCGTAACGTTACCGGGCGTTACACTTTTTCATGAGTGACTCCGAGCCGCAACCTAATTTAAAGACGTTGTCACGTCAAAAAAGTTATTTACTTCAAAAAGTATATTTATAGGTGCAGTAATGATGTACCAAGTTTTATTGTTTTACCTGTAGTCGTTCTGGAATTATCAAGCGCGTTCGGGACTTTTTTACACCCTGAATAATTATTCTCATAAATCATAAATCTCGCAATAACGTATTAGTACATTTCATTATATTTACAAATTTGGAAAAGTCCCCTTTTTCGTAATAAACTATTATGTAATAACTTGTTATCTTAATTGGATACAGAAAACAGAAACATTGTGAGAAAACAGAAGACATTGTTTGGTTTTTGAAAATATCTTTTAAATTTATTGGCTGAGCTTTAGCGAAGCCTGTTACTCGAGTGGCTGGAAAAATTTCTTTGATGTTTTCCCTCTACCTGTCTGTCTATCCGAAAACGAAATGCACTAAACGAAATTTCATATTAAGCTTCATTTATATATAACAAACACTGAGTTCAACGATGGTGAATGTCACTGCCTTCGATTTGGCTGAGCGTTAGCGAATATTTTTACGTTGGTTTTACGGGTAACCATGATGACAACGAGAAAGTAGCAGAATAAATAAATTTTTGAACAAAGCGCATAAAATTGTATGCAATTTGAACGTGTGACATATTTATTCGTTGAGTAAAACGAAATAATAAAGTGGAAATTCAATCCTAAAAGTAGGTTACAAGATTTTATTTCCACACACTCTTGCATATTTCCCTCCCTAGCACACCGGAATTTTTATTATTCGAAAATGATGTGAAACCTAACTTAATGAACAATAATTTTTTAAGGTATCCTGTGGCAAGATATCTCGAGATATTTTGTATCCGTAGACTCAAATTTGGCATGAAACTTCATTTCTAGTAGACTAGAATGTATTATATGATACGTATTTTCAACCATAGAATTTGGGTGAGAAAAATTTATGTGTCAATATTTTCTGTACGATTGCCTATCTACCTGCCTATATGCAGTATATCTCCAGAGTTAAAAAGTTATAGATTTAATATTACGCATATAACCTAGGCGACGACTGTGCTACGCGACAATGGTGGGCGTATTCTTGACTAATCGTTCAATTGAAGTAGTGTTCAGTCAATTTCATGAATCCGTGGCCCTCGCAGAGCCATGTCTGCAGTCCGTAGGAAAACCTAACATCGCACGAAATGCGCCCGGTGCGGGAAATGTTCCCCCGCGATGGCAACACTGCGGCAGACTGCAGATCGGAGATCCGCGCCGCCGCCCGCTCAGGTAGTCACTTTGTTCTGTCGGTCCAAGTAGACCTGTTGTTCTGTAGACTGATCTGACATTTCTGTAAGTGGACGGGAGTGAGTGATGAAGTGTTTGTGGATAATCCTAGGCCTGGTCCTGGTGGCACTCCTGAGCCTGCCCGCGCCCTCTGACGCTAAGAAGAAAAGAAAATTCGAGGGCGACTTTGAATTTGCTGATGAGGTATGTAGTACTTTTATATTTTTTACAAATTTTCCAGTTGTTTAATATTTGCCAGTTAAAAACGTTTAACATCGTGTTTTCAGATTTCACAAAAAATAAGTACACCGCCGCTTAACCACTTAGAAACGTAAATAATCACTTATTCCCAATAAATTTCAGTGCTTCTAATTATTTTTACACCAATTTAGCAACTGCACAATGTTAAATATCATAAATGATACTCAATAACCAATCAGTACTTAAAATTACATTAGTTAGCACCCTAACCTGTTCCTAAATTAAAAATGGATCACTCCATATTAGTAGGTTTGGAAACGATAGTTACTTTGAACTAATACGTTGTTGAATACCGGGAGCAAGCCGGTTGAATCAAAAGTACTAGTAGCGATGGAATGTATGTCAGCGTGGAGGAGGCCCTTATTGATTACAGCTCTGCCTCAATCTCAGGTGTGACCCCGAGCTCTCGACTCACAACTTTTACCTTCACTGAGCTATCTGGAATATGCGCTCATCAGCTCCGAGCTCGGCCACCTCTGTTATAGAGTCGCCCAGGTGTGAAGGAACATACAGCATTACGTTCACGTGAAGCTGTTCCAAACGGGGCAACTGGGGGGATTTTCTTTTGTCACAAATTGATTTACTCCTATTTGATTGTGCTATAGTTACTCGTTGAACCTCGTTTAATTTTTACACTACCCAAAACTGTATTATCAGTACTTATTGTATTACCGCATAGAACCTCTCAAACATACTTTTCAAGTACTGCACCACAATCAAATATGACTTCTTTGCATAGTAGCACATTAAATCCGCGCTGGTTAATACAATTAAATTAGAACTCCATTATTATCTATAAACCATGAAAAGTTCAAACTAATTCAAAGAATATAAATCCTTTTGACATACAATGTAATAATTTTTTCACAAATTCAATTATGACTACAAATAAATTCGTATTATTACTAAATAATCCTGTTATTTTATATATAAAACCATTTTTATAGCACAGCCGCAATCATATGACATTAATAGAGTGTTATTTAATGTTATTAAGAAAACTTTGAGACTATAATAAAATTGTTTAATGGAACCCGGGTTATTTTAGCCTACTCTTTAGCGTACAACAGTTTTGTGTTATACGTTTCTGTATGTGTTTAAGAACAGTTTACTTATATTTCCACTGGAATATAAGTAACTCAAACTTTTCTTGATTCGATTGATATTCTCTGTAAAATAATTTTTATATCTTGACTTATTCAAGACACAAATATAAAATGGCTTGTGTTATTTCAATACATTTTTATGTATTTATTTATTTCACTTAAAAAACTACCATAATTCTTCAAGAGAGTTAAAAAAAATCTTAATTGGCTGTTAAAAAAACATTATTTTCATTTCTGAACTACTATAACCTCTGTTTTGTAAATTAAATGAATAACAAAACTTACAAAGCTGGGTAAATTAGAGTATATTCATCGGAATATTTATTCTAATCCAATGTCTAAATACATGTACTGGGTTACTAGTATTACACACGATCATATTCAATAATACCAAACCCTCTTTGCAAAATCATTATTTCCATCAATCCTGCTTATATTTTAGAAGGAACACATTAAATTAATCTCTGTGGTTGTTAAAGCTGTCTGGTAAAGCTGTCGTTTTTACTTGGGCGGAATCTAGAGAAAACCACACTTAATTGTTAATTGTCATTGACAAAAATAAAGCATGGCGAAGCACGTCAATTCTGTATAAATATGATTGTCAGTCTCTCAAAACAATGATGGACTAATGACTTGCGAAAATATCGTTTCTTTATTTTATTGCTTTCCAGGACGTTGTTTCATACCATATACCGTAGTAGATCGATATAAATACCAATAAATGAAAAAATTGTTTAGTTGACAGTGTGTACCGAAAGGATGGGATTGGAGATCTATGAGGTCGTAGTAATAAATACTCGGTATGCCAAGTTTACTTATGAGTTTAATTGTGGCAAATAAAACATACAAGCACCACTTTTAGGTGTTAAAATAAAATTATAACTTACCATATTGATGTCCAAAATAGAGTTGGGGTGGGCCTAATGATTCTAATGTTCTTTGAAATTTCGCTTACGAACTTAATCATTTAATAAAACTATTAATGACTTCCCTTCACGTCGATGTCGACTCACACACCGCAGTGTCAGCATCTTGGCTCGACATTGCAGCTATAGCCACAAAAAGGGAGATCAGGAGACTAGGACATGAATAATGGAAATACTCGAAGTTGAACAAGAAATCGCTTAAACCACAACTACGCCGGTATTCGCCATTATTTATCGAGAAAGCTTAAAATCACGACAACGTGGTCTCGTCATAAGGACATCACCACAACTAGTAGCTTTATTAGTCTGGCAAATAAAGCATCGTGATAGATACTTTACTATTTACAAATTTACTTCATATTGCATTAAAAATAGATGTGTTCGCATAAAAGAAACGGCTAATTGATAAAACGAAAATAAAAATTTTACTTACAAGGACAAGGCGCGCGGGTGGTAACCGGTAAGTTGTTGTTGGGGTACAAAGTTCAAGAGAGAAAAATTAATACGCGCGCCAATTAGGTTATTATATATATATATATATATATATATATATATATATATATATAATATAATTTATATATATAATAATTAATTATATATTATTGAGTCCCGGCGGAGCAAGTACTTTTTGTGATTCAATGTTTACTGAAAACAATTTAATTAGGCTATTGCCATTTATACAAATTTAACGAATTGAAATAAAAGTCGTTTGACAGGTGTTTGGTCTTCCGATCATATGTTAGTTTGGTTATTTAAACGCATAGTATGTGACAGATACGGCCAAATACAAAATAATAGAATCGTAAAAAGTAAGGGCTCTGTGGTGTAATGGTAGCACATTCACCCGGCAAGTGAATGTGCCGGGTTCGAGTCCCGGCGGAGTACTTTTTGCGATTCAATGTTTATTGAAAAAAAAAAAAAATATATATATATATATATATATATATATATATATATATATATATATATGACATAACGGTACAAGTCTACGATCGTGGTCAACACAGAGTAGAGATTATTCATCCTCAGTAAAAATATTTATTTACTTTTGTTTCTTAACTATATATAAGCCGGCGAGTAATCTTCAATTTGGAATAGCACCAGGTGAACAAGAAATGATGCCCGAGGAGGCGATAATACTCGCGGCCACCATAGGCGAGGGAGGGAGGGTCCAGATGACCCACCTCTCTGCAGACCACTTCACTTTTTACCCACCTTCTTTGTGACCGGGTCGGCCGCCGTTGTCGTGGTTTCTATTGTTGTCAGCCCTCCGGAACCTGCCTGGACTGTCGTGGGACAGGTTCACCCTTTCAATGATGAGCACGCATAGAAAACCTCTTAGTAATGTCTACAGGAAGCCATTGTAAAGTTTACCAATACGATAATGGACATGTTGGAAGTCTCACTCACTCGTTTCTAAATTTATGAAACGTTTCCTGTCCTAAAAGGTTCAATTCAGGTAAACTACACAGGTTTGTTGTACAACTTGTCTTGTGTTGTGTGCACTCTAAAATGTATTATGAAATATTTACATCACATTTATAAAATGTGTTATCATAATCATTTTCTCTTTTTACACATTGACTACGGTGGATGCATACCACTATTATCTGGGCTGTATAATGTAGTAAACCATGTTACACGCCAAATTAGTACTGTAATAGTTAATACAAAAAATTGTTACTAACTCTAAGCAATTAGAAATAAGTTATTTAAAAGGTTTTTTACAAGATTGTAAATGCGACAAAGAGCGATTTAAAGGTTACTTATAGAACATTAGTTGCTAATAACATGAAGTCTATGAGGCGTACTCTATATGAACAGGTGCTAATTGAAAACGTTCTATAGATAGAACACTGTGTTATTGTTTATTTTTGGAACGCGTGCAGTCAAAACACGTGCGTCAGCCAGCATTAGAGGTGTTTGGCTAAGTGCCACTTGTCACCTCTATGAGGGAGATGGAGATAGTGAGAGGGGAGCATGTTGTGTTTGTAGACTACTGCAGACCACGCGATTCAGCCAGCATTAGTGTTATTTGGCTAAGTGTCACTCGTCACATTCATGAGGGAAATAAAGGTTGTGATAAGGAGAATGTGTGATTGCAGACAAGACATAAACAAGAGCCCCAGCCGGCATTAGCGGTGTCACTCGTCACCTCCATGAGGGAAATGGAGATTCTGATAAGGCGAGTGTGTGATTGTAGACTAGACATAAACAAATGCTGCAGCCAGCATTTAGCGGTGTCACTCGTCACCTCCATAAGGAAAATGGAGGTTTTGATAAGGAGTGTGTGTGATTGTTGACTAGATATAAACAAGTGCTCCAGCCAGCATTAGCGGTGTCACTCAAATCAAATCAAATGAAATCAGTTTTATTGCAGCGACAATATTACATTGTATGGCAAACGTCACAAATTTAAATCTAAAATTTCTTACATTCATACCACAAAATTCTCATTCACACATACAATTTTATACTTATTTACCTTTCATCCTTCGCCAATATATCCCACTTTAAACAGCAGAATCAGTCGTGTAATTGGGTGGTCTCCCAGTTAAATGCCAAAAATTCCCCTGCATTATAAAATGCTTGTGATACGAAAAGGTGTTTAAGGCGTATTTTGAACGCCTTGGGCGTTAGGGAATTTTTTATTGAATTTGGCAGTCTGTTAATAAAATTAACACTTGCCTGCGAGGGAAAGTGTTCGAAAACCACTGTTCTGTGGCTTGCAGTTCGTAGTAATTCTCTACCTCGTATCTCATGCGTATGTATGTCCCGGCCTCTGGTTAAGGCACACTTATACGTACAAAACGAAGTGGTTTCCAAAATGTACAGACACGGGAGAGTTAACAGCTGCAATTCCATAAAAGCTTGCCTGCACGACTCTCTGAATTTTATTTTTGCGATTATTTGAATAGCTTTTTTTGGAGTTAAATGCTCTCTGAAACTGAGAGCTTGCGCACGCTCCCCACAGGACCATTCTGTAGGACAGATGGGGGTAAATTAAGCCATAATACGCCGTTATCAGTACCTGACTTGGGCAGTATTTTGCTAAGGATCTCAAGACATAAATGCCTGAGTAAATTTTGCGCAAACATGATTGATGTGCTTATTCCAAGTCAACCCTCGGTCAAGGTGTATTCCTAGGAATTTTGAAGAGAGCACTTCTTCCAGTGTGGAAGCACTTCTTCCACTCGTCACCTCCATGAGGGAAATGGAGGTTGTGATAATGGGAGCGTGTGATTGCAGACTAGACATAAACAAGTGGTCTAGCCAGCATTAGTGGCATTTTCCATGAGGAAAATGGAGGTGACTTGATGAGACATGAAATCGTGATGACCAAAAAAAATGGTTCATCGAGCTTTAGTAGTATTTAGTTTTCATATACTTTGGATATATTAGATGCGTAGGCTATCACTATTTGACCTGATTATAATATACTTTCATTCGAAACTCTGGGCTTTCGTTTATACATTTAGCTGTATTTTTGTAACTGATAAACTACTCAAGCAGATCACATTTTTACCATACGTAATTAAAAAAAAACTTATTATTGTAGTAATGAATTAAAGAGTTTTGTACTATCAGGAAAACCAGAGTCTAGCAAAATGCTGTCAACTATGCAAAGGAAAACTGAAGACTAAAAGGTCTGTAGCTAATATGTTTTATTATGTCACAAATGTTAAAATGTTATAACTGTACTAAGTTTGTTTACACATTTATTTACTCTGCGATTTCCTTCTTGACATCATGGTTCACCATAAGATCGATGTAAAAGTGTTCGCTAACTACCAGCCAAATCCCATGGAGCTTGAAGGGAACTGAAGTTTTATGGAAGAAGTCTGTAGCACAGTTCGTTTTCAATATATGTTGTGAATAGACATGAAGACAGACAGAAATGAAATGTTTGCAATACCTTGGGTAATAGGCTTCGATAACGCTAAGCCAGACAGCCAATAACTTTATAACATCACACTTATCGCTAGACTCTTAACAAGAAGAAACCGCTATCTATCTTCTCAGCGGTTATATATCTGTGTCTTTTAAAACCTTTCAGGTTCACTACAGAACAGTTCCATGGTGTGGGAGGTAAATATCAGACAATTTTTTCTTTTTTTTTAAATATTTAATAATTTTTCATCTTTGTAACTCTTATTCAATGGTTTTTAAACGGAACGTCTGATTTTACGAACAGTTTAGTGTACAAAATATGTTTCTAGACGTTATTTTTGAGGGTTAAAAAATTCATTATACTGGTGTAGGATACGATCAAATAACAAATTCTAACTTTGCTACACTTGAAGTTTAAAACCCTGTGAGTTGTGTTAAGATAACCTTACAAATACTTTTCCACTTAAAAATGAGACAATTAATTGTCTTTTAAATTATTCTAATTACAAATTTGTCGGGAGTACAGACTTTTTATTTTAACTTTTAACTATGGTATCGGACGTAAAATTTAAATTTCACTAAAAATATAAATCCCTAAAAATTATGTCTATGTTTTTTCGAGGTATCACATATTAAAATGTTCCTTGGTTCTCTGGAGATCTAACCACATAAACTTTAGTTGAAATTCTTCATGGTATAATTTAAAAATTTTAGTTTTGGTTAACATTCACAAATATAACGATGTAAAACTTTAAAAATGTGTATAATTCGGCCTTGAATAAGTTAAAAAAATTTTATAATTTAATAAAGAGTTGTATTTTTTAATTAGGTGGTTTTCTAATTATAGACTATCAAAAACTATATAGTTATTAAAATTAATAAAAATGTTTATTTCACGACAGAATGTGACATTTCTATGGAAATGCCCTACAACTGAAAAGAACAGCGCTAGAACTAGTATACTGGTACGTTGATGGATTGATAAGTTTTGACATATCCTTCTTCAATCCAATTATCCACGACCCTCTCGCCAGCGCGTGTTCACACTCCTTACAGGAAGTCTGTTAGCCACCCTTGCCTGTGTCAGCGACTTGGGGTTCATTTAACGTGGACACGCTACAGTATTGTACAGTGTACAGCCCTTACTCACGTCTCCCCCTTCCCCCCAATTCAACCTACCCCCCTCAACACTGCAGCCGTGAGTCGGCTATGTAGTTACGCATAAAACACACGCACACTCCCCCTTTAACGTTAGATGGTTTGTTTTAGAAACCGACAAGTAATTAATTAACGTTTTCCATATGACATGAGATCCGGTTGATATGCCTATGACAAGCCTTAACAGTTGCAATTTAAAGTAACCTATGGTGGTGGTGATAAGGAGGTGTTCATTATTTTTCCATAAATTTTAACAGTAGCTCCTTTTTCGATAAGGAATAATAGATATTTGTTCCTCAGTTCCCAATCAAAACGTTTTAATCAGAATCAGAAAAATAGGCTGAAAATAATGATATAATGTATCTGACAGCTACATCAAATAAATAAAACATTTTTACCGTACAACTATCTCTCCATGAAAATTTTATTTCGTTGTAAATAATTAAATCACGCCAGTACCCAAAGTCGTAATAATTAATAAGAATTATTCTTATATATTCCTTTGTTTGAAATTTGTTTTTGACGGTGGAAGGATTTTGAAGTAAACATGATTTTTTCCGGACATTTGCTTATCGTTCAGTGATAAAAACATTAGTAACACTATATTTCAAGATTTTTAATCTGATCTCTACTTCAGGTAAATAACTAATCTAACACATAGTTACAAACTAGGTTTTATACGTACGGTACTGTAAAAATTCCATATAACTTGTTCTTTTGACTGTTAACATAGTTGTAAAAGATTCGTACAACTTCTCGTGGAGTGATTAAGTTTTATTCAGGAAGGTTCTGTAGGGGCTAGGATTTTCTTACAAAATACATTAGGTTAGTTTATAATTCGGATTTGTCTGTTAAATTCTCTCATTCATTGTGCGAATCGACTATGAACAACTGTTGGTTTAAGATCCCATTATACTGGACGGATCCTGTCTGTAACATAAGAACAATGGCTAGGTGTGTGCTGTAACACAAGCGGCAAGGTGTGTGCTGTAACACAGTCTACATGGAGACCAGTGACTGAGGTAACGAGGAGACACACCCAGGGACATTGTGCGAAGCTACTATGAACAACTGTTGGTTTAAGATCCCATTATACTGGACGGATCCTGTCTGTAACATAAGAACAATGGCTAGGTGTGTGCTGTAACACAAGCGGCAAGGTGTGTGCTGTAACACAGTCTACATGGAGACCAGTGACTGAGGTAACGAGGAGACACACCCAGTTACATTGTGCGATATGAATGAAGTCTCACATGGTCGGGTTGATTATGGAACATTAATTAATTGAAAAGAGTCGGCCTTGTCGGTCTGTTAATACAGTGGGGCCAATATATGGGTGGTTCAGACTCCCTTTAAACTATAGACACTTTAAAGGCTGATAACTAATGTCCCATTCTAAAAGTCAGTCAATGTCAGAAAATATTGCAACAGGTGACCTGTTTATCCATTCTGCACACCTTTAACCAATAAAGAAAGGTACTGCAAGTTCAGAACAAACTAAAGCACCAAAACGTAAAATCCCGCCCAACTAAGATCCACCACTTGTGAACTTGGCATCCACCCAAACTCGGGGATAATGTGGAAATCCTATCTCGAGTTAGCTAATGGATTGGGTAAAAGCATTCTTCAAAATAAAAGTCAAAAGTAATTGAGAACTTAATACGGCCAAAGATTACATAGACTTAGATGTCTTACTGGAGTTAATAACTAGGACCTGTCGACAGAATACGCTAGCCTCGTCATTGGTACTACTATGTCAAGCCGTCAGATCGCTCCGTGTTCAGTTGTTCGATTGGAAATTAACTTTGACCTTTTATGTATTGTTATGTTATTGTATTATTTTTGCAGGCAAAGTGATACAAATTAGAAATTTTAGAAGAGTGTTTTTTATCAAACTGTAAGTTTTTAAGGATTTTGGACATTTGCCATCTTTATAGGTTATAAAAGGTATAACACAGGTGTTATTGGTTAGGTTATAGCGGAAATTTGTTTCATTTCAAATTTTGTGACACACATTTTCATGGAATAAGATAAATAGAGTAATACTTCCAGATATAAATGTTTACACCTAGTTTGATGCGTAGATATACATTGATTTTTGATCGGCTTCTCTTAAACAGTCACAAATGTTTCATTTTTAACGTTTACCAACATAAATATTTATGGACATTTGCCATTGTTATAGGTTATAAAAGGTATAACACAGGTGTTATTGGTTAGGTTATAGCGGAAATTTGTTTCATTTCAAATTTTGTGACACACATTTTCATGGAATAAGATAAATAGAGTAATACTTCCAGATATAAATGTTTACACCTAGTTTGATGCGTAGATATACATTGATTTTTGATCGGCTTCTCTTAAACAGTCACAAATGTTTCATTTTTAACGTTTACCAACATAAATATTTATGGACATTTGCCATTGTTATGGTTACAAAAGGTATAACACAACGTTTCAAGGATTGGAACCTATCCTCTTCGTCAGGTGGGGGAGGTATTAGTACATACAAAAACAGAGAACAGAAAGAAGAAAAGAAGGGAAAGAAAAGGGTCGAAAAAGCTGTTTGGAGTATAGTCCAGGCGTTGTCACTGCAGAGAATGCAAGTCCCGTTTACTATTTATGAGCACGAGAAACATAATCACACATCACACCGTCACGGATAAAAGTGGGATACTGACGAAGAGGATAGATCCCAACCCTCGAAACGTTGTGTTATACCTTTTACAACCTATAACGATGGCAAATGTTCGAAATCCTGTTATCCTTTCAAATCTTCCATCGTCAATAAGCTTTAAACAAAGAGTACAAGTTTTTCATTGCGTTTTTAAATTTTATTGTGTCCCACAAAGCATGGAGCTAAACTTTCTTCGGATAAAATAAAGAAATATTCTCGTTTACCATTAAAAAATATTCAACGTAAAAATTATTGCTATTAGCCCAAACCAATGACGTAACTAGAACTTTGGGAGAAGGGGCGAGCACACCATACCGTTGGGCTTGGAATAAATCTAAAGCTAAATAAATTAAATAAGTCTAATACCACGTAAAACGTTTGCTGTCATAACAGCAAAATATAGAACACTTCCCACTTTACAATATCTTATTTTTCAATTAAACTTGACCCAATTGTAATAAACAAAGAGAATTAATACAATTACACTTAAACCCCTCCAGGAGCGTGACAGTTGAAATGTTGAATTGCTGATTCACGTAGCACTCATCGTCAACGACAACGAGCTTCGTTACCTGAACCTGCGCCATAAACAGGACTCTTGTCAGCTCGTTAGTTCTGTCTGGGCCCGCTGTCTCCCAGTTGTTATGTAAAACTGAACGAGCACTAAAATACCACGTCACAGCGTACAACGATGTCCTCGTTTGTTAAAATAGATCAATTTAACACTCTTGTTCTTTCCTAAGTACTTTCAGTGAATAGTTTTCTTGTTCAATATAAATAAAACAGGTTTCCGTGTGGTATTTAAAGAACCGCGTACATACAGAGCGACGCATATGTCAGTTTCCCTGAAAAGAAATTTAAAGGCGTTATAGGTTAATTGGATAAAACACTTTTAGGCAAGAAAACAAATTCATTATATGAAATTCCTTACATATTACCATACAATGTTATAGCAGTTGTTCAAAATGCCCACCATTTTTTTTTATGCCCTTCATATAACGACTGAGAACAGAATCACAAATTTTTAGCAATAAAGATCGTTATTAACAAGTTCCAATGCATTTCTAATTAGGTTTCTGAGTTCGTTAAGATTTTACGGTTTTGAAGCATGCGCAGGAATGTATTGAATACACTGAAGGATGTAAACTCGTTGTTGGGTTTTTAAGATTTTAAAACCGCACACAGGCAAATAACAGATACAAAGGGCGCCATTTTACACTAGCAACTGGAACAGACAACAATGAACTTACTCCGTGTTGCTGCCAACTTAACATTGTTGGTAACTTATCGAAACAAAATATCCCATTTTATGGGGGAACTGACATATGCGCCACCCTGTATATTACAAGGTAGGACTTGACATGTAACAGGCTTCGGTGGTGTTGCAGCAAAAATACAAATCTACATCTCATTATATAAAGCTGCATGTGCCATCCTTGTGGTTAGGTTAAATGCCTCTGCTAAATTTGTTAAACGTTTATTTATTTTAGGATTGCCTCGTAGCGATCATGGTTACCCAAAAGTCCAATGTGAAAATGAATTGACCAAATCTCATGAAGTGACCTTCAAAGTCTCATAAAGTGACATGCACTATCATCAAATTGATGTTACTCACGTAGAAATGAAGATTCATGCAAAATTTCCTTTTGTGCGGACAGACAGACATATATAGGGGACATACAGAAATTAAAAAATTCAGCCTCTCTAGTGCTTTGGTAATGCGCAGCCCATCAATATATAGCTTTAGTAAGGCATTTCCACTTGGTATTCTTAAGGAACAAGCAAACAATCGCTGATGATAAAAAATTTCACAGTATGCACATGACTTATAGCTTCAGAGAGTGAAATGATAACAAAAATTTGACTTAAGTGAATAAAATTATGTTTTTTATTAGTTAGATACAATTCAAGAAAATGACGTGTTATGAAATCCATGTTAAAACGTTCTTTGGTATTATCCGCAGCCTACTTAGTACCTATATACTATTTGTTATAAAGCTATATAAGTTCGTAAATACATACGTAGGTAGTATAAATAGAACAAATAAAAGTGGACATTTACGAGCGCCCAAGTGATCTGAGCTTGGACTTGGTTCTATCTCGGAGGATGTTTTTTCGTTTGTCAGAAGTGCAGGTGGCGTCTTCTCGCCGAAGCCCGCACTGACGGCAACGGGCATTTCCGATCGGTACTTCCCCTACCTCAGATCACGTTGGACGATCTGGCACGTGATCTGAGTGCGGGCTTCGGTGGCCTCGTACTTATCACCTTGTACTTCTGACGGAATAACATAAACATCCTTCGAGGTAGTACCCAAATTTAAGCTCAGATCACGTGATTGTTAGTAAAAAGGTTAACTTTAACTGCGGTATTAATAGTAACGTATTTATGATAACCTAATATAAACCTATCTATATCGTGTAACAACAAGTGATAGATAGGGACAGAGTGGCCTCCGTGCGCCTCCGTGGCCTCAAATATTAATAAAAATTGTCTTGAGGGCAATTGTTTTATAAACGAAACATATAACGTTCCCTTCAGTTATCATCCATGTACAGGCTGAAAAAATGCATATCCTCTTTCCCATCGTTTTCTTTGAGCCAAATTTCTGGTCCAAATGTCTTCCATTTCTCGTGGATTGATAAACTTTGTTATAAAAATAACATGTTTAATAGAATAACTAAATTGAATGAGAATCAATACAGATTATCAATCCACATTAGAACTATGACTGACAGGTTAGTCTGACTGGGGGTGTGAGTGTGCGTGCGAGAGAGATTGAGTCAAAGACAATCCTAAATCTTGCAGATGCCATCAACCTCCAAACTGAGCGTATGGCAACAAATTTCGCGCTTACCAGGTCGGGGATGGCGCATCGGAGGCCAAAAAGCGAATAGGAGCATCCTTAATTAACTTTATAACTCTTTTGTTCTCCTAGGAGAAGGAGCTTATAAATAGCACCTAGTCCTATAAGGACCTTTCCTCTGCTTCCGGAATGTCAGGATATTCTGCACGAGTAAGGTTGGGGGTAAATAAGAATTAGGCCACTAATCTCACTCCAGCCAAAGCAGGCAGGGGGTGGCACACCTTTTATGTTCAGGCTAGCAAGAACCTCTGATATTTAGGGAACAAACCCCACCAACTCCAGCAGTCATCTCCCGCAGTAGACTGGACCTATCGAAATACCCTAGCACCCCAGAATCTCTACATTTGCGGTTAGTGATGAGCCGCTACTGGATGTCCGTAAGGTTGCCCAAATTTAAGTGACATTGGTTTTTGTTGTGCCCAGTGGTAGGTTCAACTGGAAGGTATAAATCAGCCAGAAGTGATCCTTTCTGGGTCATAACTTGGTTAGTTAAGGTAGACTTAAATTCTTGTCAATTCTTACAATAAAGATTCTTTTAATTATAGTTTCCGCAAATGTAACTGTTCTTGAGTTCAACTTAGTATTTATTGAATATTTAAAACATTGTTTGAAAACCGTATGGCCTATTATAGGATTATTCCCTCAACTCGATGCAATTTGTCTGAATTTGTTGGTTCGTTGTTTTATAACCAGAATATACATATATTATTGTTCATAATTATGATGCATAGCTGATATCATGGTGTGTAAAATATCTCTTGGGCCTTTTTGAATAACTGGAGATTTGTAGGCTAACATTAGAAATAAATAAATATAATACACTTTGTGGTTTATTGTTTGTTGATGAAAATAAAAGATAAGAAAGTGCAATTATGCATGTTAGAGTATACAATTGTTAGACTAACCGTTATATTAGGAAGCATAATGTAAAAGTACGCAAGGAAAGGAAGTTACAGCTACGATTTCAGAATAAAAGGTCAAGGTCGCGTTCCAATTGCAGGACGGCAGTAATAAGGCCTCACTGACGCCCTCTCACATACCAAGGCGTAATCTAAGGCGGCAGAGGCGGCCCCGGCCTTACGCCCCCTCATTTGCTGTGCCCCCAGCATTGTGCAACATGCGATAGAAATAATTCTGCAGCGTAAAAAGCACTATGAGTGGAAGTCTTTGCCCAATTTCCGCTGTTATCACCAAACAAAGTAAAGAAGAACGTAGAAGAACTATAAGATTTCTTTGCAGGATTTGATAATAAAGAACAAAATATTGTCTTGTAACTAGAAATGGGCTCATACAAACTAGAAATTATAAGGTTAACGCCAGAATAAAATTTAATTATTTCAACTAATCAGTTTAAAAGAAAAACGACAATTTAAATTTTTTCTAGCTTTCAAATTTTTATTACAATATCTCTTATGGCAATTAAAAACGACTACCTCCTCCATTTCATTTACGGAATATTGGATTGACCACTTACCAACCAGAATCTTAAAGCTTTTAATTTATTTATTTGAAGAAATACAAACATTATAAAATAAACCGTGTACTAAATACTTTATTTTCATTTCAGTTTACACATTTTTAATTTCTTTAACACTATAATAACTGGGCCATACATACAAAGTGTTGAACATTGTTCTTTCTTCAGTTTTCAATAAATTTATTCTGTACTACTAATTAATTTGTAAGCTTGTCGCACCCCAAAAAGTAATGAAATAAGGATTAAATAATAATTTCCGTATTTGGATGAAATCAAAGGCTTAATGAAACATCTAAACAGAAAGATGGATGTGTTTATTGCTCAAAATAGATTTAAATATAAAAATGGGTAAAAAAATATTCTGGAAACTCCGTTATGAGGATGATGGCTATAGGAAGATTACTATGAAATCCAGCTTTAACAATAACAAAATAATTAATTAAGTTGAACTTTATTAAAATATTTTTTTCATCTTTTAATATTTATTGCACTTCTCCACATAAATATATATGGTAGAATAACGGTTTACTGCAACAATGTTTTAGTTATATTATCAATTCACCTACTAAGTTTTTAAATACCTGTGAATTATTTTTGAAAACTGGATATTTTGATGCTACCGAAGTATGCTATTATAGACCAGACTTCAATTAATCAAATTCAATAAATTAGATCCCAAATCTGATTTCGTATCCATAGAAATTAGTGTTTATCGGTTTTTTATTGATTAATGGGGTTATGTCACTGAATAAATTTGACAACTTTGAAAAAAAAATTAGTACGTTTTTTAGCAATTGAATTTTATACAGGTTTTATATATAACCTTAGTGCGAGATATTAGTTTGTACTGTACACGTGGAGAGCACTATTTTCTTTAGTGACTTAAAAATTCTTTTAGCTGTCTTTGATGTAGCTACCTTAAAGTATGCAAACACTCTTAAGCTTTGGTTATCTAAAATAAAACACCAAATAATAAAAATAGTTGATATTCGAATTTCAGAAGGAGTAGTCTGTACCAGGTCGACACGTAAGGTGATTTAATATTTATTTAAGGAAACCCCACTTGTAATAAATCTATCTCTATTACATAAGAGTCGGATGGTCGTCCTCAAGGTTCTATTCTTTGTTCCTTTTTTTACGTTCTCCTTACATTATCAGTATGCCAGTGTAGAATCTGTTACTTGTAACTAAGGTTAACACAAATCTTTATGATGTTAACTATGGTTTGTATTTTAAACATAATTAATAGAAATAAGGTAAACA
The DNA here is from genome assembly GCF_021130785.1 of Homalodisca vitripennis. NCBI lineage: Eukaryota > Metazoa > Arthropoda > Insecta > Hemiptera > Cicadellidae > Homalodisca > Homalodisca vitripennis. The sequence continues at coordinate 9,529,142 of NC_060210.1, forward strand.
TGAAATTTCCAGTTATACATAACAATTCACTGAGATGGAAACAATAACCGGTACAGTATGTAAAGTTACAACAGTCATAATCTGCTTCTATAGCACAACACCAGAGTAAAAAATGACAACCGTATTGTATTCTACTACTAGTGTCTTCTTTTCACTTCATTCACGCACCCCTCTGGCTTTGATGGCTGTTCTTTGTGGAGAAGACAACAGCCAATAAGTCGAGGGAGGTCTCCGCCCTCTCTTCTGCCACTTCAGAAAATAACTCTTAATGATCCCCCTTTGTCCACTTCCTGTCAAAAACACATAAATGTCGGCTCCAACTTCCTTCCGATCTGGGTTTTTCTCGGCGTTTCAAAAGGAGTGAATGTTTTATGACATTTGTTGCCTTTTGCGAGTTTCAATATTCATGACGTTCAACAACCAGTTATATATTAAATAAGGTTGATGTATTTATTGTGATTCCGTTGTAAATTATAAATTTAACAGAATTAAAAGTTATAACTGACGTTATGTATTAAGTATTAAATTTAATAAAAATCTCAATAACGTTGTTTTTATTACCTTTTAACATAGAAAGTTATTTTGTTCATAATAATTTCCATCTCATCTCACCCTCACCACTGGATACACAACGATCTTAATAGCAAAATGTGTTCAAATATCCTCTTGAAACAACGCTATTAAAAATATTTTATCATATTCAGTGATAATAATGTGCCGAGTGTTTAAACCTTTCCGAATAATACAAATTTGTCGAGCGATAAAAAATCTGCAGAGTGATAATAATCTTCAGAGTGATAACAATCTGTAGAGTAATAACAGTCTGCTAAGTGATAACAATCATCCGAGTGATAACAATATGCAGAGTGATGACAATCTACTGAGATGTAATCATTTATATGTTGACCTTGAGTATTAATGCTGCAATAAGATTACCCAACTATCGGAATTGCCACATCTGCATTGTTTTAATGTTATTTCTATTTGATTCAACGCTGGCAGTAGTGCATTGCTGGCGAACGGAGGGATGACCTCACCTCAAGAAACTAGTAACCATTATTTTTGTGTCCAGAATACATAAAAAGACTAAATGCAGTGAAACAAATGACCAGCGTACAACTTATGTTGAAATGTATGCTAGACCGTATTTGAAAGAATTTCAGATCTAAGATTTCTTTCTGAAATCTTCGTAATAAGCAATAACACCTACGTGTGTTACTCTGCTGGTAGTAAATAAAATTACAAGAAGGTTTACGAAACCAACACTTCCGAGGTTTCAAAGCAACTGTAATTTACAGCAAACTAAATATCCGAAGACGGATTTATGGTGTGGACGAACGCTTGGGCCCGTCTATTAGCATACTTGTACCAGTAGGCGCGTGACGTCATAGTCCGGTCAGTTACTTGAGACAAGATTAGGCGTGAAATATGGCGTCGGAAGATTTGTAGTTACTGCACTACTAGAATACATAAATTGTGTATTTTATTAACGTTTAAAATTATTACTGTGGGCTGCTTTGGAAAATATTATTACATTCCTGTATTTTTTTTAAATTTGAAATTAAATATTGTTGCTGCTTATGTTAGGCCCTTTTTGGCCTTCACTCCTTTTTTCAATCCATCCATCCTTCCTTTCACATACCAGTGACTTCCGGATATTTTTTAAAACGAGTCCTTATAACATTTGCCCTTCACTATGGTCTAGGGCTATGAGTCTCTATACGAGTGGTGAAGGGTTTAACTTTTGAAGGTACAATAAAAATCATAATTGGCTTAGAACATTTTAACTTAAAAAAGTTGTGTATAGTCGATTAAAATGTTTTCGGTGTAGACTAACCTCCTTAAATTTAACAGATTCTGAGAAATAATCGAACAGTTGCGCCCACATGCAATTTTTATATTCTGTACAAATTTGTTGTAGAAATTATTAAAAGTTTAAAAGTAGTGGCGATGCTATACGAGCATATACGAGCAAAAGTGGAAAAAGAACAGAAAGATAAAAAAGTATTTATCTTAGTTTCTTAAATCTTTATTTTATTCTACCATATCACTTCCATGCAATAAAAGTAAAAAATAAAGTAGAGTAAAGATTTTACCAGGCGAAGGTAGGGTTAAGAAGCCCTCTCTGACGAACAGGTGACTTCCGAACCACCACCGGCTTGCAAGGACCTGATCGCTCAGCGGCAATGATTACATAGTATAAAACTTTGTAAAGGTTTTATACTATGTAATCATTGCTCAGCGGTCACTCATCCAAGTGCCATTGGCAATACTATAACAATAAACAAAAGATCTGCCACATTTTGAAAGACAGCGGGAAGACGAAAACTCTTCCGAAAACATTAATTCAATTGAATGGTGGAATACTACTAGTATTGGTAAAAAACTCATCAGTACGCATATACCAGCGACTGCCAAATCTTAGTAGTACGAATGAATGTACCATGTGGTTTTCTGAGGAATTATGGGTTGTATGGGTTGATGGGTTGGGTTGTTGTTTCTTATCTAATAAGAAACAACTGATTGGAGAACTAAATATTTTCATTGCAAAACGCTAATTTCCCTCACTCAATACAAAGAAGATTATGAATGTTTGTAATTATGTTCGATTGTTAATAAACTACAAGAAAAATTAAGCTCCTAAGATGTCATCTTGGGGCATTCCGTGACTATCGCCATTTTTCTAAGAACACAAATCTCAGTTTTTGATTCACTCTCATTTAATATAAAATTGAACATTTTGTATATCTCGTCTATTCTAGGTGTCAGTAATGGTGTAGGTGTTAATAAGTCCATTCGATTTCAATTTCAATCACAGCCACCCTACAAGATAATAGCGACCTCTCAATACTCCTGGGGAGTAACTGGAATTGGTATATGCTATTAGTAAACTAACCAACTTTACATATTACCAAATTCTTTACTAAAATGTTTGGTGGAAAAATTTGATTTTTTTTTAATCACAAAAGAATGTTACAGCATAAATGATAAAATGTGGGAAATAATTAAACTACGAGATACAGTGACTTTCAACTTATGTGTATTGTCTTAAAAATCAAATTTATTTAATTACTGTTTGTGTAGGATTTGATTGTACGTTTCTGTTCCATGTTGAGGTACAAATGTTCGCTTAACGATCATATTAAAATATATAAAAATGTTGTTTATCCTTGCGTTACACGTGCAATGGGTTATTGCTGCATGGGTTTCTTTTAAAATGTACCAACATGTTGTGCCATTGTAAAAACTTGGAAAATATATTTCATTAGTTTCCTGAGATAATGGGACATTAAGTATATTATCCCTTAGAAAGAAGCAGAGATTAATTAAAAAAACAAACCATCTTGGCCACATATGCAATCTAAATAAGGGTCTATCTGTGAAACAGTTTTCCTTTGTGTAGACCAACATTGACAGTGTTATTACATTTTTATGGTTCCTTTAACGATTAGTTTCAAATAATGTTATTAATGTTGTTTAGTGTCATAAAACTATTGAATCAGAGAATTGTTCACTTACGTTTTGATATATTTGTCTAATTAAAAAAATATCACCCACTCAATTTACGTACGGAGTTGTAGTAATCAAGTGACTAAATAGCACAATACCTGTTGTGAATTGTGAATAAATAGTCATGGCATCTTACAAGAGATGTTATTACACGTTGCAGTATCAAAGGGTGACTTTAGCAGAGTGCCAAAGTGATATTAATCGCATAACTTGAAGGTGCATGCAACAGTTTTAATGTATAGCTTATTTAAACCACAAAATATCAATCTGATTTACAGGCTCTGCTAACGCTTAGCCAATAACTTTTTCAATTGTATCTGTTGAGCCAAAGATAGGAATAGGGCAGTCATCAGGCGCTTCAGGGAATTCGTTTAATTTGCTCGAACAGGTTTACGAGGTCTCAAATGGGCAGAACGTGCTTATCTGTGATCTGTAGCGCACGTATACGAGTTCAACAACGCCAACTCCATTCTCGATAAACCATAACATACATCCTCCACGGTAAATATACTAGTAATATATAGACAGGAATATTTTGTGATGTAAAATGATGTTATGAAATACCAGGCACGGTTTAGTTGAGTGTTTATTAATATGGACTAGATAAGCATATCTTCTAATGTCTAAAAACAACACTACTAATATATTATATTATTAGTGTAATGCACACTACTATTACTAAATAAAATGAATGATTGTTACATAACGATTATTAGAATTCGTAATATGAAATTATGTTTTGTAAACTACTTTTTAAAGAACGCCTGATTATCTTATCAAATTTTAATCAGCTCTATATATATAAACGAAAAACAAAGTACAATTAAAGTTAATACACCTTCATTACAAAATAGCGTTTTATATAATACTCAATTAACTTTTAGAGTACGTAGTAGTAGAGTACACACAATAATATTAATTCTACTCAATATTCGTAAACAAGAGTTCATTTCGATGCATTTATGGCCCTATAGGTTCACAGCCATATCCTCTTGAAACGGTTATATTTTACAAAGAAACAGTATCGGAAACCTATTTCACAGTTATTTATGTATCCTGAGGGAGACATAGAAGTATCGCACACCACATCTTCGCTATTTCGAAGAGTTCAATTCGGAATAAAGCGCCGAAGTACTATTTTGAACAAAATTCACCTTAGTTAACAAACCGCTGTACAATAGCTTAGTTAAAGATTTATTGACAAGACATAAATATTCTCTAGCTTAAAAGAAATTTCTAAGTGTAATTTTAATGTTCGGGGTAATTTTAATTTAGGGGTGATGACCCCTGAGAATCTCACTCTTATTTAAGCCATTAACATATTGAAGTAAATATCGGTCTCAGCGAGTTAATCATGAACGGATAGAGAAATGCTCTCAGCAAGGACATAAAGTAAAAGTAAAGTGAAGTAAATGTGTCATTTTACCAGGCGAAGTTAGGGCTATGAAGCCGTCTCTAACACTTAAACTGGGGACCAACGTCTTATAGGTGACTTACCAACCACCACCAGTGGCCGGGCAGGCGGGATGCTTGCAAGGACAGGATCGCACAGCGGTCACCCATCCAAGCAGCAGCCACGCTCGGCGTTGCTTGATCTGGTTATCTTACGATAACCGATAACAAAAGACATCTGTGTGACAAAAGAGTAAGGTTTAAGATCCGGTTGAAGTAAACATCGGTCTCAGCGAAGATATATGTGTGTAACAAAAGGTAGTAGCCAACTATTAAGAGAAATGAACAGGATTGGGCGTGTGCTGATCAGATTGCAGATAACAATAATGTTGTATACACCTCCGTCAGCAAGAGCTTTGTTTGCTTTTATCATGAATGGATATACTAAGCGTTATTTTTTCATCTCTAATGCCTACGCGTGTACGAGAGAAGTGTTTACCAACCTATTAGCTGACCTGCTAAAGGAAAACATGTACACTATGATACATGCTGTGTGTAGGTTATGTAGCCATTTGTTGGTGGTTTTTTCTCCTTATTACCCAGACACATTGTATAGTCGAATTTACTTTCACGTCACTCTGATCATTGACAGAATGTGACATTAGCAGAGTTGCAAAGTGATAAAAATTTAGGTCAGATCCTCTTTTGTGGTAGTTGACCTTCCCTCTCTACTGACCGGGTCCAATGTATTGTCCGAGCTCTCTCTCCCGTATCTTTGATCACTTCAATACTGCAGTGAAGTCATCACAATACAAAGTGTGACATTAGCAGAGTGGCGAATTGATCGCAGTGTGTAGGTCGAGTCGCCATTTGTTGATATTGGACCTTCCCATCTACTGACCGGGTCTATTGTATTGCCCGAGCTCACTTTCCCGCCCCTTTGAGTACGTCAATACTGCAGTGAGGTCATCACAATACAAAGTGTGACATTAGCAGAGTGGCGAAGTGATCGTAGTGTGTAGGTCGAGCCGCCATTTGTTGATATTGCATCCTTACCTGTACACACCTGACCGGGTCCATTGTATTGTGCCGAGCTCACTTCTCTCCCGCCCCTTTGAGTACGTCAATTAACTGGAGTGAGGTCATCACAATACAAAAGTGTGATCATTAGCAGGAGTGGCGAAGTGATCGATGAGCTTGGTCCGAGATGTGTAGGTCGAGCAGCCGCCCATTTGTTGATATTGACCTATCCCTGTCCCAACTGGACCGGGGGCAGGTCTTCCATATTGTACTTGTCCGAAGCTATCTCATCCGTTTCCCCCCCTTGAGGTACGGTCAATACTGAGAGTCATCATCACAATAGAAAGTGTGGACATTAGCAGAGTGGCGAAGTGATCGGCAGATTTTGGTATGTCGAGCAGCCAATTTGTTGATTTTGGAAATCTCCTCTCTATCCACTGCAGGGTCCCATTTGTATTGTCCCGCAAGGCCTTTCACTTTCCCGTATCCTTTGAGTACGCATTTCAATTTACTGGAGTGAGGTCATCACAATACAAAGTGTGGACATTAAGCAGAGTAGCGAAGGTTGATCGTAGTGTGTTAAGGTCGAGGTCGCCATTTGCTTGATATTGACTACTTCCTCTCTACTGACCGGGTCCATTGTATTGTCCCGAGCTCACTTTCCCGTCCCTTTGGGAGATACGTCAATTACTGGGACGGGGGGGGGTTTCATCACAATACAAAGTGGTGACATTAGCAGAGAAAGTGGCGAAGTGATCGTAGTGTGTTAGGTCGGGTCGCCATTTGTTGATTATTGACCTTCCCTCTCTACTGACCGGGGGATCCATTGTATTGTCCGAGCTCAACTTTCCCCGTCCCTTTGAGTACGTTCAATTACCTGGACGGGTTCATCACAATTACAAAGTGTGGACATGAGCAGAGTGGCGAAGTGATCGTCAGTGTGGTATGGTCGGGTCGCCATTTGTATTGATATTCGGACCTTCCCTCTCTTACTGGACCGGGGTCCATTGTATTGTCCGAGCTCACTTTCCCCCGTTCCCTTTGAGTACGTCTCAATACTGGAGGTCATCACAATACATAAGTTAGTGGACATTAGCAGAGTATGGCGAAGAGTGATCGTAGTGTGTAGTAGGTCGGGTCGCCATTTGTTGGATATTGACCTTCCCTCTCTACTGACCGGGTCCATTGTATTGTCCGAGCTCCACTTTCCCGTCCCTTTGAGTACGTCAATACTGGAGGTTCATCACAATACAAAGTGTGACATTTTAGCAGATAGTGGCCGAAGTGATTACGTAGTGTGTAGGTCGGGTCGCCATTTTGTTTGATATTGGACCTGTCCCCTGTCCACTGACTGGGTCCATTGTATTGTCCGAGCTACACTTTCCACCATCCCTTTGAGTTACGATATCCAATACTGGAGGGTCCATCACAATTACAAAAGTTGATGGACATTAGACAGGAGTGGCGAAGTGGATGCGGTAGTGTGTAGGTCGAGCGCACCATTTGTTGATGTTGCGAAATTCCCTTTACTCTACTATGACCGTGGTCCATTGTTATTGAACCGAGCTCACTTTGCCCGATTCCCTTTGAGTACTTCAAATACTTGGTGGTAATCACCAATTACAAAGTGTGTGACATTAGCAGAGTGGCGAAGTGATCGTAGTGTGGTAGTTGGTCGGGTCGCCATTTGTTGATATTGACCTTCCCTGCTCTATCTGACCAGAGTCCATTGTTATTGTTTTTTTTTTTTCAGAGCTCCACTTTCCCAGTTCCTTTTTTTGGGGAGTACGTCAAATTACTGAGAGGTTCATCAACAAATACAAAGGGGTGACATTAGCAGAGTGGGCGGAAGTGATCGTAGTGTGTAGGTCAGGTCGCCATTTGTTGATATTGGACCTTCCCTCTGTCCACTTGACCGGGTCCATAGTATTGTCCGAGAATACACTTTCCCAGTCCTTTGAGGTACGTCAATACTGGAGGTCATCACAATTACAAAAGTGTGACATTAGGCAGACCAGAGTGGCGAAGGGTTAGAGCGCGGAAGTGATTCGCAGTGTGTAGGTCAGGGGTCGCCATTTTGTTCGTATTGGACCTTCCCTCTCTTTAACTGACCAGGTCCATTGTATTGTCCGAAGCTCAACTTTCCCGTTCCTCTTGGAGTTACGTTCAATACTGGAGGTCATCACAATACAAGTAGAGTGTGACATTAGCAGAGTGGGGGGGGCGAAGTGATCGTAGTGTGGTAGGTCAGGGTCGCCATTTGGCTTGATATTGACCCTTCCCTCTCTTACTGACCGGGTCCATTGTTTGTCCGAGCTCACTTTCCCGTTCCCTTTGTAGTACTCGTCAATATATGCGAGATCATCACCAATACAAAAGTGTGCGACTTTAGACTAACGTGGCGAAGTGATCGTAAGTGTGTAGGGTCGGGTCGCCATTTGATGATATTGACCTTCCCTCTCTGTACTGACCGGGTCACATAGTATTGTCGACGCTCCACTTTCCCAGTCACTCTTGGAGTACGTCAAATACTGGAGGTCATCACAAGTACAAAAGTGTGACATTAGCAGAGTGGCGCGAAGTGATCGCAGTTGTGTAGGTCGGGGTCGCCATTTGTTTGAATATTGGACTCTTACTCACCTCTGCTGACTGACCAAGGTCCATTGTATTAGTCCGAGCTCCACTTTCCACGTTCCTTTGAGTTACGTCAATACTGGAGGCGGTATCAATTCAATTTACAAAGTGTGGACGAAATCTTAGCCAGGAGTGGCGAAGTTGATCGTAGGTGTGTAGGTCGGGTCGCCAATTTGTTGATATTGGCCATTCCCTCTCTAATGGTCCGCGTGTCCATAGTATTGTCCGAGCTTCACTCTTCCCCAGTTCCCCTTCTGGAGTCCGTCAATACTGGGAGTTCATCACACAATACAAAGTGTACTGACATTAGCAGAGAGTGGCGAAGTGTTGTAGGGTGTCAGGTCGGGTCCGCCATTTGTTTGAGTATTGACCTTCCCTCTCTACTGGAACCGGGTCCATTTATTGTCGAGTCTCACTTTCCCGTCCCCTTTGAGTCACGTCAATACTGGAGGTCATCACAATTACTATGGTTGTGACCATTAGCAGAGTGGCTGAACGTGATCGCCAGTAGTGTGAAGGTCGGAGTCGCCATTTGTTGATAATTGGGAACCTTCCCGGTCTCTACTGACTGGGTCACATTTGTATTAGTCCGAGCGCACCTTTCCCCACCCCTTTGAGCTAACGTTCAATACTGGAGGTCATCACAATTACAAAGTGTGTGACATTAGCAGAGTGGCGTAAGTGATCGTAGTGTTGTAGGGTCGAAGCGCCATTTGTTTGATATTGGACTTCCTCTCTTCTACTGACCGGGTCCAATTGTCATTGCTTTCTCGATAATGGGGGCCCCTCACTTGTCCGTCCCTTTGAGTACGTCAATACTGGAGGTCTCATCCACAATACAAAGTGTGACCATTAGCAGAGTGGGGCGAAGTGATTCGTAGTGTGTAGGTCGGGTCCGCCATTTTGTTGATATTCCCTTCCCTGGTCCACTGACTGGGTCCATTGTATTGTCCGAGCTAACTTTCCCACCCCTTTGAGTACGTTAAATAATGGAGGTTCATCACAATGACAATGTGTGACATATAGCTGAGTGGCGAAGTGGATCGCAGTGTGTAGGTCGGAGCCGCCATTTGTTGATGTTGGAAATTCCCACTCTTACTGACCGGGTCCATTGTATTGTCCGAGCTCAACCTTTCCACGTTCCTTTGAGTGACGTCAATACTGGAGGTCATCACAATTAGAAAGTGTGAACCATTAGCAGCAGTGGCGAAGTGATCGTAGTGAGTAGGTTCGGGTCGCCAATTTTGTTGATATTGGACCTTCCCTTTCTTACTGACAGGTCCATTGTATTGTCCGAGCTCACTTTCCCGTTCCTTTGAGTTACGTCAATACCTGGAGGTCATTCACCAATACATAATGTGTGACTTTCAGCAGAGTGGCGAAGTTGATCGTAGTTGTGTAGGTTCGGGTCGCCATTTGTTGATATCTGACCTTCCTCTCTACTGACCGGGTTCCATTGTTATTGTCCGTAGCTCACTTTTCCACCCTTTGAGTACGTCAAATACTGCGAGGTCATCACAAATAGAAATGTGATGACATTTAGCAGAGTGGGCGAAAAGTGATCGTTAGTGTTGTAGGTTCGGGTCGCCATTTGTTGATATTGGACCTTCCCTCTCTACTGACCGGGTCCATTGTATTGTCCGAAGCTTCACTTTCCCACCCCTTTGAGTACGTCATTACTGAGAGGTCATCACTAATAGAAAGGTGTGACATTTAGCAGAGTGGCGAAGTGATCCGTCCGAGTGTGTAGGTCGAGCCGCCATTTGTTGATATTGCGGACCTTCCCTGTCTATACTGTCCAGGGTCCACTTGGTATTTGTCCGGAGCCTCATCTTTCCCGTTCCTTTGAGTACGGTCAATACTGGAGGTACAATCACCAATACAAATGTGTGACATTAGCAGAGTGGCGAAGTGGGGGAAAAAATTTTTTTCGTAGTGTGGTAGGTCGGGTCGCCATTTGTTGATATTGACCTTCCTCTGTCCACTGACTGGGTCCATTGTATTGTCCGAGGCTCACTTTCCCGCTCCCCTTTGAAGTTACGTCAATTACTGGAGGTTCATCACAATAGAAAGTGTCGTCGTTCGGTGACATTAGCAGGAGTGGCGAAGTGATCCGTAGTGTGTTTGGTCGAGCCGCTCATTTGTTGATTATTGACTACGGGTTGTTCCACTGTCCACTGACCGGGTGCCTTTGTATTGTCCGAGCTCACTTTCCCACTTCCTTTGAGTACTTCAATACTGGAGGTCATCACAATACAAAGTTGTTGGGACATCTAGCAGCAGAGTGGCCGAAGTGATTCGTAGTGTTGTTGGTCGGGTCGCCAATTTGTTGATATTGAACCTGTCAACTCTCTCTACTGACCGGGTCCATTGTAATTGTCCGAGCTTCACTTTCCCGTTCCTTTGAGTACGTCAATACCTGGAGGTCATCACAATACAAAAGCTGTGACATTAAGCAGAGTGTGGCGAAGTGATCGTTAGTGTTGTAGGTCGGGTCGCCATTTGTTGATATCTGGACCTTCCCTGTCCACTTGAACTGGGTCCATTGTATTGTCCTGAGGCTCACTTTCCCTACCACTTTGAGAACGTCAATTACTGGAGGTCATAACAATAGAAAGTGCCAATGTGACATTAGGCAGAGTGGCGATGTGATCGCGTAGTGTGTAGAGTCGAGCCGCCATATGTTGATGTTGGAATTTCCCTGTCTAATGTACCGGGTCCCATTGTATTGTCCGAGCTCACTTTTCCCCTATTCCTTGTGAGTACGTCAATATGGAGGTCATCACAATACAAAGTGTGGACATTAAGCAGAGTGGCTGAGAGTGAATCGTTAGTTGTGTTAGGTCGGGTCGCCCATTTCGTTGATATTGACCTTCCCTCTTACTGGACCAGGGGTCCAATTGTATTGTCCGCAGCTCATCTTTCCCGTTCTCTTTGAGTACGTCCAATACTGGAGTGTCATCTCAATAACAAGGCCCCTAGTGTTTTGACTCTTAGCAGAGGTGGCGAAGTGAATCGTAGTAGGGTTGTAGGTCAGGTCGGCCATTTAGTTTGTGATAGTGACCTTCCCTCTGTCCACTGACCGGGTCCATAGTATTGTCCGTGCTTCACTTTACCCGTCCCTTTGCAGTTACGTCAATACTGGAGGTCATCACAAATACAAAACGCTCCGCTCGACCATGAGCCAGAGAGTGGCGAAGCTGAATCGCCAGTCGTGTTGGTCGGGTTCGCCATTTGTTTGATATTTGGACCTTCCCTCTCTACTGACCAGCGGTCCATTGTTATTGTCCGTGCTCACTTTCCCGTTCCTTTGAGTACGTCAATACTGGAGGTCATCTACAATTACAAAGTGTGACATTAGCAGAGTGGCGGAAGTGATCGTTTAGTGTTGTAGGGTCAGGTCGCCAATTGGTGATACTGACCTTACCTCTCTACTGACCGGGGTCCATTGTATTGTCCGAGCTCACTTTCCCGTTCCCTTTTGAGTACGTTCAATTCTGGGTTCATCCACAATACAAAGTGTGTACATTAGCAAAGTGGCGAAGTGAATCGTAGTGTGTAGGTGGGGTCGCCATTTGTTGATAATTGACCTTCCCTCTCTACTGACCGTGGTCCAATAGTATTGTTCCGAGCTCACTTTCCCGTCCCTTTGCCGTACTGTCTATACTGGAGGTCTTCACAATACAAAAGTGTGACATTAGCAGGAGTGGCGAAAGTGGTTCGCAGTGTGTAGGTCGGGTTCGCCATTTGTTGTATATTGACCTTACCTCTCTACTGACCAGGTCCATTGTATTAGCCCGAGCTCACTTTCCTCCGTTCCTTTTGAGTAAGTCAATACTGTGAGGTCATCACCAATACAAAAGTGTGACATTAGCAGACGTGGCCGGAAGTGATCGTAGTGTGTAGGACGGGTTCGCCATTTAGTTGATATTGACCTTCCCTCTCTACGGACCCGGAGTCCATTGTATTGTCTCCGAGGCTCACTTTCCCGTTTCCCTTTGGAAGTACGTCAATATCATGGGAGTTCATCGATCAATACAAAGTGTGACATTCGCAGAAAGCTGGCGGCGAAGTGGATCGTCAGTGTGTAGGTCGGGTCCGCCATTTTGTTGATATTGACGCTTTCCCTCCTCTTACTGACCGGCGGTCCATTGTTATTTCATGTCCGAGCTCTCTTTCCCGTCCCTTTGAGTACGTCAATACTAGGAGGTCATTCCACAATACACAAGTGATTGACATTAAGCAGAGTAGTGGCGAAGTGATCGTAGTGTGTAGGTCAGGGTCGCCATTTGTTGAGATTGACCTTCATGTCCACTGGGGACTGGGTCTATTGTATTAGTCCGAGATCACTTTCCACCCCTTTTGGTGTACGTCAATACTGGAGGGTCATCCACAATAGAAAGTGTGACATTAGCAGAGTGGCGAAGATTGATCGCAGTGTGTAGGTCGGGTGCCGCCAATTTGTTGATATTGGAAATTCCCTTTCTCAACTGGACCGGGTCCTATCTGTGATTGTCCGAGCTCCACCTTTTCCCCGTCCTTTGAGTACGTCGCAATACTGGAGGTTCATCAACTAATTCAAAGTGTGACATTAGCAGAGCTGGCGAAGGTGACGTAGTGTGTAGGTCGGGTCGGCAATTTGGTAGATTGACCTTCACCTCTCCTGTCCACTGATGGCTAGGTCCATTGTATTGTCCGAGCTCACTTTCCACCCACTCTTTGAGTACGTAATATACTGGAGGGTCATCACAATAGAAAAGGGTGTGGACATTAGCCATGAGTGGCGAACGTGATCGCAGTGTGTAGGTCGGAGGCCGGCACATTTGTTGGATGTTGGAAATTCCTCTCTATCTGTCCGGGTCCATTGTATTGTCCGAAGCTCACTTTCCGTTCACTCTTGACGTACGTCACATACTGGAAGGTCATCACAATATACAAAGTGTGTTGTGACATTCGCAGAGTGGGCGAAGTGTGATCGTAGTGTGTAGGGTCCGGGTCGCCATTTGTTGATGTTGGATATTGCCTTCCTCTCTACTGACCAGGGTCCATTGTATTGTCCGAGCTCACCTTTCCCACGTTCCCTTTGAGTACGTCAATATGGAGGTCTCCATCACAATACACAAAAGTGTGACCATTAGCAGAGTGGCGAAGTGATCGTGGTGTGTAGGTCGGGTCGCCATATTGGTTGATATTGGACCTTCCCTGTCTCTACTTGACCCGGTCCATTTGTTTTATTTGGGTTCCGAGCTCACTTTTCCGTCCACCCCTTTGAGTACGTCAATACTGTGAGGTCATCACAATAGTCTTTTCATTTCCCCATCCCCTCATTCTCTCAGTGTGTTTCGAGCTTGCAATTGTTGATCTCTTTCATCTTTCTTTTGACTCTTTCTTGTATTGTTGTTTTCCCGGTTCCTTTGAGTACGTCAATACTTCCTCATCAACAATACAAAGTTGTGATGAACATTAGCAGAGTGGCGAAGTCGATCGTAGTGTGTAGGTCGGGTCGCCCATGTGTTGATATTGACCTTCCCTCTGTCACACTGGACTGGGCATCTCTTTGTAATTGTCCGAAGCTCCCACTTTCCCACCCCTTTGAGTACGTTACAATACGTGGAGGTCATCACAATAGAAGTGTGAACATTAAGCAGAGAAAATACTGGCGAAGTGATCGTAGTGTGTAGGTCGAGACCGCCACATTTGTTGATATTGACCTTCCCTGTCCACTGAACCGGGGACCATTTGTATTTTCCGATGAGCTCACTTTTTCCCGTTCCCTTTGAGTACGTTCCAATACTGGAGGTCATCACAATACACAGTGTGACATTAGCAGATGGCAAATGTGATCGTTAGTGTGTAGGTCGGGTCGCGACCTTTTGTTTGATGATTGACCTTCCCTTGTCCACTGACTGGGTCCATTGGTACTGTCCGAGCTCACTTTTCCCACCCCATTTGAGTACGTAAAATACTGAGAGGTCCATCACATAGAAAGTGGGACATTAGCAGAGTGTGGCGAGAGTGATCGTAGTGTGTAGGTCGAGCCGCATTTGGTTGATATTGACCTTTCCCTGGTCCACTGACCGTGTCCATTGTACTGTCCGAGACCTCACTTTCCCGGTTCCTTTGAGTACGTCAATATCTGGAGGTCAATCACAATACAACAGTGTGGACATTCAGGCAGAGTGGCGAAGTGATAGTTTGTGTGTAGGTCGGGTCGCCATTTGTTTGATATTGACCTTCCCATCCCTTCTGACTGGGACCAGGTCCATGTATTGTCGAGCTCACTACGTAAATACTGTGAGGTCATCACAATAGAATGTGTGACCATTAGCAGAGTGGGCGAAGTGAATCGTAGTGTGGTGGTCGAGCCGCCATTGTTGATATTGACCTTCCCTGTACTGAACCCGGGTCCATTGTATATGTCCGAGCTCACTTTTCCCGTTCCTTTGGAGTACTTTCATTACTGGAGGTAACACAATACTAAGTGTTGGACATTAGCAGAGTGGCGAAGTGATCGTTTAGTGTGTAGGTCGGGGTCGCCATTTGTTGATATTGGATCTTCCCTCTCTAAGACAGGTCATTGTATTGTCCGAGCTCACTTTCCCGTTCCTTTGAGTACGTCAATAATGGAGGTCATCACAATACAAAGTGTGACAATTAGCAGTGTGGCAGGAAGTGATCGTAGTGTGTAGGTCAGTCGCCATATTTGTTTGATATTGACCTTCCCATTCCTATGGACCGGGGGGTCCATAGTATTGTCCGAGCTCACTTTCCCGTCCCTTTGAGTACGTCAATATGGAGGTCAATGTCACCAATAAAAGTGTGACATTAGCAGAGTGGCGATGTGTTCGTGAGTCGTGTAGGTCGGTCGATTTGTTGATATTGACCTTCCCTCTATACTGACCGGGGTCCATTGTATTGTCCGAGCTCTCTTTCAGTGTTCTATTTTGAGTACGTCAATACTGGAGGTCATCACAATACAAAGTGTGACATTAGCAAGAGTGGATCGAAGTGATCGTAGTGTGTAGGTCAGGTCGCCATTTGTTGGATATTTGACCTTCCCTGTCCACTGGACCGGGTCCATTGTATTGTCCGGAGCTCACTTTCCCGTCCCTTTGAGTACGTCAATACTGGAGTTCATCACAATACAAAGTGTGTCATTAGCTGAGTGGCGAAATGATCGTAGTTGTGTTGTTTTGTTTCTTTTGTGTGGTCGGTCGCCATTTGTTGATATTGACCTTTACCTCTTACTGAACGGGTCCATTGTATTGTCGAGCTCACTGTTCCAGTACCTTTGAGACGTCAATACTGGAGGTCATCACACATACAAAGTGTGACATTAGCAGCAGAGTGGCGGAAAGTGATCGTGTGTGTAGGTCGGGTCGCCATTTTGTTGATATTGACCTTCCCTCTCTACTGACCGGGTCCATTGTATTGTCCGAGCTCACTTTCCCGTCCCTTTGAGTACTTCAATACTGGATCTCATCACAATACAAAGTGTGACATTAGCAGAGTGGCGAAGTGATCGTAGTGTGTAGGTCGAGCCGCCATTTGTTGATATTGACCTTCCCTCTCTACTGACCGGGTCCATTGTATTGTCCGAGCTCACTTTCCCTGTCCCTTTGAGTACTTCAATACTGGAGTGAGGTCATCACAATACAAAGCCACTACCACTGGATTACTTTTACACTACTTAAAGTAATTGAACTGCCGAATTTTACTATAATTATTTATATAGTTGTGAAATACTTAAATGCATATTAATTTATTCTTGTTGCCTACGTGAAGGTGAATCTAAATAGATTCGAACACTAATTCCTTTATTACATTTATATTATATGTTATTAATATACTTTATCAGAAAGTGTGCGCTTAACCGTTCTATCCTAGTTTCATAGTTTGTTGGAAAAATCAATATAAGGTTGCCTTTCTTGAATTAGCACACTCTCTTCTAAAGTTTATTGGATCGAATATTAAAACTACTATTAAAAGTTATTTTTTACTGAAGAATTATTTATTTACACTCTACTGTCAGATTGTATAAATAACACGGACCGTATTAATTTTTATTTGCTAACTCATAGCAGTAGTTTCAGTTCTTATGTGGTTTAGGTCTATGTTCGTAATTGCAAGTTTCCAAAAATGTAATTTATTGCAGTGAGTAGTTGTCTCTACTATCGTTATTATTATAAAATACACTAGCAAAACTAATAGAATTTGTTATTTAATAACAATTTGAATCGTGCAATGATCGCCAATGAAGGGCAGTTTCGTACAGTTGTGGAATTGGTTTAGGCCGAACTAATTAAAGAAAATTCAGATTCATTCTTTTTAAAATAACCATGAAGACAGATAAGTATAAACTTCTCAATCACTCTAATGGTAATTTTAACTGTGCAATATTTATGGTATTGTTACTTTTGCAACATGTTTTAATATGTATAAATATAATATAATTTGTGTTTTGTTTGATCACTGGTCTTCTGATAAAGTGTTATGGAAACCCGAAAATGATAATTCTTTTTTTTTCATCTGTCTGTGAGCCGTATGAAATGGCTATAAACAAGACAGCAGATTACAATAATCAGCTGTTCGTTTCTTATCTCTGATTGGTGGGAGATCTCGCGATGCCCTGACTGCATTAGCCGATACAAAAGTTGTTTTTATTAAGTATTTTCTTGTGATGCAATTGTGTCTGGAACATTTTTATAGTCTAGTCTGTCTTATCCGATTTAACTTTGTCTTTATTAACTTGTTTATTTCACCCTTACAATTATCATTCAAAGTGGAAGTTTTAGGTAATAACGTAATAAGACCTAAAATAAATAATTGAGGTTAAGATTGTGATTTTTTACTATACATAATGATATCAGAGAGTAAAACCTTTTGTTAATGACTGGTGAAATTAGGAAATGCTATCTTTAATGATATAATTTAAGAAAATTGCAACAAGATTCTCCTAAGAAAGTGCATTTATAAATCATACAATTAAGTAGCCTACTATAAAGTAACTACAAAGGAATTTTGTATTTTCACATTTAAAAATACCATGTTAAAACATTTTTCATTAAACTACATAATTTACTCTTAACTACAACGGTTGTATCTCTGGTAGGTAGAACTAGCGACTAAATTTATACTGAATTAAACTAGTCAATTAGTTTACGGTCTATTGTTGTGATATCATAAGGTTTCTCTACTAGCAAATGAACAAGTTTACATCTTTACTTAAAGTACCTATAAATAACTAGTCGTAAATTGATTAAATTTAGTAGTAGTAAATGTTACAAGTGTAAGCTCTAGCAAAAACGCTACCCCAAAGTATTTCATATTATTAACAATTATTGGTTCAACTACGACTAGAAAATAAACCGATTAGTGGACTACTTTGGACACTAATCGAATACCTCGACTCGTCGGTTAGCCCAACACTAGTGTCCAACCCCTCTTCCTCGTAGCCGAAACTAGTTCAGGCGTGTTTTCGCCCAGAGTGCTCAAAGAAAACGGAGCATAAAGAGAAACATTTCAGTTCCGACTTTCTGCAATAGCCACTCTTCCAAAAATAGTACAAATACACTGATGTAAGGCGTGGCTCCAACAGTGTCTAATCTAGCTCAACTAGCGTTAAGCAACTGAAGACACACTTATGCTTAACCTTCAACTTGTAAATGTAAGTCTGATAGCCCAGACGATTGTGTTTTGTTGTCCCAAAATAACAGAATTTATACTTATGTAAATTAGTGTTTTGGTTCCATTAACAGCCTAAGTTATTTTTTCCTACAAAAATATTTGTATCTCTGGTTATTTTGAAAAATAACGGGTCTTTTTCGTTTAAGGGCCAGCACAAAAGACCCTAGCTTGCCTATTCAAAACTCAGATAACGCGATGCTTCCCCGCTGCGCAGCGCTTTGCGCTGCTTGCTCTTTTAGAAAAAAAATTAACTCGAGCTTGCAAAGTCCAAATCCAGATCAGATCAACTCACCACGCTTTATTGAACAAGAAAAACTAAGTATAACTCACAGAACTAACGCAGGTTTCATTACAGGCAAAAGATAAGCGGCGCGCGTTTATCACTGATAAGATAAGACGAGTTTATATACCTGGACTACTGCCCTACGAACTAATAACACACAAAAAAAAAAAACGATTAAATACACTGTCAGTCAGGTATAGTATGTTTGTAAGGTGCTGGCCCTAAACGAAAAAGACCCAAAATAACCAAGCCACCAAAGTCATTACTTTGAAAAACGTAATCTCATAGACCTCATATATTATGCGTAACTCTTTTACAAAGTGTATGTTTTTCTGGTCTGTTTTTACAGTAAATGCTAATATAGCTGTTTGAAACATGTGGGCTGATGATCTCATTACTGAAATAACAAAAATATGCGTTTGTTGAGACTAAAAGTACAATAAAAACTTATTTAACAAATTCTAGCTATATAATTACTCGGTTTTTCCCTTATTCTGTGTGGATCATTAATACATTACATTGCTTTAATATTCTTTGTAGTATCAATATAAATGTCTTTCTTCATAAAAAAAGTAGGGGCACTGAATGATTTTATTATTTACCGTATTAAAGAAACAGTTTTTGGACAAATTTGGAATAATTTTGCATTTTCACAAATCCCCACGAATCTAAACGTCCTATACATTTGTAATGTTTTTAAATATTAATTAAGCTTTAATTTGGGGTTTTATTAAAGCAACAACATGTCACAGTTGAGAGGTATTGATTATCTTTGTTGCTCCAGGCTTGTACAAGCGTACATTTAAAGTGGTCGTGCTCATTAAGCGTTGACGGATTTCGTTAAGAAAAGTAATTGAATTGTTATGGAAATTGCTAAATAGTTGTTCTCATTTCTATTTTCATAATTATACAGGTTTTCTGTTAATTAACATTTTTACAATTTTCAACAGGCCCCATTTTGTTAATAATAAAGGTTTATTTTGTTTAGTATTCCTCTTACATATGAGGGGTCAGAGGGAAAAAGGGGGAATGTCAATTTTTCAAGTTTTTTAATGTACTATACTGCCATAATGATGAAAGGAAGGTGGTTTTTAGTATTCTGCTTAATAGGAAATAATGGGGATAGTCAATGAGATACAGGCATTTGAAAATACAGGGCAAAAGGAAAAAAGGGGGACTGTCATAGTGATAAGAGGAAAAAAGGGGGAATGTCAATTTTTCAAGTTTTTAATGTACTATACTGCCATAATGATGAAAGGAAGGTGGGTTTTAGTATTCTGCTTAATAGGATATAATGGGGATAGTCAATGAGATAAAGGCATTTGAAAATACAGGACAAAGGTAAAAAAGGGGGACTGTCATAGTGATAAAAGGAAGAAAGGGGGATTGTCAAATATCCAGCATAACAACAGCTGGCACCACTGTTCAATATTGTGTCAGCCGTATTGAGGTCATTTTATCGTGCTGTTTGGGAGTTGTTTGACATATGGGTGAGTTATTAGTGATATTGATGGAAGAAAGTCAATCAGTAAATAGTGATGAAGAAGGCAATGTTCGGTTCATGTGACTGTACTCAGCAGAAGTACGTGCTATTCATAGTGGGCTAAAACACTGCTCTGATGATAGTCCTGAAAAGTTGGAGTGGGAGAAAAAGTTAAAGAAATTGCACACAGATAACAAAGTGCATCCAAAGAAAGCTAACATGTTTTATGTAAGGAAACGGGAATCAAGAGTAAAAAGTCGAGTTCTTTGGTCGCCTACCGAAAATGGAACCCGGCGAAAAAAGGAAAAAAAAAAGAAAAACCGGCAGTAAAATGTGAAACATCTGCAATCCAGTTATATAATAGCTGTAACAATAATATAAGGTTCCTTTTTGCTACTTGAGACTATTTTGAAAGTTATTTTAGTTTTTTTACAATAAGCTATTCTCTTCGTTTAAATAATTTATTTGACATTCCTCCTTTTTTCCTCCTAAAAACAAGAGTTCATGTACTATTTTTAATTTATATAAATATAAAAGATATTTTTATGACTAGGGAGTTATATAAATAGTAGTAGCAAACATTAGAGCAAATCATATTAAAAAACTAAGAAAATATGAACGTATCTGTGGACGTAGCATTAGATTTAGACAGTAAATCTCAATTCCTGAAAAATTTGAAAAATTGACATTCCCCCTTTTCTCCCCTGACCCTTCCATATTACTACATATGTGCGAAGTTTCATATCTGTAACTTTACTAGTTGTAGAGATATTAATTTTTATAACAGAATATAAAATGGCGGCTAGCGGCTAAACGACACATTTCTCGACCTATGTTTATAGGTAACTTTTTGTTTGGATTAATGAGTACTATTACCCACAAAAGTTTTGGACACCCTTTTGTGAACACCCTGTGTACATACCTAATTTATGAAGTTCGGTAAATATTTAGCTAATTGGCTAAACTCTAATTAGTATAAAAATGAAATATCAGGACCGATCTGAGCTGATGTGAACAATTACTGGAATTGTATTGCCTAATTATGTTAAATTTTACAACCAGAGAAACATAATGAGGCTGTCGTATTAAACCACATTTGTGTCGGCTATATTTAGTTATCTATAAATTCTACTCCTTGTAAGAATGCACAAAATAAGTTTTTTTTTAATTTGATTTAGTGTCAGGTAGGCAAAGAAAATTGATTTTGATTATAAGACTACATTTGTTTTGTGACCGAATATCCTGAATGAAGCTCTAGAATTTGTTTGAGGCTTATCAAAATTTTAGACGTATGCTGTGTAGTACAAGGGATATGATTACGGTGTTACTGGAATATAGTAAACGCCAAGATTCTGCCAAGGACAGCTGATAAGCAGCGGCGAGGCTTGCAGAATAGTAGAAACGGCCTTCACATATTTCTGGATGTGCGGGCGTGCATTTCCGGTTCTATTACATAATATCCTTAGTAGTCGAGGTAAATATGTATCTTAATTTGTTTAAGATAATCTAATTTCGGTGATAATTAATACTTTGGCGGTTCAGAGATCTGAAGGTATATTCGAATTCACGAAGACAATGTAAACTTTTTAAAACATGGAATTCCTTGAAAATATCGGAGATATGCAGGTAATGCACAAATGTTTGTTACTTGATTGATGAAGTTTTGGATTTGAAAATGTAATAAGCTATTTTGATCACAATTTAAACATAGAAACGCAAACTATTTTTAGGTATTTTAAATTGTGCTAGAGTAAAATATAAATTGTGCTGAATAAATGTAAGTTGATTTCATATTTTATCTTAAATATAGTGTTCTCAACATGAGAGCATAACAGACATATTTATGGAATAAGAGAAGACCTGCAATAGGTGAGGAGTTTTTAAAAATAAGTAATAGCTGAAGAGAATATTTTAAATACCAGGTTTAATATGTAACATATTATGAGTAATATACAGGGTGGCCATGATCTAGTCTTACATGTGTGTGTGGTGACAACACAACGTAAATGTGACTCAAATACGGAAATTATCAAATACTCCCAGAGAAACATTAGTTTAGTTTTTGTAATAAAACATTATAATTTCGTATAAAGATGTTGTATAACATTTCGGTACATTTCTGGAACTTAATTAATACTATTGTATTCTGGATTAAATGTTGATTAATTATGGATAATTTATGCTGAATCACCATAAATTTAATGTTTAATTAAATCGACTTAAACAAAAAATTAAAAGAAAAAGCTGACATTCTCGCGAAGGAAACAGGATTTTTTCGGACATATGCCATCGTTCAGTGATCCAATAAAAGCAGTAACACTACTTTTTGAGATCTACAATCTGATCTGTTTAGCAGTGTTGCTGTATTTTTTGTATCACTGACAATGGCAAATATCCGGAAAATCTTGTTTGCTTCACAATCCTTCCATCGTCAAAAACAAACTTCAATCAAAGTTTGACATTCTCATTTCTTTGTAAAAAATGCTAGAGACTAGCAAATGTCATAAAAACTGCTTCAAACTCTAAGCTTTCAGAAAATATGATACATCGTTTTATTTATTATCATTTAAGTACAGTTATGAGTTTCATAGTGTAAATTACGATATGATCAGAAATGCTATCCTCGAGAATATATTACTTCTATACGAAGAATTTAATGACGCGACCATATTTAGTTAGAATTCTAAGAAATCAATGACTTCATGTTTCTAAGAAGTTCCCGTAATAAACAACCTTGGGCACATTCTCTGTTCGAGTTTGCGGCCCTAAAACCATTCACACAGCTCTGTAAAGCCTTGGTCCCCGATGTTATCTTGTAACTTGACCTATCTCCCTGGAAATGCCGAGGTGTCGCGGAATGTTGTGTCCTTTAACGCCTGCAGACAACAATGCTGACGTCATAGACGCCGCTCCTCCTGGCGCCAATTTTATGCGCCATCTACGAACCTCTCCTCAGATTATGAGCCAAAATTAGTCCTCTTCGACTCTTGAATCACCAGCGACGTACCCTAGTCTGTGCCTTCTCGGTACAATGATCCACACGTTCTTCTACGGTGTTCTTGCTAGAATAACACTTCCTTTCGCACCGCCCTTTACTTTTTCAATCCAATCATACAATTCTTTGTATGAAATTGGATTGAATCTATTGGAATGAATATGAAATTAAAAACAACCCATCCATTGTTATTGTTTTTAACAATGGATGGGTTGAAAAGGAAACTAGAATTTTCCGGACATTTGCCAACGTTCAGTAATACAAAAAACCGTACGTTTCGAGATCTGCAATCTGATCTCTTCATCAGGTGATTCTGAAAGATTCTAAAAGAAAATTATATATTTCAGTTTTAATATAATTGTTAGTGTTGTGTTTAGTTTTTATTAAGTGCATGTTTTAGAGTTATTGAAGTTAACACAACATGTTGGTTGCTAGTCCTGACTTAAGCGTGTCACAACGTTCTAGTATAATTTGTTTATTTTAACCTAGTTTGTAATTATGTGTTAGGTTAGTTATTTACCTAATCAGATTGCAGATCTCGAAACGTAGTGTTACTTTTTTTTGGCTGAACAATGGCAAAAGTACGGAAAAATCCCGTTTCCACCACAGTCATACAACACCTGTTGCCCGATATTGAAGTATACAGTAAATGATCCAATTCAAATTATAATCAAGAAGTTTTGGAATAATAGGTTTATATTTTATACCTTTAAGGTATTAAGTTAATATATACCTTTTTAAAGTTTTAAAATATTAATTTCTTATTATCTTCATGACGTGAATTCAAAACTATGCTTGAAGAAAGTTAAATTAGAAATTACAGCCATTTAAAATAGGAACTGTAGGCAATATAGTAAAAATGGCTGAATAATTATATAAATGTGAATTTTTGTACTACGTACATGAATTATAGTTTCAGGGAGTAATAAGGATTTTACTGATTATTGATTTCAGGAAACTAAATTTGTAATATAACATAGTTTAAACAGGAACTATTTCTCCAAGAAAATTAACTTTTTTTTAAACAATATTTTATTCCATCGAATTATCTTTCATGTATGTACTGCAAAATGTTCATATACTTATCTTCGACCCTCTTTCTGTGAAGCTAATTATAATATGCTCCTAAATTATGGTTCATATTCCTACCACTTCTAGTGGGAAGTTATAGAAAGCACATTTTTCAACTTTCACTGTGTTGAGGAAGGTCTGGTGCCCAATTTTTTTTAAACATAAAAAATATTAAGACACAACTATAAATGTAGTAATGCAGTTATTCTAACCGCTCTAGACTATCAGCAATATGCTGGATATCTTGAATGTTTTTACTTTGGCAAGCTCATCACCATACGTTGATTAATTTAATTCCTTTTACCTGCTTTACAGCCATAAGGTTTTCACACCTGCAGAAGAGGATAGATTCCAATCCACGAAACGTAGGACTTTTGTCAAACTATTTGAATCCGAGTACTTTTAAATCATCCATCGATGAAGAAACTTCAAACAAAATAAAGGATCCAACGTAGGAAACCCATGCGGTTGGCGCCGTTAACTTAAAATACTTAAATTAATGAATTGAACGTTAAACAGAAATTATACTTGCCTGCGTACTTGTAATTGATTTTTATACTTGGCCAATTAGTGAAAGTTAAAAATTAGAGAAAAAGACATTTTGGTTGATTACCGATTACCTATAGACTTCTCTGTAATAATAAACATAGAACTTTATAGACTCCTGGAAATTCAGGAACCACCTTGTCCAGTGAAAATCTGAGGCCGTGAGAGCTAAGTGATCTATTATTAGTCTGGAGTCCACAACTTCTCTACGAAGGACGCGTCTGTAGAAGGCCGAAGACCTCACACATACTAGCAGCTGCGGCGCGGCGGCCATCTTGTGACCGGTCCTGATCCTGCTACTGCTCGTCCTGCTCCAGTGAAGGACACGAGCGTGCTCTATGCTACCGCCTCGATCCTTCCGTCTTCCTCCACTTCTCAGTAACCGCCGCGCCGGAGTAGATTCTCAGAATCACTTGTGTCTCTGGCCGTTGTCTCGCGGCGTGTTTCGTGAATTTTCGCGTCACATAAGTGACGAGTTTAATGTACACAATGCACTTTTCTATCCGATTGTGATCCACAAATGGCACTGCATTTATTGTTGGGACTGTTACAAAATACTTAATTCATATTTTAATAAATAGGAATATTTTTATTCAAAAGATAGTACGATCGGTAAAATTGTAAGGTTTTACGATCAGCTGTTTGACAATGTAAACAAATGTACGGGTGATCAGTCAGGTTTACCAACCATCCGACTAATAGAACAGAATTTCTTTTCAAATAACAATACAAAAAACGGGTTTTTATTATTTATTTGATGAAAACCAAAAGGAAAGTATAACATATAAGGTTGTGTTTGAAGTAGTACCAAATCTAATTTCATTTAATTAAAGTAAAAATGGGCTATTACATTTAAAACAATTAATTCAAATACTGTTAATTTGTTGGCCTCTGTATTTGCTCTGTATTTATATGTATATATTACTCTGTATGTATATATTACTCTGTATTTGCTGGCCTTAAAAATTACCATTGTAATATTCAAAAACTAAAATAAATTTCATGTGAAAAAATGTACAATATACGAACAACTTTTTGAGCGCAGCGAGTGTGAACGGCGCTACCAATAATTAACTTAACCACACTGATTTGTGAGTCTTGTTATTACGCACAACTTTGTCCGTTAAATATTTGCTGTATGTGTTATGGTTTCCAAGATCTCTTCGGCGCGTATAAAATTTGGAACATTCTGTATATTCCAATTTTGTTGTGTCTGGGTTAAGTTATTAATCTCAGATTCACAGTCCTTAGTATGCTTAAAGCTGAACTATTAAGAAATTTTGCAACCAGGTCTGAATAAAAACAGAAAAAATAAAAAAAATTAACGACAGGTTTTATGACGAGGTTGTATGCAAAAATTTTAAATCAGCAGCTCATTTCATTTTCGAGATCTCGTGTGGACGGATAGATAAACAGAAACTCTGTACAGAAGGACATTTTTACACAATCCCCCACACTTCCGGCAAACAAAGAAGAAATTGTGTCAGTCTACTGAGCGATAGGCTTCTATAACGCCAAGGAAAATTCTATGGAGTGAGACCCACCATTACGTCGAACTTATTGTTGTGTATACAGAAATGAAGCTGCACAAGAAATTTCTAGTTATAGGTCAGCTCGTTCTCATATCGTGTAGACAGATAGACAGACCAGGCGGGCAGGGAGAAATTACATTTTCCAGTCCCTTTAATGATAGGCTTCGATAACGCTCTGCCAATTACAGTTTGAGCATGACATGACACAGTTTTTTTTAATCTTTTGGGATTTGGTAAATTAATATGAAACTACAACTACGTGTTTTATAATAACTTATAAATAGTACTTCTTTAGAAAATTTATTTTATTTATTCGTAAAAAGTCCCTTCTGTAAATAAAATACTTCTATTATAAAGTATTTCTAATACGCTGTAAAACCTTGATAGGGTTCGGTGTTAAGATGACCATACATAATATTTTAAATGTATATACCTCACCGTGGAATGATCAAAACTTTTTCATATTTTCTTCTTTAGAAAAGGTTTTTTAATTCAGTATCGGTGAAAATGTTTAAAAAAAGAAACTAATCCAAGTAAATACAGGTTAAATTGAACGTATTGTATTGTTCAAGTTTATGAGCACTTGCCTTCACATTCAGTTGTTCATATAAATTGCTAGATTCCATCAAAGGTGCTCCAACGCCCAAGGTGTTAAAAAAATCGCCTCAAACGCTTTTTTAGCGCCACTGGGACCGATCATTTACAAGACTGACCACGACGTTGGAACTGCGTATAGTTGGCAAAATCGTATGTCTGAATGTGTATTATGGTACGAATGACCAAATCATTTCAATTTAAATTTTGAGATGATTGTTAAATATGTCAACACGTTTTCGCAATAAACGATTTGACTGTGAAATTTTTGGTATTTCAATCGCCAAGAGACCCCATGCGAAGGAAATTTCATCCAAAGCTGTTTCACTATTTTCATTGTGTGCAATCTCCAAAAACTACTGAAAACTACTACTGCTATAAATTCCAAGAGTAAATAACGTGAAAGCCATCTGTGTCGATTGGTAAATAACTTTCAACTTGGTAATGTAAAGCGAGTGATTAACATTCAAGCTTTGGCTGTTTTCGACAGCCCAACGCAACATTGAATGCGGTATTATGTTGGGATCAATATATTTTAGGATAGGCATCACATATATATTGGAAGCTAATAAAAGTCGGTCCGTGAACATTTCGGCGCGGAGCTTCGCAAATGGTGCCAGAACGTATCGGGGCAACATTACGGTGAGGGGGGATCTATCGCTATTTAAGCCCTTCATCTATCACCACCTTATCGCAAAGCGCGATCTTGCACCATTATAGTCAAACATTGAATCGCCTTTAAAGATCACATTTGTACTTTATGGGTTCAATCAGAGTTTACTTATGAATTGACGGCCATTACATACATGTCCAAGTGAACACGTATTTTAGAGTTATAAAGAACATTAGCTTTTTCACATTTTTTTCCACATTTGCCCGCATTATATTTGAAGTAACATGGGTAACCCCTTCCTCTTAAAATCTACACTAAGCCTTCCTAAGTCTTGGTCTTCGGAAGACATCCTAATTTCCTGATGGATCGTTCCAATCTTATGAGTCAGTGGTTCTGAACTCTCAATTCCGAAATCAAAATCGCTTCTCACCGATTTCTATGAAGTAGCATGGTATCCGTGAGGAATTTATGTTTTTGGTCACTAGATTTTATTAATTTATGTTGGCAGTATTGGGGCTCTCTCTAATCGAAAAAAAGAGTCTTAGAGTCTTAGAGAGCACTGGAAGCATGAACATCTGTGCGAAATCCTGTGTAGTTTTTTTGAGAAATGTTCCTAATTTTAGTTAATTTTACCTGAACTTTTCAAAACTACAGTTCGGAATCTTAAAATTGGATGGCGAAAAGTGTGTTAGTCAGTACTTGTAATTGTAAAATGAATATCTGTGCGAAATCATGTGTTGTTTTGTTGAGAAAATTTCGTAATATTTGCAATTTCACTTCAAGCTACGTTTCCGAATCAAATTGGAGAGCGAAAAGTGTGTTAGTGAGGACTTTTAATTGTAATAACCGTATGTGCGAAGTCCTGAGTTGTTTTGTTGAGAAAATGTCGTGATCTTTGCAATTTTATCTGAAACCTTTTAAAGCTACATTTCGATGTCAAATTGGAGGGCGAAAAGTGTGTTAGTGAGGACTTTTAATTCTATCATGCGAAATTTTATAGTATTTTATTTGATAAATTTCCGATATTTCAGTAATTTATATCAAAACTTAGAAAATCGCTGGGACGAAGAAGCTCTTAATTCAAAACATAGGTATTTCTATGTGTTGTTATAGAGCAAAATTTTTTTTTTTTGGGGGGTGTGGGGGTGGGAGGGGGGGGGGTAGTTATAGAGCAAATGCAATATAATGTGATAAATTGACGTCATTCTCATATTTTCTGAGATATCGGGAAGTTCTAACTTAAAACTCCAGGCAGCCGAAAGTGTTAAGATGGGCAGTAAATATAGTTGTTGCTCAATATTTCTAGCACAATACGAATTTATCGAGGCATGTGTGGTAACCTTGACAGTATGGCTATTTTATTATGTATTAAAATATGTTTTCCCTGCTATAAAACGTGTTATTTATAACACATGGAGCAAAAGTGTGTTTTTGACGCTTAACGACATTCCGACCTCGGATTCGCTTCTTTAATTACTTGTAAGAAATTACAGGAGACAGGTTTAATGACTTGGAATATGTAATAAATGGTCATTTACCAAGTTATTCAATAATTTATACTTTGCCAACATACTATCTGAAATTTTTTTAATCAAATCAAATCAAATCTTTAATTGCTCGCAACAATTTCTTCACATTGTATGGCAAACGTCATAATTATTTCTAACTTTTAAACTCTCATACCACACAACTACCACATTCAAACTTACATATATACATAATTTTCATACATTCCAGTCTCATTCATCCTTCGCCAATTTCAACCCACTTACAGCGCTGGAGTCAGTTATCGAATTGGGCGGTCTCCCAGTTAAACGCCAGAAACTCGTCAACGCTGTAGAATGCCTTAGACACCAGAAAACGCTTAAGACGAGCTTTTGACGCCTTGGGCGTTTGGGCGTTTTTCATAGAATTTGGCAATCTGTTGATGAAGTGAACACCTGCCTGCGAAGGCAAGTGCTCATAAACTACCGTTCTGTGTCTTCCAGTTCGGTAGTTATCTCTGCCTCTAGTCTCATACCCGTGTATGTCACGTCCCCTGGTAAGGGCACATTTAGACAAACAGAATACTCATTTTAGACTTGTTTTAGGGTAACAGTTCAAGATTTTTGGGAAGTAAACATAATAAATTGTTAACAGCATCATGATTAGTCGTTTCCTTGAAGATACTGCAATAAATAACGGGAAGTTGAAGGTAGACAAGGGTATCTCTTTCTCTCTAACCTCGGAAGGACAAATCAGTTTCAGATGTCCTCCACAAATAATAAAAACACATACAAATTATTTGGATTAACATTTATAGTAAGTCATGCATAAAAGGTTTCTAGATGTTTATCTGTCATATCATCAGATTCATTCTTTTAGGTTATGCTGATACTGGATCTGTGCAATTTCATAGTAAGACAGCTGATTAGGACTAACTAAAATTCCGCTGTGCCTTGCAGAACTGACGAGCTTAACAAACCCAATCTATAGTTTCAATCGTTTTGATAATCTTTAATTTATATAAATACCGATATGATCATTTGTTTTTCATGATTACGTTTTTTAATTCAATCATGATCTTGATTCATTTCAGTAACGAATAATTTCTACTTTAGCTTTTTATAAGAGTGTTTATTATTGGCAAGGTAGGATTACGCGACGCCAATGTCGCTTAGCAGAATTCGCTGAGGTTGAATGCAAAATGACTGCTAGATGAGCTTAACTCAATCTAGAGTGTTAATAGCTTAGTTAATCTTTAATTTAGATAGATACGGATGTGATCATTTGTTTTTAATGATAACGTCTTTTTTTCTAACGCAATCTCGATTAATTTCAGTAACTAGTGATTTCTTCTTCATCTTATTATATAATTGTTTATTAATTGACAAGGTAAGAATACGTCAGACCATGTGCCGCATAATAGGCTTCACTTAGGCTGCATGCAAAATTTCAAGTTAAAGCTCATTTCATTCTAATTTTACATGTGATGGTATGTCTATCTTCAGGTGTCTAAACCTGAATCGTAGGTCTAAGAAGACACATCAGTAAACAATTAATTATAAATGGCGTACACCACCATAAAACATCTCATTTTTCAATCCAACATGTGCTGTGTCGAGACCTTTTGTTCATGCCTGTCTTGAAGTAAGCAGATACCATGCATCGAAACTTTTTATTTATTTTGTTGTAACATTTATTTATGACAACTGGTCGATATTGTCAATATCGAATTTGAAGCTAAGAGAAATTTTTTATCTTCTATGTTACATTAGTTAAATTTGACTGTTTTTACAATATTCGTAGAACGCTGATTCAGTTGACTTTCTATTTACAAAATCATCTACATTGAGTCAATGGAATTTAAGTATTACTTAACAAACACATATACCTACTTTGATAACATGAAATACACAATAATTTCTTGAATTTTTTAAAGAGCGGAAAAAACGTCAAGTTAACACAAGGGAAGGAAAATTCTTATCTAAGTCATTATCTTCAAACATTGAAAGAAATTCTTGTTTATTCTTCTAATTTGGCGATAACTACCCACAAGCAGGCGGCGAGCTGGCTACCGTTACTCCTTCAATGGCCGCCACGAAAATTGCCTCCAGTGCCAATACTGAAGCAGACGTGACCAGAAATAAAATATTCTGAATCACTTTTTGTGGAGGAGGAGTTTATTTACTTGGGGCAATATTTGCTACAAAACCTGCCACTGCCAAGAGTGAAATGTACCCTCGTTTCTCACTTTCAATCTAATCTATACTATTATATAAAATCTAATGGTGTCTGTGTGGTCGTGCGCGCGTGTTACTCAATCACGTAATCACTGCTGTATCGATTGCACTGAAATTTTACAAGGACCTATATTTTTGACCCTATATAGACGTATTATTATTTCCAAAATTCATTCGAGCTACATCCCACTAGTTTCTATAATTTCGAAGAACATCAGTGACTACACTTTAGCGCAAAGTAAGGAAATATCCAGATAAGAAAATTAAAGGTTTTAGTAAAAATATACTTTTAACTGTACATTTTGGCAAATATTAAATACGCAATTTTTGGTCAGTACTGTAATTCAACTGTGTGAAGTTGGCAGCACACGTTAACCATAATACGCCAAGAACTCGTGGCATCGTTTGTTTAGCGTTTGTTTAGCTATTTTTGACATTTTGTTTGGCATTAACGTTCGAAATAAAAAAAAAAAACAAAGTGGGAGCCTAGCTTCACACCAATTACGTAGTCTACAACAGTGCTTGCGGTATATATTCTAAAAATATATAAAAAAACCTTTTTTTTGTCACCTTTTGATTAGCCACGCATTCCTTTTGTGTAGTGTTGGCTGACAACAATTTGCTGTCCCTCCGGAAGCAGCGCAAAGGTCCTTTAAAGACTACAGCCAGGTAGTAAGATCCTACCTTGTAAGCTCTCAGCTTCTTGTACTAAGAGAACAGAAGAATCTTCTTTGGACAGTACTTATTAACTGACAATAACATAATAATCTGTTTGTCTTATTTAATTTGTTGACCTTTTCTGTCGAATTCTTAACAAATATGAGGCAAAACATCAGTGACCATTCCTGGGTCAGGTGAAATTTGAATTGCCTTTCCTTTCTTCTCAATTACACGTGAATTTCCGGTAGTAGCTCGTGATCACCCTTTAGCAAGTCTTGATAATCTTTATTCTGCATTATCTTATATCCTTCCAGGAAACTGTCTAAAGATCTTTAGAAGGTTTTGCTGGATATAAAAAGAACTGCATTCAGTGGTACAGTCCTATAGCATAAAATTTGTTGATTAGTGATTATGCTACTGTACTTCCATGAGGTTGTAGGTGAAGACGCTAAATACAGTACCAGTAATGGTTTTGTTATTATTATAGTATGTCAAGTTATTTATTATTAAGTTGTATTATTATTTAGAAAGGTGACACATTGCACGTGATATATTTGTTCTTAAACTAATGAAGCCAAACCCTTGCTATAATAAAGATAAAGAGACCGTTTGTACAAAGGAGACCAGATCACAAGCTGCACGGCTGGGGAGTAAAGTATAGACCGTGACCGTATAACCCGGACTTTACTACGAGCTTTGCAGCCAGTCTGGAGCAATAGAGCTGCTGTAAATTTACTGCTGCACCAGCGAAGGTGCAATGATATGGTTTAAAAGTCACTACACCTTTGTTATCTGATATTACTGGACTCGTAACTAATATGGTTGTGTTTGCTGCGAAATTCCAGAGTCCGATGGTAATTTAACGAGAGGGCGATCTGGAGACTTTACTTTTCTTGGTCCGTGGATTCTTTCTAGTAATGTGAAATATAAACTAGACTACACATGGCACCAACATTCATTCTATACGTACTTCCTTTAATAGAAATGATAAACTTTACATCAGAATTCGAGCAAAGAAGTTATGCGAATTTCGAGATCAAACACTCATATTCCTAAACTAAACATTTTGTTTTTTGTTTCTAATTAATTGTAGCACCGAAACGTGCGCCAAAAACCTTATTCACATGTGTAGAATTTGCATTTCAAGCACCGAAACGTGCGCCAAAAACCTTATTCACATGTGTAGAATTTGCATTTCAAGCACCGAAACGTGCGCCAAAAACCTTATTCACATGTGTAGAATTTGCATTTCAAGCACCGAAACGTGCGCCAAAAACCTTATTCACATGTGTAGAATTTGCATTTCAAGCACCGAAACGTGCGCCAAAAACCTTATTCACATGTGTAGAATTTGCATTTCAAGCACCGAAACGTGCGCCAAAAACCTTATTCACATGTGTAGAATTTGCATTTCAAGCACCGAAACGTGCGCCAAAAACCTTATTCACATGTGTAGAATTTGCATTTCAAGCACCGAAACGTGCGCCAAAAACCTTATTCACATGTGTAGAATTTGCATTTCAAGCACCGAAACGTGCGCCAAAAACCTTATTCACATAATGTGTAGAATTTGCATTTCAAGCACCGAAACGTGCGCCAAAAACCTTATTCACATGTGTAGAATTTGCATTTCAAGCACCGAAACGTGCGCCAAAAACCTTATTCACATGTGTAGAATTTGCATTTCAAGCACCGAAACGTGCGCCAAAAACCTTATTCACATGTGTAGAATTTGCATTTCAAGCACCGAAACGTGTATATAGTGCCAAAATATACCGAAAGTTTTATCCGCGTGTATATTTACATTTTATGTGACATTCTACTATTATTCTTCCTTCTACGATACCATTGGAACCGTTTACTGCTTTTAATTGGTAAAATATTCGTTATGATAGCTGTTAAGAAAAGTCGTTTTTTTAACAATCCGTTTTTGTTTTTAAAGTCATAAATACAGTCTATTTAGAAAACGTATTAAAAATGTTTAACTTGACTCTTGACCGCAGCATTTACCAAATCTGTTTACAAATTGGTGTGTGGTATTTTTTATACATCGTCTGTTCACGCCCGTGGTTGTTTTGAAGAAGTAGGCCTACCAATGTGGGAGAAAACAAACGAAGTAAACAAACGAGAACACAATGGAAGGTGTGTATAGTTCGGCCTTCTGACCTCCGGGTTATTTATGAGAGGGAACTCCATTCTTTATCGTATGTAGCAAGGCTGTATTGTTATATACGGAACGCAAAGTGGTGGTGAACTGATGGTGGATTTGAATTCATAAAATGTTAGGAATGTGAAATTCTCTTTCGATCAGTGTACTTTTAAAACACAATGACTACTTACTTTCAATATTACTTATGAAAAAATGGACTTGGTATTTTTAACCTACATCTAAAAGCGCAATAGAAAGAGCCATGTTAAGTAAAACAATTGTAGCATTTAAAACTTCAGAGTAAAAATTAAAAATAAAACATGAAGACAAATTAAAACAGCAAATTTATCATATATAAGTTGTTTATGAATAGTTTATAGATAAGTAGAACAGATTAATAAATCGGAAAGTGCATTTATTGTTTAATGTAGGTAAATACAGTGATGTGGTATATCCAAAAATTTGAAAAATATGCGTCTAAAGTAAGCCTAACCAAGTTATTCTCAACTGCTAATTTAACATAAAAACACATAACGTAGCTACGGTAGGAAGGGTTGATTCAATTGAATTTCGAGTTTAACTTCAGTTCACATTCCTTTTATTGCAGCCTCTGGTATCTGACGCTGTCTCAGACTTTACTCCTGAAATATAGAGACATGTTCGTCATAAGAGATCCAAAGAAAGTCGCCGACAAAGAAGCTCAAAACGAACCTTTACATCGTTTCGATAACAGAGACACCTATAAATAGGTGAAGGGACAGTCTCATTGTATCATCACTGATTTGTACTTGATGTGATACAGTTTTGGTGGTTTCTCCTAAATCCTGGTTGAAGCAACAAAAAATTAAAATTGATTATTTGGAAAAAGTTCTGTCATTAAAGATTTGCTACAAACTTTATAAAGTATATTTTGAGAAATGTGCTTAAATTACGTCAGTGATTTTGAATTTCAAAAATATAATTTTAATTAGTGATGTTTAATACGTCATTTGATCTCAATTCGGTATTATGGTTATGATACATGCATGAATAAAACACATTACAAGTTATAAGAGACCAGAAAATTAAGTTTATAATCGTGTTAATAGTTGAATGTTTGATTTTATGTAATAGTAGGCCTAATATTGATGTTTACTAATGAGATTTAAATTAAACAGCAAATTAAACGTTTTGTCTTATTTGTTTTACTGTCTTTGTTTTAGGTGAGATTGCTGCCTGATTAAGTGTGTTTGTGAGTTTTCTTTTCTTACCTTAAAAATAGATCTTAAGATACTTAAGGAAGTGTTCGCTGCGTCAGTGTTTGAAGTAACCCATTGGAGGCAGACTCTCCAGTTGGATACCTGCCATCTTTAAAATTTCAGAAAAACATCAATACCAGAACCACAAAGTCCAGCTTTAATATAATATTCCATTTCGAGAGGAGTCTGGCAAGGAAAATACTGGAAATGACCACAAACCTATAAATGGATATGGTGTTATGGTTGCATTGACCTTATTGCATGAGTAAATACATTTCAACGTACACGAGATCATTATACAAAACAACTGTTATTTGTATCTGTTATTGAAAAGATCAATTTCAAATATAAGTGTTAACGTTGCTTAATATTCTTAAGCATATTATGAGAATTTTGAACACTTAAAAGTTTTCCGAAATGTAGTAATCCTACCATAATGGGAAAGATTACGATTACTGAAGCTGCCATGAACGAGGAGATGCCAGAGTAGCAAATCTTCGCTCTCATTTCGCTTTAGCAAATATTTTTCCATTGCTCTTGCTGGTTGCGAAAGATTTCTAGTCACAATTATTTTTTTATTTAGGCAATCCTGAAAAAATACAATACGAAGAACTTCAAATGAACGCAACCAGGAAGGTGAAATTTAGACGAATTGCAGCTTTAGAACACTTAAGTGTACTTAGGCGAGAGTGCGTGTAATTGTTAACGATACCGATCGTTTTCCGTATGCAAAAACTATCTATGATAACTTAATAGCTGCCTTGAATTTTGTATTATTCACGTGCAAAATCTTTTATAGAAATATACCATTATATGAGTAGCGAGTTTAAAAACCAATCCTTTATTTTCGCATATGTTGAGTTTAGCTCCACTTCAACTGCCACTCATTGCAGCATCTGAAATATATTAACCATTTTCACTATGTGATGTGCAACCTTTTAAACACATTTTACTCTAAGTTAATTCACTGAAAATTTTAATCAAAGGAGGGTAATAGTTTCTTTAATAATATTTTTATTTTAGCATGTTTTCTAGGCTAGTGATATTTTGATAACATTTAAATACAAGTTTAAACTGGTAAGAATTAAATTCGGTCTTGTGAACTTTTTTGCATCCCAATATGAGACAAAAAAGCTTTTGTAAAGGTGTAGTAGTATTGATTGTGAATCCACATAATCCGTTATACATGAAAACAATACCAGCTTGGCAATTAGCTTGAATATTGAATTTACTCGTTTATTGAGTCAGATAACATACAAGGTGTATTAGATAGAAATATGCTTAAGAATGGAGTGAAGCTATAAAATAGTTTTTACCTGATGTACAGTTTATGTACAGAGTGACTTGCTGACTTAATTTAGGTTCATCAAGGACCTCCTGAAGACTGTAGAAAGCCTTTACGACTAATTAGGCCCTCAAGTAGAACTTGAACTTTTATATGCAGTATAAGTAAGTTAAACAACTTTGGTCCAAAGTAAAATATTGAGTTTTTAAACAGAGTTAATCTAAATGTTTCTACAATTATATGTGTTTTGTATCTACTGTGACAATTAATTGTAAGCAGGAAAATCTGGAAACTGAAAATCTGTCTTTATGTTTGTAAACAAATATTACTGTATGATAAAATAAGAGACTAACTATGCTCCCTACAACTGTACCGCTACCCCAGGCCTCTGACGACTCCCAAAACTCTCTTTGTCGGAAGAAAATTCTAATAAACAATGCAGTATTGCAATAGCTCCAGGATTCAAAGCAATATCTAAGCCTCTATTCGAATAAGCCAAGATAACCAGTTTAAAAACTTCTTTTGATGAAAATGAAGAAAGGCACCTCAGAGCAAAAGTAGCTGAATTAAACTGTTTACCCAATTTGGTTATGTGAAAGTCCCTTGTTAGGTTAGAATGACTTCACAAATTTCAGTTTAAGTTTCGTGTTAGATGGCTCGGTCTGTAACATACGATGTCGGCAGGATGCCCCATTCTCCTATCCTTA
Organism: Homalodisca vitripennis; assembly: GCF_021130785.1. Lineage (NCBI taxonomy): Eukaryota > Metazoa > Arthropoda > Insecta > Hemiptera > Cicadellidae > Homalodisca > Homalodisca vitripennis. The sequence goes on from NC_060210.1 coordinate 9,566,263, forward strand.
CCCTTCGTGAACATTTTGTCCATCCGGACATTATAGATTTAAGTTCAATTATAGATTTTCCTCAGCTTTATGAGTCAAGTGAATGAAAACAACAAAATTATACCACATATTGACAAAACCTGTTGTTTAAAAATAGTATTAGAGTTGTGAAGTAGTCCTGGATAACCTCAATAAAATAGCATTTCTTAATATAAATTAAAGTGTAGACGGTTGAACGTTAAAGTTTGTCTTAACACAGGGTATTCATAGATTTGTTTGAATAATCTATGTTAAGATATGTTTTAACTACATCTTTCATAAAATATTCAGTGCTTACGCGTTTAATAGTTTTATACCTTCCAACTCTTCTTGAAGGACGTCAGCACAATATTTATATCATGAAACTCATTTTACACTGATGGGAATTCCAGAGCACGCTTGAACTCATTATTATAACATGACCACGGGGGATAGATTTGAATAATATATTTGTGATGGTTTCTGCAATACACTACGTGAGGAGTTCTATAATATAGGCAAACCTTTCTTGAGGCCAAAGTGGCACTGGAGTTTTCCAGTCACGTCCGATGGAGTATTGACACCGGAGGTCTGGAGTCTCCAGCCTCTGCTGGAATATCGGCCACCAGCTGTGCCATCGTGCGTGTACTGCCGCAATGGAATCGCGCAGCGGATTTCTTGCCAATAAGGACCTTGGTTTTGTATTATTACTAGTCCTCCGTATGGCTAAGATTATAAAAGAGGGTGCATCTTACATATTAAAAATAATTGTAAATGACACTTGTTTGATGACGAAAAGTCGAATAGACGAAAAAGTAAAAGATGTATTGTATAAAGTTATGTTAAAAAACTGTACTAAAAAAAACAAAAAATGACAACTATGCATTTAAAATATACATTTGCATTCTGTATTTACTTACAATAATTAATTAGAATTGGTCCTTTACTGAGAATTTAAAAATTAAAAAAATCAGCTTTGTCATCCTCAGGAGTTTTAAATGTGGTATACACAGTATAAAAATACTTTTATGTACAAAACTAAATTTTATGTCCAGCCTCATCGTTGGACTAATAACTTTTCTCTATTAACTAATAATATGTCTAGTCTTTGACGATACTTAAGTTGATAAAGCTAAAATAATGATTTTCAATTTTGCGATTGTTACGATTTACTGTAGTGTTTTATGGCGATTATAATATACTTTAGAAAATCTTCCTTAGCGGATGTTCAAAACGTGACCGACGTTTTAAATGCCAATACACGGTGCCGGTTTCATCCTTACTGGTATGTGGGCTATGGCTTAATTGTAGCTTACCGAGACGTATGTTTGCTGTCCGCTTGTTGCTGGCATTCAGACAAGGTGGTTCTTGTAATAGTATCCCAGGGTATGCTTTTTAAAACTGTAGAAAAAGTTGAATGGATAGCAGGGCGGTGAATGTATATTTTGGAATCTCTTAAGAAATGGGTATAAGTTTTTAATTCCCTAAAATTTTTAAAAAGCTTTGTGTGAGAATTTGGAATATATATTTGTGTATTATTCCTACAGCTATTATCTCGAATGTCCCTTTAGCGTTACATTATTATCAATCAAATTACAACGTAGGGGAAATCGTTAACGTTGTCAACATGAGAGTCTTGGATTTGTTGTGTTCTGAAAGAAATAAATTGGACCTACGCTTTTTATGACAATATTGTTATTCCTTCTGTTATTTCGAAACAACTGTTTGAAAGGAATTTTCTTATTGTGGTCGTAAATTACTGCTTGTGCCCACAATCTTGTTGGCGATATTCACCAAAGAATGGTTAGCTTGACAATAAATAACGTATGGCGACGCCCTAAACCAGCACGCGAAGCCGCAACTGTTTATCGATCTAATAAGGAGAACTGATATATTGCATCGGGTAACTTACGGAACCGTAATTTGTTGTGTTGTCAAAGCTGTCACCACAGTAACAGAAACCTACTACTATTTGTGTCTGTGTGAGTATCGTGGGGACATAAATTTCGACGTAAAGTGAAGTAGTCTTACTTACCAGGCGAAGTTAGGGCTAAGAAGCCTTCTCTAACACTTGACCTGAAGACCAAAGGCTTAAAGGTGACTTCCGAACCACCACCAACGGCAGGCGAGCTGCTTGCAAGGACAGGATCGCTCAGCGGTGACCCATCCAAGCAGCAGTCACGCTCGACGTTGCTCGATCCGGTTATCTGGCGATAACCGTTGTACCCGCTACACTACGCCATTGTAGTATTAAGAGAAAACTGCGACACGTTAAAGAACTTTTTATTGACCTCGTGTTATATAATTTCGTGTTAAAAACATTACTTCCAAACCGAGGAATAAGTCATTATTCTTTAGTATCGAATGATTGGGAAGCGTTTGGAAGTTCCCACGATCTGACTACTAGATATATTATAATACTGTAATTTATTACAGGGAGTAAGCAAATCACGTGTGCGTGCAGTTCCTGCCGAACCAGGAACTCCCGAGTGCAGTTCCTAGCCCGGGTGATAATTGTCAGTTCTTTATCACTGTATTGGACAACACCACTGATCCTGCAGGTTCATACTTTTCATCAACACCTGTTGTGTTTGGGAGGATTGAAAAGTTCACTGTTGTCAAAACTGTTCTGTCCTACTTTTTGCTGGATGTCATTCCTGGATCGTAAGTCAGACGTGGTAAAAGTACGCCACAAACGTGTCACGTAACAGGCTTCGTTGAGATTGCAACAGTCAATAGTCTCTGATTGTCCTGATTTAGCTCTGTACACCCATTTAAATCAGAAAAGAGAAATTTGTTGGAAAATGAGTAACAGACTTCAGTGAATGCCAGGGAAGGAAATTCCATGATCGAACCACTATTTGAATGTTGAATTTAGCTCCAGTTCACCTTCCTTCCGTCTGTCTCAGATCTTGACACCTTAAATCTAGAGTCATGATTGTCTAAAGAGAACAAAAGAAAGTCGGGGACTTTTTGAGAAGAAGCTCAAACCTAACCTTGACATCGTGTGGATATCAGATACATCTATAAATAGATGTAGTGGCAGTCTCATTGTCTCATTAAGTGCACAACTGAGTGCACTAAGATGTTTCTGACACCATCTCTAAGCACGGTGGAGCAGTCGAGTCCTCCACTCATAACGAAGCTATAGTAGAAAAGGTTAATTTAACGAGAATGTTGAATTTAGCTCCAGTTCACCTTCCTTTCATTGCAGCGTCTGGTGCCTGACGTGTTCACTTGCAATATCATAGAAAATATTCTTGTCTATTTGGAAAAGAATGTTGACGCAAATTTTCAAAATAAAACCTTTCTCGGGGTATCTTGCCACATGGTATATTCACACATTTCTTTTCATTAAAACAGTAGTTGTCATAGCATTCTTTAGATAACAAAAGTTCCAGTTAGCTAGAGAGAGTACTGCAACTCAAGAGTGCACTGGAATCAAATCTTACCATCAACTATTAATGATGATTTTCCATTCAATTTTCCTTTTTACTGTATGGATTGTACACAAAACAATAGTCATGCAAATGTCTTGACATAGGTCAACGTCTGTTAATATGTTACACATTAAAATATGATACGGTTGTAAAGAGTTTACAAATATTTACACTGCAATTAATATTGTAAAGATATTCGCTAACGCTCAGCGTAAATTATGAAGTTACCCGAAATATCGTTAAACTCTGTGGTTTCTTTATAGAGATAAAGTTTTGTTCAAAATTTCATGTCTATATTGTTTCATGGTCGTTTTTGAGTAAACGTTTAGTCAGATTAAAATGAAAACCTTCCAGCTCCTCAAATGATAGACTTCGCTGACGCTAAACCAAAGAACTATTTTGTACTCTATAAAATCCTTTGTTTATTTCCATAACCATCAAAGAATACAACAGCCTCAATACAAACATTAAACGTCTAGGCAGTGCAAAGAATATAGACGAGAAGTTTGAGAATAACATTTATAAACCAGCATTGTATTTATTACTTATATATAATAATACGATATTATAACATATAGTGTGACAAACCTTCATGGTGGTGAGGTATAATACTCGCCGGAAAGGTGAGAACAGAATATTTATTCCGATACAACTCTCTATTTATTAGACCATTTATGTAGAATTGGAAACAAACGAATTTAAGTTTTGGCTATATTTCTAGGGTCCTTAGTATTCAAAGCCAAATTCAAACTATTTGTTATTCAAGGCTAACCTGGAAACTCTCCCAAACCTTCGTCAAAGACTGTGGACAGGAATACCATATACTTACCTTAGCAATTCCAAATATTAAATCTGGTAGTTGTAGGATCACGGATTGCATCTCAAGTTCAACGATAGACAAGAATTTACAATCAGTTTGCCTGCTGTCCTAGATCGATATTAATCAGTCCTTGTTAAACTTTCTCTCTCTCCCACCGTGCGTTACATAACATTCCGGATCCTACGCTTTGTTTCCTCTTGACCTGTTGGAGAAGATTTCAGTTAGTAGAGATTACACTTATTCAATTCTTTAGGCACACATTATTGAACGGTTGGTCAACCTGAAGTCTATATTATGTATGTAAATTGAACTTCAAAAATAACATATATAGAATTATTTACTTAATAAATCTTCCTTCTTGATAGACACCCGTAAAACCGGTTAGTTATATTATTGGATCCGAGCAGATCACATATTGTGTTCATTTGATGATTGGGCCACACTAGGAATATAATTTTCTTATTTAAAACTCTATTATGAATTATAAATTACTAGCAGTTACCCACGTCTTCGCGCGCAATTGCTTATGTTTAGCACCTGTATGAGCACTTCTGGTTCTAGTGAATTATATTTCCGGCGCCAATGTTACATGATCGACACCTTAGAATTTTTTTGCCTCTTTCCCGATCAAGAAAATATGTATACATACACAGCTTTGAGAAGCCTACTATTGTCAGAAGACAACAAATTTATGTTTGATAACAGTCTTTATATGGAAACCAAAAGTTAGACTACATTGTCTCTTATCTGCACTGCTATCAGTTACCTGCTGCTTTGCTCGCATTTTAGTAGGCGTTGCACGTGTATGACCAATGCTGGTTTTAGTGAAATATATTTTCGACGGCTGTGTTGAGTTTGCAATGTTTCCCGACCAAGAAAATATACATCACAGATTACAGAAGCCTACTTCTGTCAAAAGTGATCTAAGACGGATTTTATACCGTCTTAAAATGTATGCAAAACCAGATAATAACTAATAGCTAATAACTCATTTTCTTTTAGATCTAATACGTAATATTTTAAAAAAATGTAAAGTCGAAGTATATTAATAATAACACTACGCGTTTGTCTCTTTATAAAATTATTGTTATTAGTTTAGAACATTTAGAGCTGGAATTTGTACATTAGTCCAAAAGCACAGTCCAGTGATTTTTCATGTAGCATAGATCTTGCCGACTGCTTCAAAGATGTAAAAAAAATTAAAAAATTAAAATATTAAACAAAGTTTACACAGAGAAATAGATTAATTAGACATGCTATTTTAATTAATATTCACAATCTGGGAGACCAATATAGAATTTTGCACTATTTAAATACCAGTGAGGCGTAGCCCGAAGAGTTTTTTGAAATAAGAATAAGCCTATATTCATCCTTGGGACCGTATGAACGTACATGTACACTTTCAATACAATCGGTTGAATAGTTTATGCGTGGAAATAAAACAAACAAAGATATTTTCGCATTTATAATCATGCAAATGTTTTTTTATGACATGATTTTTTTTATAAAATTGGATATAAATCCCTTGTCGTACAAATACCAATTACTACGATTCCTTTTGTTCTTCTAGAATTACAGCTTTACAACTCCTTTACAATTTTCTTTCTGTTCAAGCTACTAACTGCTTAACATTATACAATACTCTAATGTGGAGATTAATGTTTAAGTAAATTTAGAGTAAATGTAAAAACGCCTACAAACCCTACATTAAAGTCTCTGTTATACAGGGTATCCCGTATCTCTCTGGACAAAGGTATATCACGTTATTGCTCAGGTCAAGACAAACATCACCATATGAACATAGGCCTACGATGCTTAGTTTCCCACCTGTCTGTTTGTATGCGTTTTTTATAAAAAAAGTAATAAATTAAATAATACCCAGTTTTGCTCAATTGTTTATGATAACAAGGCCAGGTACTGAAAAATATTTCATGACAGTATCTTTGGTATTTTCAAAATGTCGGCCATTAAATCTTTTATACTTTAAATATCTTATGAACCTTCAATGTTTCTCAATGATTGCAGCAATAACAACTTTTAGAGGATTTCTTCACAAATCTAATGACACCAAGTTCATTTAAATCGAATAACAAATAGCTGTTTTATTTTTTTTTAGAATTTGCGAACATATTGTTCAAGTTGTAGCAGTGGGATCCTAAATTTAAAGTAAATTTGGTAGTTGTGGGTGGGATTGGCGATGACCGAGCGATTTAATACGACGGACCTTGGATCTGAGTTAGGGATAGCGTAAGTTCAAATACTCTCTGTGAACGTAGCACTTTATAACTACCATCGGCATTGTACTGTATCGGCTCTCTTTCATGTTTGGTTGATTATGTCTTCGCACAAGCCGGGGACAGGCAGAATAAGGCTTAAAGGGCCTCTCCTTAAAAAAACAAAAACTAATAAAAACTCTTAAGTAGTATTTGTGTGATACTCTGAGTGACCAGCGAACTGGAAAATCAGATTCAGATCTCAACCATCGAGTCTCGCCCACATCCAGCTCAGACCCAATTATATCAAGTTCTTGGTAATGGGCATAGATCATTGTAATTGGTACAATTTGTATAAATGAAAATATCAGTATCCTCTTAACGCAATGAAGCTGATAAAGAGTAATTAATAATTGCTATATACATATATTACAGTAAATTAATTAAGGTGAAATAGCTTTACATTTTGATAATGTTTAATTAAACTATAGTATTTAATCTAACTGCTCCAAAGAAGAAGCTTTTTACTTCACTTTGTTCTCTTAAGACAAGAAGGACCCAGACATTGCACGGAGTCCTATACGGACCTTTGCGCTGTTTCCGTAGTGACAGGATATTACGGATGGGTGAGATTGGGCAGTAGGGGACGCCTCGTGTCGAGATCCATGAGGAAGAATTTAGGACACTAATCTCAAGTCTCTATAATTTCCTTTCAGAAGAAGAGAGCCAGATCTAAAGCAGCCTTTCCAGTCAAAGCAGGCAGGGGGCACACCCTTATGTCTAGGCTAGCAAGAACCTTTGACACTTAAGGAAAGACTCCATCAACTCCAACAGTCATCTCTCGCAGTAGACTAGACCTATCGAATTACCCTTGCATCCCAGTATCTTGTCATTTTCGATTAGTGATGTGCCGCCTCTGGACATCCATAAGGTTGTCCAGATTTAAGTGACACATCGAATTTGCTGTGCCCAGTGTGGGTTTAACTGGAAGGTATTAACCAGCCAAAAGTTTTATATTTCACTTCTAAGTTCTCAAGTTTTAAGCCAATTTAAATGTATACTAATTCTATTTTACGTTTAATTTTATTACTCGTATATAATGTACCTCTCAATGTGTACATTTATGTATTATGTGTGGGATTTAGCTATTTTTATTTGACTTGTACCTAATTCTTACTCGATATCTTTTTGGATAACTAGTACAATTGTTTCTGAAAATTAGATGAGGAACAAAAAGATGAAGTTTGGAAGTGTTAAAGATTTTAGATTGTCTGGTCATAATTTTTTGCGTGATAAAGAAAGCTTGTTTCTTCGTGACAGAGGTCAGAAGCTTTGTACTGGCTCTGGCTTTACAATGTTGTAAAGATCGGAGTCACTAAACTATACGATAAGAGCTTGCTATATACCCACGACCTTAATGCAGTCTTAACGTTAAAGTGGGTTACTATAAAGTTACAGGTATATTAAATTCACATTACAATAATGCATTTTTTAGAGCGTGAACACATAATTGAAAGAAATGGGCATAAGATAAAGGTATGGAGGAAAGAAATGTGAGGTTACTAACTGTAGTATTATCAAGTAGACATGTCACTGAACGTTCAGTAGTCGCCTTGTACGAACGCATTTCCACACTCACGAGCGCAGAGGGTAGGGGTCAACCCGACACCTGCAGTTTTTATAACATCTTATATTCAAGACTAAGCAATATTCTGTGACAATATCAGTTTATTATACGTTGTTTGGTATCATTTTTGTTGCTATGTAGTTTCCTACTAATCACTTTAGGATAAAATTAGTAATTAATTATAAAACTCTGGGTTTGATTGTGGAAGTGAGCTAGATAACTAATAGGGTGTTCTGTGGTCATTGTCTTTAATCTAGTGAAGGAAGCCATATTCTTAGAACAGCCTTTAATTTCGTTAGATGACGAAACGAGAAGACAAAAGATACCAAAAGCTTTGCACTAAGATATTCCAGATTCGGTTAAAAGTGATCATTCATTACGGAATTACTTCTTATTCGTTACGTTGGCTAGAAACAGCCTTGGTGACTGATTATACTGATTGATTGGCCATTTTATGTAGCAAACCAATGATCAATAGCAGAATATTATAGCGTAGGTTATTTGTCGCCTCTTTTGCGTTCTTCATGACAGAGTGGAATATTATAGTTTGGTTACAGAATTGGGGTAGAATGCGTATTTAATCTTCTTTTGTATAAAAGCACAACAACTTTCAAAATGATCAGAAAACATTGGATTTTAAAGTTACTGCATAGGCATGTCTGGTCTAAGCTGGAACCAAAATGTTTGCCGCTACGAAAAAATTATATATATTTCAATAATAAAGGAGAGACCGTTTCCCTTTTAGGCTTTATTCTGCCCCTTATTCATGCGCTACTGGCCTGTGCGTTGGTCTTATCAATCAGAATAAGGGGAAAAGTTTCTGCAGTACAAGATCGGTGGTACTGATAAAAGTTCTACGGACATAAACAGAATTTGAACCTACGCCATTTCGAGCACATATTCCAAGGTCGTCGTCATATAGTCCGCTCGGCCATTAGCACTCTTGTTACAATTTTATATTCAAAACTGTCTTTCAACAGGATTCTACAAAATATCCAAATATAAAAAAGTTTGAAATTGTAAGTGAGCAATGTATATTTTCTTCTATAGCAGTTCTCCATTGTCCCTGTAATGCAGTACGAAAAGCATGCAACGTCTGGAAACAAAACAACAATTTGTTGGAAATTGTTCTCTTAAATGAGATTTTGAAAAAATAAAATTTTGATATCAGTTTTCAAATAATGGTAACCACACAAAAATGGTTATACAGATTAACATAAACATAGAAGAAACTGTAACCTATTCTTTTCTTCTAATTTCGATTCTCCTACTTATAATTTTTTTATAGAGAGAGATTCAAAACAGAAAATATTATTTATATTGTATACTTAAATAACGATATGAAATATGAAAAACTTTTATAAACCATTCATCATTTGGTTTTATATATATATATATATATATATATATATATATATATATAATAATAAAATATATAAAACTATTCTAGCTATTTTATTCATAACCGGCTATAACGTATTAATTTTTAAAGGAATTTAAGTGATGCCAAGATTTCTATTACATTCATAAAGAAAATACTAATTACCGATTGAAGAGGCTGAACATTTTAGAACTTTTATAACGATGTGTTCTATAAGGGCTAGGGCGTAGACTTGAAGCTGTACAATGAGGTTACTGAGGCATTTCCCTAAGGGCCTCCCTAAAAGGTGAATCTGCCTCTTTCCGTTTGTTTTGTTGTATTTATTCAGACCTAGTTGAATAAAACCTCTCCAGATTTCTACGAAGGAATTTAAATTGGATTACCTAATTATTTTACTTGGAATGTACTCATTAATCTTGTATCAAATTTCAGTTTACACTAAATTGAATTTAAATTTTACGTCGTATTTATGGGTACTTACTAGAGGAGAATGTTTTCTTAAAAAATTCTTAACAAAATTTGTTTCGGTTTATTAAAAAAATCTACTTTTCATTCATACACATCTTAACATCAACACAATTCTACTTTATATTTCTCTCGTTTTCATATTTCTTTCTTTGTACTCTTCGTACAAGAAGCTTATAAATTGCACTTAGTCTTGTAAGCGCTGCTTCCCGAGAGACAGATATTCAGTATGGGTAATGTTAGGGGGAAGGGGCCGTCTCCTATCGAGATCCATGAGAAAGATTTAGGGCACTAATCTCAAAGTCATGTCCCCCCGGAAAAAGGGGAGGCCAGCTCTGAACTAGCCTCTCCAGTCAAAGCAGACAGGGGGTGGCACATCCTCGTTAAGGCTAGGAAGAACCTCTGATAGTTACGGAACAAACCCTACCAAATTCCAACAGTCATCTTCTAGCCCTATCGAATTGCCCTTTTACCCCAGAATGTCAACATTTGCGGTTAGTGATGTGCTACTCCTGGACATCCATAAGGTTGCCCACATTTCAATGACACATCGGCGTTTGCTGTGCCCAGTGGCAGGTTCAATTGGAAGGTATGAACCAGCCAGAAGTGATCCCCGCTGAGTGTATCGTTTTCATTACTATGTCTGAATATCTTCAATTTTATGAGCTGAACATAAACATAGAAAATAAATAACATTCATGTAGAATTTATACTTTTTATTCAATTATTTTATTTTTTAAAGAAATAGTTATACCCAGTGAATAAGGATAATTTGTAATGTATTCCTGTAGAAATTGTCAAATGAAGGCTGTCACTGAAATGACCATAAAATAAAAACTTGAAAATTGCGAAGGAGAAGCGCTCGTACCGGTCGGGAAGATTAGCTTCCGAACCACGGGTGCGTGGCCATTTCGGGAAAACGAGAGCGGTTGGGTTACGCGAGATTGCGTGAGCGTTTCTTGATTGAAACTCCTCCTTTGAAACCCCAGCAGCGAGCGTTTGCACTCTTCTGGAATTTATAAAAATGAGATCTTAAAAAAAAATAAAAGCACTAACTACAGTTAACGTTTTTAAAATTATCATACACAAAGTGGATAGCTCTACTGTATAGAGAAATGTGTATATGCATTTACGTATCTATTAACATCCAAACTATCAAACTTTCATGGAAAAACGAATAGTTAATCACGATTTAGCTTTTTCCATTGCTTTTGATACTTTAAGATTGCTAAGCTTGTAAAAGTCATTATCTCCAGTCATTATAGCAGTTTCCAATTCTGTACACGTTGAAAGACGATCTTTTTGGGCTCATAATGTAAATCAGATCATTACCAGTTTGGGATCCACTTCATTAATTTCACTAGTCATAGGTCTGTTATTTCATCAACATTTCTAAGGATTTGTCAACCTGAGATAGTAGCGACATTACACAGCCCAATCTCACTTATTGTAAATATCCCACTTTCATCAATGACCAAGTCCGAAATGGTTTACACTTAATAAATACCTGTATATCGTACAGTATGGACTAAAAGTCCCAAAGATGTGTAGTTTGGATTAAGAAACGATTTTTTGTAACGAGACTCACCACTGTAGGAGTGTGTCAGACACAAAACAAGTTACCGGACACCATTATTAATTAACCTTTATCGTATGGTACAACATGTTTACGGATTTTTCCCCATTTTTAATGTTCAAAAATATACTGCGTTTCAAGGATTGGAATTCATCATCTTTTTCAAGTATCAGAAATACACAACAATAGGAATATAATAAATGCATGACGACGAATTCGTCAAGGTCGTGTTTAACAGCAGAACAAGCTGTATGTAAATACTCAAGCATATACTTGAGGGTCTAGAATGATTGGAGGAAGTAACAACCATGTCACTGCTTAGAACAAGCGCACTGAACAACACATCCGCACAAACGAGAAGAGGTAAAAGACTGACGAAAAACTAATACGGGCAAATCCCGTGGCGACGCGACCCATCACCTAAAATAAAAAAGGGTTGTTGATGGCATAGGTTGGGTGTGGGGAGGAGGTAAAAGGCAGCCATCATTGGCTTGTGGTTATTGAAGGAACTCATATGCAACCTTCCTACTATTTAATAATATTTGCTTTGTTCAATTGCATTTTCCCCTCTCAACATTCTAAAAATATTCACTAAAAAAATGCATTATGCCAATGATACAGTGTAGTGGGTATGGCGAGATAGCCGAATCAACCAACGTCGAGCGTGGCTGCTGCTTTGATGGGTGACCGCTGAGCGATCCTGTCCTTGCAAGCAGCCCATTGGTGGTTGGGAAGTCAACTTTAAGCCGTTGGTCTCCAAATTAGAGAGGACTCCTTAATCCTAACATCGCCTGGTACAATAGGAAATTTTACTTTTTTATTTTTACAATTGTATATGTTTCCATTTAGTTTGTACTAGCATGCCTATAAATTTCTTTACGGATGCTATTAAAACTGTAGGGCTGTAAGTATCCAGTTAATTACGAGGCTGTGGTGTTGGAAGACTATATTTTGATTTCGTATGGTAATGAATGAGGAATTTTTAAATTAAATGTCATACGTGAATGTATTTCAATATATTTTTCATATTTAAATATAATTTAATTTCTTTTGGTACTTTTTTATGTTTGTTTTCAAATGAGGAATATCTCTGTTTTGATATTCAAATTGATGTTATGTAATAAGTATAAAGCTTTATGTATTTTCGGTACCAAAGCTCTGAACTAAGATTCATTTTGGAGGCGATGGAATAATTAAAAAGCCTTATTTATACCAATAACATTATTTCTTAAAATTTAAAAACTGCAAAGTGGTACCTAAAGTGAACATAGAGATTGGACCAACTCGTGCCTTATGTATTGATATGGATACAACTAGCTGTATTGTACATCCAGAGATTGTATGGACCATCGCTGAATCTAACGACACAGTTTACATTCATGGCACCATATACGGGTTTGCCTCACGTACGTATTACACTCTGAACCCATCATTACATTTACATGCAAAGCGTTTTGTTTATCAAATAGAGTTTTCCTCGACAGTATTATTGTAAAATTGCTGTAAGTATGAACAAAACTGTAGTACCATGTTAATAAAGACTAGGTTAATGTTTGTGGCAAAACCACATCGTTACCTAATATATTATGGCTATGGGTATAACTAAGCTATGAATACTTGCTTTACGATTTAAAGATTTTTGTTGAATTTTTGTTGAATTAATTTTATTCAATTACGTAACTAAATGCTCCTAGGCACCCAATTACAAGAAATAATCTCCAAAATTCATGTACGGAAAATAACTTCCGGAAGATGGTGTCCTTCCTCGGTGATGCATTCCACAAGCCTTTCCTTGAAATTTTCCATCACTTTCACTACAGTTTCTTCTTGAATTGCCATAATTTCCGCACTGATTACCTCCTTCAGATCAATTAAGTTTCGGGGATTGTTTACGTAGACTTTTGACTTTAGGTATCCCCAAAGAAAAAAATCACAGGCTGAGAGGTCAGGTGATCTAGCGGGCCAGTGGACATCTCCAAAACGCGAGATGATGTGGTGGGGGAACATCAGCCTTAAGACACACATGGAGTCATTGGCTGTGTGGGCCGTGGCCCCGTCCTGTTGAAACCAAATTCGATCTCGATTTACACGTAACTCTCGCAGTTTCGGCCCCAAAAAGCTACGTAGCATGTTAACGTAACGTTCCGAGTTCACAGTGACTGTAGCGTTGTTCCCCTCAAAAAAATAAGGACCAACAATCCCCAATTTTGACATTCCACACCAGACTGTTACTTTAGCACTATGAAGAGGCTTTTGGTGCAATTCTCTGGGATTAGTTGCTGCCCAATACCTACAGTTTTGTTTGTTGACATAGCCGTCTAAATGGAAATGGGCTTTATCTGACATTAAAAGCACAACATCATTATTAGAGTACAAAATGTCCAACATTGTTTCACAAAATCGTCTTCGGTGCTCAAAATCACGATCATAGAGCTTTTGCGTGAGCATAATTTTGTATGGGTGAAACTGTAACTCACGGCTTAAAATGCGCTGCAACGAACGACGGCTGAGGCCTAAAGTTTGAGCACGACGCCTGGTGGAACGACGCGGACTGTGAAGCACTGACGCTCTAACATTCTCAATGTTCTGTGGAGTAACTGCCGTACGTGGACGCCCAGTAGATTTACCACTCGTGACAGACCCTGTTGTCCGGAATGCAGTCACCCAACGTGATATTGATCTGCGATCTGGAATAGGTTCATCACGCGCTACACCAAAACGTTGTCGAAACAATCGTTGCACAGTAATAGAAGATTCATTATTTCTGAAAAACTGTTCCACAGCAAAAACATGATGCTCGACCGTCCACTGCGCCATCTCGTGGCAAACTGGGTGTAATGGCCGACTTGCAGACGGCCGGCAGTGGTTCCCCCTCCTCACCTTCCACTGGTACTACGCAGTTCAAATCCGACCATCCTTTTTGCGCCACCCAGTATATATTAAAAATCAAATCAGGCTATTGCCGCTTGTACAAATTTAATGAATACTATAATATTATATATATATATATATATATATATATATATATATATATATATATACAGGGTGTATATTATGTCTGGAAACACCCAAATATATCCTTTAATAATTTAAATATAAATTTGAAACCTCTTACAATCGTGATAGAGATTGGGCATCTACTTTTTTGGAACAATGTTTTTGTTATGGTCACACCAACGGGGGGACGTCCTGCCTACGAGGGTATCGTGAATATTCTTAATGGAAGCCTATACCTTGTGATACATAATTTATTAAAGGTAATAGCTTACTGAATATTGAATGCCACAAACCGCATCTCAAAGGAATTATTCTATCAGAAAATAGAGCATTTTTAGTATTGAAAATTTACTGATGTTCAACAATGTAATTTTAACATGGTTCTTGCCACAAAATGTGTTTACACTAATTTTTTTTAGCATTTTTTAAATGTTCAATTAAAATAAAATAAACAATTTATTTTTTAAGCTGGTTTCATTAGTACAAATTTACCAGTTTTTATTACAATGAATAAAACTTATGAGTCACTTTTCTCTGATTACTTATGAATCTGTACTTGGTGTTTTCCAGTCAGCAGGAAGGTTTAAAGAGACAAAGGTCACTAGCCTATGAGAAACATTATTGGTGTTATTAATCATCTGGTCTACAGGTTTCAGTTTGTTGAGCATGGAGCTTTCACTAGACAGGTCTAAGCTTGGGAATTACAAATGGACAAAGGTCATATCATTCCTGTCGAGTTAATCAGTGTATCTGAAGCATTGCTGTCAACAAGTTATCTAATTACAGTAGTTCAGTTTTTTTATTTGGCAATTTTAATGGAATTGTCTGAAAGAGAACGAATTACTCTGTTGATGATGCGAGGATATGGCGATCGTCAAAGATCTTATCGGGAAGTTTGTAATTTGTTTAATGACACTTTCCCAGAAAGGAATCCCATAAGTGTTTCAACAATATCAAAAACTATTGAGCGTTTTGAAATGACAGGGAGTGTAACGTAAACGGCCAAAGTCGGGTAGGATACAATCTGCAACAGATGAAAAACATGCACTAGATGTTTTGCAAACATTTATTGAAGACCCACATACATCGCTCAGAAAAGCTGCACAGCAACATGATATGCACCCTATGTCTGTGAGTAAGATTTTGAAAAATTAATAAATACAAACCATTTAAAGTTCATTTTAGTCCAACAGTTAAGTGAGGATGATTACGACAGAAGAGTTGAGTTTTGTGAACTTCTGATGCCGCAAATGTGATGACAATAGAGATTTTCTGACCAACATAACTATTTTTCTGATGAGGCAACTTTTTTCCTAAATGGCAATGTTAACAGGCACAATTGCCGTTAATGGCGCTAGTGAAAACCCACATTGGATTACTGAGTCCCATTCACAGCAACCACAAAAACTGAACGTATGGTGTGGAATTTTAGGTAACAAAATTGTTGGACCCTTTTTTCATCAATAGAAATTTAAATGCCGAACTTTACTACAATATGCTCCAAAAATGAAATAATCCCAGCTATTCAAATTGCATCAGGAGAATACTTTGATAATGTATGGTTTCAGCAGGATGGTGCTCCACCCCATTATGGGAGACAGGGTAAGAGAGTATTTGGATTTAAGGTTTCCTCATAAATGGATTGGCCGAAGAGGAGAAATCGAATGGCCTCCAAGATCTCCGGATTTGTCACCAATCGATTATTTCCTATGGGGGTCATTTAAAATCCAATGTTTATAGAAGAAAGCCTCATAATTTGGAAGACCTAAGAAAACAGGATTATAGAGGAGATTGCTTTGATAACTGAAGAAATGTTAGGCAACTCTGTCGAATCATTTTACACAAGATTGGCTCATTGTCAACCGTAAGAAGGAACACAGTTCGAACAATTGCTTTGACACCAAATGCAGGTTAAAACGTTTGTTGTAAAGACTTTAAGCATACATTATTTTTGTATTGTAATTCGATAACAGTATTTCCATAATACTAATAAAAATGGCAAATTTGTTTTTAAAATGAATTTTTGTTTTATTTATTGGACATTTAAAAAAAAGAGTGTACACATCAAGAACCATGTTAAAATTACATTGTTCATCAGTAAATTTTCAATACTAAAAATGTCTATTTTCTGTAATTCCTTTGAGATGCGGTTTGTGGCATTCAATACAGTAAGCGTATGTATCACAAGGTATAGGCTTCCATTAAGAATATTCACGATACAAATGTGACATAACAAAACATGGTTCCAAAGTAGATGCCCAATCTCTATCACGATTGTAAGAGGTTTCAAATTTATATATTTATATTAAAGGATATATTTGGTGTTTCCAGACATAATATACACCCTGTATATTGTAGCACCGTTTCCAGCGTTAAAAGGCAATGTTAAACGACACATCACATGACCGACTTCTTATTAAATCCTTTAGTTAACTCCTAGATCTCGGACTTCCAGTGATCCCTTAAAATCATTAAACACAACAAAATAAAGTTTCTTTTAAAGAATAAACAGCAATAGAAAAATTGTTTTGAAATGAACTTTTAAAAAGTTGCGCGATAAAACGCAGATAATAGCACATTACTATTTTGTACATTTTAACACCCTGTAATTTTCATTAGGATGAACCTTTTGAGGTCCGGTTTGCGGCATTGTATTCTACTTACAGAGACCTTTAATTTGATGTGCATATCAACCTATGCTTACATTTAAGAATCTCGGCTTACTCCTCGTGGACCGTCCCCCATTGGAGGTGGAGAGTCAATGAACCCATGAAAAAGAAGATATTTAGGTCTAACGAATATGTTCGTAGTTTAAACCTCCTAACTTATACGGTTTAAAAAAAAAATAGGGGGGAAGTGACTTAAAACTCACCCTGTATATATATATATATATATATATATATATATATATATATATATAATATTGTGTATATTAAATATAATTAACTGTTCGTATAATATCAGGCATACGTAATTGAAGAATAGGTTTTAAAGTTCCAAAAACACGGAAGTTTGAAATGTGTTACTTTTATAGAACAGTTTGTAAATGATTTTTTAATACGCTCGTCCAATACACAACTTGAAGAATTCCTTTTAATCTAGTATTAGTGTTAATAACTCATGAGATTTTGTAAAATAAATAAATGTTTGACTGCTTATCTCAATAAGTCAGTAATAATGCTGTATTGTTTACTTAAAATGATTGTCTTGTTATCGTTTTAAATCGTCAGTTATTTTTGTGTAATTTATGAACTGAGATAAAATATTACCATGTATTACTTATTTCTCCATTAGTTAGTAATAAGTTTTACACAAATGTGGAGATTTACGTTTATGTTTACTTCAAAAGTAGACATAATAAAAACTGTCATTTTCATATTATAAGAATGGCGGTAAATTAAAAATTTAAAGATAATAAACCAGTTAAATGTTTTGTTCTCGAAATATATTGCTTAATGTGTAAAATCTAATTGTCCGTTATTCTTATTTCAATTTGTAATATTGGATATAATCTTTTTATCATATATCATTTAACGGTTATCAGTTTAAGAAAATCTATTTATGTTATTTGTCTTGCCTGAAAGTTCAAATCCTTCATAGAATTGTGTGAATTACCAATTAGTATTTAACATAATGGGTCTGCCATTGCAAAAGTGCAATTGCTTAAAATTATTTTGAGAATTGGAAAAAAATAACATATGTAACTGGAGCGTTTTTAAAGCTACATTGATTTATTTTTTTAATTAAAACTTAAATTAAATGAAAATTTTGGGATCGAAATATTGGGACGTAGTTTTAGATTAGATTGTGAAAAGTCAGGGTAAAAACGAACATGTAATCCTTTGGCAAGTTAGTACTGGTAGTTTTAAATTGTTAGGAAGGCAGGTTGACTGCCTTGAATTGATTAGAACTTGTCTTGTTGCGAGTATTGTTCTCCTTGTTTGATACAGCTGGACCAATGAGAGAACACCGCGGATGTCCTGCAAAGTTGATTGGAAAGGGAAGTATTTAAGCGCCCGCTCATAATTTTCGCCCTTCTTTTGGTTATTTTCGTGAGTAACGTTAATTACAGTGCGCCGTGTTTCTTAAATTTTGTTTTCCGCGAGGGATTTTGAGAGAAAAATTAAATTCATAGAAACTACAGAGCAATCTGAATAACTTATTCTCGAATAACAATGGAGCATAATAGGATCATACAAGTTACATTTGGTTCATGCTTGCAAGAAAGGTGAATTAAAATTGAACTTTTTTAATAACTTTAATTGAGATTTGGAAAAGTAGTAATTTATTGATTTTATTGTATTTAACTGGAACTGTTTTATTGTGAATTATTAATTGGAAATTAATTGAACTTTAATAATTGTTTGAGAGAGTTGTAATCTGAATTGCAGAGACTTGAAAGTTAAGGTTCAAATAGTGGAAAGAGAAGTTTAAATTTTTATTTTTAATTTTGAGTGAACTTAGAAGTGAACATTTTTATTTTAGTTATTTCCAAGTGGTATGTCATTTTTATTTCAAAACTTTATTATTTTATTTTAGAAGAGAGCTCTGATTTTTAGTTTCATATATTTAATTAATATTTTTATTTCTTGCCAAAGGAATTTTTAAATTTACTAAAAGGTTTGTCAATTCTTTGTGGAAAATAGAGTGATACAAATTCTGAAACGTTGAACTTATTAATTTGCCAGTTTAAAAGAAATCCATTGTGTTATTTAGAACTGTGATTTTTATTTTAGACAAACCAGATATAGTTTTTAATAGTTAATCAATTTAGTAATAAATTGTACTGAATACTCACTAGGAGCTTACTCATCAAAAAATATTTTATATCGTCTTGGATGTCTCATTGATAATTTAAATATTAATACTCTGGAATTTATTAATATCTACAATCCAAGCCGTTTTAGTAACATATAAACACATGTTATTTTAGGCACTATGCTATTCATCATTAAAACAATCTATATATAACATCGATATTAAAATTTATTCGATTTTAAAAGAAGTTTAAACAAATATATAATTAAAGAGTGCTGCGAAATCTTGTCTTATTTATATCGTGTCAGCAGTTTAAAAATTATATATATATATATATATATATATATATATATATATATATATATATATCGTATGGGGGACAAAGGCAGCTATCCATAAATAAATAAATTAAAAATTACAATTATTAAAAAGTACGTAAGAACAAAGTTCTTGAGTCATTATAAATGGCGATATTTAATTTTGTAAAAATTTATGGGCAGTATTTTTTACATACTATATAAAATCTGTGGCGATTTTTACTTTTGCATGTATTTGAGTAAAAATTAGTTAAAATGTAACACTTAGCTATTGCTAACTATAAATAATTTTCTTTTATTAATAAAATTGTATTTTTAGAATTACAAATCATAATTTAATTTGTTAATTTAATAAGAAATCGATAAATAGCTATTAACAGATCCCAGTTTATAACATAAAATAGGATACATTTATTATGTTTTGTTTCAATCTATGATGTAATATTTATTCAATCATATTTAGATTTAGTTCTCTGGTTTGAAAATTATGCAAGTTTTTACAACATTATCGTGATTACATGCTCGATTACGCCAACATTGATCACCTGTACCATTTCCTAGCAGTTATTTCTATGGTGAGGACAATTTTGTCATAAATCTTGAAGGGTACCGCCCTCAAATGGCATGCGAAGCAACTATTTACAGCGGACTCAAGCGAGGTTATAGACAGAATATATGAATCAAAACTTCAAATTTTAGAAGCTATGCTATAAAGGCTGTAGCATAGTAATTGAAAAAGATTTCATAAAAGTCGTATCTATTAAATCATTTTTGTTCTTTGTGTAAGAAAGGGTTAACGTAATTCAACCATTCAGCAGTGCAACGTCCGAAATATAAACATTACGCAATAACATATACAGCTAATAATTGTAACGTTATTTTTATATTAAAATTGTACTTATTTATTTGAAAGTAAAGTAAATGTATTTTACCAGGCGAAGTTAGGGCTAAGAAGCCCTCTCTAACACTGAACCTTGTGACCAACGGCCTAAAGGTGACTTCCGAACAGGGTGACCAGACTTCCGGCTTTAATGTATGTCCTTCTGTCGTCCCGGCTTTTGAACATTTTGTAAATGTCCGACTTTTTAGCGAACATGAATATTCATAAATAATAGCATCAAGTAAAAATACCCTTCCGATTTAGACCCGAGGATAGACCATGAAGTTATTATAGCGCACAAGCAATGCCATGGCATGTGAACTGCTGTTAGATTCAGTTGTACTGTATGTTGAGTGTTGTCTATAGTGTCACTGACTCACTGTTGTATCTATCCGCTCAGCTGCACTGGCGCTACTACCCCCTGATTTTATATTTTATGTATTATGAATGATAGGTTAATTATGTTATAATACGTTATATACATGTGTTTCTGTTATAGTGATAATTTCTTATATATGTCTGTGAGTATACCTTACTAACAATGTAATAAATCAATGAAATGAATTAATTCCAATTATTTTAAATTTAGTTTTAACATTTTTGTTAAATCAGTAAAGATAACAATTGTAATAATAAATCATTAAATATTATACCACATTAAAAATAATAGCCTAAAATGCACTTTTATCCCTCAATGTACACTTTAATAATATGAATTCCTTCTATTTTTCGATTTATAAGTTCAATTTTTTTAAGAAATTCAATTTGAGTTTTGTTATTTGCATTACAAGCATTAGTAAAGTAGAAGTAAATTAAGAAGATAAAAACGTTATTTTACTATTATTCCTAGTGCCAGAATCTGGTAACTGAATGGTTACCCCATAGACTTGGGTTCGAATCCCGGTACATGAAATTTTCGCTTGGTGACAAATGTGCATTAGAAACCTGAAGTAATGTGGTAAATGGTTCTCTAATAAGGCTTTACGTCACCATAAAACTGATGAAACTCTAAGATTGTACGTAAATCAATGCGGATGCATCAAAGTGAACTCAGTTTTATGACATTTACACTTACCAATATTATAAGAATTTTGTCTATATATAATTAAAATTATGTATGTTCCAGAATTTAATAATTAAAAATACTATATTTTGCACGGATGAGTATTTTTACAAATGTATATACTTTATGGTAGGCCGGAAGTAAACATTTTGCTCTGTTTTTAATCGTGCATTAGCGACATGCTGTTTGGTACGGAAAAGTGTCTGGAAGTTTTTTAATCAAGCTAGCAGATGGCGTGCTGATACTCGAGTTTGTTGTTTTTATTCTTACTGAGTCATGAAGTATACAAAAAGTGCCCTTGTCTCGTAACATTAGCTTCTTCTCCGCATAGCTGTTTTATTTCCTTTACACAATCTTGTATAGATCAAGTATAGACAATATATTCCCAATCATGTATAGATTATATTTTTATCAGATGTAGTTATTCTAATAGTTTTAAAAACGCTGTTTTTTGACGTGACAACGTCTTAAATTAGGTTGCGGCTCGGAGTCACTCATGAAAAAGTGTAACGCCCGGTAACGTTACGATGCCCGTCCAGTGCGTCCGCCGCACGGGATCCGCACGGGATAAAGCAGATAACTGTGGGTCCGCCGCACGGGATAAAGCAGATAACTATGTTTATTCGTGAAAATGTGGAGTGCTTAGATTCGTCATTTACAACAACTACAACAATAAAGGTAAATAATTGTACACTGATATTTCATTATCGTAAACTATGATTGATTGATTAATTGTTAGATTGACACAAAAGTTGAGAAACTGAGTTTATAGGTTATGTCATACTATTGACAAATGTTGATAGTGTTAAGTAAATTATTAGTTTAAATCACTCTGCAATCAATCGTAATTCAGTCGATTGAGAAGAAACAGCGCGTATTGCTAGTCAAACATTTAAAATAACAAATTATAACCTCTAACCTGTCATAACAGTGCGACCAAACAAACGAACTAAACCGACCAATCACCACGCGCGGAGTTAGAATTTAACTGTGTTTAGCAAGAATTTCAAATTCCAATTTTAGTAAATGTTTTATTCAACTTTACCATTTACAATAAAAAATGTTAATTAATTTCAAATTATGTACAATGTTTTAGTAAACAAAATATATCTCTATAGTTAAAATTTGTGCAATTCTTATTTTCATTCAATACCTTGTTCCTATTGTGCAATTTAATAATATTCATATCAATAAATATTCTACCGAGAAAAAGACGTTGTCACGTAAAATCTTCGCCCGTAAAACCGACTTTACAGGCAACCATAATTTTTTTTTTACCATGGTAATACTGTTCACTGTGTCATTGGTCTCTATTGTAATCATAATAAATTTAAAATTCTTGCTAAGTCCACTCTTGTTCCGTCTAATCATAATTCAACTATAGGATATTGTCGATTACAGTGTATTGAAAGTTTATTTGCAACAAACTAATCGGGACGAAATTTATAATTCAGAAGGCGATGTAAATATTGCTCATCGCAAATTAAATTATATTTAGAAGTATAAGGAAAAATAGTGGTAGTTTTAAATTTTGTATAAAAGCTAAGAAGTTAAGTCCTGTATGACAGAAAATATGTTGTACACATCTGAGAGACGTAGAAAACTATATAAAATTTTAGGAGACTATATGACAGTAACTTTCAGAATTACTTCTAAATGCAATAATGAATGTATTGAAATTAAAAATTACGATTTGCAGAATCTCGTTGTTTACGTGATTGCTGAAATAAAAATAACTATTATTAAAAAAATATTACATGATTGTAAAGGCGATGTATCGAAACAATGGAAAGTAATAAATAACTTGACCGTCAAAAATAGTTGACCAAATAGGATTGCCAAACGGTGAAGGTTTAAGTGATTCTTCGGTCTTTGCTAATAAGATAAAAGATTATCTTATCGCACTCCCGTCAGACTGTCCCGACGTTGTACATTCCAATACCCTTCCATCATTACACACTTAACCGGCAGTCCTTCTTTATTACTGTTACTGGCGAAGCGGAAATTAAGACCATGGTAAAGTGTTAAAAGAATAAGAAATAAACTGGCTTCGACAATATTAATGTAATAAAAAACGTAATATTACAGTTACTGCTATTTATTTTTAAGGTTTATGATTATTTTTCATTATGAGTGGTAATATGAGGACCGATTTGACCTATAGTCCTCTTTTTATTACCAATGTACAATTTCGTCTGCGAAAAGTAAATAGATCAATTTTCCGCCACTCCTTTTTTATTTAGGACCCTAGCCATGCAGATATAAAAAGAACTAATAACTTAATGGCTCTATCCTTATTTTTCAAATAACATCTTGGAATAAATCATTTTGTAAATTTATTGTAAATAATATGGTTGATATGATACATTTGGTTAATTAAATCGTCTGTCATATCATTTCATGTAATATTGTATTTTAAACTTAATTTTTTGTTTGTACGTGGTTAGTCGTTTTTACTGATCTTGTAAATAATATTTTATTGTATTATAGTATTGCATATTTTGTTGCTAATTTCATTTTTGTTTGTTTGTGCATTATAACCTTTAGTATATATTGATTTATTAAGTATTTAAGGTATAAAGCTGCTGCAGAAGGCGATTTTTTTTACAATTTTTTGCCAGATTTTAGTTTATATTTGTATGTTTTAAATTTTTTTAACTGGCCATATTATTAAAAAAGGCCAGAATTTGTCAAAATAATGTAAATGTTATAATTATGTAAATATTGATTGGAAAATAAATCATTTATTCATTTTAGGTGGAAAAGGTTCTTTTTAATGGGATTTTAATGAGGATTTATAAAAAAACTAAGGAAACTTTACTTTTACAAAGTTTCATTTCGTTTTAAATTGGAACATATAAATGAGTAAAATTGTTACTCCAATACTCCAAAATAATTAGTCTTTAAATATTTATGACAAATTGTTTATTAAATATATTTATTTTGGACAGCTAATAAGTAGATTGATATATTATATGTAACTAAGTCACCGGAAAATACTTTAATTTTTTCAAATCAACAGTTAGGAATCATATCAGTATGTATATACCTAATCAGTATCGTATACCTTATCAGTGAGAAATGGATGCGATGTCCCCTCGACGATTATCTTTTATAAAAACTGGATTTAGTGATTCGTGCATTGCTTTGTGATTCCACTTGCTGTAATCACGGATTCACTGCGATCACTTGCTTCCAATAAATGTAGTCACGGAGCGAATGGTTTGTTGAATCATGCTAATGCCCAGTCCCTCTGATTTTAGTTCCTTCATCAAGTAACGTCCAGAGAATAAATTAATTAGTTTGCCTTGTTTCCACAAGTTTGTGTAAGAAGTGATGTTACTTTAGTCTTTTTCACTCAATAAATGTAAACAAATTGCAAATAGTGGTTTAATAATTTAAACATATTGGTCTTGCTTTCATAATACAATGTTAGTACAATGGCTCTTTTAATTAATATTTCGCAATTTTAATATCAAGATGGAATTTTTAACTACTTCAGAGTCCAGTGGGGCGAAGCCCGGAAGGATTTTTGAAATAAAAATAGGCCTATATATTCATCCCAAGACCTAAAAATGCCCATGTAAAATTTCAGTACAACCGGTTGAATAGTTTACGCGTGAGAGCAAAATAAAGAAACAATGGCACTTTCATATTTATAATATTAATTAGGATGTTTTCCAAACTGTCAATTTTATAAAGAAATATTGTATACAAAAATTTGTGGGTTTGAGAATAATTGCTCACTAGCGCTTTACACTTAAATATAATTTTCCTTGGGATTCTCTTAAAATGTCTCACACGTGAGTCATGTTGTAAAGAGTTACAACACCTGCCTTCCTATGTCAGTATTAACATTTTCCATTCAAAATGTCTGAGTAGTACCATTGTACTACTCAAACAGTTCACAAGATATTGCTTGAAAAATAAAACACACTCAAGTGAATAGCCTAGGTTTTTCATCACATAAAGAGCTTCCATTTGCGCTCAGCCAAAATTTAGAAATTCGTCTTCATATTGGTTCTTTGTTCGTTTACATTAGCAAAATGTAAACATAAAACCATACTTTTAGTTATTATCTAACAAATCTTGCATCGTTGTCATGTTATTGATTTTCTTCCCTTTTCACATTATATATATATCTTCGGATTACCTCGTTATTGATTGACAGGGTTTTTTCTAAACGCACATTTCATGCCACGGATCTCTAATCAAAACTAAAAAGAATTATGTGAGTTATTTCAACAAACATAAGCTTCATAATGACGGGGATTCGTTCTCCTTAAGCCAACTGGGGACAAACTCGTTATAAGACGCTGAGCTGTTGCAATATACTAAGGAATAGTGTTAACAGTATATGATAACCATAACGAGTTCATCGCACTTCTCTGTCTCTACTATTGTTTAACACCGTGTATCATACTAGTATAAAACCTACCCATTGTTGTTAATGAGTAAAGAGTGTTTCGAGAATCCTATAATCATAGTAATTAGCCTAGTGGTTTAGTTACATAATCATGACGCTGATTATCAAGCAGTATAACTGAGTCAATTATTTGAAGTTTTCTACAGATTGAATCACTTCTACGTAAAGTTAAGCAAGCAATGTTTTCAATCTGTTACTTAAACCATTCATTAAAATTAAACCGTCAGAATGTTTTGTTTTTGTTAGAATTTATTTAGTAAATTACATGTTTATATTTTTGTAATGTTTTAGTGGTTTATTAGTAATAAAAATTTGTCATCGTAATGCTAATGCCAGTTACATATAATACTGATGCTATAATGTAAAGGAACAAATTTAAGATTCGTGTGCTCAATTTAATGGATGGATGAGAGGGAAGCTATACATGTTAGATAATAAATTACATCCTTACTATCATAATTAACAGGTCCGTGACCAATGAATCTCTTATCTCACCAAAGCAACAAAGGGAAACTCTCATTTTTACATGAATTCCGAAACCGAAGTCACGGCTGAATAATTACACTCTTGAAATCTCGTTTCCTAATCAAAATGGTATCCTAGTTAAATATTACCAGGACATTCATAGATAAATAACGACGCCAGGTTACTAGTAAACCTCAATATCCAAATTCTAAATACTTTAATTATAGTGCATAACCCGCTTGCTCGGATTCATTGGACATTCATAAAATATTTTGTTGATCCTTAGTTGATGATGTGGATCTAAAAAACTACACTACTAGAAAGAACATACTTTATTTGACTTATTGTGAGATTTACATGTCTTCATTACTATCGTAGTACATGTATTCTTGATTTCTGCTTCCCAAAAGGAAGCGATGTAGGCGAAAGAGTGGTCACTCTGTTCCTATCTACTTATCCCTATCTATTTGTTTTAAGTCTTAGGCTATTTATATAGGTTTAGATCACGTCTAATATGATCTGACGTCGGATAAGTATCTAGGTAAATGTTAGATAATTTATATAGTTCCTAAGTTCAAGCTTAGATCTCATGAGCGCTTGTTAACTTTATATATTTATAATACGTACGTAATATGTATATATTTACCTACCTAAGTGCCTAAATAGTAGATATAGACAGAGAGCCTTTTTGGGAGGCAGAACAAAAAACCAAACATCATAATAATTGAATTGGTTTTCAGGCCCCCGGTAAGAAAAACTCTTCCAAACATAGTGGCCTGTAGATAATACCCAAGTACCCAAATTTAATCTATTTCTCTGTTTCAGGTGAGATTGCTGATTTGGGTTCATATCTTTCTAAGGTAAATAATCAGCCATTGCAACACTTACTTCAAGAGATTAGTATTAGAGCCTTTGTGTATTCTTTAACAGACTCAGTGACTGATTAATAGTGATATGGATAAAGTCTAATAAAAATATTAAAAACTGTCATCGAAACACAACAAACATTACAATTCTTGCTAATGGTAACGGTTCACTTTCTTAGGAAGAATATTCCGAACAAATACTGTGAACTGCGAGCATGATCATTCCTGATTTTGGAAGTTCCCAGTGATCAGCCTACTGTTTATATACAGGAACGGCGAGTAACGTGCAGTTCCAAGCCCCTCTGATCAGTTGAAAGTCCGTTATCTTTATAACGATAAGATATCTAACACGGTCAGATCCTTGAGAATGATATATTATCTTCCTCCTCTGTGAACAGATTCACCACAGATGCCGTAAAACAGATTGATAGTAGTCGTTTACAATGTAGAATAATGTATGAAACTACTTAAAGTCGAAGTAATCTTTGTAAAAAGTTACAAAGTATTGAACGCTCATTGTTCGGATGAACGGAAGGAAAGGGTGAAATCACTGAAAATAAACTTACACAGTATTCTAGGTCGATGTCGATATTTCAACAAAAAATAGATCTGGTATGTTGTATAATATATTTCAAAAGCCCAATTATTTTGAACATGGTTGACGTAAAACAGCTCTGTACAAATTAAGCAGGATTTGTTTTCACAATGTGAAGACAAAAAATATGGTTTAGTAACTTGTTTGAGGACAAAAATAGGAATCGATTGATAATATGAGTAACCATATTTTTTATTATTATATCGGTCTGTGGCTGTAACGAAAAGGAATGTATATTAAAATGTTTACACTCATCACAAACCTTATTCACCATCAAATTCTTGTAAAAAGACAAGTATTTAAGACTGTAAATCCTCTACCTATACGCTTAATTTTAACATCTTTGTCAAAACGCTATTCAATTTCACATTCTTTGAAGAATGAAAATTTGGAAGTGGAAACCAACTAATGCTATGTAGCTTGATTTTTGATTTTTGCTTACATTATAGATTGCGCAATTTTCACGAAACGTACTCCAGTATAAATGATGACTCTCACTAGTCAATATAGAGACTTTTGCTTTTATAAGTTGAACTGTTAAAACGTTTTTATGTAACCCGGGTCAAGAAATTCTGCCTTTTAGAAACTTATTTGTATTTTTTAGTAATACAATGCTCATGTTTTCTGTACACTTTATTGCTATCTAATCACTGGTTTTGCGAGATAAACAGTTAACGAGTAGAGTGATATAAAAATTGTGTATATCCGATTAAAACTAAGATCAAAACATTGGATATTTGGGAGTAAGCTCAAGGTCGTCGAGGGGTACTGTGCCCTTTAAGGGCATTCTAAATCTCATTTAACCATAATGTTAGCTATTATTTTACATTACACATGTTCTACTTAAACTAGGCGGGTAGTTTTCGTTTTGTTTATTATGTTGGACCTTTATATAGTTCCTAACATAAGATCGATTAAAAAAAATTATTTTTAAAAGCATGTTTTATTTTGGTATATACAAAGAAACCCACATGACTACATATCATTCCCATCAACCCTAAGGAAAGATTTGGTTAAGATGTCTTGTACGGTTTTTATGGTATATTTTTATTTGATTAAAAACAGTCGTGTTTCGCCAATCGTACAGAGTATATTGGATAATAAAACATTCTAAAATAAAAATAGAATGTGGTATTGTTTGGCCCCTTTTTTAGCGTTTTTATGTCCTCTAACTTCCTTTTTACTAATGTTCTCTTGATCTGATTTTCTTCTCTAAGTCAGTAACAATTATTTTAGCCTCGAACAAAATTTAGCGATCAAGGGGTTCCATTGCTTTGCCATTATTTCTTCCTTCTTGAAGTGCCATCTGGTCATTTACTTTAATTTTAGAAAAATGTCCATCATCAAATTTGAGCACAGCTTCACATACACCAAATCAGAGTGTTCTAAGGATAACAAATGATCTTTTTGGAAACCGCGACAATATTAAATTATTGGAAGATTCATTAAGATTTATTAAGATTAAGATTCATTGGAATTCCGTGTCTTTCCTTTCAAATATTTCTTTAGTTGATCAGGTTCAGCTAACTCTTTAAAAACAGCTTTTAAATTAATCATGGTGGGTTCTGGTTTGGTAACAGAATATCTAATAAACAGTGGAATGGTTTACTAATGGTTTTCCTCCAAAACTTATTTTCTAGCCTGGTTAACACACATAAGAGATTTTTAAAGTAGTTATTTTTTATTTCAGTGTAGTATATCGCTGTAAAGAGAAGATTTCGGAGAATAATAATCAATAAAAAAGAGAAAATTTATAAAACTGTATTTTTGCAATTAAGAGTGCCCCTTAAGAGGCTCTTGTAGTAAACATGACCATACATTTCACTTTACTATTTATTAATTAAATATTCTACCTCTTGAGAATTCATTTCAGTGTTGTATATCACTGAAAAGAGAAGATTTCGGAGAATAATCAATAAAAAAGAGAAAATTAATAAAACGTATTTTTTGCAATTAAGAGTGCCCTTAAGAGGCTCGTGTAGTAAACATGACCATACAATTTCACTTTGCTATTAATTAAACATTTTTACCTCTTGAGAATTTAATTTCAGTGTTGTAGATCACTCAAAATAGAAAATTTCAGAGAATAATAATAATCAATAAAAAGCGAATATTAATAAACAAATTATTTTTGCGATTAAGAGTACCCTTAAGAGGCTGGTGTGTTATGCATTTCAAACTGCAATTTATTCATTAAATATTTCGGCCTGTTGAGAACAACACAGTTCGGGTCTTTTTCGTTTAAGGGCCAGCACCTTACAAACATACTATACCTGAGTGACAGTGCATTTAATTTTTTTTTTTTTTTTTTTTTGGTGTTATTAGTTCGTAGGGCAGTAGTCCAGGTACTACTTCTAGTGTAAACTCGTCTTATCTCATCAGTGATAAACGCGCGCCGCTTATCTTTTGCCTGTAATGTAACCTGCGTTAGTTCTGTCTGAGTTTTAGCGTGGTGAGTTGATCTGGGCTTGGACTTTGCAAGCTCGAGTTAATTTTTTTTTTCTAAAAGAGCAAGCAGCGCAAAGCGCTGCGCAGCGGGCAAGCATCACGTGATCTGAGTTTTGAATAGGCTAGCTAGGGTTTTTTGTGCTGGCCCTTAAACGAAAAAGACCCCACAGTTCGGTTGCTTGAATCGATGAACTTGACGGTGAACTTGACGATGAACTTGACGGTGAACTTGACGATGAACTTGACGGTGAACTTGACGGTGAACTTGACAGAATGCATGTCCTCCTGTTGTAAGTTTTCATCTGTGCGTGCGTAACTTATACGGTAATGTGATAGTCGAGCTAAATCAACCAACACGCCCGCGTGATACGTCACCAAGACCTTCTAAGGCTTCAGAGCCTCTGGTTGACAACTACATGTTGACAGTCAATCTCCACTCTCACCCTGTATCGATTGTTGTGACAGACCTCGGTGGTGTAACATCGATTACGCTCAGTCGATTTATGTATGTACGAAACGGACATTATCGTTTCAAAATTTACTTCTCAAGGTTACGAAATGTCGCGTCTTTCTTCGGTAAAAGTGAATAAATCGATTGTAAACATACTTCATGATTAGTTACGTTGATTATAGTTATAAAAAGCCTTGGAATAAATCATTTACTACCTTGGAATAAATATATATTGGTTTGCTTGTACGGCTCTTTATATCAACGTATAAGTATACGGGCTTTTAATCCCAAACAATAAACTCTTATTTGCTAAAATGTCACATAAGAAACGTGTTTAAGTAAAGGAAAGGTTAAAAAATTAAATCATATAAAAAATGTAGCTAACAAAACATTTGTTTTGTTTTTCTATGAAAATTATTACGAGTATGACACGGGAGGAACTTTTTTGAGATCTCACATTTTATTATGTGACCTATTTAATGTAAAAACTAATAGTTTCAGACCAGAATTGCTTTGTCGTTATCGGCCATTTCATGGTCTAAACGTAACCTGGTTAAAGCAGGTATTTTGTGTATGTTTTGCTTTTACTTGCATTAACCTTTTACCTTTTTAACACTACTTTGGAATCAAAAATATAATCATGATAAGCACATTTCTCCCTTTTACATTTCTTCTCGTACTATCGATGAATTGAAATTGTTGTTCTGTACGTTTGCCCAGAATTTGGACTTATGCTGGTGCGGTTGAAATTCAAATTGACGCGTGTATGTGGTACTCATGAATTATGCAGGTGGTTTTCACACCTTGTAACAGAGGCCACAACACCCAGGCGCCTTCGTCCTCGCACCAGCCCGTCCTTTGTAACGTAACAACAAACTACAGTTCACAAATCTGGCAAAGTTAGAATTAACAAGTCCTCTCTTCTACTTAACCTCTAAGTATTACGATTGTTAATAACAATGCTATTTATTTGGCAGGCAACAAAAACAATTTAAATTATCGCCAACAATATATTGTGTTAAAGTATATTTCTTGTGAAAGCACTAAACTCTTAAGTAACGCCCTAAGTATTTATGTAAAGTAATCCCCTACCATATAGAGTACACTATCATTTTCAGATCCAAGAGTGTTGCATAATAAATCAGTGACACGGTCAAGAATTAACGCGCTCCACCTCTCGCACCTTATTTAGGGCTGCCACCTGAGATTGATGATGCTGAATTAGTGTAATTTACTAACGTGTAATTTGTTACAGAATTTAATTTTTAATTTATTTTTAAAACAGGTATTGTGGGGTTTATTTACTTAATACTGACTCATTTTTATGGTTTAGCTGTATGAAACTGCGTATACAATTAATCAAGATCTAGAGAATAAATCAACACATTTTAAGATTTGTACACATTATACATTTTTAACGTCATTTAGACTGTTTCTTGACGCTGAAAATGTAACTAGCGTTGTTATTTTCTTTGCTACTTCACCCGAGAGAAAGAACTTGAAGATCGAATCACAAAATGTTTCGAAGATATTTCTGTATTTTGTAGGATATACTTGTATTTCAAAATTGTTTGCAAGTATCCTCAATACTGTTCTCAATACATCCGCATACGCCAACGATGTTGAATTGGGCTACAGATTTCACTATCTCTGGTGTGGCATGAAGACGTAATTTGTGGCACTTGATGTCTCTATGAATTCTCAGCTTTTGACGCACAACTCATTCAATCGATAACCATGTGGGACTATACACAAATGCGATGTTCTCTTGTAATTTTATCAAGAGAGTATCTCACTCTGAATGCTAAATTTCTTATATGTGTGGATCTAATAATAAATAATGTTACTTTTAGTCGAAGAACTCATTGAATTGAAGAACTTTCAATATGAGTTATAAAATTACCTAACCCAAGAATATTTTTCTCTTTTTGTCTGAATGTATCTTCTGACGATTTGTAAAATTCCTCCCTCAGTGGGAGTTATTTTAATCATTGTGATCAGTTGGTTTTAGTTCAAAATGATGCCACTGGACGTATCTCATAGTCCCTCATGTGAAAATATAACAGAGTGTGTTACACAGATACGTCTTTCTTGAAGCAACGAGAACATAAATAAAATTTGAACATAAAGAATGTTTAATTGTTTAGTTAAATTGCTATAACAGGTTATTGACTTCGGGATGAGTACCGATTTGGGATAATTTGTAATATTTGTCCAGAACATTGGGACAGAGTAGAATCCAGTGATTGTGATTTCTCGAAATGTCCATGCTCTTGGACAAGTTTCCTAACATCAATATTGAAGGAAGAGTCTTTCTTTATGCCAGAGTTCATGGTGATAGTCCACTAGCCAGCCTTTGTACTACAACGTGAAGCAACGAGACGGAAAAGGATATGAGGCTAAAGTGTCCTTCTCTTTCCTTATACAGAGATGCTTGGTAACATTGCGCTGTTCTAGGATTCTGAGTTATCTATGATCCTTTGAAATCCATCCTACCTGCAACAGTCGGATAAGATCCTCAGAGGTTAGAATTTCTAAAACTACCATGACAGATTTCAGTGATGCTTAGGATTATTTTACTAAGTAACAGTAACTTGCTTTTTGTAAGTACAAAAAAAAGTATTTAGGGTCAGATTAAGTATACCCTTAGGTAGTTTTCTGTATTTTAATCAGAGGTGCTCCGGCTACGCCCCACCGGTCTCTAAGTTGCGAAAATTCCCATCTTGGTTTCTTGAGTTTCATTACTGCAAAAAATAATAATAATTGAAAGACGGTTTTAAATGTAATAACTTTTTTTTGCAAACTATTTTATGGTAATACAACGGTATGTGTATTAAATTTTACCACTGTATTCAATTTTGTCTTCAAAGCATAGAGTAAACTTGGTAGTAACAACAGCTGTTGAGCACAGAGTAAAAAAGTATCCAGATAAGAAAATTCAAAGTTATAGTAAAAATGTACTTTGAACCGAAAAATTTAATAAATATTAAGAGTACAGTCTTTGGTCGATTCAGATATAAAAGACAAAGTTACATCTAACTTATGTAATTTACGTTTTAAAACCCATCTTATTTGTCTTTGGACAGAAATATGCTTTATAGGAACTGTGTATGTACATAAACTTCCTTTATCGTTGAAACAAAGTAAAATGACCTATGAGCAAAATACTAAGGCAGGATTAAATGACAATGGCAACGTTTCACTCATTTTTTGATCGTGGTAACAAGTCAAACTCAACATTAAAATAAAGTAAAGTAATGTAAAGATGCCCTATTTTACCAGGCGAAGTTATGGCTCTCTCTAACACTTAACCTGGGGACCAACAGCTTAATTAAAGGTGACTTCCGAACCACCACACATCAATGGCCGGGCAGGCGGGCTCTTTGCAAGGACAGGATCACTCACCCATCCAAGCAGCAGTCACGCTCGACGCTGCTTGATCTGGTTATCCTGAGATAACTGTTGTACCCGCTACACTGCGACATTAGCAACATTGGCGTCGGAAATAAAATTCACTGGAACCAGAAGTACTTATACAAGTGCAAATAGCAAGCGAAGCAGTACAATTATAACAACTAGCAGTTATTAATGTTACGATGATTTGATATTTCATGTTAAACATTTTTAGTGGGACTACTGGGAAGTGTTTTATAAGAAAAATACATGATATTTTTTTCTTCTATACTCGACTATACACAATACACGATATCATGTAGGAGTCATATACATGATTGCAGCACCACTTGGAGACCCATACAATCACTGCGCTCATACATATTTAATTTATTACAGTGTCTTGGCTCTTCATAAGTATGTGCTATTTCCAATGCATGTTCTGCTTTTTTACTTTAAAGTTTCTCATCATGCAGTACCTTTAAATGATCTTCATTACTTAATATAAGAATAACCTTATGTGAAGTATATGCATTAAATATTAACTATACGTAAAATATGCATTGCATTGTAAGGGTGTAACAAGACTCTCTACACAAACTGTAGTATATTGTTCCTTGTATGAAATGAAGCAATACATCAAACGCAACTAATGGTCTACCTCTTTCCCTTTTTCCGCTGTCTGTTTTTTTAATTGAAAATCAAACTAATCGATCAATTTTAACAAAGCATTTGTCAACTCTTTATTTTAACCGGATCTATAATTAAAAATAACAATCTAAAATTTTTGGTTGAATTAACAAATGAAATTTAAAAAATGGCAGCTATATAACATATTTAAATCTATTTTAAAAATAATAATAATTTTACAATAACTTTTTATAAATAAATCCAATGTTGAAATCGAATACCAAATAACTGACTTATTGCAAGTTTATTCCAACCATGTCAGTTTGATTTTAGAATAGATGTATTGTTATAATTTCCAATTATCATACAATATTTTAACCGGAATTCATATTGTAAAGAGCACATATTTTCTTACATTTATGAATAAACTTTTCCAGATGGTAATATCTTCATGTTTATATAAAGTCTTTGCAAAATACAAGGACAAGGACATCACAATATATTAAACGGCAAATAAGAATTTGAATCGCAATGGCCTCTGCAACAATT
This sequence comes from Homalodisca vitripennis, assembly GCF_021130785.1. Taxonomy (NCBI): domain Eukaryota; kingdom Metazoa; phylum Arthropoda; class Insecta; order Hemiptera; family Cicadellidae; genus Homalodisca; species Homalodisca vitripennis. The sequence goes on from NC_060210.1 coordinate 9,601,620, forward strand.
AAAATTAACGCCTTCTTGAAACTAAACAAACAGTTGTCAGACATACCGTTTTATTGACTACAGTGAAAAATGAATCGATTAATTAACGACACGGAATTAAAAATTTAAATGTTCATAAGGTTAACGATTCATAATGTTTTAACTGTAATCCTGATGTGATACAATTTTGTAAGCACAGGTGTTCCTGCTTTTAAAATACATTATATATAATACGTGTACAGTGATTTATCTAAGAATTTCAGTGTAGTAGGCATAACCCTATTCGCCCTTCTATTTTTAGAGTATTACAGATTCAGTGTCTTTGAAAAATATGGACTAAAACATTATTAAACTGATTGATCGAAACAAAATATTTCTTCAATCGTTATTATATTTAACAAACAGCCTAGCAGAACCGGTCTGCCCCTCCTCATATACTTCACTGATGCATTTCTCTATTTCAATCCCCTAAATAGATTTAGAGATGCCACACAAAAGACAATTAGTTGTTTGTACCCACTTATTGCAATGTGCGAAGATGTACCCAACCCATTGTTACTGACGTTTTCTTTGTATTTTCCGGCCAGTTGGTGGGCCGAGATAAACTTTAATGTCGCCTCGGCCATTGTGGGCCAGACCCGGTGGAGATTGCCTTTCAGCAATTAACCGAGAGTCGGGACCCAGAGACAGATGCTGCTTGGCCGCCATTGTTACGCCGGACTTGGCTACTTTATACAATAACAACAACAACGTTTATTATAGATTTTACAAATGAAGTCCTTCCAATGTTATAATATTAACTTTGTTCGCCTACCAAGAATTTAATTTTTACTGAGGCCCTACATAAATGTTTGTCACAGGTTTTAACACTACATATTTCATAGGAGTAAAAAACCCCATTTTTTGGAAAATATTGCCACAACAAACATGTGAGATCTTCGGGTTTTATAAATGGTGAAGTGTGAAATGAGGAAACAATATAGGAACAAACACCACGCTTGATAAAGGAACCTGCAGTACAATACTTGGACTCTTAATTAAGAGGACGTCTTTCTGAGTCAAAACTACTCAATAGATGACTAAAAATTAAAAAAGTATTTTAAACCGTACTTATTTCTTACCAGTGGAAGTCCACCCATGCTGTACAAAACATTGAAGGTAAAACTTCTGCCTATTTCCGTTTAATGGTTATCTTGAAATCAGTGCAGGATCACACCTGTAAAAGTCAGTCCATTCGATAAAAACTTTTTTTTAACTTAAAGCTATATGGTTTTCACAGTGAATATAAATGTCATACAATATACATTTACTCTCTAGATATTTCTAATATTATTTAAATAACTAAGTTAAATATTAGATACTATTTAGGATCTTTTTGAATGATATGCTGTGTTAGTCCTCAACTTCTGTACATAAAATGTATATAATTCTAATGAGGGGTTTAGTTAGTCGCCTCATGCCGCTCCACAGAGCTTCTCATATAAGGTTTGAGTAGAGGAACTCTTGTTGGCTGAGTTTTAGCGAAGTTCACTAGTGGGGCTGGAAAAATTTCATTTCGAAAAAACCTGACATGGATGGAAATATAAAGAATAACAGGATTTCTGAAATTTTCCATAGTTATGTGTTACAGAAATATATAATACTACGTTTCGAAGATTAAAGTTTGCTCTATTATTCAGGTGAGAAAAGCTCTTGACATTTAAAAAATACAGTGTGACCACTCAAAGTTAAAGTTATTAAGTAAATTCTGACGAACTGCATGAGGTCCAGACTGGAAAGAATTAACCCAAGCGATGTCACTGCACAGTAGCCAAGAGCACAAAAACGTCCCACCCGAATTAACGCTAAAGTGAATGGTAAAATTCCCTTATGATTTTGCGAATTTCAAATTAAACGTTCTTCAGTACTTCCACAAAATACAAAGTTTAGAATTTCTTATGAAAATATATGATTGGCGTAACACTTTTGCCGAGTTTTAAGGCGTATGGCCAAACTATGGACCCCGACAGCTTGAGGACGCTGATAAGGTCCTAAAAGTGTTACACGGGCAATCCTAAAATATGAAGTAACTAAGTTTAAAATGTGTATAATTTTCTTTCACCCTCAAAGCTCTTTCTTTTAATAGTATGTATTTATAGGCCCAAAAAATGTGAAATATATTTTGCCAGCTCTTTTCTTTTTCTTGATTTAATGTTTGAGCCTCCCATTCTTATAAACGAATTTATATAATCTAATATTCCAAAACTTAATATGTTATGTTTTACGTTATCTAAACTTAATGTATTCAATCTTTAAAACAACATGCAGTTTTACCTATATTTATGCATAAAACATTGCCATGGTAGGGTGGGTAGGGTTTATGGTTATAGTTTATGGTTACGGGCCCAATATTTATAGTTTTACCCCGACTCCACGCTCTGCTTTCTCTGAGGAGGTGAATATTGTAAACCCTGGTATAAAAAGTAACCTGTATCGTACATTTTCATACAGAATTTTTTTAAACTAAAAAAGAAGTTATCAAGGCATATCATTGTCCTTTAAGCGTAAGACACCTAGACTGTAGGTAACAACGTGGATTATTTTCTCACATAAACTACATTACCATAACACTTATTGATGTGCTATGAGCTGATTGCTAGGAAAAGTAATAACAATCAGCTGTTTTCATCGTGATTTGCTATTCCTAGAAATGCATGCATAGCATCAGTGATGATTTCACAGTTCTTTTCCGCTCGATCACAACATTGAAATAGCTATACAATTTGAAAGAAGTTATTTCCATTCGTACTCAACTCACATTGTTAGTTTTCCTTGTGGAAGAAAAAATATAATTCATGTGTATCTTTATCTTTAAATTTGAAAATGTTTCAACAGTTTGGTAGGTTAATTTGTATTGCAAACTCCACTTTATCTATCACCAATTATTGATAATGAATCTAATGGTCTTGTACAGGTAAAACAATTATTTTTACTGTATATTGGGTCCCAATTTAAATACATAATTATTTTGAACTTGCACATTTAGTTTACTGTGTCAGATTCGTAAATTGTTAACGTGGTAAATTGAATCGTATAATAACCGAGGAAAATTGGTATATAATCATGTAAATTACTGTCATTCACAAACATAAAACGGTATTTAAAGCCGGTTTCCTTGAAATAACGCCAAAATGTATTGTTTTCTTAACATACGAGCGGTATTCGTGCCAATTTCGGTATTTTTTCGGGTGGTACGGTAAAAAATAATATAGCAAAGTACAGATTGACTATTCCAAAATATAAAGGAGAAGGATTTTGTAATGCTCAGCCAATAAATAGAATAAGAAATTCCTCTTCTGTCAACATCCAATAAAACTTTTAAACGCGATAATGGCTCGATCACGAAGCTCTTGCCCTAAAGGGAGGGGAAGGTAGCCTATAAAGTTTGCACACACCTCGCAGGTTACAGGGACTTGCCCTGATTTTACAGCCATCGCTGTAGCTCAACACCTGGCCTCCTTTCTCCTCATCGTTACGTCTCGAGATAACGCTTACATCAGGCGGAAACTTTTGTTTTGTTTTCCTTTTATCTCTGCCAATAATTTTCTTATCAGTAGAGGAAACAACAACAAACATTATATCTTATCAAATGCTTACATCAGGCGGAAAACCTTTCCTTTTTATGTGCCAATAATTTTATCAGTAGAGGAAGCAACAACAAACATTATATCTTATCGGTTTCCTGTATCTTTTTAACAATATTGAGGGAACAATATATCGTTCAGTGTAACGACTCAACGCCTGATTTATCTACCTGGAGATTTGTAATCAAGTGACGTTTTAATCTATATGTTAATTAAAAATAATTATAGTGTCAATAATTGTTGACTTTACTTTTTATGTAGCAGGAAAATATGACATTACTGTGGTTTCTTAATTGGACTTAAAATTAGTCCATCAATTTTAAAACTCAGTTAAAGGAATCTTAAATTTTAGTGGTCCAAAAGGTATGGGTTCAAGGTTTTACGCTATTTAGAGTTAAATAAAACATTGGACTGAACAAAATCACATTGTATCATCTAGGTTTTGTAATGAGGAACTAGAATGTTTAGTTCATAGATGTTTAAGAATGAGTTAACTTTACAATAACATTATACCCCGTGTTACATAAACAGCGTGTTGCGTCTCTCTGTCCACAGGCCATTTATATATTGCTTGTCCCGGAATAGACATATATAGCGTAATTTATTTATTTCCTATGTAATAATCACCAATATAATTTACTGGTATAAGATCCCAAAAATCTATTTGTTTTAGAAATGATGGAATGAATATACAGTGTGCGCCCAAAATACGCAGGATAAATTTAAATTTAAGTGATAATATTTAAGACTGATTTCAATGCCATAATTACTCACAGTATGATTTATTGTTGTAACTTTGCAATTCGTTTAAAATTTTATAAACTATATGAATCTACATTATGCAGGATGTAACAAGATAAAATTAATTAAAGGAGAACAATAAAATATTAATTCGATATTGAGGCACGTAGTAGACTTTTGATCATTCATTTAAGGAAATACATCGTATCATTTCATTTGAAATTGTAGCGTATTATTAATATTACTAATCATAATTAGTATTGTAGATATATATATATAAATAAGTATATATATATATATATATATATATATATATATATATATATATATCAAACCATTATCGTTTGTACCGTTGTGGAACTTGGGATACAAATAAAACTGGCATTTAATTGTTTGTATTGTTGATATGTTTTAAGTGTGATCACATACTTTTGAGTTCAATTTAATATTCGCGATGATGTGTCAATTATTGATATAACTATTGTTTAATTATCTGAAAGGTGTACCTGACGTCAGATCAATGATCTAGTTTGTAGAATGTGTGAAACTGTTTTCTTTATATAACTCCAATCTCATGAAAGTAATGAGATAATAAATTTAGAAAAAAATGTATACACACGTGCTTCACAACACCAAGAAGCAACAATTAATTTTTCCATAAATGAACCGAACGAATAGTTAAATTTTATTTTATATTTTAATTAGTTGAGAATTTAAAATTAATTATTATAATAACGGTTTAATAAAATGTGTTTCTTTGTGAGTGCTAGCTTAATGAACGTGTGAAAATGTGTGATGCCGACTGCTGATGCAGCAGTATCGATCAGTGCTGATGGAAGGATCAGCTGCTCGGGTCGGATTCCCTTTGAAGGAACGGATTACCCAGATAATGGAACGGCTAACAGACTTAGTGGGTGTGTCTTAGAGCAAATGGAAAAGTTACCTGCTAATATTGTGTTAGTGTTTAATTGAGTTACGCTTCTCTCTTTGTAACTCCCTGCCAGTGTTTTGACATCATATTTTTGGGATATAATGTTAGGTTTTATGGGAAGTTTTGTATGATGCTGTTAATTTAATACTTTTCTTACCATATATAAATTTGGTTACCCCTAGTTTAGTTGTTTCATTAACACTAACTGTATTAGAAATCACTAAGTATGTCCGTGAATAAACTAAACGTCTTAAGAGGTAAGAATGAAACATTTGATCCATTCTTATTTGTAACTCCATGCCAATGTTTTGACATATTTTTGCTATATAATGTTAGATTTTATTTTATGTTGCTTCTATTCCATACTTTTCTTGTTATATATAAATATTACCCATAGTTTAGTTGTTTCTTTTAACTGAATATATTATAAATTAATAAAATATGTCCGTTAATAAAGAAAACGTCTAAAGATTCAAGAATGAAACATGTGATCCTTTCTTCTTTGTAACTCCCTACCAATGGTTTGACATCATATTTTGAATACAATGTTAGATTTTATTTAAATCTTTTATGCTGTTACTTATATTGACATAGTTTCCATACTTTTCTTGTATAAGTTTGGTTACATCATTTAATTTACTAAATTCAAAATTAACTGTATATGGTCGTGAAAATCCAAACAAAACGTCTTAAGAGTCAAGAATGCAACATGCGATCTATTATTTTTTGTAACTCACTGCCATTGTTTTGACATCATATTTTTAGGATGCAATGCTATATTTTGTGTTGATCTTATTCCATTCTTTTCTGTCATATATAAACATGGTTACCTATAATTTAGTTGTTTCAAATAATTGACTATATTAAAAATGAACTTTATTGGAAACTAAATATGGCCGTGAATAAACGAAATGTATTAAGAGGTAAGAATTGAACATGTAAATCATTCTTCTTTGTAACTCCCTGTTAATGTTTTGATGTCATATTTTTGGGATATAATGTTAGATTTTATGTTAATTTTTTTATGCTGTTTCTTATTCCTTATAATATAATACTTATTATATATAAATTTGGTTATCCATTAGTTTAGTTGTTTCATTTAACTGACATATTAGAAATTAACTAAATATGTCCGTGAATAAACGAAACTCCTTAAGAGTTATAAATGAAACAATGATTCATTAAAATCTTTCTCACAAACTATTTGTACCGATGGCCAGAATCATTCTGTGGATGAACAATGGCCAGCACACTTCGACAAGCCCAGACGTAAAATGCTGAAGCCCATGATTTATAAGCTTGTTTGTCTCGTTGCTAGGATACCGACATCAATCAGCTGTTCCTCTTTTTGTGGTCGCCGTCTCTCTCGCGCGCGTTTTGTCCGACACCGGTGGTCCTCGACGCCTGGTTTTTGTCGGCCTGTGCCCTGCATTATCGGGACTCTTGATCCTACCTCGGTAATTACGCTTGTTCTTTGAAGCGATACTTATCTTCACGACACGACAAACCGGAATGTGTAAGGTCCAAGGTTGACTTCACTGGATAAAGTCATGCACCAAGATCTGGTGCTTTGAAAATAATTCATGAAATGGATAAGTCAATAGTAAAAACGTAACTGATGAGAGAATATTTGAATAAATAATTGTTTAAAACTTAAAATTAACAGTGTACTCACGATTTTTCAGTATGTTAAACAAGAATAAAATGATTTATTATTTTAGTGTTACAAAATATATGGGTAATAAAATCAGTGATGTTTAAATATGTTGTTCTAGGGTTGGATAATACAAACAATTTTGTAACATGGTTGCTCTAATAAATATGTATATTATTAGTTATACACTGTATCCTCTGGTGGAGATACTCCTTGACAAATAATTATAACCAGATTATTTGTTATGTATCATAAATAATAATATTTAAATGGAGTTTTTGTTCTGCCAAATGAAATTGCAGTCTTGTCATGTTAACAATTTGTTTTTTATTTATCTTGTTGAAATCTTCAATTGACAATTAATTTGATGTTTTGTAAATTTTTACATTTCTTAATATTTATATTCTAAATTTTTGTAAGAGCACATTTCATCATAAATTTTCAACAGTTAAACCATTTTATATTCCTGACTTTAGCTTGAATTGTTTGTATCCAACAAAAATAAAATACTTCTTCTTATTATATACTGAACTAAAACACTTACACCTTTTATTTGGTTTCTTGTCCGGTTCACCGAAAACCCCGTAAACTGGAGTCTTCTTTCAATCCGGACTATTAACTATGTGCCTACAAGGCTAAACTACACAAGATAATAAGCAGAGCTCTCTAGTAGTTTTGTTATAACATTACAAGACAAGTAACCAACTAGGTTTCCTATTGGTCAGCAAGTTTTAGACCTCTGAACCAATCAAAACATTTAGTTTCTTACAATGGAGTACCATTGTTTTAAATGTACAGAACTGAACTTGTCCAATTCAAGCTACTTCAGGGAAGACTTATTTTAACATTATACCAATCTTAGTTTTTATATTTTTTAAAATTAAACTAAGCACATTACATATACAAATATTTGGTTCAATTTTACATTTTTATTTTATTAAACAATGTATTATTATAACTATTTGCATATACGGTACAATTTTAAAAGATATTTTTGTTTTGTTTTGTTTCATAATTACTTTCGATAATTTTGATATATGATACCACCATATTTATTAACTATAAAATGCTTTTATTTAATATTTAATTCTTGAATTAAATGTTGGTGTAAGCTATAAAATTTCAAGTTCTGAACTAAACTTCTCTGAATGGTGGATTCTTTTTTTTATATAGTAACATTAAATTCATCATATAGAAGTGAAATCCATCACGATCATTTTCACATCCTAGAAGTTATGCTTACGATTAAACCTATTTTAAAGATTTGTGTGACAACTAGTTTCTGAAAAAGAGTTTTCACGGCAAAACGAAGAAACCGAACGAATCCCTAAATCGCGTAATTCGGTCAAGACTACCTAAAAGAACATTTGATGGCCTAAAAGAACTCTTAAGTTTAGTGTTGCAGAAGTCATTTCATCCTTCAATGTAGGCATTGTAATATCTTCCATAGAAAAACGTACTTGGATAGATCATTTATGAAGTAGTATCAGTGAACTACAATATGGTATAGAAGACAGAAATAACGTTCCGAGGAAAAAATCGATACTTTTCTTATGTCGTAAGAAATAATATTACTATGAAATGATGCATTGGAGATATATACTTGCGCTTATAAAATAATCTATCAATCAATGAAGTGTAGGTGTACTGATATCTCGGAGGAGCTTTTGTCACGAACTCATATGATAGCGAGTATTGTTGATAATCTCCGAGCAATCACTTGAGTGCACCTCCATCTCGAGGGTAACAGCCTTCGTCTCCTGCGGTTAATGTTCGTTAAGTGAAACATTATTGTCGATGGCCTCATCACGTGACTATATTACTATGCAGTGATACATTCCTGATATACGCTTGGCTAAAACCTATAAAATAATCTATAAATCAATGAAGTGTAGGTATACTGATATCTCGGAGGAAATTTTGTCACGAACTCATATGTCAACGAGCATTGTTGATAATCTCCGAGCAATCACTTGAGTGTACCTCCATCTCGAGAGTAACATACTTTGTCTCCTGAGGTTAATGTTCGTTAACTGACTTAAAAAGTTAATGGCATTGGCCTCATCACGTGACTATATTAATATGCAGTGATACATTGCGGATATACGCTTGCCTAAAACCTATAAAATAATCTATAAATCAATGAAGTGTAGGTGTACTGATATCTCGGAGGAAGTTTTGTCACGAACTTATATGATAGCGAGTATTGTTGATAATCTCCGAGCAATCACTTGAGTGCACCTCCATCCCGAGGGTAACAGCTTCGTCTCCTGCGGTTAATGTTCGTTAACTGACTTAACGTAAACGTTAATGGTCTGTCGCGTAACAGGCTTAATAGCTCTATACAGTATTGTGTACCGTGTTAATAACATATCACCCTGTCTGTGAAAATTCGATAGTAAGCAATTTTTTAGAATTTAGCTATTTTGCTACTGGACGTGATACCTGTCGTAATCAAGCGGGTAGTATTTTTATAAAATTAAAAAAAGTAAAGTAAAGAATGTCTTATTTTACCAGGCGAAGTTAGGGCTAATAAGCCCTCTCTAACACTTAACCTGGGGACCAACGGCTTAAAGGTGACTTCCAAACCACCACCAATGGCCAATTTACCATGCTGAATTAAAAAAAACCCGCATTACGTTTATAATATTTTTCTGCTAATCCAGATTTTTTCAATTTTCAACCAATATAAATATATTTGTATGTTTTTTATATGGTAGTTCAACAATCTTCGAAGTAATGAAGAATAACATAAATGAAATATAACTATAAAAATACCTAATTTTGAAATGAAATATCATGTCTCAATAATATTTTAACCAAAAGTAAAATTAAACTTTATATAGATTTTAAGAAGGTGGCATTATTAATATATTGCTAAATATAAGCCATATGATATATTTATGTAACGTTTTCATTAAATGTGATTTTAATGTGTGTGACATATTGAAGCAGTATTTCTTCTTCATATGCTTTCGTTATAAAATACACTTGGAACAAGACTTTACAGTGACTTCCGAACCACCACCAATGGCCAATTTACCATGCTGAATTAAAAAAAACCCGCATAACGTTTATAATATTTTTCTGCTAATCCAGATTTTTTTCAATTTTCAACCAATATAAATATATTTGTATGTTTTTTATATGGTAGTTCAACAATCTTCGAAGTAATGAAGAATAACATAAATGAAATATAACTATAAAAATACCTAATTTTGAAATGAAATATCATGTCTCAATAATATTTTAACCAAAAGTAAAATTAAACTTTATATAGATTTTAAGAAGGTGGCATTATTAATATATTGCTAAATATAAGCCATATGATAACGTTTTCATTAAATGTGATTTTAATGTGTGTGACATATTGAAGCGGTATTTCTTCTTCATATGCTTTCGTTATAAAATACACTTGGAACAAGACTTTACATTTAATCGAGAACTTGTCAGCATTCGACGACAGCACTTGACATACTTGTACTTTAATACTTACGGCGTAAGCCTCGTGGTATAAACCGATTGTCGTCTAACAAAGGGATTTTTGTTTCTCAACCATATGACTGGTTCGATGGAAGGAAATAAAGGGTTTCCCGATGGTGGATATAAAATGTTGCACCATCCGACAGCAAATTGAAAAGTTTTCCTTCCTACAGTTGATGGTTTCTCAAGCAAATATTCATATATTCATTTCTGTAAAAAGCATGTTACTTACACGGTGACATCGTCTTTATTAGTAATAAGATACGTAATAACCTGATAATACGATACTTGACCGTTTAGACTGAAGAGAGGTTATTTTATTTTGTGTTCGGTTTGACTAAAAGGGTTCCATTAATTTCTGAGCAAACATTAAAATTCTAAAGTGTTATAGTAATAAATTATGCAAGGTACAATACTTTACTAGTGCAGGTCAAAAAATCAAATTTTCCAGCAAAATATCCAGTCTATAGATCAATTCGTCTTAAAATATTCTGTGGTACTTGGACAGGGAGGGAATTTTGCCGGCCCCTGAGTGTGGCATAATATGATAAATATCCAGTCTATAGATCAAGTCGTCTCAAAATATCCTGCGGTACTTGGACAGGGAGGGAATTTTGCCGGCCCCTGAGTGTAGCATAACATGCTAAATATCCAGTCTATAGATCAAGTCGTCTCAAAATATCCTGCGGTACACAGACAGATGGAGAGAATTTTGCCGGCCCCTGAGTGTACCATAATATGCTAAATATCCAGTCTATAGATCAAGTCGTCTCAAAATATCCTGCGGTACACAGACAGATGGAGAGAATTTTGACGGCCCCTGAGTGTAGCATAACATGCTAAATATCCAGTCTATAGATCAAGTCGTCTCAAAATATCCTGCGGTACACAGACAGATGGAGAGAATTTTGCCGGCCCCTGAGTGTACCATAATATGCTAAATATCCAGTCTATAGATCAAGTCGTCTCAAAATATCCTGCGGTACACAGACAGATGGAGAGAATTTTGACGGCCCCTGAGTGTAGCATAACATGCTAAATATCCAGTCTATAGATCAAGTCGTCTCAAAATATCCTGCGGTACATGGAAATGGAGGGAATTTTGCCGGCCCCTGAGTGTAGCATAACATGCGAAATATCCAGTCTATAGATCAAGTCGTCTCAAAATATCCTGCGGTATACAGACAAAAGGAGAGAATTTTGCCAGCCCCTAAGTGTAGCATAAAATGTCTAGTCGGTAGATCAATTTGCCTTTACATATCCATCTTACAGTTAGTATTCGCTAATACTCAGCGAAATACTATGACACTGTGATAAAAATTGATGTTGCCTATGTATAAATGAAAGTTTATAAAAGATTGTCACCCTATAGGTCAATTCGTTCTCATAATTTTATGGGAAGAGACAAACAACTAGATAAGAAATTGAGTACTGGATTTTCACTGAAAGTTTCCTTTTTTTGTAACACATTATCTTTCTTGATTTTAATCTAACTTTCTACTTACAATGGTTTTACGTCCGATGAATTGTGTAATGTATGGGTGTTAAATTTTTTAAGGTAATAAATTAAAACGATAAGGAACCTATCCTATATTTGTTTAGTACCTTGCATACTATTATTAACCAGGAGGTGAGCCTATATTTTTGTTTCCATGTACTTGTTCCACAGACACTACAGTACCTACCATTGGAACTGACAATTAAGATTTACAATACACGAAATGGCCCGCAGCGGCGCTATACATGAGAAGTGATGTCCGCAATAAAGCTATTACAGTTCCTGCCTTTCGTCGTAATGTTCCATTGTGGGCGTTATTGCCTCTTTACTAGCAGAATTTTCTAAACTATCTTTGTTTTGCTATAATTAGGTCTTATGTTTTATTCTTTGCTCGTGAAACGTTATTCGAGCCGCCCTTAAGAGCAGCTGTGTAAACATTTGAGAGGGGGGAGTCGATATGGTAAAGATTCTATGGTAGTGATGGCTCTCCTATAATGATGTATTATAAATGTATTCTTGTTAACAGCACTCTTGATGGAACACAAACTCTGCAACATTCTGTAAAATTTGAATGAATAGCTCCAAAAATTTCAGTAACAGTAGAACTATTTTAGGCCAGAGTGGAGAGATACTATAGACAATTTTGTATAATTAGTGACTATAATTCTATCCTTAATTAATACATATTTCGTTTTCAGTATTCATTGTAATACGTTTGTGCTCGTTTGATTGATAAAGTAAGTTGTCTCGATTCATTGAACATAACTTTGAAATGTATAAGACGACTCCAAGTCGTTGGACGAGAAGCCTGAGTAATTGTTATTCTTACATTTGTTAAAGATAAATAATGTTCATACATTTATATCTGGACTCTTTTAAAATTTTAAGTGTGTTCTTCAACTGTTTTAGGGGGGAAATATTACACACTATTCAAGACATAATTTAATATCTCGTTCTAAAACAAAACAAATCGAAAAGTGTCAACAGTTCTTTAAGCTGTTAATTTTACGAAACAGTGACATATCTTTACAGTTACTTTGGCTATCATTTGGTGTTACTTTTGGACATTGAACGCGTGTAGATAGTAGTTAATAACAGATAATTAGTACATTGTATAAATGTTGCATTTAGCTCCAGCTCACCTTACTCTTAATTGAACGCCTGGAATATGATGCTGTTACGGACTTGATTCCTGAAGTCTGGAGTCAGGTTTGTCTGAAGAGATCGAAAAACTGGAGCTAAACAAAACATTCATATTAAATCAACCCTTATCACCCTGGCTATGTTTTGTGAAGTACAATGTACGTTAAAATATGCTAGACTGGCGTAGTCATTTTTCTAAAGAGGATTAAAATTTATAATGAAATTTTGTGCATAAGGGTGAGGTATATAAGCGACTTATTGTCGATTGATTGCTCAATTAAGGTTAATCATGGATAATAAATTGGAAGAACATCCTGAATGCACATAGGCACATAGTTTTGCAGGACCTCACAAGATGCGAACAATTACAAATAACCTTCCTGCTCAGTCGACAGGATTAAACCATCAGCATCTTAACGCTTTTATCCGTTCGAAGATAATGTCTAAGAGAAAAGTTCTGGGTTTTAATAGTCCTTAATATTTCGCTGTCACATTATTTTAGGAATTGAAAGCCTACACTCGTGGTCTTATAACTATCCGCATACGTGGTTTAAATTACATTCCATTTAATGCAACTGTTCAGATACATTTCAATGTTACAATATCAAAGAAATATAAATAATTTAACTGAATGCCCTGTAATGTAATACAAACAGAGAATTTATTATTCACTATTTAATGTAAATGATACTCAGTCTTATAATGAGATGGATATAGTTCACGAACACATTCAAGGATTATTAATACAATCGTGCCAAATTTGGTTCAAGTATTGAACTTGTCATCTCAAAATTAGTTGTTCATGTTTTATAATACATTCTAAAATACGCTATGATATATTTTACGATTGTAGGACTGTAGGTCCACGCCTAGTTTTGACGAGGGTGGCTGACGTCACTTTTCTGCAGGGTAGGACAGTTAGTCCGCGCCAATACCCGTGGACTAACTGTCCTACTTTTCAAAACTGACCTGGCCGTGCATTAGTTTTTATACCTGCGCTCATTCTTCATTGTGATCGGTGATGATTCCACTACACTCGCACCGCGTAGACTGCTAAGGCAGTACATATTAACAACAGTTTACTCAAACCAAAACTCAAGCTATCACATATGAAGTAGATTGCTAATTTGAATTATATTTAAACAAATTCCATACATCACTATATTACTATCTGTGTAATTCGGCATTATCCTAATAAATCATAAACATCTAAAGTAATTAAGTATTAATTATTCCTTCTCTTGGTCCATAGTTAGTATAGGCCCTAATAATGTATTTACGAGTAGAGACTTCACTTAGTACAAGTTAATAGAAATGGAAAGTTTATTTATTGTTTTATTAACACTTGATAATTAAAACAACCAATAGGTTATATCTAATATATCACATTTATAGTCGTTAAAATTACTTTAAATAGGTAACGATACGAAAACAAAATATTTTATTACTTTAAATAGTGGCTCTTGCCTATAAATAAAAAGTAAATAGTAACCAAACGTATTGCCTACAGAGACATTTACTAGCTTACATAATGCCGCTAACGATAGGTTTTAAATGAACAATATTTAGCAGATATAGAGTATAGATCTGGAACACTCGTTCAAGTGCTGCAGAGTGGGTACGACGATCCCCTGTCAACTCCTCGTCAAAAGAAACCCGTGAGTCGGACAGTGGGTCCACGATCCCGGCCTGGGACCCACTGTCCACCCCTTAAGAAGCAGGTAGGAAATGCTTCCGGCAGTTTTACGACGTGGACCTACAGTCCGTTTACCATATTTTACAATGCTCAGTGGCTATGATATATGTAGAGTAGCCTGCACCAAAATAGTCCGCTGGCGGTTGTTGCGTTTTAATCCCCCCCCTTCACCCCGCGCCTAACAATGTTGCCAGGTTTACGTGTTGGAATCGTTACTGATCCGTCTCAACATCAGGGGACGGCTGGTGGTCAGCTGGGATATGACAACATCGCCTGAAATGTCATCGGGACTATTTTGCTGTGGACTGATCTAGTTCATATTCGAACTTTTTAACAACCGTCAACTTAGAAACGTGGTGCGATCTACAAAATGTATTAAAGAAAACTTTTTAGAATGCTAAATACAAAATTCTTATAGGTAGGGTACTGCATTAATATTTCCAAATTATATTGTAAGACCAAACCAATATGTAAACTTTAACCAATTCATGAGCATAGCTATTAAAAAAATAATGAAATAACGTATTAAAATTAATATATATATATATATATATATATATATTTATATAGTAATGAAAACCACGGTGAGAATTAAATGAACTATACTACTAAATGAAACTAACTAACCATACTAAAGATGTAGCTATGTCTAGTAACCGTGCAATAGAATCATGACCTTTTCCTGGTTCTGTTTACAATGAGAAGAAGAGGAGAAGTTGAAGCGATATAAGACAATAAAACCGTGAAGAACAAAGAGGGGTAATGGAGATGGGGTTAATTTCCGCCTGAAAAGTGCCACTCCCCCACTCTAGCGGGCAAACATTGTACTACTACTTCAAAGTTCAAGGGAGCAGTACTAGTCTCTATTCAGCTGACGTGGTCTTGGAATAAATTATAATTTTGTTAAATATTACCATGCAAATAATGTACTGTTTGTGAATATTAACATATATAACGCGTCATGGACATCGATTTTGAGTTTGAAACTGTGTTAATGTTAAATTTTCCCTCTCTGAGATGACTTTTATAAAAACATAACAAGTGGAAAAATTAGTTTTTTCTTACTGTACGTGAAATTAATTTAAGTAGGAACATTAGAAATGTTCAACGTCCCGTATAGGATTTGATTTATAAAACAATATTTACATGTAATGAATGTTAAAACCTGTATTTTTTAGAATATTAAATTTAGATATGTAACTTCCTTAATCCATAATCAAACAAAATATATGTCTGTGGAAGAAGCTATAAATCAAGTGCCTAGCGTAAACATTTACAATTTTTATTTTTAGCCATTTTTATTTAGAGCTGATTAAAAAATTTCCTAAAGTTAAGATAGGTTGCCTATATTTTACTAGAACTAAAACTTCTAAAATATTCTGAACAGCTTATGCTTATTTTGATTTATTGCTGAAACTACATGGACTTACGTTTACATTTATGTATTGAAATGCCTTCAGACACAAAGAACGTTTCTCATATTTTTATTGTACTACTGTTTGTGTAAAGAAGTCAAAATCTTAAGTGTAAAACTGTTAAAACCATAAAATGAATAAAATAAAAAATGTCCACAGTTTTATATTAAATGGGCTATGTTTGAACATTTTATTTTTATTTATGTAAATGAATTTATCACTGTGTACATGTTTCCTGTTATCAGGTCAGTTAATAGCTAGGTAAACACTGCTCGTGTAATGAAATATAAACAATTTCGTACACGCGTAGGCATTAAAGATGAAAAAAAAACAACGCTTAGTATATCCATTCATGATAAAAGCAAACAAAGCACTTGCCGACGGAGGTGTATACAACATTATTGTTATCTCCAATCTGATCAGCACACGCCCAATCCTGTTCATAGCTCTTAAGAGCCGGCTACTTCAGAGATTTTAAAAATAACTAAAAATGAATTCGCGTCCAAGCACTTTTTTGGGTCTTTTTCGTTTAAGGGCCAGCACAAAAGACCCTAGCTTGCTTGTCAAAACTCAGATCACGCGAAGCTTGCGTGCGCAGCGCTTTGCGCTGCTTGCTCTTTTAGAAAAAAAAAATTAACTCGAGCTTGCAAAGTCCAAGCCCAGATCAACTCACCACGCTTTATTGAACAAGAAAAATTAAGTATAACTCACAGAACTAACGCAGGTTTCATTACAGGCAAAAGATAAGCGGCGGGCGTTTATCACTGATAAGATAAGACGAGTTTATACTAGAAGTAGTACCTGGATTACTGGCCTAAGAACTAATAACACCAAAAAAACGATTAAATGCACTGTCAGTCAGGTATAGTATGTTTGTAAGGTGCTGGCCCTTAAACGAAAAAGACCCACTTTTTTTAATAAAAAAATTCTATGGGTTATTGAGAAAATTTTCAAAATGTGATGTACTTTATCGTTTAAATATTCAAAAAGTATAAACTTTAAAAATGCTAAAACCCGTTTGGACGCATATTAGAAATATAACGAGACCCGCCCATAACGCTACGCCTGATCAGTGCGTAAAACTGTATGAGGTTTAATTTTGTTCTTTTGGGAAAAAAACCTAAGGTCAAAACCGGCTCTTAACCTTACTCTTTTGTTACAAAGATATCTTCGCTGAGACCAATGTTAGCCTAAGCCGGCTCTTAAACCTTATTCTTTTGTTACACTGATATCTTCGGTGGGGGCATTTCTCTTTCCGTTCATGATTAACTCGCTGAGATGTTTACTTCAGCATATTAATGGCTTAAATTAGAACGGGGTCCCCTATTTTTGGAGGGTATTGTATAACTCTTAAACCCCCAGTGTGCCAGCCCCCCCCCCAATAATGTTCAAAATACGCACCTGGTTAGTGATAATCAAGATTATAATTCTGCTAGCACTAATATGATGCAGTGTAAACTGGAACTTGGAAGATAGTAGTGGCAGTACGTACACGTGGTAACAGATATCAATTATTCATATGCGATCGTAATCAAAGCCCTTTAGTCGTACGCTCATGTGACTTATATTAGTAAATATGATAATTCTGTGAAATAGCAATATAATTTCAAAGAAAATGGAAAATATATTACTAAAGTAGAAAATCTGCTCGATGCACTAAATGACCCATCGAATTGTAAATAGTAATGAAACAAGGCAGTTGCAAGGCAATATTGAGCACTTCATATGCAAGGTCATATTGCTTATTACAGCGTCTGAAATCTGACATTGTCACATATTTAGTTTTCTGAAATCTGGAGTTCTCGTGCGTCTGAAGAACTATAAAAATCGGCAACGATGACGTTCAAAACGCAGTCTGCATCGTTTCGACATAAGAGACACCTAGGCTACTGGAGAGCTCAGTTTGGTTACGCAGCAGCTACCCAGTATAATCTAGATGAACAGGTATACTTATTTTCTTATCAGGTGCAAAATTTGGTGCACTAAAGTGTTTTCGGCACGGTCTTATAGCACTTTCTAGCGAGTTTTCTACATATCAAATAGCTGTAGTGGGATTGACTGTATGTTAATTTTGAGTAATTAATATTAAGAAGCAAGTCTTGTCAATATAGTCTTAACTGAGCTTTTTTAAAGTGTATTGTTAGCTAAGGTGACTTTTATTCAAAATAGTACTTCGGTGCTTTATTCAGAATTGAACTCTTCGAAATAGGGTATATGTGGTGTGCGATACTTCTATGTATCCCTCAGGATACATAAATAACTTTGGAATAGGTTTCCGATACTGTTTCTTTGTAAAATATAACCGTTTCAAGAGGATATGGCTGTGAAACTTTAATGCCATAAATGTATCTACATAAACTCTTATTTACGAATATTGAAGAGAATTAATGTTATTTTATGTAGTCTACTACTACGTACCATAAAAGTTAATTGAGTATTATATAAAATGCTACATCGTAATAAAGGCGTATTAAGTTTAAATGTACTTAGTTTTTCGGTTATATATCTGGCTGAATTTATGATTAAAATTTGATAAGATAATCAGGCGTTCTTTCAAATCCAATTTACAAAACATAATTTCATATTACGAATTCTAATAATCGTTATGTAACAATCATTCATTTTATTTAGTAATAATAGTGTGCATCATTTGTAATAAAAAAATAGCAATAATTCCAAGTGTTATTTCAATATTATATTCATTGTAATATTCGGAGAAAACTATTCATAAAGATAATAAACATTGAGAGAACATAGATATGCTTATCTAGTCCATATTAATAAACACTCAACTAAACCGTGCCTGGTATTTCATAACATCATTATACATCAGAATATACACGTGTCTATATGTTACTAGTATATTTACCGTGGAGGATGTATGTTATGGTTTATCGAGAATGGAGTTGGCGTTGTTGAACTCGTATACGTGCGCTACAGATCACAGATAAGCACGTTCTGCCCATTTGAGACCTCGTAAACCTGTTCGAGCAAATTAAACGAATTCCCTGAAGCGCCTGATGACTGACCTGTTCCTATATTTTGCCTCAAGAGAGACAATTGAAAACCTATTGGCTGAGCGTTAGCAAAGCCTGTAAATCAGGGTGATATCTTGTGATTTAAATAAGCTACATTTAAAATGCTGCATGCAACTTGAGCAAAGCCTGTTACAGCCCCACGTGATGTGGCGTACTCCTGCCTTGTAATCTTTAGGAAAGAGTTTAAATATAGATTGCTTCAGAATGTAATTCTTAAATATCATTATACAGTTTATTGTAAAGGTACACACTTGTGTTTCGGAAGGTAAACGGACTTTAGGTCATAAAACTCTCCGGACCACTTCTTCCTTATTTCTTAAGGGGTGGACAGTGGGTCCTACCCTGCATAAAAGTGACGTCCGCCACCCTCGTCAAAACTAGGCGTGGACCTGCAGTGCTACAACCGTTTCGGGAAAGTGCCTTAAGGTTTCATAGCAGTTGCCACTAATATGCTTATTGAAGTAAAATTTGTATTGCAACGTGCCATATTCTTTTAATTAATTACGATACACAATTTAATAAAAAAGCAATTTCGATGGTTCAAATTTAAATTTTAGTAACTTGAAAACACGTAGATTTATTCTATATCTAGACTTTTAGAATTCAAAGTATAGTTGACAATGTTTGTACAATTCTTTTTTTTAATACATTTCATTCACACACAAAACTACCAAATAAAGAGTCTTTCTTCACAAATTAAAACTTCTTGTAAAAAAGTTCAACTAAAAATCCTTCATAAAAAATCTTAATATTCTTGACAAATATTTATCAGGACTGTAATTACTATTAACTTTACTTAAAAAAAGTAGAGTATTATAAATAAAGTTGTTTGAAAATTAAAATTAAATATTTGAGAAAGTTGTTACAAATATCAAAATGTATCAAACATCAAAAATTGAAAATTGTTAAATTTTTCAACAACTCAATATTTCAAACAATAAAAAATATTCAAGACTCTCAACTTACCAGGAAAAGTTATTTTTACTTTACAATTTCAAATATAAAATTAAAATTATGTAATGCAATCGGACTTCGACTTACAATTTAAAGAGTCGCGCGCTTTTAAGATATATACAGATATTTCACTGGTCCAGCGTACACTGAAACATTTCATCAGTTTGGGCCAAGAGCGCGGTGTAGAGGGGTGTAAGGGAGGGATAGGTGAGGTGGTCAAAACTTACTGATAATTATGATTTGAACCAAAGGAAACACGCAGGTTCGGCCGCTAG
The DNA here is from genome assembly GCF_021130785.1 of Homalodisca vitripennis. Classification (NCBI taxonomy): domain Eukaryota; kingdom Metazoa; phylum Arthropoda; class Insecta; order Hemiptera; family Cicadellidae; genus Homalodisca; species Homalodisca vitripennis. Next base: position 9,622,050 of record NC_060210.1, read on the forward strand.
GATCTGCCACGATTTCGACTCAGCCAACGGCTTGCTGATAGCCACAAGACACAAGTCTTTGCCTGATTGAAACGAAAGAGCCTAGCCATGGGCCAATTTTTGCTAAACATTTAGCCCCATAATACAGTATTTTAAACTGTCACTAAATACAATTGAAAGGAAAAAGGTTTATAATAAATAAATGATCCAATAATTCAGTTATATATCCATCCACATTCAAAGATTTTTTTCACATATGATTTATTCAATGAAAGCGGTATTCATAAGATAAGACCATGTTTTATTCATTAATGTTTTCTCCAAATGTCTAAAATAGTTCTCTCCTACTAAAAATAGCGTTTTTCTTAAAATTACAAAATCATTTCCATGCTGCCGGCATGTCTATGTGGCATGCACTTATCAATGTTTTATTAAATTTTTGTAATACTTTCGATTATTTTAAATCATTAATTACACCCTTCCCCCCGTACCCACTTGTGCGTTGAATAAGGAGCTTAGGATTTTATTTTAAGTACATTGGATAATTGGATTGTTTTATTGAATGCAAGGTAAGAATTGAGAAAAGGTTTTTATGATATTTCTATTTGTTGTCTCTAGTAACAAAAACATGTTTTACTTGTCTCAAAGCCATAAGCCAAAGTTTCACGATTCAAGTACTTTTTAATCAGTTAACTAATAAACTTTGGAAATGTAGATTAAAAGTCCATTCAAATATTTGCAAAATTCATAACAATCAAATTTTCAGTTAGCTCTTCCGATGGCAATAACTGTTATCCAGTTAAACTAGATTTAACTTTATATTTTTCTGTAATACTATGTTAACAAACGCAACATAACAAAGCAGACCTTGACACCGACAATAGTGATGGTTTTGGTTGGAACACTGTGTTGAACAGATTGAAAGGGACAGGCAACTGTGATGGTAAGCAGTGACATTGATGGTAGCAGAGAGACAACAAACTGGCAACCTGTATTGTCGGGTATGGCGTCACTGATATATTTAGCTGATGGGATTGTTCGGTCACTTTCTTGTGGGGATTTAGATTACAATTGACATGTCTAGCCGCTTTGGTGACATAAAGATCAGCATTCGTTTAGGGATCAGAAATGTAGGTTCAGCTTCGATATGGTAATGATCCATCACATCTTTTATGTGTGAAAGAATACAATTTATAATATTGAATGAATGTTACATCTTATTGTCACAAAATATATTCACAATATACTCGTACACACAAAATCTGAACATGATTATATCTATACTATTACTTACAAATATATTGTAGTGATGTATGTTTAAGTGTGTGTTACTCAATAACGTAAAAACTACTGCACCGATTGTACTTAAATTTTACTTGGACATTATTAAAATTCCTGGTTAACAAATGAGCTTATTCTTATTTAGAAAATCCCTTCAGGCTACGCCCTACTGGTCTCTAAATTTACGAAAAATCTCATCTCGTTCTCTAAAGTTAATACAGCGAACAAATGATATTAATTGAAAGAGCCTGTGAAATGTAATCAACAGTTCTGTGTAAACATTGTTTTATGCCGGCACAACCCCGTGTTTAATTAATCTAAACACTATTTTAAATTGATTTGCGTCTATAGCCTTGAAAGGATAGAGTAGGCTTGATAGTAACGACACCTAATATTTCTACTTTTTCTTTAACACAGTTGAACAGAGAGTAAGAAAATATACAGATTAAAACAACTTTAAGTAAAAATATACTCTGTGCATTTTAGCGAATATTAAGTATGCAGCACTTGGTCAGTACTGTAATCTAGATATCAAACACAAAGTTATTATCTAATTTTAATAGGGTTCTCAAACCTGTGTATGTGAATTTTTTCGTCGTAGAAACAAGGCAAAAACAACTATGACACGAATAATACCCAGAACGGAGTAAATTATAATGACCATAAATATACACTTTTTGACATATTTCCTTGGTCGTGGCAACATGCAAAACTCAACATTAGCTTCGAAAATATATTTCACTTGAAACATAAGTGATCCTACACATGCAAAGCGGTTACAATATAATATTGACTTGAATAACATAGACATATTTTTAATTGCACGACTAGAGCTGAAAGAGCATTAAGTTTTCCTTTAAAATACCAATGTTTTACGGCCTTATTGTTTGTTTTCTTAGTATTACTTGTACTAATGTAAACATTTTTGTTATTTAAAGAGGACAGCCTCTTGTTTTTATTGAAACGACGGTACGAACTTCGTAGTGTATCATAGGGATATATAATACGTAAGATATCCTGTATTATTACAGTGTATCATAGGGATATATAATACGTAAGATATCCTATATTATTACAGTGTATCATAGGGATATATAATACGTAAGATATCCTATATTATTACAGTATATCATAGGGATATATAATACGTAAGATATCCTATATTATTACAGTGTATCATAGGGATATATAATACGTAAGATATCCTATATTATTACAGTGTATCATAGGGATATATAATACGTAAGATATCCTATATTATTACAGTGTATCATAGGGATATATAATACGTATGATATCCTATATTATTACAGTGTATCATAGGGATATATAATACGTAAGATATCCTATATTATTACAGTGTATCATAGGGATATATAATACGTAAGATATCTATAATAGTATATCATAGGGATATATAATACGTAAGATATCCTATATTATTACAGTGTATCATAGGGATATATAATACGTAAGATATCCTATATTATTACAGTATATCATAGGGATATATAATACGTAAGATATCCTATATTATTACAGTGTATCATAGGGATATATAATACGTAAGATATCCTATATTATTACAATCTTATAAGATGAAAATAAATCTCATTGAGCTTAAAATTTTCAGCTGTAAGTTAAATTTTTATTTTACGTCATGACATATATGAAAATCGTTTGTACTTATTTTTTATATCGTGTTTATTTTCTTTTTTGTTTGAAGTTCTAGTTCTCGAATAGTCTCTATATCAGTTATGTTTTGTATTTTTGTGGTATATGTGTACATAATATAATATACTTAAAACAATTTTTAATTCTTGAATTTATTGTGTATGACGTAATACTTAAATAATGTTGGTAGATCACGAGAGTTCGGTAAAAATTCAGTTCGTAGTTCATTTCATAGAACATTTTGTACTTTTCAACAACTTATCTGTATTGGGTGATTATAATATCGCCTAATGTATGCAACGTAGTAGTACGCCACACCATATGCTGCGTAACAGGTTTTGGGAGATTGCATGCAAAATATCAAGTCGTGTTACGATCTATTATTTTACTATTTTATATGACTGTATTATAAGTTTTTTATAAATTTATTTATCGTTTGCTATCGTGAAACCATAAAACCACCATCGATCCCGCTAGCCATTTATAGAAACGATGCTTCATGCGAAATTTCAAGTATACAGATCTGTTATTTTTTAGATATTATGTGGACGGACATACAAACAGACGCACATAAAAAGATATATTCACCCATGCGAGTAATAAGTTTTGCTGATATTCAGCCAAAAAATGGATAGTTTTACGCAATGTCCCTAACAAAATCTTCTTATCTAACACAAATGTTTTCCGAACGACTTATCCTTATATGGTAATTATGTTACTATAATGCATTAGAATTATATCCTAATTATATGAGAATAAAATTTTGAAACTCCAACAAAAGTTAATGGTCTCAAGCGAATTCCCCATTAGTGTAAAAGTTTCAAAATTAGTTCTCGGTCTGAGAGTCTGGCTGACACCAATGTTGGCTCGCGACTGTTTTTAACAACTCTCATGAATTATGCAGACGGTCTCTTACCTTACCTTGTGTCACAGGGGGTGGTGTGCCGCAAGGCGCGTCCTTCAACGCTCTTTGTTTATTACTCTAGATTAATGGCAGTTTAATGGCGTGCTAACCGCTTTACTCGTGCTCAACTAACACAAACGGGTCGATACTTGGAAACATTAACTTTGTAGTAAAACATTCAAAGATACACAAACAAAGAAAATAATTTTGAAATTTTACACACATGCTAGAATTCACCTATTGTCAACTTTAGAACATTTTGAAATTTACAAAAGTGCCAAAATTAATCCTAATGTGTTACTAAATGGCAAAGATTTTCTAACAAAAATGTATTATTCGGTAGAATTTTAAACGATTCAAACGTTAAAAACACATGAAAATTTGTTTTTAATTATTTATTTACTACATTTACCTTAACCTACAAGTACCTGAGATGAATCCATTGAATTCGAAATGTTCATTGTACACAATAAAATAGATCAAATAGTGTTTAAAGGTGTATTATTGTATATTATTCAAACACACTGTACCGAATGGACGAAACACATGGGGTTGGATATAACTGAGGTCGTAGTAATAAATACTAGATTCAAGCAAAGTATAATTGTGACAATCAAAACCTACAAGGACCACTTCTAGATGTTAAAATAAAATAGTATCTTGCCACGTTGCTACCAAAATAGAGGAACAATGAAATGAACCAGATATCTTGGGCTGTGGGCCTAACACTTCCAGTGTTCTTTGGAATTTTACCTACGAACTTAATAATTCACTGAAACTTTAAATTAGACTTCCCTTGACGTCGATGTCGACTCACACGCGCGGCGTCAGAATCTTGGCTCGACATTGCAGCTGTAGTCGGAAAAAGTGAAGATTAGTAGACTAGAAGTCTATAATATGAATACTGGAAGTTCTCGAAGTTGTACTCATAGTTAAAGAGCATTCGTAAACTCGCGTAAAACAAAATAACGACCGTATTAGCCATTTATCTCGTCAGAAATACATCACCACAACTATTATATCTATTAATCTTCCAAATAAATCTCCTATCAATGGTAGATTACTTGACTGTTTACAATTTTACTTCATATTACATTCAAAATAGATATCTTACATGAAAGGACTAATTTATAATACGAAAATATAAATTTTACTTACAGACAAGGCGCGCGAGGTGTTGCTTGGCAGCAGGATGATCGATCAGCTAGCTGCAACGTACGAGAGAGAAACGATTATTAAGAGTGCCAATTAGGTTATTAATCCGCGAAGAATGTAGTTCCAAGAACATCATATTAAACTTATGTTAACCTGTAACGAGTAACCGAGTTGCGAAAATATGTATTATATAAAATGAAACTAAATATCGGTACAGTATATTGCGTACATTACTTATGGCAAGTGTGGCTACTTGTTATAAGTAAATACATGGAACATTTATTTATTTGCTATTTTTGGAATACTACGGTATTTAATTACTTAGAGCACCGTTTTTGGACATTAAATAAATTTTGAAATTGATGTTATTTTTAAATTTCCTGTGGAATTGATTTTGCAAGGAAACATTTTCTATATAGGTCACGAAATTAAATGTTATAACTATGTTTTCTGTGTTTTAGGTGAGTGCTTTTCCAGACAGCCTTATTTTTACCGGATTTTAGTAAGTAACCTCACAATAATATAATTAAATACCCAAAATGGTTCTAGCCATCTTATTGTCTCTATTGTGTTTTAAGTTTAAATATTATGATCTGTTTCTTTTTAATGTAGGTTACAATTTTGTACTAAAGTTTATACAAGAAGATATACTTTTGGTACAGGTACAATGAGGAAAGGGTTTTGGAAATTCTGGTTTCCCCAAAAATTCGGGATTTTGGGGGCAAATCACCCCTTTTAAGTGACCCTTAATTTTTAAAAGTATAAACACTTAAAGAATTGTGAAAAAAGAGATACATTTTTGGTAACTCTAACTTTTTTCAGGAAAAGGATAGCGATCTCTGGTTTTCACCATTATTTAAGAATTGTTATGCTCTTAAAAAGGAGGGGTCACTTGAGAGGGATTTACGGTTAAAACGTTTGAGTTGCTCCCAAAATCCCCGCATTTTTTGGACCAAAATGTTTTTTAATCGCCTAACGAAACAACCTTTGCACTTAGCAGCACTACCCAAAGGATGTCTCCTTATATTATTTTAGAACAAAGTAGAAAGGAAGGTCCTGACTTTTTATTTACTCTGTATGTTTAAATGTCAAAACTTATTCAGAAATTTTTAAAAATGTGTAAGGATTAATAAGGATAGTTGCTAGTGGCAGAAATATGCCTTCTTGATATCGGATACGATGAAGTCTTCGATAGCCATTAGAGACTCTCTGTAGAATGAAATGTTTATTAAAAATTCTTCAGATTTTTAATGGCGTGCATTCAGATGATAACAATTTAAAAAGGATTCAGTCCATATACTTATAACAATACGAGTACGTGATATTTTAGACATTACTTGTATTAAACCTTGACTTGTTAAAAACCTATTCTTATCACTTATTACCAAGAAGGTTAATAATTTCATATAATTAATCAACAATGTTGTTTTAATTGACTTTTATAAATTCTCAATTAGTTTTAAGGAGATTTGTCCAAGGCCCTAGGATTTGTTATCCCGATTAATATGTATTAGAATAGATACCACGGTGGTCATGGAATACCGTATTCCGTAGACAAACACGAGATGAATAGTTGCGAATCGTCTGTAAACAACCCAAGCGGTTAATATAAATATTTTCAATAATTAATTTTAACATCTATGTAAGTACTCAAACCAAGTAAATGTTTCACATAAATAACTAATGGTAGTTTCTTAAATAATCTTCTTCACTTACCAGAAGAATTTATGCATTGAGTATAAAATCTAAAGAAATACAGAAACATCTCGAAATTGTACTGAATTTAAAAGGAGGGTTTTGGCCACACTCATATTCAAGAAAAAACATTGTCCGATTATTATGGTTAAAGTAAATATCTGATAATAGAAAATTCTATTATTGAACAAAAAATGTATTGAGTTATTCTCATTCGGTTAAGAATTATCGACAACATATTACTTTCCGACATTTTAAATTAAGTAGGCTTTGCTCTATTGACAATCAAATCAATGATCAATTAGCTTCTTGGACAGTGCACATCTACAAATCAACACATTTTCATGTATTAAATTACAAAATACATTTTAAAAGCAATTATACAAAAAAGGTTTTTAGTAAAAGCCACACAGATCACAACATGTAACGGCGGTATATATTTTTCTTGCAATATAATCTCATTGACTATAATGTTAATGCAAGACGATAGACAACAAGTTTATTTGATGAGTTACATTTCTGGGGTTCAGATATTGATGACGAGGGACATTTGAAGAGTCTTTCAATTAAATTAAAAGACTTGTCATTGAAACTATTGAATTTAACCCATATAGAACTAATTTCTTACTGCATCGGTACCCACTATGTGATAAGATGTCTGAGTAGGTACAGTTCTAAGTAATAACAGCGGTATAAGTGGAACACTATTGCAAGGCTGTTAACCATATTTTATTTTCACATTTGCAATAAGAGTATTTTTTCTATAATAACAATAGTTATATGATTTTCAAGAACGTAAAATATCGCCTCAACACTTTCCATTAAGATTTTGTGAACTGGTTTTGATTAATTTCAAGCAGTACAATAATTATAATGACATTATGAAATGCATAATTATAAAAGATAGCAGTTACAAGCAATGCAATACTATCAACCATCAAAAAGCGCATTTTTATCATAAATAAGTCGGCGAAACGAGTACCCTTGATAATTTCTTATCAGTAGACACTGATAGAGATAGTGTGTGTTTATACTGTCAGCCGGTTGTTGTCAAAGCCGCTGCCGTTTCTGCTGCAGTGATAAGCTTATCTGTATTACTGATACAGGTGGCGCGCAATCTCATTACAGCCGTGTCAACAATATCTGTACACGCGACGAATCTCATTCAATTCTGTACATGAGATTTACTCACGCTCACCGTTTATACTCTGTAGTCGCGTTTTTATTGGAAATTCTTTCCTTGTATAACTACCAGTTTATCTTTAACTGTACATTTTATTAGTTGATTGCAGGAAACATTTTTGTTAATGACAAAATTGTCGCCTAAGAGTTGCAGGCATTTCCAGTTAGTAGTTTTAGACTTATTGTATGATGACAATAATGATAAAGTTGTTGCAAGGAGTGACTTTTATTTTGTTTTACATTGGTTTTGGTAATATTTTGTTTAAACACAAAGGACATACATTCAAAAGGTACCAAAAAGTAAAAAGTTATCATACCAGCTTTAATTAATAGCTTTTCATATTCAACCAGCTAGGCTTACTGAATAATTTAACCCTTTTCTTGTATATATAATAATTCACTCACCACTTGTGACTTTTGGGAAGTGTAAGCAAATACGTTCGTAATGACAATGTTCCTTACTCAGTTACGCAGTCCTGTGTTACGTTATTTCAAATGAATTGAAATATTGTTGTATTGACTGTCTTTGCTGTAAATTATAATTATGATTATTCTAGAAATTATATACGTGATTTTTATTTTTACTCGCTCTTTACTTCAAGTAGTTTTCTTAACATTGCATTGTAATAAGTTATATATTAAATTAATTTGTTTGGTTAATATATTTTTGCGAACAAATTTTAAGCAATTGTAAAGTGTTCGAATAAATATGAATTTAAAATTTGGTTATTAGAATTTATTTTTCTGTATACCAAACTGAAAATGCTCTGTTAGTGTTACTATTTGTGATACTGCCTCAGTACTGTGGAAATAATCAATTTTACCCACTCATGGTAATGACACGGTATTGTTAATATTCGTAGAATTCCTAAAACAAATAATAAATAATTATTTGACCAAGGGACAAGACTGGAAAGGGCAAAGAGGTTTAATAGAAGAGAGGTTAATTTCGTCTGTGTGCCCGCCTTGCCTCGTAGGGTCTGGACTGCTCTCGGGGGAATAAACAGTGGACTAGATCTGTGGAGTGGAGTTTATTGTCGCTACATAACTACAATTGCACTGTCGACTATGTTAATATATGGAAACTGTTTCACGTGTTTGTCAACTTATTTTATGAGGCCACTCAACAAAATATGTAAATAATGCACCAAGTCTGCTTAGTACTATTTTTGTTGGTTTGTTTTGTGTATGTCACATCTAAAGTAGTTAATCAAGCTAGTATACATAATATACATTCATTGTGTATAATGACTTGTGATTTTTGTCAAAGTGATTAATAATTCTCTATTTATTTATCGAACCATTTTGTTTAGTAATCAATATATATGTTAACCTAAAAAACCTAACGTATCCTAACTTACACTAGCCTAACCTGACTTTATCTTACCTTACCTTTTCCTAGGACTATTATTACTTTAGTCAAATCGTGTAAGCTATTATGTATAATAGTATGGTCACTATGCATAATAACTAGACATTATATATTATGATTGAACAATCTCAACGACTGTAAATACAAAACAATGCCTAGTTTCCAGATGATGTCGGTTTTGTGCGTAGAACATTACACTCAAGCTTCAATAAATTACAGTAACATAAAACACCAATATCACAAAAAATAAGGAATTTGTATAACAGGAAATCAACAAATAAAAATCATCGAAACAAGTACCAAAGGAAAGTGTTTGCTAATTAAAACTGCTTTTTAAACTAATTTAATATAAATAATAAACTAGTCTTTGTTTACATTCAATGATATTCCAAAAACAAAGCACTTTGTACGAACCGAATTTACTTAAAGAACTGTGTACCAAACAAACATGTGCCAAAGAACATAAAAATAGGTTTTCTGGGTAAAGACACACGCAGCGAAATATATTAAACCACTTCATATGAAATATGCCCACGCTGAAGTATTATTAAACCACGCTGTTGGAAGAAAATATACTAGTGCCTTATTTAAAGTTTGTTTATGGTGATGAAAGAATTGTGATAGATACAAAGATTTAATGGTAAAGACATTTACCATCGTTCAGTGATACAAGAAGTCCGTAACACTACGTTTCATGATCTGCAATCTGATGTCTATTTCAGGTTGCCAGAGTGTTGTGAAACACACACGAGTCAGGAATCACAGCAAACAAGTTGTGTGTCAACTTCAAGTATAAAGCATGCGCTTAATAAAAAAAAGCACAGTAATGAAAACTAAAGAATGAAAATCGCATGACGTTTGCATTGAACTACCAACCGCTGAAAACTAATCCGATGCCAATAGTAAATGGCGATCGTCACGGCAGAAACAAGATGACGGCAGATAAGGCAACAGGGGTGGGTCGTTTCGTGGGTCTCAAAATGTAGTGGTACTTATTTCTTGAATCACTAAAAAAGAAATAATGTTTTTGGAGAAATGACCCAAGCCAAATGAAGAGGTTCTAATATAAGCGGGATATTTGCGAGAGGACAGTGTTTGTTATTTACGCAGCAGGTCTAAAAAGTTAATGTCTGAAATCTAATTCGAAAGGGGAGGGCGCCCCCCGCTTGGAGCGGATCGAGACTAACGTGCGGAAAATCAGGCCGGGACAACCCCCCGGGGGGTTCTAATGCGGTTATGTTTTTACGACCGATAAAGACGGTATTGCGGGTGCACTATCTCAGAGTGCTGGCTACGTTGATCGGAGGAGTCAGGAAGCAATTTATTATTCAGAGTTTGCATTATTTCCTTTTTGCAACATAATGGTGGTATCTTTTTCCTGTTCATATAGCTTAACTATCCATTGTGGGTTTAAATTGTGATATTTTTGTAGCAAAATCAAATATTCCAATACTTTAGCTGATCTTTTCGTTCAATAAACCTTTTACGATAAACATTTGAGCCACATCTCACAAATGTAGAAAGCCACGAGAATGACGTTAAGGCTTAAATCATTCTTCCAAAATCGGCGAGACCGTGATTAGGATAAACGTAACCGACACTGCAGTAATTTATAACCTGTGTTTTTTTAGACGTGCTAGTTAGTATTTGACTATGTATAAGTAACGTTGATTAGTTCAAAAGGTTATATGTAGCCCTCTATTACAATTTACACATTTTAGACTGTTTATATTTAAAGTTTCATCTTCATTCGACGATTGGATTGTACACAAAATAGCTTCCCTACAGTGCTTCGAATTTCGAGTTACAAACCCTTGAATATCTACAACGTTACCTTGAGAATAAAAACGTCTTAGATTGTATTTAAAATGGAAATTGATCGTAAGATACATAGTGTTCTTGTAAAAACTTTTAAGTTGGGCAGCATATTGTAAAATGTTGGCGTTTTTTGATGTTTTAAAAATAATCAAAAAAGAAATAGCGGTTCACCGTTCTTCGGGATTTGCTTGGGACTCGAAGTTCCGGAAAATCTCGTAAGTACTGAAATACGTATTTACTATTTAACAATATACTATTAACATATTTTGAAATAATACTGATATTCTTATCACACACAAAAATAATTACATACAATTTAAATTCAATTTACAAATCAAGAAATATTTACACAAAAAATTATTTCACCAGTAACGAATCAACGCCCGATGCAAAGTATTAAATTTTTATGTTTATTTTACATTTACATTTTAAGAACGGCATAAAAATGAACATTACATTACATCACCTCATTTTATCGATGTGACGGTTTCTAAACGATATTATTTAAAATTGATATATTTGAAAAATAATAAAATAAAATGTAGTAATATCACGTAAGACCATGACTGACATCTAAGCTTTCACGTTCAATTTAATTTTTTTTTTAAGTATAACAACGCGATGTGAACAGAAAACCGTAAATAAAAGGCACTTTAGTAAAATTTAATTTAGGAGGCAGTTGCGGTTATTGTAATTTCTAGACAACCTTTTCAATGATATTCGTTCATGGTATTGTATCAGCTATTACATAATTATGGAACTAAAATAAATATAATTTAATTTATATTTTACAACCGATTCAATTTAGTTTAGAGTATTCAATTAGATTTGCGTGCTAAATTATACAACTGAACGTTAATTTTTCACCAGATATTTTGAGAATTTTGCACCCAACATTTTCCTCTATTATGCTTGGGGAATACCAGGAAAAAGGTCCTTATAGACGAGACAGTCTTTGAGGAAAGTTCGAGTCAGGAGCGGAGTAGCGGGCGTCTGTCGGTGTTATTGATCGTTCTGGCGCCACCGCCACCACCTCACCAGCGTCTTGCCCCTCGCCTAGTCTATATATTTATTGTTATGCCCGGGTTTGTTTTCCTATAACGATAAAACACACTAGGCGCATAACAATATACGCCAATAAGGGAGGAGTCGGAGATGTCGTTTTACTGCCCTGCATGAGGTTGAATGGGGCCGGGTCACCCATTGGAATCGTTTTTTAGGAGCGACCTTACATGGCGATATCTTTTCAAGAAGAACAATTGTTAAGAGTAATCTGTAATGGAACGATATTTCATGGCGCTAACATTTCAAGATGAACAAGAGAGCAGCAATCTGCAGAAGGACAACGTTTCATGGTGTAAACATTTTCTGAAGATGAACAATTGTTAAGAGCATTCTGTAGTGGAGTGACCTTTCGTGGCGCTAACATTTCAAGATGAACAGTTGTGAATAGCAATCTGTAGAGGAACGACCTTTCATGGCGCTAACATTTCAAGATGAACAAGAGAGCAATCTGTATAGAAACGACGTTTCATGGTGTAAACATTTTCAGAAGATGAACAATTGTTAAGAGCAATCTGTAGTGCAACAACCTTTCATGGCGCAACCATTTCTAGAAGATGAACAATTATTAAGAGCAATCTGTAGCGGAGCGACTTTTCATGGCGCTAATATTTCAAGATGAAAAAGAGATCAATCTGTAGAGGAACGACCTTTCATGGCGCTAACATTTCAAGATGAACCAGAGAGCAGTCTGCAGATGGACGACCTTTCATGGTGTAAACATTTTCATAAGATGAACAATTGTTAAGAGCAATCTGTAGTGGAACAACCTTTCATGGCGCTAACATTTCAAGATGAACAAGAGAGCAGCAATCTGTAGAAGGACAACATTTCATGGCGCAAACATTTCAAGATGAACAATTGTTAAGAGGAATCTGTAGTGGAGCGACCTTTCGTGGTGCTAACATTTCAAGATGAACAATTTTTAAGAGCAATCTGTAGTGGAACGACCTTTCATGGTGTAAACATTTTCAGAAGATGAACAATTTTTAAGAGCAATCTGTAGTGGAACGACCTTTCATGGTGTAAACATTTTCAGAAGATGAACAATTTTTTAAGAGCGATCTGTAGTGAAACGACCTTTCATGGTGTAAACATTTTCAGAAGATGAACAATTGTTAAGAGCAATCTGTAGTGGAGCGACCTTTCGTGGTGCTAACATTTCAAGATGAACAATTTTTAAGAGCAATCTGTAGTGGAACGACCTTTCGTGGTGCTAACATTTCAAGATGAACAGTTGTGAAGAGCAATCTGTAGTGGAACGTCTTTTAGGGCTATCCCTTATACTTAAACACTTTTACTCCCTCATTTTGTGGTTGTAGAATTATGAGAGGTCTCATTGAAAGAAAGATTAATATGCATCCAAATGCATTCGTGTTTTCCTGTAAAGCTTATACTTCTTAAATAGTTAACAATTAAGTACAACTAGATTCTTGTTTTTATCTTACTATCCAACAAAAATATCGATACCATATTCATACTACTATTCATATTTTTAAAATGATACAAATCCCATAATTCTACAATTAAAAAGAAGTGCGTAACATTGTTTGAAGTTTAAGTTTAACATTCTTCTCATAGGTCTAAAAGCTAAATAACCGCCAGTACAGTAAATTTATCGACAGGAAATATTGAAAAGTAAATTTACCTCAGTAAATTGCCAAATCTTTTCGTACTAATGTTCAGTAATCACTTCACATTTATAATTGAATTATTGATTTAAAACAAATTGAATTATCATGAATTTAGAAATCATTTCCCAGATACGCACAGAATACTGCGTGAACATAATCGCATGTTTGTTATTTATTTTTCAATAATTAGCTATCCTTAAAACACATAAACAAAATATCACAGATATTTATTTTTAAACAATTGTTATTTTATTTACCTCTGAATATAATCGATATAAACGGACCAATAATCAAACACTTGATTATATTTCAAAATATTGTAATGTCTCATAGGTATGGTATACTTATAGTACTACATTTTAGTAATAGAAAAGATGATATCATGACTATGAATCGTATCAGTTTTCCAATTTCATACTGCGTCGAAAATGTGTTAACACAATTCAAACTTTAAAATATTTATACCTTGCTGGAGAGCCACTAGAGATTTTAAACAAAACATTTTCTCATATAGAGATATATTTATTTAAACGAAATATGTTAATTATGTGGACAAAACTACAACGTGGTGTAAACCATCTATCAACTTTTGGTAGTAATCATGAGCACAGTAAAGTCAGTGAAACAGTTTGCACAAAGGAAAATCGTAGTTAAATTTGAATCACAATTCATCTTTTCACAGAACACGAGACTTCTCAACAAGAAGTAGAGCAGCGTTGTATTGTTCTGACCCAGTTGCGCAGTGCAGCCATATCTGTGAATTATGCAATCCTCTGTAAAATTTAAAACTAGGTGCGCTTAGTTCTTGTGACAGGCTGAGTGCTCCCTCTTTTGACTGCACCAACTCTATAAGGGTAAAAGATAGGGTGTTCAGAGTAATCTATAATACTAGGTAGGAAGTAAGGCTTTGAACGCTCCCTCTTGTGACTGCTACCAACTCTATAAGGGTAAAGATAGGGTGTTCAGAGTAATCTATAATACTAGGTAGGAAGTAAGGCTTTGAACGCTCCCTCTTGTGACTGCTACCAACTCTATAAGGGTAAAAGATAGGGTGTTCAGAGTAATCTATAATACTAGGTAGGAAGTAAGGCTTTGAACGCTCCCTCTTGTGACTGCTACCAACTCTATAAGGGTAAAAGATAGGGTGTTCAGAGTAATCTATAATACTAGGTAGGAAGTAAGGCTTTGAACGCTCCCTCTTGTGACTGCTACCAACTCTATAAGGGTAAAAGATAGGGTGTTCAGAGTAATCTATAATACTAGGTAGGAAGTAAGGCTTTGAACGCTCCCTCTTGTGACTGCTACCAACTCTATAAGGGTAAAGATAGGGTGTTCAGAGTAATCTATAATACTAGGTAGGAAGTAAGGCTTTGAACGCTCCCTCTTGTGACTGCTACCAACTCTATAAGGTTAAAGATAGGGTGTTCAGAGTAATCTATAATACTAGGTAGGAAGTAAGGCTTTGAACGCTCCCCTCTTTTGACTACTGCTACCAACTCTATAAGGGTAAAAGATAGGGTGTTCAGAGTAATCTATAATACTAGGTAGGAAGTAAGGCTTTGAACGCTCCCTCTTGTGACTGCTACCAACTCTATAAGGTTAAAGATAGGGTGTTCAGAGTAATCTATAATACTAGGTAGGAAGTAAGGCTTTGAACGCTCCCTCTTGTGACTGCTACCAACTCTATAAGGGTAAAAGATAGGGTGTTCAGAGTAATCTATAATACTAGGTAGGAAGTAAGGCTTTGAACGCTCCCTCTTGTGACTGCTACCAACTCTATAAGGGTTAAAGATAGGGTGTTCAGAGTAATCTATAATACTAGGTAGGAAGTAAGGCTTTGAACGCTCCCTCTTGTGACTGCTACCAACTCTATAAGGGTAAAAGATAGGGTGTTCAGAGTAATCTATAATACTAGGTAGGAAGTAAGGCTTTGAACGCTCCCTCTTGTGACTGCTACCAACTCTATAAGGGTAAAAGATAGGGTGTTCAGAGTAATCTATAATACTAGGTAGGAAGTAAGGCTTTGAACGCTCCCTCTTGTGACTGCTACCAACTCTATAAGGGTAAAGATAGGGTGTTCAGAGTAATCTATAATACTAGGTAGGAAGTAAGGCTTTGAACGCTCCCTCTTGTGACTGCTACCAACTCTATAAGGGTAAAAGATAGGGTGTTCAGAGTAATCTATAATACTAGGTAGGAAGTAAGGCTTTGAACGCTCCCTCTTGTGACTGCTACCAACTCTATAAGGTTAAAGATAGGGTGTTCAGAGTAATCTATAATACTAGGTAGGAAGTAAGGCTTTGAACGCTCCCTCTTGTGACTGCTACCAACTCTATAAGGGTAAAAGATAGGGTGTTCAGAGTAATCTATAATACTAGGTAGGAAGTAAGGCTTTGAACGCTCCCTCTTGTGACTGCTACCAACTCTATAAGGTTAAAGATAGGGTGTTCAGAGTAATCTATAATACTAGGTAGGAAGTAAGGCTTTGAACGCTCCCTCTTGTGACTGCTACCAACTCTATAAGGGTAAAAGATAGGGTGTTCAGAGTAATCTATAATACTAGGTAGGAAGTAAGGCTTTGAACGCTCCCTCTTGTGACTGCTACCAACTCTATAAGGGTAAAGATAGGGTGTTCAGAGTAATCTATAATACTAGGTAGGAAGTAAGGCTTTGAACGCTCCCTCTTGTGACTGCTACCAACTCTATAAGGGTAAAAGATAGGGTGTTCAGAGTAATCTATAATACTAGGTAGGAAGTAAGGCTTTGAACGCTCCCTCTTGTGACTGCTACCAACTCTATAAGGTTAAAGATAGGGTGTTCAGAGTAATCTATAATACTAGGTAGGAAGTAAGGCTTTGAACGCTCCCTCTTGTGACTGCTACCAACTCTATAAGGGTAAAAGATAGGGTGTTCAGAGTAATCTATAATACTAGGTAGGAAGTAAGGCTTTGAACGCTCCCTCTTGTGACTGCTACCAACTCTATAAGGGTAAAGATAGGGTGTTCAGAGTAATCTATAATACTAGGTAGGAAGTAAGGCTTTGAACGCTCCCTCTTGTGACTGCTACCAACTCTATAAGGGTAAAAGATAGGGTGTTCAGAGTAATCTATAATACTAGGTAGGAAGTAAGGCTTTGAACGCTCCCTCTTGTGACTGCTACCAACTCTATAAGGGTAAAAGATAGGGTGTTCAGAGTAATCTATAATACTAGGTAGGAAGTAAGGCTTTGAACGCTCCCTCTTGTGACTGCTACCAACTCTATAAGGGTAAAAGATAGGGTGTTCAGAGTAATCTATAATACTAGGTAGGAAGTAAGGCTTTGAACGCTCCCTCTTGTGACTGCTACCAACTCTATAAGGGTAAAAGATAGGGTGTTCAGAGTAATCTATAATACTAGGTAGGAAGTAAGGCTTTGAACGCTCCCTCTTGTGACTGCTACCAACTCTATAAGGGTAAAAGATAGGGTGTTCAGAGTAATCTATAATACTAGGTAGGAAGTAAGGCTTTGAACGCTCCCTCTTGTGACTGCTACCAACTCTATAAGGTTAAAGATAGGGTGTTCAGAGTAATCTATAATACTAGGTAGGAAGTAAGGCTTTGAACGCTCCCTCTTGTGACTGCTACCAACTCTATAAGGGTAAAAGATAGGGTGTTCAGAGTAATCTATAATACTAGGTAGGAAGTAAGGCTTTGAACGCTCCCTCTTGTGACTGCTACCAACTCTATAAGGGTTAAAGATAGGGTGTTCAGAGTAATCTATAATACTAGGTAGGAAGTAAGGCTTTGAACGCTCCCTCTTGTGACTGCTACCAACTCTATAAGGGTAAAAGATAGGGTGTTCAGAGTAATCTATAATACTAGGTAGGAAGTAAGGCTTTGAACGCTCCCTCTTGTGACTGCTACCAACTCTATAAGGTTAAAGATAGGGTGTTCAGAGTAATCTATAATACTAGGTAGTAAGTAAGGCTTTGAACGCTCCCTCTTGTGACTGCTACCAACTCTATAAGGGTAAAGATAGGGTGTTCAGAGTAATCTATAATACTAGGTAGGAAGTAAGGCTTTAAACGTTCCCTCTTTTGACTGCTACCAATTCTTTAAGAGTAAAGATGGGGTTTTCAGAGTAAGCTACTCTATAATACTAGGTAGGAGGTAAGCCTTGTAACATGCTGAGCCCTTCATCTTTTGACTTCTACGAACTCTGTAAGGGTGAATAAAATTCAACGCAATTTTTTGTACAGTATGTCAATGCTGTTTTTGTTTTATACTTGCATCTTGAAAATTATACAAGGGTGCTAAAAGGTCTTGTAACGGTCGGATATCTTTTGTAATAAATAGTTAACGTACAAAAAAATTTACAATGACATAAGACATAAATTGAACTTTTGGACGTAATCAGGTCCTTCATCTCCTCAGGCGGATGGCCCATAAGGAGTCTGTGGAAAATCTTAAATATAAGCATAGGTCGATGTCAAAACCATTTTAAAGAGTTTAATTAGTAGGACATAATGCTCATAATTAGATCTCAAAAGGCTAATACTAAACCAAATGCGGTGCTCAAAAGTTTTAATACTGATCTTATGTGCAAGTTCAAGAATAGCTTCATTTTATTGTAACCATATCGGATGAATCTACAAAACCTGCAGCATAGGTACATCATTGAACATCATTTTAAAGGGCTAATCAAGAAAATAAATATGCCGCAAATAACACTTCAAAAGCTTTATCCAAATAGTGGCGGTTAAAAGATTTGAAAAGTAAACTGTAAATTCCAAAGGAAATTCAGGACGTTACTTTAATTTCACATCAAAAGCTACTGATTGCATCAAAAGTTCAATTGTTTCACCTACGTTATTGAACAAGGTTTTATGTTTGTACGTTTACGAGTACAGAACATATTAGACCGTTTTAAAACTTGTCAACACCCGATATCCACAGTAAAATCCATATCACCTAAGGAGCCATAATTCAATTGCCATCGAATAATTGAAAGCTCTGATCGGAACTGTTATCACATGACAGCTAGGTTAGATAATTATTTCTTGGCTTACAAAAGTGTCGTTCCCAAACCGAGACTCGAACTCATATGTCTGGGGTGCTACGTTAAGTCTGGACGGTATAACATTCTGGATTTATATACTTTAGTTTAAATTATTCTCCATTAACCGCGCTTACGCTTAAACACGGGGGTTTTTGGACCACCCAAGTTAGTGGAGTATAGGAAATAGAATACTATTCTCAGAAGTATATACGTGAAAATGCAAAGTTTAATGTAAATCAAAACTGTGCAATAACTGAAAATTACACTAAATAAGCAATTGTCATCGTATATAAACTACTCGTTTTATATTCAAAGAAGTAACACGTCTAAATAAAAGCGACTAGAACAAAAAACTCACTGTGGTCCAAACATAAAGTCTAGAAAGGGTCACCGACTACATTGAATCTTTAACAAACCTTTCAGTCACAGAGAGTCGATAAGGGCGGCTAGCAATTTGCGAGGGTGGCCCTTAAGGGACCTCAGCCCGTTAAGCCCTTTGATACCCAACACACATGTTCATCTGCTCCTTTCTGTGGAAGATATGCTTCTCTCAATGTACGTTTAGAGCGTCCTGGTGAAGAAAGTATCTTTTTGTAGCACATTTCTTCCTCACGATATCTATAACTTTCAAACATATTATATTTGATGAATTTAAGTGTTTAATTTTAAATAATAATAAATCTATTGACAAATTTGTCTGACGTAATAAATAAACTCACTTTAGAAATTTACAATAACTAACACCTTAGTTCAGAACCGATACCGTTGGAGAATTATGAGCACAGCCTACAGAACCACTACCGTTGAATATTCATGAGCACATGCTACAGAACCGCAACCGTTGGAGAATCATGAGCACAGGCTACAGAACCACTACCGTTGGTGAATCATGAGCACAGGCTACAGAACCACTACCGTTGGTGAATCATGAGCACATGCTACAGAACCGCAACCGTTGGTGAATCATGAGCACAGGCTACAAAACCGCAACCGTTGGAGAATTATGGGCACAGGCTACAAAACCGCAACCGTTGGAGAATTATGGGCACAGGCTACAGAACCGCAACCGTTGGTGAATCATGAGCACAGGCTACAAAACCGCAACCGTTGGAGAATTATGGGCACAGGCTACAGAACCGCAACCGTTGGTGAATCATGAGCACAGGCTACAGAACCGCAACCGTTGGTGAATCATGAGCACAGGCTACAAAACCGCAACCGTTGGAGAATCATGAGCACAGGCTACAGAACCGCAACCGTTGGTGAATCATGAGCACAGGCTACAAAACCGCAACCGTTGGAGAATTATGGGCACAGGCTACAAAACCGCAACCGTTGGAGAATCATGAGCACAGGCTACAGAACCGCAACCGTTGGTGAATCATGAGCACAGGCTACAAAACCGCAACCGTTGGTGAATCATGAGCACAGGCTACAAAACCGCAACCGTTGGAGAATTATGGGCACAGGCTACAAAACCGCAACCGTTGGAGAATTATGAGCACAGGCTACAGAACCACTACCGTTGGTGAATCATGAGCACAGGCTACAGAACCACTACCGTTGGTGAATCATGAGCACATGCTACAGAACCGCAACCGTTGGTGAATCATGAGCACAGGCTACAAAACCGCAACCGTTGGAGAATTATGGGCACAGGCTACAGAACCGCAACCGTTGGTGAATCATGAGCACAGGCTACAAAACCGCAACCGTTGGTGAATCATGAGCACAGGCTACAGAACCGCAACCGTTGGTGAATCATGAGCACAGGCTACAAAACCGCAACCGTTGGAGAATTATGGGCACAGGCTACAGAACCGCAACCGTTGGTGAATCATGAGCACAGGCTACAGAACCGCAACCGTTGGTGAATCATGAGCACATGCTACAGAACCGCAACCGTTGGTGAATCATGAGCACAGGCTACAAAACCGCAACCGTTGGAGAATTATGGGCACAGGCTACAGAACCGCAACCGTTGGTGAATCATGAGCACAGGCTACAAAACCGCAACCGTTGGTGAATCATGAGCACAGGCTACAAAACCGCAACCGTTGGTGAATCATGAGCACAGGCTACAAAACCGCAACCGTTGGAGAATCATGAGCACAGGCTACAAAACCGCAACCGTTGGAGAATCATGAGCACAGGCTACAGAACCGCAACCGTTGGTGAATCATGAGCACAGGCTACAAAACCGCAACCGTTGGAGAATTATGGGCACAGGCTACAGAACCGCAACCGTTGGTGAATCATGAGCACAGGCTACAAAACCGCAAACCGTTGGAGAATCATGAGCACAGGCTACAGAACCGCAACCGTTGGTGAATCATGAGCACAGGCTACAAAACCGCAACCGTTGGAGAATTATGGGCACAGGCTACAAAACCGCAACCGTTGGAGAATTATGGGCACAGGCTACAGAACCGCAACCGTTGGTGAATCATGAGCACAGGCTACAAAACCGCAACCGTTGGAGAATCATGAGCACAGGCTACAGAACCGCAACCGTTGGTGAATCATGAGCACAGGCTACAAAACCGCAACCGTTGGAGAATTATGGGCACAGGCTACAAAACCGCAACCGTTGGAGAATTATGAGCACAGGCTACAGAACCGCAACCGTTGGTGAATCATGAGCACAGGCTACAAAACCGCAACCGTTGGAGAATGATCAGCACAGGCTACAGTACCACTACTGTTGAATAATCATGAGCACAGGCTACAGAACCGCAACCGTTGGTGAATCATGAGCACAGGCTACAAAACCGCAACCGTTGGAGAATTATGGGCACAGGCTACAGAACCGCAACCGTTGGTGAATCATGAGCACAGGCTACAAAACCGCAACCGTTGGAGAATGATCAGCACAGGCTACAGTACCACTACTGTTGAATAATCATGAGCACAGGCTACAGAACCGCAACCGTTGGTGAATCATGAGCACAGGCTACAAAACCGCAACCGTTGGAGAATTATGGGCACGGGCTACAGAACTGCAACCGTTGGAGAATGAGTACGGGCTACAGAACTGCAACCGTTGAAGAATGATGAGCACTGGCTACGGAACCACTACCGTTGGAGAATTGTAAGCACAGGCTACAGAACCACTACTGTTGGAGAATCATGAGCACATGCTACAGAACCGCAACCGTTGGAGAATCATGAGCACATGCTACAGAACCGCAACCGTTGGAGAATCATGAGCACAGACTAAGGAAATCGTGATGAAAATCGAACACGTATTGTACATTAATTCGTAATCTTATTTGGAAAAGTAGATGATATTTAACGAGTGAA
This sequence comes from Homalodisca vitripennis, assembly GCF_021130785.1. NCBI lineage: Eukaryota > Metazoa > Arthropoda > Insecta > Hemiptera > Cicadellidae > Homalodisca > Homalodisca vitripennis. The sequence continues at coordinate 9,644,147 of NC_060210.1, forward strand.
TTAATTATATTTTCCTGCTAACTGAATTAATTAACATTTATTCATAAGTAACTCGAGTGAGCCTTCTTTAGTATTGTACTTAATATTTGTTAGTTTCTTTTATTTAATAGTTAAAACTAACATGCATTAGGGAGCTAAATTTATTTATTGGTAACTTATTTATGCCAAATTTTCAAAAAAAGGAAACAATTTTGCTTTAATATTAAAAAAGTTCCCGTTAAAACACTTTTGCTTCAAAGTTCAAACAAACACAAAATTGTTTCAAAGAAACACCAATTGGCCTTATAGAAGATAAAATTTGTTATTATGAAGATGAAATAACAAAAATGCGTTTCTAGCGTTAAATGTCTTAACATACAATGTCCTTTATGATCTTAACTGTGATTAGAAAGTGTACAATTTGTTTTGATCATTTCTTTTATGTCACGTCGTAACAAATAATACACGACATATTTTACTTTTCAGTCAATAATACACTTTTCACAAAGAATAAATAATTTTGTTTTATGAATGTTAAAAAAAATACAATCGATATGATATTTTATATTTGCTATCAAGAAAGGATAAAAATTCCCCGACAAATTCCCGACTGAATAAAAGGAAGTATTTTGCAGTTGTATAACAACAATTGCATGTCATGCGCAGACTATTTCTTTATTCGTGTTTACTGACTATCTAAGTAACAATTCTCTGAATATTTCGTTTTGTTCTAAACTTATTTTTTGTGTAATTGCCAACGTTACGAAGCGCTATAATGCGCAGTACAAATATCTGTGGAGGAACATTGTAAAAGATGATAAAAAAATGTGACGTTTAAGAAAATTGTCTGACAATATTTTGACATTGGTTTTATAACGCTATTATTCTTTTTTGATTTGAGATTTTTATAAATAATAGTTATTACTAATTAAGATGGAGTTAAAGTATTTTAAGATCAAGGAGACACTCTATACGACTTATATTCATTAAAATTAGAGTCATGTTTAATGTAACTTATGTTATATTTTGATCATACTTACCGGAAGATAAGAGAGACACATGTTCATTAAGTATCAATTTATAGAAAATGTGCACACCTATACTATTTTAGGATAGCTATTTAAATATGCATGTATTAGTATTATTAGCTAAAACGGTTTATTCTATAAAAATATACTCACAAATAATGGCAGGATTACAAGACATACAATACTGCAGAGTGACAAATGGAGTTTTCTTAAAAAGGCATATTTTGTACCAAAATCAGCTTCCTTCAGTGTCATGCACAAAATTAATAGGGAATAAAATCACTATGATTTTTGACGATAAAATAGTTTTAATCATAAATTAATGTTCAAGCCCATTCTTATGATATACGTTGTATAAACAATTTTATACGTTATTTTATTTGTGTTTTTACTACCCATGAACTGGCATGCATTTTTCTCTTAAAAAATAATGTTTATTTACTTTTCACAGATGTCACGAAAAAAAAGTTTCAGCTTAGTACATCCTTGTACACCTTAGTACCATGTTAGACTATTAACAATACAATGTTAATGTGTGGCGTGTTTAATGATAATCGTGAAAATTACCTCAATTAGCACATTGTATACTGCAGAATGCAGCAATAAACTTTGATCTCCTGCATTATGTTAATCGTGCACCTAACCGACGCAACATGGTAGGATCTCTCAGGATTAAGGGATTCATTATTATACAAATAGGTCTTCGATATTGTTTTTTCGGCCAGGTCACTTGAGTTTATAAATAAATGGTTGTACTGTAGTGCAGCCTCATTTAAAACTTAAAAGTGTTGTTTTTTCGTCCTCCGATTTTACGCCATTACTGCCAGACACGTGGCAGATTCGCGGTGTGCGCAGTAATCTATCGCGCATCTTCCCCGCTACAACATTTGTCACTGCCTTGTTCAGTAGTCAGTTGTAGTGATGGGAGAATCGAATACGGTGTATTCAAAAGCACCCTTGTATTCGAATACATATTCGAATACTTTATACATGCGAATATTCGTTGAGCATTTCTAACAGACAAGTCTAGACTTGTTTTACCTCCCTCCCGTAATCCATTGTTCTTGGTTATTTGGGATTGCCCCGCCAAAAAGGTAGGAAAATCCTTTGCCTTATTGTGCTTCCTACAAATATGTCATACGTATAATTTATGAACTTCAGAAAAAATATATGTATTTGTTTACTTGCTTCTTCAGTCCCAACTCTAACATTCTTTTCTACTGCCGGTACTGTCACTAAATATCGTAGAAATAGATATTTCCAAAAACCTCCATCATATTTTGTTTGTACGCAAGTATATAAAGTAAACAATAATTTTTGTCTTTATTGTTTACAAGTGTATTTATGAATTAAATATTAGGACAGTTTTATATTTTGTCAAGTTTGAAAGTTTTTAATTGCTATATAATATATCACTACTATATATATATATATATATATATATATATATATATATATATATATATATATATATATATATATATATAGTTCAAACGAATGGAATAATATAGGTTTTAATTCGATTCTTCCAGAGAAATTGTACTCATTTCAAAAGTATTCGAATTAATTTTGAGGTATTCGAATACGTGAATACCCGGAATATATTCGAATACTATTCGATTCTGTACCATCACTAATCAGTTTGTGCTGAGCTGCAGTCTCATAAACATGGCCGCCTCTATTGATTCTCCCGCCAAATGTGAATTGAGTTTTGTTCATTTCCTTCAAGCAGAAGGGAGAATACGTGTTTATGGAGAAAACATTATGAATGTTGGTTTTGTACGTGAGAGGTGTAGAAAGCCAAAGGTGTTGACTGACATCCGCAACAATCACTGAATCACTTCTGCTTTGACATTTCTCGGTGTGGTCCTTGAATTTGACTTTCGGCCATTTTTAAACTATTGACGCGAACACCATTATTCGTATTAAAACCTCAACTACGAACACTCGTATTAAAACTTAACAGCTCAAATAAACCATTTTAAAATTGGGGGGGGGGAGTGAGAAGGGGTGGTGGTTATACAGTACTTATTAAAGGCACCACGTCAGCCCGTGCATATTAGTTTATGATTCAATGTATATTCAATTTAATATACATAATATACAATTTAATATGTTCCTGTCCATCATATTAAATTGTCAAAGCTCAAGAGAGACTTTAAGTCCTCCTGGAATCTTTGTATATTTTAAATGTTTCACCGCTGGCTATAATTTATCCATTTATTTTTTTTTTTTTTTTATTTTCGCCAGTATTAGGGCGAATTAATAGGAAAATATGGATATAATATAATATCAATAGAAAATGTAATTTTTAATTTCTTCAAGAAATTCTTTAATCTAACAACATTAATAACTTAATTGCTCTAAATAAAATTTTTAATGATTTCTCTTTCATTTTGAATTTTTATAAATCATGCTTCATTACTAAAACATACAAACAAGAGATAAAGCGCCCATATACGAAAGTATTAAGGTCTAAGTCGCGTACAAGATGTAAAAGGACTTAAAAACAAATGTAAACATTCTAAGGTACGCAATAAAATGAAACAAACAAGAACGATGTGACATAAAGTACTACATAAAATAGTAGTAGTAAAATAGTACTACATAAAGTAATACACGTCTGTTTTACGAGTATGAAAGCTTGTATATTAACAGAACTAACTGTGTTTTAAAATGATATTTTCACACGAAAGGCAGTTTCGGGTGTTACATTAAATCGGTAATTTACAGATATAAAGTAACTAAAGCGTCTGTGAGCCACTCACTTATTTCCACTGATAGTCTAATCAAAGGAGGCTATCAGCTCAGGAAAGATCTCCATTCCCCGCTTGGGGCGCATCCTTTGAAGCAAATGTTCCTTTTTGTAAAGTTGCACTTCTTGCGCTAAATACACAAAGTAAAGGACCTTGCTGTTTAATTAACCCTTTAACGATGATCAGTTATAATCTAGCCAATTACTGTTAATAGTATCCTACGATAATTAAAGGATATTTTTTACACGATTTTAATTTGAAGAAAGGAATGAGGAAAAGCATATGTTGTTATAAACGCTCAATATATGTTTACAGTTATAATCATATTCAGACGTGTTTCTTAATTATATTAATAATGATTTGCTTTTACATTTTTATACGTCTTCTTAAGAGGACCTCGTCAGATTGGAGGGTCGGTGTGTATTTAGTTAATATTGCCTATTTTCTGGTAGGTTTCAAAGCAGGTTTTTGTTTGATAGCAATTTTATTACTTGAACAAAATAGTTAATTCCTGTTTTTAAACTACCCAAAAATTAAACGTGTGTTTTTCACTTTTTAAAATCTTATATTTATATACTGTACTTTATTGATTTGTAAATTAGATGTTTTTGTGAATAATCATATTGATCATTCATAACATTTTTCATTTGCTTTGGGAAAACTATAGAACTGATACTTTCTTTATTTTAAATTGCATTTCCTTCATGAAATTCTTAAATATAACAAAATAAAAAAACTGAATTGTTTAACAGAAATTTTAAAATGTACTAACGAGCTATTTTTTTACCGTACCACACCTTATTGTACAGTTAAAAGCTATTATAAATAATTGCAGTAAGTGTAAATAATAACTGATACACAGCGTTTTAAAATCTGGCGTCTGCTCTATTCATCAAATGTAAAAAATCCTGGTTAATATGAGGAATTGTTAACATGGACGAATTAAAGTCATAACTCCTTTCATCTAATGTGTTACACCACTGTACTGTAGTAATTGTTTGATTTTTTCGATTCGTGGTGTATAGTTTTCCTACTACTTGGAATTAATAGTAAAGAGATTTGTATGTATTATTTATCGAACCACTGAGATATGCACAAGAGTTGTTCATGAGAAAATAAATTTCCTCAATCTGTAGTAGCACCCATTAATGAAATGGCTCTGTGGAAGTATTGATGCACCACGTGTCCGATAACTGGACATTGCGATCGGAAATCCTGAGGGAGCGACCCCCCTTCCTGCAGGACAAGAGGGGGTGAGACGAGGGTAACGTAATCATCCTCGCTTGTTATCTGACTATAGTTTTATTTCAGGATGGGCTAAAACGCGCTTAGGCCATTTAATTTACTGGGGTGTTGCTATCTATATAATGGACGTATGAAGCTATGTAATTTACGCAGTTTGTATTCATTGGCACTAAAATTGCAAACCTTGCCTACAATAGAGTAAAACAGTGGCAAAGACTACCCTTGGATGTGAAATGCTTGATTTTATATTTCTGTTGTTTGAAATATTTTCTAAGAATATTCCAACTTCATAATAAGTATTTAATATTTTGTGCAGGTACCCAATTCACACCGGATCAAATAAGCCTTGATATATGGGATAGGAATATCTCAAGAAAACTGTGACTAATGATTTTAAGGAGGTATTTTTTTCTATCTCGGCAATTTAATTTAGCAAAATGCAAAATGTATCTATTTCTTACAAATCATGGAAATATCTGAATATATTTTATAATCACCTTCAAGGAATACACTGGGATCCACGGGATCCCACATAAATTTAATATTTTGTGCAGGTACCCAATTTACACCGGATCAAATAAGCCTTGATGTATGGGATAGGAATATCTCAAGAAAACTGTGACTAATGATTTTAAGGAGGTATTTTTTCTATCTCGGCAATTTAATTTAGCAAAATGCAAAATGTATCTATTTCTTACAAATCATGGAAATATCTGAATATATTTTATAATCACCTTCAAGGAATACACTGGGATCCACGGGATCCCACATAAATTTAATATTTTGTGCAGGTACCCAATTTACACCGGATCAAATAAGCCTTGATGTATGGGATAGGAATATCTCAAGAAAACTGTGACTAATGATTTTAAGGAGGTAATTTTTTCTATCTCGGCAATTTAATTTAGCAAAATGCAAAATGCATCTATTTCTTACAAATCATGGAAATATCTGAATATATTTTATAATCGCCTTCAAGGAATACACTGGGATCCACGGGATCCCACATAAATTTCGTTTTCATATTTCTCAGTTTAAGTTTCTCGTGTTGGTACCCATAACTGGTGTCCTTACTTGCCAGCTGTCAGGTGAGTAATATAAATATTTATTTGCCTTTGGGTCCAGTGCACGTCTCTGTGACGTTAATTTCTTAGTTTTCCTCACTGTCTATATTTGGTTATATTAGTTGTAATATAATATTTGTAGTTGTTTTTCGAATAATTTAAATAATTTTCCTTATTGACCAAAGACAACTTTCAATCAATAGCCAATCAAAACATTATACAACTTTATAAAATCAATGTTTCTAATGATATAACCTATATCTTTCACGGTCAAATTTTGCCTGTTTGTGATTTCATGTTTGATAGGTCATAATTACGATGGACTTAATAACATACATATATTATTTCATAGGTGAAAGTGTTAGCTAATATGTAGTTTTACATCTAAAACGTTTTAAAAACTCATAAATTCGACTATATTCAAATAAGAGAATATAGAATATACTTTATTCCAGAAAATATATATATATATATATATATATATATATATATATATATATATATAAGTTTACTTTCTTCCTCAAAATTACAGCATTTTGCGAGGAAACATTTATAATTGTTATATTTATTATTTTTAACCAATAAATTACAGCTCACACACACTAATAGTCTAAGAAAACAAACAAAACTTTAGAAAATGCAATTTACTTATATTTCGCGTATTTTTAAAATGGGGTCCAGTAGACCCCTGTGTGTTTGTTTTTGAAAAAAATATGGGTCACCTTTGAAGGCAAAATTTTGTATAGTTCTTTGACTATAAATTGAAATGAAAAGTACAATTTTTAGATAACTTTTTAGATGTTATTTTACCTTGCGGTCTCGCAGTGTGTTCTTTGCGTTCAAGTTTGGAAACTCCATACATAAAAAAGTCAACATAAAAACTTTTCTGGACAATGTTTGCGCAAAATTATCCTCAAGCATATATTTTTTAAGGTAGTTGGCTAAATACTGGCCTATCCAGGTTCTATTAACGTAATTATGGACTGAGTTTGTCCAATCTCTCCTATAGAGTTGTACTGTGGGGTCTTTTTCAAATAAATAACGAAATGACAAAAAAAGTGTTCAAATTACACAAACTTATTCTTTTTGTCGAACATTTGAATCTCAGAGAGTGTTGCAGGGAATCATCTCTACATTTTAGAAATAACTTAATTGTATGTCTAAATGTGCTATGGTTAGTGGCTGAGATACACATTCGTATGAGACTAGAGTTAGAGTAAACAACCGAACGGGACCTACATAACGGTGGTTAATGAACACCGACACCTCACAGGCAGGTGTTCATTTCATCAACAAACTGGCAAACTGGATAAAAATGCCACAACGCCCAATGCGCTTAAGAGCATTTTACAATGAAAACGAGTTTTTGGTATACATCTGTAAGACCGTTAAGTCGGGAGATTGACTTTGGCGCTTGAGTTGGGAAAAGTGGGGATTAAATGAAGGATATATGATTGCCAAATTGAATGTTGTCTTGCTAGTTGAAAAGTGAATTTTACGACTTGGTCCCATGTCTTCGCAATTAAGATCTTGAATATTGAATACACTGATTGAGCTTAGCATATAAATTGATTTTATAATTAAGTAAGCTTATAGGTACAATCTTGCCTAATAAAAGCTTAATACTCAATAACAGCTAATTATGCAACCCATTTGAAAGTTCTCTATTTATAAAATTGAACAAGCACCCTCTTTCTACAATTAAAGGAGCTTCTATTTGGTCGATAGTATATTTAAAGTAAGGTAAAGTAAAGTAAAGATGTATTATTTTACCAGGCGAAGTTAGGACTAAGAAGCTCTCTCTAACACAACCTGAAGACCAACGGCCGGGCAGGCGGGTTGCTTGCAAGGACAGGATCGCTCAGCGGTCACCCATCCAAGCAGCAGCCACGTTCGACGTTGCTTGTTCCGGTTATCTTGCATTAACCGTTGTACCCGCTGCACTACGCCACTGAAAAACTTTGGCATAATCACTCATTTCGCATACAATTAACCGCATACACTGGTAACCGTGTTTGTTCAGCTCTATTCGAACGTAATACAACTGCAATTGTGTTTATACCATCGGAAATGGAACAACATTAAATATTATTTATGCACAATTCCTCACAACATCAATCGTGCATACAATCATGGTATTACCATTGCCAGAATAGTAAATTGGGCTCTGTAAACTGAACGAGTTTAGATTAAAACTGCTTGAATATTCAAATTACGTTTGCGGTATTCATATGTCACATAAACTCAGTTGTAGCATTATTTATGTTAAATTAAATGACACGTACTTAAACATTTAATTGTCAGAGCGGTAGTAAAGCTTATGACTCGAGGGGTTGGAAAAAATTCATTTATGTGTTTTTCTGTCTATTCGTTCGATATATATAGAACGAAGAAACATAAGTAACATAGAGTTCGATGAGGGTGCACTTTACTCCATAGGATTTGGCTGAGCGTTAGCGAACATCTTACATAAATCGTATTGTTAACCATTATAGAAATGAAAAACTTTGCAGAACATATAAATAGAGTACAAGTGTATTCCATATTAAAAACGCGTTATTTTCCATAGTTAAAGCTTTAAAGACGCAGCGTATTGCAGTGGATATTCTGTGTAGATTTATTGCACCTACAATACAACAATAGCGCGTTACAACAGAATGAGAGTACGCCGTTACCCTTGTGACAGTTTTATGTCGTACCTTTTACACGCTGGTTATGCTAAACTGAGACTTTTAAAGAAACAACCTGCACATTTTTACTCAGACAACTTTATAGAAAGTGTGCTTAGTTTGAAATTCTTTTAACAATGAACTAAGGCACTAGTTTATATGTTGTTATTGTCTATACTTTTTAAGAACTTTATGGTAAGTTGGAGAACCAGTCTGCTATTGATGGAAACTACCAATATAATTATGTAATGTCATATGATATTTCAGTCGATAACAATTTATGTTAAGTGTAACAATAGAGAATAACGTTTCGAGATTTCGTATCAGCTCTCCTCTTCAGTTGTAAATTCTAAAACATGGCTTTAAACTGTAGAAATGTAACATTTACAAAAATATTACACTGAGCCCTTTATTAATCAAGGAACGCAACATACGTTGCAATTATTTTAGATTTTGGCGTGTGCATTTTTGTTACCTGCATATGAACCTGATGTTCAAGATTATGATATTCAAGGAAGGGAACAGGCTACAGATTTTGAAACGTACTGCTTTAGTTATATCTACACTTCAAGATATATAACAATTTGGTTTTGCATGTGTAATGCCAACTACACAACCATTTCAAGTTTGGAAAATCCTATAACAACAAATCGTTTGTTCAACATTAATTTTAACATAATAATATTTTTATTTATTAAAATACATGTAGTTGTAATGTTTATTAAGATCCTACAAAGTTTTTATTTGAAAAGGGAATATTCGCTTCAAAGGATACGCTCTTAGCGAGAAGACGAGCTATTTCCAGAGTTTATGACCTACTTTAATTAGCTTCCTATTTGTGAAGTATTCCACTTTAACCGTAAAGACAATATTTAATATAGCTCATGTAACGAGAATTTCGTGTTCAAAATTTTATTCCAGTTGTAAGATAACTAACAACTTAAATTGTAATTAAAAACTATCATTAACAATGAAAATATACTGCATATTACTCTGATTAAATTAGGCAACTAAATAATTTGGCTGAGCAAAGAAAAAGCTTCGTAAAATAAGATTATACAATTCGCTTTACTTGTGTAATATATAAAATATTGGTTAAAAAATCAAATGCAGTGGGCACTCATCCAAAATATTATAAAAATTAAGGGAATTAAGAATAACCGTTAAAGTTACTGAACTTCGATCTAGATTAGTCTGGGAAGAATAAAATAACACAACAGATTTTGGAAACACCGGGCGTAATTTAAAGAAGTCCACCTAACTGACTGCAAGGGCAACTCTGGTACTCTTGACATTTTGACCTCATACACATACATCCACTCCAACTATATCCATATATGGTAACAACACAGTAAAGAATAACTATGTAGCCTATCATCTTCCCAAGATTAACTCTGTTGCCCTTTGACATTTTGACACTATTCGTGCGTATGCATTTATATATACATGCATCCATTCCAACGATATCCTAATATGGTAACACCATGGTAAAGAATAACTATGTATCATATTCCAAAGGGTAAATTTGATCCCCTTTGACCTTTTAACCCCGAAATCAGTAGATTTGTTCCTTGGACTGTTTCAAGTCTCTAAGGACTTTCATGAGTCAGGCAGAGACACGAATTTAAGGAAGATCTGTCTGGTCCTTAATAAAAGGCATCGTACCTCTCACAGTACTTGCCACGAGATCTTGTTTCGATTCCCGGTCAAGGAAATACTTTTTATTTTGCGAGTGGAACTTTATTACTTAGGAGCCGAGAGCCAATTGTCACTTTGGAGGAATGTTTCCCAATAAAGAAATTGATTGTCGGCCACGCTAGTTTTGGTGGAAGTCGTAGTAGGAAGGTATCGGAAGGGTTAAAAATATTAAATGATCATTTGTTTCTCAGATCGTGTTTTTTCTAGCATTATACACTTAAAACCGACCCTTAGACACATAGATAATATTTAAATCATCGTGAGATTTAGATAGAGAGGTGAAGGGTTGACCCTTTAGGGTTAGCATTAGTTATTAGAAACAAAGCATTCATAAAGCAGGTTTGTTTAATAGTTAGTTTTGTATCTAGTAAATTAAAATTTCGTGCAACTGTAAAATAGGAAAAAGACCTTACTACAGCTCCTTCTGAAGACTTCCAAAATACGGTATCACTACGTCAATCAGCAGGAAAAGACAGCCAGATTACGCACGCGAGTGATTGAATTACCACGTCCAACCCTCGCTAACCCTCGCCAACCCTTACAATCTTAGCTTAGCACTCACACTCGCTTGTACTGAGGGATCAGGGTAGCTCCCCCGAGAATGTTGAAATCACAGAATCCGATTGTGGAAAGTGGAGAATTTTGTGTAATGGTTTTCACACTTTCTATTACACATCGATGTACTTTGTAAATATCGAGCAGCTAATACCCCTGTTGCATATTTATACTCGTTAAATACATGCTTCCGATGAATCATAAGTAACAGTTGTTTTAACTACTAATTCCAAAAGCACGTTTACACAAATATCTTAGTAATAGCTAGTCTTTCTTTACATAACGTGGCTATCTTGGTAATGGTTGTTTGAATGTGAAACGTTTAGTTTAGCTCCAGTTCACCTTCCTCTTAGTGCATGATAAAAATAAAACGTGTATCAAATTTTAAGTTTCTGAGTGCGTTTGAAGTATCACTCCACGAGATGTTATTACTGTAAGCAGGATAGCAATAGAAAATAACCAACAAGACAACAGACTCCATGAGCTTTAGTGAATCCCGGCAACAGACTTCTGAATCTGTACAATCCTCTTAGTCTGCCAAGAGGCCATCCACCAAAAACCCCACACCCCAGTCAATTAATGTCTGTACCAGGTTGTGTTGGAAAACGTGAAGAAAACCGTCGTGTACATTAAGCTGTAGACCGTTTTCTACAGACCATTTAATGACATTATCAAGGTCAGAACTAATATGGGCGATGGCCTCCCTAACTGATCTAGGATCATAGAACAAGTGCAACTGGCAATCGTGACCACACATGTGCCGCTCAATGCCAGAAGTGTAGAAATTTAATAAAACCGGACCAAGACAAGTTCCCTGCGGTACACCTCGGCTTCTAACTGGAGAGGCAGATGTCTCATTCTCATCCTTCGCTATCGTGAAAAATCAAAAACAAAGATGCAAACACATTATAAAGGTTCATCTTGATTATGTTGTGAGAATTTTACTTTTGAAATTAATAATTTTTATACTTAAACTTTTCCTACATATTTTCCAAAACTGCATGCATTTTTACACCATAGCCAATAATAATTTGTTCTGTATAATAATAAGATTTATCAGAGTTCCACTGACATAGTAAACCAGTAGTTTTAGGAAACAATATTCAAAGTTTAACAAAACCCGAGAACACCCTCCTCGGTAGAGATAATGGGGTGAATGGCTCTCTGACGGCAGATAAAAGAGAGAGAGAGACAGAGAGTTATGAAAGATGCAAGCCTTGTAGGAAACTAATGAGTGTAGGGAGCAGACCGACGACGTCAGATAATTACACCTTCCTTTGTCAACATTAATTAGTCTTCATCCCTTTTTGTCTACTTTGATTATTTAATATTTAAAACTGCCTTTGCTGACAGTTTAATCATTGTATTTTAATACGGCCCGTTGAACAATGTATGTTCAGTGAGAAGGGCTTTTAAAATTTTTAAAACCTCATTGTCTTGGCAAAATGACGGAAATTGATTTTGTTTTAGTACTTATTTGTCGCAAGTATATAAATTAAACTGTTATTTTAAAGATTATCACATTCCAAACCATTTTTCGATGTTATTTAAATTAATTCCTATAATTTCTATTATGTGATAAAAAGTCACAATTTTTTAGTAATTTTTATTTTTTCACACGAGCAAAATTTACCCTTCATTTAAAATATAACTAAATTCTTTTTGACCCAAACTTTTATACATATATATATATATATATATATATATATATATATATATATATATATATATATATATATATATATATATATATATATATGTATACATATATATAATTTTACTTTTAACTAAACAAATCTTGTATCAAGCTTTATTAAGCTGATAATTGTTTTAAATTGTAAAATATTTATACTATTTAAAATTGTTGATTCACACCTGACGATGGCATCTTTGATGTCGAAAGACCTCATGTTAAAAGAAAATAATGGATAATTGTGACATTTTTATCAAATAATAGAAAGTTAAGAAATATATTCCTATAGTTAAAAACATTTAAAGTATACTTGCTACTCTAAACAGATGTAACGAATTTTACATGAATGGTTGATGTTTCAGTTAAAAAAAATAATTATAAAACTATCAGTTTGTTCTAGTAGAATGATAATATCTCCTCATATTCTACTTTTAACATGTTTGAATGCCCTTGTGGTATTTTCATTCATAGACCATTGGATAGGTCAGTAATTGTTCTGGATTAATAAATTAAACTTTGTATGACATTTCCTCATTTAATTGATTATTCAAACTATTGCATATCAGAAACGAAACTTTAATCGTTGAAATTTACTTTTTAAATATATGAATACTGATTATCCATTTTTAAAATCACTGTTAGCAATTTACAGTCGATTCTAGTAGATAATGTTGGGACAGATTTTTAGTTATACTAAATGCTACGCAAGTCCGGAATGTTGGAAGGTACGGAATGTGAACATGGAAGATGTTATAGGTCCAATCATTTTGTAATGCAGGTTTAGCAGAATTACTTGGCCTTGTTAAGATGAAAAAGCAATATGGATATTTCGTATTCATGCTTATTACATTTTTGTATTCGCCTAAAAGCTGTAAAATATTGCGATTAAATATTGTACGATTAATGCAAAATTGAATCACTAGTGAATAATGCGTCTCTCGTGTAGGAAAGACATAAAAATAGATATTATTTCTGTGACCAAATCAGAGAACAAGAAGTAGGAGGATTTTACCCTACATAATCTTTAGTTCAGAATTACAATAGAATACCAAAGACTATGCGTATGCTATACTAAATATTTAATTTTATTTCTACCCTGTTTTGTATACACTCTTCTCTAACACATTTAGTTACGATAAGTAGTGTTAGGTTGTTGTATTAATCATGTATCCGTAAGATTGTTGGTTTTTTTGAAATGAAACCCTTTTTGGCATTATTTCCCAACAAGGTAACAGTGCATGTGTCGCATATAAGACTACGCTTAGGTTGGATGCAATTCCCATTTCATTAGACTACATGAATGTAGTCATGTCACGTGGTAAAAAGCCAAACTCATAAGACTTTCCAGTTGCCATTATTGGATGTTCGTAAGATAACTGTAAACATGTTCGCTAATGCTCAGCCAAATTCCGTGGACTAACATCCACATCATCAAACTGGAGGTGGTTACATAGACATTAAGTTTAATGCAAACTTTCAAGTCTATATGTCAGTTTGATCTCTAGAAATTGTGAGTGCAGACAGATAGAAATTAAGTTTGCGTGCCTCTCGAGTGATAGGCTTCGCTAACGCTCAGCAAAAGAGGCAATTTTTAGCTATGTATTAAATCTTAATTAATGAATAAAAGGTGCAACAAATCATTTTTCCATTAAAGAAGACGTACTGGGCAGTAACCTGGTAAGAAGAATAAGTGATATTGTGTTTCCAAGTATTACAAGGGTTTCAAATACGCGTAGTTGTAATACTTACCGGCTGTGTACGAGTATTGTGATAACTCTCTCGGGGACCGTCCTAATGGATCTTCTTAAAAGCGATCACGGCTTCATTTTGTCAATGAACATCTTTCAAGCCACGTTAAGACTTCGCTCTTTTGTCAAAGGCGTCTTATTTTGAAACATTCATACACTTTTATGGCAAGACACAAAACATTTGCGCTCTCTGTTACTTCACTAAACTGAAACTTTAGTAGAACTAAAAAATCTACGAACCGTTCACTGAATTCGAAACTGTGGTCACTTAGAGAAGACGGATCAGGGAACAGAAGCCTATCACTTAAGGTGTTGCTGTAGATTTTTTGTATGCACAATATTATTTTATATCAAATTCATAGCTCTTTAGGGTAAGTTCCCTGAATGTTAAGAAATATTTAATTTTGTATCTTTCTTGAAAATTACAGGCATTTAAATTGAGAAGTTACGCAATGTTGTTATCTGCCTAAAATAAAATGGCTGAATATAAAAATTTGAGTTTTTAAACATACCTGCATTAGTTAATGATTCTATAAGTGGTATGTTTATTCATTTATGACGGCAGGGCATTATACTTAATTATCTCGTATTTGTATAATTAACTATAATTTTAGAACATTTAAAAAATATTTTTTGTTGGCGGAATCAATTTATTGTATGAATAAAAAGAATTTAACTCCTTTAATTTCACGTAGATTAACGAAAAATATTGTATTTTCCTTTTTTGCGTATTTGAAGAAGTTATTTTAAAGTACTATGATTTTATATAAAATAATTTTCAAACCTAAAATCGATTGCACAGTATTTTTATTGTTTCAAAATTTGAATGAAATACGGACAGATATGAATTAAGAAGGTATAGATTTCCATAATTACTCGACCTTCGGAAAAGCTTGTCAACCATCACTTAGTCTAGTCTACTCCTGTGATATAAACAAGTGGCCCGAAGATAAAAAAAAATCATAAACACCCGAAGTTACATGTTTAAAAGACATTGATTTAATTTTATAATTTAAATACTATATAGTTTTTAAACTTTATAACTGTTAAATGTCAATTATGAAAATTAACATACGAACGAAGAATGTATGAAGTATGATACCCTGGGACACTGCAATATGTTACAATAAACACAACTGCATGTCTAAATTTAAATAGGTTATTTAGTTGTTAATGAGCTTAGTATTGCTATTAAATACCTGACAAATGGTTTCATATATTTCCTAGTTGACATCACTCACGCTAGAATTAACTTCTAAACCAGTATCAGCTCAGATTATAAAGAGAGAGTTTGTATCGGCGTTTTGTTCACATATTGAACACAGTACTACGTCTATATGGCTACCATATGCTATTATTTGTTGTATACAGGGTGTCCAGCAACCATTCGAACAAACTTTGCCACATTGTTCAGCAGGCCAAAACTAACAAATAATGCAATATAACAGGTGCCCTATTTCGCTTCGTTTAGCGTCTGTCTGTCTGTATGTGTTTTTTGGGAAAAAAATTACTACTCAAAAACCACTTAAGATACAGAATTCAAACTTAACAGTTATGTTAACCGTGTGTTGGTCCTTTTCAGTGAAAAAAAAATCTCATTGCATTTCAAAATGGCGGCCGTTCAAAATTTTCAAATTGTTTTGGCTTTGAAACGGCTACTTTGACAACAAATTCACCAGGATAACTTTTTTAGCGTATTTTATTACCAATTCAACAATTTTTGTTTCAAAAAGATTGCATAACAAATAACTTAGTTACAGCACCAAACGTAAAAACAGGTTAAATCCATGCATTGCAAGTACATACAACAATGTAGTGGATTTTTACGAGTAAACTTTTTAAGGTTCTTTAATACTGAACAATTATTATAACCTAAAAAATATTACTATCATTTTTGTTCCATTTACAGTAATCAATGTGTTACTCAGTGGTTTTTGAGTAGTAATTTTTTTCTCAAAAAACACATACAGACAGACAGACGCTAAACGAAGCGAAATAGGGCACCTGTTATATTGCATTATTTGTTAGTTTTGGCCTGCTGAACAATGTGGCAAAGTTTGTTCGAATGGTTGCTGGACACCCTGTATATTATTTAAACTCAGCATACATGTCAAAACGTCATGTAAAGTTTAAATGTAATTTAAAACATTATGGTACAAGGACGTTTAAGGGATTATATTTTCAAACGTTTTAATTAGTGTGGTATTATCAGCTCTCTGCGTTCAGTCTTTGTACCCTTCATCTGCAAAACCAGACACGCGAATCCGGCTTTAATTGCTTCAGTAAAATTTAGTAAGCTGTCGTGATTTCAGTTGCATGTTAAAAAATAAATGGCAACAAATGTGAGCTATGTACTTTTATTTTTATTATTGATTTATAAATATATTTTTATTTTACGCGTAAAATTTAAATTTATATTTTTTTAACTTTGTAGTTTATAAATGGAAGATGGTGGGAAAGATCCATACCCACCCTTAAGATCCATAATCTTAGAGCCATGATTAAATTCAAGCTAATATTTCGTGGACATGTAAGGCTAAAAGGCTAAAATAAAATTTAGTTTTTTCTGTTGGTGCTATCAATTTTCAATTTGATTGATTTGTTTTTTCTCTGGGTTTTACAAATCCTTCTTAACAACAACATACAAATACGTGGATGGTTTAGAAATGTTTCGAGTTTGTTCGAAAAGTTGTGCAAACTAAACTCCCATCTGGCTTTTTAGCTCATTTCATTATACCTGGTATACTGTTGTTCCAGAATTCTACACGGCCAAGTTAAATTGGCTGGTAATATTGGTTTAGAAAAACAGATATACACATCGTGTATGATATACCCTTTCATCCATTCCTTTTTCGGAATTTTGGTAATGCAATTTTTTTATTATCACTCAAACCCAGCCATTCATTCGGTGTTCATAGTATTTATACAAATAATTGATTTGATTTTCAGATTCCGTGATTGGCCTAAAATTATATACATGATGGTTTTAAATATATATCTCCGTCCCCTATTTAAAAGGGTACAAAACTCAGTCAAAGGAAGTCTTATTTTACCAGGCGGAGTTATGGCTAAGAAACGCTGTTTTACACTTAACCTGGGGACCAACGGCTCACTTCTGCTTCACCAATGGCCGGGCAGGTGGACTGCTTGAAAGGACCGGATCGCTTAGCAATCACTTTTCTAAGCAGCAACCATTCGACTGCATGATTCGGTTATTTTGCGATTCCTGCCGTACCCGCTACACCGCGCCATTGGCAGTGTGTTACACAATGTTCTGCATAGTGTTGCAAAACATCGTTTGTTTAATATTTCGCGTGTAGAATCAATTTTAGTTCAAATACATCAAGATTGTTTAACACACAATTATTTATTTAACTAATTAAGGTAAGAGACTATTCATCAATCTATTCATCAACCTCCCGGTATTGTATAAAATAATAAATATACTCTTTAATTTTTCATTCTTTACACACTGCAGAAGGATATACATTTTACAGCACTAAATAACATTACAAAACCGTTCAACCACTGCTGCAGTGCTGAAACTTTCTCTTTTCAAATCTACCAAACGTACAAGTTAAGCTGTGCCACAATTAAAACTTCTGCGAATTCGAAAAACAAAGTTATACGACAAAGCTGGAACGGGCTCTGTTTAATACTTACCCTGTATTATTCTGCCTGTACATGATACAGTAGCATTACCATTATACAAAAGTGTAATTTATTTTAATCTCCGTAACCAATTGAACATTCAATTTCATCTCTATTGAAGATGATTTTGTCATTTGAATGTCAGTTTCGCTCTTATGAGTCAGCTTTAGTTTATGAGTGTTTTTGCCCCTTCTTACCCTTAACTTTGTTAAATGTTAAAACAAATTATAAAATTAGATTACCGCGCCATGCGTGAAGAATTAGGGACAATCGAACGGATTTGGCAAACGGAGGTGTACTTTAATAAAACTTACAGAGCGAAAGGATGGAAAAACCTCTCAATACTATTAGTTCTAAAAGGATATCTGTGCAGCTTCCAGAGTGAGAGGGCATTTAGGAGCTAGGAGAGGGGTCACTTGCTATTGGGTTTCCATGTTACATCCACAATTAGAAGGTACAGCATCCCTCATGTCATCTTGGAAGAAAGGAAGGCCAGCACTTCTCCAGACTCTTCCAGGTAAAGCGGGAAATGGTCGTTACTCCCCCATATTTAGGTTTGCAAAAGCTTTAATACTAAGATGCTCCACCTGCTCCAAGTCATCCTCAGCACTAAACTAGACTAATATATCAAACCTGTCACCTCAATAACTCGATATTTTCGGTTTTGTGGAATTTCAACCGTGAGGATGTCCAGATATAAATACAAGTAAACAGTAATGAATTTATCATTTTACCAGGCGAATTTAGAGCCAACGAGGCTTCCCTAATACTTAACCTGGGGAACAATGGCTTAACGGTGATTTCCGAACCAACACCAACGGCCGGGCAGGCGAGCTGTCAGGATCACTCAGCAGTCACCCATCCAAGCAGCAGCCACGTTAGACGTTGCTTGATTTCGTTATCTGGCGATAACCGCCGTACCGCTACACTGCACCATTTCCAATCTGGAGATATGTAAGTGCCTCATTGGTTTTTAATGTTTCTATTGTAGGTTTAACTTGAATTTATGCACCAGTCAGAAATAAACCCTTCTGGAGCACACGTCGAAGTCTGCTTAGCCTTCCAACCCAGACAACGTCTGACTAAAAGAGCAAAAATACGTTAATATAATTCCTGCCAGCTCCGAAGTAATCAGTATCATTCACGAAAAATATTTCCTATGCACAGCCTCTGGTAATGTGTAACCCAGTATCTGTTTCCGAGAACTAGGGAATACTCAAGGTGTATTCGGCTCAAAGATCTGCAGAATTAGACAGATCGCTGTGAACGTTGGAGCGATTACAAGTGACAAGTAACTCACACAGTAAATACTGTGTACACTGCTTACTTCTTTTTTGTATTCGAACCTGCTCATTTTTGGAATTCAATTCTTTACTGGTTAGTGATCAGCACCGTGTAGTAATAAGTTTATGTTTTATTACAAAAAACAGTTTTATCCCTGAAATAAATACTCCAAAAACATATTTTTTACATTTATTTTTACACGTTATAATTTAATTCGGCTAAGTATTTGCATGGGAATATGGTTTATAAATGTCCCAAGATCTTCCAATTGTAGACAGTTGACACTACTAGGGTAAATTTCAAAAACTGTAGGGCACGAGGTGATTGAATATAAAAGACAAAATCTAACAATATAAATATCAAATCAAAGGATAATATAAAAATTGTTTCCTGAAAGTCCAAACAGTATCTATAAAACTCCTGTACTGTAAAAACTTCCAAAAGGTGGATAACCTTGGGCAAATCTTAGAACAAACTAAAATAATTTTCAACCCATACAAGGTATCAGTTTTACAAATAACAATAAATGGTATATTTCTTATTCCGAGATAAGTGAATAATTTAACCCCATCGAATAGCATAAAAATTGATCCCAGGACAAATGGTTATAATAAAAAAGTCAAGACCGCGAAGTCTTGCGGGAATCTTAATACAGTGTGAAAATAGCAAGTTAAAGCCTAATGTGTTTTTATCAGATCAAACATCGTGGAACACCATAAAAAGTATATTGTTTGAATTAAACCCGTTACTAACATAAGGTAAGAGTCACACTATGTGTTGCGTAAACGGCTTTGATGAGGTTGCATGCAAAGTTTCAAATCTATAGCTCAATTCAAGATCAATGCAAGATGTCTTGCAGGCAATCATAAAGAAATGTTTACATCTCCTCCGGCAGGCAAAAGGGAAACAGCATTTAATGACGCTTAGCCAAATTCCATAATTGGATATGCACCATCGTAGGACTCATTCTTGTCTATATAAAAAAGTGAAGAATGTCTTATTTTACCAGGCGACGTTAGGGCTAAGAAGCCCTCTCTAACACTTAACCTGGGGACCAACGGCTTAAAGGTGGCTTCCGAACCAACCCACCAATGGCCGAGCAGGCGGGCTGCCTGCAAGGACAGGATCGCTCAGCGATCACCAATCCAAGCAGCAGCCACGCTCGACGTTGCTTGATCTGGTTATCTTGCGATAACCGCCGTACACGCTACACTACGCCATTGGCACATCTGGCTAGAATATAGATATGTTTCAAAGAAACACACACAGGCACATAATGCATCCCTATTTTTATTCATTAAATTAGGTTTCATAGCAGGTGCAGATAATAAACATCATATGTCTCTTCAAATTGGATCATGGACTTTTCATATGCCTGAACTTCTGTAGTTCATCGATTTTCGCAGACCTGGGACAACAAGATATACTGAAATATTTATAATAAAACCTTATCCCACTAATTATATGAAAAACAGCCCACTTTCTCGTCTAATGAGTCTTGGGAACGCAGTTTCAGAATTGACTTTCATTAGACATCCTACATAAATTCAGGAAGATGATCAAACAAATCAACTTACCTTCTCTGGGTTGGGGAATTCCTTTTCATCTCAGTCCTGACTTCTCCCCCCC
Organism: Homalodisca vitripennis; assembly: GCF_021130785.1. Taxonomy (NCBI): domain Eukaryota; kingdom Metazoa; phylum Arthropoda; class Insecta; order Hemiptera; family Cicadellidae; genus Homalodisca; species Homalodisca vitripennis. The sequence goes on from NC_060210.1 coordinate 9,665,146, forward strand.
CTGTATCATTAGAGGCAAACTATTGTTTATTGTATTTGTATGTATTATTATTATATTTATTAGCTATTACGGTTTGTCTAGTTATTTACTTATTATTACATGTTATTGATTTTATATACATTTATGTTACTGCTTCATTGAAAGATTTAATATTTTTATTAATTAATTGTTAATATTGTTGTTTTGATATAAATTCCTATCACTTTAAGCCCTATTAACTTTCTTATAAATAAAATGGAGTGATTTACTTTGGGGGATGTTTATATGACCAACTGAGGAGTTTTTTTTATGTATGAAGGTTTTTGACTCATCTCCCAAAATGGGGCTAGTTACTGTGTCCTAGTGGACTGAATGTGTCTCACATACTAACTAGTAACCAAAAAGAGATGACATGGCAAACCAGCTATTGGCATTCCCAGGACTTCCTAATGGGCTTCAGTCAGACAAAACTAAACCTAATAAATACTATGTTAATCATGGTTTTGGTGTTTGTTGATTCTTGTAATAACTTGCTTTATGATTTCTCAAAATAACTAGTGATTGAATGTTTTATCTGCCTTACAATAACTTTAAATGTAACTTAAACTGTGGGGTTTTATGAAACTGTTCAAACTTTAATTGGCCACCTTTTTTGGTGGGGGGGGGGAGGTCAAACATTTACATGAATAAAAAAACTCCTCAGTTGTTCATATAAACGTCTCCTAAGTAAGTAACTCTATTATTCTTCAGAAAGTTAATAGGGGTGGGATGAGGGGACTGTTAAGACACCCGGTATAAACAATTATTTGACTTAGCCACGACTACATTTCAAACATTAGGTTTGATTCAACAACAAAGTTCAAATATTGAAGCCAAAAATTTCAAAGAATAGTGGTTAATAACCAGTAATCATTCATAGTAATGCGGTATCAATATATGAAGAAATTGTGAATAGTCGTGTGCAAGGGAGGTGCCATATAAAACTCGCCACACCCACAATGCTGCCGCACGCAGATCCCACAAGGCACACAACCAACCCTTGACGCTTCATTGGCAACAAAGGTTTAATTTACAACCACATTAATTAGCTCACTTAAAGACGGAACAAGCGGTGCGGCTGTGTCTGTTAATTGGCCGCAATTAATTAACACCCGTTCTTGTGGTTGTCTCTAATGAGATGAATCTAATAAAGATATATGTGACATTTAATTCGCCTCTGGTGAGCTTCAAACAATTGCGTTTCGTTTTAGAGAAAGAAATTTAATTTAGTGGACGAATTCAAGTTTTATATTATTAATGTTTTCAGTTTCTTGTGAACCACTAAGTAATAATTCACCAGCTCCTTTTTATTGATGCATAAAAATATTTTCTTTTAAACAGCTTTCATGCTTTTTATTGCTTCCGAATATTCAAGTATATTTTATTTCAATAATAAACCTCATATGTCTCTTCAAATTGGATCGTGGATTTTCAACTGTCCTGAACCTCTGAAGCTCTTCCATTTTCATATACTTCAGAATCTATATTGTCAACAAGATCTTCTAAAATATTTATAAGAAAAGCTCATCCCATTAATTATATAAAAAAAGAACAGTCCACTTCCTCGTCTAATGAGTCTTGAGAATGCCATCTCAGGATTGGTTGACTTTCATTACGACAGTCTACATAAATTCAGGAAGATGATCAAACAAATCAACTTACCATCTCTGGGTTGAGATATTCCTTTTCATCTCAGTCCTGACTTCTTCTCCCTCTTTATCATTAGATGCACACCATTGTTTATTATGTTTGTATTTGTTATTAATATATTTTTTCTGTTATTGTTTTGTCTAGTAATTTACTTTCCGTTAGCCTAAATGTAATTATTGTTAAACTGATGTTATATATATTTCCGTTACTGCTACATTTAAAGATTTATTACTGTCGTATTTATTATTTTGGTATTCAATATTGAAATCTATACTCAAATCCCAATTTCTCATTATTGACTTTATTGTTGTTATATGTATATTTATGGAGGTTTATGATTAGAATTATTATTATATAATAAGTATTCACACGGTTCAAAAATAACAGTATTACATTCTGGAAAGGTTAATAAACACCATTGCTCTTATATACAAGGCAAAGCAATATAAGTAATACCAAAGATGAGAGAAGTATGTTTTATCTATGGTTATACCTAAGTTAAATCGCCTCCCCACTTCTTGGACCAACTCAGGCTTGCAATTATTAATTATTGCAATTAATCCCTTATTTCCCGTCTTAGGAAATGCAATTGTTATTCTCATAACTGAAGGCATTTTCAACTTGAGTTATATTAAACTAACATTTGTTTTAGCTATTTTTAATTATGAATAATAAATAACCTTTAAAGATTTTAACCTCTGAATATTTTTCTCATCACCTCATGAGGACTTTTGAACGTCACGGCAGGGACGGAATTTTGAACAGTATCCACAAAAATCGGCAAAATTCCGGGAACTAAAGTTTTTACCATGTATTTTTCAGGTATGACTTCAGAGACAGACTTTTTTGTGATGTATGGCTTGATAAAAAAATTAAATTTAAGCCTTTTAGGCAATTATAACCTAAAATTAGTATATACAGACAAAGATGTCAATCCTTTGGTCTAGCCATCCAAACATACTGTAAAAATATCATATATCATATATATATATATATATATATATATATATTATATATATATATATATATATATATATAAATGACGCTTTCAAATTATTTTGTGTAATGGTGAAAACTATCAAAGTTATCAAAATTAAAAAGACATCATAAAAGCCTGCGATGAAAATGTTGTTTAAGAGAACAAAAGTAACGTAACTAAACGGGTTTGCACCCCACGTAACCAAGATATTTCAATAGTTCCTATTTTAACTTGTTTCAATTCTAAAATCCAATTTCAACGTGCCCAATACATACTTCCCTAATTGATTGAAAGAGTTTTGTGATCATAATTGCAAGTGACAATCCTGTAAGTGTCAAGATAATTTTGTACTTAATAATTATCATGCGTTAAGTTCTTGGATATCGAGGAGTTAATTTTGTATATAAAAATATCACATTACTCTGCTAAATTTGATCCAATTTAAAGAGTTGTTGACCAGACGCTTCCATTCTTGGTGATATGTTGGGAATTAAAGAGGAGCCGCACTATTACGATTGCGTTGGTATCTTACCAGTTGGTCGACTATTGACCGTTGTAAAGATAGCAACGGCACTAAAGAGAAGTTCAACTATTGTTCCATTGTTCCGCACATAAAACCAGTGATATTTACAGTACAGCGTTTAAAGCATAGTGGCTTTAACTACAAACCAGCAAACAATTACTTAAATTAAGAACATAACTATGAATAATATCTATATATATATAAATGAATGTTTGTGTGTTTGTCCTTTATGGAATCTTGAACTATTTGAACGATCATTATGAAGATTTTTATGTATTTTTCCACGGAGAAGGTTTATATGCTATGCCCATTGATGTAACTCGCCACCAAGTGACGCTGCAAAAGATGTCTTTAAAGCGCCTGCACATTATTAACTGAAATTACCTGACAGTTATGTATATTAAATAACCAAATACTATTTGAAGGCGCTAAGTTATGATGGGGAATTTCTCTTTAAGATAAATTTCTGGTCGAACTTAAAGCTTGAGTATTAGACTACTTTGTAATAAAGTAAAGGTACGTGTACAATAGCTATAAATATACAGACACTTTATTGGTCGTGGCAACAAGGCAAACTCTACATCGGCGTTGGAAATCTAATTGACTCGTACCAGAAGTGCACATACACGGGCAAAGCTTACGTAGAGCGTGCGAAGCCGCGGGAATCAGCTAGTATGTTATAAAATTATTTATTGATAATCTTTGTTTCAGGTAAATATGCTGAGCAAATCCGAAATAAAAATCTGTAAGTAAATAAAACTAGCACACGTGTTTTATTACCGTTAATCTGATTAAACCTTGTATTTTGACAATGCTTTTACCATAACATTCATTGTTCTGTTTTGACTTTACTAAACATAAGTTCTCGGATCCAGTATATTTATTATTATGTGTAAGTGTTCATGTTTACTGATAATAACACTGGCTGTAAAATATAAATAAATAAATGTGTGTTTTCAGACGTTCAGTTGTTCTTGATAACTAAATTTTATGTCAACTAGAGTTAATTTTACTCTAAACCTACGTTATTTTATGCAGAACTGTGTACTTGAAAGAAAGGTCAGGGAAACCATGGTAAAACAAATTTTAGTTCCTGAACTATGTATAACATTGTAATATTATTTATATATTCTTAAATTCATTTTCTTTACTAAAAAGTATTATTGTTTAGCTTTTTAATTCTTTGAATTAATTTTATGCTGAGATTATAGTATACATCACTGACAAAAAAATTATCGCATACATTTATCTGTACTGTTCTTTAATGCCCTTTTCGGGCTTATTCTTTCTCGACTGCCCTTATATCTGATATAGATAAAAATAATATTCTTGCAACAAGATTTTCGAGAAAATGCTCGGGTAAATTTTCTTCAAATGTAAAATATTTACTCACGATTTCTTGTTTTCGAAACGTTTTTATTTACAGATCCCTCTACTTAGTACACTTTCATAACAATCAGTATAATTATAGGTGTGTTAGGACATAATTTTAACAATAGTTTTTAGAGTACATATATAATACAACTAAATACCGGTACAAGCTTGCCAGTGATAATAAATTATCATCAGTCGCAATCAATGATTAGCGGACTGATTACGCAGCAAATACTAATAGACTCGGAACGGTTTGTCGACCGTGACGTAGGGGAGATTCGTTCCACTGACGCATCCCCGTCCATGCCAACTGCAACCCTCATAATCTCCCCCTCTCGGCGGAGTTAATTTATTTCTAGGCCCTGTCACATGCTCTGGCTTCCAATATATACGCTCAAGGCATCGTTCTTAAAAGGCTTATAGGAATTTGTCATTTCTAAAAATAGTGGATGCCGTCACTGCACGCTTCTACCTAGATGGAATATCATGCCATGTCGTACAGGGGTGAAGAGTGTATTTTTACAGTACACAGTTCACGTACTTAGTTTAAAGTTTGTTATTGACGATGAAAGGTTTGAAAGGATAACAGGATTTCTGTTACAAAAGGTGAACGTTTCGAGGATTGGAATGTATCCTCTTTGTCAGGTGGGGGAAGGGTTAATACATACAAAAATAAAGAACGGAAGGAATAAAATAACACATAGCGTAAAATACTAGCTTCCAATCACCTTTTGGTTATGTTTGAACCCTTTTCTTTCCCTAATTTTCTTCCATATGGTCTTTATTTTTGTATGTATTAATACTTCCCCCTCACCTGACGAAAAGTATACATTAAATTTCCTCGAAACGTTGTGTTATACCTTTTGTAACATATAACGATGGCAAATGTCTAAAATCCTGTTATCCTTAGTACGCACACCTGAAATATCTTAAAATATAATTAGTTTACCATAAACAAGTTGTAGACTCATTAACACTTTTAAGTAAATTTTAAATATGTATAGTTAAGAGCCGGATGTAATGGCAGATACCTTGCTTTTCGACCCAAAGAACAATGTTAACCCTCCTGTGCTTTTCGACCTTATTTTTAGTCGTTTAGTTATGAAAGGTGTGTCATCTAAAAGATTTAATTGCCCATCTAAAAAATTATTTTTAGATTTCTTGGTATTTATTATTATTATTATTATTTATATGTATTCCAAAAATATTTCAAAATGTACTTCATCATTAGAATTAAAACAAAACTATAAAGTTTACAAGAAAACTGTAGAGTGTTTGGATGCCTATTGATAACATCTTCAAAACAAGTCATTCCCCCTCCCCATAACGCTACTATTGAAATAAGTGCGTAAAAGTGTAAGAGGTTTAATATTGTTCCTACGGGGAAAAATACGTGGTCGTTTTACTAAAGCGGTCTAAATGAACTAGATTTTTATTGCTAAGTAATAAGTTAGGATGATCTTTGAAAATGCTTGATCAGTGTCAATATTGGAAACGCTATGATTTTTCAAAATATCGCTGTAGAGACCTGTTTACGGTACACCTAGCTATTTTATCACTTAGTAGCTGAATTTACAAGTGACTATCTCGTTAATAGACTTATGAGAGAGAAAATTAAACAACTTGCGATGTTAATAGTTGAATCATAAAATGATGGGAGGTCTCGTTTTAAAACTTTGTATACTAGCACCCATACGCTTAATAAGATTACAAATATTATTATTTGTTATTAAGAGTAAAATCTAGAATCTTGACTGTATCGGTTGAATATTAACGTATCACTTTGCTTAGCGTCAGGTCATGTAAGCAGTCGATAAACATGGTCAATACGTTCATCTACACCGTGTGATAGACGTGTGCACAATAGATTGACTGACTGGCGCTAGTGTGCAGTGGCGATGTTATGAACTACAAACAGAATACGATATACCAGTACATGATGGGGGAGGGGTGGAGGAGGTAGTAGAGGATGTGGGGAGGGGAGGACTCATCAGTCCTTGTCAACGTCACGAGATGTGTGATGTATACAACATTGACACTACTGTACATAGTTCCTACACATAACTCAGAAACCATTGATATAAATTTGCAGGATTATTTCCTTTCTTAACTCAAACTGTCCAACTGGTTAGTAGGGGTTAATATATTGTCCATCGTTATATATAACAAAAAGTATAATACGTTTCGACGATTGAAGTCTACACTCTTCTTCAAATGTTAAGATCCTCAATACATACATGCTCAAAAAATCCATCTCAGTGTAAGGCGATAGTCGATTGGGGAGGGGGGTTTGGTGTAAGGGGAGCCGCCTCCGGGCATACGTTTTGGTCCTGGATCTAAATGGCATATTGTGTGTACGCCATTTTTTGTTTTTATATACAGAACAGAAAGTTGCTTTGCTCATCAGTTTCTTATAGGTTCGGGTACAAATTAGAAATGTTTTTCAATGAATGTAATGTCCTTTTTTGCTTCATTTGTGTCTGTGTGTTTACTTCAGTATTCTCAAGTAATAGAAGATTTAATTTTGGTAACTGAATTATGCATGGCCAACGATTGTTTATTTATTCAATGAAAACTTGGTACAAATTAGAAATGTTTTTCAATTAACATAATGTCCTTTTTTGCTTCATTTGTGTCTGTGTGTTTACTTCAGTATTTACAAGTAATAGAAGATTTAATTTTGGTAAGTGAATTATGCATGGCCAATGATTGTTTATTTATTCAAAGAAAAGTTCGGGAACAAAATTTGTTAATTTAATTAGAAATGTTTTTCAATAAGATAAGATAAGATAAGATAAGATTTTTATTGATCATTAGACAATACATGCAATAGATCACGTCAGAATACTTATACTAACAGTAAAATTAACAATTTAAATTAAACACTCATTATAGAAGACACAATAGTTTTTACATTAATTTAATACAATAATGTTAGTGAGACAAAGGTGTACTATTTAGCAGACAATACACTAAAAAACTATCTCACTGATGTCAGATGAATAAAACTCTGATAAGTCATAAAACGGCCTCTCTACCAGCCACTTATAAATAACAGTTTTATTGACACAATGTCCTTTTTTGCTTCATTTGTGTTTGTGTGCTTACTTAAATTTTCGCAAGTAATAGAAGATTTGGTTTTGGTAACTGAATTATGCATTGCCAATGATTGTTCAAACATCACACACACACACACGCGCGCGCGCGCGCGCGCGCGCACGCACGCACGCAAACTTACATCTATGTTGAACGCGGCGTGAAGGAGGAAACCTACATGATAGATAGTCCTTAAATGAAGCAAACGGTGGAATAAACAATTTTGAACCTGTTTCAGTTATTATGGCCAAAGAACTATCCATAGATGATTTTAGTTAACAGTAGTACTTAACACGTGTCAGTGTTAATGACTATCTATGTATTATTTAAACTACGTAAGAATTATTAATAACATCGTATACAGAACTTAACTATGTTCGTCTGATACTGTCTGAGACTTGACTCCTGAATCCGGAGACATTATTATGATACAGTGTCAGATACCAGACACTGCAATAAAAGGAAGGTTAACTGGAGCTAAATTCAACATTTAAATTGAATAAACCCTTCCTAATATAGCTACGTTTTTTGTAGAAAACTCAGTTACTCCACCGTGCTTAGAGATCGTCTCAGAAACACCGTAGTGCACTTAATTGTCCACCTGATGAGACAATGAGACTCCCACTTCACATATTTACAGGTGTCCCTGATGTTGAAAGATGTAAAGTTTCGTTCTGAACATTCTTCTTCGTCGCCGACTTTCTTTGGATTTGTTCAGAAGAACATGACTCCAGATTCCACTAGTCAAGTCTGAGACAGTGCCAAATACCAGACGCTGTAATAAAAGGAAGGTGAACTGGAGCTATATTCAACATTCAAATATCGTATGATCATTTGGGTTATCGAGCCATGCAGAGAATCTACTGCAAGGATGTGCGTGGGTATGATACAAGAACCAAACATAAGTATTGAGTTGGTCAGAATAGACTGCAAATCCATGATCTGAGAATTTAATTAATAAAAAATGGACACTACTCCTTGGATTAATTCTCAGAGTATAACAAATTCTGAAGAAGCTGGAGGGAGTGCGCATGTAATAATTTTAATTCCCACTAGTTTTATTTTTCTTGACGCCAATTTTGTAAACTTATTAAAATAATAATTGGACAAATATATAATTTATACATATGTAAAGTATAGTTTTAGTGACGTGTCTCATACAATTTTGAATTGGCAACGTCGATAAATATTATTTCTTTTGATCGTACTCTTACGTGCCTAAACTATCGTGCAATTTAATACGTCCTGTATTCGCCACATCCATAGCTCGTGACGTTGACATGGACTGATGAGACCCCCCCTTCCACCCCCTCCGCCCGCATGTTCTCGTAGATTGTATTCTGTTTGTAGTACATAATATCGCCTCTACACACCAATGTCAATCACTCCATTGTCTTGTTGCCTACGACAACACAGGAGATGTTGTGTTGCCGATGTACAATGGTCACCGACACATCGTCACACCCAAGTATTCAGTGTATTACGTGTACAGTAAATACAAAACATTACAGTGTTAATGTAGATTTGGCATTGTCTCAACGTGTATTCGGCTTTGGCATTGTTAGAGATAATTTACATTCGTACTGGTCTGGAAAATCCATAGTTTTCAGAATGAACTATTGTTTGTTTAGAATAGTGCATTATTTCAGTTGCTGTTATTCATATTTGGTTTCCAAACTCTCACAAATTCACTGATTTATCTTTGACAGCTACCGATGCTTTCTAGTTTCAATTGTTCAATTGTAATTGCTCATCCAATTTGAAATGCTAAACAGTTGCGACGGATGTTGTATTATTACAGGGTCCAATTGAATCGATTTGCACCTTAAAATATATCATTTACCTAAATTACTATGTCATCGTAATTCAGTTTTACCACAGAAAACTTTACTTTCAATCGGGTCTGCACAACAAACAAAAATAAGTGTACCTAATTATTCGTTCAATGTTTTACCTACCCCAAGTACTCCTGAATTTATATTCCCACTAAAATCTGATACTCATTGACTCTGCCATTAAGTTTACCGTTGATGTGATTGGGAACATGGGGTTAAGTACCGCAAGTAGAAGAAACATATTAACATTTTGAATCTATATGGTTTAGCTTCATTATACAAGATAGTATTCTATTTATAAACCTGAACACAATCACTTAATAACCACTAAATGCAGCACGTTTCCCTGTTCAGGTTGCCGATAATTGTTATATTTTAAAATCATTAAATGAGGTGTTAATACGATGAGAGTGTGCTGACGATCAAAAATTATATAGAAAATATACGAGATAAGAATACGCCAAACCATATTTCGCCTAAAAACCTTTGCTAGGCTCATTCACACGTAGTTGATAAATCAGAATCATGACAACGCTGGGATTATTTACGTGCTGGTAGCTTTAAACATTATGTGTTGGAAATTTTCAGCGAATTCTCTGTAGTGACAACGCCTGGACCAGACTTTTGGGTAGGTTTAACCCTTTCCCTTCTTTTCTTAATTCTGTCCTCACTTTTATGTACTAATACCTCCCCCACCTGACGAAGGGGATAGATTCCAATCCCCAAAACGTTGTGTTACACCCTTTGTAACCATAAAAAAAGTTTCGGTGGCAAAAGTCCGAAATCCTGTTATCCTGCAATGCTGTTATCTATTCACGCGCTGGTAGATTTAAACATGTTGGATATGTTGACACGGGGAGAAGTCACATGATCACCAGCGCTGATAAACCAGTGCCTCCAGTTGTCGCTGTCAAGTTGAGATTAAATCTTCAAGATGTCAGATTTGAAGTGGAGTGCAAAACTTGAGATAAGGGTTTGAACACATTAAAAACTTATCCTTGTTTGTGCAACCGCTCTCGTGAGAAATATAACAAAAGTGGTAGCCATATAAAAGTGTTAATGTCGCACCTTAGATGGGTTTTGGGACCGTCGAAAAAGGACTCTTACCTAGACTCGTAGTGAAATTAGTTTAGTTGCCCTGTTAAAGGCATGATGCGACCTGGCCACCCTCGCGTTATAGCCGGCGCGGCGCTGGTAACCAGCCACTTGGTGGTATTTTCCACGCTGGTGATCAGCAGCTGGTGAATCAGCCAAGTGTGAAGGAGCCTATAGGACAAAATGAGAGTAAGGTGCTTTGGAGGCACATTCACTGCCATCGGATTCAATCATTCATGTGTAGATTCTTTTCTGTTACATTTTGTCCACATTTTATAATCGTGAAATTAATTTATAAATATCAGCAAAAACCAACTCTAATAGAATACAAGCTGTGTCGCTTATCCATGCTATACTGACTTCATTATCTAAGAACTACACGTGGCGTGGATGTTATTTTAAATTAAAACAAAGGACGCTACACTGACAGCAGATATTCCTAATTATCGCACCAGGTTATTTACGAACTCTTAACGGCCTTTTACAAACGGGATGGAAAATGTTACCTTACTATTTTTTTTTAATTTTTGTTTTAGTCGAACTAATTAAAACCATTCCATTCATTGATACGGCTATTCATTATATGTGGATCAAGGGAAGGTGGATGTTCCTTATAACTATTTACTCTTGGTTCATTTAGCTTTGATGCAGAGTTTTTATCCGGTAACAGGCCCACTATGGGGTGTATATTGTTTACAGTTGTTTACGAAATACTATCGAGAATTAGCTATTTCGAATCAGTGAAGCTTGGGCAATTATAAAAAAAATACCTAAGCATACATTACGTAAAATAAATTGTTATTATAAAATGATAAATTTGCATATAAAATATTTAGATAAAACTAGATTGCACAGAAAGTGAAGTACTTTTATATAACCAATTTGTTTTTACGTTTACGGAACTCTTGTATTGGATTCCAATAAGTCACCGCTAGAATCTGCTGCTGATAAGAGAACTGAAACGAGAACCGTGAACCGGCATAAGTTTGCTGTTATCAGCTTTTCAGCAGCTAATAAAAACGTGTTTTTAATAAATGTCTTGAAAGTTATTCATGAGCAAGCCAGTAACAAGGTGTTGTATTGTCAATAAAATCGTTGCTATAAATATGCAGGGTTAACATTGATGGTGTTTGCTTTAGAGTTCCAGTTGAAGAAAAGATTCATTACGTTTTCATACAATAATTTGTGGAATTACGACTATATAGGAGTTCTTAAAACTCTTGTAACGGTCTAAATATCTTCTTACTCGTAAACGTAAGAACATAAAACTTTGTACAATAACATTGGGCATAAAATTGATCTTTTTGTAGCAATTAGTAGGTCTTCATTTCTTTAGGATTAACATCTTTTGGTTTAATTTGAGGCATGATGTTCTACTAATTTAGACCTTTAAAATGGCATCCACATCGACCTATGCTTACAATTTTTACCGACTCCTTACGGTCCATCCCCCTGAGGTGCTCAAGAGATACTGATAGCATCAAGAAATTCATATTTATGTCCTATGTCACTGTACAAAGTTTATGTTTCTACATTTACGAGTATGGAAATATTAGACCGTTACAAGACTTTTCAGGACTCCTGTATTACGCTATACATTTGCTCATTGTTTGATAGGTTCTAATTGTCTTTCTGAAATAATATAATCAGTACCGTATTTCATCACACTGATATGTTATCGCAACCATCAAAGTAAATTACATAAAAAATGCTCTATTAATTCACTACATTTGGATCTTTGCACATACAAGTTTTACTTTCACGCTAATTCTCATTCATTACGAATTTTCACACTTTTCTCCCAATGTCAGTCAGCTAATCACGTGTTCTACCAAACATGAGTCATAAACTCGTCTGTACTGTTTTTACTATCTGTTATGCAAAGTAACGATTCTTTAGCTTAAGGAACTTTTGTGTTATGAGATATACGTAAAAACACATACAGACATAAAAACATTTTAGAACGTGTTTATAGCAACAGTTTTCTTCACTTTAGCATTATGAAACAATTCCTTAAATGTTTTAACAGAGTTTTTAAACACCTTGTATGGGCGAACGCTGGAATGGACGAAAATTACCTACCAATAAAAAAGTTCAAAGATTGCCAGAATAACGCCTAGCAGCATTTTTTAGCCACAAATGAATAATGGGAATAATGGCACCTTTTTTGTCCAGGAACATTACAAATTGTTTCGGCTTTTTGTCATATTCTTGAATATCGTTGAGTGTGGAAATGCATTATGGCACGCTTGTTTTAGGATACAGTGTTCTAGTGATGATTTAAGAATAAGATTTTCGTCCATATAACATACAACTTTTCTTTAGCTTCAACACGGACTGTGTCATATTTAGACAATAGAAAACATGATTATTTTGCTAATTGTAATAGTTCATTTAAGTAGACTACAAAACCATTAATGTCGATAACTTGCAACAAACCAATGATTAAAAAATTCTATATTTTCTTAATTCTTTGGCTTACGCGACTGGTATCGAGACTATAATACATCCCGTCGCAAATACACAATTAAATTAAAATATTTAATTGTTTCGACCCCGAGATGCCTTTTTCAGTGAACAATGTTAAACCAAACCTGGGATTACCAGAAATATACACTCACAGAGGATTAGGGGGCGAAGGGGCGAAGCTTTACCGTGATTGGCTGAACCTCCGTCAGTACCAATCAACCGACCAATATTCATCGAACAATATTGACTCTTTATTAAACGCTGCCAACATTTTGATAATATGATGCTGTCTTCTTAATTAAAGCTGTTTTTGAACTTGATTACTCCTAAGGCTTCTTTTATTAATTCGTTTATAATAGTGGAATGTTTGGAAGCACTTTTTTCAAAATGCATTCCATGTGTGATTTTATAAATATAACTTTGTTATGAATATGGTTTTGAACAGTGAAACCGAAACATTCCAACTTCCAATTCTATCGGAAATTGTTCAATTAAAAATTAAAGTATTAAAAATTCAGTTTTTAATATTTGACGAATTCTTTTCATTTAAACTAGTAATTTTAAGTGTTGTTGCGAGTGACGTTTTATGTTACTTAAACCGAAAAGATTACTCAGGTACACAACCTGGTTGGATTTGGTTCAGGCAAAACGTAAAAGATACAAAACTCCAACGTCCACAGATTTTAGTTGTGCAAAGGAATTCATTGATCATTTCCGATAATAATATGCCAGTTATACACATAAAAAAGTAAAGATGTCTTCTTTTACCAGGACTTAAACTGAGGACCAACGGCTTAAATGTTACTTCCGAACCACCAGCAATGGCCGGACAGGCGGGCTCTTTGCAAGGACAGGATCGCTCAGCGGTCACTCATTCAAGCAGCAGCCACGCTCGACGTTTTGGTTATCTTGCGATAAACGCTGTACCCGCTACACTACCCCACATTACAGTTTTCGAAATTAAGGTGTAATGACAAAGCTGGCACTTCCAGTACCGCTGTAGGCGCCCTGGTAAAATGGCCCTTGCATTTTTGACATGCACTACAATAATACAGACATAGGACTCCGGTGTGTAGAAAGGCCCAAGTTAGCGACTGGAATGCTGTACCCTGGTCACGCTCGGGTCCGGAACAATTAGGCGGCAGATGGAGGCTCACAGTCAGTAGAGTGAAGCAGGGGCTGGAGAAACTTAGTTGGCCAAGTCATTCAATTACCAAGCCGGGGTGGCCCGCCATATTGCAGGCCAGACGGCGAACTTAGACTACTGTATATCCGGGTACCTCAGATCGTAACTTCGATCGAAGTTAACTTCCCATCTTTAGAGTAGTCCGCCTAGGTTCAACTTAGATAAAATAATATTACTTCTTGGTGTTTCAAAGATTGCTAATTTCGTGTTACTAAAAGCCGCCCTTAAACGTCCGTGGAGAGCTGTTACTATTTTAATACATTAGTAACAAATGAAAAACGTCATAAATATTTCTTACTCACATCCATATTACATAAGCGTTTCGTATAGAAGGCATCGCAAAGTCAATAGAATACTGGCAAACACACATATTGTTACCTAGGTGGCGCGTTGTTTTCCATATATTCCAGTCAGTCGTAGAATTGATTCTACATCTCTAATTCCTTCCCTGTCTCATAAGACCAGGCTAAGATACTTTTGGGCTCTAACAAAGTTGTCATCCTTATTCAGGCCTTGAATTAAGCTCAGGTACTTGGGGGCCTCATCAGAGTTGTCATCCTTATTCAGCCTCTGAGACAAGCTCAGATAAGTTTTGAATCCAACAAAGGCGTCATGACCCAGAGACGTAATCCTTATTTAGACCCTGAGACAGTTAGAGATATGTGTGGGCTCCAAGAGCTGTGTTATCCTTATTTAAACTCTGAGACAGGTCCAGGTACGTGTGGGTATACAAATGCTCTTTTACAAATGCTCTAATTAGAATTTTTAGCTGGTATTACAGCTTTAAGTGTATGTCGCTACTAGTATATCCCTTATGAAAATATGTGGAATTGATCTATTTCACAATTTGTAACTGCATATCGTATTGTTACAAGTTACAGTTTTACTAATAGTAAGGCATTTTTAGACCGATGGCAGGATCAAAAACCATAGTGTGTAGATTGAGCGCACCTCTATAGCTATGCATTTACTTAATTTATAAAATAAACCTAAGGGTCTCCAGATGTATGCCTAAGAGTATGGTGACACCTTGAGAAGTGGCTGATTAAGCACTGCAACTCTGGGTTAGAGATGAGACGGTATTTCAGTAACCAGTAGTTTGTAACGGTTACTTTTCTCCAGTATCTGTAACGGTTACTGAGAACCAAAAAAATACTGATGTCCGATACTCTGTATCTAGTACTCCATATGGTTACAAGATACAGATATTTTCACGCACTGATTACTTTACTAGTCCTGAAGTACTCATATTCTCACTGGTACCGAATACTGAAGTACTGATTTGAGGCTGACAAATACAAAATAAATCCTCGATCATAACGCTCCTACTGCAAAATATTGCTACTTCACAATCTGAATCACTTATCAACCTCGGTGTCAATGTGAGATTCTTGAATTAGCTATTGAGTAATAAATATATTTTTTCGAAGAAACTAAACAGTTTATATAATATATTGAGTTAAAAGAGTTTAATTACGTAAACTATGATTGGATATTCTATAATTTTAATTTATTAATGAGTAATAAAAAACTGTGTAAATGTACCATAAATACACCAAAGAAGTTTAAATTACTTATAAAATAAAATTTTATTTTCAAAAACTTAAATAATACCTATTGTAACAGCCTATTTTACTCCACTCAAATGAGGAGATATGCAATTTATTAACTACAACTTAAAAACTATAAACGTTTTAGTAATAATAAATATTATGTTTATGCAATTTTACATAATTGCGTTGTACTTTTGAATACTATTATTTAGATCAAAGCATTTACAAAACTGAGTGTTCAATACTGATTTAAAGTATCCAGTATTTAATGCGTTACAAGTACGGAAGTACTGATTTCAAGTATCCAGTATTTAATGCGTTACAAGTACGGAAGTACTGATTTCAAGTATCCAGTATTTAATGCGTTACAAGTACGGAAGTCCTGATTCTAAGTATCCAGTATTTAATGCGTTACAAGTACGGAAGTACTGATTTCAAGTATCCAGTATTTAATGCGTTACAAGTACGGAAGTACTGATTTCAAGTATCCAGTATTTAATGCGTTACAAGTACGGAAGTACTGATTTCAAGTATCCAGTATTTAATGCGTTACAAGTACGGAAGTACTGATTTCAAGTATCCAGTATTTAATGCGTTACAAGTACGGAAGTACTGATTTCAAGTATCCAGTACTCAGTATCGCCGAGTAACGGTATCAGAAGTAACGGTTACAGGTTCGTACCGGTACTAATTTAGCCCATCTCTACTCCAGGTACTCTGAATAAGTCGGTCACCGCCAAAAGAAGCGCTTAGAACCTCTTGTCTGAGACGCCATACGTGAACAGTGCTGGCTCCCCACCACCACCAACAATGTCGGTTATCGGTTTGTAAAGAACAGAGATAACCGACTAAATATTTGAACGGTATTAGGTCGGGTCTAGATTGGAAACTCAAACATTTGTAGAGCACACACAATCCTTACCTCGACAACCTTTCTAGGGTTACCAGTCTTGTGCGGTACCTACTCAATCAAGGCACGGCACGAGGATTCATTGTTTCATTCACTACAGATTCGCCCGTATCGATATTTCTATGTAGTCGTTTATTTCAATTTCAAAGGCATCACAGGTAACATGTTATTGCGATGTCTAATCTGAAACACAAAAAAAGTAACTCAAAGTAAAAAGTTATCAAAGCAGTAAGAAATATGAAAAGATAAACCTATCTCATGCAACTGTGGAGTTCGTATCTTCTTCTATTTTATTTAGGACAGGACATGGCCTATTTAAGCATGACGTTATCAGTCCGTCTTTGCGATAATTCTTGATAGAAAGGTCCTGAAGATTTGAAACTTGATAAGTAGATTCCTCATGTTCCAAGAAGTACTTTTATTGATTTTATGGTTAAAAGTTTAAAGATAATCCATCGATATGTATGGCAACTCTTTCTTTACGTTCTATAAGATCCTTTGATGATCCGTTTTATTATTTTTTTTGTATCAATGAACGATGGCAAATGCCCGGAAAACCCTGTTTCCTTCAGTCGTAGGTGGTTGGTCGACGAGTGCAGGCCTATTCTAACCTGTATTCTGTAGTTCAGTTTTAAAATTAGTGTTGTGTTTAGTTTTTTATGCATGTTTTAAAGTTAGTGAAGTTGACACACAACATGGTGGTTGCGATTCATGACTTACGCGTGTCACAACGTTCTGGTATGATTTGTTTATTTTAACGTAGTTTGTAATATGTGTTAGGTTAGTTATTTACCTGAAGAAGAGATCAGATTGCAGATATCGAAACGTAGTGTTACCGATTTTTTGTATCACTGAACGATGACATATGTCCGGAAAAATCCTGTTTCCTTCACAATCCTTTCATCGCCAAACAAACAAACCTCAAACAAAGAGTGGTCGATGAGTTGAACGGCTATATCGGTCAAAGTATGAAACAAAACAGGGCTTTTTTCAAAACTTCACTTGACCGTTTTAGATAAAACTTTGTTCTTTATAGCCACGGATTTTAAAAATCTGTATTAGATTAAACTTGTTTCCAGAGGCTCTTCAGATCTACTCCATGTGAAATGTTGATTTGTCTAATGAACATGTTGAAGGCATTAACCAAGTTCTGGTTGTTAGTAACTCGCGGTTCGTGTAGTTAAGTTCGAACAATATGCCTTCATTAAAGCTGACTTAAGGCGCACGCCATGAGGCGTTCATGTATGCGGTATTCTCGAATTTACAAGAACTTGCCGTATCAAAGTTCAATCCTCTGTTGTTATTTTTTACAAAGACTCAACTTTACTATTGTATAAATTGTAACATCTTCTTAACAAACTTTGCATTATGCCCCACCTTAGCTTACAGTTGGTGTATTCTGATTTAAGTTAGATTCATATTTTTTTATCACTCTGAGATCTGAGAAAATCATCGTTTCCTTCGTAGGTAAGTTAGCTGATTTTCCCTCTCCCATTATTTTCGCAATGTAAACAATTATTTCCTTATTTAAACACCTACTTCCTTCCAACATATCAGTGTGATTCCGTTATTTGTTGTGACAGTTCTGTGTTAAAAAGGCTGATTTTAACATCACAATGAATCATGTTTCCTTGTGGAAGAATAATTATACACTATGAAATGTCTCGTAATACCTTAATTTCGTGCTTTTTAGCATCGTGATGAGAAGTATCGTTCAATACTCTCAAAACTTTGAAATAGATCAATTTTGAAACGTTTAATGAAATATACTATTAAGTTTCAAAACAGTACAAAATAAATTTAAATTATTTTCATAATACAGGAATTGTATGTACATACAGTACTATAGTAAAATATTTTTTCCACAAAAATCAAGTATGCTGTACTTTTTAAATATTTTTGTACTATTCTACAAAAATATTATATTGGCCCTCAACAATTTTCCGGCTTCCTGATTACAAAATTGAAAAGCAAATAGTTAAGCACGGTATAACAAATCAAGAATTATGGCTTTGTATGCTTATATACTTTTGTATACTTTATATACTTTGAGCCATATACAAATTTTCAATAGGAAAGTTATGTGTCCCTATCAAAACCACCACCTAAAAAAGCTTAAACCTATCACAATATCGCACATGACAACCCATACTCTTGGAATCATGTCATAACAAAGTAGCTTACATTTATCAAATCTTATTCCTGATTAAAAGACCTAAAATTGGCTCTGAAATTGTGTGTTTTACTGGCATGTGTTTTTGTGTTCTTTCTGAGTATTACATCCAATAACCACTGTATCCCTTATAACAATTAGATTAGTTATCTCCGTTGTGATTATACTTTCAATGAGTAGATACAAACTGTAAGGAATCGCTTACTTTAATTTGGTTATAGAATGTAAAATTAACAGTTGCTTATGCTTTTAACGATTTACTATCGATAATTAATGTATGGCTATACAGTATTTGTAACTGTTGGTGTTAACTGAAACAACTACGATTTTATTCATGTATAAAGTTATAATCTTAACATGTCATAATTTATTCAAGTTAAATTTTTTTTTCAATAATAATACTGCAGTCTACGTTTTAGTAAAATTTTAACATTTTTATTCATATGATATATTGTCTGAAGGGGCTCATTCAAAAGCTAGTGAAATAATCGTAATTCTAAGTCTACCTACTCATTAAGTGATTGGATCTGACATATGTGAACATATAATAAAATGGGGGAGGTATATAAACCCTACCTGTAGGTCATGAATAACAAAACAACTTAACTTAATTCACACCGCACATTTGTTTTTCACATCTGTAATTAGTGAGTTCTAAGAATTTAGATATTAAGACTGTATTTATGTAGGCAGCTGCTAATAATTGTTTCTAATTTTTGTTTGTCAAAATTATAGGAGTATCGATAATATTGTATATTAAACCACGTTCAATGATATGTTTATAATACTGTACATTAAAATCTGTCTGTGACATGTCTATGTATTTAACTTTCCAATCACAAGAACACTCAGTGAACGGGGAAGGAAATTTATTGAAACACTTCTCTCCTCTATTCTTTGTTATTAAAAACACCCGGCACTTAGTTTTCAGTTCTCCCAATGAATATTAAATAAATGTTCTTTCAAACGTGATCTAAGATGGTACAAATGTTTGGTATATCATGTTGGAGTAGCCTACTTTGTATAAATCGCTTCCAGCATCTATCTGTGCTGAATTCTTCATTTACATCCCATCCCTCAACCCTCTCTCTTCAACTTTCCTTTTTGTCACCAGCTTTTTTGTTTGACGTCAGCTCTTTCTGTCTTGTTCCCTGGATACTTTTTCTTCCGTCTTTTTGTCGTTTGTAACTGAGTGCGACCACTCTTTTTGAATATTACCTTTGCTTTTTTACAGATCGAATGACAGATTTCTAGCATTCTTCTTGTCAGTTTTTTTGTCAAATTTTGATCTTGAATGTCACCGCATGTGTTAACGATATGATCAGTACTGAACAAATACTGCATGTCAGGAAAAGTAAATAGTAAAGATGACATCCGATTTTACGGCAGTCTGTTTACTCTGCCTGCAGTGTTTACTCCAAACATGTACACTCCCGAATCGGAAGTTGGCAAATGGAGCAGAGTTAAGCTTCATTGTCCGCGAGAATTTGTTTCATATAAGGGAGTTTTTTTTAATAAATTATCAAGTATTTATATTATTTTTATCATATATCATTCTATTTTTGTTCTCTTAGGACAAGATGCGTATAAATTACACCTAGTCGTATAAGGACCTTTGCGCTTTTTTCTGGGGTGATAGGATATTGTTGATGGGTAAGGTTGGAAGTAGGGGACGTCTTCTGTCGGGATCCATGAAGAAGAATTTAGGGCACTAATCTCAAGTCATCTTTTGGGAAGAAGGAGAAGCCCGCTCTGAACCAGCCTCTCCAGTAAAAGCAGGAAGGGATCCACACTCCAATGTCTAGGATACCAAGAACCTCTGATACTTAAGGAAAGTACCTCACCAACTCCAACAGTCATCTTCCACAAAGAATAGACCTGTCGAATTACCCTTGTACTCCAGAATCTCTACAATTGTGGTTGTTGATGTGCCGCTCCTGGACATCCATAAGTTTGTCCAGATATAAGTGACAAATCGGTTTTTGCTGTGCCCAGTATGGGTTCAACTGGAAGAAGCCAGAAGTGAACCCTCCTGGGCATTATCATCCTATTAGTAGAACTAAAAACTTTATTTAAACATGCCCTGGTTTTCATTAAAAATGTTAAAACTGTTATGTAAGTTAAACATACATTTTTGTATTTTCTGCATAGATCAGAACAATTCATTATCGGGTAAAACGAACTTAAGCACCTGTATACATTAACCTTAAATTCACATTCATACACTCATCCATTAATTTTTTTTTAACCCAGACATGATTCTCTATGAACATTAGCCACCATGGCAACTGATGACATCTATACACCGATGACTGTTCATTACATCATTACTGTATCACGGAGTGTTTTTAAGGTATAAGTATCAGTTTATAATGTAAAGTGAGCCAGTTTCAATAAATGCATTGTTGTGGGAGGTAAATGCAGTGTTGCCAACTTGTACTACTACAATACACACTAATTACTCATGAACAATAGCTCCAGAACCGAGAAATACGTCCAGTAATTAATAACGATTATAGGGGAAGTTTTGTAATTATTAAATGGCTACGGGTCAAATTGGAAACCTAATTATCATGACGCTTTCCATAACTTCTAATCCATGATAAAAAAAAACAGCGATAAGCACTTTTTCTAATATTATTACCATTTTTAAATATTATATATATGTGAAATATTATGACAAATTCCGGTTGTTTTATTTTACCAATACTGTTGACAATCTATTATCTCACTGAATAAAGTTTGAACATTTGACGGTGTATATTATACCAGTTCCACCCCCACCTATTCGTTTCAATGGTTGAGAGTTTTCAAATATTATTTTGCATATAAAGAGCGAATAAAATTTTTGGATACCCCGTATTAACTTTTTAATGACCGCGCACAGAGAAACCAAATTAATCTGTACACCTTCCAATGCCAGAAGACATTCTTCTGTATGTTCGTTGCCAATGGCGCAGTGTAACGGGTACAACGGTTATCGCAAGATAACCAGATCAAGATAACCGCTGAGCGTGGCTGCTGCTTGGATGGGTGACCGCTGAGCGATCCTGTCCTTGCAAGCAGCCCGCCTGCCCGGCCGTTGGTGGTGGTTCGGGAGTCACCTGTAAGCCGTTGGTCCCCAGGTTAAGTGTTAGAGAGGGCTTCTTAGTCCTAATTTCGCCTTGTGAAACAAGACATCTTTACTTTGCTTTACTTTTTACTTGATCTGTAGGGTACAATACCGCACTTATCGGTTAGTATCACAAGATTACCCATGCACTCAAAGTACGACATTTTTTGCCCAACTTCAAAAAGTTATGCTTAAACCCCGTTAAATTACACATAGTTTAAAAAGTCTATATGAAAGTAATATAGTATTATATCTTAGAGGTCGCTGTCTCAGACCAGTACAAAAGTTTAACAGATCCAAATTTAAAATATTTGTAATCGGAAAAGCATTCAACATCAATATTCATTGTTTGACGACCATCAAACCCATGATAACATTCCAAGCAAGCTCTGTCATATCACGGCATACTAAAGTTAGTGACAGAAGGGAATTTCTTTTGGTAGTCATCACAAAGTTAAGAAGTGGTTATTCATTTAGTTATATACTAGTTGTACGGTTTAGAGCTCAGTAAAAATGAACGTATACCGTTTTAATGATGAGTTGTGGAAATCGGATTGGATCTTATGATAAAGTGAGAGACTTATTCAATGATATTTGATAATTCGCAATCTTATTTCAAAATCAGGAGTGTAATATAACCATAAAACATATTAATTCAAGGAAGACCAAAGTCATGTACTAGTAATGAAATGTCAATGAATTTCTCTCAGTGTGTTTTAAAAAATCTTAATTTGTCAACTAGTTCTGATTCAGAAATTTTAAACATTTCACAAATGCCATTATGTAAAGTTATGCGCAGTAATAAATTTAAACCTTACAAAATCCACTTAGTTCATGAACGATTCTAATCGCTGAGTCGGGTTTTGAGAGTTAACAATGAGGAATGTTGATAGTAATACAGTGGCATTAAATAACAATGTTTTCACAAACACAGCGTCATTAGGATAAACGGCAATGTAAACCGGGACAACTGTCGGTATTGGTCTGATGTTAACCCAAATTGGAGGAGAGAGCGACGTACTCAGTGCCCTGAAATATTAAACGTTTGGCTGGGTATTTTAGGACGTCAATTAGTTGGACCCTTTCTTATATAAGGAAACCTTACTTTCATAATGCGCCTGGAAATTTTGCAACAGCAGTATATTCCGGTTGTTCGGTTATTAATATATAACCTTGATGTAGTCTGTTTTCCTTGCTGGAAACTTTACACACACGCAAAAAAGTCACGTATTGTCAACTTGACATTTACAAAAGTGTCAAATTTAATCCCAATGTATTATTAAATGATTTATTATTTTATAGACTTTTAAACTATATAAATTTATCACATGTACAATGTTTTAAATTAGCCAGCAAGGTAGTTAACACATAAGTCAATAGGGTTTAGTTATTTATTTCCCTTAATTATCTGAAAATAGATTCTTCGAATGCATTGTACTACAAAAAAATAAAAATACTACAAAATTGTTTCAAATGCGTATTCGTGTTACTTATATTGAACATTTACCGAGGTTTTATTTTTATTTTTATTAATTTTGTCTGAAAGCCAATAAATAATCGTATGCTACAAAGGATACGTGTACAAAAAAGAGTGGAGTGGGGGGGGGGGACAAGCGAGTATATCGGAGTGGGGTAGGATGCCGTGTAAATGTACTCTCTAATAATAATAAGTTTTTCCGAACAATGGTATCTCGTTGTATCGGAATCAACAGGGTAAGGTCGTTAACCGAGAAAGCCTTTACGGAGGCAATGGTGTAACGTCACATCAAAGCTCTATGTTTGATTAAAGCCGAAGCCGATTTCAGACCCCTCCGGGTTCGCTCACTCCCTCAACCCCCTCCCCATCCCCTCCCTCCCAGCAAGCTCGAAACTTGGTTCTTTGTCCCAAGTTTTTGTTCACTTCAGCTTCTTGCATTCAGCTGGCAAACTTTTCCATCCGCCTTTCTGCGCCTTTTGACTGGAGATAACCGGAACTTTAGCTCCCCGATGCGCGATGCGCGCCTCAGCTCATCTCAACTTTTCGCGAGATATTAACTCAAGTCATTGGACTCACGCGGGTGTTCCCAGTTTTGCCAGAGTAATGGAATTTCAGATCCGGGGAGCTGGTGGCTATGTAACTAATTAAACTGGTGATGTTCTCTTTTGTTTTTCATCGCGAGTTTAATTGTTTGGTTGTGTGTAAATGATCCTTCCCAATAGCCCGTTTTTATTGTTTTACTTTTAATTTACGAACAAACTGAATCTAATTCTAGTTTTATAAATACTTATTAGTATAAAACAGCATTTTTATTAATAGTTTTGTTATGAAAATGAGCAGAACGGTTTGTCCCAATTATATATACAAGACACTAATCAAGGAATTTATGATGATGAAAGAATCTTGGTTCCTTGCTGTACTAAGTAACATATTATAGGATGCTTCCTATATTATTTAATTATTTATAGGAATCTTTATATTTTTAATTAAGAGAATTGTAAACTTATATAATAATTGAATTGTAAGAATTGTTATCCTTTGAGCAGTGCTGAATTTCTTGTTGAGTCGGGTTCGAGGAATGCCTAGAAGCTTCCTTTTGTATCTAGGTATTGAGCATAGGTTACAGGTCTGGTTTGGATAGGTACCATCCAATTCAGACATTGTGTTTGCTCAATTTTGATTGGCCAATGTTAGGTTGATTAGATGGTGGGAGGGACTTCTAGATCCTTCCGGTGGATTCAACCACGTTTTCAGGGGATTCTTTGCTGTGTGCTCAGAGAGAGAAGTTCGTGTAAAGTGATAGCCTACTCTTGCCGTATTGATTTTTCGGTAGGAAGGTTGAGTATTAAGATTAAAATTCTTTTCAAAATTTAAAGTTTGTTTTTTCAATTGATTAATCTATAATAGTTATTTTTGTTAGTTGGTGAAGTCTTCAGCAGATGTGTGAGGTACTGTGAAAGTTAGAATTTAACATTTAAATAGAAAATTGCTTGATGATATCTTCCTGTTCAATTTGGTTAAATCAGGAATAGCCTACTGAAAAAGAAAATTTATTTTATGTTCTGAGATTCTATATATATTTTAACAAGTTCCTAAATTTAACATTCAAAGCCAAGCGGATAATTCTGGATAATTCAATAATTTGTAAATTGGAAATTTACAGAAAATAAGTACTTTGAAATTGATACAATTTTGAGTTTAACTGGTTGGACATTGTCTTTGTTCATATATTAAATATTAATATTACCTTAATTTGTTTGATTTTTATTTTGAGAAGAAGTCTTATTTTATTATTGTTTCATTTTATATTTGATGAAGATTATTTTATTTTGAAATTTAATGAAGATTTTTATTTTGAGTTAGTGTTGAAAATATTAGCACTGAGAACTTGAAGGACACAATTATAGATGCTTTGATTGATTGTTAATCTTAAGACTGGACTTGTGAACTTTTGACGGGTTAAAAATGAGGAATAATTGAGAATAAATTTAAAAAATAAAGATAGCTTGGCGTTGCTGTATTATTGATTTCAAATTTTTATTAAAATTACTGTTAATTTATACTGAGTTTAATTATTGAATTCCATTGGAAGTTGTGCATTCTGAAAATAAAGGGTTATTAGTTTAGAATACCATTGATCGCTCTTATACTAAAACAAAAATAGTTGTGATTTGTTTATAGAAGTGAACCTTACTATAGACACGTTACACATATTTATATCTTCCACTCGGTTTTAGTAAAAATAATCAGATAAATTAGCGATGTTAGGGATTGTTGAAGTGGTGTACTGTAGTGTCGAGTAATGTGCAGGATTTCCAGTGATCATAATCTGTCCGCTATTCATCTGTATATCTAATACAATAAACAGCGGACATAAAGAACAAAATTCAAAAAGGTTGGTGGAAGCATACACTTCTATTATGATCGAATATGAAAGACTCCTTATTGCTTAATATTTGTTACTATTTCTGTCCTATGTCTTTCCTATCACAGTGTTATGCTTTGTACGACACCTTGAGAAAGATCGCTCTTTACGTATCTGTGTTGGGCAATCGCTTCAGATAATTGTCCACTCTGTGTATGTCCGTTCTTTGGTTCAGTTCCAAAGTTTGATCCTTGAAAAATTCATCTCTGGTGTTTGAAATTCCTCGGCGAAAATGAGATGCTCTTATGTGGAAAGATAGAGAACAGCAATTTACAAAGATTATACGGTGGACATGGAGTTTGAGATTCGTACTGTTTTTGAATTATGGATGAACTCCGCTTCTTTGGCTCCTTACGCAACACAAGAAGAAGGCCATAAAGGATACGTAGTGCCCGGCCTGTTGCTATTTGTCAGCCACGTGGTCAAATTTGTTACACAACTCGTGGTGGATACGTGAAACGTCCTGATGTGATGGGAAGCTTGGAGTTTTATCCAAACCTCCCAAAATCTGAGTTATATACGTCTGAAGAGATCCAAAGAAAGTCGACTACGAAAAAGCTCAAAACGAAAAATTTACTTCGTTTCGACATCAGAGACACCTATAAATAGGTGAAGCGGTAGTCTTATACATAGGAAGTCTGAGACAGCTTCAGATACCAGACGATGCAATTAAAAGGAAGGTGAAGTAGAGATTCACTCAAAATTAAGTTAATTCCTTCCTACAATAGCTACGTTATTTGTAGAAAATTCTACATGGACACAAAGTAGAAAAGCTTACGAAGATTATTTTTTTTTTCTGTAAAAGATTTTTACTTAAGAAAAATTATAGAAGGGTTATAAACTCTCGGATGAGGGTGATTAGCGTTTTAAACGAGGGTGATTTACGCAGCATTTACACTAAAGATTAAGCCGGTAACTAATGCTGGGAGTTATGTGAATATTAACATATAGCTAGGAGTGAACTCTTTCATATATTACGTTGGCACAAAAGTTCTGAGGTTTTGTATTACTGTTTATACTGTATTATTCGTTTGTGGAGAACCATGGTGGGAGCTGAACCATCGCAAGCGGCTCGCGGAATTGCGCAGGAACTAGACTTCAGTCGCCATGCATTCATAGACGGTTTAAAACTCATTAGAAAGGTGGAAACGCTCGAAAAATGGATGCCTCACGACTTGAACACTCGTCAGAAATTATCACATTTCGGGGTCTGTTCTTCTTTGCTTCTGCGAGACAAAGTCGATCCTTTTTGGGTCGAATCACGACGTACAATGAAATGTGGATTCTATACGATAACCGGAGACGTTCGGAGACCGACGAGTCTCCCAGGCGCTTCCCAAAGGCGAAGATACACAAAAAGAAGAATGTGGTTTCAGTATGGTAGTCTGCACCCGGCGTGATCCACTACAATTGGTTAGAATCTGGCCAAACCATCAAATAAGAGACCTATTGAGAGGAAATCGACGAATATAACGCAAATTGCGTCAGCAGGAGCCGGAACTGGTCAGCAGAAGACGTCCGATCCTGCTCCACGACAACGCCCGTCCGCACGTTGCACAATGCACCAATCCAAAAATTTAACGAATTGAACTTCGAAATTCTGCTTCACCCACCATAGTCTTCAGATGTCTCGCCAATCGACTATCACCTTTTCAAGCACTTCGATAATTTTCTCACTGGAAAAAATTTCTAATCGGGCCCAGGTAAAAATGGCTTTCATCGAATTCAGCAAATCCCGAGTATCAAATTTTTACGCTGACGGAACCGATCGACTTGTAACAAGTTGGCAAAAATATGCGGATTCTGCTGGCGATTATATCGATTAAACCTAGTCAGTGTTACTTAAGTGATGCCATTTTGAACTCTGCCTACTAAAACCCTGAGATTTACCATCATTAAGTATTTTATTTTCAAAATATCCTCATAGCCCAGGATCCAGGGACCTATAAATACTCATTAAACACAACCTGCTATTTTGGAATCGACAGAGAAGAATTTGATCTTCAGCCATGTTAGGTTTGGTTTAAGTCGAAATGGAAGGGTATCGGTAAGGGTTAAAACTATGAACTAATTTTTTCTATCTAGACATATTTAAATCAACTATACGACACTGAAATAAATATTAAATTAGCGCCAGTCACTTTATATAATATTACGTAATAATGATGTAACAATTATTTATGTGTTAAAAAATTGCTTTTATATGAGTCAATCTAGTACTCGTAAGAAAATAATGATTCTATAATTTTTCCGTTTTGATAGTCTCCAATTTCAACCTCCGCAAAAATTAATTTGGCTAACGATATTTTTCTTGTGAAATATTCTTCTACAGCTTTAAAAAATAAGCAGCTTGTGTAGTTTTTACTTTTGCATCCTAATTGGCCCTCGGCTTCTAGACTGCCATAGATTTTGAATGTTAGAAAAACGTTTGTTGCAACGGAAGATTTTAAACAAACCTAGTCTTTTTACAGAGAAAGATTTAGAGTACTAGACAACAAAACATTTATCATAATGAGTCTTGACTGTACGGAAAAAATATGCCTAACATTGTTGCAAGTTGGATAAAACGGTTCTTGAATAATTCAATAACAATTCTCTTGGTCAAGGTATCCCTTTTTTGCGTGTACTTACAAACGAATAAGCTTTTCATAAGAACTTCGAAGCAATGCATTCAAAAACCAAACTGATTAGTTTTCATATCACTTGAAATCACATAATCATTCAAAGTTTAGAAAGAACATACGGAATATTTTAACACATCCTAATGATATTATAAACGTTAAAATGCCTTTGTTTGCTTGTTTTGTTTTTCAAACGTAAACTACTCAATGGATTTTACTGGGATTTTACATGAGCATTGTTACGATTCTTAGGATAATTGTCTGCCTATTATTATTTCGAAAATTCCTCCGGTCTTTAAAGTAGCGAAAAATCCCATCTTGGTCTCTAAAGCCTGTAAAATGTAACCAACTGTTCTGTGCAATCATTATTTATCGTTGTCGGTTTGTCTTTGTTTATAGTGAATAAATTGTTTAAAGAGTGGACATACATTTTCATACAGTTTTATATTTCAGTGATTAGGTAAGTACTAATCTCCTTTAGAAAATGTTCTAATACATAAGATGGTCAGAATTTCACTCCGAAGACTCCCTTGAAAAGTCGACAAGAAATATGCTAGATGCAATTTTGCTGGACAGTTCTTTTGAACTAATGTACCAATAATAATAATATATTCTTGAATGGGAAACAATACTTACTATGAAAGAAAGAAATTATAATGGCTATAATTATAAACTTTTGGCGTATTTTCTTGATCGTAGCAACAAACTAAAATTGGCACCGAAATTATAATTCACCCGAACCGAACAGGTGAAGAACCTACAAAATTGCACAGGAAGCCGCGGGTAACCGCTAGATTATAATACCATTTTATTTTCATTTTGTTGAATATCATACTAGATATATTACTATACATCCATCCCATTACTTCTACTCCAGTTAATAAATAATTGATAACGTAATTAGTCGCATATTCTGATGGCATGGAAAATTGTTTCGAAAAACATTTCTAGCGACATTAAGTAAATACCTTCCACTTTTCCGATATAAACACGAGTCAAATGTTGTTTTATTAAAAATTTAAATGCGTTTAATACATTCAATTGCACTCAAGCGTGTTATTTTGGTTTCAATAGGAAATTTCCAAAACGTTTTCACTCCGTAAGATG
Source organism: Homalodisca vitripennis (assembly GCF_021130785.1). NCBI lineage: Eukaryota > Metazoa > Arthropoda > Insecta > Hemiptera > Cicadellidae > Homalodisca > Homalodisca vitripennis. The sequence continues at coordinate 9,694,749 of NC_060210.1, forward strand.
TTTAGTTTCACGAAATGAGGGGAAATTCTATTAGGAAGCTGACATGTGCTCGATTGCAGAGATAAGACGGAATTGAATTTTGTCCCGGATTCTGCCTCCTAGCATCCTAAAGAGAAACTTTCTTTTACTGGGATTATAAAAATTTACAATTTTTTATGTGATTGAATTATTGATGAAATCAAACACCTTTTGTTTAGTGAATTAATTAATTGTCCTTTACATGCTAATTCCTAAGACAGGCATGGTGATATGTGTGAATTTCTAAAAACATTTGTAGCTTTTATTTTGAATAATTTAGTGCACGCGTGGTTACGTGGATGCCTATATTCACTACATATGCGCATTACAGATTTTTTTCGGACGAATTCGTTAACGGGTGAGATCCGATCAGGATTGTGGATATTTTTATTTGAACATAATACTTTTAAAATTCGTGGATTCCTATAAAAACTGTAACATTGTTGACTGTAACCATGGCTCTTACCTAACCCTTAAATATTTGTGTTGCTTGTTCTATGGTACCACATTTTACATCTGTAAGAAAGATTTTAATCCTCTTAATATTTCGTTCTATTTCCGTTACATACAAATATAGCAAATGTTCGAAACCTCGTTATACTTCCATATGACCTTTGTATATCAACAATAGTAAACGTTAACTTTTTAGGAGTATAAGAACTATTTGGAATTTTAAACAAGAACGTATTTTGGTTCAATTGATTGGTTATCCCTTTACAAGCTCATTATTTAATATAGTTGTAGTTATTATCATACCAATATTTTTAATATATAAAGTATGTTCAGGCAGTAATTATTTTGCAACATACGATTTAATTATATATAGAATGTAATACATATCTAGCGTCTTGAGAAGGAAAATAGATTTCACGTATGGCTGTCGTCTTGAATATTAATTAAAGATATACTCATGTATGGTACTCAGAGACAGATGCAAATTTAGAAAAGTAACAAATTCTTTATATCTGGCAAGTTGATATATTTGCAATAACGTGGAAGCTCTAATATTTTACATTAAAATAGATATTGGAACACAGAAAGTTTCTAGAAAAGTATTTTCTTTTTATTTTTACTCATTATATAAACTTTGAGTTTATATTCAAAAATATATAAGTTCTTAAAAATATATATTTAATCTTAAATATTTATATTGAACATTTTATATAATAAAACTACCGGCTAAAGCAGAATTTAATGATAAAAGGAAAATAATTAATTATCTGTTGTATTATTTACAATTAAATTTTTAAAATAAGGTTATAAATTTTATATAATTTTCTATATTGTTGTGTTTAATGCAATAAATGGATACATTATGCAATCGATAAGAGACGAAAAGGTATTGTATGTCATAAGAATTACTAGCAAGAAAAAATAGAAGCGAAAAAAACTATTAGTTAAGAACCTAACGAAAAATCACATTCTTTAAAGTAAACAAAAATGAAAAAAATACATTTTGTAAATATTGATGTCGGAATCACCCATAACTGATATTACTATATGCTGTCAAGGCGATTAAGCCTAGCGTGGGTGCTGGCTGTGTGCCAAGCACAGTAGGGGATCGATGTCCTCTTACGCCTGAGTTAGCTAGTCCTCCTTTGACAGTTGGTAAAACTTTAGGTCGGTATCATCCATAACTGATATTATCATATGCTGTCAAGGCGATCAAACCCAGCGTGGGTGCTGGCTGCGTGCCAAGCACAGTAGGGGATCGATGTCCTCTTACGCCGGAGTTAGCTAGTCCTCCTTTGACAGTTGGTAAAACTTTAGGTCGGTATCATCCATAACTGATATTACTATATGCTGTCAAGGCGATTAAGCCTAGCGTGGGTGCTGGCTGTGTGCCCAGCGCAGTAGGGGATTGATGTTCTCTTACGCCTGAGTTAGCTAGTCCTCCTTTGACAGTTGGTAAAACTTTAGGTCGGTATCATCCATAACTGATATTACCATATTCTGTCAAGGCGATCAAGCCCAGCGTGGGTGCTGGCTGCGTGCCAAGCACAGTAGGGGATCGATGTCCTCTTACGCCTGAGTTAGCTAGTCCTCCTTTGACAGTTGGTAAAACTTTAGGTCGGTATCATCCATAACTGATATTACCATATTCTGTCAAGGCGATCAAGCCCAGCGTTGGTGCTGGCTGCGTGCCAAGCACAGTAGGGGATCGATGTCCTCTTACGCCTGAGTTAGCTAGTCCTCCTTTGACAGTTGGTAAAACTTTAGGTCGGTATCATCCATAACTGATATTACCATATTCTGTCAAAGGCGATCAAGCCCAGCGTTGGTGCTGGCTGCGTGCCAAGCACAGTAGGGGATCGATGTCCTCTTACGCCGGAGTTAGCTAGTCCTCCTTTGACAGTTGGTAAAACTTTAGGTCGGTATCATCCATAACTGATATTACCATATTCTGTCAAGGCGATCAAGCCCAGCGTGGGTGCTGGCTGCGTGCCAAGCACAGTAGGGGATCGATGTCCTCTTACGCCTGAGTTAGCTAGTCCTCCTTTGACAGTTGGTAAAACTTTAGGTCGGTATCATCCATAACTGATATTACCATATTCTGTCAAGGCGATCAAGCCCAGCGTTGGTGCTGGCTGCGTGCCAAGCACAGTAGGGGATCGATGTCCTCTTACGCCTGAGTTAGCTAGTCCTCCTTTGACAGTTGGTAAAACTTTAGGTCGGTATCATCCATAACTGATATTACCATATTCTGTCAAGGCGATCAAGCCCAGCGTGGGTGCTGGCTGCGTGCCAAGCACAGTAGGGGATCGATGTCCTCTTACGCCGGAGTTAGCTAGTCCTCCTTTGACAGTTGGTAAAACTTTAGGTCGGTATCATCCATAACTGATATTACCATATTCTGTCAAGGCGATCAAGCCCAGCGTGGGTGCTGGCTGCGTGCCAAGCACAGTAGGGGATCGATGTCCTCTTACGCCTGAGTTAGCTAGTCCTCCTTTGACAGTTGGTAAAACTTTAGGTCGGTATCATCCATAACTGATATTACCATATTCTGTCAAGGCGATCAAGCCCAGCGTTGGTGCTGGCTGCGTGCCAAGCACAGTAGGGGATCGATGTCCTCTTACGCCTGAGTTAGCTAGTCCTCCTTTGACAGTTGGTAAAACTTTAGGTCGGTATCATCCATAACTGATATTACCATATTCTGTCAAGGCGATCAAGCCCAGCGTGGGTGCTGGCTGCGTGCCAAGCACAGTAGGGGATCGATGTCCTCTTACGCCGGAGTTAGCTAGTCCTCCTTTGACAGTTGGTAAAACTTTAGGTCGGTATCATCCATAACTGATATTACCATATTCTGTCAAGGCGATCAAGCCCAGCGTGGGTGCTGGCTGCGTGCCAAGCACAGTAGGGGATCGATGTCCTCTTACGCCTGAGTTAGCTAGTCCTCCTTTGACAGTTGGTAAAACTTTAGGTCGGTATCATCCATAACTGATATTACCATATGCTGTCAAGGCGATCAAGCCCAGCGTGGGTGCTGGCTGCGTGCCAAGCACAGTAGGGGATCGATGTCCTCTTACGCCTGAGTTAGCTAGTCCTCCTTTGACAGTTGGTAAAACTTTAGGTCGGTATCATCCATAACTGATATTACCATATTCTGTCAAGGCGATCAAGCCCAGCGTGGGTGCTGGCTGCGTGCCAAGCACAGTAGGGGATCGATGTCCTCTTACGCCGGAGTTAGCTTGTCTTCCTTTGACAGTTGGTAAAACTTTAGGTCGGTATCATCCATAACTGATATTACCATATGCTGTCAAGGCGATCAAACCCAGCGTGGGTGCTGGCTGCATGCCTAGCACAGTAGGGGATCGATGTCCTCTTACGCCTGAGCTAGCTAGTCCTCCTTTGACAGTTGGTAAAACTTTAGGTCGGTATCATCCATAAACTGATATTACCATATGCTGTCAAGGCGATCAAGCCCAGCGTGGGTGCTGGCTGCGTGCCAAGCACAGTAGGGGATTCGATGTTCATCTTACGCCGGAGTTAGCTAGTCCTCCTTTGACAGTTGGTAAAACTTTAGGTCGGTATCATCCATAACTGATATTACCATATTCTGTCAAGGCGATCAAGCCCAGCGTGGTGCTGGCTGCGTGCCAAGCACAGTTGGGGATCGATGTCCTCTTACGCCGGAGTTAGCTTGTCCTCCTTTGACAGTTGGTAAAAACTTTAGGTCGGTATCATCCATAACTGATATTACTATATGCTGTCAAGGCGATCAAGCCTAGCGTGGGTGCTGGCTGTGTGCCCAGCGCAGTAGGGGAGTGATGTTCTCTTACGCCTGAGTTAGCTAGTCCTCCTTTGACAGTTGGTAAAACTTTAGGTCGGTATCATCCATAACTGATATTACCATATGCTGTCAAGGCGATCAAGCCCAGCGTTGGTGCTGGCTGCGTGCCAAGCACAGTAGGGGATCGATGTCCTCTTACGCCTGAGTTAGCTTGTCCTCCTTGACAGTTGGTAAAACTTTAGGTCGGTATCATCCATAACTGATATTACCATATGCTGTCAAGGCGATCAAGCCCAGCGTGGGTGCTGGCTGCATGCCAAGCACAGTAGGGGATCGATGTCCTCTTACGCCTGAGTTAGCTAGTCCTCCTTTGACAGTTGGTAAAACTTTAGGTCGGTATCATCCATAACTGATATTATCATATGCTGTCAAGGCGATCAAGCCCAGCGTGGGTGCTGGCTGCGTGCCAAGCACAGTATGGGATCGATGTCCTCTTACGCCTGAGTTAGCTTGTCCTCCTTTGACAGTTGGTAAAACTTTAGGTCGGTATCATTCATAACTGATATTACCATATGTTGTCAAGGCGATCACGCTCAGCGTGGGTGCTGGCTGCGTGCCAAGCGCAGTACAGAATTGATGTCCTCTTACGCCTGAGTTAGCTAGTCCTCCTTTAACAAAAGTTATAACGTTAGGTCGATATTACCCATAACTGATAGCATACCCATAACAACTCACGATCATATTAGGAGCTAATACATGGGTTTGCGTTATTGGGATGTGGATTTCCTTTATGAAAATGCTCATTAGTTGCGTTCTTCATATTTTTTATTATAATTTATTATTACCTACACTTATATATTTCTTTACTAAAAACATAAAAAAATAATTTATTTATATAGTAAACGTCATTTGGAGTTTTAAAATTCTGTCATAGAATGTTACGAAAGGAATAATGGTAGTATAAATTGTTTAAAATATACCCCTAATTTAATACATTTTACTATATTAATTTATCTGTAACATACGGGTAAACAAATATAAGGTTATTTAATTCATAGTATATGCATACAAACATTAAAAGCTTAACAGTTGATAAAAAATTATAATTGATGAACTGAAAGTTTATGTGTTGTAGTTTCAACTGCGGTAAGCTCCTCGCAGATATTTGTTCCAAGTGTTGCCACAATTGCTAAGTCTACCCTAACAATCCTACATTCCAGAACTGTTCCAGTGAAACATTCAAAATCTCAGGTTGGATTCAATCCAGAATTCGAGATACATTACAAATTACAGTCGTGATCCCTTTACATTATTTTTTTCATCTTCCAGTTGGCAGTTGCGTATTTAAGATATGAATTGCTTCTTAGATATTCAATTGATATATATGATAATTTTTCCAGGTGTCTTTTAACAATCCTACATTCCAGCAATGTTGTAGTGAAACATTGAGATCCATCTGGTTGGCTATAATCCCAAATCCAACGACATTGAAAATTGCAGTCGGGATTCCTTCTCAGTCTTTTGTCTACATCCAATTAACAGTTGTTACATGTAAGATATGAATTGTTTCTTAGATATTCAATTGTTATGTATGATCATTTTTCCAGGTGACTTTTAACAATCCTACATTCCAGCAATGTTCTTGATACAATCAAATCCTGTCTGTTTGACTGTAATACCGAATTCCAACGACATTGACAATTACAGTTGGGATTCCTTCACAGTCCTTTTTATCTTCTTGAAATTGGCAGTTGTGTATCTAAGATATCAATAATTACACGTTTCTGGTGATTTCTAACAATTCAAAATTCAGGTGGTGACATCGACTACGCAATTTAACATTGGTTGACAGTTTCTTTTCGTAATTCTAAATTTTATATGGAACGGATTATTAAATAACTTTGTCCGTCTACATTTGATCTGTTTTCTGCAACCGACTATTCAGAGTGACATCTAGAACTGAGTGTGGTCTTTTTTAATCCAAATGAACGGTACATTACCATTTAAATTGGCATTGCTAATCTGTTTTCATTACACTGACAAAATTTTCATGTAGAGTTTTAAGCACCACATATGAAGTAAAAATAGTACCTACTTAAAGAACTTTACTTCTTTGGAACCGTCTTTCAGCATATAATTGTTCAAATTTATCCTGCAGTCTCTTCGATACATAGGATTTCAAATAATAAACATTTCACCCACAATGGAAGGTTTCATGAAATAGCAGATGCTTGTCTCAGCTTATAACCGCTATTAGAGAATTGAATTCTACAATATTGCGAGAAAGTTTGCGAAAAAGTTGCTTCACCCGAATCAATACGTGGCGAGACGCTTTTGAACACTCCCTTTGAAAGTGCACTAACGTCGCGCGTCGCTGTAAAAGTTTTCACTTCAAAAAGTAAAAGTATGTAACATTTCATCCATTACACAGTTTAAGAACTCGGCTGTGCATGGAAGATCCTCAAAACTATTATATACCTTTATGTACCAAAACGTCATCTAGTGTCCTAACTAAAACTATGTTTTTCTTTAATGTAATAATTCAAAGTCAAATGGTTTTGTTTACTGTAGTCAATTACACTTATTGAATTTATAAAAGTTATTTTTATTTTTTGGCATTATTAATGTTAATAATTTATTTTGTGTTGTGATACTTACAAAACCAAAGCAATTAACATAACAATTTAGAAATTTCACGTGTAACAATTTGCAGTTAAAGATTGCCATCCCAAAGATATTGTCATGGGTATGCCATATTTTGTAGATAATGTAGTTGATTACTTTTTTCTATAATTAATACAGAAGAATAACTTGAGTTATAATGCAAAAGATACACTTATACATCATGACACTAGCAGCTTTCTGCTTTTAATACCAACACTGCAAAATCTGCTCAATTAAATGGAAGAAAAATTATCGAAAGAATCTAAAAAAAGAACTTTAGGAATAGCCGAATAGAGACAGCGGAGGGCAATTTCGGAGAGCAGATGGTCAAGCGGTCTATGACGTCGAAATTTGGATCTGAGTTAGAGATAGTGTATGTTAAAATCCTGTCTGTGATCGTAGCGCTTTTCGTCAGTATTATCGACCTTGAACTGTATAGACTCTCCATCTGTTTAATAAGATTCTCGCACAGGCCAATAGGAAGGCCACAGTAGGTTTAAAACGACGTTGCTTCTAAGACTGAGCTTTAAAGAAAATACAATTTGGTTTATAATGTGGAAAAACGCGATGCCTTGTACGTATTTGACACTCCTCACGCAATGTAGTGATAAAGTATTCTGATTTTCAATCACTAAGAGTGGCTCTCTCTACCAAGTACGATGAACGATGCAATCTTGCCTATTTTCGTACACACACAGCCCATTCACACATTGTGCACAGAGTACTTGGCAGTTTCGGGGGCTCTTAGCCTTTAAGGTAAACACTTACGTCTTGTGGCATACATTGTTTTCCAACCATTAACCATCAAAGGGAATTGATCATAATGTCCTAAAGGATTATTAAAGGGCATTGGGATAAATTATTATAAATAATTATTACTTGCATTGTTTATTTGAAGAGATAGCTATTTACAGTACATTTTTTGTTTGAAGTTTGTTAATGTCATTGGAGGCTTGAACGGATAGTAGAGTTTCGAACATTTACTATCACTATATGTTACAAAATGTATAACAACGTTTATAGGATGGAAATCTATTTTATTCTTCAGAATTCCATTAGTTCATGAAATAAGAGATAAAAAAGAAGAGAAATGATAGGCGTCAAACATACCCCAAAACCACTTGGAGTCCAGACAGAACAAAAATAACCCAGGCGTTGCCACTGTACGAGCACGAGAATTCAAGAGCACTATCATACGCCAGACCAGCACAGGTGAATGTGGGATACTAACTAGAAAATAAATTATTTTACCTGTGGTCTCGTTACGTGCCATTAGAACACAATGAGACAACAAGGTGGTAGTTTTGGTCCTATGTTTTGGTCCTAGACCATAGTGTCATGGTTTGTGTACGAATTTTGTTGGTTGTTTTTTTGTTAATTTTTTAGGTTTGCTAGTTAGTTAATATTGGTACCTAAGTGGCTTATCTGTTGTTCTGATAATTTTATGTATGAAACTTCAATAAGTTTGCATATAAAGAAAGTCTCCTCGCGGTGTATTATATTGGCTGCATCTCATGTTGCAGCTCACCTGACGAAGAGGGTAGACTTCAATCAGCGAGACGTTGTGTTATACTTTTTATAACATATAACTATGACAAATGTTCTATACCCTATTACCGTAAATGTAGGTTTTTTCTTTCCAAAACTTCTCATTTGTAAATATAAAGTTTCTTTGGTTTAAAGTAATTTATTACCGTAAATTCCACAAGGCTATTTTTCTGAGATAATTTACGTACTTGAATCAGGGCTTTGAAATTTTTACGGGTCGGTCATTGCCGTGGTAAGCCACATCAAAGGCCTTGGGGGAGCTTTCACCTCTGGGGATACTTACTTATGTAAAGGCTGTTGTACTTCTCTCCATGACAACCTTGGCCCGTATTGTGACCTCTTCAAAGTCTTATGTTCGGGTTTTCTACTTCTACCTCAACATCTATAATTCTAACTGAAAAGTAATCAACTTTATATAAAAAACTTATAATATAATTTTATTGCAATTAAAATTAACTTAAAACTGTGTCGTTATATGTCCATGCTATAATTCGTGGTAGAAGATACGAGAAACTTCAAACTTGGTACAAAGAAGAATTCTTCTGATTTTAAGATTAAAAAATCAAAATTAAAGGTAAAAATAACAGTCTATGATTTTACATTGGTTTTATGAATAAAAATGATACCAACGGGAAAACCGAAGAATAAGAAGTATGTACAATCATATGACATAACATGATGACTTTGTGGAATTGGTTGGAAGGCGTTCGTTACATTCTTTCGGGCCTTTTTTCTTAATGTCTAAAAATATTTAAAATCAATGTTAATGTTAGTCAATTAATATCTTAGTTTAAGATATAGGCTTAGGTTATGCAATAGCCAGAATAATGATGCATTCCTTCTCCCTATTTCTCAACCAAAGAAATATCTTTCGATTAAATAAGCAGTTGTTTTTTCCAACAGGAAATTAGTGAAAACTAAATCTCAATTATTACACGAAATTAATCATTTATTAACGAATTGTTACGTGAAGTAGGTAAAATAAATTTCAGTTACAAATATATGAAGTTTAAAACATTGTAGGATTATGCACTACTTAAAAACTATTATTCAGAATAGGCAGTAAAAACATTTAAAATAGCAAATGAGTGAATAGGTCGATGAGAACTCTACATACCTCTGTTAATATGCCAGTCTACGCCCTTAGAAATTGTGACATGATTGCTGTAAGGGCGGAGTAACAACCCTTGAATAATTTAATAACAATTCCCACAGGGCCAGGCCTCTTCTGAAATATTGATACACTGTACGTTTGTGTGTCTCGTCTGTCTATTAAACTAAACAGGTGTTCATGAAATAGTATAATTCTACCACTTGATGTTATTACTAGTCAGCTTATAGTAAAATACAGGTTGCTGCTAATAGTCTGAAAGTCAACGCCCTTAGAAATTGTGGCATGATTGCTGTAAGGGTGGAGTAACAACCCTTGAATAATTTAATAACAATTCCCACAGGGCCAGGCCTCTTCTGAAATATTGATACACTGTACGTTTGTGTGTCTCGTCTGTCTATTAAACTAAACAGGTGTTCATGAAATAGTATAATTCTACCACTTGATGTTATTACTAGTCAGCTTATAGTAAAATACAGGTTGCTGCTAATAGTCTGAAAGTCAACGCCCTTAGAAATTGTGGCATGATTGCTGTAAGGGCGGAGTAACAACCCTTGAATAATTTAATAACAATTCCCACAGGGCCAGGCCTCTTCTGAAATATTGATACACTGTACGTTTGTGTGTCTCGTCTGTCTATTAAACTAAACAGGTGTTCATGAAATAGTATAATTCTACCACTTGATGTTATTACTAGTCAGCTTATAGTAAAATACAGGTTGCTGCTAATAGTCTGAAAGTCAACGCCCTTAGAAATTGTGGCATGATTGCTGTAAGGGTGGAGTAACAACCCTTGAATAATTTAATAACAATTCCCACAGGGCCAGGCCTCTTCTGAAATATTGATACACTGTACGTTTGTGTGTCTCGTCTGTCTATTAAACTAAACAGGTGTTCATGAAATAGTATAATTCTACCACTTGATGTTATTACTAGTCAGCTTATAGTAAAATACAGGTTGTTGCTAATAGTCTGAAAGTCAACACCCTTAGAAATCGTGGCATGATTGCTTTGAGGGTGGAGTAACAACCCTTGAATAATTTAATAACAATTCCCACAGGGCCAGGCCTCTTCTGAAATATTGATACACTGTACGTTTGTGTGTCTCGTCTGTCTATTAAACTAAACAGGTGTTCATGAAATAGTATAATTCTACCACTTGATGTTATTACTAGTCAGCTTATAGTAAAATACAGGTTGTTGCTAATAGTCTGAAAGTCAACACCCTTAGAAATCGTGGCATGATTGCTTTGAGGGTGGAGTAACAACCCTTGAATAATTTAATAACAATTCCCACAGGGCCAGGCCTCTTCTGAAATATTGATACACTGTACGTTTGTGTGTCTCGTCTGTCTATTAAACTAAACAGGTGTTCATGAAATAGTATAATTCTACCACTTGATGTTATTACTAGTCAGCTTATAGTAAAATACAGGTTGCTGCTAATAGTCTGAAAGTCAACGCCCTTAGAAATTGTGGCATGATTGCTGTAAGGGCGGAGTAACAACCCTTGAATAATTTAATAACAATTCCCACAGGGCCAGGCCTCTTCTGAAATATTGATACACTGTACGTTTGTGTGCCTCGTCAGTCTATTAAACTAAACAGGTGTTCATGAAATAGTATAATTCTACCACTTGATGTTATTACTAGTCAGCTTATAGTAAAATACAGGTTGTTGCTAATAGTCTGAAAGTCAACACCCTTAGAAATCGTGACATGATTGCTACAAGGGCGGAGTAACAACCCTTGAATAATTTAATAACAATTCCCACAGGGCCAGGCCTCTTCTGAAATATTGATACACTGTACGTTTGTGTGTCTCGTCTGTCTATTAAACTAAACAGGTGTTCATGAAATAGTATAATTCTACCACTTGATGTTATTACTAGTCAGCTTATAGTAAAATACAGGTTGTTGCTAATAGTCTGAAAGTCAACACCCTTAGAAATCGTGACATGATTGCTACAAGGGGGCGGAGTAACAACCCTTGAATAATTTAATAACAATTCCCACAGGGCCAGGCCTCTTCTGAAATATTGATACACTGTACGTTTGTGTGTCTCGTCTGTCTATTAAACTAAACAGGTGTTTGTGAAATAGTATAATTCTACCACTTGATATTATTACTAGTCAGCTTATAGTAAAATACAGGTTGCTGCTAATAGTCTGAAAGTCAACGCCCTTAGAAATTGTGGCATGATTGCTGTAAGGGCGGAGTAACAACCCTTGAATAATTTAATAACAATTCCCACAGGGCCAGGCCTCTTCTGAAATATTGATACACTGTACGTTTGTGTGTCTCGTCTGTCTATTAAACTAAACAGGTGTTTGTGAAATAGTATAATTCTACCACTTGATGTTATTACTAGTCAGCTTATAGTAAAATACAGGTTGCTGCTAATAGTCTGAAAGTCAACGCCCTTAGAAATTGTGGCATGATTGCTGTAAGGGTGGAGTAACAACCCTTGAATAATGTAATAACAATTCCCACAGGGCCAGGCCTCTTCTGAAATATTGATACACTGTACGTTTGTGTGTCTCGTCTGTCTATTAAACTAAACAGGTGTTTGTGAAATAGTATAATTCTACCACTTGATGTTATTACTAGTCAGCTTATAGTAAAATACAGGTTGCTGCTAATAGTCTGAAAGTCAACGCCCTTAGAAATTGTGGCATGATTGCTGTAAGGGTGGAGTAACAACCCTTGAATAATTTAATAACAATTCCCACAGGGCCAGGCCTCTTCTGAAATATTGATACACTGTACGGTTGTATGTCTCGTCTGTCTATTAAACTAAACAGGTGTTCATGAAATAGTATAATTCTACCACTTGATGTTATTACTAGTCAGCTTATAGTAAAATACAGGTTGCTGCTAATAGTCTGAAAGTCAACGCCCTTAGAAATTGTGGCATGATTGCTCTGAGGGTGGAGTAACAACCCTTGAATAATTTAATAACAATTCCCACAGGGCCAGGCCTCTTCTGAAATCTTGATGCACTGTACCTTTGTATGTCTTATATGTCCATTACACAAAACAGGTGTTCGTGAAACAGTGTAATTCTACCACTTAATATTGCTATTTGTAAGTTTACAATAAAATACAGGTTACTGCTAGCAGTCTGAAAGTCAACGCCCTTAGAAATCGTGGCATGATTGCTTTGAGGGTGGAGTAACAACCCTTGAATAATTTAATAACAATTCCCACAGGGCCAGGCCTCTTCTAAAATCTTGATGCACTGTACCTTTGTATGTCTTATATGTCAATTATACAAAACAGGTGTTCGCCATGTTGCGTAATTTTACTATTAGATATTAGTACGTTTATAATAAGCAGACACATTATAGTTAATTTATACAAATAACACAGAGAGTGGTAGAAACCCTTGTATTCTTGTTAGATCTCTTAACTCAGAAAACCAATAACTTCAAAATAAGTCATTAATCTTTATCATTAATGCAATATTCAATCCATGTGTATAACTCTCTTGTTATAATATGTGTTGAAAAACATTTTGTCTCGGTGGTAGGAGTCATAGTCAATATTACACCTGCTGTAGATGGAGCTTATATTGGTCACTGTTGTACTACATTAAAAACATAAAACCAATATTTAATACATTTTATTAATTTTGTGAGGCCTTTCGATATCCAAGATATCTTCTTCAGACACATCACAAAATAAATACAAAAAGTAAATTTGATTATTAATAATAGTTAACATATGTGATTTAATATTAATTTGTTCCTGTGTGACGTAGTGTGTAAATATAATTAAATTATTACTGATATTATACTATATAAATTTTGAATGTTATTTTTGTAATCTTCGTTTAAGTTAATATTGAATTTTGAATTGGTCCATCTTCTTGATTTAATAGATCATCTGTATTTTGTTTGATTTATGTAATATGACTCCCATGCATTTTAAATATTTTGGAGTGTCAACATGTTTTAATAGTTTTAAGTTTTTCTGTGATATAGTGTGTCCCAGTATTGATGCAGTGGTGTGCGACGGCAGATTTTTCTTTTCTGTTGAATTTAATGTGGGAGCAATGTTCTTTATATCGTGTATGAATTTTTCTTCTTGTTTGTCCAATGTATTTTTTTGTTGCAGTCATCACATTTTAATTTGGTATATACCTGATTTATTAATAATTTCTTCTTCATCTTTTGGATTTTTCAATTTATTCTTCAGTTGACTTGTTGTTTTATATGTGACGTTTTTATTTGTATGTTTTTTGAATGATTTTTGTACATCTTTAGATATATTTTGTCCATGTAGTGCTTATCCAATTTGTGTTTGTATCTTTTAATAGGTAAAAGTGTTGTCTTTGACTTTTTGTCATGTTTCTTTTTTGCTTTTTTAAATATATGGTCGACTAAATCTTGTTTTATATCCATTAAAAACGGCAACATATTTTATATACTGAAGTTCTTTTTTGAATTTTTCTTGTGATAGAGGAGTGTTTAATAATCTATATATCAATGAATGGAAGACTGCTCGTTTTTGTGTTTGGTGGATGATTTGAGTCATTTGTTTTATATAACGATCAGTGTGTGTTGGTTTACGATATATATCGAATTCTAATCGGCTTTGAAATTGTGTTTTTTTATTACTAAAATATCTAAAAATGGAAGTGAGTTGTTGGATTCAATTTCATGAGTAATTTAATACTGGAGTAAAATGAATTTAGGTGGTTTATAAAGTTATTAAGGTTTTCATTTTTGTTGAACACTGCAAATATATCATCAACATATCGAATCCAAATTCTTGGAAAGTATGGTAGAGATTCTTTCACTAAAAATTTCAAAGTGACTCATGAAAATATTTGCAATGAAGGATGACAAAGGATTTCCCATTGTGCTGTTCCATTAGTTTGAAAATAAAATAAGTTTTTGAATTGAAAACAATTTTGATTCATACATAGATTAATTAGAAGCATGAACTCTTCAACTTCTTTGCTTGATAAATGTATAGACTGAAGCCAAAAACTTCAGTATATAAAATATGTTTGCCGTTTTTAATGGATATAAAACAGATTTAGTCGACCATATATTTAAAAAAGCAAAAAAGAAACATGACAAAAAGTCAAAGACAACACTTTTTACCTATTAAAGATACAAACACAAATTGGATAAGCACTACATGGACAAATATATCTAAAGATGTACAAAAAATCATTTCAAAAAACATACAAATAAAAACGTCACATATAAAAACAACAAGTCAACTGAAGAATAAATTGAAAAATCCAAAAGATGAAGAAGAAATTATTAATAAATCAGGTATATACCAAATTAAATGTGATGACTGCAACAAAAAATACATTGGACAAACAAGAAGAAAAATTCATACACGATATAAAGAACATTGCTCCCACATTAAAATTCAACAGAAAAGAAAAATCTGCCGTCGCACACCACTGCATCAATACTGGACACACTATATCACAGAAAAACTTAAAACTATTAAAACATGTTGACACTCCAAAATATTTAAATGCATGGGGAGTCATATTACATAAATCAAACAAAATACAGATGATCTATTAAATCAAGAAGATGGACCAATTCAAAATTCAATATTACTTAAACGAAGATTACAAAAATAACATTCAAAATTTATATAGTATAATATCAGTAATAATTTAATTATATTTACACACTACGTCACACAGGACAAATTAATATTAAATCACATATGTTAAACTATTATTAATAATCAAATTTACTTTTTGTATTTATTTTGTGATGTGTCTGAAGAAGATATCTTGGATATCGAAAGGCCTCACAAATTAATAAAATGTATTAAATATTGGTTTTTATGTTTTTAATGTAGTACAATATTACACCTGTTTAACCTATTGTACGTTGTTGACGAGTATTATCTGAATGAATAACACATGTTTATTCCTAATTTATCACTCAAAGTGTTTTATAGTAAAGTAACCAAAAACAGATGGATTTAAAAACGATTTGCTTTTTTCATCGTATGGTAAAGATTGCTGAAAGGTATTTATATACTGTATTTGTTTACTTATACAAGATATTGGCAAACCAATATATATATATATATATATATCTTGTATAAGTAAACAAATAAAGTATATAAATACCTTTCAGCAAACTTTACCATACGATGAAAAAAGCAAATCGTTTTTAAATCCATCTGTTTTTGGTTACTTTACTATAAAAAACTTTGAGTGATGTTTATATATATATATATACATATATAATATATGTATATATATGTATATATATATATATATATATATATATATATATATATATATATATAAACTAGATGGTTCAATCATCAAAAAGTTTAACAAATGAATAGGTAACAAACAGTACTGTAATAAATCTGTTTATAACGGAAACTAGATTATTGGCAACTACTAAATATCCAGAATAAATTATATTTAGCTTTTCGGTGGTAATCTTAAAGGCTCAAAGCACAACCTCCAACAGCCTTCAGATTGTCTTACTAGAGATCAACCACAAGGCACAGTCGCTGGACATGAGTTGTGTCCTTGTAAGTGATTCTGAACTTTATTTATTTCCTGCAGGAAAATGTTCGAAGTCTGGTTCCAAACCGACTTCTAAAGTTCACCATTGCCAGTAGTTCCAAGCAGAACATTATGGAGTTGAACAAGCTAGAGTCCCATGGCACTTTGCAACAGCTGTAGACGAATATACCGGATACCGGATGCCCAGAAGTACCCTAAAGATGTAAAAAAATATAGTAGGAATGACCTACAGTCATCTTTTAGTTGCCAACACAACAGGGTGACAAAAATCACCTGCCTAATCAAGAACCCTGCGGACTAATTTACAAAAAAAGTGTTTTAAAAGGTAGTAGAATCGGCAGCCCTTTAAGGTTCTTGTAATGAAACGCAGAAGCGTTTAACCTATTGCATATAAACCGAATAGTACTTTAATAATCATTTTCGTCCCTTCCTTTCTGTGGGTCATATACATTTGTTCTTGTATCTAAAGTTTAGTTGCCGTTTTCCGTTGTGTATTAACCCAGAGTTTGCAATTAAACGGCATATTTCAGTACTATGTATTGTAATAATGCTTATTATTAATTACTTGGCACACTTTTTGTAAAACTGATTCTTTCTGTAGTGTTAAGTATGTTCGTAAATCAACTGTGTTATTAGGAAGTCCACAGTGTAATATTTCACAATTACTCATACAAATGTGGTTCGTACCTTTTAAATTATGTACAAAAAATTTTTTAAATCACCAAGTCTGCACTGGAACTGAGGAAGGTGTAACTAAATATCACAATATGTTCATTGCGTTTTATCTATTCATTTGATGCAATTGATTTGCAATAGTAAAGAGCTCCTATTAGACGGAAAAGGGTATTTATCATATTTATAATAATGATTAAAAGTGCTTACAGTTCACCTTATATAAAACATGATTATATAAATACCTATAGAATATAACTAATGGATTATAGAATATAACAGAAATACTACAGGAAAAAGATTTATTCTTTAACAGCTCAAAAGTGAAGCTTGGCACCACCAAACACTGACCAGCTGGTGTGGTGGACTGGGCAACTCGACGAGACATACGTGACGTTCCGAATCGCGGAACTGGGCTGGGACAGTGCCAGGCGTAACTATGGATGGAACCATGGCGCAGGGCAGACCGCTCTTTCTGAGAAACCACGATTTAGAAGTTATTTTTACACATATCCCTACAACACTATCGGTATGTGGTTACCCAACAGCGATGCGGTACTGGGGCAGTGCCAGGCGTAACTACGGACCCGTGGCGTAGGTCGAAACCGTGCTCTCATTGTGGAAAATACTTAATTGAAAATTTGTTTTACGGTTTTTTGATCTGATATAGTGATAATGTATGTTACATTCCTGCCTGTGAACCTTGCACTTTGTATCAGTGCCATCGACCTTGTACTATACCAACAATATTTTTCTGTTTGATAATATTCTCACTCAGTCCAGTGACCCATGACTACGGGCAGAATAGGTCTAAAATTTACAACTGCTTACAGAATTCTTAATGACACAGTCAGCATTTGTGTCAAGTGTCATGACACATATTTTAGTTCTCACATTTCAATACAACAAGGTTTTAATGACAACATTAGTCACACAAATATTTCATTAACAAATTCTAAAGATTCGATTCTAATTAAAAAGAAATTCACAAACAAACGGAAACTTTCTAAGACCAACGGATCCTATCCGGTTACAGAATGTTACAGCGTGCGCTAACTTAAACAGATCGCTCAAGCGCCAATATCCAATATTTCAACATCGAGCAAATCCCTATAACGCAAAGTGTCAGCTGTCTCGCGATTAGAAAACTTCTGCATCCTGATTCGTTCCAACTGGCAAATTTCGTAAGTGGATGAAATTATGTCCGTAAATATTGTAATATAAATTCGTCTCTTTTTGCAGAAACACTTGCAGGAAAATCCATCGATTTGACAATTGTCGAAAGAAAATTAATTTCACAATGCCAAATCCAACTTTTTGCCCATTTAGATCTCCTTTACTGACTACATGGACACCCACGAAATCTCCTGCGGAAGCAATCGTGGGGCATTGATTTACCAACCTTTTATTTTGAAGGCAACTCGGTATTATAATTTCAAAGACTCCACCATTTGAAATTCTAAGCATTACACCCATCCATGCCAGTGTAAATGCTGATTAGTACGGTCCGCACTCCTAGGAGGAAGCGCACCAGCTTATACAGAAAAGTTAGCCGCATTTACGTTCTGAAGCTGATACCCCCATGCAACTGTTACGCAGTTTCATAGTTATTGTTATTAGCAGAGCGTTAGCGAAGCCTCTCACTCGTGGGCTTGGAAAAATTGTATTTCTATCTGTCTGTCTCAGTCCGTACGATATCTACAAAATGAGACACAAAGTTTTGCATTAAACTTTATTTGTATACTATCAAAAATGAGTTCGATGATGGTCCATGTCACTCTGTCTCTTGTATGCGTCTGAGCGTTAACCAATATTAAAAATTAGTCTTATGAGTAAATGATAGCAATGAGAAAATAGTGAATAAATAAATTAGTAAACAAGCAAATAACATCGTATGAGATTGTAACATATCATATATTAATACAAATAGATTATTCATATAGTAAATAGAAAAATTACTGGAGCGATGGTCAATGTTAAAAGTTGTTGCGAAGATCTAATTTCAAGGTACTCCTGCGTTGTAATACCCTCCCTAACTTACAGGAGCTTTTATTATTTAACTGTTATAAAACGTAACTCAAGGGACAAAAACAGGAATGTATCATCTGCAGACTTTTGTATATACTATCGTATCTACTTAGACAAGACTTAGTTCTATGATGGTGGATGTCCAAACATGGAATTGGGAAAAAAGATTTTTTAAAGAATTTCTGCCTCAGCCACGTTGATGTGCAGACAAGGACTCCTTCAGACTACCTGTCGAGGCTGGCATGGAAGTGTGTTTCCTATACTTATCAATCATATATAACCTTTGCCACTGAAGGAATCTCACCCATTACAATAGTCACCGCTATAGAGAACTTTAGCCTACCTCATTATCTATAATATTTACGGTTAGTGATCATGGTATTTACACAGATGGAAATAACAACGGAAGTAACAAATATGGCAGTTTCCCAGCTCACAACACCACTTCAAAATATTGCCCACGTTTTTAAATTCTTGGAATATGTCGCCCTCGCTGATGTGAGCCAGTCAACAAGTGTTTAGCCGATTACAATAATACACATCCGCCTGTACACAAGCCGAAATATTTCAAAGATTTAATTTTCTGAAGCAATTATGACGTGGTGTGCGCCGTAAAACTTACATTTTAGTTATAATTCCGTCCTTGGAAGTCTAAGTGTTTGCTGTACTTGCACGACAAACTAGACGACTGTAAACCAACTCGTATGCAACTTCCTGTGGTAAAAGGAGGCCTACGCTGGTACACAGGCCACGGTTATTTGCTCGTAAACAGTTGTGCCAACTGTATCAGTGACAGGTTAGACACCACTTTATGGTCGCCAATGTTGTCCAAATGCAGTTGGCACCATGTGAAAGCGTCTGGTTGGCCCGATGCCAAACACCATTGACTGTGACTGCCAACTAATTAGCTGTTGGCAATCCCTCTAGGTTAGAACGTCATTGTCCACCAACGTTGGCTCTGTTGTCATTCGTGTCACATTTACTTGTGACGTTTCTTCAACAAAAAAAAAAAAGAAAGATAATTCATAGGATAGTCCTGATTTGTTCCTCAACACGAGAAGATTAGTATATCCGCGGAAGGTATTATTTGACTTCCTGATCGATCGTTAGCTGTCGAATACTGCTCTACTGCTTATACTTTTTAATGATTTGTTCTCTTAGGACAAAAAAACTTGCATTTGTCCTAAAAGTATTTTGGCGCTTCTTCCAGAGTGACAGGATATTCTGGATGTGCAAGGTTGGAGGTAGGAGCCGCCTCCTGTCGAGATCCACGAGGAAATAATTTGACCACTAATCTCAGCTTGGTCTCCTTGGAAGAAAGGGAGGCCAGCTCTGTACCAGCCTCTCCAGTAAAATCGATCAGGAGGGTGCACGCCCTTATTCCTAGGCTAGCAATGACCTTCAACTCTTAAGGAGTCCCACCAACTCAGTCATCTCCCGCAGTATACTAGAACTATCGTTTTACCCTTGCACCCCAATATCTCGACGGTTAGTGCTGTGCCGCTCCTAGAGATCCATAGAGTTGCCCAGGTTAAAGTGACACAGGATTTTACTGTTCTCGGTTTAGGTTCAACTTGAAGGTAAAATCCACCCAGAAAGGCACCCTACTGGTATACTCTACTGCATGCGAATTGACTTTACTCTTGCAGATTTTTTTTATTTGTTGTTCCTTACCAACCATATTGGTACTTATATCGAGTATTATTTCTTAGTTATTATTATTTTTTATACATTCATTTTTGTATTTCTATCGGTAAAAATAGACAAATTTAAGTTGATTATAAATGCATCCATAAAATTACTTGGTTCGCCGAGATTTAAACGTAGATCTCTCACTCATGTATTCTTTCTTACCCATCATTAATGAGACTAATGAACAGTATAAAAATAAGGTCAGTAGGTTGGGCTGTACTTGGAATTATGATATAATAGGTTGTGTACACTGTTGTATGATTTGTAAAGTAATTTAATTAAAAACACCAGGTCTGAATGATAGATAGAGCGGCGTATTTTCCTCTTAGCTGTATGATAATACATATAATATATAACATTTTATATATATATATATATATACATTAAATTGTATAAATGGCAATAGCCTTATTTAATTTCAATAAACATTGAATCACAAAAAGTACTTGCTCCGCCGGGAGTCGAACCCGGATCTCTCACTTGCCGAGTGAATGTGCTACCATTACACCACAGGGCGCTTACTTTTTCCGATTCAATTATTTTGTATTTGGCCGTATCTGTCACATATGCGTTTAAATAAGCAAACTAAACATATGATCGGAAGACCAAATACCTGTCAAACGACTTTTATTTACATTAAATTGTATAAATGGCAATAACCTTATTTAATTTCAATTAACATTGAATCACAAAAACACTTGCTCCGCCGGGAGTCGAACCCGTTTTTATATAATATATATATATATATATATATATATATATATATATATACATACTTTCAATTTGTTTCTGTCGTATTGATGAAAACATAAACCCTAATATTTATAAATTGGAACGGAAGTTGTAAGAAACATACCATTATTTGCCACTATACGAGAACCGACACTCTTCCTTAAACATCATTTACCATAAGAGGTTTCATATGTTGAACAGACATTAAATATGCTTATATGCAATGGTATTTAATAGATTACTATACATATATTAAATACTTGCCACATACAAGCCCATTACTAAGCTAAAGATCATTCTTTATATCAATTATTGTATTTTATTAAGCTATTCTTACTTTTAAGTTTTTAATTATTTTTTACATTTTGTTTTTTACCTGTTTCAGGTAGGTGTCGTCATTATTCTTTGACGTGTTGACTTGACGAGAATTATTTGAGATGTATTTTAACACTAACTTTCAACAAGCGTAAGTAATGTAATTTAAAAGCCATGAGTGTATACATACATGCCTTTAAGTAATTATGTCCACGAAAAACGTCAAGTGCATTTAAAAAAATCACAAGTCATTCGTATTTGTACAGCATGTCAGTAGCATGGATAATGACTAAGTAACCTGTTAAAATTTTGAATGTAAACATAGATCAAGATGCACATCAATTCAAAAATTCTTGTGTAGAAGACATTTAATTCTCACTAGTTTATCGTAGTGAGAATTATCTATACTATTAAATAAAAATGTAATGGTCTTCTTAGTAACACATAGGTCTATTCCTATTTCGGAAGATTAACATTATCATGTAAATTGTTCTGGATTGTCCGAACTTGCCATACATCCTCAAAACGAACGCTTCTACTTATTACGCTTTGTGGTATTTTTCTTTGGTGGTATCTTATCTATTGTAGGCGGTAACTGAAGAACTTGAATATTTTGAACATAACTTCGTTCAGGCTTCCAAAGAAAGGAAAGCTTACAAAAAATTTGCATGCGTTGAAATCACGATGGGAAAGTCTCCGCTCAAGTTATTCTGCAAACGTTCCTTACTTTCCGGACGACCTTTTATGCGCCCCTATTTTATAGTACGAGTATATCTTTTTCCACTTCCAATGTTAATTAGTTACAGATCGATTTTGTAAGAATACATTTTTCCATATGAAAAGCCCTAAGTTGTTTACAAAAGCTTATTCGGATATTGGTGGAGAAAGTTCAAGAAACTACTCGCGATATTTTGCATACTCAGGGTTTGCACGACAGCGCTTGTCTCGAGAGCTTGTCGACGTTGGGTTAACGCTTCCCAAAGCAGCAACACTTTATCAAGAGTTCAGTGCTCAACCATATGACCTGAGTTCACCGAAAATATTTATATATTTTAATCTTAATACATTTTCTACGGAATGTGTATTAAAACAGGACAACGCCTAATATTCTTTTAGCATTTGAGGTGTTTGTTAAAAATATTACGGTTTAATAATTTAACGATCCATATGCTTCCTTTGACTTAACTGATTGTTTTTCTTCGTAATATACGTTTTATCAACATTTTTTAGTACTGCCTTTACAATTTCAAGTTCATTCAGAAATGCACTCGTCTCTTATAATAAACTAAATTCATAAAGTTTTATATCATTTTATAGACGACATAACACTTCGCTAAATGTTGTTGGTGTGACTTTATTTAATGTTGCACGATTTTTGCTGACTTTTCGTCTGTATTTGTGACGGACCTTTTTAATGCAATACATTATTACAATGTATTCAAATTACAACCCTGTGCTAAGCTTACGTATAACTCATACTGATTCGCATTCAGAGAATGCTGTATGCAAAAAGTAGTAATTTTATAGTAATGATACTTTGTGAATCGAAATATAATAAACCAACATTACTAGTGAAATGTCGTCACGTGCAAGACATACGCGATTGTCTCGGTCATTGTGAGTTATAAATTTCGCTAACGCTTAATCTAGGTGAAAAATCTCACATCAGGTCACCAGATTTCCGGTGCTACTAAATAACTGTTTCTGTGCCGTAAAACTGTGGTATATCCATAAATCAGTGTACAAACTAGTAGTTGTTGCTTACATTTCAAAGTTTTATATCTTCCACGTTGTATTACTACATTTCTCAACTACAATTTTACATGCCAAACTAATGCTATGGAGTCCTACCAAGTTGAGTTTTTTAGTGTTTTTGTTACCTTTTCACCAAGAGATGTACTAAAATACTCGATATGTATACGTTAACTGAAGATTTCTCAGTAAATGTATACATTTTAACATTGCTTCTATTGTTTTGAAACATATATACATCAAATTTCGATTTTTAAATGATCTTATGCAGATCTAATAATGTATTTACCATATTATTATCCTTAACGAAACCTTAAAGTAACTTACTTCTGAATAATAAACGAGACAGATTAATTACTACTTGTGAGGTCTAGAAGTGAGGTTTAAATACTGAAAGACCGCTAAATTAAAAATGACTAATATCCAAAAACTAACAAATTATACCGTTATGTGTGAGAAGTGATTCATTCATAATTTAATCAATAGTTTTCAAATGCGAAACCCTAAGACAATTAGTAGGTACTTTGTTTTTGTTCTCTTAGGACAAGAAGTTAGAAAATTGCACCTAGTCCAAAACGGACCTTTGCGCTGCTCCCGGAGTGACAGATATTTTGGATGGGTAAGGTTGAGAGTAGGGGCTTTCTGTTGAAATTCACAAGGAAAAGTGTAGGGCACCAATCTCAAGTCATATCCCCTAGGAAGAAAGAGAAGTCAAAGCAGGCAGGGTGTGGAAAGAATGTCTAGGTTAGCAAGAATCTTTCACTCTTAGGGGAAAAATCCCACAAACTCCAAAAATCCCTAGCAGTAGACTAGACCTATCGACCTAGACTTTTGCGGTTAGTGATGTGCCGCCCCTGGACTTCCACAAGGTTGTCCAGATTGTCACATATCAGTGTTTGATGAACCCACTGTGTATTCAAATGGAAGGTATGAACCACCCAGATGTGAACCCTTCTGTTGGTGTTTAGATAAACAAATATTTCTTGAATGCCAGTTTCATCCAACAGTGTTTAGCAAACATTAAAATAACAATTAAATTAAGAACATTACATTAAATACATATAATAATTATTCCTTTACATGACAAATATCACAAATAAACTTTAATAATGGTTTAATTATTTTATTTTGAATTTTTTTCGTTCAGTGAACGTTTATTCAAACAAATTAATCGATTATAAAGAGATATGTTTGATTTAACAAGAGAATGAAAATGCTTTTACAAAACAAGAACTTTCAAAAATATATCTACTTATAGGCTTATATAGCACGTAAAAGAGCAAACTTGGACCTGGATGGAGAACTTTACATTATTACGGCAACGTAAAGTTGGTTTCTAATAGCATTAAGGGCCAGCCTGTTTGTAGGCATAAGCTAGTCCACTTTATCGCAGAGCCCTGATGCATATTTATCGCGTTATATAGGGATGTGAGCTCAAAATAAAGTTGACTCAAACGAGGTTAACTTGAACTGTCTCGTTCACATTAATGTGAACATTTATCTCAGCTATCGTCTGCGCTCTGTATGCAAATCAGTTCAGCGATGTAAGCAGGGTGACATAATTGCATAATGTACGTTATCGTTGTAAAGTACATCGTTATCTAATATGCAGAATAAATTATTTGTGCCTCCCTCCAGGAAATGCCACCGTATTTTTTACACATATTTCATTCATCATACTAAACGTCTAAGTAAAAATAGTCCACGTCCATTTGCAAATCCTTGTTGATCCACCTGTAAATTAAACGTAAACACCTGTCGGCTACAAAGACGCATTCTTACCACTAGACTAGGATTTTAATACGGTCTATACCATTCTTTCAGATTTATCCTACGTAAATTTCATTACAAATCGGTATGCTGTTTTCTATATACATATGAATAACTATTTTACAAGATAAATAAAAATAATGAACAATATTTGTTTAAAAATAGTATCACAAGAAGAGAATACGAAGAAAAACTGTTTTAAAACATGGTGGATTGACGGCAGCCGAATTTCAAAATAAAATCTCTCAATGAATTTTAGTAGTCATTCTGTATCCATTTTATAATAAATACAAGACAATGAAGGGGACACTCAAAACTAATCTAACTGTTGTATAAAATAAAATTAAGATGTTTTCTTTTTACCAGGCAAAGTTAGGGCTTAGCACTTAACATGGGGACCAAAGGGGCTTAAAGGTGATTTCCGAACCACCACCAACGGCCGGGCAGGCGGGCTGCTTGCAAGGTCACTCATCCAAGCAGCAGCCACGTTCGACTTTGTTTGATCCGGTTGTCTTACGATAACTGTTGTACTCGCTTCACTGTGCCATTGGCAACAATAAGCTCTATACTATTTAATTTATTATATAATATAGTAAATAAAAAATAATGCTTTTTTATTTAATTTTCAATTAAAATGCGTTGTTTGATGGTTTTGTTCGTGAAACGTTTTTTGGCGCTTTGGTGTAAATAAATAATATTGAAAATTTTTAGTTTAAAGTTTTTTTGGGAAAGCCTCCGATCGATGTTTGGTGACGCGAAAACCAGCAGTAAATGGCGCCTACACACTATACTCCAGTAGGATTAGGCCTCAAATCTGTTCCAGGAACGTCATGGACAATATGAGCACTCTCTTCTGTTTCTCTCGGTTGTAAAACGAGGATGAGTTGTTTCTGTAGTACAGCTCTCCACGAAGTATAAATAAAATATAAGAAATAAAATAAAATTATAAACAAATAAAGGCATAAATGATCCTGATTTTTTGCTTTAATGATACAAAGCGTTTAAATAAATATAATTTGAAGTTACATTTTTTTAATCAATTCCTAAACTAATTTTAACTTTGTCTGTAATGGCAATACAATGTTATAAATAGAACTGGGATATTATTAATATTTTCGTATTTAAATGCAAATTAACCATAACATATTACTTTTTTAAGAACGTAGTGTATTTTCAGATCTATAATTAAATTGTTCAGATTTTACTATCGAAGGACATATTTATAACATGCTATATTCCCAAACACACGGTACTAATTGTTAAATGTTTTGGAATAGCATTCACGTTTCGATGTCTAGAGACGCGTCAGACTCTTTAAGAATAATTCTTCTTTACTCGCGTGTCAACATGTCAGTGTTATGGGACTTTAACTTTGAAAATGGTAATTTCTTGAAACTCTGAAATGTATAACGATCTCATATTAATTTCAATTGATACATAACTTCATAACATGCTTCAAACCATTTTTTTTCCTCAGAAATATTGGGTTTATTGGAAGATTTTATGACCCTGATAAAAAATGTGATGGCCATCATTAAGTATGTCATTAGTATTAAATCAAATTGTGTTCATATACTTACAATTTTATTCAGATTCTCATGAACATTTTTCAGATAGGTATTTCAAATTACAATAAATTTTTTTATTTAATTTTTTATACTAATGCCCCACATAAGCATGTTCATACAATTCAATTTTTAAGTTCTCAATAAGTAACTCCCACATTTTAAAATTTTTTTTAAAGTGAATTTTCATTCATTAATTCAATAATTTTCAAATTCGTGGGTTAAGCAGATCAGCGACTGTTCACAAGGCACTTCAATTTAAACTGAGTGGTGTAGCCAATTCAGATTTGGTGGTAAAACCAGATTTACGAGGATATTTCAGAGTCTTCACTGTCATAACCTGAGTACCTCGATTAAGTATGGTTGAGTATAGCGTTCAGTTTATTCAAACTCTACTCCTTTATGGTGGTGTATTAATTTAGTTATTATTCTATATTTGAGTTTAATGCCAGACAACTACTCGGATGAAGTGTAGCCTACCAAACAACTTTTTACTCTGTGGTAAATGTAAACACCTACAGTTGTTGGTCAATTCGTTATTAATGCATTACAACTACGTATACCCCAGGAGACTTTAGTTACAGCTTATTTACACTAGTAATTTATATTTTATTGGCACAACAGATATCTGTAAGAGACACAAAACTAGTTTTAAAATACGAATTATATTTAATTTAATTTCCAAAGATATAATGGTTTTAAGCGAATCTTAAGAGAACGATGGTTAATTTGACGTTGTCTTCTGAAATAATCTTTCGTCTTGTAACTTACTTTCTTTTATTTCAACGAAAGCGGGAACGGAATCTGTAAAGAGTGTAACAAAATACTAGAAATCAATATTCTTAACTGTTTGACATTTTAGGTAACGTATTTCAACATATTTTCTCTAATTAAAAAGTACTAATTATTATTACGTTCGCTCGGTGAACCCAAGATTGTTTGAATTGTCCCCCCTCAACTTCGTTACTCTTAATACCATCGCCGCCCTGCTACTACAAGCCTGCCCCACTTCCACAATACACTGGTAATTGATTTACTTAGTTATAGCTGCAGTAGGTGGGGAAGCCTTCACCACCGCCTCGACACGTGACATTTTGCATAATCAGGAGATGAGGTACGCGGGGCTGTGAGGCAGCGGTGGGGAATTGGCAGCGCTTGTGTTTGCGCGTTTCTCAACATTAAGTTAAGAGTTAGCTCTCCCCGACTCGAGGCGCCGCACCGTACTTTACATATTATTGCGCAACGCAACCTTACTTGGGCTCCTTCCAACAGAACATCTGTCAAGCGGCGAATGGTTTCCAGAAAACGTAAATTTTAAGTAATTTAGCACCTTGACTTCCGAGTCTCCTCGATAAGTGAAAGCAATGAAATTGGTGTATGGTTACCAGTGGTACTTTGAGGGCTATACAACATTTTCAGACTTTATGAGTGCAATGTGCCCGTATATAAACACACATACGCTGCACATTTAGTCTCTTGAAAGTGACCACATATGGTTATTGAACATCCATGCTCACGTTGCTCAGACACCCACTCGTTTATTTGTATTTACAGGTCAAGTGTGGAGCATGGGTGACATTGTAGGGTATTGGAATCTATTCCTTCCTTCCAAAGATTTGAACACGAACTCTAAGAGTTTTTTCTCAATTTCCCATACTCCTTAATCTTGCACGTATCTATCTATACATGTATATGTAGAGACAAGTGAAGTTATTAGTGACGGATGAGGATCTGAAGGATGAAATAGAATTTTTCCAAAAATTCGCCATAGTTCAGTGATACAAGAACAAAAAACAAAAACATTAACACTACGTTTCGAGATCTGCAGTCTGATGTCTTCTTCTGGTAAATAATTAACCTAAACATAGGTTAATTAAACTAGGTTTTAATTATGTATTAGGTTAGTTATATTAGTTAGGTTATGTATTAGGTATAGTAGGGATCAGATTGCAGATCTCGAAACGTAGTGTTACTTTATTACTAACGATTGCAAATGTCCGGAAAAATTCTGTTTCCGTCACAATTCTTCCATCGTAAAAAAACTTCAACCAAAGGATATGAAGGATATCGGAAACAATTTTAAGATGTACTTTTCAATGATTTTCTAATGTTCTTATGTTTTAGACGCCTCTGAACATATTACATCGGACCTACTTGATCTGCATTAATATTTGCTTTGGTAGATCTACAACAATAATCGACTATGCTGATGTTTCATGAAACCTTCAAAGTCTGTAGAACATATTATTAGGCTACATGTATTACCACGTCAGACGGTAAAAATGCATGTGATTGTATTCAGGCCGTTTTAAAATATATTTATCCTACAATCTTCTCGTTCTCGTCATGGTTACCTTTAGACCAATGTAAACATGTTTGCAAACCCTCAGCCAAGTCTGTTTGCTAACCCTCAGCCAAGTCTGATAGAGTTAGATTCCCCATCGTAGAATTCGACGCTGTTTATATAGAAATGAAGATTTACTCAAACATTCATACATATAGGTCAGTTCCTTCTCGGGATACCGCGCTGACTGAGAGGCAAAAACAATACATAAAGAGAGAAATTAATTTTTTAGACCTCCGAGTGATAGGCTTCGCTAACTCTCAGCCAATAACAATAACATTTATTTGTATAAATGCACAATGCTGATTAATCAACACTAATAAAGTCGAATTCGGCATTATGAGACATGGCGTTTATATTAAGGTACACATTTAATTTATACACATTATGGTACACATTATGTGGTTTTATATACATAAATCAGAATAGATTACTAGAAGAATATTTGTGAAGGAAACAGGATTTTTCCGGATATTTGCCATTGTTCAGTGAAACAAGAACTGAGTGACACTACGTTTCGAGATCTGCAATCTGATCTCTTCTTCAGGTAAAGAACTAACCTAATACATAATTACAAACTAGGTTAAAATAAACAACTCTTACCAAAGCGTTGTGGCACGCCTAAGTCAGGAATCACAACCTACATGTTGTTTGTTAACTTCACTAACTCTATAACCATGCACTTAATAAAAAAACTATACAAAACACTAATCATTAACGTAATACAGGTCACAATACGTCTTCATTCGTCTAATAACCACCTACGACTGTCCAGGTTGATCATAGATATAGAAAAATAAAGAAGCTGTCAGCTCGAGAGTGTGTCAGAAAGTCACAGTTTTGAGATTAAATTATTCAAGAACAAGGCATAGTTCAATGTTGGAAATGCGTCTAATATATTTACATGATTATGCAACATCTATTTATGGTAACTGATGTAACTCATGTAGCGTTCTTCCACACCCATAACTGCCTCCCACAGTTTCTGCGTACGTGCTGTTGTTACCTTCCGTTAGTACTCACGTTTCTTAGGAACTCCTTCAGTTCAATAAACAGCTTACAAGAGGATTCTTTTTATAGAAGGCTTTAAAGGATAATAGGATTACGAATTTTCCATTGTTATATGTTAAAAAAGTACAACACTAAGTTTCGAAGATTAAAATCTCACCTCTTCTTCAGGTGTAAAAGAGACCGTACACCCTCCCAAGATTTTTTAGTTTTTTATTTCCTAAAGATTCTTTTTTACACCTGAAGAATAAGGGCGATTTCAATCCTCAAAGCGTTGTGTTTTACTTTTTTGTAACATATAACGATGACAAATGATTGATATTATATAAAAATAACAAATAATCTTAAATTTACACTGCTAAAAACTGTTTTATATCAATGCTCGCATAAAAAATTTAGATTAAAAAATGAAATTGATCAAAAATGTAAATTTTATTTGTAACACATAGCTAGCACCACGTGTTGTTTGTACAACTGACGATGTACAGAATTTGTACAATGTTACAGGATTATTACATTTGATATCAGTTAAAATGCTTGGTGGTTACTTACACCTGATTTGGGTCAAAATATTACGTAATTTACAACCTCTGATTAATATTTCAGTTGTTATTTCAGCAGGAAATATAATGAAACATAGGTGCGGAAATCCAACTACACGTTTTCTTAAATAAAATAAAGAGTTATGCTTTACAATTACTATGAAGGAAATTACAAATACCTATTACGCCCAAATAAAATAAGATTAAACGTATTTTCCATAAAAAATACAGTGAATGTAACAAGCGAAAGACTGA
The DNA here is from genome assembly GCF_021130785.1 of Homalodisca vitripennis. Taxonomy (NCBI): domain Eukaryota; kingdom Metazoa; phylum Arthropoda; class Insecta; order Hemiptera; family Cicadellidae; genus Homalodisca; species Homalodisca vitripennis. Next base: position 9,725,532 of record NC_060210.1, read on the forward strand.
GCATCCAACCGGCCTGACCATCTGCCATGTCGTGTGGCAGTGCGGAATGTCTCTGTTTGTTTTGGGTTAAGTAGTCCCGACGCTGTCTCTCTATTTTTGTATAGCAATTCGTCTTTTCCTTCAACTAGACTGCGTTTCTTTCCTGGTGAATCTGAATCCAGTTGCTTCAATTCCTACGTCTGTATACAATCTAAATCGTCTCATATGCTTGAAGTTGTTTTTCATTTTAAGATGTATTTGTTTGGTAAGTAGTTCAAAACTGCCACGAAAACATGAAATATTTGTTCTGTCGTAAACACTATGTAGTTGGGTTTGTGGAGGATTGATTGTACTTAAAGTGTAATAATTGGTGTTCTTAAATTAAAATAGAGTACCCTTAAATACGAACATTGTGGTGAATGGACGATCGAATGAATTAATTAATTAAGTAATTAATTCTTTATTTATCCAGGAAAAGTTAAGACCCTTTTGTTTTTTCCTAGATTTAACCCTTAACATATCCAACCACTTACTCTATCTAACTAACTGGGATCCTTTCTGGTACTTCCTGATTTGAGCTCGTTGTTAGTATTTTTTATATATATTTGGAAAAATACAATTGAATATTGCAAAGTTTAAGTCACAAATACGTAATAATAAAATGAACATGATTTTAACTATCCGCCCAACTGACAGTTATAATTTCGATAAACAAATTTGGAGAGACTAAATCAATTTAAGAATTTCCCCATTAAAATATAGAGGCTTCAAGCACCTCCCCCGGACGTTTTTAAAGGTTTCATCGGGTATTGATACAGAATCAACGTCGGTAATTATTGTTGCTTTTGTGCGTTGCGAATACTCTATTTTCACACCATTGACACTTTTAACGTATTAAAACAAACTATTTTCGTTTCTCAAGAAAAAGATTACTAGCCAACATTGCCGTGCAATTTTTTTAAATTGTGAGCTCTACTCCTATTATTATTATTATTCCTCTTTTCGAACTCAAGGGAAATTAGTACTTACATGCACCTTAATTTGTGGTGTAGAAATCATAAAATACCTTCGAAATTATTCAAGATTACTGGTGAACAATACACATTTCTTTTAACTTTCCAATATTACTCATCAGGATTCTAGATCGCTAGATATCGAAATAATAACTAATTTAGGGGGGGGGGGTGATGTAAAAAATTAAACCAGCATACGACACTGTTGTAACTGATTATCCGCGAACAAATATTGAGTCAAAATTACAAATAAAGGTCTAGTATTTTTACTGGTAGAAGAAGACGTACCCTTCCCATCTCCAATCTCCAGAGAAGTATGTGGTGTGAACACATACATGTAAAACCTTCGCTCAAGATTGTGAAGAACAATATCCGATTGGTTTGAAGATTTATCGAGAAGCTTCCGTTCGACTCGGTTTAGTTTCTTTGGTCGGCCACTTGAGATGGATGGGTCTGCCTGGCTCAAGGTTATCGTAAATCCCTTGATAAGTTGCACCAGAGCGAGCCAGAATCTTCAGCTGGCAATCTTCCAGAAAATATAATCTTGTATTACTGAGCTCCTAGAATACACATTATTCATCCCCCCCTTCTCCCTCCACCCACATTTGTGTTGGCTCTTGTTACACAGAACAAGACATCAAGGCTTTTGACACCCTAATTGACTGTTAAGAACCAACTATTGATTATATCGGCCTTCTTGATTATATCTCCATAAGAACAATGTTAAACTTTACCTTCTATTACGATCTTAGTGTTGGCCGTTGAGTTATGGGAGATATGTCTCATGTAATACGCACAAAACCGATATTATACACACACACACACACACACATATATATATATATATATATATATATATATATATATATATAATTTCAATAAACATTGAATAACAAAAACAACCTTGCTCCGCCGGGACTCGAATCCGGATCTCTCACTTGCCGGGTGAATGTGCTACCATTACACTACAGAGCCCTTACTTACGATTCCATTATTGTGGATTTTTCCGTTTCTTTTACATATGTGTTTAAATAACCAAACTAACCGGAAGATCGGAAGACCAAATATCTGTCAAATTTTTTTTTATTTACATTCATTAAATTTTTATAAGTGGCAATAGCCTAATTTAATTTAAATAATCATTTAATCACAAAAAGTAAACACACACACACACACACACACACACACCACACACACACACACACACACACGTGTGTGTATATATATATATATATATATATATATATATATATATATATATATATATATATAATGAGGGGGAATCTCAAATATTTTTACAATGTAACGTTACAGTATTGAAATATTGGAATAGTACACACTTAACAAAAAATATCCAGATAGCGCTTCGATTCGTTCTAATTGTATATTTAAATGAGACATCTTCCATAACACGCTGCAGAGTGAGGACGCCTGGAATGCAGTCACCACTCATGTACATGCGGTCCTTCATCAGAAGCGTGAAGACGGATGCCTGGCTGACCACTAGCTTCCGAAACAAGTAGCTTTGTCCTGGTTGGGACATAAGACACACGGACCAGGCAAGATGCCATCCGAAAGGGTTCCGGCCTGGGCCCTCCGTGGCCCATAGGGGGTTTAGTGGGTAGTCCGCAAGGGAGTCCCACACTCCGTGCGCAAATGCATTCCCCCTAAGTTAAAAAAAATCTTCCATAACATTACAATCAAATACAAGGGCGTAAAGTGAATAAGGTTTAACATAGTTCAAAACATTCAATTGAAAAATCATTATATACGTTTTAGAAATAAGCTACTAGAGGAAATTAGGATATTGAAAAATGATTATTATAAAAATAAATTAGAAAGGTGTGAAGGCAATACTAAAAACACTTGGAAAGTTTTGAATGACATTACAAACCAAAGAATAAAAAAATTATGGTTGCCTGTAAAGTCGGTTTTTACGGGCGAAGATTTTACGTGACAACGTCTTTTTCTCGGTAGAATATTTATTGATATGAATATTATTAAAATTGCACAATAGGAACAAGGAATTGAATGAAAATAAGAATTGCACAAATTAACTATAGAAATATATTTTGTTTACTAAAACATTGTACATAATTTGAAATCAATTAAAATTTGTTATTGTAAATGGTAAAGTTGAATAAAACATTTACTAAAATTGGAATTTGAAATTCTTGCTAAACACAGTTAAATTCTAACTCCGCGCGTGGTGATTGGTCGGTTTAGTTCGTTTGTTTGGTCGCACTGTTATGACAGGTTAGAGGTTATAATTTGTTATTTTAAATGTTTGACTAGCAATACGCGCTGTTTCTTCTCAATCGACTGAATTACGATTGATTGCAGAGTGATTTAAACTAATAATTTACTTAACACTATCAACATTTGTCAATAGTATGACATAACCTATAAACTCAGTTTCTCAACTTTTGTGTCAATCTAACAATTAATCAATCAATCATAGTTTACGATAATGAAATATCAGTGTACAATTATTTACCTTTATTGTTGTAGTTGTTGTAAATGACGAATCTAAGCACTCCACATTTTCACGAATAAACATAGTTATCTGCTTTATCCCGTGCGGCGGACCCACAGTTATCTGCTTTATCCCGTGCGGATCCCGTGCGGCGGACCCACTGGACGGGCATCGTAACGTTACCGGGCGTTTACACTTTTTCATGAGTGACTCCGAGCCGCAACCTAATTTAAGACGTTGTCACGTCAAAAATAGCAAAACCATAGGCTTAGATGTAAATGGCAAACTTAAATATGATCCAGAGTATGTAGCAAATGAATTTAATCAGTATTTTCTTAATGTAGTAAGTGGATTAAAATTGCCCTATAATGTTCCATCTGATTTTTCTAAATTAAACATAAGAAAATACTTTATAGATAAACACCAACAAAGAACTATATTTTTAGAAACTGTATGCGAGGAAGAAATCCTTGGTATAATTAATTCATTGAAAAATAATACTTCTCCAGGTATAGATGAAATTAGTTCATATATTATAAAAACTATCGCACCAGAAATAGTCACTATTCTCTCATATTTGATCAATTTTAGTTTTCAAAAGGGATTTTTCCAACACAATTAAAAACAGCCGTTGTAATTCCTATATATAAAGGTGGACTAAGCAGTACGTGTAATAGCTATCGCCCTATCTCATTGCTTTCTTGTTTCTCAAAAATCTATGTAAAACTTATGAAAAAGAAAATTGTAAATGTATTAAATAAGACCGATCTTTTTAGTAAAAATCAATTTGGTTTCAGAGAAAACATGAATACCGAAAGCGCTCTATTTAATTTTACCAAAAAATGTATACAATGGCCTAAATTCAAGTAAATGTATAAGTGGTTTATTCTTAGATATAAAAAAAGCATTTGACACTTTAGATCATACAATTTTATTAAAAAAACTTTATAGGTGTGGTATTCGAGGAATAGCTTATTCTTGGTTTGAAAGTTACTTACGGGATAGGTATCAGTGTGTCAGAATGCACTCCACATACAGTGAAATGGGTAAAATCTTATATGGCGTGCCCCAAGGGTCAGTATTGGGAGCAATCCTTTTCATTATATATATAAATTATCTATGCGATGCCAGATTTCAAGGAACACTAACATCATTTGCTGATGATACAGCCCTTAGCTATGTCAAAGATAGCTGGACTGATATCCACGTTGCTATGAGCAAAGATCTAGAAATAATTCAGTGGTGGTTCACAATGAACCATATGCTTTTAAGTACGGAAAAAACAAAATATGTCAATTTCAGTCTCAGAAAAAATGACATTATATTTGAACCCGTTTTCTATAGATGTGCTGACTGTATTTTAAAATCAAGCCAAATCAATAATTGCTTAACAATGGATTATTCAACGATACAAAAATCAGATATTATAAAATATTTGGGAATTCATATGGATAGTGAATTTAATTGGAAAATTCACATATCGAACATTACAAAAAAACTCAATAGTATTATAAGAATTTTTTAATTTTTAAGAAATATTTGCAATTTAAAAATACTTAGAATGTTATATTTTGCGCTTGTACAAAGTCGAATTGAATACGGCATATTTCTTTGGGGAAGTGCGTATGATTCAAATTTAAATTCATTACTTATGCAGTAAAAGCACTTTGTCAGATTAATAACCCACAGTCATAGATTTGAACACGCACGACCATTATTTAATCAGCTTAAGATTTTCCCTATCAAGATGTTATTTATATATAAAGTATTAAAACAATACTATGATTTGATAAATACTACCAACTTAGAAGCAAATGAATACAGCTTAAAACTAAGAAGTTCAGGAAATATAAAAGTTCCAAAACCAAACAATACTTTTTTTACTGAATCATTCATTTTTATGTCACCGTGGATTTTTAATAAATTACCTAACAATATAAAACACTCAAATAACAAATTAGTATTTTTTTTTTAAATTGGGAAGGTGTTTGTTTGAACTAGAGGATATAAATTCAGTTTTATATATTCACACATAGCAACTGGTTTTTTACCTCACGGCCCATATATATATTTTCAAATAGTTTGAAAATTCTAATCTAACTCAAATAAGCAGGTTGATTACAACTATTATTATATTTTGTTTTGATTAAATAATACATTAATTTATATCCTCAAGAGAGATCTAAATTGTTAAATTAAGTTGTCTGCTGATGTTTTTTAATGGGTTAAAATATAATAAGGAACCTCCAAACAGGCTTAGGCTTGGAGGCCTTTATTTTCTCACTTATTGTAAAGTATAGGCCTAAGCGCATTTAGTTGTAGGTTATTTTTTAACTATAAGTTTAGTTTATAGGTATTTTGAAGAAGTAAGTTTTTATTTCCAGTCTTTTGTAATGGTGCAGTCAGACCTGGCAAGATTTAGGAAATTATAACTCCATTATGTTAATTTACCTTTATGTATTGATGTATGTATGTAGCCTTGAAGAAAATGAGAAAATAAATCATTCTTTATTCTTTATAGTTTTTAAGGGAAGCCCCCAAGGTCATTTTACTTAGTTGAATTCAGATTGGGCCATAATTAGATTCTAGGAACTACATTGTGTTCTTACTTAAACAAATTAAATTTAAGATATACTGTATAATAGTTACAAGTTAATTTACTTACACACAAATTCTGGAAACAAATGAATATAGATCATTATTCTCCTACTAGGCTGAGTTTTCAGTTTGTTCAACGTCCTAAAAAACATATAGCACTCAATGACGAAATTTTAATAACCAAAACCTTGAATTGGCTGTAGCTTGCATCATGATTGATCGGATTTTGAATACAGTTTTCCCCTATCAAGTCATTAAAATAATTACTAACATTTCGTATGCCTACAAATAATTCAAATTATTTATTTCGCTACTGTAAACATGTCGGGATAATTTTAAAACATAATTTATACGATTTTAAAAATATTTGGTTATTAAAACCTTAAAAATTAAAAAAGAACTCCTAAACTGGAAAAAAGCAACATGTCCAAGTACATTTTCCTTTAGTTATTAAATATAGTTTCCTACATTATTTTTTACTTTAAAAAAATATGGTCTTATAGTTTGGGAGAATACACGTTCAGACTAACAGTGTTGTTCTAAAACTACTTCGTATATGCTGTTACAGTAATTTTTATATAAGTCTAAACCAATTTTTTCAAGATATATTGTTCTTAGATGCTTCGACTCTAGTTGTATACCAAGCTGTTGTATGATGAAACACATATTAAAAAGTCTCTGAGAGCTATATATCAAAAATATCATAACGCGACCCAGATACATTAGTTTAAAAAAGAGATTACAATGTCATTTCGTGAACTGACACATGACATAAGGTGGTGATGGCTGACAAACAGTGAGTGAATGTGGGCTCACCACGTCAAATCATCAGAGTGGGATGTGTTACCAATAATGTATCATCGTTCGACATTTCATTGACTGAATTTGATACAATGAAGGTGGGCATTGTCGTTTTGTGTCATCGTTGAAATGTGTGTTCTAAATCAATATGCTCGAATTTTGTTTATGAAGTGGCAGATTTTCAATAAAACTATATCGCTGTAAGTCTGTAATTCCTCCCTGATAGTAAAATAGTACAATTAGAATAATAACAGCCTTTTCAAGGTATACTAGAAGCTATTAAATAAATTATTTATGTAAAGATTAAAAAATATGGATCCCAACACAGACGATAACAGTAAAGTTGTTTTCAATAGTTAAAATGTATTAGTTACAACATTTAATACATACCTGTGGACGATAAATAATGTTAACATTTCTAGAATACTCGACTTAAATAATAATAACTATAATAAATCATTTATATCCCCAAAATAACAAACCAAATATGGCAATGAAATATTATTGCCAATGCTTGATTACAATAACCGCAACAGACAAAAACAAAAATTAAAAACTATATTCTACTTTATTTACTTCCTATAGGTAGGTGTACATTACAGTAATAAAACATATAAAATAGGTAAAATCTTTTTAGATTTTTTCTTTCTTTCTATAATACCAATAATTAGGCCAATACATTTTATGTAATGATATGTTATGTGTCCTCAAAGCTATAAAAGAAACAATTTTTTGCAAAATGTGTTTTTTGAGTGCTTTGCAGTTATTTGCATTTCTTAATCTCATTTATATTAAAATTAAATCTTTCAAAGTGTTTTATCTTCTAATATAAAACAATTTTAATACTTTATAAATGTACGTATAACAAAGGGTAGGCCTAATATGTTAATTCTCAGAAATTATTGAACTACATCAGGTTTTAGACAAATTTGACACTTTGTATGCCCACAAGCTCTAAATACGATGTTCTATTTTTTAATTGACTTTGAGTCTTAGGAGAATACACGTCATAGTTCTTTGTTTAAAATTTGTTGTCAACGATGGAAGGTTTGACAGGATAACAGGATTTCGGACTTTTGCAATCGTTATGGTTACAAAAAGTATAACTCTTTTCCTTCTCTTCTTTTCTTCTTTCTGTTTTTTTTTTTTTTTTTTTTTTTTTTTTTTTTTTTTTTTTTTTTTTTTTTTTTTTTTTTATTAATACCTCTCACACCTGATGAAGAGCATACATCCCAATCCTCGAAACGTTGGTTATAGCTTTTGTGACACGTAAGAGATTTATCCATCATTACGCCTAGCAATTGTGTAGTTCTTGTTGTATTGTATTTGGTGAACATGTAGTTCATTTTGTATAATACCACATGAAACCTATAGTACTACGATGGATAGGTCAGAAATAACGGCAAGAATACGAAAGGCTTCGAACGAGATCTTGGTCAATTCTGTGGTAAAAGTCGCCGCAACCGCTCGTGGTCTGGTTGCATTGTAATCGTGGTTAGGTTATGTTACGATTTGTGGTTCTTGATGCTAATATTTACCGATCCAAAACCAAAGAGCACTTTGCTTCACTGATTTTGAGAGAAAATGCCGTGTATGTCCTTATCATGTCTATAACCACAATATATCTTTGAACTCTTTGTGCGGCAGCACGATCTAACAACGCTCTTACATTGAGAGGGAGAGAGAGAGAGAGAGAGAGAGAAACTTTATTTACAGACTTCAAGAATGAAATAGCGTCAATGATAAATTACACACTGTCAAAGAGAACAATCTCTGCCTTGTTCAGGTCATGTACCTGACCAGGATAAAAACTCGGCAACACTATAAAATGGTCTTTGCTGTAACCAGTCTCTGAATCGGGACTTCAGTATGTGAGGGCTGGAGCTCTTGATTTGTTCAGGCAGCCGGTTGTAGAGTCTGGCACCAGCGTAGGAAGGTTTTTTCTCAAATCTTGAGGTGTTGTGCGTTGAGAGATTAAAATCCCGAGCATGTCTGGTGTTGTAGCTGTGCACCATCTCGTTGCGGCAAGGAATGCTGGAGCGGCAGGCTGCAGTGATGACTTCCAGTATGTAGATGTTGATCACCGTGAGGATTTGGAGATTCTTGAAAGGTTCTCTGCAGCTCTCCCTCCACTCCAAACCGGCCAGCATTCTCACGGCTTTTTTCTGGAGTATCAGCACCCGTTGAAGGTTGTGATGTGAAGCCGCTCCCCAAAGCACAGTCCCATATCTCAGGTTGCGCTCAAACAATGAGAAATAGGTCATTTTCCTGCTATGGAGAGTACATTAGAGTACCATGAAGTCAGTGCCTGACTTCCTTCCCAGTGCGTTCCACGCTATCGGTTTTATGGTTTTCAAAATGCAAATTTTCGGACTGCGTTCTATGGAAATGGCTATAATGTCCATAAATAGCCAAAATCGATATTTCGTAACGATCCTAATATTTTTATCTTAACCAGTGTCTGAAACATTGAATCCTAATCTTTAATTCTTACACCAGTACTATACTGAGAATGTGCGATAGTATAAAAATGATTATCTCTTCCGATAGAAAGGAAGGCATATTTTACATGTGGCCGTTATCTCTAAATGTCAAACTGAAAATGTTTAATTGTTACAACACTAGTGGGACAATAACTCTCAATGTTGGCATGTTAATATAATTGTAGCAATTAAACATTTATAAATTCCATAATCTTACAACCTTACAAAACAGTTTTAATGCGCATATACATTTCTTTGTAATACAGTAATTCGCGATTTAGCTACAATAATCAAAAATCTTTATTGCAAACATACGTATTTATGAAGGATCAATTGTATACGTTTATAATTTTAAATGGCCACCATATTAAAATCTTAATTGTTATAGAAAATTAAATAACAATAAATGTAGTTTGATATTGATTGGCAATTTTAAGACAAATTTAAATATAGATTTATTTTTTTAAATACCTGCAATAACACTTTGGACTAGTTCATATCAGTGACCGGTATCATGAAACGTTGTATTGGTTAAGTATGTCTACAAATTCAACCAAAGCTATGAACAAATGCATACTGCCTCTGTGTATCACTTTAATTCTGAATCTATTAGGAACTACAGTAGTTATAGTGTTCACAATCATTCCCACGATATTGCATACTACATAAAACTTTATAGGTCCGTTATCTGAAAACCACACAAGATATGAAAAAATAGAGATGTTCAGTTATTTTTATCTGTTTTCCATTGATTTCATGCAGATTTTGCATTGATTATGAGAGATTTTGCGATTTTCTTTTTAAATTTTCCTTCATAGATGGTAACAGATCTTTCATTGGTTTTATAAGAATTTTTAGTACCTCATCAAGTATTGTTTTTATTGATTCCCGATAGATTTTTCATACATTTTTTAAAGATTTATCAAGTTTTTACAATAAAACTCTTAGAAGCATACAGCTGATATTTTGTGATTTATGGTACTATAAACACAGAATTTATACAGCAGTGTTTTATGGTTCTTTAAACAGTATTTTACATGGATTTTTGGTCTGTCCCCAAAATGGGCTAGAATCGGCATAATATCACTATTATTTTTAATTTTCAGAGTTAAGTTTACTGTAGTAAACATGTAACTCAAAATCAAGTTAATAACTAAAGTGATTTTCGTGAAAAAAGATATTTCTATGTTTAAAAATATACTAATTTTCAATTAACGCCAAAACCTCTATTGGCCTACAGTTAGCTTAGTGATATAGTTTACTCGTCAATTTCTGGAGCATATGCAGGTCTGAGCCATCTCCTTTCCCAAACTGTTCTTCCAGTTCCTTTCCATGACTTTTATACATCATTTTTATGGTATTCAAAATGCCATATGTTTTGTGAAGTTGCTCTTTAGTTAAACATGTATTCATAGAAGCCTGCTTCGTGTATTGTATTCGAATACAAGAAGTACTTAATGGTAAATTTCAAACAAATCTGTTGATTGCTATTCTATCTATAATCATATTATTTACATATAACCCCATCCAATCCCATTTCCCCATTTTTATAGTAGAATCGATTAGTTACAAAGTCTGTTAAGGGCCATTTTGGGAGCAAATATTGTTCCTTGCATGGTACAACCCTCATACATATGCATAGCGCTATACAAGGTTATGAGTTTAACCTAAACTAATCAAACACGGGGTGATTTAAAGTTCCCTTATCTATTTTACCTGTCCTCATAAAATGAAGTAGCGTTGTTTCCTTTATTTTTCAACATCAACTCGTGGTCTATATGCGCCGTTGCGCGACCTGGCATAATTGATGACCTGGTGTACGGGCTGTAAGGTAATTATTATTTAATTAATTAAATTAAATATTTTATTTATTATTTTTATGGTAATTAGTTTTTTACCTAAACAGACTCACAAAACCGTTGTGATCAACACACTGCCGTAAAAACTTATTTGTCTTTGCGAACTCATAAGTATTTTTTAATATTTTTACCTTGTAAGAAATTAAATAACTATTAACCGAGCGGTAGGAAGCGTTAAATTACGGAACCTTGGAAATGTCATTTCTCCCTGCTTGCGTGAATAGCCATTTAGGAACCCTTGCTTTTAATTGTGTTTAACAGTTGCCAGTTGTGTTTAAATATTGAGTTATCATGAATTTAAATTTCCCGTATAAGTTTTACCGTGGCTATTTAATTTAATTGGTATATTGAGTCCATTTATGTTATCAATTTAGAGAGTATAAAACAGGTCTAAACTCTAAATAGAAATGATTTATAAATAAAGGGAACCAACATCCTTTTACAAATCGCTCTCTCTATTTGCGAGTAATCAATATTATACGGTCAAGTGAATTTTACGGTGCATCTGGGCCCACATTCCTGAAACATGAGCAAGAAATCAATTAAATTAAACTTTGTTTGGATATGAATACATTCATTTTTTGCTCAATACACATGGGGTCACAAATGTTTCGTTTTCGGGAATGATATATATATATATATATATATATATATATATATATATATATATATATATACACCGAAACACTTGAATGTAATAAAAAGATTTTTAAAAGGGTTTTAGTTACTTTCATTACATTAATATATATAGATAACCCTATAAGTGGAAGTTAATAACATAATATATATATATATATATATATATATATATATATATATATATATTACATGCAGAACAGAAAAATCTCAAAAGTGTAATAATACTGTAATAGATATAAAAATATTTTACATTTCTAAGGGATTAAGGTGTTTATTGTGGCATAACTTTAACATCTTACTCAGTTCATGTCAGTTTTTTGTTCAACAAATTTCCTCCCCCTGATCCCATCATCTCTCTGTCACATAATACCTCCCTTGATGTCGCCGTCACAGACGAGAAATAATCCCTAGCAAAATGGATATGTACGTTTCGCTTCAAGCCAACATTGTCGGCAAAGCTGGTTTTACTATATTGCGAAAGCTTAGTTTACTGAAAAAGCAAATAGTAAAGAGAAAATGTTACATTTTTACTAAATTGCCCGGCAAGTAAAATTTCCGTGTGCGCCGCTAACTTAATTAATGCCACTGGTAAAATATACTTTTCAATCTTTTACAAAGTAATGTTTTAATATTTCATAGCTCAATAATTAAGTCTTACACATTTGGACACATAAGTCCAAAAGAGAACTAAACTAAAATTTCGTAGGTGGCTGTGCACGCAAAAATACGTAAATTCGACGTTAATTACAAGGTAAGATTAAACCATACTACGTGACGCGTAACATGCTTCGCTAAGTTTCTATATAACATTTTAATTATATACCCCACTTCTTTACGCTATATCACATGTTAAACTGTTATATATAAATAACTTGTTTTAGAACTTAATTTAGTCTGCAATTTTCTTGTTTCCATCATTGTTACCAATAAGACTAATGTAATAATGTTCGCTAACGCTCAGGAAAAACCAATGGAGTGACATATTAACTGTTAACAAACTCTATATATCTTATATAGAAATTAAGCTTCAAGCAAATTTCCAAGTCTGTACGTCTGTTCGTTTTCGAGATATCGTGTGGGCAGACACACAGAAGTGAGATTTTAAGATTCTGTAATTATAGACTTCGCTAACGCTCAGCCAATTATGGTTTCGTCTTGTGCACGTGTTTTGGAACTTTAGATAAAAATTACGCTATTCAATGTTTTATATTAGTTTATGCAAGTACGGAATAGAATTAGTTTGCGATAGTGGAAACAAAATACAATATTTGATACTTAAGGCTTAGCAATTACATATTTTATTTTCTCCGATTACTATCTCTGGATGGGTTGAGTAGTTAATATCTTGATTAAGAAAGATCTGTAGTCCTAGGTAGATTCTCAAGCATTTATTTTCAGGATCTTTCCGAAATATTTTCAGGCTTATATGTATTTCATTGTTGTGAATCAATGAAAATGTAAATTCTTTGTCCACATTAAAACTCATTTTAAAATTGTTGTCTATTAGAAACTTACCAGTCAGTTTATTGCGTTCAGGTCGACACGACGCTTGTAGTTTGGATTTTACTAGAGCTGTGTTTGCATTGTCTAACTTTCCCGAGAATACACATGCAGAAATCTTGTTCTGTAGAGCTAATTCTGCTCTTTAAAGCGTGTATACTAAATCTTTTGTTTGGGGTTCAATCTTTAAGTAATTTTATTAATTAAATTAAAATGTTGAGTAATTTTACTATGGTGAATATATGTAATAGTTTTCTGCAATACATGTATATTCCTTTGTATGCCGCTAGATAGCACGCAAAAACAACGTTTCAAATTACAACATATTCAGGATTGGATATACTACGAGTATCTTCTCATATGCTAATACATAATCAAAATTAAACAAAGTGAAGTTAAGAATATTTTATTTGACCAAGCTATGTCAGGGCTAAGAACACAACCAACGGTGACTTCCGAACCACCACTAATGGTCGACCAGGCGGACTGCTTGCAAGGACACGATCGTTCAGCGGTCACCTATCCAAGCAGCAGCCACGCTTGACATTGCTGATATCTGTTATCTCACGATAACCGCGGTACCCGCTACACTGCGTCATTGGCAGTTTTCATTGGAGTAAAGTATATTCGCTGTCTTTCTAATATTTTCAATACTAACAAAATAATTTTTATGGGATTTTCAATAACACCCTTTTTTTACCATGTAGCATTGTTTCCTCCCTGGTTGAATAAACGCTGGTTAATGTTAGGATATACAACTTGCATTAATCATTTCGCAAAGCACAAAAGCTGAGTATAATCTGTAATTTCAGTGACTGTGAATGTAGGCTCGAGTTACTATTAGTTCGTTAAAGCTCAACTGAGGCAAACCTTCGTGTCCACTCCGCTGAGCCGTTTGACATCGCCGCCATTGACATGCTAATGGCCTTCCTCAGACTCACTGCAGGCATCCGGAAAAATTCCTTATGGCACTCTGACGTCACGAGCTGCTAGCGACCTCCACTCCTGTTCAATTCGCAGTCATACAATCTTGTGAAGCCTATTCTAATAGTTGATTAATTACTCATCTGTTAATAAGGTTAAAAATATATACTGCCTTATTATAAAACTAATTTTTAACAGGGCTTCTAGGCGTAAAACAATGTATAAGCGCGTAGAAAAGTATTGAAATCAGTATCGGCTATCACTAATTATAATTAACAGAGTAGTGTATGTGGCTTTATACGATAAATTTGCTTGTGGTCACCAACTGATAGATTTACCCTCTCAATGGAAACATGTTACAATAACTTTGAAGTTTAAACCGTGAGACTTGGTTAAAAAAGATCAAGAACAGTTTAAACTTTGCCAAAAGACAGTTTTTGTGGTAAATATTTTACCTAGTTCTTTGTGAATACAATGTTTTTTTCTGTCGTAGAAAGTATGTAAGTGAGAAATGCCAAACGCAACTTTAGTGATGGTTTGACGAAATAGCACTGCCTACATGATTTTGTGTTTTGGCCCAAAACTTTAGGTTTCTACTTCAAAACTTCTGGTTAAACCCACCCAAGCGGCAGTGTATATTTTTAAGCTGGACAATAGAGTTTGTTTGTGTAAGCTCCGCGAATTTTGTTTAAATTTGAACATGGTAGCATGCTCGTCCGACAGGTGAGAGATCCGAGTTCGAGAGTTTTATGGACATTTGAAAATTTGTAATACTTGATTAAAGGGACTGCGAACAGTAAATGGAGTTATATTGCTGATGTCAAATATACAAATTCAATTGCTTTCGAAAAAGAGTGTTTTGATTGCGTAACTCAAAAGGGATAAACTGTAAAAATCTTTATTAAAGATACACCTGAAGAAGGTTACAGGTATCAGTCCTTGAAACGTTGTGTTTTGGTTTCAGTCAATGTATCGAAACGTCTGAAAGCCTGTTATCATATCAAATTATCTATCGTCAGTACCAAATTACCGTTGAAGTTTGAAGAATAATAAGTGGTATAAATTAAAATTTGTTTTAAAACACGTGTTCAACTTCCACCCTTCAAAGCCGAAGGTATGAAGGCCCAAATTTGTAAACTGCTAAATTTCAAAAATTAAGCTTTCATGAGCCTGAGATCGATGTCAATAGTTAATAATAGTTAAAAATTGGTTTTAAATTTCCGAAAAAAGAAAATATTGCAAAAATATTTACAAAACCTGTGAAATGTGTTGAGAAATACATGTACTAAATACATCAATGCCATCCCAATCAAACTTGAGGTACGTTTAGAGTATTGACTGTCCAAAACATGTACGGCTATCGTGTTCATCATATATGTTGTATAATGCAATTTTCATGGTGGCCATGAAGGGACAGGATATTACAGCCAGCCGTAGCTGTCCAGTGGATGAACACGTTATTGGTTTTACCAAATGTGATTGTATGCATTCGAGTTTATCATCAAATCTGAAGAGTTGAGAATCAGAAACAATTATTTGAAAAACTGAAAACGCTTGTTTTAAAACTTTGAGCACCTCTTGTGAAGTAAACAGGGGGGTGGGTGGGGGGTTCATACTTACATAATAACAAATGCGTGTGCTAAAACATAGCTATGGCTGGAACAGTTGATTGAATGTGAATGTTGAGTTAGCTCCAGTTCACCTTCCTCTTAGCGCAGTGTTTCAAATCTAAGGCTATCCACAGACTCGACTCTTTAACATTTGTTCAATACTTTGTAGTTTGCGTCTCCAATTTCAAGACAATCCGAACAATTCATTTTGAGATTCCTCGTCGCCGACATTTTTTGGGCTTCTTCAGACGTTCATGACTCCACACTTTACGAGTCTAAGTCTATGACAGTGTCAGATCTCAGACGCTGCACTAAGAGGAAGGTGAACTGGAGCTAAATTCAAACTTTCGCAAACTGTGTTTATAGAGAACATACAGATATATTACTTAAAATCAAAGCTTGGTCTGATTGCGTGATACGGGCGGGGGGAGGGATGGGTCAGTAAAAGATGTTGCTGTCGATATTGTATCGCTTCACGCTGGCTTAGTGAGAAATTTTTAATCGCCAGACCAGACAATCCTGTGCATGTCATGATATATGTAAAAGTACCATAATATTACATTTAATTCCTTCTTAATTTAGTTAATACTGTCATTTTTTATTTGTACAACAACGTTTGGAAAGGCTATAATCACTGGAGGTGTTTAGAGAATATGGAAATACAGTTTTGTATGTGGTTTTTTTTATAAATAACGTGTATATAAAACCAATTTTCTACACATTTTGAGACATTAAATATAATATATTTAGTGTTTTTCCCTAAACCGTTATCTTTAGATGAAAATAAATCATTCGAGCTCATTTATATTTAAATCAGAAATGTTACATCTCATAAATCACATATTTATCTCTCTGATTATTGTATAGATAATTTTAGCTGGTATATGAAAATGTTTTTGTAATGTATACCAAAGACATTTTTGAGTTTCTTATAAGTCGGGGATTTTAAGCAATTGGTAAAACAAGAACGTGAAGTTCCCTAATGCCGAGGGAAGTTCCCGGCTTTAGTGTGCGTAGGCCGTCTCTACTTCACTGAGACCGCCTCCATTGATATGCTAATGCCAACTTGACGGAACAAAATGGTCTTCCTGAGTATGACTGCCAAACAGCTGCTACGAAACTGCGAACGTACTGCCAAGCGTGATAACTTCTGTGCTGAAAATGTATATACAACATCTTGTTCCAGATACAGTTTCATAATGTTATATTCATACTTAAGTATGTACAAATGATTTGTGATATAATTAGTTTAATTTACTGTTAATAAAATACGATTGTTTACCTTACTACGGAATCATTTGTTGATGCAGTATAGAGAATGCTTATGGTCGAAATTTGTTGTTGTGTTAAACAATTCATCAGGTATTTAAATATTTAATTTAAATTACATACCATTTAAGTATAAAAGTAAAGAATGATTTTGTTAACGCAGGCTTTATTGATACATTTCAAACCGTAAAACTGAAAAAAAAACATGTTAATGAGGGCCGATATTTTTTTTACTTGAAGTGTCTTGGAAAGTTCAAAAACATTGGCCTCATTTTCCAATATGGAGGTCAACTCTAAATTTTGTAATCAATTTAAACTTTAAATAAGTTTAAGTCCTTTTTATTTGTGGGTATTTTTTCTTATCTACTCGTTTAAAAGGTAAGTAATATTATTTTATGAAAGGCCTAATTTTCAAGTAGTTACGTGCACATACATTGGGTTTATATAATATACGGCTAAAACTTTAACCGAAAATGAACATTGTTTTGTTATCCCTTCTTATCTTACCACTTCTTATCTTCCTGAGAGATAAGTGACAAAACGAGGTAAAGGCGGTAAATCTGTTGAGCGTAAAGTTTCCCTTATTTTATCATGTATATTTTTTCCTTCAAAATGTTAAATAAAATAATTGCCTTTGTACGGAACTCTTACTTGTCTACTGTAGATATCATTGATTTCTATATAAATTAGGTTTAAAATATTATATTTAAATAGGACCTACTACAACAATAACGAAATCTATTATAGTTCCTAACCTCAAGAAACCTTTTTTATTGTATTTGTACACCCTCTTCACGACCTACTTGTTTACTACTTCAAATGAAAAATGTCAGAAAAATCAATGTATCTAACGAAGGGCTCAGGGATCTTAAGCCCCTGCCCCAGAAATTTTGAAAGCAAACATTAAAATTATACCAATTTTTTCAGACGAGTTTATAGGTAAGTTAGTTTTCGAGATATAGTATGGACAGACAAAAAGTTACAAAGGCAGACAGACAGATATACAGAAATTAAATTTTTCAAGCTTCATGGGTAATAAAGAGCAGTAAACAAATTTGGTATACAGTGTCATTAAGTTAACTGCGTGTAGTTATTGCTGGTTGAAGCTATATTATTGTTAAATCGAACAAATCTTTAAATTTTAAAAACTACATCAATTAGTATGGACATGTGTTTAAAATATTACAAATATTATTACTCTCCTATGATACAACATTTCATTATTTATTATGTCAGTAATATTGTTAACGTTTCATAACGAGCAGAATATGGTATTTCTAATTTTAAATAATGAAATAAACATACGAATAATTAACGAGGAGGACATAGCTGTGGCTTCCAATGTAGAACAGTGATGTTCGATACGATATCGGTATTGGGGAAGGTGAAACCAATATGACAACACATTTATGAGATCTTAAAGTTGAACAATTTCCTAGAAGAATATTCTCGAGTCGCTATTTTTTGTAGATATTTTATAGTTCGCAAATCAACCCGTGTGTCAGCGCCTCCCCCCGAAATATTTTTCTATATACGCCACTCGTCATACACAATGGGGATACTCATGGATGAAATCAGATACAATCCAAATCAATATGCTATGCTGAGGTTAGTACCTATGACCAGACTACAGAATTCGCTAGTGAGTCCTCTGTTGGTATTGAGAACTGCTTATGTGATATACCTTCTTGATCAAGGCAACAAAAGAAACTTATTTGTGGCACAAGTAATATCTTGGACTGGAAGTACATTATAATAGCCGAAAGTAGACATTTTATTACCGAAGTAATCCTCTCAGACTTGTAGATTTATATATTTTTTCTAAATCGGGAAACGAAGGAACATTAAAAATGGGAAAAAACACTAATACCAAAGTAAATTTAAATGGCCAGGAATATACACTTTTGACATATTTTCATGATTGTGGCAACAGAGAAAACGTAGCATTGGCGTCAGAAACATAATTTACTCAAACCAGAAGTATTTAGAATGTTATTAAAAAAGAATATTCCCAAGGTGTTCTTGTTTTTCAACACCAAATTCGGTGCGAAGCCGCGGTTCAGTTAAGTGTTAAATATCACGCAAGATATTAGAGTAATCGAGGTGGAATATTCGGCTTCAGTTATATTTAAACGGAATTTTTGGTATACTTTCATGGGTGTAGACTGTTCCTATAGTAATGCCAATGATCAGTCCACTTCTCTTAGTAATGATAATGATCAGTCCACTTCCCTTAGTAATTATAATGATCAGTCCACTTCTCAAAGTAATTACAATGATCAATCAACTACTCTTAGTAATGCCAATGATCAGTCCACTTCCCTCAGTCATGATAATGATCAGTCCACTTCGAGTAAAGACAATGATCAGTCCACTTCCCTTAGTAATTACAATGCTAGTATGGAAGATAAAGATGGCTTATAATGCATAAATTCTATTGAAATCTAAGGTATCTAAATATTAACAATAAACACGTTGGTAAGTGAATGAAGGTGCACAGTGTGTATTGAGCTGTGCCCTTGCCGTTATTGTTGTCAGGGGTGAACGTGTGTCCGGGTGTGTCTGATGGGGTGGAGAAGGGGTGGGGTGAAATTACAACAGATGGTACAGTCAATATCATATTGGCTGCAAGAACCAAGGGTAACCCGAAACGAAGACATCTCTGTGAAATCTACAGTCACGTTCTGGAAGGGAAATAATTTCATAGCGATGCGAGGACGTGAAAAATGATCCAGAGCAGTTTAATTCATGAACATATTAGAATTTTGGAACAACTTTAAGTGCATGGTTCTTACATTGAAAGATATTATGATCGTGTAAACTATTTGTTTTGAAAGTTGGGTTGTAGGCTATACGGTTGTTGATTGTGGAAGATGGCAGTATTTAGTAGTTCCTACTAAAAATTTTCACAAATCAATTATCGGTATTGTTATTTAAATTTTAAAATAATGTTTCATTTTCCAACGAAATAATAAGAGCAAACGTAATAAATATAAATAATAGAATAATGATGCCATTTATGCTTTTGTTGTTATTGTTAATGCTTTACTTTATTTTATTTATAATTATTACAATTGCTGTTTTGTATTGCATATTATTGTTCTTTGTTTATAACGATGTAAGGATTGAAAGGATAATAGGATTTTGGACATTTGCCATCGTTGTACTGTGTGTATATATATATATATATATATATATATATATATATATATATATATATATATAAAGTACAACACAACATTTCAAGACTAGAAATTTAAAATCATACGGAGAGGATATTATTGTTGTTATTTACACTGTTATTCTTAGTTGTTATTGTTATATATGTTGTTATTGTCATTGTTATATTTTGGTACTACGTCTCACATTACTCTTAATACACCTCCGTTATAGTATTTGCCATTGTACATTATCAATTTCACGTGGTAAAATTGCAACAAATTTTCTTGTCTCAATTATGCACCAATCATGATATCATTAATTCATTTATTGTGGAATGACTGTCCGTTGAAACATATAAAACAATTTATAAAGGTAAACAATAATTGTTAAATGAAAAAGTACGTTTGTTTAATTCCAGAATATGTTTCAATGGGGTGAATCCAATCTTCACAGACCCAAATCCAAATGCACATTATGGTTTTCCCTCCACATTCATCTCTAATCATTGCTTAACAAATATAAAAATTACTAACTAATGTGTAAAGATTCGAATATTAAGATTCGTCATTGAGGTACTCTAGAAGTGTTTATCGTAGCTGCTGATCTTGTTTATTGGATGCAGTTTTTCTAACGCTGTTTCTAGACACATGACTGTTTATGCAGACCGTCGTACCGTGATATGTACGGACACGCGTGTATACTCCGACACGCTATGTTTGAATGTTCTTTAGGTATATTTATTCAAATGGCAGTGTTTTTTTTTCAAACCCGACTAAGTGTTTCACTGCCAACCCCTTTGAAACCACCACCAGTGCTATTGAGAAATGGGGCTTTCCCGTTCGTGTTTTTTATGAATTTATTATTCTCATTATTTAGAAAGGGACAACAGAGCATTTCCTGTATGAATAAGACGATATAATATGCTCCCACATAAGTATTACAAAGCAGTTACTAAATTTTAAGCATGTTGCACTTTTTGAATGACTTCCTAGACTGGAGTAATGTTGGTCCAAAACTTTAACCAATTACTAGTTAAAAAGCAAGTTTCTTTAGTTATACTTATCTTATTTCCCTAGTGTACCGGATTTTTATGGAAAACGCAAGAAATAAAGTTTGAAGACGAACAGTTGTACAGTTAAAGTATCACTTCTTGATGTTTATCCTAAACATCTTATGACATATAAAAAATACGCATACATAACCTAAACACGCGAAACACTATGTGAACTAACATAAGCAATAAAAACAGACGTAGGCGTCGATAGAAACACACAAACACAGAAACGAAGCTATTTCCAAAGAGAGCCCATCCTCATACTTGTCCAGTTACTATTTTTTGCATACCGTACTATACCAATGGCGCAGTGTAGTGGGTACGGCGGTTATCGCAAGATAAATGAACCAACGTCGAGCGTGGCTGCTGCTTGGATGGTTGAATGCTAAGCGATTCTGTCCTTGCAAGCAGCCCGCCTGCCCAGCCGTTGGTGGTGGTTCGAAAGTCACTTTTAAGCCGTTGGTCCTCAAGTTGTGTCAGAGAGGGCCTGTTGGCCCTTACTTCATCCAGTGAAATAAGATGGTCTTTACCCTTTTTTACTTTGTTTAAGCATCCCCAGTCAGACTCAAACTGCGTATATGCACTATTCATCTAGTATCGACTTAAAACCACCGCCATCTTAAACAATCTTCACACTCAATAAACCACGGCGCTTTGGAGTTTTTGTGTTCACACAGCGTTGAATCATTTTTAACACAAATTCCTTTTCGGTTCCGTTGTTTAGAGCCATCCTCAGTATCCTGCTGTTTAAGCAAACCGGCCGATAAAACTTGTTTGCTTATATAAGTGAGTTGGGGAGAGCAGAGTTGGCTATAGTCAACCAATCATCGGTAAACAGGACTAAGGTCTAGTCTACTGCGGGAAATGACTGTTAGAGTAGTTGCTAGCGTACGCATAGAGTCGAGCCACCTGCCTGCTTTCTTCCAAGGGACATGACTGAGATTAATGAGCAAAGCCCTTCCTCACGGATCTTGACAGCAGGCGGCCCCAATCCCAATATTATGCAACCAGAATATCCTGTCGCTCCGGAAGCAGCGCAAATGTCTTTTTAGGACTAGGTGCAATTTTTCAGGTTCTTGCCCTAAGAGAACCACCAAAAACATGGCCAAACATTTATCAGTATTTATTGTTCATAAAATATTGCATACTTTTTTAAAGTATCATTTTCTCTTTTTCATGAACTTCTCTCAGTAATATGGAAGTATTTTTGCTCTGGCGAATTCTTTTACACGTTTTGCCACTGATTTTTCATGTTAGTCGTAGATTTGATCATATATATATATATATATATATATATATATATATATATATATATATATATATATTCAAGTATTGGTGCCTTCAGATTCTTCCGTGCAACTGTAGTAGTGTTTTAATGGCAGGTTTCTCAACTCAGTGTAATCCGGAAAACGTAGGTAATGCCATAATACTGTATTCTGAGCTAGAATTTAATATCAACATGTATGCATCAACCTTTGTGAATTCTGCTTTAGAGTCCTGGGTATTCAATACTTTATCGTAAACAAATTACAATTGCTATAAATTTGTGATGTCGCACGATTATGTTCCATGGTGGGTTTAAAGTTACTCTGAGTTGTGGCCTGAGTTCTGGTTTCATGTAACCACAGAGAACATGTGAATGTTCTCGCATTAACTGTGATGTCACATGTTACAATTTTACAGTGTTGTTTGTTATTTGTAGCCAGGTGGCACTGAAATATCCATATCACTAGTTGTAATAATGTCTTTAGATATTCTCCGGATTAAATTGATCTGAAAGCTTCCATGACTTCAGAATTAACATTGTTTAATGCAATTGTCATGTGTAAACTTAATGAATATACTGTAAAAATACAACAACATATAGATAAAAAGACATAATTTGAATATCTATATTCATTTATCATTAACAATATCCACCAGGTTGCTTATTAAACAGGTACAATTGATATTTAGAATAGTTTAGTAATCATCATCAGTGACCTTTTAAGACAAGTTGGATTTTCAGTTCATCAAGCCATTCTGGTCAATATTCTAAAGCCGACGTCTTTTTTGCGTGATTTACAAATGGCTATTTAAGGTTTATTTTATTCAATGCTAAAGACTTCGGTTTCTTTCATAGGTGAAATTAGAATTCGCAAAAACTAGATTACCGATGTACAATGCAGATTACCTATCATATCATAAACAAACTGGAATTAAATTATATAACGTTTCAAGAATTTGAATAATTTTCCCTTAAAATCGCAGAGACGACCGTCTCTTAATTATCACCCAAAGCTCGGATTAGTTAAATACGCCTCCGGATAATCGGTCGGTTGGGGTTGTCGATAGCCGAGCGGTCTAAGACGTTCGATTTGTAGTATAAGTTAGAGATAGCGCAGGTTCGAATCCTGTCTGTGACCCTTGCACTTTTTATCAGTACCCTTTTTATCAGTACCATCAACCTTGTACTGTATCGACTCTCCCTTTATTCTGTTTATATGCTCGTAAATACCAGTGGCTCGTAAGGACGGACTTAAAAGGGAATCAGCTTCTCTTTAAAAAAAAAAGTAAAAAATGTATGTCAAATTATCTTGTTCTATTTAGATTTCTGAATGTTTCAGCAAAGTTTATTTTAACAATGGTCAGAGAGTAGAGCCTGAGCTCGCATACTACAGAGCATAAACGCCTTTTAGTGCTCAGTTTGGGATTTCGGGTTTAGTACATATTTTACTTTGAATAACAGGGGGCGGAACCCTAAACTTTTCGAAAATTGTGTCGTAATGACCGCTCTTCAAGTAACATGGATGTATGAATCAAATCTCGTGGATGTATATCAATGGAGTTTTGTTCATGTTTACTAAGACTATAAAGGTCAGTTGTATGAACCTCTGCATTTACAATTAATCCGTTTTTACTTTTTAAATCAAAGTTCATAATATTATTACCCGTGGTTCAGTAGCTTCTTAAATCTTATGTTAGTGGTAAATGGTTGGTAAATGATGGCATGAGAAGGAAAGACTGTTTGGGGAGGGTGAGGTGGGTTCCCACCTCCCGCAACGCTCGATAGCCTCCCTTTCTCTCCCACTACCTCCCTCCCTCCACCCACTCGTGCTCCTCATGTAATGTGTTTGTGATACCTACAAAATTAAGGTCATCGATCAAAATGCATACACTACTCTTTCTGTAGCTAAGGTTGCTTTCAATTCATAAATTAAGCCAGTGTCATTATAAACTTGTTCCAGATATGCCAGAAAGGATGTAACTTTTCATCATTTATATATAATTACATATTATCTTACATATTATGATCTTTGGAAATTATACAGCTTTTACCGTAGATTAAAAAATATAATGCTAAAACACAGTATCCAATTTATACAGACAATATACACAAAATACAGTTTTCTTGTTTTAACTCTCTTCATAATTATTCGTAACAGGGTGTTTTTTTTTTTTTTTTTTTTTTTTTTTTTTTTATTGATGTTTTAATGTTCAATTTGAGGCAAATAACTATTACATTATACCAAGACTCTATAACGTACACATTATGAGAACAAAAACAAAATATTGTTATTGTTAATTGTTGTTCTTGAGTGGTAAAAGAAAATGCAAAATGAATCAATCAGACAATTTATCTCGGTGTTCGATTAGGATTGGACAATCGGTCTCATTGCTGAAGCACCAACCAGAATTAATCCGTAATAACCAAGTACATTTTGACATGGACAACTGTATGTTGCCCTTTCATGGGTAACGTTTAAGAACAACCTATTTGTGGTGTACATCGAAAAAACCGCTGGAAATACTGTGTTTAAAGATATTTTGTAGTAGTAATAGGCTAATGTCATACATAACATTATACAATTTGATTAGTAAGGCGGATATTATGTCAGATTAGTACATTTTGAGGAATTCTGATCAATATCAGAATCTCGAAGATAAAAACAAATGACTGTTTATGATTGAGTATATAAATCTTAAAAAATAAATAAATAAAAAATATGATTGGCTCCGTGCTAAGCCTTCTAAAATTTACTTCGATATGTCAGATAGCCGGGATTTCCGAAAACCTCTGAGATATCAGGTTCAAAACCAACAAGAACCCAGCCCTCTGAGAGGACTGTACCGCGCCCTGTAGGTGGTCAAGAAACCCTATCCTTACACTTTCCGGCGGAAATCTGGAAGGTGAGCATGTTGCCAACCTTTACCACCAATCACGTGATCACCCGCAAGGCTAATCACTTCCAGCCCCATTCACAATGCCGTACCAGACTCAGGCTGTTGTCGTAATTGTCTCACTGCGACAATGGAAAGTGCAGTGCGAAAACTATAATGGCCCAATTGCTGTGTAGCGCTGCGACAAGCGTGTGTCATGTAGACGTTTTACACGAGATAAACATATCAGCAAGGTGACGTTGTTTACATTAATCAGCCGTTTATTGTGTTGCCTGTCCGGTTCATTTCAACAGTGTCAACATATAATGTCAGAATTTACTCAAAAACGATGGTTAATGTTTTATTTAGAAAACCTCTTAAAATTGACAAAATTAATGATAAAATGTGAATTTCACAAAAAAATACGACATTTAGAAATTTTACCACAAGGCTGGCGGGTTTTTTTTATTTGAAAGGTAATGTTTGATTATATTTCTATTAAGTTTTTATTTGGAATTTTTTGCTTCAAACGGAGTCCTACCACCACGTATTCAAAATTGTAATTAAAAAAAAGAAAGGATAAAAATAAAGTACAAAAACTATACGGACCATAGAAACCTGTCGCGTAGCAGGGAACATTGGAAACAGATACGATATACATAACATACAGTACGTTATGTAGAGCCGCCATTATGATCTTTGAAAGTACAAATCTGACCGCAAACTTTAAATGGAAAACCTTTCTCCTTATTTTTGGATATATTTAAAAATGTACATCACACATTTTCCAATACGACAGCCAACTTTGTTTTTTTTTATGGAACACTCTGTATTTTATTATCGTATAGTATTTTCGATTAGAAAATGTCAATTTTTTGAGATATCTAATTTTTTTATTAATTTGATCGGTTTTAGTGGTTTTGTAAACAAAACATCAACCAAGATTCTTAAGTAAATTGTGACACTATATGTTGAATCTTCTTATAATATCGATGAAGATACATTTTTCTTGAATAGTGAGTGGACGTAATCTTTAATGAACATACATAGCTATGATTATTGTACACGTTTCTAACGCGTGTTATATTCCTTAGCTTAGGTCTCAGAATGATATTATGTCCATTGGCTTCTAAAAACGAACCTTTTTATTGTAAATATCTATAAATTTAGTGTTGTAAAAAGGTTAAGAAATCCTCTTACTAAATCCAACTTTTGTAAAAGTGGTGACTTCCACTGGCTGATAAGATAACATTTAGTGAAAAATATATAATTTTCTTATTTTAGGCACTTTCTGGGATGAAGTTTGCAATTTTATTGTATTTTGTTTTCTTTAACACAAACTTGAGAGTGAATTATTATATAAAATGGCATATACATGAAGGGTGTATGCAAATTTAACAATCTAATGAATGGATTAGAAATGCAGAGAACTGTTTGGGAGTTCGGTTAAAGAAACTAGAAAAAGTCTTTAAATAATTTGAAAAATAAAAATTATAAATTAAACTATTTATAATTTGATTGTTTTTTTAATCAATCGTATTTATAAATTTCGCGGAACGTTTTAAAATCAATCAAGCTATGTGGCTATACCATCAATTACATTGATCGCCATTTACAATTGATTTTGTAGCTTTTGGATGGGGATTTTGTTTCTTTATTAACCTTAATGTTTGTTAATATTTTGACATTATTTGACAAAACACTACTCTGAAAAAAGTAAACAAATAGAATAGTGAAGTGCCTGATGATGGAATCTTTGATTCAGAAAGGCCTTGCACAAAATTAAAAAAAAATTATATATTGGAAAATGTCGTATTCCTTTATCTAGTGATACTACAATAAATAGTTTTTCCAATGCTTCAAGATTCTACATTCTACAAATAGAATAGTGTTTACTTTTTAATTACACATACATTTTGAATGTTGATTTTAGCTCCAGTTCACTTATTATTGCAGCGTCCGGTATTTTACTGTCTTACACCTGAGGCTCCTGAGAGTTAAGTTCGTCTGAAGAGATCCGTGAAAGTCGGTGACAAAGAAGCTCAAAATAAACCTTTACATCATTTCGACATCAGAGACACCTGTAAATAGATGAAGAGGCAGTCTCATTGTCTCATTAGGTATCACATACATACCATGTTAGATGAGTTCTTTTAGTACGGCCGTTGTTTACACACAAATGAGTACACTGATTTTTGCCAGATCACACTTAGTGCAGGGAGATCCTAAAGTAGGTATTTATTAGAAACAAAACTCATTAATGATCTTTCCTAAACCATGTAAATGTGTGACAGTCACACTGGTACGAAGACTTGCGCTCAACCTTTTTACTGCCGGAAGCTATATATAGTATTTATGTTTATTTAATTTGTGTTTATATAATGTTATATACATGATGAGTATATTTATTTACACTTAATAGTTTAGGTGACCTGCATTATAGCTTAGATTATAGTAGTTATTGTTCCACACAAAAATTGCCAAATTTCTTTGTAGTTTTGATAATTTTTTATTTCAGCTAGCACTATACAAATTTATTAACTTATTTACAAGGAGTATTTGCTAATGTCCATATTTATTCTATGTCTACTATTACCTTTCTTGCTTTAACATACTTTTCTTATCCTGTCAATGTTTATTGAACCACATCGATGCAGGTGAACGGTTATTGTCGTATAGTCTTGTTATCCCTAGTATATGTTTATCTTTCACGTACTCATCTACATGGGCGTGCCCTTGACATATTATAATGTCAACTGGCTCCTTGCCGTTTAAATAAATAAGCACATAAGGATGAGGAAATACTACACAAAGTACGTATCTTTTCAAAAACACTGTAATGTAGCAATTGTTTATTAGAGGTGATTAAAACTGTTATTTTTGAAAAGTAAATGTCTCCCGTATTTCGGATATCTACGAGGCCAATGAAATATATCGGTATTAATAACGGAAATCAACCAATTTCTGCATTGGGTAGTTTTTTGTCATATAATACCTAATTCATACCCAATTTGGTATTAAGCCAGGAGCAGTAGCCATTTTTCTTTCAATAGGCCGTAAATACGAAGAATGAAAATAAAATAATAATTAACGATTGATTATATAAAGCAGTATGTTGCATTTTTTAATTCTGGTCTGATTTACAAGGTGAGAAAACATCTCTTTTTTTGTTCTCTTAGGACAAGAAGATTATAAATTGCACTTAGTCCTGTAAGAACCTCTGTGCTGCTTCCGGAGTGACAGGATATTCGGGATGGGTAAGGTTAGGGAGTAGGGGCCGCCTCCTATCGAGATCCATGAGGAAGAATTAAGGCACTACATCTCAAAGTGATGTCTCCCTAGAAAGGGGAGGCCAGCTCTAAACCAGCATCTCCAGTTAAAGTAGGGAAGGGGTGGCACAACCTTGTTGAGGATAGCAAGAACCTCTGAGGTTAGGGAACAAACTCCACCAACTTCAACAGTCATCTCCCACATTAGGCCAGACCTATCGAATTGCCCATGAACCCCAGAATCTCGAAATTTGCGGTTAGTGATGTGCCGCTCCTGGACATCCACAAGGTTGCCCAGATTTAACTGACACATCGGTCTTTTGCTGTACCCAGTGGTGGGTTCAACTGGAAGGTATAAACCAGCCAGAAGTGATCCCTGCTGGGTTCTCAACCAACATATCTGAGTTTCATACGAACGTTAATAGTGTGGTGAGTACACTAGCAGTATGAGCGTTACTTCTTCAGTTACCACGGAATGCAGTTAACGTCATTGTTATTATTACTTGTGACGCAGTGAGTGAATCATCTCAGTGATATAAGTGGTTATAAATAACAGCTAAATATAGACCGCCCTGTAAAATGTCATCCAGTAATGTTTACCATTCTCTTCTAGGCTATTAAAATATTTATACAGTATAATACATTTACATTAAATGTACGTCCGATTAATGGGATTTTTTTTATTTCAGGTCAGTATTTAACTTTGGAGAAATTACACACCCGTGAGTAATTATTGGTTTATCCAACCTGCACTGTTTATGTGTGAATTTATATTATTTATTATTTAAAAAATATTATTGATTGGAAATTAAGTTTGATTTAAATTTTAATTACTGTTGTACTGTACAATCATATAAATACTTTGATAATTATAATAATTATATTCCATGCTGTTTACAAGTACTTTTGTTTCAAATATTGCATTCATTTGCGAGCAGTCTACTTAGTTTAAAAGTAACAATTAAAAGTATTCTTTGTTTGGTATTGTTTCTTCTCTTCTTTCTTACTTTTGTATTTTCAAGAGGTGCGATTATTTTCCTTGTGAAAGATTAAGCTTTCTTTTGCTTTGCGCCCTGGCCAGAGACCGTAGTAAAGTTCTCGGAATCCTTAAGAGTTCCCTGAACTGTAAACGTGCCTCTTTAAGGAATTTAAGCCTTTTCAGTGTACAAATTACTAGATGCCTTATTCTAAGATTACAAAATGAATTGAATACGAAAGGTGAATTCTGGATTGCCTTCCGATATTTCGGATGGAATAAATAATATTTCTCAAGATAATTTTTGCCATGCTGTTTAAAATGATATATTACTTGAACTATTAACTATTACATTTCCTCGGACCTTTGTACTTTTTAGAACGAATAAAATGTGTAAGGATCACCAATAAACTTAATTAATAATTTGTTTAATTTTAAAACACAAATTTCGCTTCTTTATACAATCTCTAAATGTTGCAAAATTTATCAGTAACAACACATTTCAATTTATCAGCTGAGCTTTAGTGAAGCCTATCACTCGTGTCTGACTGTATGACATCTCGAAAACGAAATTACTTATATACTTGAAATTTTGCATTTTCTATATGAGGAACACTGAGTTCGTTGATGGTGCATGCATTTTCATCGGATTTAGCAGAGTTTTAGATAACATTTTTACATTAGTCATATAAATAACTATTGTGACAACAAGAAATTAACAGAATAAAAAGTTTCTAAACGAACTCAATACACCCATAAGAGAGTCAAACGTGTAACATATTAATATATGTAGCTTAACTATTCCAATACATACATGTTTTTATCGTTATTTTTTGTATTTGTCTTGTATTTTTTAAAGACTGTTATGGAACCCAATTTAATAAACACAAATCTGAATGTGTTGAGTGGCAATGTTGTAATTGGTCACGATGCAAATTTTTCATGAACCTTCATTTATACAGGAATGTATTATATGATGCGTCATTATTTTATAATGTATAAAATATAATGTATAATTATTTTAAATAGTATTTCTGTCGATCTGTCCACAGGACATGTTAAGCATGAAATGATCACACAGCAATACATTTGAAATTTTGCAAGCAAGCTCAGTGATTCTGCTAAGTGATTCTTAGCTCGGTGATTCTGGTATGGCGTAACTTCTACCTTGTTAATACCTTTGGTTGGTATTCATGTTTATTGGACAATAGTAGCATTGACCTACTGAATAAGTAACGCTCTCCGCACCGTTCTTGTCCCCTTTCTGGGATATGGAATGGACGAAAGCTGCAACCGCTGCAATATTGGATAGAGGTTTAATATTTCCTTCCACTACTTTTATAACATTATTACATTGGCCCCTCTATGTTGTCTTGGCCTTATATTGCAAGATAAAGGAAATTGAAGTCAAGACCAACCTTTTATAAAACGCCACCAACAACAAAATTTAATATTATTTAGTATTGTTAGTATTTTAAGAAGTATTCTCGTCTATTTTTTATATGTTTTATTATAATTAAATGTGAATTAAGATTGAAATATCCTGAAATTTACGTTTTCTATTGTCTGTAAATAATTATGAATTTGATTATTAATTGTTTTACATTACCTTTCAAATGGTATGATTGGTTGCTTTCAGATATCATTTTAAAATCTTGTTTTAAGCACCTATTTAGTTACTGCCTTTCATGATATTTTTCCTAAAGACAAAACATTTTTTGACGTTTCACAAATAATTATAGTCAAGTATTATTGTTCCTTGTCATCACACCCGCAAACAAATAAGGATACAAGCATAACTGAAAAGAAAAGGACACGATTTTATATATAAAACTGCTTTTTGTAGTTTAAGTTTGCCCTATGTTAAAAGCGGAATCTCACATGGGAGGCTGGTAGCTGAGCAACGTGAACTCTTAATACACGCTTATGATAAAGTAAGATGGGTAAGCTTACTTGTATTATGGGTAAACTTACTTAAGATGAGTAGGCATACTTAAATTGGGTAAGCTTAAGAGTCAGGCGTATGTGGATAGGACTGGTTAATTAATTGAACACGTACTGACAGTCATGATTAGGCCAGGTTGTGTTATTTTTAACAGAAATATCCATAATGTTAGTGTGGTCTGTGAAATGCATTAAAACGAAAAAAGAGAGGAGTTTAATTTTTTCCCTTCGCTTATAAAATAGTAGTGATTTAATTGTTCTTCCTTAAAGAATAAAATCACCACAACCACGAATACTTCGTAATTTTGTTATAACCAATAATTAATATTATTTTTTGCTTGTGCAGTTAAAATGTGAAAAATGGTAAATCATTTAAGATGGGTAGGCTTAAGAGTTAGGCGTATTAAATAGTGGGTAGGGCTCTTTAATTAGTTAAACACGTACGGACAGTCATGGTTGGGTAAGGTTGTGTTACTTTTAACAGAAAAAACGTAAATTTAGTGTGTTCGGTGTAAAGCATGAAAATATAAAAAGAGAGGAATTAATTTTTTTTCTCATCCGCCCATAAAATTATAAGTAGTGAGTCAATTGTCCTTCCCTCAAAAGTCATTATTAAATAATTATCACCCCAATTACGATTACTTCATCATTGTTTATAACCAAGAAATTAATATAATATTTCTGCGTGTGCAGTTGAAATGTGAAAAATATAAACGTTGTGCTTCTTTATCTCTAGTTACACTTCTGAAAACTGATATGTGGCTGTGGCACAAATCTTTGTAGAGGAAAGTTTAAAATGTTCGGAATTTCTAAAGTATTCCCAACTCTTGGCACTGAGGCGAGTTTGTAATATTGTTACAGTCACCAGGAGGTGGAGTAGGCAGAGCAAACCAGTCCGGAACCGCCCAACCTACTCTGCACAGACAAATACTCTTATAGCCTGCCAACTTGCCATTTCATTTAATGGAAATGTCACTCCTAAAATGCTTTTATTTATTATGACCCAATGATGTCTTTATTACTCGCAATCATGCAGATTAGAATGTTTTAGCCGCGCATTTCATGAATATTTAGAAGGCACTGGATTTAGTTTTATAATATAAGCGGTATAGCTACTCGCAAAATTGTCTTTTTAACCAAGATTTGGCAGATATTGTGGGTTGACGGTGATCACCTCCTACATTTTGAATAACTCGCACAATGATGAGAATGCACAATGTGGGCGATGACTTAATGTAGCCTTGGTACGAATTAAGATTGTGTCTTAGTGAGTTAAGCTATGCTTAAAAAAGAAGTCTCTGAATTTGAACCAGCTGGAATTCGATACTCTCTTATCTTTCCAATACGAGGTGTCCTCTCTTCATTACTACGAGATGGTTTGGCAACTCTGCAAGAGAAATTCCATAAGGAGTGTTATTCGGAGGGAGGGAGGAGGTTTGACACACCCAAAGAAGACACGAGGTTATTTTGACTAGAGATTTTGTGATTTTTAGTAATTCTTTGGTTTGCCAAAGACATTTGCCTATTCATTCACCTCCAAGCAAAACTTATTCAAAAAGTTAAAAATTTCTACCCTAAAGAGTAATATTTTGTTTGGTGCAGAGTTTATATTCGTGAGAGTTCATTATAGAGCAACACCGATGTAACGAGTTTAATACGAAGATACCACTTAACCAACTTCGACTTCAACAGTCCTTTCGCAAGGTTTATTCGCCTGGGAAATCGGGTTGCGTCTGGGTGTGACCTGTTCTTCGATGGACTTCACCAGGTTCGCCGGCAGGCCTTCTCTCTTCTTTCTGCTGGGGTTGTACAGGCGCGGACCATCGCGCGGGGAGTGGAAGTTCTCACCAATTAAGCTACTGATTATACAGCAGTGGCCAGCTGTTCAGGAGGAAGGACACCTCACTTATCGCAGCTCAAGAGTGATCGGAAGCGCCTCTACGGAGTGTCGTGTACTGCAATTTTATATAATAATTTATTTCCTAGCTACTTATTAATTACTCATTTTTAATACTAATATATGGTATTCTTGTTATTGCTAAATTACATAGCTTATTAGCTGTTAATATTAGTTCTCATTGCTTTTATATATTTATTATATTTTATTTATTCCTGTTATTGCACTTTTATATAGTTTATTATTGTTGGTATTTATCATTATATATATTGTATTGTTGTTAGTATCTGATTTTGTTTATTAATTGCTGTATTTGCAGAACACATCTTGCAGTTTCATTGTTTACGTTTCAATAGTTTATATTTTTGTTTACATCTTGTTGTTTATAAGCTTCATAATGTTATTGTATCGCATTCTCTCGATTTATACACTTATTCTTTTTTTGTGTTTTTATTGCCTTATCGCTTGTATCAGCTATTGTGTAATTTATTGTAAAATGGTTTGTCCGTTAATAAATAAATAAATAAATACAACAATTTATATTGTCAGATTGTTTATACTGATTTTTCTTTCATGGAAGAACTAGAATAACATATTATTACATGATGTATTACGCTATAATAAAATTATGTTTTTAGTTTTGCTTCTTATTCTACGTCGTCACAATGAAAGTCTCTTCTATAGATACAGAATGTTCACAAAAGGATGTCACAGTTGAGAGGAATCAGTCGTTTGTTGATCCCGGTTTATGCAAGCGTACCTAGTGGTCGTGCTCGCTTATGAGTGGACGGTAACGTTGGAAAAAGTGCCGTTGGAATTGTTACACAAGTTTCAAAATAGTTAGCATTTAGCACATTTTTTATAACTTATGCGAAATAGTTCAGATCTTTCAACTTACAAACTGTTAGTTGCTCCTATGTTGGTCAAGCATACCTCTAAAGTAGTTGGGCTCGCTTATGCCTTGACGGATTTCGTTTTCCAAAGTAACGTTGGAATTACAGGTTAGAAACCCTGAAGAATAAAAATTGAAAATAATTGGTACCTTGTAATTGTTTTAAAACTATTCGAGTTTGTTATTCGACTTTAAACTATTTCAACTGGTGCCATTTTGTTAACATTAACACAAATCACACATTTTTTAAAGTTTTTTCTTATTTGTTGTAAATTGTAAAAAGTTTGATATCTGTAGCTTTACTAGTACTAGGGATGCAAAAAATACAACATGGTGGCTAGCTACACATTTTTCGACCTGTATTTGTATAACTTTTTTATTGTAATTACTATCAGCCACAAAAGTTTCTGACACCCTTTTATCAACATCCTGTATATTTTTATATTTGGGAAAACTTAAGTACGCCCTACGTAAGTTGTTTAAGAAAAGATTACAGTAGTGTTTAGTTGATAATGGATAATAAGCATTATTTACAGTATTTTTGAACATCGCAGTCTTTTCAGAATTTAAAAGGGGATTTTAAAATTATAAATTTGAAAATTTTACATATTTAATGGAAACACAACGAACGAAACCTGACTGTTCAAGATTAGTTAAAGTAATGGGACGACTTCCGATATAGATAAATTTTAAGCCAAAATAACTTCTAGTAACATTAGTGAATCAAGAACAATATACACAATCTTAAGAGGGGTTGGGTTCAGTATTTATGACGAAATGAAGTGAAAAGACTTCTCTTGAAGTTAGGGCTGTTTTAGCCCTCTTACAGATTATGAGTCCTAAGTTAGAGATTTATGGACTAACAATAGTTTCCCCACAATCTTCACACTTCAAAACTGTTCAAATAATAATTACGTCAAAATAAACTATGAGAAGGTTAATCAAGATTATCGCAAAGTTTTTAGTTTTATTTTTAACGATGTTAAGCTAAAAGAGAATACACAAGAGATGTGTGAATAGATCGTTTCTGTTCCCATCGGTATCAAACAAATGGTCTCAAATGCATATGTTTCATTAAAACTAATTAATTTTAATTGATTTGATTGACGTACAAGATTTGATGGAAAAATATTCGATGCATTGGTTTTTTTTCTAAATACAAAAAGAACTTAATGTTTACTCTCAATAAATATGAGATCAAAGAACGTGACAGAGACAGATTTTGTCGACGAGAGACGTAATTTATCAAACGTCAAACGTTGGATATTAACCAATAGGAGAGCGCCACATCGGTGTGGACATGAGCGGTGTTACTGCATACATGACAGTATGTAGTCAATGACATATTGAAGGTTGTCAGTGCCAATTTTAAACAGGTTGTATGACAGTTTGTTTTGTGTTCTGTCCTATCGGAACTTTTCTGCAGTACCCAATATTCTGACATACTCAGCGTATGGAATATGAATGTTGACTTTAGTTCCAGTTCACTTTCCTCTTAGTGCAGTGTCTGTAATCTGACACTTTCTCAGGCTTGGCTCCTAGAAAATGGAGTCATGCTCGTCTGAAAGAACCCAAAAAACTTCGGCAATGAAAAGACCAAATTCTTCCAACCTTCTTTAGACGAACATGTTTAGAATTTAGTTTCAAGAACACCGGAGAAATATAATACTAACCAGTAACGAGTAACAGGGTTGCGAATATATACGAGTATATACAGGGTGTAAAAAAGTCCCTTAAGTGCTTCATAGATTCCTAAACAGTTACAGGTAAAACAATAAAACTTGGTACCACTACTGCACCTATAAATCAACTTTTTTAAGGAACTACCATTCTTTATCATGTCAGAGGGATGGCCCGCAATGATTCAGAAGGAAATCTTAAATGAAAGCATAGGTCGAGCAGTACATCAAATTAAAGGTCTTTGTTAGTACAATGTACAATGCCCGAATCCGACCTCAAAAGGTTTACCTTCAAAAAATTACGCTGGTTTAAAGTTTGCTATGCTTACGTTAAATGTTTTGCCAATCTCCGTCTTCCACTGGATTTGAAGGGTCTTTAAATACCTTAAAAGCTATTTTTTAAGTCCAGTATTCATTTACTACGTTTAACTTGGTAGTAACGAGCCAAGGCAGAACGTTATACCATGCAGAACAGGACCTACATTGTAAATGTTAAAATCTTTAAACCAGCGTGATTTGTTAAATAGTTGTTTAATTTAATGTACTACTCGACCTATGCACTTATTTACGATTTCCTTCTGAAATCCATACGGGCCATCCCCCTGACATGAAAAAAATTGTAGTTGCTTCTAAAAGTTTATTTATACGTGCAGTAATGATGTACCTAGTTTTATTGCTTTACCTCTAATCGTTCGCGAATTATTAAGCCCGAGTGGGACTTTTTTACACCCTGTACAGGTATATGAACAAAGTGTCCCACGAAGAGGTTTAAACGTTTGATCCTATATTACTTGCCCATTTATGCACCAAACATTATCAAACTCTACACAATTAATCAAATAGGTTTTAAAAGTTCTTTTGTTGAAATTTCAGATCTCTAGCGATTGTTGAAACAAAATAGTGGCATTTTAAAAACATATACTTAAAAAACAGTACTTTTGGTTTTGTAAAATTATTTACTGTCATATTCTAGAGAAATTTTTACAGAATATTTTTAAAACCTATTTAATGAATTATGTAGAGTTTGAAAATGTTCGGTGCCTAAATGGGTAAGTAATATAAATTCAAACATTTAAACCTCTTCGTGAGACACTTGTTATACAATGAAGCAAAATAACGGTATCAAGTTTCAACATGTTTGGACTTTTTCAGACAATTTGCGTTTCCACAAGCCGAGTTATGTAACATGATAAGCTTGTTTACTACTACAATTCTATTAAAGATTTATTTATATTGATCTGAACAAATCAAGGGAAAGAAAGTAAGGGTTTGGAGAGTGGCAGTAATTCGGGGAGGACTAAGCACTCGTTTTAACCGGCCATGATTGAGCTGTCCCCGTGGCGGCGGGGCCGAGTGTTGGGGTGGACAATTGGCTCTTGTCATCGTCAGATACGAGTACTGATCTCTGGCATTGTCGCGCGCTCTCTCACATCCCTTTGTTTTCAGTTCATTCAATCACTTCAACAACCGCTATTCTTCTTTTTATTACCGGTTACAAACCTTTCAAATTGTTTAAAACTACCACTGGCTGAAGATTTTTATTAAATTAAGACCTATGTTGATTTAGGAATTGTAAGATTTTTATTAAAATAAACCTATGTTTTATTAAATTATGAACTTTGCCAATGGCGCTGTGTAGTGGGTACAACGGTTATCACAAGATCAAGCAACGTCGAGCGTGGCTGCTACTTGGATGGGTGACCGCCTGCCCGGCCATTGGTGGTGGTTCGGAAGTCACCTTTAAGCCGTTGGTCCCCAGGTTAAGTGTTAGAGGGGCTTCTTAGCCCTAACTTCGCCTGGTAAAATAAGATATATTTACTTTACCTATGTAGGAAGTATTGATTAAATTTGATGTTGAGTTTTAGCTCCAGTTCACTTTGCCATTTATTACAATGCCAATTTTAGTGCCATTTATTACAACTGTAATAAATGTAATATATATGTAATGATAGAAAACATTGCTTAGATTTCACACTTCTTAGACTATTACCCACTATAAATACCGGGGTTTTTAATACTTTTACCATTTTTACTGCCACTTTTGGTACTTTGAATATTAGTACTCGTAAATTTACAGAAAAGTCTAAACGAGGGACTTCATCTACTTGTTTATTATGGAGCACCCTTTATTTTCAGGATATAAAACAAACGTTACGCAATATTGTAATAATGTAAGCCGCCTATCTATATTGATTGATCCTTTTGAGGTCAGGTTCTTTGTTCAAAAATTGTATTTTGTAAAGTTTTAGTAGTATTACCTTCTAAATGAAAAATATTGTTAAGTGTGTTTTATGTATAAAATAGCATGAAAATAAAAAGAGTTCGATACAATATTTTAAAGTTGGATGACATATAAAAAAACTGGCGACCAAATTTAAAAGTTACAAATCATTGAAAATTAGATTCCAATATTTAAAATTCACCCTAAATTTAGTCGTTTTTGGTGTAGTAATGGTGCTCCAGTTAAAAGAAATAGAGACTCTATTTATATATTTGACACATATATGACAAACAAGTCTCGGTTAAAACCGCAGTTAATGATGTTCTCGGGCAGATCAACCGAATAAGAACCGGAAAATTATAAACAGCATAGTAAATGCAAATAAACAAAAGGCGTTGATAGATATACATATTTTATTCCCGATACCGCAATGGTTATGAATGAACAGTACTAAAATATTAATGAGTAGGGAAGTGAATGATAAATGTTATCTGATAATTACATTACAGTGATTATCAGCCATAAAGCGTGGGTTATGGCAGTAATAACTTCACTCAGGGTAACCATGTCAGTTGTAAAACGTCATTGTTTACACTAATCAGCTGTGTATTGTGTTTCCTGTCCAGATTATAACAACAATGTCAACTAGTAGATAGTTCTGCCAGTCCTGAGCGGATTTGTGTATTTGATTGCACCATTTGCCAGCAATGATTGTAGTAATCTACTTAAATACTGTGTAACCATTCATTCTTTGTTTAGAGTTTGCTGTAGACGATGTATAATTTGAAAGACTAATAGGATT
The DNA here is from genome assembly GCF_021130785.1 of Homalodisca vitripennis. Classification (NCBI taxonomy): domain Eukaryota; kingdom Metazoa; phylum Arthropoda; class Insecta; order Hemiptera; family Cicadellidae; genus Homalodisca; species Homalodisca vitripennis. The sequence continues at coordinate 9,764,719 of NC_060210.1, forward strand.
TTGGCAATTTCCGTATGCACAAATTTTAATACTACGTTTCGATGATTGGAATCCACCCTCTTCCTCAAGTGTCAGAAACTTTAAGGCAGGATCTAACTAAGAAACTAAGAAGCGCGGAACAGATAACGATTTGAAAAATAAAAATAGAAATAAGTTTACTAATGATATTGTATTGTAATAGTAGTATAATATACGGCTTTTTTGAGACTACCGTGACCCCTTAATTCGTATTCATAGGATGTGCTGGTGAAGTTGAATTATTTGTACTCTGTTGCATATAATTATAGACCACTTTCACCATCAGTCGGAAATCCCAATCCGAGTACCTGTCCACTCTAAACCATCAACCAAGAGTAAGGCTTATACAGTCTTATAAAATACATTATCTCCATTGATTAAAACAAATTAAAATAAGTCTGGGCATAGTATAAGTGTAAAATGTAACACGTACAGATCTAGCACTGACAGTTGTGTTTTCGTTGTATTTTATACATATCAGATGTCTCCAAGAATGTGAGGATTCTAATTGTTGGGTTGAATATTTAACCTTTTTTAACATTCAATGATTTTTCAAAATAATGAATAGATGTATGGTAACAAATTTATATCCGCCAGATACATTTACCGATCATGTAGTTTGGAAACAAATCTAGATATTATCCTAACATTTGGCTATATCCAAAAACTGTATAACAGTCGAGTTTAGTAAAAAAGCACAAAAAGAATAATTACTTGAAAACTTTAAAAAAACAACTAACATGTTTTAGGTTATTTGATTACCTTTAGGAGTGCTCTATCTCTAGGTTTTTCCTTGACACTAATTTTTGGGACACCCTGTATAATCATATTTTTAATTACAAATTCAAAAGTGTTTGAATGTCATTTGTGAAGGCTTGTCATATTTAATACAAAACATTATAAACAATTCAACTTAATGTTTAGTGTAATATTACAAGTAGTTACTCCACTTTTATTAAGCAAGACAGGATTTTACTCAAACGATGAGAAATGGCAGAAGGATGTGGTGGTTGGGTGGGGAGGGGTGGTAGTAGAAGCGGAAAACTGGCTATGCAGTCTCCACTTTGCTTTATTGCCTTCACCCGAACAATATGGTGGCAAGCCAACATGTACGCTCTATATACTCTGTTACACGGTCCCCGCTCTAAGGACATATTAAATATCTAATAAATATTGCAGACAGTGCAGACTTCGGTCCTCCCCTCACCGACACACAATCCACAAGTCTTCCAGTGGAGGAAATCTCTTTTAAATGGAATTGGACCATGTCTTGACAAGTATTAAAACTGGCTTTATTGTACAGTTTATACCTGTCAGGGCATTCAAAACTAGATACTTTGCAAAATTCCATCTCAGAACCTTCCTTGCTTCAGTAGTTAAGTGGCTTATTCAATAACTTATTTGAAATTCCAACAGAGCTTATAGTGAATATGAATGGATAATTGATTACAATTTCTTAGTAAATGTCACGATAATCGGATAACATGTTTTGGGTTATTTGAGTAGCTTCAGGATCTACCTCTGGGCTTTTGCTTGACAGGGATTTTTGGAACACCCTTTATAAGACATGATAATGTAAGTATGTATGAAACATTGGAATTTATTGATTAGCAACACACATGTTTAAATAGCGTCATTATTTGATGTATTAGTTTCACAAGAACCGTACCCTTCCTCGGTTCTAATAAGGTTAAGAACAAAGTCACTACTATAACTGCAACGCATATCATTCAAGATGTGTGAAAAAGGCAAATTTTGCAATACACCTCCTTAAAAGAATATATGCACAATTCTTATTTATTGAGTTGGTAACGATTTTGGCACCTTTCTTTTAAAAGCTAAATAATTATCTCCATCTTGTTGCTGAAGCAACATCCCCAAAATATCGCCTACTAGTCAATTTAAAAAATTAATCAATATAGTATTATTTTGCCAGTATAAACATTTGGTGTTCAGTCATTTTAAGTCAGCTTGATTGATTTATTTATTCATAGTTATAGTTTTAAAATTTTCAAAAACAATTTAAAATTTCAATGAAACAATTTAATATATTATATAGATATTATGATTTTGCAGGCTTTGTGTTAATTTTCTTTTACAAAGTAATAAATAAGGTAATGACGATGTGTAAAAACTGTATCTGGAATCAAAAGTTTCGTGCTACTTTTTTAACATTAACTATCACAACTATGCGTAATAGCAATTGAAATTCTTTCTAGGTTTGTAAGCTAATTCCTTTCAGATTTATGATTTTGAAATAATTTTGGTTGAACACGTTCACTGTGTTAACCCAGTTGCGCAATTCATAGTATATGTTTCTGACATTTAATTTCCTCTTCACAAAACCAATTCCGAATCCTTCTATCATCGTTTCCAAATTTCCTTTGCAAATAACTGCAGACAAGTTTAATTCTACACTAAATAGTAAATAGTAATAGTACTTTCCATCTTGCAAACTACCTCAATGCTTACCAATCTATCGACTATTTCTTACCCAAGAAGGACTAAACCGATTGGTATTTTCTTTGTATAATGGTTTATATTGTTCATAATGCATTAAATTGAATTAATAATTCAAATATCGTACAGGTTTTAAAGAAAGAATTATGTTCTGAATAAGCATATTACACATTTGTAATACAAACTATGTGATTTGTAGCTGATTTATATCTCATTAGCTTGTTCAATATTTGCCAACTGAAGGATAAATAGAGTTAGTTATCCTGAATCGTTGTTATAGACCCTTCCAATATACAGGGTGATTCAAAACTAAACGGCAATCTCTCGGGAGCTTATTATATAGCTAAAAACAAGTAAAAAAGTTCATATAACCATATGCCCGGAAACGCTTCGTTAGCGAGTTACGCCCTAGCGAAAGATTTCGCCCGGATTTCAGAACCCTTGGTGAAGTTCAGGCCGTATAAAAATGGTAAAGGTAGTTACAAAGATACAAATACGATTGTTTTTTTATGTTTTTTATATCTGACAAATTTATTAAAATTCGTCCCAGAGCTGTAAAATGCAATACTTTCAGAGATATCTTACGTAAAACACAAGAATTGGTGCAAAGAAATAACACAATTTTGTGTTTAACGTAAGATTACTTCCATAAATGTTAAATAAAGGTCATTCTTTTCTTAAACAGATTTGTAGAACATTTAATTCTGAAAAGATTCATGTGAATTACTTAGGAAAAAAAATTAATAATAGGTATTGAAATTTAGCTTTATTTAAAAATAAAACAGACGCACAAAAATGCATATTCTTATCTGCATAAAATATTAACTAATGTTTAGGTTGTGAGTAACAGCTGATCATTTATTCTAGACTGAACATTAACATAAAATGTATTTTACCTTTATAAAACTGTAATAATCACCTATAATAGTTGCTCAAAGTGTCCTCCGTTGTTAGCAATGCACGTTTTCGCACGACGAATCCACTCTTTTCTAGCGCTTTCATAACGTTTGGAGCAATTCTTGATAGTTTCTACCGCCTCTGTAATGCGATTACGTAACTCCTCTATGGTGTTAATAATTCCGTTTTGAATAAAACAATTGACTTCATCCAACCCCATAAGAAAAAGTCTGCTGGCGTGAGGTCAGGAGAACGTGGTGGCCATTTTACACTGGTCCATTTCGACCAATCCATTGTCTACCGTATGTATCATTTAAATAGTTTTTCACATCATTAGAAAAATGTGGAGGTGCTCCGTCGTGCATAAACCATGCATTTATTCTGTTTTGAACAGGAATATCTTCCAAGAGGGTAGGCAGGTTTGTTCTTAAAAAATTTAAGTACGCTACTCCATTAAGTCGATTAGGGAGGAAAAATGGACCAAATCAAATTATCACCCAGAACACCAAGCCATACATTGACTGAAAATGTATGTTGAAAATGCCTCGTCGCAGTTCCATGTGGGTTGTCGTACGCCCAAGTATGGGTATTACGAAATTTTACAATTCCATTTCTAGTAAAACAGGATTCATCAGTAACGAGAATACGCCGAAGAAAATACTGATGTCGTAAACAATTTCTTCTTAACCAGCGGCAGAACATCTTCCGTTTATTAAGATCTTGCGGTAATAAGTCTTGAACACGTGTTATATGGAATGGGTACAACTGTGCTTCATGAAGTGTCTGCCATACGCTTGACTGGCAAATATTTAACTGACTTGATAATCGTCTGGTGCTTGTGGTTGGTGATAATTCTACAGCATTTATTATTGCTTGTTCATTATTATAGTTCCTTGCGCTACGTTGACGACCAGTATCTATTCGCTTCGGTTTAAAGCTACCCAGTTTCTCTAAGTCGTCTCTCCACAGCTTCAAATGTTTTGCGATCAGGTGTTCTTCGATGTGGAAAAGTATCACGATATTCCTGAAAACTGCAGCTAAACCATTTCTTGTTAACTTTGCCGTAAATCAGTATCATGTCCGTATTACTCTTCAAACGAATACATACCATTTACATTATCTGCCATTATTTACTAAGATAATTACATACACTTTTATAAAAATATTTAATAAAATATTTTAAAAAATAAATATTTAATAAAATATTTTATACACTTGTATAAAATATTTCCAAATAATCACAGGATCTCACAAAATACAATCTTCACACGCCACAATAACAAAAACCTCCATAAAGGTTATTCAAATATTACTTCATGAACTTAATTGTTGATCAGCTGATATTGCCAACCTTTGCAAAGAAAATATGACGATAAAAAGTGTTGAATAAATGATCAGCTGTTACTCACAACCTAAACATTAGTTAATATTTTATGCAGATAAGAATATGCATTTTTGTGCGTCTGTTTTATTTTTAAATAAAGCTAAATTTCAATACCTATTATTAATTTTTTTCCTAAGTAATTCACATGAATCTTTCAGAATTAAATGTTCTACAAACCAGTTTAAGAAAAAAAATGACCTTTATTTAACATTTATGGAAAGTAATCTTACGTTAAAACACAAAAATGTGTTATTTCTTTGCACCAATTCTTGTGTTTTTACGTAAGATATCTCTGAAAGTATTGCATTTACAGCTCTGGGACGAATTTTAATAAATTTGTCAGATATAAAAACATAAAAAACAATCGTATTTGTATCTTTGTAACTACCTTTTACCATTTTTATACGGCCTGACTTCACCAAGGGTTCTGAAATCCGGGCGAAATCTTTCGCTAGGCGTAACTCGCTAACGAAGCGTTTCCGGGCATATGGTTATATGAACTTTTTTACTTGTTTTTAGCTATATAATAAGCTCTCGAGAGATTGCCGTTTATTTTTGAATCACCCTGTATAGTTCGAAACCTTAATCTTTTGAGGTGCAATAAAAATTTTATTTTTGTCTCTATATATGTCTGCACGATATCTTGGCAACGAACTGATCTTTAGACGGTTTTGCGCTATGCACCATTTCTGTACATTGTTTCTCTCATATGTGCATTCTTTTTGTTAGGATGTCGAACTAGGACGAGTAGGGACTTCAGGAGGTGGTGGGGGGGCAGAATTCTAGTCGAGGACATTTATACAGGATCAAATCAAACAGCAGCACTGAGGACATATACAGGATCACATAAAACAGAAAAATAGAGGGCATATATACAGGATCACATCAAACAGAAACATAGAGGCTATGTATACAAGATTAAATAAAAAAAGTAGTATTGATGACATCCATACAAGATCCAATCAAACAGCAATATAGAGGACATGTAAACAGGTTCAACCCATACAGCAACGTAGAGAACATGTATACAGGATAAAATAAAACAGCAACATAGAGGACATGTATACAGGATCAAATCAAACAGCAGCATAGAGACATGTATACAGGATCAAATCAAACAGCAACAAATTGCGTGTGTTTTATAGGCTCAAGCATAAAATTTATTTCATAATTTAAAATATTGTTCCTTTATTTACCAAAGCATTTATGTTGTTGATTGATTCTAAGTCTAGAATGTCTCACATAATATTAGTTATTAAATGTTGCAGATTCAATGTGTATGATTACTTAGAATTAAATGAATTCATTTAACCAGTAGGATTTTGTAAATTCCAATATTCTGTTAAAGTAAATAAAAATAAACAATGCGTTAATTAATTTTCATTGTAAACTGCTTCGGGCAACAAGGATTGTTTGTTTTCAGTATGAACAGGCTCCGTATAAATGAAACGGTTCAGTATCAACGTGACATGGCCCCGTGAATCATTACCATTGTGGTATACACATACGATACTGTATCGTGCAAATATGATCTGATCCGTGTGAATGAAACGGTTCAGTATCAACGTGACATGGCCCCGTGAATCATTACCATTGTGGTATACACATACGATACTGTATCGTGCAAATATGATCTGATCCGTGTGAATGAAACGGTTCAGTATCAACGTGACATGGCCCCGTGAATCATTACCATTGTGGTATACACATACGATACTGTATCGTGCAAATATGATCTGATCCGTGTGAATGAAACGGTTCAGTATCAACGTGACATGGCCCCGTGAATCATTACCATTGTGGTATACACATACGATACTGTATCGTGCAAATATGATCTGATCCGTGTGAATGAAACGGTTCAGTATCAACGTGACATGGCCCCGTGAATCATTACCATTGTGGTATACACATACGATACTGTATCGTGCAAATATGATCTGATCCGTGTGAATGAAACGGTTCAGTATCAACGTGACATGGCCCCGTGAATCATTACCATTGTGGTATACACATACGATACTGTATCGTGCAAATATGATCTGATCCGTGTGAATGAAACGGTTCAGTATCAACGTGACATGGCCCCGTGAATCATTACCATTGTGGTATACACATACGATACTGTATCGTGCAAATATGATCTGATCCGTGTGTGAGTTTCATTCCAATATTTCATTCCATTTATAGCCAATGGCTTTGTACAACGCAAGCAGTGCATTGACAGCGTTACAACATTGCAAACAATAAAACCTGTTAATTGTAAAATAATATCCGATCACTGTAAATGAAACGTCCAGTGAATACCAATGGCTTTGTACAACGCAAGCAGTGCATTGACATTGCGTATACAACATTACAAACAATAAAACCTGTTAATTGTAAAATAATATCCGATCACTGTACATGAAACGTCCAGTGATACCAATGGCTTTGTACAACGCAAGCAGTGCATTGACAGCGTTACAACATTGCAAACAATAAAATCTGTTAATTGTAAAATAAGATCCGATCACTGTACATGAAACGTCCAGTGATACCAATGGCTTTGTACAACGCAAGCAGTGCATTGACAGCGTTACAACATTACAAACAATAAAACCTGTTAATTGTAAAATAATATCCGATCACTGTAAATGAAACGTCCAGTGATACCAATGGCTTTGTACAACTCAAGCAGTGCATTGACAGCGTTACAACATTACAAACAATAAAATCTGTTTATTGCAAAATAAGATCCGATCACTGTAAATGAAACGTCCAGTGATACCAATGGCTTTGTACAACGCAAGCAGTGCATTTCCAACGTTACAACATTGCAAACAATAAAACCTGTTAATTGTAAAATAAGATCCGATCACTGTAAATGAAACGTCCAGTGAAATCAATGGCTTTGTACAACCCAAGCAGTGCATTGACAGCGTTACAACATTACAAACAATAAAATCTGTTTATTGCAAATAAGATCCGATCACTGTAAATGAAACGTCCAGTGCTACCAATGGCTTTGTACAACTCAAGCAGTGCATTGACAGCGTTACAACATTACAAACAATAAAATCTGTTTATTGCAAATAAGATCCTATCCCTGTAAAGGAAACGTCCAGTGTTTATAGCCAATGGTTCTTTGCAATGCAAGCAGTGCATTGACAACGTAACAACATTGCAAATAACAAAATCTGTTTATTGCAAATAAGATTCGATCCCTGTGATTGAAACGTCCAGTGTTTATAGCCAATGGCTTTGTGCAACGCAAGCAGTGCATTTGACAACGTTACAAACAATATATGTTTTACAACTGTAAAATAAACTATTCTTTACTAAAGGGACACGGTTTGCAAGCATGTGGAGCTTCTGATTATCAATGTTTATATGTCTGTGTGAAAGCAACTTGGATCATTATCATACAAGTTGTAAGTTTGTAATTTATGTTTATCATGTTTAATAAAAACTGTATCATGATAAACAATGTAAATTTACAACATTATTCAACAAAATGATGCAACCTCATGCAACAGCAGTGTTCGTTATCAATACAGCACGTCATCGGACGGAAAACGATCGAATTTCAACATAAGTTTTTGCAACAGTACTGTTCGTTGTCAACACAACACATCATCGGACGGAAAACGATCGATTTTCAACATCATTTAGTTTTTACACCAGTAGTGTTCGCTGTCAATAGAACACGTCATCGGACAGATGGGGACTATGGAGAACAGTATGAATACTTCGTTATAACGTATCAAATTCCCGTTTAGTTGTAAAGTAAAGCTAACTTGCATAATTGATTGTTCTTTCCTGATTTTTTTCCTAATTAAATTATCACTGTATTGTTATCTTCCGAACTGCACATACTATCAAGAAATAAAACAATTTAAATTAAATACAAAGTACGTAAATCCGCTTATCTGCACGGTTTACGATTACAAATGAGGTAAAGATTATTATTACTCGATGATGGAGAGCGGCCCCCAACAATCTTTACCTTTAGCGGTGGAATGGCAGGTCAGAAAAAGTATGGCGGTTACTAAAACGACAAGTATCATGCGACATGGTCATATCGATCTGACTGGCTGGTCGGATCGTTGTCGCTGTCAGACAACGTTTCTACTTCCTCGTTATGACAAACCTCTTTAGAACACATATTTTGTAGCTTTATAAGGCAATTATATGTCTGTTATCAATTCAATTTGTATCTGAATTGCATTCAACCTCTAGTGGTTTACCTTTACTAGTGGAAAAGTCGTGTAATTCATAGTTTAATGTCAGGTTTTCAGCATTTTTTTAGGTTAGGAATTCCGAAAACCTGCCTTCCTGTCCGTATCTTTGGATGATGTCTAGAAAACTTTAGTCACTAGGAATATTCCTTTAAAGTGTGTTTTTTAGCGATGGAAGCACGGTGAAGGAAACAGGACTTTTCTAGAATGTAAAATCTTACTCAGATGAAATAATAACTTGCCACATAACTACAATCGAGAATAAAACAACCTATAATGCGGACTGACAAAATTTTGAGAAGTTATTCTAGAATGAACCAATAATAAAAAAGTATATTCCCGTTTTCTCCTTTTTGTCGCCATCGCGCTCTTGCCGTGACAATCGCCTTCTACTACTGGGCTCTGGTCGGTTCTCTGTGGTTGGTCAGTGAGTGCAGGTCTGTTGTGACCTATATTCATAATTTCAGTTTTAATAATTAGTGTTTTGTTTTCATTAAGTGCATATTTAAAGTTTCTGTGCATGAAGTTGACACTCAACATGGTTGTTGTGATTTCTGACTTATGCGTATTACAATCTGGTATGATTTGTTTATCTTAACATGATTGTAGTTATGTGTTCACCTGAGGAAGACATCAGATTTCAGATATCAAACCTAATGTTACTGATTTTTTTTTGTTACTAACTAACGGTAATGTCCGGAAAATCTTTTTTCCTATAGTAATTACAATTAGGCAATAAGAAAGACCATTATTACCTTATTTTAATATGTCATTACATTGAGCACACTATTTTAAATCTAAACTATCGATTTAGGAATATCGGAGTTTAGAAATTAAAAATTATTATTTGTAATTTATCATTTATTCTGTACGAGTAAAAGGTAGTCTACAATAAGAGTGTACAATCTCAACAGTAATTTTTTTAAGACAAGAACATTGGTTATTTTGTTAACTAAATACATTCTACCGTACAATAAGAATACTCTTTTAAAATATTATAAATATAAAATATTCCTTCATCTTCTTATAGAAAAGCCACTCCTGTCAGAGTGGAAACCGTCACGGCCAGCTCCCTTCATTCTATTGCTATTAAATTGTTGTCGTAAATTCGCCATCCAAAAAATTCTTTTCTTCATTTTCTAGTCCAATTATTTTTGCCTTGGATAATTGACTTCAGAAGTGCATGCTTATTCTCTTTCTTATACTTCTTTTCGTAATGTTCAACTTTTTTTTAAACTGCATCGTGTCTTAGTCTATTCATTCAAAATTCAATGTTCCCAAAATTCTCATGTAACACATTTCAAAAACTGTTTCTTCATTAATCCTTGTTTAAGAGTTTAGATCGTGGCACAATATAAAACATTAAAAAAAACCAAATTGCCACATTCGGAGCTTAAGTTACATACATGTTTATTATCTCGACTGTAGAAAAAATCCCCATTGAAATTATAATTTGGTCTAGCCATTTCAATATGACATCTTTTTTGTTTGATCACACTTCTCTTTAATCCACGTTGTAAGCAATTTTAATAAGAAACTATTTCTATTTATACGTTGTTTATTAAGTTATCTCTGTCATGTCTTAATTTAAATATTACCATAAACTTAGGTGCACTTGAGATTTATATTGAATCTGTATTTGTCACATATTTCGTTTAAAAATTGTACTGTTGTTTATGTCTTAAGCAATTACAGTTGTACAATCTGCATATCTCATGTTATTTATACTGTACTATTTAACAAATTCAATTGTTTGTTACAACCAAGTCTCTACATCCTATGAGTAGGGCAGCATACTATATATTTATTTACAAATATTAACACAATTTCTGCGTTTGCAAATCGTATCAATTTCTCAAGTGAAGTTCCTTCAGTGAAGTTATTGTATGACAAATGTCCAAAGAATATAGTAGGGTAGTATTTTATTTTATTTATTTATTTAACGGTAAACTATTACTTGTGAGTACATCACAATCTGCATTGGATATTTTGAAAAATGTACACATCAGTTATATATTACGTGGATGGCAGCAGGCTACAAAATTAATGATGCACAACTATCCACAGTTCTTAAAACTTTAGATTCGCCATCAAGTTAGTTTAATATTGTTTATTATAAATATTCCGCATAAAATGCTTGTAAAAACGTTTCTCACTAAAAGAATTTTTAATTAATGTACCTTTTAATTATTAAGAATTTGACAAAGTAAATAATTTCTAGGAAACGAACCATACGTAGCTATACTATATAGTGCAAGAAACAATAAACTTAGATTTTTTACCAATAAGCAGAAATTTCCTTTTAAATATTCAGCTGTTGGCAAATGTCCTCCACCTATTAACTAAAGCAAGTACACCACGTGTTGCATAACAAGCTTTTCTGAGGTTGCATGGAAAATTGATACACTCATTCCACTCTGGAAGTGAGCTAAATGTTAGTTTCTATGTCATACAATAAATTTGCATATGTTTATACTCATGAAAATTTATGTTTACTTTATACTTGAAATATTATGCAAATTCTGTATAACAAATATTTTTGTTCAGGAATTTTCTTGTTACCACATGCGTTCACAGGAGCAGTGTAATAAAAATGTTAGCTAACGCTCAGCCAAATCCCATGTTAAACTCGATATTGCCTACGTAGAAAAATTAGGTCAGTTCTTTCTCAAGAGTAACTTTTTTCAGCCTTTCGCGTCATAGGCTTCGCTGACGCTCAGTCAACGGATTTACCTATGAGATTAGATGAGTTCTATTATTAAAATCATTACGTCATTATATTCTGATTTAATATTTTTCCCAAAACATTGTTTCAAGAATAAACAAAATAACACTTTATTCTGCATCACCATATTAATATTAAAATCATGAAAGACTATGGACAAGAGTTACAAAATTTTGACAAGTTATAAAATTCACTACTTTTAGAAAAGCTCAACATGGATTCAAAAGTCCAATTGTCAGGACACTTCTTTTTTGAGCTTTTTGATTGAAGTTGACAAGTTAAACACACTACACGTACTTACGATAACTCAATAATCAGAATACTAGATGTAAAAGACTATAAAAGCTCGCATAGCTATGTTTTATTAGAATTATCAGTATGATAAGAAAAGTACGATACAAGTATACAGCAGTCGAGGAAGACATATATTACTCGCTCTACAGCGTAAATTGCGCCTTGCAGCGATCTTCATGGCGTAGTAAGTATGATATACTACGCACTCGTAGCCTTACTCCTAACACTCGGCGAACACGTTTTGAATGATATACGAGTATATCTGATGAATATCCTTGAATCTAAATTGAGCTACGCGTAGATTGATTTGCATAATGACAACAAACTAATGTATATCTAAGTGATATTACAGGATGTTTTGCTTCTGTATGCATCTTAGCTGAACAAACACTAATCAGATATATCTAGAATGCTTGTATTAATCGTTCGTACATATTATTGTTATCTAGGACTATTTCGTTTTACTATTGAATCTCAATTATTTGGAGGGGACAGCAATAAACCCATGTATTCGTATTTTTATAAACTAGGGCGAGTTCCTGTAAAGTTGGAATTTGCAGAGTCCGCGATCCGTTGACGACACTACTGGCAGATGGAGTGACCAATTAATCGTTATTTCACCAAAGGGAGTAAAATACTGTCTGAAGTACTCGACTAGAGGTTCATGTAGAAATATTCCATCCAATGACAGGTAAGCCGGATGTTGTTCTGAGTCGTCGACCACTAACCTGAGGAACAGTACAGGTAGCGGTGTAACTCATCTAAGCTCCCAGGATATTTGTTATAGGGAACTTTTCGACATTTTATCTCAGTTATGAGTTTAAACACGTTCACGACGGCGGCTTATTTCCGGACTTTTTTATTCGCCGCTAAAGTCTTCAATAATAGTGGCAAAACCCTTTAATTTTTACGTTATACGTCTTAACTATAACTACGTTAAACGTCTTAAGTATAACGAGACACGTTGTAGGCTTCGCAATTTAAAACAAAACATAGATTTTCATAAGTTTTTCTACGTTTCTTCGTGTTCACCAAAGGGGTACCTAACCATGAATGTACCTTAAAAATTACGTAATCGTGCGCCCCAGTTGACAGAGTCCACGATAGTATGAGGTGATTTATTTAATCGGGAGAGATTTCACATTATTGGCACACCACCATTTACAGTCAAATCTCACTAGATAAAAACACAATAAGAAAATTCATAGGATATTAACGTGCAATATAGTTTAAAGTCTGTCACTTAATGGGTCGCAGCTACAGAGTGTTTCTAATATAGGGTGTATATTATGTCTGGAAAACACCCAAATATATCCTTTAATAATTGATTAAATATAAATTTTAAACCTCTTTACAATCGTGATAGAGATTGGGCATCTACTTTTTTGGAACAATGTTTTGTTATGTCACACCAACGGGGGAAGTCCTGCCGAGGGTATCGTGAATATTCTTAAATGGAAGCCTATACCTTGTGATACTCCATAATTTTAAAGTTAATAGCTTACTGGAATTGAATGCCCACAAACCGCATCTCAAAGGAATTATTCTATCAGAAAATAGAGCATTTTTTAGTATTGAAAGAATTTACTGTATGTTCAAACAAGTGTAATTTTAACATGGGTTCTTGCCACAAAAAAATGGGTTGGTTACACTAATTTTTTAGCATTTTTTTAAATGTTCAATTAAATAAAACAAAATTTCATTTTAACGCTGGTTCTATTAGCAAAAATTTGCACAGTTTTTATTACAGTTACAATTATGGAAATCGTGACTCTTATGTTATTGATTTCTTATTACAAATAAAAAATAATGTATGCTGTTAGAAAAGTCTTACAACAGTGTACGTGTTTTTACCTGCATTTGGTGCTGTCAAAGCAATTGTTCGAACTGTGTTCCTTCTACGGTTTGACAATGAGCCAATCTTGTGTAAAATGATTCGACAGAGTTGCCTAAACATTTCTTCAGTTATCAAAGCAATCTCCTCTATAATCCTGTTTCTTAGGTCTTCCAAATTATGAGGCTTTCTTCTATAAACATTGGATTTTAAATGACCCCATAGGCAGAAATTAATCGATTGGTGACAAATCCGGAGATCTTGGAGGCCATTCGATTTCTCCTCTTCGGCCAATCCATTTATGCTCGCGAAACCTTAAACTCCAAATACTCTCCTTACCTGTCTCCCCATAATGGGGTGGAGCACCATCCTGCTGAAACATACATTATCAAAGTATTCTCCTGATGCAATTTGAATAGCTGGGATTATTTCATTTTGGAGCATATTGTAGTTAAAGTTCGGCATTTAAATTTCCATTGATGAAAAAGGGTCCAACAATTTTGTTACCCTAAAATTCCACACCATACGTTCAGTTTTTTGTGGTTGCTGTGAATGGGACTCAGTACTCCAATGTGGGTTTTCACTAGGCCCAGTAAGTATACGGCAATTGTGCCTGTTAACGGTATTGCCCATTTAGGAAAAAAGTTGCCTCATCAGAAATATAGTATGTTGGTCAGGAAAATGCTCTATTGTCATTCACATTTGCGCATCACAAGTTCACAAAAACTCAACTCTTCTGTCAGTAATCATCCTCACCTTAACTTGTTGGACCTAGAATGAACTTAAATGGTTTGTATTTATTAATGAGTTTCAAATCTTAGAGACTCACAGACATAGGGTGCATATCATGTGTTGCTGTGCAGCTTTTCTGAGCGATGTATGTGGGTCTTCAATAAATGTTTGCAAAACATCTAGTGCATGTTCTTCATCTGTTGCAGATTGTATTCCTGTGTACTCCCGACTTTGGCCGATTATTTCCGTCACACTCCCTGTCATTTCAAAACGCTCTCGCAATAGTTGTTGTTGATATTGTTGAAATACACTTATGGGATTCCTTTCTGGGAAAGTGTCATTAAACAAATTACAAAAACTTCCCGAGTAAGATCTTGACGATCGCGTCATATCCCTCGCATCTGATCAACAGAAGTAATTCGCTCTCTTTCAGACAATTCCATTAAATCTCATGCCAAATAAAAACTGAACTACTGTAATTAGATAACTTGTTGACAGCAATGCTTCAGAGACACTGATTAACTCGACAGGAATGAGATGACCTTTGTCCATTTGTCCATATCCTCGAAGCTTAGACACCTGTCTAGTGTAGAAGCGTTCCATGCTCAACAAAACTGAAACTGTTAGTTAGACTCAGATGATTATTAACACAATAATGTTTGTCTCGATAGGCTAGTGACCTTTGTCTCTTTAAACCTTCCTGCTGACTGGAAAACACCAAGTACAGATTCATAATAAGTAATCAGAGAAAGTGACTCATAAGTTTTATTCATTGTATATAAAAAAACTGGTAAATTTGTACTAATGATGAAACCAGCGCTTAAAAATAAATTGTTTATTTTATTTTTAATTGAACATTTGTTAAAAAAATGCTAAAAAATTTAGTGTAACACATTTTGTGGCAAGAACCCCATGTTAAAAATTACATTGTTGAACATCAGTGTAAATTTTCAATACTAAAAATGCTCTATTTTCTGATAGAATAATTCCTTTGAGATGCGGTTTGTGGCATTCAATTACAGTAAGCTACTTTACCTTTTAAAATTATGTATCACAAGGTATAAGGCTTCCATTATAAGAATATTCAACGATACCCTCGGCAGGACGTCCCCCGTTGGGGTGTGACATAACAAAACATTGTTCAAAAAAGTAGATGCCCAATCTCTATCACGATTGTAAGAGGGTTTAAAATTTATATTTAAATTATTAAAGGATATATTTGGGTGTTTCCAGACCATAATATACACCACTGTTATATATATATATATATATTTGTATAATCATATTATATATATATATCTTATATATATAAAAAATCTTGAGTCACGATGCTGTATGTTGCCAATAAACTCCAACAAACGATCTGAACCAATTTCAATCAAATTTCACATGTATCCTCCGTAATTTAGTCTACTTAGAAGGATAGGATAGTTATTATCTGAATTATTCGCTTATGTCGTGATATAAACGACTACGCATCTCAGACTAAACGAATAAAATGAGAAAAAGTTTTCCAAAGCGCCTGCACATTATAACCTGCAATTACGACGATAGATACGTATATTATTAAACAGTGAAACACTATTTGAAGGCGCTAAGTATTATGATGTATAATTGTCTAAACTAAAATTTTTGGTTGAAACTTAAAGGTTGAGTGGGTAGACCCACCATTATGCATGTACAATACATTTTTGACATATTTTCTTGATCGTGACATCAAGGTAAAATCTACATCGGGGTTGGAAAGGAAATATAATTTACTTCAACCAGAAAATGCTCATACGCGGGCAAAAAAACTTACGAAAAGCGTGCGAAGCCGCGGGAGGAAACAGATATATATATATATATATATATATATATATATATATATATATATAAAATCTACAACGAAACAAGCACCCCTAAAAATTAGGTATACCACAAGGGTCTGTTTTAGGCTTGTAATTTTTATTTTTCATAATTTTTGTAATTACACAAAAATCTTCACCTTCAATCAAAATATCACGGTAGGTAAGTCTGTCTATATATATATATATATATATATATATATATATATATATATATATATATATATATATATATATATATGTTCTAGTATCACATTGAAATAACCTTTTCTTGCTCTGGTGTTGTATGTAAGAAATGTAAAAATGCGTCAGTCACACTGTGTTTAATAATGTTATACCTTATAGCAACCGTATAATGGTTGCCCAACGTTCACCCAAGGATGACATTATGGATATATTTAGTGAACCGATATCAGGGCAGGAAAGTGTATGTTCCATTTCAACAGAATGTTGTAATAGGATTGTTCTCTTTGTACTCAGCGTCTGTCCAATCTTCTTTGAAACTCTTTCAGAGCAAATGTATTCCGCCACCAACTCACATTACACCCACAGTGCACGAAGACAGTTTAGCCAGTTCATCTTGAAAAAGTAGAATAGTAAACTTCTTAAAAGTTGAAAGAGGTTTTGAAATAAAATGTTGTTGAAATAATAAAAATGTGTTAAAAACCGAAACCATGCCGCTGCCATCAAGTACACAATGCAGAAAAATTAACATAGTACAAAAACCTTTGTAGTGGGTATCCCCATCGTACATCGTGGTGTAGGGCAGTATTGTACAATTCAGGTTTTTTAGTTTTATAGAGCAATTAAAAGCAGATGCCACTTCACGACGTTCGGTTGCAGGTGCAAAGAGCACTCAAAAAGCTCCACATTGTGTAAGTGTAGCAAAGAGTTTAGTTAAACATCGTTTTAAGTGTAAAAACTTTGTTCCAGTTACTATTTATTTCCTCTATGTTTGTAAATTTGTGTATACATTTATCAATATTATTTCCGTTAGCATAACCTATCAGTGGCATTATCCAAGTGAAAAATGTAAAAGTACAGAAAGGGTTAGGAGGAGAGAAAAGTGAGTTCCTTAAAAAACTAATCGTTTTGCATTTTTTCTGAGTATGGAAAATACTAAAATATTTCATCTATTACGCGTTATTTTCGTTATCACGTAATTAACCTTTTATAAAATACGCTTGGTTACGTAGAAACAGCCATAAAATGTTTAAACACACCTTATTATCAAAATAATGTTTAATACCACATTTATCTCAGAAGATCGCTTTCAAAGACTTGTACTAATTCAGAACAAGTTACTGAGCTAGTGTAAAACGATACTGTGAAGTAAACGCCATATATTAACAGTGGAAATTATAAAAGACAAATGGGAAGTGAGTCTAGAGAAATCCTGACAAGAACGAGCTCAAGCTGTACTTTACAATGAATGCCTTCTTATTCACGTGTGATTTACTGCGAACACGGCCTCCTTAATTCTCCCGCCTTCACCGGAGATAAAGCTGGAAATTTGGCTCTTTCAGGTTACCTCAAGCTAAAATTTACACTTATTAAAATATGATTATGTATATCTGAAAACGTATTTTAGAGTACGGTAAAAACAGCATGTTATTAATTCTTTGATAAAAGTTGTTTAGAAATGAATCGGGACGGTTTTATTAACAGGATGATATAATATTGACTCTACTATTACAATTTGAAAAATTGTCATTTTTACCTCTCAGATTTGCTCACGCTGAAATGAATATAAAGTACGTTTTCTTAAGACCTTAGAAATAGGAATATTACAATTCTGTGTTTCTACAATTATTAATAAATAAAACGTAATATGTGTTGAATAAGGTCCTTTTATGTCTACTCGCCTTATGTATCAGCTAGCTTATATCTCTTAGATTTCTCCTGTCCAGTAGAAGATGATGGATGTTCCAACCATAACTCACAACAACTATTATCATCAGGTATAGCCATATATACATCGATATTCACGTGAAGGTTACGAATCGCAACTAAATTCCAGTCCATGACTTTGTGCATTTGGTTCAGACAGGTAAAATTGAGTTGTAGATAACCATTTTTCTGTTTTTTTCTATTTTTGTCGTTTGTGTGTGTGTTTTGTGTGTGTGTGTTTTTATTGTGTTTTTTTGTTTTGTGTGTTTTGCTGTGATTTAAAAATGACTGTCGAGAAGCCTTGAAATATTGTTAGTTTGAGGCGGAAATCTTCAAAACCAAGTGTTTGAAGTCCACAACGTCTAATTCTTGTGGAGCAAGATGTGACAGGTAGTGGGGGGGGGGGTGTAAAGACGGGGATTCTGCGAATAAGCACTACTTACTTCACGCATGCCCAAGACTTCCTCCCTACTTTGACAACCCTGAGTCCAGGAGTTTACAAGCTAGGCGAAGTGATGGATTACTATGAGTTGCAAGCGAAGACATACTCACAAACTCCATAATTGAGTTATGAATGCTTGGGGACCATTTGGTTGACCATCTAAGGACATCCAACAATAAATACCTTAGTGTCCATTAAAGTTTGTTCCTTTTGCTTCGAGAAACGACGGGTTGGAAATACTGATAGTTTTTACAGCAGCTGTCACTGACCTAATGTTTACTTGTCATGTCTTTAAATCTAAGTCATAAAAATCGAAATGAGGTAACAAAAAAGTAAGTGTCAAAATGTCAATCGTTTACCCATTTTATGTTCTTTACCTAAACTTGGATCACCGTCATGATTGCAGAAATATATTAATAAACCACACGTCTGAAATGCATCTTTCACTGAGAAATGCATGCACATGATTATTACCAATAGAACTTCTTATAAAATCTGTTTAAGTGTAGCCTATGCATAGCTATCTTGCACAGTTCATCTAGCTAATGCACAGTTACTTATAGATTTAAAATAACTGTATTCTGTTGAAAAATTAGCGTTTCAAATATAGATTCATTTTATAAAAAGAAATTTATCAGAATGGTTCCATTTAAAGGTTAATCATCTATTTTTCTTTCCATCATGCTATTTTTCAAATTTAATTTAAATGTTTGTATGAAATGTTCTGAATATTATAGAGAAGAGTCGTTCTTCCATACAGTAAAAAACGAGTAATGAAAAGGCTTAACAGGTTTTCCTTTCAGACTTGGTCGTTGGGTACAATAGCTTTGATTGAATAGCAAATTAAGTGAATAAGTCATTGAATTGGTTTTTCATTGGGGTGTTTTGAGTTGTGACTTGAATATACACCAAAATTGCTGAGATACATTTAATCAAGTATTAATTGTTACCAATTCCAATAATTGTACATTGTTGTCCGGTCATATGTGTTGCTATATCATTATATGCTGTATGTTCAACTAGGTTTAAAGTAATATTTGTAAAAAGATTTTGTTTGAACTTTCCTTCCGCTGTAGACGTTTTGAACATTGAAATCTAATTATTTAAAATTAAAAATATATTTTTTTATTGTTATAAATTCTAAAGCTAAGAAGCTTATTACAAATTACTTTGCAGTTTTAGTATAGGAAATATATTTTTTACGTGAGTTTATTACCTATCATGATAACGAAGCATTAGCAATGAAGTGAGTGAAGAAACTGAAGATTTGGAAACAGTGGGTAGATGATGATTTTCCACTCATGGAACTCTTCTTGAGTATTATTAAATCTGAACAAAACTCCACGTTGAATATTAAATATTATAATCCAATATTTGCAGTAGAAGTACATTTTCTTTTTGGAGATGTATACATTTTACTCTTGGTTTTGTTTATTGTGTTTTGGCTATAATTTCCGACATTGCTTTATATAATCATTACACTAATATTTGAAACACTCAGTGTTATTGTTAACGAGTAATATTGTAGAATAACGTACGTAAGCATGGGTTCAAAGTGCGCGTAAGCCGAACGTAGTCAGTGCTTAATAACGAGCGTTTTTCCGCACACAAAGCGGCAATATGCGTCAGCTTCCCTTCTTTTAAACAGTTCAAATCTCATAGAGCCACCGTGACCTCGTATTGACTGCGCATGCGCACACAGTGTCTCTTATTTCTGCGCATCTTTATACGTTTCTGTTCACACCTCAGAATCAGTAAAACAATAACATTTAATTATTGACTTTCTATTTGTTACGGTGTCAAAAACAAGTAGTATTACTTAGTAATAAGTTATTAAAATCACCCCTTTTACAAGGTTTTATAATTGTATTTATTCTTTAAAATAACATTACTATTTTTACATATAAGTCCATTATTTTGGTATTATTTAGTACTCTGCTTTGTACTATGAAATATAATAACTATTATTTGTGATTATTCTCTTTGAAGTAAGCCACATCATGATTAATACAATGAACTTAGTTATGAAAGTGAAAGACATGAAATTGAAAATAGGTTTTTACAAAGTTCAAAGTTTTAAAATGTATTCTGGTATTGATTACCTTAGCGCGTTTCCATCAGGAGAACTCAATGACATTTGACAATTCAATAATGAATTCTATTTCAACGTCATTTCGCTTGTTTCTTCACGGATCATTTCTTTTATTTTTCATTTGGCAAACAGTATAACGACTAATTTATTAGTAGTATGATGGATTTTATACCAATCATAAGAGTTCTAAAAATACAGCTGTGTTGCTGTTGGATTATTTCGAGAAATGAAAATATATAACAAGATTGAAGAACCGCCAAATTGGGCATCCCCAAAATAAAGAATGCTAAATTATATTTTTAATGTGCGTGTTAAATTAGCAATAAATATTTTCCCTTGTGAAGATTATGAAAAACAAAATAAAAATGTACGTTTCATATTGTAGAGTGTATGGCTATATTTACATGTTCAAGTATAATATGATTTCTTTGATCTTTAAAAAAGGAGTGCTATTACAAATATATATATATATATATATATGTATATATTATTGTAGATATATATATATATTATTGTAGATATATATTATATATATATATAATTATTGTAGATATATATATTATCTACAATGAAACAAGTACCCCTACAAATTAGGTATACCACAAGGATCTGCTTTAGGCTTGTAATTTTTATTTTTCATAATTTTTGTAATTACACCAAAATCTTCACCTTCAATCAAAATTTCACGGTAGCATTATCATTTAAGACATTTTGGTTGACCTTGTAAAAAATAGGTAGAATGAGTTAAATTCCACGCACTGGTGCCAAATTTGTTTCCGACATGTGTAGACACGACGAGGACGCAGATTGACCGTCCTAAACGACTTTCACGCCTGACACGCTCTCGCTACTGATGTATAAACTGAACATGTGGACCTGTTGATGTCAGTTCGCTTGTGTATTGTTGTCAACATCTGTTTTATATCTCGTGACGTCATGGGGCAAGTGGTTTATTCGGTGCCATGTCCTCGGCTTTTACTCGGCCATTATTGATTGGTTCCCAAATCACCACGTTCGGTTTCATTTGGTTTAATTTGTTTCTCTGTTAAAACCAAACAGGTGTTTTTTTTTCATTTTGGCGTTACACGTACACTTCTGCAACAAACCAATACTATGGGTATCGCATGTAGTGATTTCACTATCAATATCTATATATGTAGCCTTTTCTTAAAGTTTATAGATATTTTGAATTTATAACAGATATAAGGACGTTTTACATTGTCATGTGTTACAAAGCCTGAAACGAGACGTTATGAGTACAGGTGTTATATCATAAACCGTTAGGTTAACCACTCCATGTTACGAATCAACTTATCTGCAAACTTAATATTAAATTTGTATTTCGATATTAATTTTATAAATATGCAGATTACCCAAAACTTACCTTTTTTTAAAAATTCTTCATGGCCTAATAGAGTTAATTAAATAATTACTAGTTCAAAAGAAATAGTGAAAAATGTGGGTTTGTATATAGTTTTGGGAGGGAAATCTAATTTTATAAATATGCAGATTACCCAAAACGTTACCTTTTTTGGAAATACGTGATGGCGTAATAGAAAGTTTTTTAATTAAATAACTATTAATTCAAATGAAATAGTGAAAAATTTGGGTTTATAAATAGTATTGGGAGGGAAATCTACACAGCCGGATGTGTTTTTAGAATTGATAATACGTCCAATTTCACAAACAGTTAATCTGTTTTCTACGAACTGGCAGATAAGACGTATTCCGGTTCGAACTGGCTGGAGAGAACACTCACGTGCGACAAGAATCCAATTTAAGCTGTGGATTCCAATGACAATGGATCTGCGAGAATGTTCTCTCTTCCCGCTATTTACTGGCAGCCATTTAAATGGTCGTCCCTTTAAAAGAGCCCGCCATTAGGTCATTTCCCACAGGGCTTGCTATCGATGCTCTTCAATTATCACCTGTGTGTTGGTGAGAAATAAAGTTTATTTGTGTCTCTCGCAACGATTGAAAGTAGATATCTATATATCAAGTTGTGTTTTAGGCAAGTGGTAAGTAATTTTACTTCTAGCATTGTTTAAAAACTAGATGCTGGTTTTATTATGTATCACAAATTGATTAAACTATATATCGAATAACAATGTCATGTGTAAACTGTATAATCTGAGAATGTTTTTAAATGGAAGCTTACAAAGACAGGAACCTCGTTTATCCGGATACTCGGAACATGAGGCCCATCGTCTATGGGTTCGGCCGGATAAAGCCTTATTCTATAAAACTCATTATTACAGTTTATCGAATGCTACATTCATTGGCTGTGTATGAGCTAGTAAAAAAAGACATTATTCCATTTTTATGTGCAGTTACTACTAATTATGTACTTATTTACCCAACAGCATGTTTGTAGGAAAATCTAATCACATTCATAAACTCTATGCGAACTAAAAAGAATGTAAGAGTGTAAAGAAAACTAACATTCACGCTGTTACAGGTCTTTTAAGAGTAATAAAATTTAGTTAAAACGTCGTCGTTCATTTCCCGCCGATAATGACCGGTTAAAACGATGTCTTATTAAGACGTGGCCAGATAAAACGATATAAATGTTTTCTAAACAGATAGGTTAATGTGGCTAGCGGTTTAGAGACCGACTACGTTTAAGCACTTTTCCGGCAATGGTCATGCTATATCACTAATCACTAATAAGCTAATCGGGATATAAATAGCCATGAGATAAGGACTCAGTACCTAACTGGCAGATAGTATATAACTTGAAACTCGTTTACGTACTAGGATGATAAAGTAAAGGTGTCTTATTTTACCAGGCGAAGTTTGGGCTAAGAAGTCTCTAACACTTAACCTAGGGACCAAAGGGTTAAAGGTGACTTCCAAACCACTACTAACGGGCGGGCAGGCGGGCTGCTTGCAAGGACAGGATCGCTCAGCGGTCACCCATCCAAGCAGCAGCCACGCTCGACGTTGCTTGATATAATGATATTTTCAGAATATGTATATCACTTTAAAGTTTAATCAATGAATACTTCATCGATATAAAATAAATAGAAAAGAAGAAAATAAATATTTCATGAAAATTGTGGATTATTACACGAAAGCATTGGTAATAGATTTCTTCCAATATACGTTGCTAAGCAACGCCTCTGTAAATCCAAAACTAGATAACTGCTTATCATTTTTTGATTCCTCTAAATTATTTTAATTTACCACAACCATAATAAAATAACATGTAGATAGTGCTACTGTTGTGCCTTTGATTGTGGTTTGCGATTCATTTAATCTTGTTATCGTAGTAAAGAACTTCTTTGACGGCAGTGGGGTACTATTAAGGCAAGTGGTGGTTCAGAAGTATCTTTTTCAACTGTATACCCTGCCGATGGTGTTGTTTACAAGTTGCCGTATACATACACAATAAATAACCGTCTTAGTAAATTTATAGAATCGAGATCATCAAGTTCGAAATTCACTAGGCGATAAGGCGAACGATGTTTTATAATATTGACGTCCAAGGATATTTTTCAGTCAGTAATATTACTTTTTTACTGTATGAAAACTTTTTGAAAAATTCAAAAGATGAACTTTGTGTTACTATTTAAAATCAAGTATTTTCAGTGGAGATAGCTGTCCAGATTGATCTAAAGAGAAAGGTTTACAGCGTTCACAAAAACAGAAATAAAAACAGACAAGCAGTTTATAATTGATATCCTGAACTTATTTACTTGAATGTTAATAGAGAATTCTCACACGTCATTGCGCATTGTTACCGTTATTGCCAATGAATTTATTCTCAGTAAAAGCATTCCTGCAATCGCGTTCGCAAACATTGCACATCCACTGGCCCAATCACGTAAAACTGTGGTTAGTGTTTGTTTGTAGCGCAACACTTTTAATAAAGCGGAGTCGCTTTATTGCGTCCTCTCTTTTTATTCACTTGTTTGTTCCAGAGCACGAGCTACATTTGAACGCCGTTATTGGTTCGTGTGATCATTGTTGGAATTCATTTGTTTTTTAACCAGTTTTGTGTCTTATTATCATCAATGTCGTGTGTTTTCGCAGACCGATGAGTATTCTAGCGTATATTACGGACTCAAGTACGGATTAAGTCTTATATTACAATCCAGTAAATGGACTTGTCCTCTCAAATTTATCCCGAAACATCTCAAAACTCTGAAACACCAGAGACACATAGACTACAAAAGAGGTATTTCTGGTTCACCCATCAAATATCCAGTGTAATCCAGATGGAGGTTCTATCATTGTCTCATCAGGTGCACAACTGAGTTCAATTCGATGTTTTAGACACGATTTTAAAGCACGGTGGAGCAACCGAGTCATGGTGGATTTCCATTCGGACACTTAACTAAGCAATTAACATTGGCAAGTGATCATAATAACAAAGATACAATACTATTTAGAACTTAGGCCAGTTGAAATATACAAGTTTCATAAATTATGTTGCAAAGCGTATTTTTAGAAAGGTATTCTTGAAGTAGTAGATTATCTCTGATTAAGCACAGACAGCTCCTGGAAACGGTTTGTGCCAGGATATGGAGTTGTAAGTTGGTTAAATGGCTGTCGCTGTGAAATTGCTGCAGGTTATGCATTTCTGCCAAGTGCTCTGTCAGTTCTCCTTGCTGCATTCTAGGTACAATGCTTTAATCGCAGTAAGAGCTGAATGTTTTTAAAACTATTTAAGGTCTGTCCTGAATAAAATAATAATTACCTGTTTTCCTTTCCAGGACGAATCCCGAGTTCTGAGCGGAAAGACGGGAGAGAAGAAACGATGGATTCATGACCCCAGCAGTAAGTACTACTATATATTTTATTTCACACTAGAAAGAAGTTAGATGTAATCCTTTACTTTGAAAAATGGAAAGACAGTCGCGTTACTGACCTACAGAAGTAACAACTTCTTTTAACGATCTGTGAATATATATTTGAAAAATTTACGATTCCCAATTATTAAATTATTAAATAGTATATTATTTATATTTTAAAATAATATGAGACACTCAATTGTTTAAAATAAATAAATACTTATAATTTCTATTGATTTTATACATATTTTTGTAATATTTTTTAAATTTCATATATTATAATGATCACTGACTTTCTCATTTCATTTCAGTTTTTCGTTTCACACATGAATACATTTTTATTACTATCTTTTGTATTAGTTTCTATAATTTGGTCAGTATCATTTTACCACAATCTCGTATTTCCGAAATAGTTACTTCATTTTCATTGAAATTATCTGGAATAACATCTTGCTAAATATCTTGTTGTACTTCTGTTTTTAACGTTTGACATTGTTAAATTTAATTTATTTATTAAAAATTAAATTAATGGTTTTGTCATTTATTCGGCCAAATCTGTATTAAAATCTATTTCTACGTAATTTAATTTTTGTAGTGAATATAATGTAAGGCCCAATGTACTTGAGTAAAGGTTATAATTATATTCAACATTAAGAATAATTTTTTCCCAAAATTATATTACACTACGGCTTTGTTAGCTAGAAAGGATCTAATCAATTTATTTAAATCCTTTTTTTTAATCTCGTCAGGACGAAAGTAGTAGTGAACTGGAATAACAATTAATATTAACGTTGAAATGCAATTTGGAATCTGCTGAGCTTTAAATACTGCGATGCAGTAAGTTAATACATTTTACGGTAGATTCATGAATAAATGAATTAGTAGTTCGTAGATTTATTCAAACAAGTATTTTATCATAAATTTTAGTCTGTGTAGTCACTTCTTTCGGTCAGTCCCGCTACTTGCCTTTCCATTCTCCCCCTCCCCCCCACCGAGAAAAACAAACATTAATAGCACCCCACAAGAAGTAGTCCTTCAATTAGTCTTGCTGTATATCATCTAGCCTTTAACATAATGTGTAGGCTAATCTAACAATTAACTTAACTCAATTCATCTTAAATTACTAAACAAAATAGGGTAGTTTTCTCCAAAAAATTCAACCGCAAGAAACGCAACTGAAGAGAGAGAACACAAAAGAGGTTGACATCTTCAACAATTCCCTCTTAACGAGGAAACATATGGAAAATCTCAAGAGTTGGAGGCATAGGCCCTTGGCTATACCGCGCTCATTCGTCAAACGCTGATCCATCTCGACGCTGATTGGCCCATTCTTCGTTGCTGATTCATGACGTCATCCATTGTTGCGTTTCCAATGTCTGCTTTATACGTTTGCTCATTTTTGTTTCGCTAGTGTAGGGGACGACTTTGTTTGGTATTCAAAAGTGTTAGATAAATTCAACAAAACAATAATTATACCCATTCATAGATGTCATAATCCAAGGAAGTTGATTTATTCGATTGCATTATGAATTGCATATGTATTAGGCATTGTATCCATTATAGTACGTCGTCTTTCAGAGGTTGGGCAGTTGAAGGAAATGGAGCTTACATTCACAACTGGTATTATATAACGTAGCTAGACTCTGGAGCTAACAATCAGAATTGGTATCACATAACGTAACTAGACTCTGTAGTTAACAATTAGAATTGGTATCACATAAATAGACTCTGGAGCTAACAATCAGAATTGGTATCACATAAATAGACTCTGGAGCTAACAATCAGAATTGGTATCACATAACGTAACTAGACTCTGGAGCTAACAATCAGAATTGGTATCACATAAATAGACTCTGGAGCTAACAATCAGAATTGGTATCACATAAATAGACTCTGGGGGCTAACATTCAGAATTGGTATCACATAACGTAGCTAGACTCTGGAGCTAACAATCAGAATTATTGGTATCACATAAATAGACTCTGGAGGTAACAATCAGAATTGGTATCACATAAATAGACACTGGGGGCTAACATTCAGAATTAGTATCACATAACGTAGATAGACTCTGGAGCTAACAATCAGAATTATTGGTATCACATAAATAGACTCTGGAGGTAACAATCAGAATTGGTATCACCTAAATAGACTCTGGGGGCTAACATTCAGAATTGGTATCACATAACGTAACTAGACTCTGTAGCTAACAATCAGAATTGGTATCACATAAATAGACTCTGGAGCTAACAATCAGAATTTGTATCACATAACGTAACTAGACTCTGTAGCAAACAATCAGAATTGGTATCACATAAATAGACTCTGGGGGCTAACATTCAGAATTGGAATCACATAACGTAACTAGACTCTGTAGCAAACAATCAGAATTGGTATCACATAAATAGACTCTGGAGCTAACAATCAGAATTGGTATCACATAAATAGACTCTGGGGGCTAACATTCAGAATTGGTATCACATAACGTAGCTAGACTCTGCAGTTAACAATCAGAATTGGTATCACATAAATAGACTGAGGAGGTAACAATCAGAATTGGTATCACCTAAATAGACTCTGGGGGCTAACATTCAGAATTGGTATCACATAACGTAGCTAGACTCTGGAGCTAAAAATCAGAATTAGTATCACATAACGTAACTAGACTCTGTAGCTAACAATCAGAATTGGTATCACATAAATAGACTCTGGAGCTAACAATCAGAATTGGAATCACATAACGTAACTAGACTCTGTAGCAAACAATCAGAATTGGTATCACATAAATAGACTCTGGAGCTAACAATCAGAATTGGTATCACATAAATAGACTCTGGAGCTAAAAATCAGAATTTGTATCACATAACGTAACTAGACTCTGTAGCTAATAGTCAGAATTGGTATCACATAAATAGACTCTGGGGGCTAACATTCAGAATTGGAATCACATAACGTAACTAGACTCTGTAGCAAACAATCAGAATTGGTATCACATAAATAGACTCTGGAGCTAACAATCAGAATTGGTATCACATAAATAGACTGAGGAGATAACAATCAGAATTGGTATCACATAAATAGACTCTGGGGGCTAACATTCAGAATTGGTATCACATAACGTAGCTAGCTAGACTCTAGAGCTAACAATCAGAATTGGTATCACATAACGTAACTAGACTCTGTAATAGTTATTTAATCATTTCTTTCTTCTTTGTTTTGCCCTTTATATAGTTTCATACTGTAAAATGCTTTAATTTTTTTCACCACCGCTTATCCGGTTCACAATTAAAAGCCTGCGGTATTTCAGTCTTTCTGTGGCGAGCTCTCTTCATCAATCATCAGAAGTTAAAACTAAACCAGTTCGACGTAACTGAATTTGGCCTCTAACAATCATGACAACTGAAGAACTGAAAATGTGTTTTTTTTATTTCATGAAATGAAAAATTTAACGTTTGCTATTTCTTGGAGTCTTTCAAGTAATACTGGCACGAATACCGACCGGTTGTGAGGTGGCTTGATTTACATATTATTACTGTTTATTTTTAAACACCAGGTGCGGAAAATGATTAGCCTTGACCCGGATCTCAAACCGGATTGGTCACTTTCAAGTGAGGAGGCGGTCATCCTGCTTACTGTATTATTGAGATCAATACATGAGAACTCAAATAAGCTCTGATTGATTTGTTAAGAGGTTATGATTAAAGTGAATAACAAAAATGCTGATATATCTCTTTCATGATACTCCAAAAGGGACATACAATCAATGCTGATGTATGACAAAACTGTATGAAATAAAGTTTCATTTTTTTGCATCGTTATCGGGAAAAGCCTCGGTTCTGTAAACAACAAACTCTGCTCAAATATGTTTTCGTCATAGTCCTTTCTATATGGGCTAAATCTAGTTATTTTTTAATTTAACTAGTAGTTTTTACATTAAATACAAATTATTTTCGATAGGCCTTGCTTTAGCTTTATTACCATGTCACTATCGATTAGAAAATTGTATTTTGAACACAAGATTTCAATATATTAAGTATTGCAATATGAAATAAAATAATATTTTGTCAAGTTTATGGAAATTAGTATGAAAACTACCGAAATTTGACGAGTTTATTTGTTTTCATCCAAAGTTTCAAGTCTTTCCCCAATCGTTCAATTTAGCCAGTGAATGAGCTCGTCAAAAAAATAACTCTAATAAGTAGCAGTGTGCTAAAGTCAAAGAGAAACGGATGAACATGAAGTATGTAATAGTAGCAACACTCGTTAATTTATGCACATTAAATTTTCGAAACAATTCAAACAAGTTCTCGGGACTACAATAACGAGGCGGTAACTGATTTTCCCTTCGTGATTCAAGAATATAAATATAAGAATATAAAAAGCTAGAAATATTGTACTGTAATTTATGTTTTTGGGACAATATGGAGCAGCTTTTAACGCAATAGAGTTAAGCCAAGTGACTTGGGAAAAGTGCTGTAGTAAATCGCGAGCTGTGCGTGACGGAGTCGGTCCCAACGAGAGCAAAGATAAGCGATGTAATACGTGAGATGGGTGTGGAGACACGTCTACGCTGATACCTGGCAACTGCTTGCACATAAACATACACTCTTCAGAGATAACGCTTGATATTGACTTGTTCTTATCGCTAATGCCTCTGCTGCATATTCATTTATGGAGCACTTCCGTTGTTCTGTTCACTTCCTCTGTTGAACCTTCATGTACTTGCGAGTGAACTATCTTCATAAACATAGTGTAGAATCTACAAGTGATGTAATACGTGAGATGGGTGTGGAGACACGTCTACGCTGATACCTGGCAACTGCTTGCACATAAACATACACTCTTCAGAGATAACGCTTGATATTGACTTGTTCTTATCGCTAATGCCTCTGCTGCATATTCATTCCTGGAGCACTTCCGTTGTTCTGTTCACTTCCTCTGTTGAACCTTCATGTACTAACGAGTGAACTATCTTCATAAACATAGTGTAGAATCTACAAGTGATGTAATACGTGAGATGGGTGTGGAGACACGTCTACGCTGATACCTGGCAACTGCTTGCACATAAACATACACTCTTCAGAGATAACGCTTGATATTGACTTGTTCTTATCGCTAATGCCTCTGCTGCATATTCATTCCTGGAGCACTTCCGTTGTTCTGTTCACTTCCTCTGTTGAACCTTCATGTACTTGCGAGTGAACTATCTTCATAAACATAGTGTAGAATCTACAAGTGATGTAATACGTGAGATGGGTGTGGAGACAAGTCTACGCTGATACCTGGCAACTGCTTGCACATAAACATACACTCTTCAGAGATAACGCTTGATATTGACTTGTTCTTATCGCTAATGCCTCTGCTGCATATTCATTTCTGGAGCACTTCCGTTGTTCTGTTCACTTCCTCTGTTTAACCTTCATGTACTAACGAGTGAACTACCTTCATAAACATAGTGTAGAATCTACAAGTGATGTAATACGTGAGATGGGTGTGGAGCCACGTCTACGCTGATACCTGGCAACTGCTTGCACATAAACATACACTCTTCAGAGATAACGCTTGATATTGACTTGTTCTTATCGCTAATGCCTCTGCTGCATATTCATTTATGGAGCACTTCCGTTGTTCTGTTCACTTCCTCTGTTGAACCTTCATGTACTTGCGAGTGAACTATCTTCATAAACATAGTGTAGAATCTACAAGTGATGTAATACGTGAGATGGGTGTGGAGACACGTCTACGCTGATACCTGGCAACTGCTTGCACATAAACATACACTCTTCAGAGATAACGCTTGATATTGACTTGTTCTTATCGCTAATGCCTCTGCTGCATATTCATTCCTGGAGCACTTCCGTTGTTCTGTTCACTTCCTCTGTTGAACCTTCATGTACTAACGAGTGAACTATCTTCATAAACATAGTGTAGAATCTACAAGTGATGTAATACGTGAGATGGGTGTGGAGACAAGTCTACGCTGATACCTGGCAACTGCTTGCACATAAACATACACTCTTCAGAGATAACGCTTGATATTGACTTGTTCTTATCGCTAATGCCTCTGCTGCATATTCATTTCTGGAGCACTTCCGTTGTTCTGTTCACTTCCTCTGTTTAACCTTCATGTACTAACGAGTGAACTACCTTCATAAACATAGTGTAGAATCTACAAGTGATGTAATACGTGAGATGGGTGTGGAGCCACGTCTACGCTGATACCTGGCAACTGCTTGCACATAAACATACACTCTTCAGAGATAACGCTTGATATTGACTTGTTCTTATCGCTAATGCCTCTGCTGCATATTCATTTATGGAGCACTTCCGTTGTTCTGTTCACTTCCTCTGTTGAACCTTCATGTACTTGCGCGTGAACTATCTTCATAAACATAGTGTAGAATCTACAAGTGATGTAATACGTGAGATGGGTGTGGAGCCATGTCTACGCTGATACCTGGCAACTGCTTGCACATAAACATACACTCTTCAGAGATAACGTTTGATATTGACTTGTTCTTATCGCTAATGCCTCTGCTGCATATTCATTTCTGGAGCACTTCCGTTGTTCTGTTCACTTCCTCTGTTTTATCTTCATGTACTAACGAGTGAACTACCTTCACGAACATAGTGACGAGTCTACAACGAATCGTTAACACGTGTATCTCATAAGGTACTCGTATTACACGTTGTTACGTCAAGTACTACTTAGAGATCATTCATTATAAACTGTACTAAGAAACAAATCTCTGAGGATGTTATTGTTCATACGTCAAAAACGGTAATTGGCTGAGCGCTAGTGTAGTGTATCACGGGGCTGGAGCATCGTATTACAGCGTATTACTCGAGAATGAACTTATGTATGTACTTGAAATTTTGCTTGAAGCTTCATTTTTTTATGTGGGCAACACCCAGTTCGAAGATGGTGCTTGCCACTCTGTTTGATTTTGCTGAGCGAGCATTTCCACAATTGTAAACAAACCGAGAGTACAATCGTAGGACATTTTAACATATCAATTTCGTTTTTACCTAGTCAAGAATGAGTTGCGCATGTCTAACCATGAAATTTGGCTGAATGTCATCATTGCAGTCTATTATTCAGTATAATGTACCTTTGTCTGCTTGAGGCACATAAAGATTTCTTATCTGTATTTCCGACTGTCGTGTATCTCAAGAATGAAACGAGTTATAGTTTTAAAGGTTTGCATGCAACCCTAGCGTAGTTTGTTACGCGACACGTGCTGTGGCGTACTCCTGCCCTGATATTCTTAGACTGTCATTAATATCTAACTCACCAGCTCAATTTGACACCATTAATAGTCGTCCTGAGCTGAGCTTTTCTGGTAGGACGAGATTCAATGACTTATTAACAGGAATAATCTATTCTCTTATTATTCTTAAACTTTTATTACTCAAATGTATTCTGGGATTATTCAGTGCACTTGAATTGATAAATTGCTTGCTTACTTAGTCTTATAATAGAGTGGTCTGTTGTTACCTAGATAGGTACTGTTTTAGTTTACACCATTTTTACGTTTTTTTTTTTTGCCATCTTCAACCCATAATGGTTTTCTCTCGTTTAGTGGTATTTTACCATATATTTGAAATAAATAAGCAGTTAATTTCACCTATAATCTTAATAAAATCCCAGTTTACGAAAAAGTGCATGTTTCGTAGCAGGTTTGTTAAGGTTGCACGCAATTCAAAAAGGTTAGCTAACGCTCAGCCAATCTCAATGGAATAATATGTACCATCGTCGAACTTAATGTTGCTTATATAGAGATAAGGCTTTATACAAAATATTAAGTCTATAGGTCTGCTCATCTTTGAGATATCATCCACAGACAGTGAGATAGGCAGGCATAAATTACATTTTTCCAACCCCTCGAATGATAGGTTTCGCTGACTCTTAGCCAATAAAATGGTTCGTATTTAATTCCGTTTAAAATATTATTATTAATCCAAAAAATACTAGCTTTTTTAAAACTACGGTACACTGCTTATGTCTAAATCTTTCCAAGAAAATGCGATTCGAAGGACCTCTCCCACCTGACGAAGAGGATAGATTCCAATCCTCGAGACGTTGGGTTATATTCCTTTTGGAACAATGGGGAATGTCCGAAATCCAGTTACCGTATCCTTTCGATTTGATTAGATATATTCTTATGGTAATTCTATGAACAGCATTATAATTAGTGGTATATATATATATATATATATATATATATATATATATATATATATATATATACGTCAAATTGTATAAATGGCAATAGCCTTATTAAATTTAAATAACAATTGAATCACAAAAAGTACTTGCTCCGCCGGGAGCATTGAAAACTCCAAATTAGTAGATTATCGATGTATTAAAGGATTTACGGGACACTTGGAAATGTACTTAAATATAATAAATATAAAATTGAGCGCTGGTTATAGTTTCATATAACCCTTTAACACTTATTTTGGAACAATTGTTTACATGAACGAGGTACACTGTTCGTTCTCGAACAGCTAGTCTTTAGCAACTAAAACGAGAACGATTTGAGACAAGAAAATTGGGGGTGATTTTGGGGCTATTTGAAAGGGCCGTTAAACAGGAAACTGCTCCGTCAACGTGTGGACCCTGTTATGGGGAGGGGGTTGAGACGGGGTGGTTGTTGGGATGATGAAACCTTCCTTTATTTAAGCTCTATTCACCACAATTCTTAATGTCTGTTCATGAAAAGCCCCAACAATTTACTCGACTTTTGTTTTATTTTCTCATTCATAAATAAAATCTTACGCTTATGCAAACCTAATGTATCTACGTTTTGTATTATTTTTAAGGAAAAACACGTTACCATTATGCGATGCATGTATTTAATTTTAATTGAAGTAAAAAACGGAATTTTTTAACTTTACCTTCATTTCATTTCACTTAGAATAATGAGTGAGAATATCCATTCTAAAAAAGCCTATTCTCACTCATTATTCTAAGTGAAATGAAATTTTAAAGTAGTATTATACTTACAGTAGTAATATATTAATGATCCAGTCAATGCAATAACTTACACTAGGTTATTCATTTTTTTAAAGATCCATTTACATTTATTTGGTTTCTCAGAGTTTCCCGTAAAGTCCGAAATTACCCTTATCGAAGCGCTTAAACAAACGCAATTTAGATGTCGAAGATATTGACTCGACGCGACGCGACGTCTCCCCGGAGCTGACTAATACTGTTGACTCTACGCTAGTTTGATACAGTTATAACGACGTTCGTTAACCTTTTGTGCCACGGTTATCGTAGTCTTATTCTTCTTCTTTCTTTATTCTACAAACTTCGGATTAAAATGTCGTGGAAAAGTTTGGATCTCTTGGGATAAAATTTTAAACAATTCATCCTGCAGCTCAAAACCGCTGTGAATCAGTGATAAGAGCGAATCTCCTAGCGTATGTAATCGATCCACTTATGACCAATACCGACTGTATTGGATAATAAAGTCGATGAGTCATCTTACGTTTTGGTAAAGTTTGTTTATCTTTGGAAACAATTTTAAAGCAACTTAATCGTCTCAACTATTCAATAACTGTTATAATAAATTAAATTCATTCCTTGTGATTTTTAATAATCACAGTCCAATAATGTTTTTAAGGAAAACTGTAGTAAATTTTCAAAACTCAACTAAAAATTGAAGTGTTAAATTTTAGGGATTTCAAATCATTATAACTGCAATAACTAAAATAACACACAAAACCGAATTTTAACAGTTATACGACTTAAATAATTATTAATAAAGAAATACGAGTAAATTACATAAACAGCAAATTTTCATCAGCTAAAGTGTAGAATTTTTGTAAATTTGAACAAACAACGCTATTCATCTTATAATTAACTCGTTTGGTTTCCTTAGTTAAATTAAATTTGTTAAAATTATTACGTTTTACTAGTTTTTGGATGTACCATTTGGGTAGATTTCTTTTATTTTTATTATGTCGAATCGCATTTCCACTAAATGGTCTTTCAGATTTTAATGTTAAATATTAAACCGATAATTAGTCATTACTATCTTTAAAATAGTGTTTGTTTGGTAATATACAGTTTAATAATCTTTGGGGCAAAATTTACTGCTTAATTAATATATTAGATTGTTTTGTGCAATCAATATTACAAGAGAATATTATTTTCGGATTCTGAATTTAGAAACCGTTTACAAACGCTGTATATATTTTGAACTATCAACAACACAGGCATTCAATGGACAGTAGACGTAAAGAACTATGGAAACCAGCGAAAAACGTGTATACAAAAGTCTGTCGGAGCGTAACACATTCTACTCTCAGAGGGGCAAAACGGTAAAGAATAATGCTGCTACAACTCGACGTATGCTCCATGTTCTTACATGAGTTACACTGTACTAGAAAGTGACGTACGAGGATATAGAAAATTAATTCGGGGAGAGCGGGGGCTCACAAACTGGGTGGATTAGGAAGTATTGAAAACCCTCCCAACAATAAGGACTCGGAAAATCTTCCTTTGGGAAATTTTTGAACTTGAAAACCTTACATTTACATTCTGGCTTAAAAAACCACTGGATGAAATTTTGTTGCCTTTCAAAATGTTGGGTCGGCTAGAGCATTCTGAACCCTCTTTTATATACGCCCATACTACCAGCTGGCTACCTAGGCACTAAGTAATATGCCTAGAAATCACAGGTATCTGTAGAATTAAGTTAGCTGCACACAACGTACAGGATCTTGATTATGGCCTCCGAAACTCAATTTCCGGCTAAGACCGGATGGTAAGTCAAAATCAAATCAAATCAAATCATATTTTATTGCATTTTTTGCAATTTTTACATTGCATTGCAAATGTCAGTAAATCATTTTGTAAATAGTTTACACATGCCAAAGTTAAGGCACTCACACATGCATCCAAACCAACACTTCCACACATTCACCTAAGCACACTCTCACTGACTCCAGATCCTATGCCTCTCATAAATCCTAGCGGCTCATCATGAATTCATCGACAGAGTAGAACGCTCTAGACACCAATAGGCGTTTTATACGAGTTTTGAATTGGTTTTTATTGTTGGAGTTCTTTATACTTTCCGGGAGCTTATTGATTAATCTGACATCAACTTGTTGTGGCAGATGCTGCGTAAGCGTCAGCCTGTGCTGTTGGGCTCGATAGTTGTCCCTGCCTCTGGTTTCATATTGGTGAATGTCCTCACCGCGGACCATACTGCATTTTGATTTGCAATACATGATCACGTCGTATATATAGAGGCAGGGCAATGTCAGAAATTCAAGCTCCCTAAAAGATTCCCTGCATGACTCTCTGTAATTTAACTTTCCAATTATTCTGACAGCCTTTTTTTAGAGTCTAAAGACTCGCTCAAATTTGTTTTTGGCACAGCCTCCCCAAAGTCTCACTCCATACGCAAAGTGTGGGTGAATTAGGCCATAGTAGGCCATTTTTAGAACTTTAGGGGAACATAGCTTTGCTAGGTGGCGCAAGACGTATATGCCTGCTGGAATTTTAGCACACATATTGTCGACATGGTCATCCCAGGTCAATCCTCTGTCAAGGAACAATCCTAGAATCTTTGTGGAGTATGTTTCCTCTAAAAGGACATCATCCACAAATACAGCTGGCCGCTCTGAAAGCTCATTTTGCCTAAGGCAGAAATGTACAACATTCGATTTGGATTGGTTTGTTTCCAAGTTCATTTCAGCAAAGTATTGAATGCAGGAATTGAGTTCTATGAACGTTGTGACTTCCAGTTCTTGCAATGTTTTGCTTTTAAAACAGAGAGTCGTGTCGTCAGCATACTGAACAAGTTTTCCATGCTGGATCACAGAATTCAGTCTACTGACATAAATCAGGAATAAAAGAGGCCCAAGAATAGATCCCTGAGGGACACCATGAGGCACTTTAATTTTGTTTGATGAGACGTTCGAAATCTCCACTGTCTGATCTCGCTCCTTTAAGTAGGAGGCTAGCCATAACCGCGGAAGCCCCCGAACGTCACATCTCTCCAACTGGTGCAACAGTGTCTCATGACGCACACGGTCAAATGCTTTGGAAAGGTCAAGAAATATGCTAAGCACATGTTCTCGCCTCTCCAATCCATCGACAACATTGTCCAAAAGGTTATTCACGGCATCGATTGTGGATATGTAAGTTAATGATGAGGGTAGTTAAAACAATACTGTTCAATAGCATGGCTGTCATATTTCGTTTATCATCTAAAAGTACAATTTTGTATCAGGTCAGTTTTCGAAAACATTTATTTGTAAATAATTTGAATTAAAATCAATAAGTACTTTGTTATTAGTTTTAATAGCTCTTCGAATGTCTTTAGGGCCTAACTTCCAAAAACGTCTCAAACTTCCGACTTTCAGCTGAGATACACAATAATTGCACTTAATTTGACATTTATTATCATGTTTTCGGCGGAATGTTGTGTTTAAGCTCTGCCATTTATAGGTCAATTAGGCTCCATAAGCATAAATTTATTCAGTTGGACAGTGCTATCCCAAAATTGAAAACTCTAAACGCCACTGCCCACTGATACGGGTGTAATGGGTAATATCATCAAAGGAAGGTATTCACTAACTAACCACATCTGCTGCTAATGAATAGTCTATCATAACTAAGCCGTACTTTGGAAACAACAGATAAGTTAACTAAGTTGTATGCGGTACATTACCAAGAAGGCGACTCATTTCTCAGATACATACTAGATGATTCCCCCAACTTCCCTACATAGGATTGGATAGGCTACCTGATACCATGCACGACATGCAGCTCTGGCGGTCAACTTCTACCGCGAAGCTAATAGAAAGGCATACAGCAGCCCATTGGGGCAGATAAACCAAAATAAGGTAGTGAAGGAAAAACAGTAAATT
The DNA here is from genome assembly GCF_021130785.1 of Homalodisca vitripennis. Lineage (NCBI taxonomy): Eukaryota > Metazoa > Arthropoda > Insecta > Hemiptera > Cicadellidae > Homalodisca > Homalodisca vitripennis. The sequence goes on from NC_060210.1 coordinate 9,803,241, forward strand.
GTAATTCCCAAAACATGCGACATTACTTCCAAATTCCTTACTTCCTCTGTGCTCTAAATCTTTATTGATATCATTATATACCTACAATACGACTGCTATTGTTATAGAAGATAACAGTTTTATTACTGTTATTCGATTATTAAGTTATACTATTTTTTTTTATTTGTTGTAAACCAATTGTTGTTGTGATATATATATATATATATATATATATATATATATATATATATATATACACGAGTATATACACATACACATGTGTGTGTGTGTGTGCGTGCGTGCGTGTGCGTGCGTGCATGCGTGTGTGTGCGTGCGTGCGTGCGTGCGCGTGCGTGCGTGCGCGTGTGTGTGTGCGTGCGTGCGTGCGTGTGTGTGTGTGTGCGTGCGTGTGCGTGTGTGCGTGCGTGCGTGCGTGCGTGCGTGCGTGTGTGCGTGCGTGCGTGTGTGTGTGTGTGTGTGTGTGTGTGTGTGTGTGTGTGTGTGTGTGTGTGTGTGTGTGTGTGTGTGTGTGTGTGTGTGTGTGTGTGTGTGTGTGTGTGTTTATGTAGGTGTGATAATGCTCAAAGGTTTTTTGCGTTATTCAATGTTGTTGTTTTTTCTTTCTTTTATTTTTTTACTTGTTGTATTTATTATTGCTATCTTACTACGCCATACACACTTGAATTTCCTTTTGCAGAGTGTTATAATTAACCTCAATATTAGCTTTAATTTATGTAAAGCAAATCAATATTTGTATAAGGCATTATAAGTACAGTACATTATATAACTTTTGTTATTTACTCACAATTGTTAATGTATATACTTGTATTGTGATGTTAACAGTTTAGTTAGTTCTAATGTTTTTTATTTGTATTTATTTTATTTTTATGCACTTTAGAAAACGCAGTAGCCGCTGAAGGAATAAATAACGTTTTATTAACAAATATCCAAGAAATTATTTTTTAATTTGCACGTAGGTTTTAAAATTTTGAATTTTTTTTAAATAAATTAAGAGCCGTAGGTAACACATTTTGAACCTAAGTATACTTTTTGAGCATCTACAATCGATAAATTTGAAACATTAAATTAAACTACTTTCGTATTTTTGAGGCCATTATGTTTGCCTCTCATGCGCAAAACATTTCGCAAGGTGCTCCATTTTATTCCTGTACATTGCAAGGGCCAACACAAAACACTTTATGGACCTTACAAATCTACAGGGAGATATAAAATATCGCCGAACATAAAGAACACTGTCTCAAGGGATTCCGACTGTCTAGAGATATCCTGTGCTTGTGTGCCCCCGTATAATTCTCACCTCTGCTCCTTTTCCAAAATATCATGATTCATGTTACTGTACTTCTCTGATCAACACAAGGTAAAACAACACGTGTTGCAACAGACTTTGCCGATGGTACATACAGAGGTGTCCTATGAACAGATACACCTAAAAACAATCAAACAAAAAAGAAGTTGACACGAAAATGACGCGTCATAGAACTCGTTCTTGTAGAAATTAGGCATCATGCAAAATTTAAAGTCTACATATGAATATTTCACGACATATCTTTCAACGTGAAAAGTTCAGATTGTTTTCATTAATTGGGTTTCATATCAATGTGTAATATACAAGTTAATATATACAATTATGTTGAATGTGTTGGTATAGTTAGGCTATACATATATATTCGCTAAAGCTCAGCCAACAATAAGTACACCTTAATGCATATACAGCAGTTATACAACTACTGACTTGTGAGTACAATAAAGAAACATTGATTTGTAAATAATACAAATTAAAATCAATAAATACGTTGGTATTCGTTTTAATAGCACTTCTAATAGACTTTTAGGGCGAATACTTCCAAAAACATTACAAACTTCTGACTTTCAGCTGTGATATACTTTCGCAGAAGCTGCTAGTAGTCATCTGCAATTAAAGCTCTTGTTTATAGACAACAGTTGGGTTGCCTCAGGGTTCCATCAACTCCAATTTCCCTTGTTTATAGATGTAGTATTTGATAGCTCTTCCGACATGGAATTGAATTGTACAGTGGATTTGGATCCCTCAACAGTCAGTTTATTAGTAACCTTGTTTATAGAAAACTGCCGGGCAGCCTCGGGGTTCCATCAACTTCAATTTCCCTTGTTTATAGATGTAGTATTTGATAGCTCTTCCGACATGGAATTGAAATGTACATTGGATTTGGAACCGTCCTCAACAGTCAGTGTATAAGTAAACACGTTGATAGAAAACTGCCGGGCAACCTCGGGGTTCCATCAACTTCATGGATTTATAGATTTCATTATTTATAGATCTAGTATTTGATAGCTCTTCCGACATGGAATGGAAATGTTGAGAGGATTTGGACTTCTCGACAGTTAGTTTTAGTTAGTGAAGTCCATCATACGGCTTTTGAAATTCTTAAGAAGTTGCAATCGGCTTTTGGTTAAGTTAAATTTTTTATTACAGTGTTATTGCCTATTGAATCATTTTTCCTGACGACAGTAAAAGTAAGCATAAGTTTTGGCCAAAAGATGAATAGTAGGTATTTGAATTAAGATATTACAAGTATTTTGTATGCAGGCCTATAAAACGGTTGTAGGTAGATAGAAATGTAAACGTTTTTCATTATTTATCAGAACCACAACTTGAAGTTACGACCTCCTACTTTGCACCTAATGAAACAATGAGATTATTATTCACCTAGATTACACTATATTTTGTAGTCAATGTGTTTCTGAAACCATGTAAAGAGTTAATTTTGGACTTCTTCGTCGCCTACTTCCTTGTGAATCTCTTCAGACGAACTTGGATCCAAATTCTCTGAGTTAATTCTGTGACAGTGACACGTTCCAGACGCTGCACTAAAAGGAAGGTGAAATGGAGCTAATCTCAACATTCACATTTAACCAACTCTCCCAACCATGGCTACATTATGTTTAGAGAAATTAAAAGGATGCTTCACACCCAATCGTAACTTAACCTGCAATGTTTTCGTATTTTTTGTGATTAAACAACTCTTTTGAGGAATATTTAAAATATTTTCATCTGTAGAAGAGTAAAGTTTTACCGTTTCATTTTTGTATCGAATACGTCTATACAATTTCTTATGCGAATATTACTATTTATTTTCAACAACTTTTTTTGGAAGACTTTTAATACTGGTATAAAATAAATCGTTTGAATCATGGTATGTGTCATATGGTTCAAGACATAATTAAATTTTTGCCGAAGGGAATAAATGCTCGTCCCAACCCGGATATGAGTGTGATGGTGTCGGATCACGAAGAGACTCAGGAAATTAAACTGAACAGTCGAGAGATGAATGTATTGTTCAGACATGTTGTGTGTGGGAGCATTGTTCAAGTCATAAGTTTTAGTTAAAATTGATAGAATTGTTTCTGTGATACGCCCCCACGTACACTTTTTGGTTTCCCTTCGGCAAACATAATTTTGTATTGTAATAATTAGATTATATACACTTTTGTTTTTACAAGCAATGTGTAGTTTTCTTGTTAAAATAACTTCATTTAGATTTAGCACTTTACAGTTTTTTCGCTGTAGAGACGTTACACAACTGTAAAGATTCAGAATAAACCTTTGGGTTATAAAGAATAATAAACAATAAGGACAAGAATACGGTTCGGTTATGAAATAAAGACAATTTTCCCATCTGGAGATACTATGGCTTAGAATGACTGGGTTGAACATACATTCGAGACTAAAATGAACAATGGAGGAGACAATTTAGACCAAATGGCTCAGAAATTAGGATGTTCCAAGGATTGTTGTGATCTTGGATTCAATGATAAATGAAGCTGGAAGATAAAGACTGGTGGAGCCCAAAACAATTTGGATTCAGAAGCCTGGGGTTCTTTGAGGCGAAAAGAGAGCTCCTAATCATAATATTTGATGCCCCGTGTTCTAAGTAGAATCCACTTCAAAATGTCTGAATAGAAGAGAAACTTAGAACATTGTCAATCTAAAGAACGAACTGTGTGGTGAAACGGAGAGGAAATTAAGAGGACCTCGAAAAATCAGTAGGGCTGGAAAATCATAGTTTTTGTTTTCTCTGTTAACTATGCTGCAGTGTTTTGAAATTTCTTCTTTTTTTATCGTGTGTTAAAACTATATTTCGTACTTCCCGTCCTAATTTCAAGGGGCTATGTACAACTATGTAAATTTTGTTACGAACCGCATGGGTTTGTATAAAAGGAAGGAGCTTATGGGGCTCAAGCACCTCTAAAATTTTGAAAGGGAAATATTTAAATTTTGCCCACTAGTAACACATTTACGAGAACTAAAACTAAAAAATTTTCAGAGAGAAGATTTCCGAGCCCCAGTTTTTGAGAAATAAGCTATCCCTTCTTGAATCCCTCACTGTATCAGCCTCCTCCAAAATAAACTTCTTCATACGTTACTCACGTACCTGATTTTGCAATGTATCGTTTCAAATTAAAATGCTAATTAGATGTAAAGATGGTTTCGAGTAGATAATACAAATCAAATTTATATAAGACGATCTGTATTAATATTAATGAGAGGCAGATATCCTAGCTCCAGGCACAGCGCGCTAGATGTGATGGTTAGTCAGGAACAGGTCTGCAGGGAATATCCCGGGCTCAAAACAATCCCTGGGGTATCCCTTGTAATCAACAATATATCAATCGATCCCCGATTTACATTGTGCCAGCATTTTTTATCAATCGCAATTTTTATAAAAAGCGAGATTTTTAAAATAAAACACAGTATAACAATAACACATTTAAAACAACGTTTTCAATAGTCAATAAATTATTTATAATTTTAATATTTGTAGAGTAACATAGTTTGTACTATGAGTTTGGTATTTAGGTTAACAGTTAAAAAGTCAATTTCCTTATATATGTGGGAATATAATTTGTTAAATTATAGACCAATTTCAACTTTACAAATCTGCCACAAAATTGTACAATGAATTATTAGTAAAAAACATTTACTACCTTATAAACAATTCTCTAAAAGTAAACATGAATTCGTTCACCAATATTCAATTTCCTTATCACTCTCAGTGATCTAAAAATAATAAATCAAAAATAATTTCATCTGTGCAATATAAACTAACGTAACGAAATTCTTGAGTAGCATCATTATGTATAGTTTTTTATTAGTTCAATCACTTGTGGCGTTCCACAAGGTTGTATTTTATAACCAATATTATTTTAAAATTTATAATTTATCTTTAAACAATTTTAATTGCTCTTGATGTTACAAGGTTTGCTAGTTAGAACCCAGAAGAAGTTTCTTCTGGGTTTTCATATGAACAAGTGTAGTTTGCATATGCTTTAAATGCATGATTATAACTATCCTAACGTGGTATGGCTATATAGATATTTGTTTTAGCATTATACAGATGAATCATCTTTACTTTCATTTGAAGAATGCACTGCATTCATAATTAGGACTAGTAAACAAAGAAAATAAAAATGGAACTGCAGTCACATGTCATGGTTACAGCATTGATAATAAGATCAACCGGATTATTTGTATGCAAAAGGCTTCGAACTGTGGGGATGCACTTTACCGTCTTGCCAAGGTCTGTATCCAAGAAGTTTTATGGTTATTATACTTGTTACTTGTTACATATGCAATCAATTCATAAAATATGGTCACCAGACTATTCCAAGTGTTTCACCAACAGTATTAGTGTTTATGAATGACTGCAGTGCTCGTCAGTCTCCTTTTGGAGCTCGTAATTCTTAATTCGGGTTGAGATGTGTTATTCATATGATCAGCTGAATGGACGATACGCATGGGGTTGGACGTCGTAGTTATGAATACTTATTATTTAGGATTTTTAAATTTACTTTTAAGTTTAATTGTGGCAATTACAACCTATAAACACCACTTTTATATGTTAAAATAAAATAATGTCTTGCCATGTTGCTGCAAAAATAGAATGTTAATTAACTAAAATGATATCTTGAGCAAGGGGGGAAGCTGTTGGATCAAATGTTCTTTAGAATTTAGCCTACGTATTTAATCATCTAATAAATCTGTAAAATGAATTCCTTTCATTTTGATGTCGACTCATACAACGCGAGGTCATTATCTTCGCTCAACATCGCAGGTGTAGTGACGAAAAGGATCAAAGTATTCCTCAAAGAAGAATCACTACTTGCACTACAATAGTTCAGCAAAATATTTTTTATTGTAAAGTTTTTGTGTAGTTTACTTCTCTCTTAGTATAGTGTCTGATATCTGATGTTGACTAGACTCTTGAAGTCTGGAATTGTGTTCATCAGAAGAGATTCAAAAACGTTTGTGGCTAAGATACGAACTCTTTACATCGTTCCGACATCAGGGTATAGTATAATCGATGTAATCTAGGTGACGAGGTATTCTCGTTGTCTCATCAGGTGCACGATTAAGAGCACAGTGACATTTTAGACACGATGTCTAAGCGCGATGTAGCAACCAAGTTTTCTATATTTATCTTATTCTAACTTATTGTGTGAAGAGTTAGAGTTATCTCTGGTTCACTTTCCTCTTAGTGACTCCTGGAATCTGAAGTCATGTTCGTCTGAACAGATTTAAAAAAGATCGGCAATGAAGGAGCTGAAAACTAACTCTTTACATTGTTTCGGTCAGAGAACCCCAGACTAAAAAGTATATTGTAATCTAAATGAAGGGGTATTCTAATGGTTTCATCAGGAGCACAATTATCAGATTCCATATGCTGCACTAAGAGAAAGGTGGACTGGAGCTACACTCAACATTCAACTCATTGATTAAACTCCTCGGACAATTGTTTGTATATATTTATTGTTTAAAAATTTAAGACGTGGTAGATTTGTCATTGTAAACTTAGTATATTGTTCAATTATATTACTTAAATCAATTACTTTAGCCACTTTTGCGTATTCAGCGCCTATTCACATATTTACTTATTCGCAATTCCACGCCTGTAAACTTTACGGTTAATCGAGAGTTACGGTTAATCGAGAGTTACGGTTAATCGAGAGTTACGGTTAATCGAGAGTTTGATATGCTAACGTGTTGGCAACGCTACCGAAGAAATACGTTTCTCGCAATGAGTGTATCAAATCGAAAATCAAGAATATAAATATTAGTAAAATACATTTTTCGTCAGACCTATTTTACATAATTTATTATGTTACATGTTTTAATGGTCTCATGTTATGTAATGAGGTTCTTTGCCATAATCAACCAAATTTGCCATAATCGTATGTCGCTACAGGTAACTTGATCGCTACCAAATACTGATCAGTCTTCGATAATTCAAACTGTTTTCTCTATAGTACAGACACTGGTACAATTCTAATTGATGTATAAAAGTAAAGGGATAATTGATTTAATTTAAACAGCACTTCAAACGAAGGGACAGGAACTGTAAGGACTAAGTGCATTGCTAATTTGAATGCAAGCACGATAACTGTTCTTATTGCTGCATTTCCATTTGCACCTGATTTGTTTTCCACATTGCTTAAATTAAGTTAAATATTTTCGTTTGTGATAAGAATTTTTTCCTATATACAGCTATTGACAGTTACCTGATTTAACTCCTGTCAAAGGCTCCTTTTTTAATCAATGTTGATTGAAACAACAATTAGGCTATTTGCAGTTGTACCAACTTAAACATTATTGAAAGTCATTTGGATAAGATTTGGTCCTCAGATTATATAATACTTCAGTTATTTAAACAAATGTGTGACAAGAACGTCATATACGACGTGGTTGAATTATACAAAGTAAGGGTTCTATAATGAAACGGTAACATGCTCGTTCGGCAAATGAGATATCCGCATTAGAGTCCTGGCGGAGCAAATAAGTTTATTAATATTATACGAGTATATATAAACAACGGATGCGTTTACAAATTCCGTAGAAAATGTACCGTTGGAAATTGTATAACAATCGTAATAGTTGATATCTTGTATATTTTGTATAATCTACTTCTTTTCTTTCTTTTACTTTGAGTATCGAAATGCTCAATTTCGTTAATAATAAAGCAAGTAACACAATCTATTTTAGTTTTCTTATTATTTCTCATAAATCGCATTTTCATTATTATCTTTTTATTACTTATTCAGAAAAGTATTGTTATTATTATCATCATTATTTTCATTATCATAATTATTATATTAATTAAATTTATATAATAATAATATAATCATTTAATTTTTCAATAAACATTGAACCAAAAAAGTACTTTCTCCACCGGGACGCGAACCCGGATCTCTGACTTGCAGGGAGAGTGTGCTACTACTATAGATACTTCTTTGGTTATATTGTATTTCAAATAAAATTATTTCAGTTTTTGAGGCATTCAAAACTGAAATAGTAGGCTTAGGTGTACTGAAAAATTTGGATGTAATACACTTGCGTAATGAAAATACGACACAATTTCCATTTACCTTATTATAGAAAGGCATAGACTGTATTTCAACTTCAATTGGATTGGTTTATTACTTTTGAAATAATAATAAAACAAAAATGAGCCAGTTATTATAGCTGTGCCATATTTTGTTTTTTCTCATTACGTATTTATAATGTTAATATTTCACCTTGCTATTGCTAAAATTAAATAATTGTTGGTACATTAATACCAATATATCACAAAACTGTGATAAAGAATTAGCGGGTATTTTAATATGCAATTCAGCAAAACAATATGTTAGTACAATATCTTTTAACATATAATTTTCTGAAGTTATTTACTAGCATGGTCGAATTTAGAGAAACGATAAAGTTAAAATAGTTTCATATTTTTCCCTTTGATCAGAACAACCTGCGAATGTAAGATCAAGGAAGCTTGGCTGATTACACGGAAACATTGAAAAACTTTGTCAATCCCAACACAAACTAGAGAAACCACCCAGAGCTATGTACAGTTCTGGCCTAGTTCCATGTTTACACAGTTGTTTAAACTCTCTTTGTACTGATTATACAAGGAATTAACTTTGACAATAAATTAGGAACTTCTTTTACATAATTATAAATAAGCGATTACACACAACTTGTGTTTACATAATGAACCCGATCAACCATCTATGTATTAATAATAACGTGTTAGTTCTGTCTCTAGACTAGTTGTATAAAATATTATACTGTTTAACTACTCACGCGAGATTACAAACTGTATGACGTCATTACAACAATTATTGTTCAACAGAACAAAAAGCAAGATACATAACTTAATTCACAAAAGGTTTACTAGAACCTAGAATTTATTAAGCTGTAGTATTCCTTTTCTTGACATGTTGAGTAGAAAGTCTAAATGATCTCAAAAAACAAACTGTTGGCTAAAAATGAATAAGAAGGCTATTGTTAAGAAATTATATTTTCATTATAATAATTTTGGTAAACTTCCTAAATTATAATTGCAATGCATTACCTTGTAAATAAATGTTAGGTTCTTACTATTCCAATCTTGTTTGTTACCAGTTAAGCCTTAAGATGGTACACTCGGAATTTGGGTTTGTTGGTTCTTTAATTTTTGATTTACATTACTTTAAAATGACAAAATCCCCGAAGAAAAAATGTTTTCAATCAATTTACTCCACAAAGAATTACAAACATTTAGAGAAATTATTTGTAACTCCTCAGGGAAAAAAACATTTCAATTAAAGTGCGAAATTATTACTTAAAACAAGTTAATTATGTTAGATTGCTTAAAATTACTGATTCCTCTGGGAAATTATACTATAAAGAGATTGAAATTAAAAAATTATATATTTTAACAAAATATTAATAGTTGATGGTTCAATAATAATATCATGTCATTTATGTGTTTGTGAGCATGCTTATAAGCTGCCTCTGAATACCATTATAATTTTTTTATATACGCTATTTTAAACATTTTTGAATGGATTAATTCATAAACACCGCTGGCATAACTTAATATTTATCTTAACCAACTAAGAGTATGATTTAAGATGAGATACACGCCTATATTTACAAGAAAGAGTTATACATGTTGTTAATAGTAATCATTAATAGAACATGAACTTTTGTTTATTGTATGTATCAAACTTCTTAGTGATATAATTGTGATGTAATATATTCCAATGCCACAATTAAGTGTTCCTCACGCACACAAGTGTGAATTTTCTAACCAGTTATTAATGGAACATTTACTTGTGAAAGTTGACATAATCGGCCAAAGATGTGTGTACCTGTGCCATAATAATAAATGGAATATGCGTGACCATCAATAATAGTCTATAAAATCATTGTGACTAGCAGAATTTATAGAATCTCATTGTTGTGGACAAATCGACAATAGTGTCAACGTGTGATTAATTATGAGGGTCGGTGTGTTGACTATCGGATCGGCGTGAGCTGACAGTTCTACATTTCACATAACTGTCCGAATTATAAGCTAATATTAAATGTACATATATTGACAATAGTTTCAACGATAAAACCATTCATGCGAGTATTGTGTTGACTATCGGATCGGCGTGAGCTGACAGTTCTACATTTCACATAACTGTCCGAATTATAAGCTAATATTAAATGTACATATATTGACAATAGTTTCAACGATAAAACCATTCATGCGAGTATTGTGTTGACTATCGGATCGGCGTGAGCTGACAGTTCTACATTTCACATAACTGTCCGAATTATAAGCTAATATTAAATGTACATATATTGACAATAGTTTCAACGATAAAACCATTCATGCGAGTATTGTGTTGACTATCGGATCGGCGTGAGCTGACAGTTCTACATTTCACATAACTGTCCGAATTATAAGCTAATATTAAATGTACATATATTGACAATAGTTTCAACGATAAAACCAGCCATGCGAGTATTGTGTTGACTATCGGATCGGCGTGAGCTGACAGTTCTACATTTCACATAACTGTCCGAATTATAAGCTAATATTAAATGTACATATATTGACAATAGTTTCAACGATAAAACCAGTCATGCGAGTATTGTGTTGACTCTCGGATCGTCGTGTGCGGACAGTTCTACATTTCACATAACTGTCCGAATTATAAGCTAATATTAAATGTACATATATTGACAATAGTTTCAACGATAAAACCAGTCATGCGAGTATTGTGTTGACTGTCGGATCGGCGTGAGCTGACAGTTCTACATTTCACATAACTGTCCGAATTATAAGCTAATATTAAATGTACATATATTGACAATATTTTCAACGATAAAACCAGTCATGCGAATATTGTTTTGACTGTCGGATCGGCGTGAGCTGACAGTTCTACATTTCACATAACTGTCCGAATTATAAGCTAATATTAAATGTACATATATTGGCATTAGTTTCAACGATAAAACAGTCATGCGAATATTGTGTTGACTCTCGGATCGTCGTGTGCGGACAGTTCTACATTTCAAATAACTGTCCGAATTATAAGCTAATATTAAATGTACACAACATTTTTTGAACAATTCGAGTCCCTTCTAAATTTGTTACGTTCTAAGGCAATAAAATTCATAATTACTGGTGATTTCAACATTGATGTATTAGACCACACCAACCCTCAAAACCCAGCGGTTTCGCGATGTTCTCACTTCTTTTTGACTTTAGTCTGGTCCGTGAAACACACCAACTCGAGTGACTGCCAGGTCGAGTACGGCCATCGACAACGTCATCACAAACTTTCCGGGCGTCTCTGTTACTGTTCTCGACGCGGCCATTTCTGACCATTTCGCACAGGAGACTGTAATCAAAACAATTCAATCCTAAATACGAACCCTCTTCAGCAAAATTTAAAAGAGATTTAAAAAATGAAAACATTAAAATTCTCAACAGATTCCTCCAAAGAGAATCTTGGTCATTTGTGGATGCTTTTGAACACGTAGAGGAAGCATTTCACTGCGTTCAATGACTGCCTTAATTATTACTTAAATATTACTTGCCCATATAGAATGATAAAGGAGCGATATCATAGGAAGAGTAATGCCTGGATTACTCAGGATATTCTCTACTTGAGAGAAAGGCTCAAATTTTACCATCATTCAATTTATTTAAAATCAAATAACGAAAACTTCAAAAATTTTTATAGAACATTTAAACAAAATTATCGCAAGGAAATAAAAGCCGCTAAAGCACGACATATTGAACAAAAATTGGAGAAACGCAGAACATTTTTCAAAAAGTGCGTGGGAAGTAATAAAAAGCGTTACATCACAAACAATAACTCAAAACAATCAAATCCGAAACTAAAAATTGACGGTAAATTAACAGACGACCCACTTCTAGTGGCTAGCGAATTTAATAATTTTTTTTCGACTGTGGCTGTACCAAGCACATCTTTCAATTGTGACAATCTTGTAGAAAATGTAGTAGTGAGACCGGTCTCTTCCATGGTTCTGTTTCCTGTGGGGGAGGTGGAGATGGCAGTCGTCTTGAGAGACCTCAAGCCGAAGAAGTCCAGCGACATCAACGGAATGTCCGTGTGGCTGATCAAGCGTTGCTTCAAGCACATTTTGACACCACTTACTAAATTGATAAATCTGTCCTTCGCCCAAGGCGTTTTCCCTTCAGCTTTGAAGACAGCAAGAGTGGTTCCGATCTTTAAAAAGGATGATCCTTTGCATCGCAAGTAATTACCGTCCTGTATCCATTCTTCCTGTCATGAGCAAAATTTCGAAAAGGTTTTCATTAGAAGGCTTGAAGGTTTTCTTGAACAGTTTGAAATTCTTAACCCTGAGCAGTACGGATTCAGGAAAAATAAATCGACGATTGATGCTGTAACAAAACTCATTGACTGTGTTGTTGATGGCTTGGAGAGGCGAGAACAAGTGCTCAGCATATTTCTCGACCTTTCAAAGGCCTTTGACTGTGTGCATCATGGGACATTGTTGCATCAGTTATGGACATGTGGTGTTCGAGGTCAGCCGCATAAATGGCTTTCGTCATACCTCAGTGGCAGAGAGCAGTGTGTGCAGATCGCGAACACCCTGTCAGGCAAAGTAAAAATGCAGTACGGTGTTCCCCAGGGTTCAATTTTGGGGCCCATACTTTTTCTCATTTACGTCAACAGATTGAATTCATCAATTCAAAATGGAGAGGTGATTCAATATGCGGACGATACGACTCTCTGCATCAGATCAAGTACGAAACAAGATCTTGAGATCAAAGCCTTTATTGAACTAAACGCATGCATCGAGCACTTTTCAAAGATACATCTAAAAACTAACTATGCCAAAAACTAACGTAATAAAATTTTGTCTCCGTCAACAAGAAGACGAATACAGACCAATTGTGATGGCGGATGAAGCTATCTTAGATGAAGCCGAATCCACCAAGTTTCTGGGGATGTACCTGGACAGGGGACTGACCTGGAGCGATCACATTGACAGAGTTTGCTCAAAGGTTGCCTCAGGCACTTATGTCTTACGCAATCTAGCAAAATTCTGCTCGTTTGATGTACTGAAAAACTGCCTACTTTGGCATAGTACATCCACATTTGACCTACGGTTTGAGAGTATGGGGCAGCTGTTCTAAATACAAATTTGACAGAGTATTTTAGAACACAAAAGAAAGCTGTTCGAATAATTTCGAAATTAAAACCCAGAGAGTCGTGTAAAATTGCCTTCAGGGAGCTTGGATTTCTAAACCTTACCCAGCCTCTATATTCTCGACGTTACCCTGTACTGCCGATTCAAATGTGAAACTGGTTCAGGGCAGGGACGTCCATCAGTACGAGACCAGAGGCAGGAACAATTTCAGGACAGAACAGCATAGAACGGCTATGTTCGGAACACTTTCCATCTCAAATGGGTGTCAGGTTAATCAATAAGCTCCCTGGAGATCTCAAACGAATTAATGAACCCAAACAATTCAAATCTCGATTAAGACACTTTTTGTTGTCAAAGGCATTTTACTCCGTTGATGAGTTTACGATGGGCCGCTGGGATGAAAATTAATATTTTATTATTATTATTCTATTTATCCTTTTCTGATATCCAAAAACATGCAAAACGTGCAAAATACAATACATTGTTAGGTTCACACATTAGTATGTGGAATTAACTGTGCCTATGTTAAGATAGGTTTTAGTTTATAGATTTTTAAATCCAAATGTTGAAATGACGCTTGCAATGCAATTTTGTAAATTGTTTTACTGCAATAAAGAATTATTATTAATTATTATTATTATTATATTATTACATATATTGGCATTAGTTTCAACGATAAAACAGTCATGCGAGTATTGTGTTGTGACTCTAGGATCGTCGTGTGCGGAGAGTTCTACATTTCATATAACTGTCCGAATTATAAGCTAATATTAAATGTACATATATTGGCATTAGTTTCAACGATAAAACAGTCATGTGAGTATTGTGTTGACTCTAGGATCGTCGTGTGTGGACAGTTCTACATTTCACATAACTGTCCGAATTATAAGCTAATATTAAATGTACATATATTGGCATTAGTTTCAACGATAAAACAGTCATGCGAGTATTGTGTTGACTCTCGGATCGTCGTGTGCGGACAGTTCTACATTTCACATAACTGTTCGAATTATAAGCTAATATTAAATGTACATATATTGGCATTAGTTTCAACGATAAAACAGTCAAGCGAGTATTGTGTTGACTCTCGGATCGGCGTGTGCGGACAGTTCTACATTTCACATAACTGTCCGAATTATAAGCAAATATTAAATGTACATATATTGGCATTAGTTTCAACGATAAAACAGTCATGCGAGTATTGTGTTGACTCTAGGATCGTCGTGTGCGGACAGTTCTACATTTCACATAACTGTCCGAATTATAAGCCAATATTAAATGTACATATATTGGCATTAGTTTCAACGATAAAACAGTCATGCGAGTATTGTGTTGACTCTAGGATCGTCGTGTGCGGACAGTTCTACATTTCACATAACTGTTCGAATTATAAGCTAATATTAAATGTACATATATTGACAATAGTTTCAACGATAAAACCAGTCATGCGAGTATTGTGTTGACTCTCGGATCGGCGTGTGCGGACAGTTCTACATTTCACATAACTGTTCGAATTATAAACTAATATTAAATGTATATATATATTGACAATAGTTTCAACGATAAAACCAGTCATAAAAGTATTGTTTTAACTGTCCGATCGCCTTGAAATTGACAATAATAGTGTCAACGTTGGATCAATCACTTTGTTGCTGCGTTGACTGACGGATTGACTTGAGCTAACTATTTATAGTTCATCAAACTGTCCAAATTATAAGCTAATATTTATTATTGACAAAAAAATATTTGGATCAATCATCATGCGGGTGCTGCGTTCACTGACGGATCTATGTAAGCTTACTCCTCCTTTTTTTGAAGGTTATTTTTGACGATGGAAGGATAGTGTAGGAAACAGGAGTTTTTCGGACACTATGGCAAATGTCTGAAAAAATCCTGTAAGCTTACTGCTACATTTCCGAAATATAAGCTAATATCTTATATTGACAAAAGAACATTTGGATCAATCATCATGCGGGTGCTGCGTTGAAAGACGGATTGATATGAGCTTACTTCTACATTTCTGAATTACAAGGTAAACATTTTAATATTGATAAAAGAACATTTGGATCAATCATGAGGGTACTTCGTTGACTGACGGATCTATGTAAGCTTTACTCCTCCTTTTTTTGAAGGGTTATTTTTGACGATGGAAGGATAGTGAAGGAAACAGGATTTTTTTCGGACAATATGGCAAATGTCTGAAAAAATCCTGTAAGCTTACTGCTTACATTTCCGAATTATAAGCTAATATCTTTTATTGACAAAAGAACATTAGGATCAATCATGAGGGGTACTTCGTTGACTGACGGATCTATGTAAGCTTACTCCTCCTTTTTTTGAGGGTTATTTTTTGACGATGGAAGGATAGTGAAGGAAACAGGATTTTTTTCGGACAATATGGCAAATGTCTGAAAAAATCCTGTAAGCTTACTGCAAACATTTCCGAATTATAAGCTAATATCTCTATATTGACAAAAGAACATTAGGATCAATCATGAGGGTACTTCGTTGACTGACGGATCTATGTAAGCTTACTCCTCCTTTTTTTTGAAGGTTATTTTTGACGATGGAAGGATAGTGTAGGAAACAGGAGTTTTTCGGACACTATGGCAAATGTCTGAAAAAATCCTGTAAGCTTACTGCTACATTTCCGAAATATAAGCTAATATCTTATATTGACAAAAGAACATTTGGATCAATCATCATGCGGTGCTGCTGCGTTGAAAGACGGATTGATATGAGCTTACTTCTACATTTCCGAATTATAAGCTAATATCTTATATTGAACAAAAGAACATTAGGATCAATCATGCGGGTACTTCGTTGACTGACGGATCTATGTAAGCTTACTCCTCCTTTTTTTTGAAGGTTTATTTTTGACGATGGAAGGATAGTGTAGGAAACAGGATTTTTTTTTTCGGACACTATGGCAAATGTCTGAAAAAAATCCTGTAAGCTTACTGCTACATTTCCGAAATATAAGCTAATATCTTATATTGACAAAAGAACATTTGGATCAATCATCATGCGGGTGCTGCGTTGAAAGACGGATTGATATGAGCTTACTTCTACATTTCTGAATTACAAGGTAACATTTAATATTGATAAAAAGAACATTTGGATCAATCATGAGGGTACTTCGTTGACTGACGGATCTATGTAAGCTTACTCCTCCTTTTTTGAGGGTTATTTTTGACGATGGAAGGATAGTGAAGGAAACAGGATTTTTTCGGACAATATGGCAAATGTCTGAAAAAAATCCTGTAAGCTTACTGCTACATTTCCGAATTATAAGCTAATATCTTATATTGACAAAAGAACATTAGGATCAATCATGAGGGTACTTCGTTGACTGACGGATCTATGTAAGCTTACTCCTCCTTTTTTTGAAGGTTATTTTTGACGATGGAAGGATAGTGAAGGAAACAGGGATTTTTTCGGACAATATGGGCAAATGTCTGAAAAAAATCCTGTAAGCTTACTGCTACATTTCCGAATTATAAGCTAATATCTTATATTGACAAAAGAAAATTTGGATCAATCATGAGGGTACTTCGTTGACTGGACGGATCTATGTAAGCTTACTCCTCCTTTTTTTGAAGGTTATTTTTGACGATGGAAGGATAGTGTAGGAAACAGGAGTTTTTCGGACACTATAGCAAATGTCTGAAAAAAATCCTGTAAGCTTACTGCTACATTTCCGAATTATAAGCTAATATCTTATATTGACAAAAGAACATTTGGATCAATCATGAGGGTACTTCGTTGACTGACGGATCTATGTAAGCTTACTCCTCCTTTTTTTGAGGGTTATTTTTGACGATGGAAGGATAGTGAAGGAAACAGGATTTTTTTTCGGACAATATGGCAAATGTCTGAAAAAATCCTGTAAGCTTACTGCTACATTTCCGAATTATAAGCTAATATCTTATATTGACAAAAGAACATTAGGATCAATCATGAGGGGTACTTCGTTGACTGGACGGATCTATGTAAGCTTACTCCTCCTTTTTTTTGGAAGGTTATTTTTTGACGATGGAAGGATAGTGAAGGAAACAGGATTTTTTCGGACAATATGGCAAATGTCTGAAAAAATCCTGTAAGCTTACTGCTACATTTCCGAATTATAAGCTAATATCTTATTATATTGACAAAAGAACATTTGGATCAATCATGCGGGTACTTCGTTGACTGACGGATCTATGTAAGCTTACTCCTCCTTTTTTTGAAGGTTATTTTTGACGATGGAAGGATAGTGTAGGAAACAGGAGTTTTTCGGACACTATGGCAAATGTCTGAAAAAATCCTGTAAGGTTACTGCTACATTTCCGAATTATAAGCTAATATCTTATATTGACAAAAGAACATTTGGATCAATCATGCGGATGCTGCGTTTAATGGCGGATTGATATGAGCTTAGTTGTACATTTCTGAATTATAAGCTAATCGTATTTAATATGGACAAATTGACAATAGTGTCAACGTTTCCATCAATCATGCAGCTGATACATTGGCTGACGAATCGACGTCAGCTGACAGTTCTACATTTCTGAATTATAAGCCAATCGTATTTAATATGGACAAATTGACAATAGTGTCAACGTTTCCATCAATCATGCAGCTGATACATTGGCTGACGAATCGACGTCAGCTGACAGTTCTACATTTCTGAATTATAAGCCAATCGTATTTAATATGGACAAATTGACAATAGTGTCAACGTTTCCATCAATCATGCAGCTGATACATTGGCTGACGAATCGACGTCAGCTGACAGTTCTACATTTCTGAATTATAAGCCAATCGTATTTAATATGGACAAATTGACAATAGTGTCAACGTTTCCATCAATCATGCAGCTGATACATTGGCTGACGAATCGACGTCAGCTGACAGTTCTACATTTCTGAATTATAAGCTAATCGTATTTAATATGGACAAATTGACAATAGTGTCAACGTTTCCATCAATCATGCAGCTGATACATTGGCTGACGAATCGACGTCAGCTGACAGTTCTACATTTCTGAATTATAAGCCAATCGTATTTAATATGGACAAATTGACAATAGTGTCAACGTTTCCATCAATCATGCAGCTGATACATTGGCTGACGAATCGACGTCAGCTGACAGTTCTACATTTCTGAATTATAAGCTAATCGTATTTAATATGGACAAATTGACAATAGTGTCAACGTTTCCATCAATCATGCAGCTGATACATTGGCTGACGAATCGACGTCAGCTGACAGTTCTACATTTCTGAATTATAAGCTAATCGTATTTAATATGGACAAATTGACAATAGTGTCAACGTTTCCATCAATCATGCAGCTGATACATTGGCTGACGAATCGACGTCAGCTGACAGTTCTACATTTCTGAATTATAAGCCAATCGTATTTAATATGGACAAATTGACAATAGTGTCAACGTTTCCATCAATCATGCAGCTGATACATTGGCTGACGAATCGACGTCAGCTGACAGTTCTACATTTCGTCAAACTGTCAGAGTTTTAAGCTAATATTTATTGGGAAAATATTTACGGTGGTGTATGTCAAGACTAATCGTGTTTACCAATAAATAGATTTACTTATGCAATGTTTATCAAATAGCCTATTAAGGTTTTATTTCCATTAAACGCTTTAATGTATATTTTCTCATTTAATAATTATTATTCTGCTTTTACAATGGTTTCTATTTTTAAGTGTGTAGTCGGGTTTCTGAAAAAAAATATTTTTGTACATTCACAAAATTTAAAATTTGCATGAGGCGTAAAATAACAATAAGAAAATTAAGAGGAACACTCTGTTATGTACGCAGGAAATTATTTAAGATTTTGTAACATAGATTAAAATCATTATGCAATAATAACATTTTCGGATACAAACAGCCACAGTATCCGAAAAGAGTTTGCTTCAAATTGGATTTAAAGGGGAAAAAGTATAAACAGGACATTACATATATTTTCCATAATTAGTACACGAAATAAAAAACAAAGTGTTAAATAAGTTTTGGGCATTGACTCGAATTCTCCATACTTACATCTTTTCTAAATATTAAGACAGGCAACGAAGATGTGACGTTTAGTAATTAACCATCTACTACCCAATAGACCTGAGCAGAACAGTATACTATCTCCTTCTACAATACTTTAGGAAATGTCACCTCGCAGAGACTCCAGAACTCATCATCAGTTAATATTTAATATCCACTCTCTTTTTCGAGTGTAATCTCTTCCTTCCACGTCGCCGCATCACGCCGTTTCAGTTCACGTCACCCAATTCCTGTCGGCGCCGCATTGTCTCTAGATCCTGAGAAATGAGTCCATTTTGTCATTTCGCGTTACTAGATTCATTCTTGAACGAAATTGCTTTTTCTTGGATTTTACTTATTAAAACAGTGATAGTTACAATTTTTTAGAAAGCCTATTTTAAACGCATATTATAATTATTCAGTCATTCATAACAACCAATTTCGCAGTATATTTTCATAGCTCGTGAGTTTTAAAGATTACCTCTGTCGTCTGTTTTGGTACAAAAACCCGTATTAGTCATATAAGTAGTACGATTTAAAACATTAACTAGCTATCTCTTCGACTGAACAAGATGATTATGCTGTCAATTGAGCAAGATAACTACGCTATACAGTATATGAGTAGTTACGCATTATAATTACGCTATCCCTTCTACTGAACACGATAATTATACAACTATTGCCGTATACAAGTACGCTTATATGCAGCTTAAAATGATAATTACGCTATCTCTTCGACTGAACAAGATGATTATGCTGTCAATTGAGCAAGATAACTACGCTATACAGTATATGAGTAGTTAGCATTATAATTACGCTATCCCTTCTACTGAACACGATAATTATACAACTATTGCCGTAAACAAGTACGCTTATATGCAGCTGAAAATGATAATTTATTACGCTATCTCTTTCGCCAAACACGATAATTATCTAACTATACAATTGAATACGATAACTGCGCTACACGGTATATGCAACGATTAATTATGATAACTACGCTATCTCTTCGACCAAGTACGATAATTACGATAACATTAATACCTCATATTCCAATCTTTAAACTGTTATAATAATTGCCTACTCTTTGTAAATTAACGCTGTGATGTTACAGGTATTGTATGAGTGACAATAAATTATTTTTTAACACTCTTAAGCCTCTTGTGCTTAAAGGCCTTAGTAATTTAAAGAAGTGTGACAATTATTAAAATTCTAAACCGAGTTCACGCTCAACAAATATAGATTAGAATATGTCTTTATTTCAACGTAAACAAAACAACAATTGACAATGTCTTCATCAATAATATTAAAATAGAATAAATTAAGTGATTTATTAATATTCTAAATGTCGATATATTAGCTAGATTCTTATTGATAGACGGCCATAATATATAAAATACTATTTTTATTTATTTTTTAGTAATGAGGTGATGTCGTCCTGGATTCGAACCCCGGTTCGCCCATAGCATTTTTGAAAAGCAATTCTAAGCTAGATTTTCAGATTATCCATCTACAGCTCAAACTTTTTACGAAGTTTGCTTAAAAATTCAAATGTTATTGTTTCATTTATTAATATAAGTATTAAAAGTTAACAACTATGAACCTTTTGTTGAAAAATAATCATTAATTATTTGAACACGATTTATTGTATACCACGGCTTTAATACAAATCTTTTAAAACTCGGAAACGTTAACAGCGAACAAATCTGGTCGGGACTTAATAGCAGTGTGAGCAAGGAGTCTTCTAAGTTTGGAAACGACTGAATCACTGTTTTACTACCAAGTACCGTTGAAATTACCAACCAAAATTCAGATGTCCAAAATCAAAACAATCCAATTCCGGATGGTCGGTTATCCTATAAAAGCTCGGAAATCCTTGCAGAGCTGCCGTGTCAGCTGATGTACGGGCGGATAGACAAACAGACAGACACAGATATCCAGGTCACTGAAGCTAGACATGTACTTCAGATTCAGTTTTTAGAGCACGGTGAGATGTCTTTTTATTACACGTCAATATATAATCGAATTTTATTAATTACTACTTTTAGGAATCGGAATGTAGATTATTGATATACTTATTATATGAATTATGTTCCTATTGTTGTTCGGTATATAAATGTCTTGGGTGTTCACGGCGTTTTAGTTTCTCTGTAGAACAAATGTGGTTAGATTCCGTTATCTAGCCCCAAAACATTTTCTAGGAAGTTATGGTTATATCAGTTTTTTTTTCTCTTACTAGATAGGCATTCCAGCATTTGCGATAAGGCCCTATAGAATTGTTTCTCTTACTAGATAGGCATTGCAGTATTCGCGATAAGGCCCTATAGAATTGTTTCTCTTACTGGATAGGCATTCCAGTATTTGCGATAAGGCCCTATAGAATTGTTTCTCTTACTGGATAGGCATTCCAGTATTAGCGATAAGGCCCTATAGAATTGTTATCTCTTACTGGATAGGCATTCCAGCATTTGCGATAAGGCCCTATAGAATTGTTTCTCTTACTGGATAGGCATTCCAGCATTTGCGATAAGGCCCTATAGAATTGTTTCTCTTACTGGATAGGCATACCAGCATTGCAATATTCGCGATAAGGCTCTATAGAATTGTTTTTCTTACCTGGATAGGCATACCAGCATTTGCGATAAGGTCCTATAGAATTGTTTCTCTTACTGGATAGGCATTGCAGTATTCGTGCGATAAGGCCCTATAGAATTGTTTCTCTTACTGGATAGGCATACCAGTATTTGCGATAAGGCCCTATAGAATTGTTTCTCTTACTGGATAGGCATTACCAGCATTTGCGATAAGGCCCTATGGAATTGTTTCTCATACTGGATAGGCATTGCAGCATTCGCGATAAGGCCCTATAGAATTGTTTCTCTTACTGGATAGGCATTGCAGCATTTCGTGATAAGGCCCTATAGAATTGTTTCTCTTACCTGGATAGGCATTGCAGCATTCGCGATAAGGCCCTATAGAATTGTTTCTCTTACCGGATAGGCATTGCAGCATTTTGCGATAAGGCCCTATAGAATTGTTTCTCTTACTGGATAGGCATTGCAGCATTTGCGATAAGGCCCTATAGAATTGTTTCTCTTATTGGATAGGCATTGCAGCATTCGCGATAAGGCCCTATAGAATTGTTTCTCTTACTGGATAGGCATTGCAGTATTTGCGATAAGGCCCTATAGAATTGTTTCTCTTACTGGATAGGCATTGCAGTATTCGCGATAAGGCCCTATAGAATTGTTTTCTCTTACTGGATAGGCATTGCAGTATTCGCGATAAGGCCCTATAGAATTTTTATCTCTTACTGGATAGGCATTCCAGCATTCTCGATAAGGTCCTATAAAATTTTTATCTCTTACTGGATAGATACTATCTCCAGGAATATTTAGTTCGCTGCCATCAATCAAGGGGCTACTGACGGTGTTGCCGCAGTCATCAGTGTTTTTGCCTTCTCGGAAGGTGGACATACTTTCTGATCTTGTTCAAACATAAAGACTCGTTTCTTTGCTATATAACTATTTATTTTAGTTTTGGGGGGAAATAACGGTATTATACTTTAAATATACTAAAAACCAGATTTATATTTTAATAATTTGATTTTACTCTTAATAAATCGTTATTTATAAATCCTGACAGGATTATGTAGTTTATGAAGTGAACAAAATCTTACATCGTGTTATCTAGCAAAACGTGAGGTTCCTGGTAGGGTTGACCCAGTGACTTTATATTTATCTCGGTTTTTATGGGATTTAGGATTTATTGGTGCTACCATATGAACTTGAGTGTGTGGTAGAATATTATGATAGACCTTCAGTCGCTGCGTGGGTTTATCAAGTCTGGTAAATATAATTTTGATCAGTATTACGGTAATCAGCGCATTTCCTACCACTTCTTGCTAAATCATATTTCCTCACTCGTTTCCACGTATGTTGCTTGTAATCCATAGCAACTACTTATTAGCCCTAACTATCCGAATCTTAATTACTTTTCATGTACATTGTGTATAAATTTTGATTCTACAAATCACAGCAAAGACGAAATATGAGTCTTACTGAAATACAGTTCAGAGCGCGATCTGACGGCTAGACCTATGAAATGTCTGACGATGGTGCTCTCTAGCAGCACCAAATTTAAGTGGTGCAATTGGAAAAATTGTTTATGTTAATTTCGTAGTTATTTAAGTTAACTTCCCTGAATACATTAAAAGTAAAATTTGTTATCACTCGGCTATAAATTACATTCGTCTAAATTACGAAACATATCATGCACAAATACAAAGGGTTAAGATTAAAATGTGAAGTTTTTACATTAAATACATCAGTTACAGCTTTAGGAAGTGAAATCTATTTTTATTTATTTAAAAAATTTCATTAATTAAAACATGTCATAAATCAATAAAAAAACACGTAACTTCTTAAATTTATAACTCGTCTAAATACAGTAAAATTTCATATTTTTTTCTTATGCCATTTTTACTTGGGACCTCATTACAATATTGCCTAAATTTCCAACTTTGAATGGCCTTCATATCACGTGATTAAAAATGTTTATATTTTTATATAATAATATAAGAAGTATTCAACCGATTATATTGTATTAAAAAAAAAACATTTTTGTGAACGTCCGGAAAATCGGACGTTGGGATCGAACGTGATTTTTTAAAACGTCCGAAAATTCGGACGTTGGGATCGAACACGATCTTACAACACGTCCGAAAAATCGGACGCTGGGATCAAAAGGTTTAAAAAAATTTATTTTTAGGGCAACGCATTTGAATTTTAAAATATTTTACAACCCACCTAATCCTGAGTGAGTCGACTGTGTTTGGTCTATCTTTGTTATAGAAACGTCTCTGGGTGTTTTAAAATTGCCTAGCTATCCACACAGTAACTCTGAAAAACCTCCAAAAGTTGCAGTATTAGAACATTTTAAGATAATTCAATATTGCTCATAATATTATAAACGCGAAAGTGCCTTTGTTTGTTTGTTTTGTTTTCACGCGTAAACTATTCAAAATATTCTTTTTTACAAAAGTAGGCTTCTCTGTTCTGTGATGTATATTTTCTTGGTCGGGAAACAAAACAAAATCAACTATGGAACAGACACATACTAAGTTCGAAGTAAATGCAATGACCATACATAAGCACTTTTTAACATAATTTTTTGATCGTGGAAAGAAAGCAAACTCAACATTGGCGTCGGAAATATAGTTTACTCGAACTATAATTGCTTATACAGGTGAAAAACTTGCGAACTTTTTTTGTGGATCCGCGGGTAACTGTTAGTTAATTTATAAATCTTTTCATTCACAGTACCGCATGAGGTTATTACTCGATTATTCAATAGTTCCAAAATGTTAATAAAAATTAATGTTGTTAATCCTTCCAATTTATAAAAAAATCCCTTATTTTATTGAGCATTGAGTCCGAATTTAAATATTCGAGTATTGCAATCAAAACAGTTAATTATCCTATAATAGCGCCCGCCATAACGAATCGGACACAAGGGAACGGACATTGTTCAGTCCAAAGTGCAGCCTTGGTTAGTATGCAAGTGGGGCATCTCCTCTAATAGCTTTATCTGCAATTTCAGATGCTCCCGAGTTGTCGAGTTAATTAAATCAAAGCAGTCGCTTTACATCTGAAGTATTCTAATAACGCATGTTGTTGGTAAATACAACTACTGGGTTAATGATGGTTTTTGTTTTATCTTTTTCTTATGATGCTCCAGCCCGGAACCATTTATCAAAGCAATTTACTCTTGGCTCAGGTAGTTGTTCCTAGCGTGGGAACATGGAGTGGCCAAACCTTGATTAGAACCCGAGCTCCTGCGTTCCTTTACTAAATATTATAACTGTGAAGTCACGGTAACCCTTGCTCTACATGGCCGGTGAAGTTAAACACAATAAGTGTGAGAAAGTTTTATGTTTAGGTCTATTTGAAAGACTAGTATTTGCGTATTCCTTATCTTCAGCTATAAAATTCTAAATGTTTGGCTGAGCGTTAGCGAAGCCTATCACTCGAATGGCTTGAAAATGTGTATTACTGTCTAACTGTCGGTCTGTTCGCATGATATCTCAAAAATGAACTGATATATATATATATATATATATATATATATATATATATATATATAGGTTTTTAATACTGAGTTCAATAATGGTGCTTCTCTCCATGGGATTTTGCTGGCGATAGCGACTATTATTGCATATAGGTAACCGCAATGAGAAAGTAGCAGAATAAATAAATATGTAAACAAACTAATTACTATCATGTGAGATATTAAACAAATGTACTCCAACTACTCCACCGCATGCAACAGCTTTTGGTGACATAGTGTGGAGAGTTTTTCTATTCCAACTGCTATTAAACCCAACTTGAGGAACAAAAGTGCATTGCAACATTTTTAAAGAATCTTGAGACAAAACTCATCTGTAAACTTTAAATTTTGCGAAAAATTAGTTCTATACTGGTGCGTATATTTTGTAAGTGTAAACGGCCGCTATAATGAACTGAAATAGCACACTAAGCTTGCCAAAGAACTCAGTCAAGATAATAATAATAATAATAATAATGTCTTTATTTGAAGCGATTTTCAACATTACATTGTTGTTTTTCAAAATAACTCAAGTCATACATTTTCAATCAAAGCACATACAAATTTATCTATCATCATCCGATAATTACAAAATTAAACTAATCAAACCGATAATACATTACATTAAACAGCTATTTAGGGGTGAAACACTCCTCCTCCAAAGCCAGTCTGAGATTGTCCTTAAACGAGGAATATCCATAAACCTTTAGACTGTGAGGGACACTGTTGTATATCTGGGGGCCGAAGTATCGAAATCCATTCCTCCCCATCTCCAGCCTGACCCTGGGCACCTCAAGCATGGCGTCCTGCCGAGTGTGACAGTCCCTAATCTCAGCCCGGGTCTGTAGCATCCCCCTGAGGTAAGAGGGTTTTCCCGTCAGCAACACCTTGTGAACAAGGCAAGCCACCTGAAGTTTGAAAATGCAGTTTATCGGAAGGATCCTTGCTGTACGGCGATACTGGCTAACGTGATCAAATTTTCTCAGGCCGTACACAAAATGTTACTTAAATGATATTTAAAGATAATATTTTTGTACCAAACTTGTTTCATCGTTTTCACGCACCGCCTTATATAGCACATATAAATGCACTTTTGAACAGGGGTAGTTTTGGGTTCTAGTGGTCAGGTTTGGTGAAGTTTTGCAAAAATGTATGCAGTAATTAAAACAATTGGAATAGGCTGATTTTGTATACAAAATGTACCTGAATGTATATATTTAATGTGCATGGCATTAATTCTTTAATAGACAGTCAGAAACCTTGGGTTGATTATCAAATGTAAAATGATCTCTACGTTGTGATTCGAAAGATCAAATGACGTATAAAATATAAAGGTTCTTCCTCGATACATTCGTCGATATACTGTACACTAAGGACAAAAACATAGACACCAACTTATCCGACCAACCGGGGAATCTCCTCCTTCTTCCCCCCGGGGCCTTCCTGGCACGTTTCCTCAGGCGACTCGCTTATCGTTAAACGTCTTGTGGATATATTTTCCCATTTACTTAGACATGGGAATATTCCACTCCTTAAGAATTGTACTGTTTTTTTTTTTTTTTTTTTTTTTTTTTTTTTTTACATTTAGATTTCACTAAATACATTAAATACTTTTTATATAGCCTATCCTTTAGTATTTGCATTCAATTATGTGTTCTCCAAATATGTTGTTATGTTAACCAAATTTTAATATTTTCCGAAATCAAACTTTATTTTTCATAAAAAAATAATTTTATGGTTTTCAGGTTACTTTACACGTTTCAGATATTCAGCATACTATTTCTCAGATAAAGTTCTTAAATATATAAATATATCTAAAATATAAGTAAGCATCCTCGAAAAGAGTTTAATAATAAGATTAATAAGGATAATACACTATCGATACAAATAAATATTAATTCAAGATGTACATTTATATTTTAGTATTTCTTTGGAACTCTTGTACATATAAAAAATTCCAATAAATATTTAATCTTATCAAGCATGCAATTATATTACCTCCTAAACCCTAAATCATAGTATTTACCATATTCTTTACGACAGAAATTAAAAAATTATATAAACATTCAAGTTCGAATTTTTTTAGCCACATTGTCTATTATTTTATCAAACGTTTTAGGTTTGCGGTATTTTTATAAAAAGTATAATTCTGGTAACGTGTGGGTCAAATACCATCAGAATTTTTTAAATTGTGTATAATACGCTAAATCCACAAAAAGGTCTTGGAATCTTCGATAGTGACATTTTTTGAGATTTAATACATATGTATTTTTTATTACACTAAAGCTTAAATGTAGCCTAAGTTCTTTGTAAATTATCAAACCATTTTAAAACGCAGTAATTCATGAAACTTTACATTTTTTATTTTGTTTTATTCTAGCGTTATACTAATTATGATTTTATAGAAACAATGTGAATTTAAAATTGTGCAAATACCGAAGATCAGTGTGATAATTAACCTTTTGTAGGTTAAAATCACACACACACACACATGTGAAACCTCTTAAGATGGAGCAATCGATTTTGGGTTTTGGAAATAGTTTTTATTTTAAACGTATAGCCCATTTAATAATAACTTCAATACCTAGTACAAATATTTCAATTTCTCTATGTAAAATTACAGTCATTTAGAGAGGTTTGCAGTTTGGTACTCACGTCTAAATATAAACGGCTGAAGTTGAAAATGTGAAATTCTTTGAGTGTATTAATGAATTAATGAGATATATTTTCTGGAAGTGATATTTTTTTATCTACTCACGCTTAAGAAAAATAAAGTTTTTCTGCCGCAAAACACGGTAGCGGCACAGTGTAGCGGGTACAACGGTTATAGCAAGATAACCAGATCAAGCAACGTCTAGCGTGGCTGCTGCTTGGATGGGTGACCGCTGAGTGTTCCTGTCCTTGCAAGCAGCCCGC
This sequence comes from Homalodisca vitripennis, assembly GCF_021130785.1. Lineage (NCBI taxonomy): Eukaryota > Metazoa > Arthropoda > Insecta > Hemiptera > Cicadellidae > Homalodisca > Homalodisca vitripennis. The sequence continues at coordinate 9,831,794 of NC_060210.1, forward strand.
CTGCCCGGCCATTGCTGGTGGGTCGGAAGCCGTTTGTCCCAAGACTGAGTGTTAGACAGGGCTTCTTAGCCCTAACTTCGCCCTGTTACAATAATACATCTTTATTTTACTTTATATTTTTATTTAAATATATTTTTTTAATGAATATTTTTTGCTGTTTCTTAAGGAAATAATTGTTTATAAATAAAAGCATGTTCCACCCTGAAGCTGTAACTCATGTACGTACTGTAGAATTTTTACATTTTAATCTTTAGCCGTTTATATTTGGACCTAATCCCCGCATTAGGCAATGTCCTCTAAATGTCTGTAATTTCATGTGAAGAGATTAAAAAAACCACTTTAAGCTGTTTTGCATTCAGGAAAGTTACCTGAGATGCACCACCTTAACAGATGACTTGATAAATGATTGAATAAATGCTCTACTTCTCCAGGCGAAGTAAGGATAAAATGTTTCAATGGAACAATGGTAAGGGCTGAAAAGTAAGGACGTTCCTAGAGGTCAGGCATTCAATACTGAGAGAGCGTACTATTCCCACGACGTAGCACGTAATATTTATTGCATATACCGTGTTTAACGTGTTAACGCGTGTTACAACGCAAGAAACTAATCTAGTGAAATAATTCCGTTTAATGCACGCCGGGTTATACTCTTTGTACAGTCGTACGTTTTTCCAGAGAAAAGAAACTGATACAACGTTAAGAATTTCTACTACAACAAAGCAGCAGAATGTGAAACTTGCAGTTTTGTTATTCAAACTCTCGTTTGCTCAGTTTTCTTAGATATACTTTTGTTCTAACCACGACCGTTGCATCAGAAACACATTAGGTGACTGGATAACTAGTTCGCTACTTATCTGCCACATTGCCTCTAACGATCTGGCCCTAATTTCACTATTGTATCTCTGCCACAGCATTTTGCGAATATTACTAAATAGTATATGATTAACTTGACTTGATTAAATTATAATGAAACTTTTAAACGGTATTTCAATTTATAATATAAGCTCACTTATTAATGAACTATCATAAAAAGGTTTACTGCAAGCGCAGTCATGACAACCACCAAATGTGGAACGGAGGAATGTGAACCGAAGACATAAACTAAGTAAAAACACTTCTATTATCCACTTATCCAGTAATCAGGCCAGAGAATATCCAAAAACCAAGATGTTCTCAGAAGAAAACTATTTAGATGTTTGTCAAACATGTTTCAAACATGTAGCAGTATTACAATGTATAATATAAGCTTACTATTTTATATATATATATATATATATATTCATTAAATTTGTATAAGTGGCAATAGCCTAATTTAATTTCAATAAATATTGAATCGCAAAAAGTACTTGCTCCGCCGGGACTCGAACCCGGATCTCTCACTTGCCGGGTGAATGTGCTACCATTACACCACAGAGCCCTCACTTTTTACGATTCAATTATTTTGTATTTGGCCGTATCTTTCACATATGTGTTTAAATAACCAAACTAACATATGATCGGAAGACCAAATATAATACTAAGCTTTTATATATATATATATATATATATATATATATAATATATATATATATATATATATATATATATATATATATATATATATATAGTATTAGTATTTTTTTCTCATAAAAAGCATTGCAAGCGCAGTCGTAACAACACCCACATACCGAACGGAGGAATGTGAACCAAGGATATGAAATAAATAAAAATACTTATTATCCACCCATCCAGTAAGTAGGCCAGGAGAATATCCAAAAACTAAATGTTCTCAGATGGAACTTACGTATGTACTTGTTTTTCCTTGAGGATTTCTTGGTAAATAGAATCGAGTTAACGTTATCAACTGCAGTATAGGCTCTTCCCAGAACGAAGATAAGTTTTTGATAATAATGGCGTGAGCTGGCTGTATGTGGAGCGATACTATTGTAAATTCTCTACCAGCACCTTAACAATAAACCATTATCAGTGATAGTGGATATACCATGAATAAAAAAAGCCGCTGAAATAACTTTAAACGAATAGGCTGAATGATTATATATTATTTTTATTCTAGACCAGTGAACTAATAGGAGGGGAATACCTATGGCTGGTATAGATTTTGTTCTCTGTCTCAGGTTCCCCCAGCAATTGCTCTTTGCCAAAAGATTAATATACGAAAACGAATTACTTTTAAAACTGTGAGCACAGTGTAGAAGCGTAATTTGTAACTTCGTCATCAACATTGGTCGTTGTACAAAACATGGTCTCTGATAATAAATAACACATTTTTCATTAGTTGGTGATTTTAGAATCTTGCATTTCGAAATTTATTTTCGATCACAGTCATATTTAACCTCAGTCATATTTTAATGTTTTCGTGACTAAATCAAATCATATATATATATATATATATATATATATATATATATATATATATATATATATATATATATATATATATAACAGTAATTTTAGTAGTCTCCATCTTGTAAGAACCGTAAAAGTAGAGGTTACGTGTGATGGCGGAAGACGTAGAGACACATTTCCCAAAGAAATAACGTTAGGCTTACGTGCAGAGCAATAATCCCCGCCCGCCCCTCCTTCCCACAATACATCAGGTGACGTCACCATACAGAGTCTCCAGTACTCGTCATCAGTTAATATTTAATATCCACTCTCTTCTTCGGCTGTAATCTCTTCCTTCCACGCCGTTGCGTCTCACTTTCTCACTTCTCATCCAATTCGTGACGTCATCACTTACCACCCTCCCCCGCCTTCCTATTAGGAGAGAGACTTTTCTTTTCCACGTCAACAGTATTTTTGTTACTGATTTTCCTCGCCCTGAGATAATTGTATTACTGTTTCAATCACTGATTTCATGTAAAACCTATGTTTTATATATATATATATACATGTAGTTATTTATTTATTATTGTTATCGATTTAGAGTGTATTTTGAAGAAAACTGGATTTTCCGACACCAACGGAATGAAGTATTTATAGCAACAAGTAGCACATGATCTTTTCGGTCGGCATTGTGTTTAAAATTTCAATTGTGTGATACAAAATTAATTGTGTTAAACTCGCCTTAACAGTATTAAATTTTAAGTTAATAAGTCCAAAAAGAATCAATGGGTTTACATAAATCTACGTACTTACTATGCGTATAAATAAACCAGTTAAAAATAAAACAAATCTAGCCACCATCATTCGCCTCCATTCTTGTTAAACGAACACTCAAGAAAAGCGGCAAAACTTTTCTTTTAAAATATGTTACAGACAAAATTATTCATTGTTGTGGGGTATATTATTAGAAAACACTTTGTGGGCAACAATACTCGTATTGTTCTTGTTGTCTCCAATGAATTATTACAACAAGTAATGAATGAACCATAATCCGTAGTTGTTGCTCCAGAAAGGTTTCATTCATTTTCCAATTGAATACGAACACAAATGTAACCAAAACCTTCTTATACGTTTGTATTTTATCGTTCATGGTTAAAAATAGTAGTAAAAATCACCATACTAACGCCTTTTCAATACTTTTTTCCAATATTATAGTAATTAATTTTTCAAACCATACTTTTAATAACGTAGGTCTCCAACAATATGCACTAATATTAAATATACTTACTTAATTCGGACATCTAAATGTGTAAGGTGTATAATACATTTTAATACATTAGTTGTATAATAGCGAAAGTTTCGTATGTTGGAAATGTTTATGATTAGACATTATGAACATGATCTGGAATGGTATTATAGGTATTTATATTTGAAAATAAACATTATATTTGTTAATTTTTTAATTAATAACTAACAAGTTACATTCAATCAATTTCAGGAATGTTTTACAGCGTAGGTAGAGGTTACACAGTGTTGCACCTTCTTCGCAGATTTTTCTTAGATCCATGCTAACATTTTATGTATTTAAATATGTTTGTAGACACAATCATTTTAGAAACAATCACAGCATAATAAACTATTGTTGTTTCTTTACCATTAATAAGCAATAGATAAAACCTCTTCATGATGAAAAGTAATTTTTTGAGAAAGTCTATTTTATTGTGTTCCTCTAAATTATATATAACAATTTGTACGAGTGTGTACAGGCGTTCACTGAAACATTGTAAAATAAGGATTTGTACAATTGTAGCTAACATTCGACTCGCTGCATCATAACACTAACCAAACATTCTGGGATTATTTGTTCAAATCCAAATCTTCTTAGATTTCCCAGAGGTAGAGACGTAGTGGAAGAGAGATTTCCTTGTGAATAAGACAGTCACATGTTTCATACTATCTCTGTTTCTCATCAAACTCGATTTATGTTTTAAATTTGTCTTATTAACTTAAACAATATTTTATATAGCATCCTGTACTTATTTGGGTGCTTTCCTCTAGTTGTACTTCCTTGCGTGTGACTGTAGGTTGGTTTCATAGGAACCTGCTTAACGCAACCGCCTTCATACGATACATACATGTTTTGCTTTCATGTTTATGTTATGTTAAATTACGATCGGTTGTGATTACGATGCACTCAAGAAATTCCCATTTCCCATTTAAAGATGACGGCCATTCAAATATTTGTTCTATATTTTACATTTGCTCCTGTTTACATAACGAACCTCAAAATCACACAGCAGGTCAAGCGGTAAATATTTCATAACTTTTAATTCCAACATTTTAGATGACAGTTTATATTTTAATACGATGGCCGTTTAATTTTTCGAATGTGAACAGTTGTATTTCAAGTTTTAAGTATCGTATAGCAAAACTGTTACGTGCTTATGAATTCACAGTTTATTGTACTTTTTGTTTTTTTTCTTCTACCGTACTCTTTCTATGTTTTAAATTTATTTATTCGTACTTTATTCAAATTTACATGGAGAAATCACAATGACTGTTTATTGACTTCAATGACTTCATATTTTTCATTCTTATTGGAATCTGAAACTAATTGTAGAGAGTTTATCTAAGACTAGTTAGTGGTTTAATAATTTAATGAAAATTTAAATCTGTGAACGTAGCTTTTACATGAACATCTTCATTAATAATTTATAATTCAGTTCTTTATTTTATAATATTTACAGAGTTATTTCATAAGAGTACAATCGAGAAAACATATGTAAATTGTACGCTCTCTGTTTCGTTGGTCCTACGTAGTTATAAGATTATCTCCCCGCAAAAGCAAAACACAGCTCATTTTTTACTATCGTATTGAACGAAAATTTTGAATCATTATGGTGAATAAAAATCTATTTGGTATAAAACTTCTATCATCATTACAGTTATATGTTTACAAACTTTGTTTAATGAAACAGCCTTTAGTCTATTAATTCATTTTCATCAGTAAAATTGTTTTTGTGGAAGGCTTTTTTAGTTAAACAATTTGTATATATTTGATAAGAGGGAATAATTAAAACCTTATTGTCAAATAAGTACAAGTTATTGTTTGTATGTTGGTTATTTCAGTGTTATCGCTGTAAAAACTAATGCAATATATTCTCTATTTCTTAAAGTATTATTATTTTATTACGGAATTAGTAGTGTTTATTTTTTTATTATCTGAGGTAATTTGAACCTAAATAAGGTTATACGCTTAAATTAGCTTCATCCATTATAATGGGGTGGAAACGAGGGAGGAAGAGGGGGTGATATGTTGTTGACACAGTTGATGCTGTGGACTTTTTACCCCTTTCATCTATCTCGCCAACAAATTGTCAGCGGTTTTACTCAAAACCTCCAACATTCCTTAGCCTAAGGAGTACAGTACTTTTTATTGGTTCCTAATTAGTTTATTTTACATTAAGCGGAACAGAGGTTTTATCTGGGCATTTGATTTTTCAATTTATTGGTTGGCCATTATTTCAGTTTTTCTTAAAGCTACGTATAAACAATTTTAATATAGTTTCAATCCCAAAATATTTTTTCATTTATGTAAACAGCCTTAATCAGTCAACAATCGAAACTGCCAGTAATACATCCGCTTATATATGTGACCTGAAGGCGGGGGGGAAGAGGTAGAGTTAGAGCAGTATTGTCTATACTTTGCCAAATAATATACATCATTGCCTGTCAACGATTAGTATAGCGATCTCATCACAGGTTCAATCAAAGACAAAGACTGCCAACTTTTTGATAATTAAATGTTATCTTATTTAAAAATCGTGGATGTTCCTTTAACTACAGCCCCAGTTACCACACCAAGTAGTTGGGAATTTTCAGTTACAGTAGAACCCCTCATATCCGGCCTCGGTTTTACCGCACCTCGGTTTATCCGGCCACTTCCCGGAAGCCAATATCGAAATATATTTACCACGACTTGCAGACGCGCAGTTGCACGCACTAGTCTCCCACGACTCTTGCGTTATTTTGGTGTATCTATTTGTTTACATTTTCCTGTGTTGTCCTCAGTTGAGCTAATAGGTTTAACCTGTAAACAGTTCGTTGATTATTTCCAGTGCGGTTAGTACAGTACAGTACAATTGTTTTGTTTCGTCAAGTGCTGTGAACTGTAGGTTGGTTTATCCGGCCGAATCGTTATCCGGCCAGGGGCTCGGTCCCGTGGTGGCCGGATATGAGGGGTTCTACTGTACTGTAGTCGCGAACTAATAAATTATAAATATCCCGATATTGTAAATACTATTTTTTTATATTTATTAGACACAATAATTATAACTGTATATTGAGTTATACAAGGGTAAAAATCTAGGTTTGATGTTTTATAATTTGTTTCAGACATTTTCTGATTTAAAAAAATAGTTTTTATTCAATATATTGAACTAGGGATGACGCTTAACATATTTATTCAATGTTATACATTAGATCAATTAGCATTAGGGTGACGTTTCATTCTATTTAACATAACTACCATTTTTATTTATGTCATATCTACGGATGCATTTAAATACCTAAAACGATTGCCATGATGTTTGTGTAAATACTCCTTTTGTGTGGATTGACCTTACACATGTAAGAGGTAATGTATAAGAATCTGACATTTTTATAACAAATAGGTATTATATGCATTACTTTACTGTATCATATCAGACTGCCTTGACGTTTTTCTGGCTTTAATTATTATGCAGTAATAAACCCATACAATCTATTCAGAACGTAAATTCATTGAGTAAATGAAATTTGCTAAAAAATGTTATGTTTTAAATATTGTATCCTTTGAAATGAACTGGATACATTGACAATGTCTCAAAACTTTACTTTTTGACAGTCTGACACTAAACGTTTTACTCATATAAAAGGTAAAATGCTTATTATTTTTACACATTTCATTTTTATACATTTACTATCAAGATAGATTATCCACTTAAGAATCAAATAGTTTAATTATATTTTATTGCGGTGGTAATGTTTAAGATGGAGCATATTGGGATTTCTTACTTATATTTTTACACTGAAAAATTGTAAAAACAAATATTGATAATTTTTTTGTTTTGTGAGGCCTTTCGATTTGTGATGTAACTGAAGAAGATAGCTTCGCTATCGAAAGGGCTCACAAAATAAAAAATTATCATTATTGGTTTTTGCGATTTTTCAATTTTGTAGTAAATATTATAATTTTTACAACAGACTAGGTAACTGCACTATTTAAAAATCTCTTTCCATTGTATAACTTTTAAGCTTAACCGATTTAAACATTTTCTCCTGTTGAGTAATAGTTTCCAGTTTTTACATAATGGACTACTTAAGTGTGTTAAACACTCTTTAGATCTCAACAAAACTGCAGGGAGATATAAAATATCGCCGAACATAAAGCACGCTCTCTCAAGGGATTCCGACTGTCTAGAGATATCCTGTGCTTGTGTGCGCCCATATATTTCCCACTTTTGGTCTTTTTCTCATGACAAACTTATCAGAAATGTTTTACAATCTATTTCCTAAGAGTTACAGGGCAAGAGTGAAACTTGTCTTCTATAAATCTAAGCGCTGTTCTGGGACAGAGCTACTCTAATAACATAAACTTTTACCAATAGTTTAACGTAGCACCTAATTCTAAATCTTAAAAAAATCAAGTTCCTAATTTATTGCAAGAGTACTTCTTTTCCAACATCAAAGAATATGTTAAAGAAACTTGCTCCACGATTTATTAATTTCTATTCAGTATAGAATTTGGTAATATCTTCGTGTATGATACCTTTTAGACTCAATGAATGTTCTCAAATATTTTAGTCGTCACATAATTTAGAGTTTTGATATTAGACCTTTCATGTAAATGACAAAGTGTCATTGAGGTCAAAATTTTTTATTGCCAGATGATAGATAGTCCGACTTTATATTGGAGAAAAGAGGCTTTTTGTACTGCAAACTGAATCTCCACGATTTGCACTGAACAAACTCCTAAAAAAGATTATTTGTGACTTATGGTTTAAAAATGTTCGTACTGTCAGAGCATAAACTATGGGTAATTTAGCGGATGGTTTCTCCTGATTTTGGAATGAACAGATTATGCAATAAAACCCCATCGTGTCTTTATGCGGACCCAGTAGATATCTCGTCCGAGATGGGGATCATATCCGAGGATATTGTTTCCCCAATAACATTTTCCGGAGAAACGAGGTTTTAATTGTAACCATCTATATAAAACCTGTAGTCCAATAAAGTGTGATTGTAATTATTCCCGTAAATACAATTACAGGTTTACGTCAACAAATACTACCATGTTTATGAGGAATCTTTTAATCTCGTTTGTTTTGTTCTTGTGTACGGTATAAAAGGTGTACGAGTTCTCTAACTTGCACGATAATATCGCGTAGATTATTTTAAAATTCTTTTTTTACGGATGAAAAGATAAGTATGTGTCCTTTTGTATACGATAAAGAAAAGGTATACGTTTTTAGAAAAGGTATCCGGTTTCCCCAACTTGCTTAGTACCATTGCCTACATTAATGTTTTTCTCCTTCTTTTTCAAATTAAAAAGGAAAATAGAGCGATTCATACTATTATCAACTAAGACATAACATAGATTCATTAGTACTGAGCTTATACTTTGGTAGGATTAATATCAAGGATTTTTGGCGTACGTATTGTCTGGTACGATCAAAACTGCAAATTTAAATTTATTTTGTCCTATGATGTATTTGCATTTATTTTATACCTTAGTTTTAGAACTTTATATGGAGCCAGAAATAGACGAGTACAGTGTTTAACTACATATTCTCGTATTTTAAAAGTTATTTAAAACACTCTCATAACTGATATGGATTATTTCGGCAAACTGAAGTGTTCTGTAACCTGTTCTTACGATAAACTCCGATGATTAAAGACAGATAATGTAAATTAGGTAAGAGAATTGAGGTAGGACGAGTGTCCTTATTATCCTCCCAGGACCCGTTTTGCAGGTACTTCAGATATTTCAGACATACTTTGTCACAAGCAAATGAAATTTCAGTCACAATAATTTTTTTAAACGTTATTTTGGAGGATATGTTTTAGGCAAACAAAATTGGAGTTCTGATACATAATACTAAACAATATTTCGGACAAATTTTATGTCGTGTAATCAATCATTAGTTTGTACCAACGACATTTCTGTCGAATATAACGGTTGTTTTGGCTAAAAGATTTTTAGGGTAAATTATACTATTTCGGACAAACATTTCAAACTTCACCAGTCGACGTCTATTATATGACTTCACAAAATGAATTCGCGGCGCCTACTGTTTGTTCTTTCGCTCCTTACAGGCACACCACTGTCACAAAACAACCAAAAGTAGGGAAATGAGGACAACCTTTCCTTGTTTAAAACCTTGATCGCTTTAACAGAAAACTCACTTCCTTTTGTTTTAACTTTTGTGTGCAGACTTATCCTACACGGAAGTTTCGAACATGATAACGAGTGTAATTTCTGAGGAAAACACCGAAGGATTTGCAAAGCACTAACAATGACCAAGTGATGGCTGCTGCGAGATTAAGGACGTGGTTACAGAAGCGGCAGAGTGGTCGACACGCTTGTTGGTTGCCATGGTTACTGACCACCCACATCCTGGAGGATATATTACGGCGATGTACTTTGTCTGTCAGGACATTGTTGTTGAGGGTGAATCATACTACTGAGAATCTGGAGTCATCGTTTCAAACAAACGTTTCCATAATAAGTCGAAGATGTTGAAATACTCGTAAAATTACCAGGAGCATCTCAAGATGGCGACTAGAATGTTATGAACCATTAATTAATTTTTATTTTACACGAATAAAACTTTGTCTAATTTTGTGTCGTATAAAATACATATTTTAAAAGGAATGTAATAAATACATGTTGTTGCTTCAAGTATTAACGTTGTATTTTATAACATGATTTCACTTTAATTTCCATTGCAATTGTTTGGAAATTATTGTTTATGAAGCAAGATATTTGAATTAGTGTACCACAAAATAGTTAGTACATATTCTCCACAACGATTAATATACTTTTGTAACGTTTACTCAATTTTTAATCCGAAGGATTATTGAAACGCAGTTACTATTAATATTTCTAAATGATCTATATACATGACAAATGTGATTTATCGCACTTCCTGTTAGTTCTATAATTCCTAATACATAATTGACATTTTTACGCCAACTTAGAACCTCCATTTTTAAATTAGGCTATTTTAAAATATGTAAATGAAATTGTATTTTGCCACTTGATTTTGGACTCTGTTGTTGCCCTAAACAATTTGCTGCAGACCGTTTTCTTTTTCTTTATGTATTTGTTTAAGATAATAGTAATTTTAAAAGTAATTGAAACCTATTTTCCATCGTAATTAACGGTAATAGACGTAGTTAACTTTAAGCATATTTAAAAATGTTTAAATACCCCGATATAATCAATAAATTGCAGCAGTAAACCAAATTTTCTCATATGATTTAAGGTTGAAACTTGCTACTACTCCCATGGTGTTTAACGGGTGCAACATACAACACGTACAAAGCACGTACAACATACATTCAGTAACAATAAACACATTTATGTTTTTATCATACAACACATGTCAAAACATTGCATGAGTTTTTTTTACTATACAGGGTGATTCCGGTAAAAATTAGCATGTTTCAGTGTTGATAGAGGATTTGATTACAAACCATTTTTGTCCAACACACACGGGGTGGCAATTGTTTCGTTTCCGAGAAAATTGAAAATTTGTGAAACACCTCCTTGTAAGCAATACGTAGTTGAGATACGACCAAAAAACGTAAAGCTGCTGAAAAATCTTTATTTATTTCGTAATAGCACATAAAAGGACCTCTTCGTGACGTCGACTGCCTTCATTTTGAGAATCAGGAAACCCCAACTTCTGCTGCTTAATAATATTATTTATTACATTCTTGTTTGCATGAAGTGATTATTTTGTTTGAAAAACACATTGAGTTGCAGTAGCTTTACATTTTTCTGGCTGAATCTCAAAGGGAAAATACGTGTTGCCTACAAGGAGGCGTTTCACAAATTTCTTAATTTTCTCGAAAACGAAACATTTGTGACCTAATGTGTATTGTATAAAAATTGTTTGTATTCACATCCTCTATCAACCCTGAAAAATGCGCACTTTTATTGAAATCACCCGGTATATAACCGTCCCAAAATATTCATTTATACGATCAATTTAGTTTTATTTGTAAGAAAACGTTCTGAGAAAGATTTGGTTTTATTATTAACCCCTATACTAAGAACTAAATTAGATGAACGAAAGCGGGTGTGGAAAAGTGTTGTTATACAAATATAATGTAAAATTATGTGTACAATACCAACATGTTTTTATTAGTTTGTCCAAAAAATACGAGTTTATTATTGTACATTTTTGGGAGAGCCGGTTGCGTCCTGCTCAAAGGTGTCAGACTTTTGAAAACGAGTACATTTAAGACCCACCGTCTTTATCATAAATGTAGTCGTACTCTTCCATAATACCTCATTCGCAAATTTAAATTCATATCGTAATATATTAGGTCCACTAAACCAGGCATCATTTGAAATCACGTTGCAAGTGTTCCTTACTCCCTCTTATGTTGCTTTATCTATACACTTTGCCTACTCTTGGTACAATTCTCCAGTCCTAATCCTCAATAATATTACAGTGCCACGCTAAATTCCAAAATTCTTAAATAGTTGTATGGTTTAACATCGATTTACTGTGTTTATGAAAGGTTCATCATTTTGGTTTGTAAGAGTACTAATTCTAACATAATCTTTTCTGTTTTAGGTAAGTGTCACTGGTTTATGAATACCTCATTCTTGTAAGTAACATAGCAAATAATTAGAAAAGTCAGAGTTTAAAGATATATTACGTGAAATAAATATTTTTAAAGTTATTAATTAATTACTCCACAGAGATTTTACAGCATTTAAAGTAAGAATCAGGTGCAAAGATAGGATTTTGTCTGTCTCAACTTTGACTTGAAGTCAAGGCATTGCTAAAACTATTTATTTCTTAAGAATATTAAATTTTTAGGAAAATTCAATTTAAATTATTGCATATTTTAAATAAAATATTATTGAATTGACTTACATTGCCATAAATAAAAATGTCACTCCCTGACAATCTTTCAGGTACATACTGGAGGTTTTATTACCTCAACTTTTTTATTTTCGTTTACAAGATACCACCTAATGATGCTTAAATATTTTCTGTTAGATCCTTTTTTAATAAGAGATAACACCACGGAATTGCCTAGTAAAACGTCTTAAAAACTCTGCCTTGATCAAGTTAAATATTTAACCACTGAAGGGAAGAAAACTAGGAACAGTGTACAGACAGTGTGTTGTACATGAGTTACTGCTTAATGCAAGAGACAACCCTCGCCGCGTGTAACCACTGAAGGGAAGCAAACTAGGAACAGTATGTTGTACTTGAGTTACTGCTTAATGCAAGAGACAACCCTGGCCGCGTGTAACCACTGAAGGGAAGCAAACTAGGAACAGTATGTTGTACTTGAGTTACTGCTTAATGCAAGAGACAACCCTGGCCGCGTGTAACCAATGAAGGGAAGCAAACTAGGAACAGTATGTTGTACTTGAGTTACTGCTTAATGCAAGAGACAACCCTGGCCGCGTGTAACCACTGAAGGGAAGCAAACTAGGAACAATGTGTAGACAGTGTGTTGTACTTGAGTTACTGCTTAATGCAAGAGACAACCCTGGCCGTGTGTAACCACTGAAGGGAAGCAAACTAGGAACAGTATGTTGTACTTGAGTTACTGCTTAATGCAAGAGACAACCCTCGCCGCGTGTAACCACTGGAAGGGAAGCAAACTAGGAACAATGTGTAGACAGTGTGTTGTACTTGAGTTACTGCTTAATGCAAGAGACAACCCTGGCCGCGGGTAACCACTGAAGGGAAGCAAACTAGGAACAGTGTGTTGTACTTGAGTTACTGTTTAATGCAAGAGACAACCCTGGCCGCGTGTAACCACTGAAGGGAAGCAAACTAGTAACAGTGTGTTGTACTTGAGTTACTGCTTAATGCAAGAGACAACCCTGGCCGCGTGTAACCACTGAAGGGAAGCAAACTAGGAACAGTGTGTTGTACTTGAGTTACTGCTTAATGCAAGAGACAACCCTGGCCGCGTGTAACCACTGAAGGGAAGCAAACTAGGAACAGTGTGTTGTACTTGCGTTACTGCTTAATGCAAGAGACAACCCTGGCCGCGTGTAACCACTGAAGGGAAGCAAACTAGGAACAGTGTGTTGTACTTGAGTTACTGCTTAATGCAAGAGACAACCCTGGCCGCGTGTAACCACTGGAAGGGAAGCAAACTAGGAACAGTGTGTTGTACTTGAGTTACTGCTTAATGCAAGAGACAACCCTGGCCGCGTGTAACCACTGAAGGGAAGCAAACTAGGAACAGTGTGTTGTACTTGAGTTACCGTTTAATGCAAGAGACAACCCTGGCCGCGTGTAACCACCGGAAGGGAAGCAAACTAGGAACAGTGTACAGACAGTGTGTTGTACATGAGTTACTGCTTAATGCAAGAGACAACCCTCGCCGCGTGTAACCACTGAAGGGAAGCAAACTAGGAACAGTATGTTGTACTTGAGTTACTGCTTAATGCAAGAGACAACCCTGGCCGCGTGTAACCACTGAAGGGAAGCAAACTAGGAACAGTATGTTGTACTTGAGTTACTGCTTAATGCAAGAGACAACCCTGGCCGCGTGTAACCAATGAAGGGAAGCAAACTAGGAACAGTATGTTGTACTTGAGTTACTGCTTAATGCAAGAGACAACCCTGGCCGCGTGTAACCACTGAAGGGAAGCAAACTAGGAACAATGTGTAGACAGTGTGTTGTACTTGAGTTACTGCTTAATGCAAGAGACAACCCTGGCCGTGTGTAACCACTGAAGGGAAGCAAACTAGGAACAGTATGTTGTACTTGAGTTACTGCTTAATGCAAGAGACAACCCTCGCCGCGTGTAACCACTGGAAGGGAAGCAAACTAGGAACAATGTGTAGACAGTGTGTTGTACTTGAGTTACTGCTTAATGCAAGAGACAACCCTGGCCGCGGGTAACCACTGAAGGGAAGCAAACTAGGAACAGTGTGTTGTACTTGAGTTACTGTTTAATGCAAGAGACAACCCTGGCCGCGTGTAACCACTGAAGGGAAGCAAACTAGTAACAGTGTGTTGTACTTGAGTTACTGCTTAATGCAAGAGACAACCCTGGCCGCGTGTAACCACTGAAGGGAAGCAAACTAGGAACAGTGTGTTGTACTTGAGTTACTGCTTAATACAAGAGACAACCCTGGCCGCGTGTAACCACTGAAGGGAAGCAAACTAGGAACAGTGTGTTGTACTTGCGTTACTGCTTAATGCAAGAGACAACCCTGGCCGCGTGTAACCACTGAAGGGAAGCAAACTAGGAACAGTGTGTTGTACTTGAGTTACTGCTTAATGCAAGAGACAACCCTGGCCGCGTGTAACCACTGGAAGGGAAGCAAACTAGGAACAGTGTGTTGTACTTGAGTTACTGCTTAATGCAAGAGACAACCCTGGCCGCGTGTAACCACTGAAGGGAAGCAAACTAGGAACAGTGTGTTGTACTTGAGTTACCGTTTAATGCAAGAGACAACCCTGGCCGCGTGTAACCACCGGAAGGGAAGCAAACTAGGAACATTGTGTAGACAGTGTGTTGTACTTGAGTTATTGCTTAATGCAAGAGACAACCCTGACCGCGTGTAACCACTGAAGGGAAGCAAACTAGGAACAGTGTGTTGTACTTGAGTTACTGCTTAATGCAAGAGACAACCCTGGCCGCGTGTAACCACTGAAGGGCAGCAAACTAGGAACAGTATGTTGTACTTGAGTTACTGCTTAATGCAAGAGACAACCCTGGCCGCGTGTAACCACTGAAGGGAAGCAAACTAGGAACAATGTGTAGACAGTGTGTTGTACTTGAGTTACTGCTTAATGCAAGAGACAACCCTGGCCGCGTGTAACCACTGAAGGGAAGCAAACTAGGAACAATGTGTAGACAGTGTGTTGTACTTGAGTTACTGCTTAATGCAAGAGACAACCCTGACCGCTGAAGGGAAGCAAACTAGGAACAGTATGTTGTACTTGAGTTACTGCTTAATGCAAGAGTAACCCTGGCCGCGTGTAACCACTGGAAGGGAAGCAAACTAGGAACAATGTGTAGACAGTGTGTTGTACTTGAGTTACTGCCTAATGCAAGAGGCAAACCTCTTACCTGTTCCAGACAATAGAAACAATTCTCTCCTCGCTGTAGAACACAGGCACCGCCCCACTACAGTTATATTTTACAGGCGCATCTTCGATCCCTTCAGCTGATCTTAAATTACTCTCTGATCGCTTAAGAGTTTTTTTTCTATAGTTACAGTGGTTAATTTTGAACTGTCATCTAGCCATGATAAGCTACTTGTTAAATGTGTGGACTTTAAATGTAGTCCTGGTGATGTCAAAGACCTTTAAGTGCAGATCATGGGACTTTTGGACAATTTTGTTCTTCATATCAGTTGCTTTAATCACATATTTCTTTTATTACTACATAGCCTAAGATATTTCCTAAGTTAATTAACTATTATGTGATATTGATTCCGACTAATTGTCATGTATCGAATGTTTAGTTGTTTACGGTTTTTGTGTTTTTTTTCTGGAACTAAAATATCAAAACTAAATGTAATATATATTTATTTGAGGCATTTAAGCTTTCAATATTTTTAGTAAAATATACTTGATATAGTAAAATAATGGTTCTTTTTGCACCTATGTTTGTATATATATAAAATTTTTACAATAATAAACATGTATTATGGCTTCAGATCATATGTCAGTTTGCTTAATTAAATGTATCTGTAACGTTACATACATAGATAGACACGTTGATGTGTCTTTCATAGGAAAAATATGTATTTTAATAACAGCATGTATTTTTAGTTTTATATAAAAAAAACTCTATTTAATGTATTTTATGTATACGTTCGATACTAAAATAAACTTAAAAACCTACAATCGAATGTCTGGAAAATGACGTTGGTTTCTTTGCCTGTCATGGATTACATGTTATGCTACCTTTAATAGAACGTTGTACAGATTTTAAGAGCTGTCATTCAAAAAGTGACGTCTACATACAAAAACCAAGTTAAAATAGTTCAATAGCCTCTACTGGGCGATAATGCACTTCCGTTTACACAAGCCACTTCGGCCTGTGTTGTGTTTACTTCAGCCAACCCACTTGACTGTATTTATAAAGCCGAGGGGCTAGGACGAGGGTGGGGGGAACCGCCGACGTGTCAACAATATTGCCTCTTCACTATTGTATGTTAGAACACAAAATATTCAAATCAACCTTTGTTAATCAATACTATCCGTAAGAATTCCCCACACATACTGTTACTTAGCTCAACAGATGATTCAATAATAGAAAGCGGCCAAATAATTCCATTTACTACATTGCACATAACATGGAATATTCAATCTGTGTACGTAGAATTGGAGAGATGTGATTGGAATTTCAGATAAACCAGTTAAAACGGGTGCTGACTTGCATATAAATAGTGTTGCACTCGCCTCCAACCACAGATCTGGACTATATTTGCTCTGGAATGTTTCCATTCCTTTTTGGCTTTAAATAATTTCAATTGTCCTCAATATCTAAAAATTTTTCTCATTTAATTGAATAACTATTGAAGTAATTTGGATGGTAATAATGTGTGTCAAATGCTTTTTCCAGGAAATTTATGTTTTTAACCGAAATATGAAATAATTAAAGGGGATAGCTTTGGCTGAAAAGCCCATTCACGAATAGTTAGTACGAACCGTCGTTTTAATCATGATGTATTCGAAAATAACCATACATGCATTGTAGAAATATATTCTCATACTTACTATATAATACTTGTACTTACGTCTCACTTACTCCCACCACCACTAAATATCGCCATGCGTGTTATAGTTTTACTATCGTTACTACTTTTATCTGTGTGTTTAAACATTTTTATTACGCATTTCGCGTTAAAAAAATTAAAGGAGCCAATTATGAAAATAAAAAATTCACTCGTATTGAAACATGAATATTTGTGGTAAAATGGGGGTTTTTTTAGAAGTTCAAATTTATTTTTTAAACTAGAGAGTTTATTGTTACGAATAAGTACATGAAAATGTCCATTCAACATATTTTTGCTCTCTACTCAACCGCCATTCCGCTGGGGGTTACAAAATTTAGAATTCGATCGCAAAAATATTTTATTAAAGTGTTTAATTTTCTGTTCACTTTTAGTAAATCAGGGAATTTAGATAGATGGCTCTATTACTTTCTATTAAGTCTAAACATATTCAGAAGGGCTCACTTCTGGCTTGTTTATACCTACAAGTGGCACGTAGATTAGTTTAAAATGTGTTAACCCAACCAAATCTAGTCAACCCATTGTCCAGACGAGATACAGCACTAACTGCAAATCTTGGTACATTGAAGAAAAGGGTTCTTTGTTAATTGTGTACACTGCGAAGGATGACTGTTAGTATAGATGGGGTCCTTTAGTTTTAAAAGCTTTTGCAAGCCTAAATATAACAGCTCTGTAACCTCTTTGACTGGAATATGTTGGAACAGAAAGTACCCCCTTCTTCCAAGGTAACGTGACTGACTACTACCCTCATCACGGTGGATGTAACACAGGTTCTTAACAGGAGGCGGTCCTTACCTTACCCACATCTTGGGCATTATGTCCTTGCCGAAGCAGCCCAAAGGTTTTTAGGAGAAGTCAAGAACTAACGTGACCACGGATCTAAGAGTTTCAAGTTGTACCTTTCGTTCGTTTACTATATGGGCAGACATGGCCTAGCAAATTTTGGCCTGCATTAAACAAGTCTCTCTGTATGCAGCGATCTTGGCAAGTACCGGCGCCGGTGAGGATGACCGCTGGTCCCTTAGTTAAAAGGATTATAGTTTCAAAGGGTACAAAGTAACCCCGAGGTGTGTGCGTACTTCGGGTCTACCCTAGTTGGAAGTGGACACACTTCATAATGGGGAAGGGACAACCCTAAATATTGCAGCAGGTAGGTCTCGCTGTGTAACAGTTACAGGGGTCGAGTTACAGGTAGGGTTGAGTAATTACAATGTGGTCCATAGTTGAGGATAGTCTGTTATTGGCTGTCTGTTGCAGTTTATTGATCGAGTTTAATGCAACAAAAATCAGAATTACATTTAAAAACTAAAACAATTTATTTTTGACCCATTCCAATGAACTTTTTGTCGTTGTTTTAAATTTGCTACTTGAAAACACTAATAAACTTTTTTCGAAATATGTCAATGTAATTAGATTTGTTCGTGATGTACAGTCAAATTAAAGGTTCGACTTAAATATTAACTGCAGTGCTTCCAAATTAATTTTGAATTTCAAGATGGAAATTGAGAATAGGACCGTCTTTAATAACCCCATTAATTATCAAAATATAAATCAGTATTAAAATTTTATTTTTATATTGTAGTAACAATATTATGATAATACCCACATGCATTAAAAGACATTAGGTGATATTGGTTTTCGTTGAAGTGTCTACAATTTTTTTAAATTCTTAATAGAAAAGTATCTATGGAGAGTAGTCACTTCTTAGAAATAGGAAATAACATTTTGACACTAGCTTGCCCAGTAGTTAGGGCTTCCCCTGCCCAATGTTACATACAAGGAAGTATGTACATACAAGCAAACCTGCTTCCAACACACTACTTCTTGGACCGGCTCCAAACGATAGACAGTCGTCGATCGAACATGCTGCACGAAGCGGATCACATATGTGACCTACTACAGACGCTCCTTGTAAAAGACGAGTGATCTCGATTTTTTATCCTAGCCTTGAAATAAAGTATGTGGTTCCTCTTAGGAATATATCTTCAGAAATGTATCTCAAATCGGTGGATACGGTAAGGAGATTTTGGTTTCGGCGACTGCTAAAAATGCTTTACTCTCGTTCCGAGTTTTGTAACTTTCATTGTATTTCAGTTCAATCATTTCTGACATTTACCGGAAATGACCCTATCTTATGGAAAGAAGAAGACAAATCTGAGGCAGTGAATCCTGTTAGAAGAACAGTCTTCAGTAGTGATATAAAAAGCCGAAAGGCTGGAGCCAAACATGATGTTTCATCGACCGTCTTTGGCACCGTATTATTATTTACAGAGCATTTATTCCCGAACGGTTTGCCGATAGATAAGCCGGTAGCAAGTTGGATCATGGTTTATCTTTTTTGTGTAACCTTCTTTTATGTCAGTCATGCGTGGCGTCCCATAACTGAGTATTTAAAAAAAAACTGAAAACAGTCTAATGAAAGTTTTCAAATTTCCCCTAAGCACAGCCAAAGACATGTTTTAAACTCTTAGCTAGATAAAGAGCAGTGGTGGTACTCGTTTCTGAGGAAGAAAAATTTTACCTCTCCACCCACCCACCTGTCGGAATTCTGTTGCAACCAGTTGTTCTCTTTTAGGGCACTAATCTCAAGTCATGTCCCCTTGGAAGAAGGGAAAGCCAGCTCTGAACCATGGTCTTCAGTCAAAGCAGGCAGGGAGTGGCACACCATTATGTCGAGGCTGGCAAGAACCTTTGACTCTTAGGGAACGAAACCCACCAACTCCCAACAGTCATCTCCCGCAGTAGACTAGACCTATCGAATTACCCTTGCGCCCCAGAATCTCGACATTTGCGATTAGTGATGTACGGCTCCTGGTTCATAATGTTGTCTAGATTGGTGTTTGCTGTACCCAGTAGGGGTTCAACTGGAAGGTATAAACTAGCCAGAAGTAAAGCCTCTGGGAGTTTCCACTTGTTAGATACGATCCTGCTTTATAAGATTAAAAAGGATATTGGTTTCTTCCTATTCTTTTCTATCAAAATTTTGGGAGACGTAAAGTTAGCCCACGGCTACCTCATTTGGACATACTTTGAGGCATCGTACCCAAAACGGCAAATTGATATTTTAGAAGTTGTACGGGTCTAATAGGACTAGAGGTAAGGGTGGGAGTTGTTGACAATGGATCCCACAAAACAATAAACTCGTAAGTTTTCTAACAGGTAACAGAATGTTCTCAACGAATCGTGTGTTGGAAAGGTCAATGCCTCTCGCCCTCCAACTGTTTGCCGGTCCACAAACAAACCTACTCTCACAAACAACAAACATCGCACTCCGAGCACTTGTCCTTGTTTACCGCCAACAGATGGCGTCTAGACAGGCGGGATCTGAGCCCTTCGATAATTCAATAGTCATAACAGTAATTCCTGAACGTAAACTATTATCGGAAGTCACCGCGTTTGAGAATGTAATCCGTCCTCGCTTGGCCTTACGCTCTGTTAGGATGTTCAACAGGCCCTGGTGCTTTTTTTAACAAAATATAAAGAGCTATTACTGTTTGATATTACTCTAGTTTGGACTAATGTTACTTTCCAATAGAAATAATGCTGTAGGTTGGTGAGTTATTTCATGAGACTCGTTTGGCGTTTTGGATTATGGCATAAAAGTTGAGTACATTACACAATCCGCAGTTATAAATTAGTAATACAAATTCTCAACCAGTTTATTGTACTCAAGTTTAGTTAAATGCAGGTAATAAGATCAGTGTAGCCCGTTTATTGAGTATCATAACTAACACTGAGAATCTTTTAAAAGATAAAACACATCTAGATAATGCTCTAAAATATTATTGTACACGGCCTTTACTACATCATAACGCAGAAAGTTACGCAATTGGTCTAGCCGACCTGCAACTATTTTCTTAATTCTATAAATAGCCTTTACGTAATATGTATTATACACTTATTGCCCCACTCAATTTTCCATACATGAAAAATCTTAAAGTTACGTTTTTCTCCGTTGTTTACAAATTTTGTTATGACTTTTAACAGTTTACAAATTTTTCTCCTATTAACTTAAAATAATATAACACAAGTCTGGTTATTAGACAAAATATTTCGCGGTCTTCTTCCATTTCCATTGATCAGCTGATTCTTTATGTAATTGGACTTATTACGTCGGTAATGACTATCATAATTGGCAAATGTGGTAAGACTTTAAATGTGTGGTTGGAGCAGTTTAATCACCAACCAGCACGTTTTTCCGTAAAGGTTAACTTTTATTTATGTAACGTGTTTATTGAGATGTATTCGGTTCAAGAAAAAAATACGCAGTATCAACCTTTACCAATTTTTATGAGATTAAGTTACGTATATAAGTGTCTTATATGCTTTTTGGGTGGTCTTTAGAGGCTGGAAAAACCACTCATGGGGCTGGAAAAATTTCATTTCTGTCTGTATGTCTCTCCATCTGTATGTCCGTCCGTACATTATTTCGAAAATGAACTGACATAAACTTAAAATTGTACATGAAGCCTCATTTCTATATGGGGAACGTATTTTGTCCTCAATAGTGATAAAACATATCTTTAGATTCATGTGAACATGTGAAGACATGCTGGGAAGCATTATTTTTACAACATACATTACTGTCGTCAGTGTTCATCAAACATACACAAAAATAAATAAAGTTCCCAAAACAAAAATATTAAATCCTGTTGCTGAAGGTTTTCACATCATCTGTTTAAAATATATTTTCTAAGAATCCTTAAGAAACGAATTAAATTGTGTTACGTTTTACATGCGTTAGTCCCATCGCTAAATTTACGTAACATTTATGTTATTTCATCGTGAAACCCCTGTTTTGAATGTGCGGTATGGAGGAAGATTGACAAAGCTACCCGATCCATACAACAGAGGCATGCGGGCAGTTGTGTGACGGCATGATATCGAACCGTCTATCCGACATGGCAGTCGGGCATTCCGGGCCCTCAACTATGTCAAACATGATTGTCTGTCATAACAGCTTTGATACTACTCCCTCTCTGTTGTCTGAACTTTAGAAATACAAAGTGAGAGCTGGGATCGAAATTACTAAACTTGCAGGTTAAAGCTTTGTAGATGTGATTTGAAAAGTTGTATATACAGAGAAGTCTTTTTAACTAAACTCAGCCAATTTTCCAGCATAGTTTATTGTGATTTATATCGGTCTAGTTCTTGTGGAACACGCTTATTCTCCCCGTTTAAATTTAACACCTTCGCTACTTACAACGCTTTTTTGTATCCAAGAACTTGGGGGACGCGTAAGCACGTCCTTGGATTGCGCACAGGATTTTTAGAATCGGTAGCTTAACTTATTAGTATATTGGCTATAAACGGTGACAGCAGTGTAAGTCAAAAATTAACATTTACGAAAGTTTGTATCGTGTTTAATATGATAATGAGTGACTATACTTAAAGGAAACATCCAATATATAGTGTTTGTTGAATTCACTAGATTTCTCCTTCAAATATTAAATCCATTTATCGTATATAATACCATTCCGCAATTATGTACTATATGTGACTAGTTGACGCGTTACCGTGTCTTCATCAAATGGTGTAAACATAAAATTCTACAGTATGCACTGAAGACGCGTTTACAAGGTTACAATTTTATTTTGTTCTTTAAGTGACTAAGTTCATTTCGCGTCACGGAACGTCACGCATCTCGCATGTTCGCTCTGTAGCCGCTAGGGGCGAGCCTATCGTGGCCATTTTGATGTCAGTGCGTTTCCCCGTTCCTTTCAGTTCTATCCCCGTGCTAGTTAGAGAGGTTAATGTTGTTCCTTGTTGAAGTTACTACTTCTTTTGGCGGGCTATGGATGAATGTTTAAAGAATTGGAGATAAATTGATTAAAGCTTTTCTAGCTAACAAAACCGTATAGTGTATTTTAATCCTATAACAAAATTAGTCTTTTTGTTTGATTAGTGTTTTTGAGTAAAGATTATATTTTAATTATAATCTTTACTCAATTACATTGGGTCTTACCTTTCATTCACTTAAAAAATAAATTACAAAATCCAGATTTTATTACAAATTTCGCTGAAAAAACGTCAAAACCATTAATTTAATTTTTAAAAGATCCATTAAATTTAAGAATTTCAAACGATAAAAACATAAGAACAATGAGATGTGGAATGACAACAGATGCTGTGTTTACAAGATGTTTAGCAAGATTTTATTTTTTATTTCAGTTATCATAAACCAATACTTACTTTCATTTTTAGAAAATAATGATATTGAAAATGAAGTAATTATTTCGGAAATACAAGATTGTAGTTAAAGTAATACTTGCAAAATTATAGAAACTAATATAAACGATAACAACGTAAATGTATAAATATTTATTACTTTAATATTTAGAAGTTAGTGATTATTATAATATAAAAAATATTACAAAATACGTAAAAAATTAACAGAAAACAAAACATTTTTATGTTACAGAATTTAGCGTCTCATATTAGTTTAAAAAAATGATTTAATAATTATTCAGAAACTTATGTTTTCCAGATATAGGCTATATTCACAGCCCGTTTAAAAAGTAGTCACTTCTGTGAGCCAGTCTCACGGTTACCTTCTCATTATTTTTTTTTTTTTTTTTTCAAGAAAAGTGTATCTATTTAATAAAGTATTATTACCAAAGTCACATACATACATACACACACACACATATATATATATATATATATATATATATATATGTATATATATATATTTATATATATATTTATTTATTTATTTATTGCCTTAACCGTGGATTTTACAAATATTCCTACAAAGCGGTCGCTTGTAGGAAACTTTAAATAGAGGACGAAAGGAAATTAAAAACAGTTCATCAATAATCAGTGAATTGACTTATTAATCAGATCTTGGTAATACCATTTCGCCATTTTGAACCAATGTTCTGACAAAGTTAATTATGTAGTGTTGAATCTGAAAGGGATATAAATATAATATTTTTTGTACTATCAACCAACAGATTTTGATGATTTAGAGTATTTTTTATAAACAAAATCTTCTATATAAAAATCTTATATATATATGTATATATTAAAAGTGAATAGAAAAATTGTATTGTATGAAGTTAACCAATACAATAGGCGTAGCGCTACCACGGCCCAGCTCCGAGGAGGCCTTATTTGGGTGCGGGTGGGTCAGTAACAGTAGTCGGGAACCCAGCGCCGGCTGTGTCTGACCTCTCCCTTCCTTATATGTCTCCCATCGCCAAGTTGGTAGACAATTGTAGCTCTGACATGGCGCCTGTAAGGCCAGACATTTCCTCCACGCGGCAGTAAAATTCGGCGCAAAAGTGTTTCATTGCCATCGCCCACAATTGTGACCAAGGAATTGAAAAGCACTTTGTAGAGAAGGATTTATAAAGTTTAAAATTTATAGTTGGGCACTAGTGAATCTACTCAAGCAGATGGACAATACCCACAGACAGACTATTTATTGTTTTAATGCTATTTTGTCTTTTTTTATGGTTATACAGGTGTCCCGTAACTCTCTGGATATAGGTATACCGCGTTACTCGCTCAGGTCAAGACAAACATATTTCACCACATGAACATGGGTCTCGAATGTTTATAAACAATTTAATATCTTAAATGGTAATACATTTAATTATACCAAATTTGGCTAAAATATATGTATAATACTAAGGCCAGTTAGTGAAAAAATATCATAAAATCATCATTAGTATTTTCTACATGGCGGCCATTAAAACTTTTAAACTTAGAATACTTTAAATAACCAAATATTTTTCTCAAGATTCTCAAGAATAACAGTTGTTACTGGATGTCATAACAGATCCAATGACATGAAAATTATTAAAATCGAATAATAAATAACTGGTTTAGAGTAGATTTACTGTGGTAAAACATGGCCCACATTGAAAGTTGCTGTTTATTCAGTTTTAGTATTGTTGCCTATTTACTAAGAATCTCAATGTGGGTAATGTCTTGTCACAGTAATGTTTTGTCGCGGTAATGTTTCTCTAAATCAGTCATTTATTATTAGATTTTAATAATTTTGGTGTCATTAGCTTTGTGATAAAATCCTCTAAAAACTGGTATTCTTGTAATTGTTAAGAAAAATTGCTGATTTTTAATATATTGAAAGATTAAAAGTTTTAATGGCCGCGATTTTGAAAATAATTACAATAATTTCATTATATTTTTTCTACTAACTGTCTGTGATATCATAAACATTTGAGCCAAATTTGGTATAATTTAATTAATTAGTTTTTACGATATTAATTATTTTGTATAAAAACCAAAGACAGACAGATGAAAAACTAAGCATAAGAGACCCATATTCGTATGATGATATGTTTGTCTTGACCTGAGATAAACGTGGTATACCTTTGTGCAGTGAGTTACGGAACACCCTATATTAAAAGTACTAACTACTTAAAAAATATAAACAAAAACTTGATCAAATGTTTCGATATATTAGACGAATTTTTTTTACTTTAATGTAAATCCAGTTATGACCTATCCTTATCTATTCCATAGCAATATCAGAGTCTGCTGTAAATACCTTGTGAGTGGCGGTTTTCTCCTTGAAAACACACAAATGTGTTTTCTGGAGGTAATACAAATATCTGGAGTAAATGCGTCCAACTTACTTTGACAAAACAAACGAACTGTCTAAGAGTTATAAAATCTAGTTTGGACTTGTTTTAGATTCCAATTATTACAATTTAATTTTGAAGCCATATATAGGAAAGAGATTGTTAGTGCTATTTAGAACCGTTTGTAAATTTGATATAAATATTACTAGAACATCTACAAATTTTCCATCCAAATCTCAATTTTTGTTACAATACAATCTTGTTTAATACAAACTTAAAATGTTCACAATGGGTTCTCCGGAGGTAACTTCTTAAATGAGGTTACCGAATAAGATAAAAACCATCATCGCCGTGGGGTTTATCACAATTTATATTTATTCCACCATAAACTGCGGTTCCATATTTTAAAACTACATTCATTTTAAATTATGTTTTGGATGCAGTATTAATAGTTTTTTGTTAAATTTTGAAAATATTATTAATACCGTTTCTTAGTCTACTATTAGTCGGCCTAATGAGTTTTTGTGTGAATTTGAGGTATCAAGTTTTGTAATGCAATTATTTTTCCGAGCAATTTCCGAGAGCGCCTTACGGCACAGGCTGCAATCTTGATACACGTTTGTGTTACGTCATGTCGAAAAAAGTACCTGATCAGTGTAATAAATCAAATAAAGTGATAAAAAGTTATTAACTTTGATTTCTCTATTGACGTTGTTTCATAAAAATAACGAGGAAAGATTAAATTTATTCCGTAGATGGGATAACAGTTAAAGGTTACGTTTTGTGGGGAAAATTCGGTTTAAACAATTTAAAACAGACAAAGACGGTTACAGATCGAGTGGGCCGCGGTGATGATTGATGGCACTTCCGTGGTCACGTGATAGCTGTTGCCATGGCAACCGACATTGTTATTGACACAGCCTCCTCTGCGTTGCCTTGCCGGGCAGTCCAATAATAAAGATCGCTTCGAAATCGGGATTATTATCAATGAATATAATGCCATGATTTATTGTTACAATATTGCTTGTCGACCTGACAAAAACGGTCGTTACTGGCGGCCATCTTGGATTTTACCCCTAAGAACAATATTAAATCTCAAACACTTTTATGGCCTAATTTATTATCGCAGGATTAAAATGAAATATATAATTTAAAGTTAAACAAACAAGCTCTTTTTGTTTTTATACTACTTTTTATATTGTTAAAAAAAATCTCAAAACTGTCTGTTCTTCATCGTTAAAATACTCTAATATAAACTGTACAAGGAAAAATATAACGTTTCTAGACACATATTTATTAAATCTTTAAATTAGATATTTCCGATAACTCTAAGACCACAAACACATTCTTCGTGAGAGAATCGTATAACGTATTGAGTATTAATTAATTATCAAACTAAACAAGCACGTTAATTTTGATAGGGATCGCCCTACTTTCATAATAGTATGCCTTTGGTTGTATTAGTTTCATAGCAGATAAATCGCTCATATGGACTAGGTGTGCTGTGGGCTGAAGGATTATACAGTTAGTTCTGAGGTCTGACGCTAGAGGCAGCACCACGTGACTTTGTTACCATTCAAATACTCATTACCTAAATCTCTCACTCCACAGATGGCAGTCCGAGTCCTCCTTTTCTATGTCTCAAATTAAAGAATATCGCATATAAATTAAAAAATCAAATATACTATTGTTTAATTGTTGCCCATACTAACATTACTATCCCGTTGAATATATATTTGCCCGTAAGTACTCCATTGCATAATCTCCCTAGATGTCAGCCATGGGCGACCGTCTCCTGAATATTATAAATTCCCTTTATAAATTTATTTAAAACACTTATCGAAATATATGCACGTCCAATTAAACGACGTATTATATTTCTAATTACCTTCTTTGAGGACAAATACGCGATCATTAGGCACAGGCAAAAGAGACGATTCCGGCCACTACGCACATCTTAGACTTACTGGTAAGTTTATTCTCTTGTGCTACATAAAAACATAGATTTATAACGCCTTTAATATTATGATACATAGGTGCAGGGCCGCATTCAGTTTTGGTGGGCCCCGAGAAAGATATGTAGCCAGGCCCTGTCATGGCCCTCCAAGTCCACCACACCCCTTCAACACCCCCCCTCACCCACTCCACCACCAATATCCCATTGATAACATCGTATTAGTTTTTTAATTATAGTAAGATTCACTATATGTTGCTAAAAATAATTTGGGGTAAAATCCTATTAATCGGACCATTTGCATTGTTTTAATTAATTTTGTGAACTCTAAAAATGTACATTAATTAGTCTATTAGTCGTCCGACTAAAATTATTTTGAAATATTAATGATTTTAAGAAACATCTTTAAAAGACGTGCTTTTTATTATTATTTTCAATTTATGATTATTCGTCTTATGTATCGACATTTCAGGTGTGATTCATCGGGTCAAACCGTACCCAAGTGTGGAGGTATTTGTTGTTTGATCGCAGCAACAAGTATTGAATTTTCCGCTTGAATGCAGTAAAATTATTTTTAAAGTAATAGTCATAGTTTCTTAGAAATTGTAAGGAAGGATACTACAAATTTATTCTATAACGGCCTTACAATTATTAGATTGCGCTATCTCATCCGTCGATACGGTCTCTTCAAATAGACGTGTGGCGAGGCCCTGAGAGCTCAGGCCCCGGTAAAATATTCCGGAAAAAAACGACCTGAGTACGGGCCTGCATAGGTAGGTAACTAAGTACGGTACAAACGTGAAAATGTTGTATATTCAAAAAGGACTTTAAAGGTCGTAACTTGCCAAAATATTTACTTGGGTTATCTCTAGATTTTATTCGATTTACTAAGAAATATAATCAGTATGCTAAACCATTCTTGAATTGAGTTTAACTCCAGTTCACCTTCCTCTTAGTGCAGCGTCTGGAATCTGACGCTGTCACAGACTTGACTCCTGGAATCTGGAGCCTCATTCGTCTGGAGAGATCGAAAAAGGTCGACGACGAAGAAGCTCGAAACGAACAATTTACATCGTTTTGCCATCAAAATATAAAATATAGTTTAATCCATGTGAATTGGCAATCTCATTATCTCATCATGTGCACAAATGATGAGACCATGAGATTACAGCTATGTAATGTGTAGTTCACCAGTCTTGTTTTAACTTGTTTAAATGTCATTTTAAGCTCTTATAATAAAATATTTTGCAACGTGTGATAAGAAACGAAATGTACTGTAGTCTGTACTTCTTCATGGGTTGTCATTCCTAGTGTACTCCAGGACATGGGTCATATTTTAACTTTCAAAACAACGTAAATGTCCGACCCTCGCTTTATGCGCTGCCATCAGCATAAACAAGGTATTCCCGTGCTGACGACTCTGCTGATACGGTCTCGATGTCTTCTGATGTTCTGCTTGCGTTGCTCCCGATCTCATAAAACTTAGATTTTGTGTGATGGTGTTCACAGATAAAAGTTCAAATTGAGCCAGAATGCAAATTCATCATTTAATTATTACTGTTTGAAGTTTTATACTACTTTTACACTTCCATAACTGCGTTACTGAATTGTGCTCTGATTATTGATTCCTGCTGTTTATTTCATCTATGCTCTCGTAACTTACATATGGACAATTGATGTATGCAGTACACGTTATTTAAATACTTGCTGCTTTTAATTTTAAGAGTGTTCTTTACACGTTAATGGAGAAATATTGTTTGATACTTTTATTTGGGAACACGTTTCTAACTCACTTATCGACCTTTGCGGGAATCGAATCTGTGACCTTTCAATTAGTGACGCTTGGCCTTACCCTTATGCTACGGTGAATGTTAAGTAAAAACATAATAGGCCTTAACAGCCTTATAAAACATATTTACCATATCATCACAGTAATATTAAACTTTAGTAAATGAAAAAGTAAATTACAATTTTACAAAAATAAATTCAAATAATTTAAATCTCGTAAAAAATGAAATAATATATTGTTATAGATTTGGATAAATTTAAAACTCAATATAAAACAGTACACTCTGCCTTCGGCTGGATATATATATATATATATATATATATATATATATATATCTTAAACTAAATTTTTTCTTAACCAGGGAATTTATTTTATTGTCTTCGGAGACGTTCTTAAAAGGCTACCACTTCAAAATTGTAAAAATGTTTTGGATAATACTGACAGCACCACTTGAATTAAGAGACCACAGTTACACACATTTGACAATCGAGACTTTGCAACCGAATTCCTTTCGTGGATGGTGTGGTAATGTCCAAAACAGTTTGAATATCTCTCAGTCTTTCGTACTGAGTTTTTAGAATATTTTTGCGAGTTATCTGGGGAGAAAAAATCGGAGTTGCAGGAAAAACATTTTGTGCCAAAAGGTTGATCTTTTATACTTTTTCAAAGTTAAAATAACATCTGAGCTGTGCCTTTGCGACCTTACAGATTATTTCAAGTAAAACACCACTTTTCTACTTTCGCTTAGGTTTGTTCTGAGCACTTCATTTTCAATTGGTCCGTGCCGAACAGCATTGACAAGTAGGATGATAGATACTTTCGTTAAAAAATTGAAAAAATACATTTATCACTTACACTTCTTATTGTATTTACCAACTGTACTTGTTCTCCATGTATGTATTAACTATATGTACATATTTACATTAATGTATTACATCAACTGCAATGTGTAGTGAACGTTATATAAAAGATAGTTTTAAGCATTCGTGTTAGAAAGTTCCAGCAACCATTGTTACACCTCATTTGGTGGAATGACCAGCTGTAAACTCCTAGAGGCAAGCTTCTTGTGTGCAATGGTGCGAGAGATCCTGTGATAGCCTTTTAGTGAGCAAACATGACGGTGCAAACTTTCTACGTTTCCAGCGTTACGTTTGCAACAAACATCAGTCAAGCGGCTCTGTCGTACGTAGTAAACGTAGACAGATGCTTGTTTTATTTGCAAGCACTCTCGTGTCTTCTTCTCCTATGAATATTTTTTTCTGTATTAACAAATACTTTTATTTCTTTTTAACCTTAAAGGGGTGACCGTAAAGGAATGCCCACACCCATTTATCACTCGAAATTGTTGTGAACCTCTGAATTGTTTTAGAATTTACTTAATTTAATAAACTTTTTAATTGTAATGTTAAACTTGAAATTTTGAATAAAATGTACTGACATGTGAAAACTGTTACGTTTTACATACTCAGAGAAATGACTCACCGGTTCTCTGTTTAGAGTTTAATGATAACAGGCTTTTGGACATTCACTATCGTTATTCCTTTTGTAACATATAACGATAGGAAATGTCCTAAATCCTAAAATTGGTATTGAAGCAAATGTACTAATTATCTAATTATCAGAACTAAAATAGGACGATTTTGAAAAATATGACAATGTTTAAATAAACCAAAAGCATTCTAAAACGTTCACTGGGGATTCATCACTTATTTTCACGCCATTCGATATTTTCGTATCAGACTATTTTGATCTAATGATCAAATGAAATAAAATGATCTAACGAAATATGTTATAGACGGCAACGAATGTGTGTAATTGACAATCGTGGTTAACCTTTTTTCAATGTTCAAACTGGATTTAAATTATTAATGTGTTAAAAAATTCTTATTCTACCTACAAAAGAAAGTAAGTTATGTTCATTCGTAATTTACAAAATCGAGTAACATTATTTTTTTTTATTTTTTAGTGAAATAGTAAAATCGCTAATTATCAGTATCTTATAAAAACCAGCGGTCCGGCCGGCAGGACCCAATGTTGGGTAGTTGCGATCTAAAACTTCAGAAAGGAAAAACCACTTTCTAAATTCAATTTTCTTATTTTGCAATTATAATCCATAATAGGAGGAAATCGTTAAAGTTATATCGTATGCATTTTTTATAACTATGCCGGGTTTTATGTTATTTTACTTAAAAATGTTTTAAAAGATGCCATTTTGATGCGGGTAAAAGGGTTATGGTATTATAAATTCTCAAGTTTCATGACTTTATCTTAACTGGTTCAAAAGATATAATTTTTTATAAAAAGCACATACAGACAGATATACGGAAAACTAAAGGTTTCATGATATACCTTCATTTGAATTTATTTGCTCATTTTTATGTGTTACTCTTATAGGAGAGGTAAAGTGTTTGTTTTTAAATGTAGAATTTTTACGCTATAATTGAATAAAAATACAAATAAATTTAAATTATAATAACTATTATTTAACGTTAAATGGTAGAGAGGGCTTTACAGCTCTAACTCCGCTTCTTTAATAAAGAGTTTTTTTATTAATTCACTTATTTCTTATTAAAATTAAAATTACTTTGAAAATATGCATTGCCATTGCACTGATGTCATGAACAGCTTCAATGTTCTGAAACTTAATATAATTTAGGTCATGCGTCGAGATCCGAACACGTTTATTGAACACCCTGTATTTATAAGTTTTTTTCCGCGGAGCGTCATTATTTTTATCACTCAACGTTGGATAATAAAAATATGTAACGCGTAGATATAACAGTATTTCAAACAATAACGTATTGTACGAGGTCACACACACACACACACACACACACACACACACACACACACACACACACACACACACACACACACACACACACACCACACACACACACACACACACACACACACACACACACACACACACACACACACACACACACACACACACACACACACACACACACACACACACACACACACACACACACACACACACACAACACACACACACACACACACACACACACACACACACACACACACACACACACACACACACACACACACACACACACACACACACACACACACACACACACACACACACACACACAAACGTAGTCGACAACACATTGTCATGCGAAGGTTGAGGGTTGCCAACTACTGTGATCCTGGGTTAATTAAGGAGTTAGTGTAGCCTGACATAACATACTGTGTTCGACAGCACCCCACGTCCCAGCTCCACCACACTCCACCGTCTTTGTAATCCTCAGGCAAGGCTCCAGTGAAACCACGGATACATGCCTCTAATTAACCGATTTAAGGTACGCATATGTTGTTAGCAGTTAATTAAATTTAGGATTAAGTTCAGCTTGGGATTTTGTGTAACATTTAACACTTTGATATGTTTCATTAGAAAAGTACTTTCGTTTATGAGATACTAGCAGTCACCTGCGGCTTCGCACGCAATTTCGTAGGTTTTGAACCTGTATGACCACTTATGGTTCCAGTAAATTATATTTCGTACACCTATGTTGAGTTTGCCTTGTTGCCACGATCAAGAAAATACGTCAACAGTTTACAATTTTTCCATACTTGATTTTGTCCCCCCCCCCCCCAATCAAGGAAATACGAAACACAGATTATAGAAGCCTACTTCTGTCAAAAGAGAACTAAAAATCATAATGATAGTTTTTTATATTTTAGAAAATTTAGTGCTGGAATTGCTACATTTGCTGAAACGAACAGTCTAGTGAAATTTCATTTAGCATAGTTCTTGTCGACTGCTTCAAAAGGAGTCTTCAGTGTCAAATTTTGACCTTGTTATGTTTTAGGACATTTTCTAAGGTAGATTAGTACTTACCTAATCGCTGAATCGTTTAAAATTACTAACTTATTCGAAAATTTACTCATCATAAATGTAAACCTATTGAAAAATTAACAATGTTTGCACAGAACAGTTGATTACATTTGACAGGCTCATTTAAACAATATTATACAACTTTTGAGACCTAGATGGGGGTTTTCACTACATTAAAGACCAGCGGGGCGTTGACCGGAGGGATTTTTGAAATAAGAATAGGCTTATATTCATCCCAGGAACCGAAAGAATGCAAGTACAATCTTTTCAGTTGTTTACGAGTGAAAACAAAACAGACAAACAAAAGCACTTTCACAGTTATAATATAGTTCGGATCTCGAAGCATCACTAAATTATTTTAAGTTTACTTCAGCACATTGAACCTGTTCATGTATATCAGTACAATTGTGATGTACATTTTCAAAGTAATTTTACTTTTTAAGAAAAAAATAAGTAAATTAATGAAAAAAACCTTTATTAAAGAAGCGGAGTTAGAGCATTTTTCATTATTAAATTGCAGAATTAACTGACGTTTATTCCACTGCAAAATGTGTATTTCTTGCAAGGTAAAGTGTTGGTATTAAAATTTGATTTAAAAACTATTATTGCATTGTTATTACCTTATTGTACATAGTTTTATTCAGTGTTAAATTGTCTACAAGTTTCTTTGTAAATATGTACGTTTTTGTTACCTTTTTAACATTAATTGTACTTTAAACATAAAAAATGTTTTCCGAATGCTATTTTTTGTATTTTTTACAGTACATCTTAAACAATAAGAGAAATACAGTCGTGGAAACTTTATTCAATTTATCATGTCAAAAACTATTATGAAACAATGCATTCGTCTCTAAATCCCTCTTCCCAAACTCCCAGCAAATGATCATTTAACCTCATGTAGTAAATTGTGGGTGAAACCTTTTATTGGCCGTTACTCTGTAATAACGCATTTCCGGACCTATGTTTATATGAACTTATTTCATTATTTTTTATGATACAATAAACTCAGAAAGTGCCGGTAACATTACCCGAATCACTCCGTATAACTAATTTGTTCATCTAAAATTCCATGACTTTGCACCAAACGATGTGATCATCTTAGTATTTTTTTCTGCGGAAACCGTCCGCCCCAGCGATCACAAAGGTGGACAGCAGATTGCACGGTTGATCTGGGAGTCATTCGAGCGACTCATCGAATAATCTCTCGGTGGAAAACTCGATCGCACAAATTATGCGGAGCTTGCAAGAAGTTATTAAATTGTGTTGACTCAACCATTGCTTAGTTCCTGAAATTTTAATTATGATCTCCGCATTTATTCCTGTTCTTCTAAGGGGTATCATTATTTGATGATTCGAGTTTGAAAGATCGAGTCAGTTTTTTATCAGTTTATATATCCTTTTTTACAACTGAAATTTAGACTAATGACTTTTCCTTTTTACTTCATTTCCAAGGATTGTTTGAATAGATGCGTTAATTATTTATGGTGAGTGAATTACTCGGAAATATAGATAATGTATTTATTGATAATGAAACATTTACAGTTCGTTCCCATTTTGGATTGACGAATATTTTGTTCATAGTACGAACTTAGCAAGAAAATATGTAAAATTGAGCAGAAATATCTATCATTGTATTAAACAAACATATAATTGTTTTCATATAGGTATTTTAACTTCCTCGTACCCCCACTTTCTTGGATTATGACAGCGTATAACCTACGGTGGTATACACTTTTGACTCATAAATTATTGATATTATATTACTTAAAATTAATACATATATCCCTCACACAACCTGGCCTACAATGCTTGTTACTTAAATATGTAAGATCGGTTTTTAATTTGTGCTCTATAAATGTATGAAACAGGGAAATTAAAATTCAAGATTAATATTTTTCTTTGAATAAATTCCGCCAATCTAACTTTCTCTGTCAGCAACTAGTTCAATAAATACAATCCAAAAGTCTATTTTTTGTATTCACCTAATTAATTTGAAAAATAAGAAAAGACAACGATTAAATAATGTTTGGTACAACTTCAGGTTGCGATAATTGTAGATTGGTACTTGAGAAAATTTTGCGATTTGTCTCGCATAGTTCACATATCTTACTGCTTGCACTTCAGAGTAAATGTTTTGTTTCTGCAGACCATTATAACAAATATCAGCACACAAACAGTAATAATTATAATAAACATAGTTGAGAAAGGCAATGAAATTATTACTTTTTAGATTAAAACTAAAATCAGATGCTTTGGAATGTATAAAAGATATAATAAAAAAAACTTAAAAAATAAATAAGCTAGACCCTAACATTCATTACTGGCCTCTGTATTCCACACAACAGCCAACTGCTCTTTATATTTCTTTGTGAACGGTTGGTATGCTGTATTTGTACTAGTACTTGAAAATAATTTGCTGTAGTCAGCAAAATAATAATGTGCAATGCAGTCTGAAATTATATCTAGAACATCTTTAAGCACAAATTGAATGGAAGGATAGCGTTATTTTGAACATTTTCCATCGTCTTATAAAAAAACAAAAACAAAACAATACAAAGATCAAATGTCACACTTTAAGAGCTGAAATTTGTCCTCTTTTTCAAATGATAAAAAATTAAGATGTAAGATTAATTTTAACAACTTGAAAAGAGAAGGTTTTACGACGGCATGTTTCATTTGTTAAAATATAGTGTTTTATATTTTTTTCTTACATTTATAAAATCACTTATCTTTCACATCATCCGTTGCCAATAATGGAATTTTATCATTTAATTGTTTATTTGTATTATAAATACTAAATATAATTTGCTTTATTGTTGCATTAAAATCTGTCAATACTGTAATACTGTTTTTGTAAAGGAGTTAAACTCTCATATATTATAGCTGAGTAATTAACTTCCAAAACCAAGGTAATTCCATATAAAGCGAATTTGTAAGGGATTGTCCTTTCATTATAGTAATAAATTAGTCGTGCACGTATTGAACAGCCCTAAGTTAGTCACATGCTCTCCCATCATTTCCACGAGTATGCTGTTGTCTATGTGGAGGGTGTGAACGATCGTGTGCAAAGTTTAACTGAATACAGATCATCACTTTTTTAATAAATTAACAATATAAATTATCAGTCTTAGACAATTTCCTCTGAATAAGTTCTCGGTAATTTAGAGAAAGGTAACTCACTTTGGCGGAGGATTGGAACTGTATGATAATTACTTATGTTAATGAGGTTCTTGCCTAAGTGAACTTTGTACCTTGGAGCATCTGCTTTAACCTTCAGATTGCACTGTGTATATTTCCATACACAACTTACCGTATTTTCTGTGAACTTTTTTTTTTTATTTTTTTTTTTTTATTTTTTTTTTTTTTTTTGCTTTGGGGTATTGGGGTGGATTCACAGATCCTCACACGTCAACCTGAGCTTATTGTGTGCCCCTTTGATGTTAGAGGGGTAAGCCTATCTTTGTGCCCTTAATTAGGCTAAGAAGCTTTTCCCCGATACTAGCATCTGGTTCGTCGCCTGGTTGTTTATCACCGAAAAGAGCCCTTCTCCTTGCTCCCAGTCTCTCACAGTCCAGTATTATGTGTTTTGCAGTCTCTTCAGACTTATTGCAGAGTCTGCACTCCAAGTCCTCATGTCGTAAACCTAGAGTGTTTAGGTGTTTCCTGAAGTGGCCGTGTCCAGTGATCAAGGCAATCACTTGCTTAACCCGATCCCTGCCCAGCCCCATCAGCCATCTGGTGAAGCCGGAGCTAGAATCAGCAAGCAGTCTTTTGCCGAGTGCTTGTCCTTGGTGACTCTGCCACCGCAAGCGGTGTGTCTTCCTGGACCATTTGTTTATACTTTGGTAAGCGGCTGACTTGCTTATACCACAACTCGGTTCTGGACCGGTGTATGGCATGCTTGCTCCGCTTTTGGCAAGCCTGTCGGCGCATTCGTTACCACCTATGCCTGTGTGGCCCGGTACCCAACCAAGACGCACAAAGTTGCGTGATCCAAGGTTGCAGAGAGTGTTAAAGCACTCCCAAACAAGCATGGATGAGATGCTGTTGGAGTCAAGAGCTTTAAGAGCTGCCTGACTGTCTGACATTATACAGATGTTCATTCCCTGGTACCCTCTAGTGAGGCCTAGGTTGGCACAGGCTAGGATACCATAGATTTCGGCTTGAAATATGGAGCAGTTCCGACCCAAACTGCCGCAAAGGGCAGTTCTAGGGGATTGACTAAACACTCCATATCCAGTTCTACCCTTAATAAGCGAGCCATCCGTGTACCAGACAAAGCTCTTTCTTATTGTTGGGATGTTATCTTGCGATTTCCACTCATCTCTGGAGTAGAAGTCAACAGAGAATGGCTTATTAAATACGAACTCCGTTCTCATTATGTCGGAGACCATTTCGAGAATAGCGCTTGGGTTTACAGCTTCAGTGATGGCGCCATGGCTCGCGTTAGACGCGCCATTCCTCCACAAGCCAGCAACCACCAGCCGATAAGCTGACTTACGCGCTTCAGCTTTTATATGGACATCAAGAGGTAGAAGTCCTAAAGCCACCTCGAGGGTCGCTGAGGGACTGCTCCTGAATGCTCCGGTTGCAAAGATTGTACCAAGCCTTTGTAAGCTTTCAAGCTTGGCTTTGGCAGTTACCTGATTCACCTTTGTCCACCAGACTAATGAACCATAAGTGATTTGAGGCCTTACAACTGCTTTGTAAAGCCATAGTGCTATATGGGATTTTACGCCCCATGAGATTCCTGCAAGTCTCCTGGACGTCATGAGCGCCCACTTTGCTTTGTGCAGGATATTGTTAAGATGATCATTCCACGTAAGCTTATGGTCTAGAGTCAGTCTTAAATATTTGACTGTCTTTGACCACTCAAGCTGTGTGGATGCGAGTTTCAGCCTAGAAAGAGACTCTAGTTTCTTTTTCCTAGTGAATGGTACAACTACTGTCTTAGAGGGATTTACTTTCAGTCCCTCTCCCTGACACCAGTTGTATACATGTTGAAGATTGGTATTCATGATATCAACAACAACATTTGTATATTTTCCCTGTACCATAAGGACTATGTCGTCTGCATATCCTTGGACATAGATTCCATTGTTAGTAAGGTCCTCAAGTAGACCATCTACTACTAGATTCCACAGTAGAGGTGACAGGATGCCTCCTTGAGGACATCCCCTTGTGGGTGCGATCACGAGCGATTCTTCATTGAGATCGGCCCTGATCCGTCTGGAGCACAGCATGGCCCTAAGCCACCGGCACAGAGCTGGCTCGAGGCCACGTCGCTGTGCTCCACTTACCATTGCAGTGAATTTAGCATTGTCAAAAGCTCCTTCAATGTCTATGAAGGTGCACAATGCCAATTCCTTGGCGGACAGGCTATCCTCAATCCTACTGACTAGTTGGTGCAGTGCTGATTCACAGGATTTGCCTGGCTGGTATGCATGTTGGTTGCGATGAAGGGGAGTGTCTGAGAGAACTCCTTTTCTCAGGTGCCTCTCCACCAGTCTTTCTAATGTTTTCAGTAGAAACGAAGATAAACTGATGGGACGAAAAGATTTAGGGACAGAATAGTCCGCTCTCCCTTTTTTAGGGATGAAGACCACCCTGTTGAGACGCCAGGCTTGTGGTATGTACCCATAAGCTAGGCTCGCCCTGAATAGTTCACATAGAAGGGTAAGGAGATTCTCCGGCCCTTGTTGAAGCAGGGCCGGAAAGATTCCATCCCCTCCTGCAGATTTGAAAGGGCAAATTTAGAAATTGCCCATTTGGCTTTAGAGAGAGTGACAATCCTTCTGGCAATGGCCCAGCTACCACGATAAGCTCTTGGCCGTGAGCCTGCCTCATGGTTACCAGACGTTCCAGTGTTGTCATTCTCAAAGATACAATCAGGTAAGTGAGTCTCAAGGAGAAGTTTGAGGCTATCACTAGACCCGGAAGTGTGTTGACCTCCCTGGGACCTTAAAGATCCCAAGTGACCGGTTGGACCTGAGGCTAGTAAACGTTGCAGTCTAGCTGCCGCGCTTAACTCATTTACCTTCTGTGTAAACTGCCTCCAGGAACTTTGTTTTGCCTTTTTAATTGCTAGGCTGTATTCTGTTAGAGCTCTATGATAGGACTCCCAGATACGGCTCCTTTTGCATTGATTGTACAGCTTCCTAACATTAGCCCTTTTGCGAGCGAGGTCCGCAGTCCACCACTTAGTATTGGTTCGACTCTTCCCCCGTCGCAATGGACAATTGTCGTGGAAGCTATTGATTATAGCATTCTGCAGGTCAGAAGCTATCTGATCTATATCTGTGAAGCATCGCACCCTTCCGCCTACCGATCCCAACTGTGACTGAAGGTCAGACTTATATCCCAACCAGTCAGTCCTCCTGGGATTGCGATAGAGGACCTCTGCAGCCTCATCTTGCAAGTTGAAGCGGATATACCTGTGATCCGATAATGAGGCCTCTTCGCTTACGTGCCACTTATCAACCATTCCAAGTATACCTTGTGTGCAGATTGTTATATCAATAACTTCTTGTCTAGTTCGTGTTGCGAACGTGGGGCGGTTACCTTTATTACATATAAATAGGTCCCTGCTTAGAAGAAATTGTAAAAGTGCCTCACCTCTGGGGTTAGTGTTGGTGCTGCCCCATCCAGCAGAGTGATGGGCGTTGGCGTCACAACCTAGAAGAAGTTGTTGACGTCTAGCTTGTGCTTCTTCCACCAGGAGCTCTAGGTCTCTTGATGGAGGGAGTTCCCTGGCATCATATGGCAAGTATACGGAGCCTACAATTGTGCTCTGTACTATGCCTCCATTCTTCCAGGTCAGTGTGCCCACAGTGAGATCTCTGGAGCAGAATTCGTTGAGGGTTAGAAAATCCAAGCCTCTCTTCAACAGGATGCAGGTCCTGACATTCCTTAGAGAGGTACAGTAAATTAACTTACCTTTGGTTTCATTTAGGCCCGCCACTCTCCCTTGGTGAAGCCATGGTTCTTGAATCAATGCCAGATCGAATCCCTCCTGGAGGAAGAACTGGCAGAAGGCTGCCGAAGCAGTCCTACTGTGCTGGAGGTTGATTTGTAGAACTCGTGGCATTGTCCTTTGACTGTCGAGGAGACAATTGAGACCTGCCAGAGTCCTAGGTTGGCTCTACAGTTGGAAGCCTTCACAGCCTTGTAGCAGACCTCGTCCAGGAAACAGACGAATCCGTAACCTTTCGGATCTGGCTTGGATGGAAGGATTTTCCACTCGTTTACATTTAGGTTGGGATTCTGCTTTTTGAACATTTCAAGTACCTTTTCAGGTGTCTTCTTCAGAAGCTTCGGGTGAGCTCTGAAAAACACCCTAGTGGACCTCAAGATGACCTTACGCAGACCCACTCTCAGAGAGATGTCATCTCCCAGAGGTTTTATTCTTTGAATAACTTCTTCCAGCCAACGTTTGGTGTGCTCGTTGATGCAGGAAGCAATTAAAACACCTTTCTCTAGGTAGGTGCCCGCAAACGATGGAACGGAACCATCCTCCAGGGGTTGGATTTCTTCCATAATTGCGTCCTCGATGGCTTCTCCTTGCTCTGCACTAAGCTTCGCCTCTGGGTAGCCTTCGAGGGCTATGGCTATTTTGATCGCCGCGACCTCTCTGTAGGTAGCCTTGGGTGTGCTACCAGAGGCCTCGGGATCGTGGGCTTCGGGCTTTTGGGTTTCCCTCCTAGCCTTCTTTGCGGGCCCCTCAGCGGAGGGTGGGGTGACCGAGGTGCCTATGGGGCGTTTGGCCGACCCCTCCCCCGCCTTGGTACCCGCAGTTGGGCCCGGAGTTGAGACCTCCTGCCGTTCTGGGTTCTTTTTCTTCTTTTTCCCCCTCCTCCACTTGGAAGGGTCAAAAGCTTCACCCTTTTCAAGAAGTTTAGCCTTTAGTGCTTCTCTCCTTTGAGCAGTGGTGAGATTAGGCCTCTTCATTCTGAGGTTGCCGAGTTGCTCTGTGGCATCATCCAGCGTACCTGTAGACATGGGAGTGCTTGGGCTGTTGAGGAGCTGATCTTCTACATCTTGAAGGGCTTTTGCTTCCTCAGCGCTTGTACTACCTTCCTCAGATAAAGCCTTGCCATGTATGGGAGCTTCAGTGTGCAATGGAACCTCCTGTGTTCCTAAGGCACTTTGTTGAGGAGAAGGTAGGGATGTTGGCATAACAACCTCTTGAGTTGTTTTACCAGGTGATGGTGTGTGCGAGGTAGCTTCAGGAGCTACCTCAGCAGGAAGAGGTAGGTTAGAAACAGCTTCAGGAACTGTTTCAAGGGTTGGTTGGTTTTGGTTTTTGTTTTTGTTTTTTTCCATGATGTTCCCACGAGTAGCTAGGGAATGGAAGGTCGACCCAGACAGAGCCCCGCATGCCTGGGTAAGCTGCTTTTAAACTGGAGGGTCGCCGGTGTCCAGAGTCCGCATAGTAAAGACTGGTTTGCCACCAGCCATTCAGCCCTGGCCTATGCTGTTCCACCGTGGCTTGGCCCCTAGTGGGAGAAATGAAAGGAAAACTAAATCGAAGGGTTGAGGAAGTTTACCTCAAATAGAAGAGAGTGAAGAAGAGAGATAGGCGGACACATAGAAAAGTGTGCCAGCCATAGGCCTCCAGAACAAGAAGAGAAGGGATCTGGAGCATTAGCTAGGGTACCTCGGGGTCGCCACTACCCGTACGGCCTCGAAAGTTAGACCGCCCCTGAGGGTGAACTTATTTAAACAATTCTCTCTCTCTCTCTCTCTCTCTCTCTCTCTCTCTCTCTCTCTCTCTCTCTCTCTCTCTCTCTCTCTCTCTCGCTCTCGCTCTCTGTATTTTAAAATCAACGTCGAAAATCTCCTTTTGTTTAATATACATGTTCTATAGTATAAAATTTGTAGGTTCTGTAGTATTGTTGTTGTTCAAAATCCCAATTATTTGTGTAAGGTTCGTTAATAATTTCGCTTAATTGTTTATAATTTTCATACTTATCGAGCATATCTAGGTGCAGTATTGGTGCATTAGGAAGTCAAAAAATAAAGGCATTGTTCGAATCTTGGAATAGAAAAACAGTGAGCATAAGATAGAATAAAATCAATTGTTATCTGTAGAATAAACTTCCCAGTCACATTAAAAATTAAATGTAGTCATCCATCTTTTCTC
This sequence comes from Homalodisca vitripennis, assembly GCF_021130785.1. Lineage (NCBI taxonomy): Eukaryota > Metazoa > Arthropoda > Insecta > Hemiptera > Cicadellidae > Homalodisca > Homalodisca vitripennis. The sequence continues at coordinate 9,874,435 of NC_060210.1, forward strand.
ACTCTCAATATTTGTATATAATATTTGTCAAATTATGTCGTGTTTTCTTATTTACGATAACAATTATTTTTTATTCAGAATGTTTGTAGTATTAATTTTTCAACTTTCCAAATTAGATCTGTGTCTGACATGTTCTAAACTGAATGTTCTCTGGAAAATGTTACTACGTTCGAAGAACCACTTTCATATCTTTATTTATTCAATGTAACAGAAATCAGATCTCATCGTCGAGTGAGAATGAGTACGTGAATAGCTGAGTATCTCAGATGAATGAACCCATCACATTTCGCTGAATTGCCTTTTCACCCGTAAGTTATTGAGAGAAAATGAAATTCTCAGACTACTTCTGTTTCTTTCACTGTTTATGGCCGATAATAAGAGTAATTTTTATTATTAAAATTACAAATGGCTAATGCTATATTGAGTTAATATTCAAATATGGTTGAAAATAATGACTTATGCAATCGGCATTAGCGCATAAATACCTAAAATTATGATATGTTTCTCGTAAATTCTGAAACACCCATATATCTATTTATTAAAATTGGTTTTTCTTAAGCCATATATTTTACAAGGCAACAATAACACTATACTATACCATATACTATATGTATGTATGGAAGTACATATAATGATGGTTCATATAATAGTTGTACATTAAATAAAGAGCGCAGTATGAAATATGGTAGTGTTAGTCATAGCTTTGAAAAAGTACATTTTGTTATTATATTATATTTAAAACAGAAATAAAGTAACCGCTCTCTTTCTTAATATTTTAAAGCCTTATAAACACTATTATTACCCTACAATGCAATTTTTCATTGGCTGATCGCTTGCGAATAGCATGGAGTTCAAGGAGTGCAGAAAAAATTGCATTTATGTCTGTCTGTCTGTCCGCACGATATCTCGAAAACGAACAGACCTATAAACTTGAAGGTATCCATGAAGCTTCATTTTTCCCCAGAGTCCCAAGATGATGCATTTAAATCCAAGGGGGTTGGCTGAGCATTAACGAATATTTACACATTGGTCTTACGGTCAACCGTGATGGCAACGAAAAGTAAACAGAGTAGAGTTATATGAAATTTTAACTATTAGATGTTTATTCTTGGAGTAAAATTTAAAATAATTGACTGGAAAGTTAATTATTAGGAGTGCCGATGGCCGAGCGGTCTAAGTCGATGGACTTTGGGTCTGAGTTAGAGATAGCGCAGGTTCAAATCCTGTCTGTGACCGTTGCACTTTTTATCAGTACAATCAACCTCGTACTGTATCGACTCTCCCCTTTATTCTGTTTGATAAGATCGTCGCAAAGGCCAGTGGCACATGAGGACGGACAGAATAAGGCTTAAAAGGGGATCGGCCTCTCATTGAAAAAAAGAAGAAAAAAAAGGTGGTGACATGGATTGATTTCAGCACACCCTTACGTTGCAGTACCTCTTTAGGGAGGCTAGGGCGTTACCCCGAGAGCTAGGGCTATTAGCTAGGAACTTTTATCACGTGAACACTGTTTTTAACAACAATTTGAATGTGACAAGATATCTCGAGAAATATTTAATCTGTCGACTTTAAAATTTGCGTGATACTCAACTTGCAATGAGTTTTATGATGGCGCATTTCCAACTAAATTCAGTAGGTCGACACAGTTTTTCTTTTGCCTACCACAGGGATGTAAAATTGTATTTTCTGTATGATTGTCTGTCTTTGTATCTGTCTGCATAAAATAGCAAGTCACCAATATGGTCAACGAGGAATTGAAGAATAAAACAATTTCAACATTTGTAGCTATATAAATGAAATTTTGCAATCAAACTCAGCGAAGCCTGTTATGCGGCAAGTGGTTAAGTAAAAAAAACTACCCTATGACATGTATATATTTATAAAAACATATACCATACTTACATTAAATTTAATGGTATATTAATTATATGGATGATACATTTATTTATATGTAATGTATTTATTTAGTTGACTTATAAAAGCAATAAAAAATCAATATATCAATTCTCGCAGATACATAATAACACTTTTATTAACCGAACGGTATGTTACGATTTCCTCCTTGGAAAAATAAAATCACTCAAACAATATGGCATCATATGAGTGACGGATAAGTAATGTGTATACTTATACAACTAATTAGCATGAACTAGACTGTAGGGACTATAATTAGATGAAAGGGGTTGGCAGCCAAACGGTGAGTCGCGTCTGTTCAAAGGCCAATTAGTAAAACCACTGACTCAAATAATCCGGAAGATCAAGTTAATGCAAACATTTAGCGAACAAACAGTCCGTAGTAAACCTTTTGTTTAACTTAAACTGATCCCTGGCCAGCGCGCCTGTATGTCAGAGAAGCACGTGATATATCGCTTTGTATTAGGATCTGCAGAGTGGAATGTAATATCTAGAACATACTAGAAAGTAAACTTTCTTAATGCTTCTACAAGATACAGACAATACGTGTTTGATTTACAATTAGTTGTAGTCAGATTAGTTTTCCGCTGGAATAAATTTTTATGAAAATTTTTATCAGCCATTTTAGAAAGCATTTTTTAAAGACCGAAGAAAATTGAAACGTGTTTTTATTATTTCACGAGAAACTTTAGGGAATTGGAATTGAGTTCGAATAAGAATTATGGGACGTCTTATAGTCAGGCAAAAATATAAAGATAACAGTTGAATATAAGCATGCGAACCTTTTTACATTGTGTACATGAAAAATGAAAAAATTGCTGAGCAATATGTTATTTTCTTAAATTATATTTAACTAAAATATAATTTAGTTAGGTAATAATTTAATATAAAACAGGGAACTTTTATGTTCAACCTAATTTTGAAGCCTGATTACAAAATTGAGTGAATTTATTAGTTTAAAATCCTCTAATTCAAAGCATGATCAACAATTATTCATTTTCTATAACTGTATGTCTATAAATTAAAAATAATAAAATATTTCTGCAACGATTAATTGATTGCACTATTCTACTTTTTTTATACTTATATTATTTTACAAAACTGTTTTCTGCTTTATGAAACTGTTTTGAATATCTATCTATTAATATTTAAAAAGTATAGACTTGACATGAAAACTTAAAACAGTTTAAAGGCGTATCAATTAATGTTTAATAGTCGAGTTTAGTCTTCTACACTAACTGGGATTGTACTCGAAGAAAGTGCAAAGTGCACAATCTTCAACTGAGAGTTCTTTCGAGATTGTTTCGTCTCTTCAGACACAGATTTACAGCAGATTTCCGGGTCATTGCTTTACAGCGAACTCAGTTTAAATTGTGTACCTGGCACTTTTTTTGAGTACGATCCTAGTTAGTGTAGGAGACTACTAAACTTTTCTAGCTAAGACGATCTGATAGACTAACAACTAGTCTATCTCTTCAAAGATTTTTAAAATGACACATGCCCCACATATAAGAAATTGAAGAAAAAAAAGTAAAGGATGTCTTATTTTACCAGGCGAAATTAGAGTTAAGAAACCCTCTCTAGCACTAACCTGGCGACCAACGCATTAAAGGTGACTTCCGAACCACCACCACCAACGGCCGGGCAGGCGGCGGGCTGCTTGCAAGGACAGGATGCTCAGCGGTTACCCTTCTAAGCAGCAACTACGTTCGTCATTTATTTATTTATTTATTTATTTATTCTTCCAACGGAATTACACCACTTGTACATGTAATAAGTTAAAAGGAGTATAAACTATTAATATCACTAATATAATGTATACATATATAATTAGATAACAAACAGTGTTAAAATAAGTAATAAAAAACAGCGAATTAGTAATAAATATGAATTAACAAATAACCAACGAAAAGGTAAAAAAAAACAAAAACAATAATAAATAGTTAAATATAAAAACGAAGTAACAGTAATAAATGTGTAGTGTATGATAAGAATTAAATAACAACTAAGTGATAACAAAATTTGACACATGCAAAAGTAACAATAAATAACTAGCGACATGCAAAAAAAGATAAATAATCAGTAAAATGCGTAAACCTAATAAATAATCAACAACATCTTAACATCTTAAATAATTTAACATTGAAATAAATATAAACTAAATCCACTACACGCATACCAGTGACGTGCGTGTTTGAGTGTGTGTGTGTGCGTGCGCGCGCGCGAGGGGGCAGGCTACTAGTTAGTTGTTTACAAGGGAAGCCACTTTTCTCTTGAAGGATGCGACAGTCTCATTGAAGAAATCAACATGTGGAGCAGCATCACCTCCAGTTCTAAGAAGTCTAGAGAGACCACTGTGGTAAGCGTAGTAAGTAGGATGGTAGCGTCTACGGAAGATGGTCATCGAACGAGTTCCTCTTGAGATGGAGAAGTCAATGCCACTGAGGAGACCTGGGCAGTCAAGGAGTCCATTCACCAGTTTGAAAAGAGTCACCAGATCCGTGAGCTGACATCTTCTATGCATCTTCATTGCTTGAGTCTGTTATCTTGCGATAGCCGCTGTACCCGTTACACTGCGCTATTGGCAATTATATGATTAAAATAATGGCATAAAAGTGTTTGAGATATAGCATTGTTGTTATGGGGTTAAAATCGAAATCTTTGAAATGGATTTATTTAAAATTTTTCATTAGTACAATTTTATTAATTCATCGACATGTATAATGACTGCCACGTCATAACACCATGGAAACTTAAAATTATCCAACACAACTCGTTCGTGTACGCGGATGAGTGCACAAGAATTTGGTTGACGTGCTAGACTCCTGTACTTTTGTAAATAATTGCTATCGTCACCCTATAGCAAAATTATTCAACGAAGGAAATAGTTGAAAATTTTCAACTTTCAGTGATAAAAAAATCAGTAAAACTAATTACAGTGATTATTGAAACTGAACTACAGAATAAGGGTCACAATAGGTGTGTGTACTCACTGACCAACGACATAGAACAGTCCAGAGGCCAATAATAAAAGGTAATCGTCACGGCAGAAACAAGATGGCGACAAAAAAGGGGGTAAAACGAAAATGAGCCTTTCATTTTTGCTACTTTCTATATCAACTTCTTAAAACCATACTATGGCTCCACAATGGTTTATTACAAATTTTTAATCTGTTTGATTACTCAAAGAGTTTTCTTTTTTTTTTGTTTTAATACAACCAAACACATTTCTCGCTACATATTACCTCCTTGCATTGAAAATTGTTATTACATAACTGAATTAATCCTAGATGGTTTTATGACTTTGCCACATTGGTTATCAATTTTCGTTTCATTTTTAGCTTTATAAAACGATAGTAAACTTGGGAGAAATTATAAAAAATGGAAGTGTATCTTTAGTAAATTATAATCACAATCCATAATAGAAAATTATAGTATCGTTATTATTATTAGGCATGAATAAATTATGGAATTAAAAGTCTGAATTAGATTTCCTTTAATCTTCGAAATAATAATAAGGTCATATAATTTTTTCCCTAATTTTTTTACAATTTATATTTTTAAACGTTTTACCTAATTCATCTATAGCTATGTTTTAATAAGAAATGTAAACACGGACACGCGCTTATTAAACCATATAGATTAGGTCACAAGATAAGTGTTTAGTTATTTGAATAACTTAATTAATCCTAGAAGTTTGTGTCAGAGATTGTCAAACAAATTATATTTTTAAACATTTTTGTTCATTTTACAGTACATTATTGCTTAGGCAGTGAATACTATATATATATATATATATATATATATATATATATATATATATATATATATATATATCGCTTCAGAGTTGAATTTCGCAGAAAATCATACATCCACAAACTTTACGTATCACAGAGCTTTGATTATTTTTTTATTATTCTTTGTGTACTATAAAACCATACGTCATTCATTATAAGCTACTGAATAACATTGGTTAAACACCATTGTACAGAGAAGTGTGAACAGTTACATCAGCAATGTTGGTAAAGTTTGAAGTTTATGCTAATTAAGTGTTTGCGTTCTCACCAAGAATTTATTCCCTGCTCGTGTACCTTATGTGATAATTAAATTTGTTATTTCGATTGTTAATTTTGTTTAAAAGTTTTCTTCTCCTTTTGATAAATATTGTTCTTTAAATAGTTGATTTAAGTCAAAAACTTTAACAAGTAAGACACATATTGTTAGATAAGACTCTAGCAGGATAGTTTAGGTGTGGAGGTAATTAATAGGATTGTTTAGAAATACACATAACTAATCCCTTTTGCTAGACTGCTTACTTCTTACAAGAGTGTTAGGTTTCCCTTTTTCTAGACTGATTACTTCTTACTAGCGTGTTCGGTTTCCCTTTGTACAGACTGCTCACTTCTTACAAGCATGTAAGGTTTCCCTTTTCTAGGCTGCTTACTTCTTACAAGCGTATTAGGTTTCCCTTTTTCTAGGCTGCTTACTTCTTACAAGCGTATTAGGTTTCCCTTTTCCCTTTTTCTAGGCTGCTTACTTCTTACAAGCGTATTAGGTTTCCCTTTTCCCTTTTTCTAGACTGATTACTTCTTACTAGCGTGTTAGGTTTCCATTTGTACAGACTGCTCACTTCTTACAAGCGTGTAAGGTTTCCTTTTCTAGGCTGCTTACTTCTTACAAGCGTATTAGGTTTCCCTTTTCCCTTTTTTCTAGACTGATTACTTCTTACTAGCGTGTAAGGTTTCCCTTTTCTAGGCTGCTTACTTCTTACAAGCGTATTAGGTTTCCCTTTTTTCTAGACTGATTACTTCTTACTAGCGTGTTAGGTTTCCCTTTTTACAGACTGCTCACTTCTTACAAGCGTGTTAGGTTTCCCTTTTTCTAGACTGATTACTTCTTACAAGCGTGTTAGATTTCCCTTTTTCTAGACTGCTTACTTCTTACAAGCGTATTAGGTTTCCCTTTTCCCTTTTTCTAGACTGATTACTTCTTACAAGCGTATTAGGTTTCCCTTTTCCCTTTTTCTAGACTGATTACTTCTTACTAGCGTGTTAGGTTTCCATTTTTCTAGACTGCTCACTTCTTACAAGCGTGTTAGTTTCCCTTTTTCTAGACTGATTACTTCTTACAAGCGTGTTAGGTTTATTTCCCTTTTTTCTAGACTGATTACTTCTTACAAGCGTGTAAGGTTTCCCTTTTTACAGACTGCTTACTTCTTACAAGCGTATTAGGTTTCCCTTTTTCTAGACTGATTACTTCTTACTAGCTTGTTAGGTTTCCCTTTTTACAGACTGCTCACTTCTTACAAGCGTGTTAGGTTTCCCTTTTTCTAGACTGATTACTTCTTACAAGCGTGTTAGATTTCCCTTTTTCTAGACTGCTTACTTCTTACAAGCGTGTTAGGTTTCCCTTTTTCTAGACTGCTTACTTCTTACAAGCGTGTTAGGTTTCCCTTTTTCTAGACTGATTACTTCTTACAAGCGTGTTAGATTTCCCTTTTTCTAGACTGCTTACACCTTACAAGCGTGTTAGGTTTCCCTTTTTCTAGACTGATTACTTCTTACAAGCGTGTTAGATTTCCCTTTTTCTAGACTGCTTACACCTTACAAGCGTGTTAGGTTTCCCTTTTTCTAGACTGATTACTTCTTACAAGCGTGTTAGGTTTCCCTTTTTCTAGACTGCTTACACCTTACAAGCGTGTTAGGTTTATAAATACCTGACATGCTTCACAGTACCTAAAACTGTGTTAGGTATTTTGATAGTTACTTTCCCTATATTAGAGTTTCATTAACATTAATAAATTGTATTTTAATAACGCCTTTATTGTTGAGCTGTTTTCAGTTTACTCTGCTTTACATAAGTACTCCACACATTTACAGTGAAGCACTACAATTAATATTATAAATCTAAATATAAACACTGATATTATGCTATCGACTAAGCAATTATGTGATATAATTCAGAATCACTTATTATTGCAATAAACATATGTACAAACAAAAGCATACTAGTAATTCAATGTAACATAAAAATGAAACAACATAAATAAAAATACACAATGGAATAAAAATTAATGTTGACTTTAATACTGTTGACTTACAAGTCAGTGCACGTCAACTGTTTTTGTCTACATGGGAGTTCGTTGTATAATGTACGTTCAAAATAATTGAATCTTCTCCTGCCAAGTTCGAGACGAACCTTTTGAAAGCATGTTGCCTTGGCGTCTAGGAAGCTTTCGAAAATCAAATCATTCACATAGGTACCAGGCCCTTGAATAGTCAGACCTATGAATCATGCAACATGTCAGTGCCCTACACATACTAGATTCCAGCGGTAAAGTATTACGAATGTCACCACGATAAGCGGATACACGGATGCTGTATTTTGGATTCTGTTGTCATGAGCCGGAAAACGATAATTAAACACCGACAGAATATATATTTCACCACCTGCAGCTTAGTCACTTCAGGCAACAGAATTCACTTCCTCACAATACGTTTCCGTCATGAAGTTACGATGTGTTTCGTCAACAGTACGTGATGGTATCTTGGGGTTAACGAAACGCGTCAAAAATGACTTTTTGAATGAAAATTGCAATTTATCAGATGGTGTTGTTCGAAGTAAATTTAAAAGATTGTTGAAGAAGCCTTGTCATGATCCATTTTAAGGAAACCTTACGATGTGCTCCTCAGTCAAGAATCCCACTCACTAAAGCAACAATATTTTGCGCACAACCAGAAGCTCTGGTAGATCTCGTTGTACTTTTCTGTGTCTATAGGTACCTAAAGAATTAAGTGCTGGGCCTTACTAAGTAGTTGTGACCTAATGTGGTCCACTACCCTCGAAGTACGCTCACTTAAATACCAGGTTCAGCGCTGGACCTGCAGCTCTAGAAGGCCTCGTTGTATTTTTTTGTTTCTGTGGATGCCTGAAAGATCAAGTTCCGGACCTTACTAAAAATTGTCACCTAATTTGGTCCACTACACGTGAACCAAGTCCACATAAAAAGCAGATTCTGCACAGCCATGCAGCTCTGGAAGACCTATTGTACTTGTCTGTTTCTATGGATTCCTGAAAGACCATGTTCTGGACTTTACTATGTTACCTGAAACATCAAGTGCTGGACCTTACTTTTGAAGTTCCGATCCTGTTAAGTTCATTTACTACGATTGGTTATCTTGATAAGTTGCCTCTTGTACAGTATGCAAACCACTTAACGCATGACCTTTACTCTGAATTAATAATATAAATACATCTTCTCGCCTTATTGTCCAGTTCTTTATTTACTAAATTTGGGTATAATTAGTCTTATATTTAGTAAATTGTCAATATTTGATCTAAGTTTCAACTGAAAGTTATTTTATTTATATTAACTTACTCGTCTAAACGCCACTAAAAAAATTTGTGAACAAGGCCTAATTACTAGATCAACATTGGTCCTAGTGTATGCCGGATATTTACTGTCCCAGTTAGCTGCTAGCCGGCGGTTTACCCAGAGTGTTATACATAGAGGACGTGTGAGGACATCAGATATTAATTGGACCTTCTACAACCCCACATTTAATTAAGGGTTTGCTCTAATCTAATATTACACATGGAAGGCAGCGCGATCCTTGGGTAGGGCTGTCATTACATTCAATATTGTTTGAGTTCTTCTTTCCACCCCATGAATAAATAAATACACGTACAATACAAACTATTATGTTTAATTGCTTTAGTCTAATCATTTTTTAGCTTTTTAAATTCAAAATTCAAATCATTATAAACAACAATTACATCTACGTGTATATTGTGACACAAGAATGCATTTCGTACAAAACGGAAACCTTTTGTAAATTAAAAGCCAACTGCAATAGCTCTTTTTTCCTTACGTGGTTACAGCAAAAATTTAAATGAATTGCCTATAAGATGTTTTACACTTACGTAACTATTAAGTACATGTTATCGATATAATAATATAATTCATAACATTTGTGACAAGTGTGTGTAGATTAAAGCCCATCAAGTCTCCCAGCAAGGACATAAGAATTCTATATCAATAGTTTGCATATAAATTTCAATGTTTTTCTAAAACATAATTAAATTTCTTTAAAATATAGAGGGAGAGATGTGAATCTAAAATACTTAAATTCCAATCAAAACTTGTTTTAATAACTTTTTAAAAAAGGTTTGGTTCACATGTCACTCTTCCGCGTATGAATGTATTATAGACAGCGCCTCAACGGTATATCTCAAGATCAACCCTTTGCCATTATTTTTTTACAGATCTTTTTCTTTTCTTAGGCATGTTCTTTAAAAGCGCAGTTTTCTGGTGGGCTAATCTAATATAGCTACGCTGATCTGTTGGAAATAGTATTTCTTCTGTTGTGCGTCAGAGTGCGTTATACCAAGTCTCATCTTACGCAAGAGGTAAAAGGTACAACATTTTCTTCTAAAACATCTATTATTATGTAACATTGAAAAGCCTTAGATTTAATAGAAAAACCCACCTAAGACGTGCGGAACTCCCTATAATTAATTTTCCACACTATAGCCTCCTCTAAAAGCCCCCTCCCCACCCTCCAGAATACGGCAAGGTACGCGACAAGACGTGTCGTTAACAGCCTTTACTGAGCGTCCAAATTCCATGAAGCGACATGTAACACCATCAAACTCAATGTTGCCTACATAAAAGCCTACATGAAGCTTCTTTCAAAATTTCTTGTCGATAGCTGATATCATTCTCAAGATTCTCTGCGTACAGACAGACTGACAGACAGTCTTACAGAAAATAAATGTTTACATCCATCGCCAGACAAACGAGAAATTGTGTAAGCCTAATGGGCTCAATGACACAAATTCCAAAGTTGGACATGTAAAATCATAAAAACCATTCTTGTTTTTTAGAAAAAAAGTTTCATTGAAAATTTAACGTGGACAGATTAATCTTTGTCATGATATTTTGCCACAATATTTATTCACGTTTACGTTCATTAAATTTAGTTTCATTGTAGTGTTCAAATAATAAAAGTTCCTGTGAGCTAGAACGGGAACTACAGTTCACGATTGCGCTAAAACCAAATCTTATCAGCAATTATAACGTTGACTTTCCACTCTACTATTTTTTATTTTACCTCTATGAATAAAGATGGCACATTACTAGACCTCATGTGATCGTACTCAGTTTATTTAAAAATATATTTGTTCTGATATTTTCCCGTTGACATAATGGTTGTACATAACATAAACGTAAATATATCTTCTAAAGCCCAGCCAAATCTCATGGAGCGACATGCAGTATCATTTAACTCAGTGTTAACTTTATTTCAAGTATATAGGTTAGTTTGTCCGTGGGGGCAGATAGTCAGACAGAATTAAACATTTTCTAGCCCCTCAATGTATAGGCTTTGCTAACGCTCAACCAATCTTTATAAACCACAGGTCAGTATACCATTATTTTTTTCATTATTTACGAATTTTTACATATTACATGGTTACAATATGAACAAAACACGTTGATATTTTAAATAATCCTATAGCCATATTTAATTAATAAATAAAGAATCATATATGCTGTGTTAAATCAATAATAATAGTATTAAAATAGGTCTTTAGATCAAAAATTAGTATTTTTATAATTATGTTACTGCTAGTCATCATTGGTTCTAAAACAAGTACACCAGTTTAACAAACTTTCTGATGCTTCAGTAATGTATAATTAATGAAACGGAATGTGTTGATGTTACTCGGCTCTGGAAATGTAGTGAGGAATGTTTATTTACTCTGAAACAATTAATATGTAATGAAGTACGCCAGTTCCATTAGAAGAGATGTGTTGCTGGCGCCTAGAGCAACACGTCTGGGATCTCATTTACCTTATTTCCTTTTATGTCGACTTAATTATGGTTTTAATTTGTAACCGCGAGCGATTCCTCATTTGATGTGCCGTAACACAACGTAAGGGTACGCCACACTGTGTTACGTAACAGGCTTCGCTAAGGTTGCATGCAAAAGTTCAAAACTATATAGGTAATTTCATTCCCTAGATGTCCTGCAAACATACAAAATTATGCAGGAACAAAATTTTTACATCCCCTTATAGTGATAGGCTTCAATGACGCTCAGCCAAACTCCATAGCTGGGAACATCTATAAAAATAAACTTTCACGGAAAATTGAACAAATGAAATCTTTCTCGAGTTGTCTTTGCACATGACACATTCTAATGTTTGTTTGGTAAGTTATTGTTCAAATAAAAGTACGGTAAGTTAGTGAGGGTACTAAAACGTAAGTCAAATACTGTCGCCGACTTTAAACATTGACTCCAGTCTATTATATTTTCTCTTTACTCTATTAATAGAAGTCTCAGTTGTTAAACTCGTATATGATTGTACACAGTCTGTTTAAAGATTTATTTATTCAGCTATTTTTTCGTCTCCATCATGGTTACCCATAAGATCAATGTAAAATATTCACTAACGCTCAACCAAATCCGATGGAGTGATATGCACCATCATCGAAACCACTGTTTGTCATATAAAAATAAACCTCCATGCAAAATTTAAAGTTTATCAGCTCGTTTTCGAGATATCTTGCGGACGTACAGACAGACAGTCAGAAAGAAATACAATCATTCCAGCTCCAAATAATAGGCTTCGTTAAAACTCAGCCAATTAAATAATTATGTGTGAAATATTATTTTAGTTCTATACAAAGGTAATACATGTGATGTGGTTTTACGAAAATATGCATCTACAGGTTTCACATTCTCTCTGAAATAACAAGTTAATTTATTATACTGTGCTTCATGCTTATTACTAAATATACAATTTTGCCTTTAAATAATAAAATATGAATCTAAAAACACATATACAACATAAATGTTGATCCTCATTAACTTCAGGAAACAGGAATCTTTCCGGGCATTTGCTATCGTTTCAGTGATTTAAAAAAATCAGTAACACTACGTTTCTAGATCTGCTATCTGATTTCTACCTCAGAATCTAACCTGACACATGCCTAAAATCTAAGTTACAATAAACGAATCACACCTGAGCGTTGTAAGACCCATAAATCAGGAATCACAACAAAGTTGTGTTTCAACTCCGTACACACTAAACTATAAAAATGGACTCATAGAAACACTAATAATTATTAAAACTTAACTAAAGAATACAGGTCTCAATAGGTCTGCACTCACCGACCAACTCCATAGAACTGACCAGAGGCCAATATTAAATGGCAATGGTTATGACTGAAATAAGATGGCGGCAAGAGGAAATGGGAGTGAGGATTGTTTTTGTTATTCCTGATTCGTTCTAAATGAACTTCTTAAAACCACACTGTGACTCCGCATTGGTTTATTACAAATCTATAACCTCCTATTGGTACATTTGATTTTCTTATATATTAAACAAGTTTTCTAGATTCAACAAACTTCATTAGAAATGTGCTCCAAGGGTTTCATAAAATAATTTAAAGAGATTCAAGTTCATTATAAACTTCAATATAAAATATTTGAAGAGACAATAGCACCGATATGAACAGAGAAGTTCAATTATTATACTGTAAAATGACAGTTATTTAATGTTTATTTTTAGTTTGACAGTTCATAATAGTTTATGTTAAACCTCATGATTGCCTGTCATTTACATTTTACATTAGTTGGAATGTTTAGTTAATAATTTTTTGCTAAAAACATTTTATTACAGGTTTTTTTTTTGTAACAATCCTGTTCCCGATTCTTTTAGTTATTTAGAAAAAAAAACGTTTTGCTAATTAGTTACATCATTGTGGAAATCTTTAGTCATTCCAAATTTTTTTGCTAAAAATATTCCATAACACATACTATGCACATACTTCATATGATTGAAGATTTGCAAAACTTGTTAAGTTTTTTTATTTATTTAAAAAATATGGCCAATTTTAAATGCAATGAATTATATTATAAACCTTGCAGTTTGAGTCAATCTTGAATTTAACCCATTAGTAGCAAATTTATACTAGCGATATCTCCCAGACTCAAAAATTGAAAAGTACGTTATAAAACATGATGATTAAATTTACTAGTAATCACTTATTTTCCATCCACATTTCAAACATTTTCACTTTTAAAATTTTAACTAATGCTTATTGATTTAATTAAGCAATGCTCATTTAAATAAATGTGGGTTGCGTACGATCATCCAATTCGAAGTGCTGGTGAAATCCACTGGGACAATCCCGAACCATTGAGCACACTCCACCCGTATGCATAATATCGTTACACTTGTGTCAGAGTAATAATGTATGATCGTAAATTTGATTTTCAGTTAAACTCCATTTTTGTCATCACATCACACAACGCTGTAGGAATAAAATTAAAAGTACTTATTTATGATAAAATCCAGAGCCTGCGTTTGTAAAACCTTCAGAACACAAATGTTTGGGTTCCTCGGAAAGGACATCATTAGTTAGCAAAGCTTGTCCACTTAAGAGGTTGGACCATTTTTATTTCTGTCTGTCTGTCTATGCATCTCCAGAACGAACTGAGCTATTTGAAATTTCCTTATCGAAGAAGCTTCATTTCTTTATAAGCAACACCAAGTTCGATTGAGGTGCATGTTACTCCACACGATTTGGCTGAACGTTAGCAAACATGTTCACATTGGTTTCATGGGTAACCTTGGTGGAAACTAGAAAATCGCAAGTTACATTTTTATACAAACTGAGTACAATGAGATGGAATTTTGACGTTTTACATAGTAACACAATGAAATTAGCTATAAACTAGCTTTACATGTCGCATGCAAACCTCATGGAAGCCTGTTACGCAATACAAGGTGTGGAGTAGTACCACCTTGTCTATGATATTACGGATAATAGTCATGCTATTGTTCACGCTACTAAACTTTTAAGTATTCATATAGAAACATATGCTAAATGAAAGTAAAGCACGTCCAATACAGTTTTTGTTTTATCTAACCCGTCCACCTATTTTTCCTTATTTTCTTAAAACTCTGCATCTTTAACACCCAATATTGAAAAAATATAAGTTTAAATAGCTCTCCCCTTGACGAAATATCAGGTTATGGATTGGCTGTAAAGCAAATCTTGTTACGTCATTCAGCAGATATAACGCTTTCTACTGTCTCAGCACGTTAACTCATACCAATTAAACTAAGCTGAAACTCTCGGATTGAATCCATTAGTCAAATAGCATTCTTATTAGGGAGGGACGTAAATATAAACTTCTTAGTCAAGCAAGAGAAGCTCTGCAACTGGGGGGTAAACAAAATTCTGCAAGATTCGCTGTGGTTGCACAAACAAAGCGGCTCAGGGGATTAACAAAAGCCTTCTACAGCAAAACAGTTTCAGGCTGAAAGCTCTCCATTTGTACTTTTAGGATATAATTCCCTTTTTTGTAGTGCAACAATGTAAACGTTTGTGTTAAATTTAATATTCTTACTTTCATCTGTTACAGATTTCCACGATACTAAAACGTAATGTTCCTAACTTGAATTGTTCACTTTCAAAAAGTTAAAATTTAATTGAAACTGTCTTTGTCTTAGAATTAGGAAAACATTTTGGAAATGGAATTGTCGTGAACAATTTCTTGGAGTGACATCTATTTCCATGCCATATCGCTGCTGTTCCAGCTAAACCGTGGCTATGGCCACTAACTGTCTGTTTGATTTACAATGTTATCGGGGAAAAAAAATACGAAATCGTATATTTATTTACGGTTAAATTTAATGATGTTTGTTTATTGCAACATATGAAATGAAATGAAATGAAATGAAAAATGACTTTATTAGAGGCGAAGTTAGGACTATAAAGTCCTCTCTACCACTTAACCTCATAAAAATTAAACTAACATATATATATATATATATATATGAATATATTTATAACTAAAACTTAGTCTATTTATTTACACTATATATTAAATGAATCTTAAAATAAAAATAATCATCAATAATATTAGTGTAACTATATACAAATTTACAATAATATCGCAAGACACACACTCGCATTCATTCAACTTGCATGCAATTGCCCTAAGTACCGCACACCAAAGCCGCCAACCGCTATACCCCCTGAGCCCCCAGCATCAAGGCCCTGACCTCCGCCCCAAAGCGAGCGCGCTTATCGATGGCTCTGATGTTCACGGGTAAAGCATTCCACAATCGACAGGCAGAAACTGTAAACGATTTGCTAAAGGTAGTTGTTCGATGAATTGGGATAGATAATAAGGATGTACCCCTCCTTGTACTTCTTTCACTTATTTCAGACATAAATCGAAAGTTGTTTGAAAGATAACTAGGACAATTTGTATTTAAAAGAGCGTGCAACAGAATGAGTGAGTGATAGTCTCGAAGGTCCTTTAATTTTAAGATAGATATGGTGAGGTAGTTAATTTTTTTGTAGTAATGTTGGCAACAGTGTTGAGCGGGATGTAGAGGGTGGATTAAAGAGCAACATCCTCTATCGGACTATTTGGTTTGGGCTGCTCTAGTTCCTATCGTGCCGTATTCCCTTTCAACTACATATTCCCTTTGTACCACTTGTATGTGATAAGATTTCTATCAAACTTTCGAATTTCAATAAAAAACACTTTGGGAGAGCTGCAGATCGTTTTTGATTATGCGTTAGACATTATTTATATTTTTTAGATGATTGGTGATGTTTTAAGATGTCCGTTGGTGCAACCTTCGTAAATTCGGAATTAAATCTTACATCATCGTAGTTTCTTCATAGAGCAACACTACTCTCTCAAGGCTACATCATAAAACGATAATTTTTTCTTCAGGAAAGGAAAATTTTTATAGGGAACACGTATTTGTCGAGTACTATATAAAGTACTATATTATTTGTTCTCTGTAATATATTCATTACTTTATAACGTAGTGTATATATGTGTTTAATTTAAAAGCGTTAGTGCTAAATAACTATTTAGCAATAAATGTGATCAAACATAAAGTTAGTTAAAACTCAATGTGTGTATTTTTTTATTTAAATATTACATCTTATTTGAAAATAGTTTGACTATAACAATGGAAAAGCTAAATTAAAATTTCACCGTTTTATTTTTAGGGAATTTTTCTTAATTTTTAAAATACCAATGCTTACTTAGTAACCAGCGATTGTTAACGTACGCTGCAGTAAAACAAAGCGGTATCTGGCATCCCCACCAACTGGAATATATGTATAACGTGTTACAAAACATTAACTGTTAATTAAACTTCTTGTGATCCGCAGTTAATTAGGGTCTATACCGGCGTTGCGCAATATTGCAGACAGCTGCTGCTATAATTAATCAGAACCAGAGATTGTTAACGTACTGTACAGTAATACAAAGCGGTATCTAGCAACCCCAATCTCCAGGAATATACGTACAGAATGATACGAAACATTAACTGTTAATTAAACTTCTAGTGATCCTCAGTTAATTTGGGTTTATACCGGCGGTGCGCAATATTGCATACAGCTGCTGCTATAATTAATCAGAACTAGAGATTGTTAACGTACTGTACAGCAATACAAAGCGGTATCTAGCAACCCCAATCTCCAGGAATATACGTACAGAGTGATACAAAACATTAACTGTTAATTAAACTTCATGTGATCCGCAGTTAATTAGGGTCTATACCGGCGTTGCGCAATATTGCAGACAGCTGCTGCTATAATTAATCAGAACTAGAGATTGTTAACGTACTGTACAACAATACAAAGCGGTATCTAGCAACCCCAATCTCCAGGAATATACGTACAGAGTGATACAAAACATTAACTGTTAATTAAACTTCTTGTGATCCGCAGTTAAATAGGGTCTATACCGGCGTTGTGCAACATTGCAGACAGCTGCTGCTATAATTAATCAGAACCAGAGATTGTTAACGTACTGTACAGCAATACTAAGCGGTATCTAGCAACCCCAATCTCCAGGAATATACGTACAGAGTGATACAAAACATCAACTGTTAATTAAACTTCTAGTGATCGGCAGTTAATTTGGATCTATAGGAGAGCGTAGAGATTGTGAACGTATTGTATAGTAAAAGAAAGCGGTATCTAACTACCTCCACCCCCTGGTATATATGTACGGAGTGTTATAAAACATTAACTGTTAATTAAACTTCTTGTGATCCGCAGTTAATTAGGGTCTATACCAGCGTTGTGCAATATTGTAGACAGTTGCTGCTATAATTAATTAAGCAGGACGAGAGAGCGTTAACTACTGTACAGTAAAACAATGCGGTATCTAGCAACCCCCACCCACTGGAATATATGTTCAGAGTGTTACAAATTATTAACTGTTAATTACACTTCTTGTGATCCGCAGTTAATTTGGGTTTATACCGGAGCTGCGCAATATATTTATTTCTACCACATAAATCCTTACTCGCTGGCGTATGGTTCATTGTATTATAAGTATAATAAATTATAGTCGTCTATACACACCAAAAGGTCTTATGTTTTGCACATATTGTTAGAAATAAAGAATGAATCTGTAAAATAATCTGGTCGTGATTTCAAAGGTCAATCTGTACCAAACAAAAACATAAGAATTTGTGTTTTATCATTGGATATATAATTTCCTTTTTACAAATAAACCTGTCCTTAAATTGGTAAAGTTTTGACAGTCTGCGATCAAAAAGTCACACTTATTGCCGTTTGAATATATTATCACTGATTTATTACGTTTCAACCAATCACGATACATCTCCCATTCTCCCTATAACTCAGTATATATGTATATATCTATATATATAAAAATGAAACTGTTCGTGTGTAACAGCATCACTCACAAACGGCTGGACGGATTCGCCTAATTTTTTTTTTTAATTTGTTCGTCTTGATCTGTAGAAGGTTATAGGATACTTTTTATCCCTTTCCAGATTCAGGATTCCGCCCCACTGGTTACAGAAATACCCGTAAGAAATGCATTGCAGCAAACATATGTTATTAAGTGAAAGAGTCTTTTCAAATTTTTAATCAGCTGTTCTTTGTAAACATATATAATGCGACAAAAAATATATTTATATATAAATTTCTTTACACTTATAGTTTTAAAGCATAGAGTAAGCTTAAGAGAAACGACAAATTTTGTTTAAACTGTTTCTGCAATCATAATATATAAAAATGAATGTTTGTGTGTTTGTCCTTTATAGACTCAGAAACTATTGGACCGATCACTATGAAAATTTGTATTTTTCTATGTAGAAGGTTTATACGCAATGCCCATTGATGTAACTAACCACCAGGCTGTACTGCAAGATATAAAAGTTATCAAAGCGCCTGCACATTATAAACTGCAATTACAACACAGTAGTTACGTATATTAAAATATCCAAACACTATTTGAAGGCAAAGAAATATACGGGCAAAGCTTAAGAGACGCGTGCGAAGCCGCGGGAAACAGCTAGTATATATATATACTGAGTTATAGGGAGCTAATATAACCTAACCTACCACAACCTATCAAATTTCATGTAAACTAAACCTTACCTAACATAATTAAACCTAATATAACCTAATCTAAAACTTACCTAACCTAATCTAATCTAAACTTAAATTTACCGAACCTGATTAAATTTATTATGAGAGAACCGTTATAATTTGTTTTTTACAAGAAATAGGAATATCTTGTTTCAACCACACACAATCAGGAACTACCTGCCTAGGACAACAGTATATATATATATATATATATATATATATATATATATATATATATATATATACAACAGTATATATATATATACTCTTAGCAGTTTTATCTCAACATATGATCACTGAAATGGTTCTCCACTGCACGGTCGAAATACTCTTCCATCTAGAGTTTAGTTACGGTAATTAACAAATTTCGAATTTGCGGTATTAACCTGAAAAATTAAATGCTACTCGAAATAATTATACCCAGTCCTAAATCTTGAATGACTACTATTTTTTAGCGTTTTTGTAATCATTGTGAACATTTGGCTACAAAGAAAATACACAGTTAACCTAACCTAACCAAATCTTTCATAACCTAACGTAATCTAATCTAACCTAAACCTCACCTTAACTAACTAAACCTAACATAACCTAACTAACCTGATGTAAACTAAACCCTACCTAACTAACTAGAGCTAATATAACCTAACCTACCACAACCTATCAAATTTCATGTAAACTAAACCTTACCTAACATAATTAAACCTAATATAACCTAATCTAAAACTTACCTAACCTAATCTAATCTAAACTTAAATTTACCGAACCTGATTAAATGTATTATGAGAGAACCGTTATAATGTGTTTTTTACAAGAAATAGGAACAACTTGTTTCAATCACACACAATCAGGAACTACCTGCCTAGGACAAACGTCTAAAATGGTCGTGGCTTGCCAGCTTTCGTGTATAAAGATATATATATATATATATATATATATATATATATATATATATATATATATATAAAAGTATATGGAACTTCGTATATATATTTCGAAACTTCAAATAACTTTAGGATAACGGTGGTTTCATGTTTTATTAACCCAAACTAAGTTACACAATTCCTTCAACATGTTTAAAAAGCTTATCTTCATCAAGTAGAGAAATTATAGCACTTGAACTTGAGAAAATTGTCAAAGCTACGTTTTCCATATCTATAAATGTTAATACTTGTAAGATCGTATTAAATTTTTCTCTCTATCCTTGTGCTCATCTGTACCTTATTTTCTTTCTGGAATTTATTTCAGTAAAGACTTTGAGTCAATGAGAGTAAGAATTTATATTTCCAAAAAGCGAGATGTTTGTCCTTAAAACAAGCAGACTACTTTGGGAGAATTATGAGGAAGGATTATTTTGTTTGGAGGAATGAAGGAGATTTAAGGATTCCCCAACTAAGGCTCCTTTAATACTCCTTCGTTCTGAAGGAACTCTACTAAGATTATAAACTCTTTCAAGAACTTTTCCTCAAGTATGTATATTTTGTTACGTTTTTGAGAAATATATATATCCCAATTTGAGTATTATGTGTATTATTTTACGCCCTGGAATGTCATTAAGTTTCTAAGGCTACGTGTTGAAAGATACTTTATTCCATCCAAAAATATCGTGTATTCTTTCATTTCCTTTCGATTTTATGACAGTAAACCTTTACGTAATAAAAGAACAAGTTTAGGATACTCAAGCCTTTAGATTGGTTAAAAAAAAAAAACAATGTATTAAGTACCGTACGTAAAATTTTTAAATATAGTTTTGGGGACATTGTCATTATAGTAAAACCAGTTACAGTGTGTTTCTTGTAGTAGTATTATTATGGATATATGAGTATCTCTGACCAAGCTTATTTTTTTTTTTTTTTTTTTTTTTTTCAAAAAAGGAGAGGCCGATCCCCTTTTAAGCCATATTCTGCCCGCCCTCATGGGCCACTGGCCTGTGCGAGGATCTTATCAAACAGAATAAGGGGGAGAGTCGATACAGTACAAGGTCAATGGTACTGATAAAAAGTGCAATAGTCACAGACAGGATTTGAACCTGCGTTATCTCTAACACAGACCCTAAGTCCAACGACTTAGACCGCTCGGCCACCGGCACTCCCTAAAGCTGCCAAGCTGCATTTGATAATTTTATATAGTTTCGTGAAAAGAGTACTTTCTACGTTATGAACCTTCAAAAAGTACCTCTATTTACAAGTAAACAGGCCTGCAGTGTTAAAAAGTAAATCCCACCAACGTAGCAACGTAATATAAACCAAAGTTATATTCAGGCAAAATCTTCTAATTGTTAGCAGAATGATTTAATTAATTTACTGTTACTTTATATCATACATTATTAAGTTGCAGTTAACTATTTGATGAGTTGAAGTAAAATTATTTTATAACATTTATTGTATTAAGTAGATTGTAATACATAATCGATTAAGAATGATCAATATCTGCCAGACATCCAATGGAGAGTGAAGAGTTTATGTAGTTCGTCAATGTGTACATCCATTTCATTGCGACCAACCAAGTATTAAGCTTTGCAAAGCATAGTTTCTTCATAAAACTTAGTTATCCAGTTGCAATATCTCAGACACTCTTGTTATATTGAATGTAGCGTGCTATCAAAATTATACGCTTTTTTATGTACTGTACTAAAAAAATTTAAATAGACTTTAGAAATAAGTTTTCTTATATGAATCCAAAAAACACTTTTCGTTTGTATATATTATTCGGTTATACGAATTATATACAATATTTCCGGGATAATATTTGTTTCTTAGGTCTGTATGTTTATAAATACTAATCCAAACAAAATATCTAAAACCATATTGTTTCTTATTTTTTAGGGAAATGAAACAATATTGTGGGCCTAAAGTACAATAATACTTTACAGCACTATATTTAAAAAAAATAAAAATAAAAAAAAAACTTAGTATTCCGTATCCTAAAAGCTTGTATTCAAATATTCTTTTTAAAAACTTTATTTTTAATCTTTTTTAATTTTTAATGGACATTAATAGAGCAATAAAATGTAAAATTTCAAAATTGTCTCAATTTGGACATTCATTTAAAAATCTACACACACCCTATTTTGCGTAACTCAAAGTATTTTTTTTTTTTTTTTTTTTTTTTTATTGCTGTTCTATTAAAATACCTACGTCGGAATGATTGCTACCAGTATTTTTATTTTATTATTTTTAAATTTATGTAAAGTTACTCCAATATCGTTGAATGAAATAAAACTGTTTTAGTGAGCTGATATGCTTCTCTAATGTTTTTTTTTTTTTTTTAGAAATGTTCATGCTACGTTCTTAACGAGGATTGTAAGACATTCCGAAACTCTTACAGATAAATTTAATTTTCTCCCTAAAGTACCATCAGACTAACTGCCTGAAGTTTTGCCCATTTGCAAGACTACATCTTTTTGGAAACTCTGTACCTGCTGAAATCGACTTCTTCTGTGACAGCCTGAAAACAATAAAACGGAAATGGTTGTCTTCATCAGCTAATTAAGTCTCACTTTCCTTCATCTGTTATTTTTTTCCTTTATATATTATTCTCCTCATTTTCTTGATCTGACCCATGCAACCAACAAAATTTTTCCTTCCCCCTCAAATAATGAATGCATTTTACATGGTATTATATTCTTATCAACGGTTTTTATAATTATTGCAATCAAGCTCCTACTTAATCCATAGTTTTCTGTTATGTTTGTTAATTTTAATGTTTTTTTTTTTTTCGTTAATATATAAGATTTATAATTATTATTAAATTTTAAATCCTGTATTATTAGTAAGTTTTCATTAACAGTAATTACCTGTCTAAAATGTAGGTTACTACTTGATTGCTTGTATCGCATTTTCTAATTTTTCCTTAGTATTTAGTGTGCATATTTGGTACCACGTCGCACACTTGCATTTACTAATATAATTTTTGTAGTAGTAATAGTAACGCGCTTAATGATTGTTGTTTACTTTATTTTAATGTATTTTTGTTTTTGTTGAATTTATTTGAAATTTAAACTTGTTATTAAATTATACTTCCTTTATTTTTAGTTAGTAAGTTGTTATTAGCAGTAGTTAGTTACCTGTGTAAAATGTAGGTTACTTGGTTGCTCGTATCTCATTTCCCCATTTTTTGCTTAGTATTAGTAAATATATTTAGAACCACGTCGCTCACTTTTTACCTTAGTAATTGTTTGTAGTAGTATTTGAAATATGCTTAATGATTGTTGTTTACTTTATTTTAATGTATTTTGGTTTTTTTTAATTTATTTGAAATTTAAACTTGTTATTAAATTATACTTCCTTTATTTTTAGTTAGTAAGTTGTTATCAGCAGTAGTTAGTTACCTGTGTAAAATGTAGGTTACTTGGTTGCTCGTATCGCATTTCCCCATTTTTGCTTAGTATTAGTAAATATATTTAGAACCACGTCGCTCACTTTTTACCTTAGTAATTGTTTGTAGTAGTATTTGAAATATGCTTAATGATTGCTGTTTACTTTATTTAAATGTATTTTGGTTTTTGTTAAATTTATTTGAAATTTAAACTTGTTATTAAATTGTACTTCTTTTATTTTTAGTTAGTAAGTTGTTATTAGCAGTAGTTAGTTACCTGTCTAAAATGTAGGTTACTTGGTTGCTTGTATCGCATTTCCCCATTTTTGCTTAGTATTAGTAAATATATTTAGAACCACGTCGCTCACTTTTTACTTCAGTAATGTTTTGTAGTAGTATTTGAAATATGCTTAATGGTGGTTGTTTACTATTTTTTATCTTTATTATTTATCAAAATGCATTTAGTGCTATTAAATTCTCACTGTCATGTTGTATTCTTCTATGTTTATGGCATTGCCTTTTGAAAATAAATAAATACTTTCCACCCTTAGTATATGAGGAAATCTGTCGTGGACAAGGGGACAAGATTTATACGAGTAAAGAAGGCAGAGTGAGGCCCTTGTCCTGTGATTTATCAGTACAAGTATCGGCAGTCAGTATTATGTTACGGTTGACTGATTACACTTGTTAGCACCCAATTCTGCGAGATAAATCATTGTCCTTGTAACAATATGACGTCATTTATACTTGTAACAAACCATAAAGTGTTCAAATGTGCTGTTGCCAAGCCGTGAGGTGGAAGTATGCACCATTGTCCCTCTGCGTGATCATTCTGTTCAAACTATGTGTGATTGTATCATTGGCATCTATTATATTTTCCAATTTTGTGAGGCCACAAAAATTATTCATTAAATATTAAATCGTTAACATCACATTATCTTACCATATTATGTGGTTTTATTCCAATATAATCTTTTTTTATTTAAATGTGTACGCTCAATTTCAGTATTTTTGGAGGAATTTAATTATGAGTTTAATTTTAAGTGCAATAACAAAATCAAAGACAAGTTTTTGCAATAGTATATAACAACTTTTATTTATATTATGCCATTACACATATCATAGTGCAATATGTGCTATAATGTGCAATAATGCTAACTATGAGCGTGGCATTTTATATCCTATTCGTACTTTATCAAGTAGCTATGTTAAAGAAAGGAAATTATTGTTGTTTTACATCCTGTACGTCTTTGATTTTTCAAAGTTTGGAGTACCACTAGGTTCACTCTTGGGACCTTTTTTTATTTACATCAAAGACCTCAACAGTTACAGACATTAAATAACTTTTTTATTCAGCCGAAGCCAAAATATACCTTGAAGTAAAAGAACCTCAGTACTGGAAAATAAGCTGAATTGAAATAACGGCATTGCCTCACTCTGGGATTGGACCAAATAAGTCTTGCAGAGTGCAAAGTACATACTTTATATCGTAAGGCAAATCTTATTCAATGTTATCTGCTCAGTCAGTTACAGGATCGCTGTGAGATTTGCGTATAACATATTCATGTAACCAATCTCTGAAGTATCAAGGCATCAACATATGCAAAATAGCCAACTGGGCTTTACGGCTTCCTGGTAATTTATCCAAGAAATACTTCGGAATTTCCACTCCGCTATTGTATTGTATAAACTTATGGCAACTGGTTTGATACATATTGTATCTTTACCGAATATTGTTAAAAATGTAAGTTATTCATATAAAGGAGATTAGCAAGGTTATTAAGACATGAAGACAAAACATAGCTAACTGTTGTTCCGATTGATGAAATAGCTGGGCATTTTGGGTTCAACTTATCAAAGACACGGTGGAACTCGTTTAACTTTTATTCAAGGTTCCCTAAAACTAATATCCTTAATTGACCTGATTACTAAATACCTTTATTTTTAACTGTAAACATTAGCCAGAATACAATGTTTTGTGAATTCAGTATTTATTTTATAATTTATGATTTATCTCAAATTTTTTATATAGCCATAATTAAAATAATATAATGATAATGTTTTATTTTCTCAAATAGATGTACAGTGGTTTTACAAACAATAATTTCTTAGAAACCAGGTCTGACTTCAAGCATAAAATTATATACATATTTATATAAATATTTACATATACAAAATAAATCAAATCATCTAATAGTTGTAGACAAGAAAGTAAATAAAAAATTCAATTCACCACTAATTTTAAAACTAAAAATCAATATATACATACAATACATAATTTGAGTAAATTTAGGGACTCAACGTCTAAGGTTTATTAGAGGTTCCATCATTAGTAATAAAATGTTTAATGTGCGATCAGATTATACTTATACTTTTTTATAAAGCGTTCTAAAACTAAAAATAAATATATGCTATTCTTAAAAAAATATATATCTTTTGTAATGTAAAACATAAAATAATGATAATAATAAAATAAATTTTCTTCTCCGTACTACTGTCTTAGTTCAGTTTACTTTGAAAAATAACTATATGAAATAAATCTCAATACTTAATTGTAGTGTATAATTTTGTAATTACATTGCTGCATAGGATAAATGCATATCCAACACTTTTTGGCTCATATTTCATGAGTTTTTAGTTTTACTTAACAACACACCACTGTATTGGAAGCTTTCAGTTACAGAACTATTCAACAGAGGTACAAAGAACCAGGGTAACCCGTCTAAAAATAAATTCCCTTCAATCATTTCCCTCACTGTTTTTTTAGAAACGACACGGAGTAGTTTATTTGAAAGGAGCACAGAGGGTGCTGATGGAGGGTGAGTCTCTAACAATGCAGAATGTGTAACATTTCTCACTCTTGTTGTTGGCATACAAACAAAATACAAAACAAAAGTATAAGTTTGTTGCCAGTTTTTGTTTACCCCCTACGGCGCCACATTCTCTTTCAGCTTCCCTTCTATTGTGTTCACCTACAGGCTAGGCGTGAGGGTCTGTTGTATGTTTTTGTATGCTATTATTTTATTGTGAATATGTAATTTAATATGTAAAATAAATGAACTTAAAATATAACACAAATATTTTCTAAGTTATGTGAAGAGAGAGAGAGCCCTCACACATGGGCTAAGCCTGTGTGTGAGGGCTGAGTTGAAATCAATAAACAATATATATATATAAAATACAAATAAACAAAAAGTTACTGAAATTGAATACAAAATAAATTAAAATTAATAATTCATTACTATAGATTAGAGTGTGTTCTCAACCGAATATAGTATTTTAATACAATCAAGGAAAGAAATATTGAAATTGATCAATATAGACTAATTGTACATACTCTAAGCAATATTGGATTGACTCACACACTCATTTATTCTCCTAATACCCCTCCCCCTTGCAAAACACTCATTCAAATACACACGCACGTACACACACACACACCACACACACGCACGCACACGCACGCGCGCACGCGCACACACACACACACACACACACACACACACACACACACACACACACACACACCACTCGTGCAATACTAACTAAATTCCTTTTTTTTATTTATCCTTTGTATAAAAACCCCACACATGCTAGCACACTCACGGCATATCCACACAAACCAACAATTTTCTTTTTTTACGGTGTTTTGTTAGTTAAATCAATCAAACTTAAACACATTCAAGGTCTTTTAAAGAAAAGGAAAACGACTCAGGCTATTGTTAAAAATTGTATACAGACGTAGTTATGGCACTAGTATTTTCCCTTCCTGTTTCTACTAAACCATTTGCATACTTTGTTTTTATACAGTTTGAAAACTAATATTTTCAATATTTCTTAGCTCATCAGGAATATTTTGGAAGAGTACGTGAGCTATATAATATGAGTTTGTTGTGTTGATTGTTTTGTAGATTTTTGGTGTGTATATACCTATACTACTTTGAAAACGTGTAGAATACCTATGGTTTGCTGATTCTAAAAACTGAAATTTGTTTTTTAAAAGCGTATAACATTAGTTGTTTTTACATAAAGTTGTCTGACATCAAGCACTTTAAACTCAGAGTAACAACAAATCTGAAGGATATCGGATTGGTTTCTTTAACGCGGCTTTAATTATAGATTTTTGAGTTATTTGAATTGGTTGAATTTTTGAAAGAAAGGCCCCTCCCCAAGAAATTATTCCGTATTGTATAATTGATTGAACGTAAGCATAATAAACAGTTTTAAATTTGGGAAAAATTTAGAATACGAGATAAGTTAGAAAACATAAAAATACACTTGCGCAACCTGCTATTTAATATATTGAACATGTCTCCTCCAACTTAGCCTATTGTCAAAAATAACCCTAAATATTTTATATTCCCTCACCTCTTCTAAGGGCTTGCATCTACATGGAACTCCAGTGCCCTGAAACACATGTATGTAATGTTAAAAACCATATCCACTGGGTCACTGATAGCCCGAAGTGAAACAGCCATGTGTTTAGTTTTTTGATACATTAACCGTCAGGACGGTTTTTGGTCAAACCACTGTTTAACAACACGGAGTCCTCTTCTCTGCATTTAGGTAAGTTTCATCCCAATTATTCCCTTCAAAAACTAGCGCAGTATCATCAGCATATAAGTAAATACTACAGTTATCTAGTTCAACTTTGCTTAAATTATTTATATAAATTAAAAAAACAAAAGAGGTCCTAAGGTACTTCCTTGAATAACTCCGAAATCAATATTCTTTAGATCACTTTCTGCCCCGTTTATAGATACCACCTGCTGTCTGTTAGAAAGATAGCTTTTAAACCAACTTAGGCTCTTACCTTTAATACCAACAAACTCTAGTTTTTTAATTAAAAATGTCCCTGTCTAAAGAATCAAAAGCCTTAGCTAAATCAATAAATACCATTAGAGAGCGCTTGTTTATGTTAAGATTATCATGCAGCTTATGGGTCAGTCTGAAGAAATACGTCATTGACGGTCAGATCACCTCTGAAGCCAAATTGGTTTTCAGATATAAATTTTATTTTTGAACAAATATTTAGAAAGTTGTTTCCTTACACATTTTTCGATGACCTTTGACACAACACTTAGCAATGATATAGGCCTATATTGACAGCAATTCCCCTTCAAACCTCCTTTAAAAAGAGGGATTACTTTAGCAAATTTAAAAACAGTCAGGAAAAAACACCTTCTAGTAAACTAGAGTTGACTACTTCCAACAAAGCTTTTTTTAATAACATTCAAAGTTAGTTTTAATCATGTCCTGCCAGCTATTTCATCTATACAGGTGCTGAACCTCCCCGCAACTCCCTTACACAATTTGCAAACTGTTCCTCATTGACAGGCTCTAGCTGGAACTCTGTTTGTACCTGATACCTCTCATCATCAACTACACAGTCTACCGTCGGGATCTTATTGGCTAACTCTTCTCCTACTTTAACAAACAAAATAATTATTTAATTTGTTTTGCAACTTCCACTGCTAAACCCTCCCCACTACTATCAGCATGACTAGAAAAATGTTTCAATTGGAAATTCCCCATTTTTTTACTTTTTTTGCCTACAAATTCCCCTATATGTTCCCAAAGTTTTTTTGGATTGCCTACTGATTCATTTATTTTATTTTTATAGTAATTATCTTTTGAAATTTTTTAACAAATTACTCAATAGATTTCTATAATTTTTGTAATAGTTGATCAGATTTCCGTTGAAAGGTTGCTTCTTAATTGTTTTACTAATTTTTATCTCTGTGCCTAATTGACTTAATCAAGCCCCAGAGTTATCCACGGCTTAATTTTAACAAGCTTATTACTGTACTTTTTAACTTGAGTGGCAGAGTCTATTATATTTTTGATTTTTTTGGACGAACGTAGAAGAGCATTCATTTGCATTAG
The DNA here is from genome assembly GCF_021130785.1 of Homalodisca vitripennis. Taxonomy (NCBI): domain Eukaryota; kingdom Metazoa; phylum Arthropoda; class Insecta; order Hemiptera; family Cicadellidae; genus Homalodisca; species Homalodisca vitripennis. The sequence goes on from NC_060210.1 coordinate 9,904,008, forward strand.
TTGAATTGAGAACAGTTTCCCAGTTTTGTGTTTTAAAAGGAGATGTTTTACTTCAAATTTATTAATAAATTTTATATTTTTAAAATTATTTTTAGATTTATTTTTACCAACCGAAACCTTCCATTCCACAGCTGTAGCATAGTGATCAGTTACCCCGGTTGTCAACAACCAGTGAAGAAACATTGTCGGTTACTTTTAAATTAACAAAAATATGATCTATACATGTATTTTGTCTGTGGCGTGACCCGAGTTGCTTTTGTTATACAAGGAGTAAACCCAGCCCCATACAGAACGTCTAAATAGTGCTCTGATACAAGTGTTCTGTTATCTTCCAAAATACAACAGTTGATATCTCCTATCAACCAGTGCACACAGTCCCTTGACCGGCCTTCATAGTATTGTTCAAGGTCACTGATAAAGAGTTTCAAGGTCCCTATCTGTAGAAGGACTGCGATAGACAGCAAGCACAGAAAACTTCTCTCTACCAAGCGACATGTCTAAAAACACAAACTAGTAGCACTATGCAAACCAACTTCTGACATAGATACATTTAACTTAGAACTAACATAGCAGATAACCCCGTCATTCTGATTCCTTTTATTTTTATTACAAAAAGTATCAAACCCTGAAGCTCTACAAATCACGATCCTCTGAACATAACCCACGTTTCTGTTAAAACTATAATATCAAACTCAGTTTTGATTGTTACTTAAAATACCAACAAATCTTCGAAATTTTTGTTATAGCTCCTTATATTTAAATGAAACATTTTTAAAAAAATTACCAAAACAGAACTTATTTGAAAAAATACTATCAATCACACTTACACTCTCACACTCCAGACATTCCCACATTCCTAAACTCATTCAAAACATTTAACGAATCACTCATCTTATAATACACACGTGCCTCATTCGCTCCGCCTGCCCTACCTGTCATTGAAATCCTATTTATATCCTACATAACCGTATCGCACTACATTGTAATGCAAATAAAACTAGCCAATGTTTGAAAAATCCTAAATACATAAAAAATAGCGTTACCAAAACAACATAAAACATAGTTTAAAGATAAAATCCTTATATAGCCTTCAGTATGTAAATAAAGAAATTAAGAACCCCTAAAATAATACTTTTTAAATTTATATTATAAACACTTTCTTGGTTATTTAAGTTTAATGCAATTTTTACCATAAGTGCATATATAACTTAAACATTCCAAATTTCACTCACGCAACGTTCAATACCATTCCTTCTTATTAAGCCTATGTTTATAAAAACAATTCCGAATAATAGGAGTTCAAAATATCCAATTTAATGCAATAATTATTAGTTACATACTCAAGAGAGACACACAATAAGTGTTAGAAAGAAATAAAAAATAAAATATCGATTTGAGCACTAATATGCATAAAATACAAAAACAAAAACCATTTATAAACTTGATACAAAACTATCAACATCCTATCTTAACTAATAGGCCTATTTTGCTATAATTAATTAATCAGTAAATTTTTTTTTTTTTTTTTTTTTTTTTTTTTTTTAAATCATGATAACTTGTAAAGTTATTATTTAAATAATATAAAAAAATTATATCCAAAATCGGTAAATATCAAAGTAGATCACCAACATAGGTTTTATGTAAAATACAAAACAAGGAAAGCCCTTTAAAAACTTAATTAAATAAATATTATTACTTAACGTATATTTTATTTAATTAATTAGCATAGTTTAAAACCTATAATAACTTTCAAAATCTCTTATTTAATTCATATAAGATTTATTATACAAGTAGATAAATATTAAAATTGGATGTACGTTAAGCCATCATATAAAGCCTACATAAAATGCAAAACAAAACCCTTTAAAACTGTTTACATAAATATTTACTGTTTTAACTTTTACATAACTTTGATTAATCATTATATTTAGAAAAAATTCATTAAAACTTGTAAAAGTTTTTGTTAATTTAATATCAACGATTATTTATTTAAAACTATCTAAGAAATTCGGTTTTAAATTAAGTACTTAAAATTTATGAAAATACTAAATGAAACGTAAAGTGTTTTAAAAAGTAATATAATAATAATTAAATAATATAAGGCATTGCAGTACCATACTTGCTACATACTTTTAGAGGAGCACAACTGTTCTGGAGGTGGGCGCATCCCTCACTATGGTAAATTGTCCACGGGGACGGCAACCACAGGCATGTTCGTCATCTCACTCATCGGCGGCATCCTGACGTCGATCTCATCCAGCGACCAGAAGATCCTGATGGCGTAGGAGTCTTGAGTCTTCCTCACAAACACCTTTTCCCTCCTTAACCCAGGCGTAGGCAAGACTTCCACTTCGCACCCAGACTCTTTGCCTGTCTCAGAAGCTCCCTGTTGTGTTTGGTGAGATGTTCGTTGATGAACACAGGCGCCCGGGGCGAATGTTGCCAACACGTCGGTCGTCTGTAACCTATTTGTCTTCACAGCAGCCAGCCCACTCAGCTTTTCGTAGTTCTTATTGACGAATTGAACGATGATGGTTGGCGGGAACTTCTTGTTTCTCGGCTGTGGCAGACGATGTGCGATGGAGATGTCTCGTTGTTCATACCTCACCTTGAGAGCCCGAGCAACCTCCCTCAGCACCATGTAGACATCTTCTCCGGCTGTGACAGGAATGCCCCGGATCTCGAGGTTCTGGAGCTTCGCATGTTGCTCCATCTCCATGACCTCCCACTGCAGATCCGGACACTCGTCTTGATAACTTCTCGTTGGCTCCCATCAGCTTATATGACACTCTTCTTTTATCTTAACATTCTCTTCTTCTACGGCAACTAATTTAGCTCGAACTCCGTCCAAGGAAGTCTGCAACGTAGTCATAGAAAGTTGCAGAGCTGTGAAGCTAGCTGAGGTTGTCCTTGTTACTCACGGTCATTTGGTGCTGGATGCTCCTCAGTAGCTCCATAACAGTGACCTCTTCTTGCTCAGATTTGGAACCTCCAGAGCCAGAGTCCTTAGAACATATTTCGCATCGCCACGCAGTCCCACTCGCAATCATAGCACTCAACTTAGCAACAGTACGCACTCGGCAACATGCGGGGTGGAATTCTGCGCAACATTGAACACACTTGACTATCTCAGTCGGAGTAGAGATACTTTGCTTGCACTTATAACAAACCATTGTGATGGTTAACACACAACAATATATGTAACACTACTAGGAAAAAAATATATATATATATGTAATGAAAAGTGTTTGCAGAACACACAAGGAAATATTAAATTACTGCCAAGCACTGAAACTCACAACACGAGCGAACTGGCAAGGCAGGCAGGGGCGGGCAAGGTACACTAGCGGAGCGGCTTATCTATAGTACCTTCCAGCTCGGCGGCCTGATAACAACTGACCGGATATTTGTTTGGATATCCGGTACGTCAGTTTATCCAGTGAAATTTAAATTCGTTTTCACGTAAAGACTTTCGAACTCATTGAGGAGTTGAGAACAGCTATATAAATGGGTACTTTATTCGAGGTTAGAATACCAATTGACTTACCAATAATACCGATTATACCTAGAATAATACCAATAATACCTAGAATACTAATTACCAATAAAAGTATTAGCTCTCTACATAATATGAATGATTCATTTGTTTATAGTAGCTTGACATTAATTACCGTGAGCATGGCATAACTGCTGAAAAACGTGCCGGTAGTTAAAAAATGTGTTTAAATAAATAACAAAAGTTAAAATCTATTTAAGGACAACAGGATTTCGGAAATTTGCCATCGTTATTGGTTATAAAAGGTGTAACACAACGTTTCGAGTATTAGAATCTATCCTCTTCGTCAGGTTGGGGATACATACAAAATACATACAAAAATAAAGATTGGAAAGAAGTAAAAAAAGGGAAAGAAAAGGGTTCAAATACACCCCAAAAAAGTATTGGCTCTCCATATAATATATATTATTCATTTGCTTGTAGTAATTTGAGATTAACTACCGTGGCCGTGGCATGACTGCTGAAACACGTGTTGGTGATTAAAAAAATGTGTTAAAATAAATAAATAAAAATGCCTTTATTATAGAGCGTATTTCAGCAAACAACTGTTTTTCAAATCAACCCAGGTCAACACTAAATACTAACGAAACTATGTAAATCACAGCTCAGCAATCAAAAACAAGTTTTTATTAATTCAATATTCCTTCATCTTATATTTAAAAGATACAATGCTTGTAATATGTCCGGGGAAGCCATTTCAAACGCTGGGACCAAAATAAGAGAAGCCTCTTCTTCCAAATTCCAGCTGCACTTTCGAGAAGTAAGGCCTTCCATCTTGGTGAGTGCTTCGTTGAGAGACCTCCCCCGATACAAGAGTTTCTTGCTGAGGTACTGTGGTTCTCTAAATTTGAGAACCTTGTGGACCATGTAACACGTCAGCAGCCTGCACACTGCCTCCACGGGCAATTTCTTGACACCATCTCGGAAAAAAGAGAGATATGATCAACGTGTCTCAGGTTGAAAATGAACCTCATGGCTGAGGTCTGCAACTTTTTAATTCTGCTGACGTCCTCTCTTGATATGCTGTTCCCATAAGCTGGTAGCCATTAGTACAAGACTCACAGGACTAACGTCTGAAAGAGCCAGGTCGCACCAGATCCCAAGACATTTTTGAGAGGCTCCAGTACTCTACAATGTACCAGCAGCGTATTAGCCTTTCTCGCCTTATGATACAGGCGGATCTGTTTTTCATCTATAGTGGCACGCTTTGAAAGCCAGATCCTGCGTCTTTTCACTGCATCTGATTTAAGTATTGCTTAAGTTGAGTGATAAGTGTGTGATTATGTGACGTCTTTAAAAGGTCACACCTGAGTTTAAGATAAAGTGTTCATGAATGTTTTTGTAACATATTCTGTCATTAAACTGTCTATTTATTGTGTTGTTGAAAGTTCATATTTTATCACGCGTTATTGCTTTCCACAATCTCACATATTCGCAAGCACACGCACATATAAACATATCTTATATTTATTGTAAATGTTCGACTTGTGTTATGTTAAACTGTCCGAAAGAAATGTAGAATGTTGTTACGGTAATTTTTATTATTAAGTTTAATTTTGTCGCTTGTTATTTATTGGATATAGTGTAAAGATATTTTACAAATAATAGCCTTGATTGTTAACTTTTTATTACATAGAGTACTAGCTCTGTCCCGCGGCTTCGCACGATTTTTGTAAGCTTTGCCCGTATTTGAGCTCTTCTGGTTCAAGTGAATTATATTTCCAAAGCCGATGTACAGTTTTCCTTGTTGCCACGACTAAGAAGATACGTCTAAAGTGTATGCTTATAGCCATTGTATACGTACATGTACTTTATTATAAGTGATCTAACACTCAAGCTTTAAGTTCAACCATAAATTTATTTAAAGACAAATATACATAAAAAAATTAGCAACTTCAAATAGTGTTTGGCTATTCAAAATACGTAACCGTCTCGTAATTGCGGTTTATAATGTGCAGGCGCTTTGATAACTTGTTTATTTTGCAGCGCCGCCTGGTTGTGAGTTAAATCAATGGGCATAGCATATAAACCTTCTACATAAAAGATATATATATACACACAAATTTTCATAATGATTGGTAAAATAGTTTCTAAGTTTATAAAGGACATGCAGACAAATATTCATATATATATATATATATATATATATATATATATATATATATATATATATATATATATATATATATATATATATATATATATATATATGTATTATTTGTCTACATCACTGTTATACATTCTTATCATACAGTACTTGTATTTTTTATCATAATTATTAAAATTGTTAGGTTTTTGTTGCTTGTACTAGACTTTTAAAAATTAAATATACTGTATTTATGTTTCGCATTTATAGTAACTCACTCTTAAACATAATGGTTTTTCTATGTAAGTATACTTACTAGTCAGAGCTTGGCTTACTGTATAGTATGTGTTTGTGTGAGTGCGTGCGTGCGTGCGTGCGTGCGTGCGTGCGTGCGTGCGTGCGTGTGTGTGTGTGTGTGTGTGTGTGTGTGTGTGTGTGTGTGTGTGTGTGTGTCGTACAACAAATAAATAAATACCAACAGGAACCTACTAATTGGAAAACGTTCCTTGAGGTAGGTTTCCATTATGTGGGTAGGCCAATAGATGATCCCGCAGGTCATGTTGTAGCCAATTATCAGCAGTATCCACCGTACTCTCTACAGTATTCACGTTGCTGTAGTCTATTGTTGCTAGGTAACCGCTTTGCCAATTTGATTGGCTGTCGAGTATGCCGCACGCGCTGCTCCAGCCCGCGTTGCACTTGCTGATTGCCAATATCCCGTCCCCCCTGAACCGTGCCAATACCAATCATCGTCCACAATAACCATTCCGTCATCCCAAGCTCCATAATTGAGGGTTATTGGATTATATTGTTACACTTTCGACAACTTTCTCCTTATAATTCTGCTTCAAGAATTTAACGGCGTTTCACTATGCACGTTCCAATAAATCATTGCTTTTTTATAATTTTTTTCTTACAGTATTACTTATTTTATCAATTAACGTTCAATAGATCGAAAAGGATGGACGAAAGACAAACTGAACCAGATGTCTCACATAGATAACCCTAGCAAAACTCACCAGTGGGTTAGTTACTAGGTCTGGCCGCCGGATAGCGCTGTGAATGTGTCATTGTGACACTGTTTTATCTTTTCCGAGGAATGAAAGACTCTCAAATGCGAGGGAAAAATTAAGAAAACATTGAGTGACAAATGTCAATTGAAAAAGTACAAAATAATGGATTCTGTACTAACAAATCTTCTTTATTATTGTAATTTAATTATAATTGCCTTGTAGGTCGATTATAGTTCTCAATTTATCTTGGGTTTCCAAAAAATGAAATTTTGTAGTCTATGATCGATCGGTCACAATTATCTGCATGCTCGATTGAACAGAACACTAATAAATGACAGCAATATTGCTTGCTGAACTTACAAATATGTTGATATTTCCTCATGATACAAGCGTATTCTTACATATTGAAACCTATATGGAGATTTAAAGTGATGCAACTGATTTTGGGTTTGGATAATAGTTGTTTTATGTTAAACTCATAGGCCCTTCAGATAACTTCCCTAAATACAGAAAATGTAGTAAATTTTGTCTTAGTTAGTAAAAAAAACTTCATTTAAAACGACAGGCATTTAAAGCAACAGTTTGGTGTAAATGATGCAATATGATCCGCTGACAAACTGTTCTGTTCGCAGGCGACCTCTGCCATCCGCTGAACTGCAAGAAGAAGGAGCTGTGCCTACTGGAAGATGCCTTCACGGCGGTCTGTGTTAGCAAGAAGGAGCTGCACAAGAGCGGTGACATCGTCATCCCCAAGTCCAAGCTCCAGGAGGAGGCCAAACAAGAGCCTGATGACGTCTTCTACGACAGTGAAGACGATTCTGATGACGAGGAGGCTGACTCTAACCAAGACATTGCCACACTGTGAGTCCCATTACGTTTTATCATAATTTTACTATTTTTAACTATCAATTATATTTTTATCCGATCGTAATAAAAATTAATCAACATAGGTTACCCTGAATTATGGAACCTTCGGAATATTTTCCGAATGTGGTTTTACTAAGAACCGTCTGAAATTAGAATAACTTCTCCATCAGCAACCGAGTCCAAAACGATACCGGCCATTTTTGGCCCATAAAAATAAATGTTGAATTAGTGGTTTTGCTCTAATAGTACAAAACTAAACCGTTATATTAACATATATTATACAACTGTAACGCGCTCCTTCTGTCTTTAAAGTTTTTTAATGAATATAGATACATTGAAAGGATAATAGAATATATTACACAAAGTTTAATACCAAGTATTACGTTTTTTCTAACATATCAATATGGCACATTTTGGATTTATTTATAGACTCGCGATGACGATGAAACCTTTGGTTTCAAATGGCTTCTTCCAAAAAATAAATTATATTGGAAAAGTGATGTTTTAGTAACATTTATTATTATTAAAATATTTTCCCAATTTGGCACTTGTCCGTAATCATACTATCCTTTTTTTCATTAATGTTATTTATTTGGGTTTAAAACATACAATTATGTTTTATCAGGCTTTTAAAATTGTTAACAATTTCAAACTTTAGCCGACTTAAATTTAGATAAAATGCGATCGTAAATGAATCACTTTGTATATTTTTTAATTCGGTAGATGTGTTTACCAAATTGCTGCACTATTGAGCGTAGTTAATTGCACAGGCGGTTGTGCTGATAATGAACAAAATTTCCATAAGGAAGGCAATTTTAGCCATATTTGTAAAGGAGTAAACAACGTCCTAATTGGCAGTGGTGACGTTGAACAAGCTGCCATAATTCTCAATTAAACATGGCGCTAATGAAGAGATATTCTTTCAAAATTGAGTTAGCGGCGGCATTTTTAAATTATTCAGAAAGGACATCTTTGTTTAATTGTTGATTCTAGACTAAATTTCAAAGCTGATGCAGGAAACTCAGGAACTATTCACGTACATGATATAATAAGTATGAGGCATAATACTAATGGTCATTCAATATTACATTGTGTTTTTTATTTTAATTTCCTTTCATAAACTTTTGAAATATTTGCTTTTTAATTTTGTACGGCTATTTAAATTATAACAAAGGAAGGGGTTCTCTATTTATTTTTAATGTATTAGAACTTGGTGTTCCTTCGTTGGAGAACATGAATTATCGAAAAATAGAACTTGAATGTATACAATGGAATTTATTTTATTGAAAAATATTAATTTTATGTTTGTATTATTTGACTCATACATCCTTTTTAATAAATACAAAATCGCAAACAAACAGAGCCGTTTTTGCTATAAAGTATCAACCTATATAATAGACTCAACATTAATTAATCAGGTAAAAAATGTTTATCTTGCACTGAAATGCTTAGTTTTGTTATCTATTTTACAAAGATGTGTTATCCTGTAGGGATGTATGCCCCAAGTTTTGACAGACTAAACAGCAAAAATCTTTACAATAGACTTAGACATGTTTCTACATATTTGAGAACTTTGTGGTCGTACTGCTTGATTCCTTTAAACAGTATCGCAAAAAATTCACACTGATTTCCAAGAGGAAAATACTATGTTTTCTTTTTTTGAGGACACGTTTAGAATACACTCAAGCAGAACTGGTGGGTCGAGGTCAGTATTTGACACAATCCAGCTGATCGTTCTGTTTGAGTTTACTAAAATGCTTTGAAGTATGTTCAATATCACAAGTTTAAATAAGATAACCTCGATTATATACAAGTTTCCGTATAAACGAAAAACGTTGGTAGGTATGTTAAAGACAGCGGCAAAAGACCAGTTTCACTACTTAATCATAAACATTATTTTTCCGTAACAGCGATACAATATTCACATCCTACTACTCGTGCATGCCTGCAGCAAAGCTACAATATTCACATCATGCTATAGTACTCGCGCCTGCCCGCAGCAATGCTATAATATTCATTTGTACTACTCACGTCTGCCCGCAGCAATGCTATAATATTCATAAGGTACTACTCACGTCTGCCCGCAGCAATGCTATAATATTCATTTGTACTACTCACGTCTGCCCGCAGCAATGCTATAATATTCATATGGTACTACTCGCGTCTGCCCGCAGCAATGCTATAATATTCATATGGTACTACTCACGTCTGCCCACAGCAATGCTACAATATTCACATGGTACTACTCACGTGTGCCCGCATCAATGCTATAATATTCATTTGTACTACTCACGTCTGCCCGCAGCAATGCTATAATATTCATTTGTACTACTCACGTCTGCCCGCAGCAATGGTACAATATTCATTTTTACTACTCACGTCCTGCCCGCAGCAATGCTATAATATTCACATGGTACTACTCACGTCTGCCCGCAGCAATGCTATAATATTCATTTGTACTACTCACGTCTGCCCGCAGCAATTCGCACTTCCCTATAGAGCTCCGCTAATAGTTAAAATAATGAGTTGATAATTTAAAATTATGTTTTAATGTGTGTATTTAAATACTCCTTTTGTTTGGTTGTACTATCTGATCATTCGTCTGCTTTTATGTATTTATGCTTGCATCTATACATTTTTGGACGGAGGCCAAATGTATGCAGGAATGTTCCAGTAAATATGCCAACCGTCTATTTGCATATACAGTTTCACAACTCTTGTCAGATATGTTAGGAGTTTGTTCCTTTCGTCTGAGTAATTTATACCGTGGATACGTGTCTAAAATACTTATTTTTTTCGTTCTTAATAATGATCTTTTACTTTCCTATGTCGATAAATTATTTACTTTATATCTAGAGTTTCACGATGATGTTAAATGTACGGATATAACACGTACAGAAATTAAAAAATAGTACATTTCGTGAATTTCCTATGTAATTTTGTGGAACATTGTTTTATCAAAATGGATGAGGACAGAGAAAAGGCTTCAGGTAATTAAACAATCGGCTTGGTACAGTGATTCATTAATTGAGAAGAAAGTTTGTAGAGACAGGATTTACGAACTGAAAAGTTCTCGTGAAACAATTTAACAAACTTGGGTTTTCTCTGAGAAAATTTTGAACCTTATTTCACAAGTAGTATTGACTCAAAACTCCAACATTAATCACGTTTCTCTCTCGTGTTTGAAAGTCAGAAGTTTAATCAGGACAAGGTATTGTTGGATGTATAGTGTAATGAATGGTTAGCATTCTCTCTGGCAAGTGAGAGACTTCGAGTCTGGTAGTAGTGAGTACTTTGTTCATCCACCTTCATTGATATTATATAATATGTATTCACACAGTCTGTACTAAACAGACTGCAATATCTCATGAATCATATTATATGTTGATGCTATTAATTTGTATCGTTTTAACGATCTTCAATTTTATTGCTAATTTCATAAGAGTATAAAGCAAGAATGTTAACTAAAAGTACATCATTATGTCACTTTTACAAATAAATGGTTCATAAATTCAAAGATAACCCTTGGAAAAATGTTTATAAATTAAGTATAAAACATATTGTCATAAAGTTTCGGTTACATGATTTATTTTTATAAACAATAGTTATGTAATCGTCATATAACTAGATAAAGAAACTGAAATTCACCATTTTCGGGGTCCGTATGTGGTGATCAGACCATGAGTTCAATCTTATTACCTGCCTAACGGTTGGATTTAAACGTGTCAGCCTAACAAAAATATGATCTGAGGAAAAATATTACGTCATATTATAAATCATTTTGATAACCTTCTATTTCCTAACTGTTGGATTTAAGTGTGTCAGTCTAAAAAAAAATATGATCTGAGGAAATAAATTATGTCATAATATAAACAATTTTGATCAGATGTGTTGCGTTATTCATATTGTGGTGAGTCAGTCGTGGCTGAAGATACATTTTTTTTCTCAATTGAAGTGTTTGTTGATTTAAATAAAAACTAGATTTGAACGTATAAAATCCAAATAAGCTCTCGGCGACTGGACTATTACATGTTGTCTAGCAAGTTCATAACAACGGATTATTTCCGGACATTTTTGTCGTTAAATTTTTCAGTAATAATGGCAAAAACAGTTTTTTTTTGTTTTTTTTTTTTAATTAAACGTCTACGAATAACGAGAAACCTATATATGATTGGCATTTTGCACAAATAAATTATTTAAATACTTTTCTTTTAATGTTTTTTCCGTGTTCCTCAAGGGATACCAACAAATTAAATTACCGTAAAAATTAAACAATCGTGTGCCCGACGTCCACGATAGTCGGGATACACGGAATATCGGGGTACACGATAGTCCAAGGTGTCAAAAAACAAATTTAAGCGCTTTACGAAAGCCCGGTGCGTACCAGATTGGGTACACGGTGGCACGTCGTCGTGAACGTGCTATAAAACTTATGAATTAAATTAAATGTGGGTGTATTTGTTTACGGTAACAGCTGATGATGTTAAAAAAAGATGTTCAGTCTTAACAACGAGGGACAGAGAAAAAAAGAGAGTTAGGGCTTCAGTTGGCGTCTGAAACACTCCCTATAGGCTCCCTGTTGACTGTTTGAAATTGCCAGAACTGGTCCCCAGCTCGTTGGCGTCGTTGAGAAGACAAAGAATACATCCGTGTTGACCATAAGTAGTGGGCTAGAATCGTTTAGCGAAGAGACTCCTGGATCGAGTTCCTCTTGGCAATTTAAAATCAATTCAGTCTATAATCTCCTTGCAATCGAAAAGTCCGTTTAGCAATTTGTAGAGGAACAACTGGTCAAGAATTAATGGTGTTGAGATGGTAATTTTCCATTTACGTAAAACTGGTAACAGTGTCGAGCGCGGGGTGTAGAGGGGGACTTAGACCAACCATTGAACTATTTTTGTGCGACCTACTCTAGTGTAATAGACAACGTTTAATTCAATAATTCTTCTTTGTTTGAAGCTTATTTTTGACGATGGAAAGATTATGAAGAAAACAGGATTTTTCGGGACATTTGCCATCGTTCAGTGATACAAAAAGATCAGTAACACTACGTTTCGAGATCTACTAACTGATCTCTTCTTGAGGTAAATAACTAACCTAACACATAATTACCAACTAGGTTAAAATAGTTAGGCGTGTCACAACGCTCTGATATGATTTGTTTTTTTTTAACCTAGTTTGTAATTATGTGTTAATAACTAACCTGTTATTTACCTGAAGAAGAGATCAGATTGCAGATCTCGAAACGTAGTGTTACTGATTTTTTGTGTTACTGAACGATAGCAAATGTCCGAAAAAAACCTGTTTCCTTCTCAATAATTGTGATCTCTGATAAACTACATCCGACACAAAGTTAGATTCAAAATATTATGAAACCTTCTTGTTTTATTTTTCTTTTTCTATCGAGCAGCTGATTGAAGCGAACTTTGATTTAACGGTTGGATAAATTAACATCTTGGGTAAATCCATCAAAAAACAATGGAACTTTATGACCTCATTATGCACCAGTACTTAGTAATACCGATTATTAAGTAGGGAAATTTGGGCTTAGGCAAACTAAAGCACAACATTCGTTGAAATTAAAGGTAATACTCTTAATACAATACAGTTATGAAGAACAAAGAAGATTATTTCTTTGTTAAGAAATGAACGAAAGGACAAAGCTGTTATTGGAATAGTTATAGAAGAATTCAATCTATTCTTACTTCACCGTTCAAAGTGATAAAGCTTTTCGCTTTGCACTTGTGTAATGTTACAAGTACGGTAGCAACATAGCATTTTAAATCAAAGAATATAGCTGCTGTTGTCATAATTCACTTTGTAGAGTTGTTCTTTCCAGCCAAATAGGTTTACTTTGTTTTTTAACGCCAGATGCATTTGCAACCAGCATGTTTCTACATTGAACACATTGCTACTTTTACACATACAAGCAAACTGGAAAAGATTGATTACTTTAGAAAATTGCAATGGCGGTACTAAACCTCCATACTTAATTTAATTTACGAACATTTGCTAATTTAATACCAGTGGACCCGTAGTGCATGGCTTAAAAAGATAAATAGCTATGTAGCATTAAGGCACAGAAACTCGTAAAACATTATTTTTTAGTTATTTATTTGCGTGATTTTCGTTCGTCATGGTCAATCACTGAGTTTTGTGACATTATATATTCACAATTACGAACGTTTGACGTGTTGTATTCACAATTACGAACGTTTGACGTTATGTATTCACAATTACGAATATTTGACGTGATGTATTCACAATTACGAACGTTTGACGTGATTTATTCACAATTACGAACGTTTGACGTGATGTATTCACAATTACGAACTTTGGCGTGATGTATTCACAATTACGAACGTTTGACGTGATGTATTCACAATTACGAACGTTTGACGTGATGTATTCACAATTACGAACTTTGACGTGATGTATTCACAATTACGAACTTTGGCGTGATGTATTCACAATTACGAACGTTTGACGTGATGTATTCACAATTACGAACGTTTGACGTGATGTATTCACAATTACGAACTTTGGCGTGATGTATTCACAATTACGAACGTTTGACGTGATGTATTCACAATTACGAACGTTTGACGTGATGTATTCACAATTACGAACTTTGACGTGATGTATTCACAATTACGAACGTTTGACGTGATGTATTCACAATTACGAACGTTTGACGTGATGTATTCACAATTACGAACGTTTGACGTGATGTATTCACAATTACGAACTTTGGCGTGATGTATTCACAATTACGAACTTTGGCGTGATGTATTCACAATTACGAACGTTTGACGTGATGTATTCACAATTACGAACGTTTGACGTGATGTATTCACAATTACGAACGTTTGACGTGATGTATTCACAATTACGAACTTTGGCGTGATGTATTCACAATTACGAACTTTGACGTGATGTATTCACAATTACGAACTTTGGCGTGATGTATTCACAATTACGAACGTTTGACGTGATGTATTCACAATTACGAACGTTTGACGTGATGTATTCACAATTACGAACTTTGGCGTGATGTATTCACAATTACGAACGTTTGACGTGATGTATTCACAATTACGAACGTTTGACGTGATGTATTCACAATTACGAACGTTTGACGTGATGTATTCACAATTACGAACTTTGACGTGATGTATTCACAATTACGAACGTTTGACGTGATGTATTCACAATTACGAACTTTGACGTGATGTATTCACAATTGCGAACGTTTGACGTGTTGTATTCACAAAATTACGAACGTTTGACGTGATCTATTAACAATTACGATCGTTTGGCGTGATGTATTCACAATTACGAACGTTTGACGTGATGTATTCACAATTACGAACGTTTTAGCTAAGGGAAATCTCGGAACACATCTAAGTGATCAATGTTCCCCAAAGCAGAGGTGAAAGAGTGCGGGTGTATTTTTTCCCTTATAGACGTCTAGAAGTAATGTTGTGGAACAGTGCTCATGTCAAGAGAGGGTTCAGCTAGATGCACAACTCCTCACATCCATCTTACTTCTGCATGCTTTGACAGATCCCACCTCTCTTCACTTCCTGTCGCTTTTAGTGCTAGTGTGTGGAAATAGTGTCGCAATTCGACGTCGAGGGAAACATATAACGGCATATTTAGGTTTTTGAACATATGTTTATGTATAATAGTATGTTTGTAATGTATACTTATAAATTTTTTTAACAATTTAATTTCAAAACAACATTGGAAATTATACAGGGTGTAACAAAACTCTCTACACAGACGTTATGATACCGTTCCATTAAACGCCCCCCCATCTTAAAACTTCATAATATAACGTAAATTATTTATTTTTTGATTGATTTGAGACATTAAATTTATAAAATAAATTTTTTCTATTAAGAAAATGCATAACACAGTACCCTTTCTGTGATTTATACCATTACCACCACACTTCATTAAGTGCATAACGATAAATTGTGAACAAATGCAAATCATAACCACATATATGGTGATAATATGGAGATTAATAAAAACATCTATTTCAATAAAGTTTGTTGTAATTTAATATCTGAACTTTGAGATTTGGTCATGCATATTTATTTATTTATATTTATATATTTAAAGAAATGTGCATTTCTTTCTAAGGGAATAACTTTCTGCCCATTTCCCAGAATTATATTATATCTATCTCGATATACTTATATTGCTATTTTATGTAAAGGATTATTTATCTTAAATACGAGCTTATATTTTGACTTACACATTTGAATAGTTTAGAATTTACTAACGATTATATCGCATTATATTTGAGTATAATGGGCAAAGATAAACGCTCATCAATATATGGCTGGCCGTGATGAAGCCCCTGCTTTAGTTCTTCATTTTGATATAGAAATAATTGTGTTCTTTTATTATTATTATAAGTGGGCTATACTAAACATTTTATATAACTTTTTAGAGATAAAAATGTATACTTTGTTTTTTCTAAGAAATCGATTTATTTATTTTTACAATATTTAAAGTTTGTTTATATACATACAAAAAATTATAATGACGTACTTAATTTTATTGAAATTATAAATCTTTGGTGAATCCATGACAATATCAACCTGAGTGAAAGTGATGACAGACGAAAATAAACAAACAATGCAGCTTTTACTTTGTTAACAAGCTTATGTAATACAGTGCGTGTACTCTTCTGGAGAATTGTGTTAATAAATACAACAAAGACTACATCGTTTACTAAATATAAAATAATTATTATTTAGATGAAAAAAGTTAGCAGAGAGTTCTGGTAATACCCTCAGATTAGTTAAATCAAAATTATCTCTTTTCTGGATAAAAGTTCATGTTACATTCCCATCCTAAGATTTAAGACTATGAAGATATAGAGCAATAGAGTTTGGAACTTAGAAAATTAGTTCTCGTAACAGTTCCCTCTTGGGGGTTCAAATCATTGTTTACTTTCTCCTACGGTGTTTCAGACAAAGTAATTGACCTTCACACTTTAGTGTGTTCTTTGGACGCTACCTTCAGGGATCAGAAATGTTAATACATAAAAAGTCCCTTGGGGGCTCAAGTTATTGTTTACTCTCTCCAACGATGTTTCAGACAAATTAATTGACCTTCACACTTTGGAGTGTTTTTAAACGCAATCTCCAGAGCGCAGAAACCTTAATACATATAAAAGTCTCTTGAAGGGTCAAGTTATTGTTTACTCTCTCCAACGATGTTTCAGGCAAAATAATTCACCTTCACACTTTGGAGTGTTCTTTGGACGCAATCTCCAGGGCTCACAAACCATAATACATGAAAAGGCTTCTTGGGGGCTCCAATCATTGTTTACTTTCTCCTACGATGTTTCAGACAAAGTAATCGACCTTCACATTTTGGAGGGTTCTTTGGACGCAATCTCCAGAGCTCAGAAACCTTAATACATGAAAAGGCCTCTTGGAGGCTCCAATTATTGTTTACTTTCTCCTTACGATTGTTTCAGACAAAGTAATCGACCTTTACATTTTGGAGGGTTCTTTGGACGCTATCTCCAGAGCTCAGAAACCTTAATACATAAAAAAGGTTCTTGAGGGCTCAAGTCATTGTTTACTCTCTCTTAGATGTTTCAGACAAAGTAATTGATCTTCACACTTTGGACTCAATATTCAGAGCCCAGAAACAATACATAAAATACTCGCTAAAGACAATTAGGTTGCTGTATAGTGGACTCCTGGATTTATTAAACTTTAGCTCTATTCCAGAACTAAGATTAAATTAAGAGCTTTGCAAATCTTTTTTATTCTCTAAGAAATTATCGTAAGGAATTGTTGGTTTTGGTTTTAAACGTAATATGTTCAGGAATATCTTGTAGTTCAATGTGTTTTCGCAATATTTTGCGAAAGACTAACAATATTTTTTGAAAGCCAGACTGGAGATAGAGTCTGCCAGTCCCCTCAGTGATAGGGGCAACAAAATTCAATCATGCACTCGATGTACTATCCGTATAAATAAGTCAGACAACGTACCAAGTTATGGTTGTTTTGACAGTTTACGTACTCCAGTCAGTTGAGTCTCAAGTTTTGATTGCTTTTCTTGTAGAGCTCTAGCCACCGCACCCCCCTCCCCAACCCCCACCAACATGTCAGCCGTGTAGCGCTCGACTTTGCTATATTACTCTCTGGGGAGCGTGACGTGCATAAACGTTCAGCTACCTCTCCGTTTATAACTTAAGTTGGTTCCCGATTGCTGAGGAAATATCACTTTATTTTTCAATTATTTATGAATTGTATAATGTAATAATAATAGTTTTTATTGCATTTTGACAATAAAACATTGCATAGCAAAAGTCAGTTTGATATTATTAATTAAAATCCCTAACTATACACATTCATACTTACAATACTCATATAAACATACATCTCTTGCCCATTCACGCCAACATTCATTCAACATGAGACTCGGGGCTCTAACTAATTTGTATTTAAATTTTGATTCTCCCAGCAGCCAGCCATGAACTCTTCGACAGATAAAACGCATTTGACACCAGTAGGCGCTTCAGAAGAGCTTTAAGCTGGTTTAAAATATCCGACTGTATAAAATCCTCAGGGAGCCGATTGAGAAATTTGACACCAGCCTATGGCGGTAAGCGTTCGAAAGCCACCGTCCTATGATGTTGTGCACGGTAACTCTCCCTGCCTCTAGTTTCATAGGAGTGAATGTCGCACTCCCTGTGTAAGAACGCACTTTGATCGACAATACAGGGTAACCTCCAATATATAGAGGCAGGGCAGAGTCAGCGATTCAAGCTCCCTGAAAGCATCCCCACACGACTCTCTGATGTTTAATTGGAAAATTATTCTGATATCTTTTTTGTAGTCTAAATACTCTTACTAGATTGTTTGTGATAAAATGTAACAATTGAATTTTTGGAACCAGAATAAACATTACGAACGTTATAAAACGAGGTGAAAATTTAAGAAGTGGACCGATTAATCATTAATCTACCCCTCGATTATCCCTTCTTTGTCATGGTAAAGGTCATTGCATATTTAATGTCTGGTAGACAAAATTGAATTTTGAGTACCCTCTGGGAAAAATTATACAGTTTAAAGCAATAATTTTATTTTTTTGTTAGCAATAAAAATTGTTAGTTTAAAGTTTATTTACAGTGCAGCTTTGGTCAAAGTGGCAGGATTTTTTAACCGTTTCCATCGTTATAAGGGGAGAAAAAAAACAATTCGAGATCTGCAATATTATCTCTTCCTTAGTGTGTAATCTATTAGGAACATGTTTTACAGATAGCTGGTATGAAAGTGAAACCCATGTTTGTTGAGCATTCCCATTTCTGGAAGTCACAACGATATTGGTATAATTAGTTAAGTGACAAAACTCGAACGCGAGTCAAATTTTTTATTTTAATTCAAATATTTACCTACGTAACACACGTTTTTGGAAACCACACCCAAAGCTCTTGTGGAAACAACAGCTCTTATTCCGGTGTACTAATCAATCTCAATCTACTTGAAGACTGTTTTAAAACTATAATTTTTAAGTTTTTTTAATTTTTAAAATTAAAAATTACATTAAAAACTGACTTTTTTGTAAACTATTTTCCCAAAACACACTTTCCTTGTTCAGAAACCTGAATTTGAAGAAAATGCTTAACATAAATTAAACTGTTACACATGTGTAAATGAATACCATATTTGAAACCAGCTCAGAAGGTTTCTCGTCCTGGATTTGGTATTACAGCGAGATAACTGTAAGCCTTATTTTCCCTCAGGGAATTCGCTAAAATGTGACAAATGACGTGGTATTGAGGTAAGTGTGAGTGGTGGGACTAAAACGTTTACTTATATGTGCAGCCTATGTCACAAACTCAGACGCGTCTCTAACTTTGATTGCTTTTCTTGTCGAGCTCGGCACTTCTGTATTGCTCTTCCGGCAAAGCAGTTTCCACTGAAACATCATCTTTCCTCTAGCTCTGGCTCATCTCACTTAACGTGTGTTCAGTCATTAGTTTAGTTACTCTCTTCAGTTACAAAATTAAAATAGGTCTTATCTAAAGTTAAGTCCTTATTGCTAACTTAAGACAAGGATACATAAAAAGGAATTTTAAGTGAAAGATCGATTAAGTATTTAGGGATTATTGAAATTAATTTAGCCTTGGAGATTGAATAGTAGCGAACGCTATCACTCGGAGGGCTGGCAAAATTTCCATTGTTATCGACTGTCTCTTTGTACGATATTTCAAAACCAAATTGAGCTGTAGACGAAATTTTCCATGAAACTTCATGTCTACGTCGAGTTCGATGTTGCAAGTCTTTCCATGGTATTTAGCTGAGCGTTAGCAAAGCCTATACGGCGAAATTTCTCTTCTGTTTGTTTGTCTATCAGTATATATCTTAATATATGACATTTATAGAAGTTGTGCTATGGTCTGTATGGTTCTATAATTGTGCATATTCCTCTATGATGTAATCATTATTCTATCATTACGT
The DNA here is from genome assembly GCF_021130785.1 of Homalodisca vitripennis. Lineage (NCBI taxonomy): Eukaryota > Metazoa > Arthropoda > Insecta > Hemiptera > Cicadellidae > Homalodisca > Homalodisca vitripennis. Next base: position 9,924,030 of record NC_060210.1, read on the forward strand.
GTCGCTTGGTTTGCAGTACTCCTACCTTATTATTAGCTAAATTTATTGATTTTAGAAAACGAAATAATAGCCCTATAATCAACTTTTTATTCTTCTCAAATGTAGGGCGGTCTTCGGTTTTACGGGGTGTTCGAACCATATGAATTATAGTGTTGGTGGAATCTATGGTTATTGAAGTTGAGCTTTCAAATTTTATCCGATCAACATTTGTAGATGTTATACAAAAAGCATAAGATTCAATGCCATCGTAGGGATTCATGCAAGGAGTCTAGAGAAACTCGATTTTAACACTACCCTCCTCAAAATATATCACATCCTGTTTTTAAACATTAATATTAATGATCACGTACCAAGGATCATTTGATTAGGCTCATTCAAATCAGTATTAAATTTTAAAATCCTACGTTTTTGGAGATCTCGAAACGTTACGTACTGCTGTCACACGATTTATTGCAGTCTAAAAGAATATCAAACTGCCAACGTTTCGCCCCTCGAATTCTATTGCGTACTGACACAATGGAGAAAAGTACACGTTAAATACCGGAGGCACTCTGCGTAAGCGAGAAAGTAAAAATAACTCGCATGGAAACAATATCCCGAGATAGGCCATTTGATATAAGGCTGAAAATCGTTTGCGATGCCGCCACATAAAGGTGGAGTCTGCTGAAGTAAAACTCAAACTGTAGCGGGCAAATAGCACCTTTATTGCACACAGTGGAGAGTTTGCCTTTTCCAGCCAGGCAGCTCATATGTAGTTCTGTGTTTTTCTTTTCAAAGAGAATACATCCATCGGGCTGCTCGTGTTCACTTATCTTTGGCAAATCATCATACACTCTCTACCGTGTTTCCTCACACAAATGTTCTTCCAATGAACTTGAATCGATAGAATACTCAGTAGTTGAGGTAAATGTGTTGAGGTTTCTAACATATTTTTCGTACATTTATGCTAAAAACATTTTTACAAAGCAGTTCCAGTAATAAAATAAATTGTGCATGTCAGCAACATATATAATTATTAGGATCATCATTTAGAATTAAATACTGTAACTTTTGTATCATGATCTAATTTAGCTAGCACTTGCGTTCAAAATGTTTAATCCAAACAAGATATTATGGTAATCCAGTTTTGCTCCTTAAATAATTAAAACAGTAAAGAATTAAGATAGGCACATTATTATGCCGTATTAGGATTTAAACTTGTAATCAGAAATAAGAAAAAATAGGCTATATTTAATTGTATTTCGTAACACCCCGTAAGCAACAACATTTTAAACAAGTTCGGTGTTGTTATGGGAAAATTATTCCATCTGGTGTAAATAGTACAACATAGCATACTGTTATTAACACCAATTGTTATAATTTTGTTATTGTTATTAATAGTTTTAAGAACTGTTATAAGTCTATCGTCACTATTATAAATTTTATTTCGTTGTCATCACTTTAATGGTTTTCATAGTGTTATGTTATTATTATTCAAATTATATAATATTATTGTTTCTATATTTTGTATCATTAATTGTTGTATCCAATTATCATTGCTTATCGACCAAATTGTTTAATTTATATATCGTTACATTTTTATTGATCTTATTTTAATTCAGTATTAAAATATCTATTTCAGCTTTACTATCATATTTTGTAATTTATGTATGTAAATATCTATTGTTATATTTAATAATCTAATGTAATATGTGTGCATGTACACTTTTGAACGTAGCTAAATCTTTAACTTGTTTGCATTAAACCTTAATGGGAAGCAAGTGAAGTATAATAAAAGAAACGAAGAAGCCGATCAAGTGTCTGAAGATAATCAATCAGAAGGGTGACTGGAAGGGTTTGAGGGGGTAGAGACGCAAGGGGGCCAAGGTACTGAGGGGAGAGGGTTGTGGCCAGTCCACAGTAAGGGCTGATTACGCCCTCTTAATCTTTCAAACTTTCTAAGGAACCTGCTTTATAGCCAACTTTTTGGCTCTCGCTGTGTTTTTGAACTCGTTTTAATCTTCCTAACTACTCCCTTACCTTAAGAGTATTGAGTGGAAACCAAATTGGCCATAAGTTTTGTCTTTTAAATCTTTTTACCACTTAGGATAGTTTTAAATATAAGGGTTTCACTATTTATTCAGTTCTATTACCACTCTTATCTTCCTTTTCCTTAAGAAATCAAAGTTATTAGTAATATAAGACTTACCAGAGAGATATGTAAGTGTTTATTTTCATGTAAGTAAATTACTTTTCGAACGTTGCCCTGTATTTTATTACTTTGATTTAATAGTCGTTTAATATTTTAAATGTGAAAAGACGTACAACTTTACAAAAAGTAGTCACGTTAAAATCAGAACGGGTTTACCCCTTCCCACAATTGAAATCGGTCCCATTTGCGATTTTTATCACTTTTAAATAAAATGTATTACTTGTGTATCCACCAAACTTTGTGGATACTCCATTACGTTTTCGACACAAAAAGGGGCAAGGTGATTGATTCCATATGCTGTCTTCCTATTTTAAGGAAGAAACAAGAGAACATGACCAAACTTTGTTTTAATTGATGTTTTGCATGTATATTAGTTCACAGGTATTATTTAATAAATAAATAGGTTTAATGACGTAACACCAATACCATTTTTTCTTAAAAATATAAAAATACAGTATACAGATATTAAAATACACCTGTTATATATAGCTGATAATCCTTAACTTTTACATTTTTGTAAATATTAAAATCTGTGTTTAACACAGTCTATATTTTATATAATATCACGTATTTAACTATATAATTTTTAATGTGCGTTGGAGGAAGCTGTTAATATTTATAAGAGCTTGATTAGGGTTTTTATCTGTCACTGCAACCTTTCGACTCTACAAAGGCCTACATCTGCAGATATGTAATTAAATTTTATTAATGTTCTTACATGCCACATTATTTTGACTCAGAATTTGTAATTGTATTGCTACACAAAAATAAATCACAACCACAAAAAGTAGCCAATATTCAATTATGTTGTATACTTAATTTAAAACTGGTATTGTGCTTGTCTAGAGTTTAAAAGAATAAACTGGGGTAATAGAGCACAATGCTCACAAACGCAATTGATTTAATAAAAAGTAAATATTAAAGTTAGTACTTATGTAATGGCATATTATATTTATGGCATATAAGAAACAGTAATACCACGCCACAACCTGCAACCCTCTGACCAGAATTTTAAGAATTTAACTCCCATGGACAGAGATAAAGAATTTAAAATGGGTCTCGGCCTTTTTATTGGGGGGGGGGGTGATTTCTCTGAATACAACGCATATTTATAGAACTCTAATATCCTCTGAGTCTCAAAATAGGATTTCGTGGTTGGTCCGATCAGATAGAACCTTCTCCAAAAAAATAATGATGACACAATATTGTATAGATTGTGTATACAACGCATGGTGTATTTCAAATTTTGTACTATGTGGATGTGGGTTGTCATGGTGTAGCAATATTTCTATCTTTAGCCTAAAATTTCTTTGAAAACCTGCATAATATCCTCTCTTCAAATCATGCGTGCGATTGTTTCGCTTTAATCTGAAATCCACAAGAGACAAGTTTGACTGAGCCTTTTTGTAATTCACATAACTGTAGTAGAACAGGCGTCCCTTTATGCCTGTTCTCTGGCCGAGCACCTCCTCCCCCCCCCCCACCTAACCACGGTCGAGCCAAACAAAAACACCGAGGGTTTTTTTTCTGGTCGGGTTAGGGCAGAAATGGTGAATAATCTCGCCCATTTTCCCCCTGTATTCGTCTTGCTAGGCCAATATGAGATCAACTCCTTCTTTCCCGTGAGAGTGCCCCAATGGAATGTAATAACCAATGGTATTGAAGTGTCATATATTTCTATAGTATAGCATATCCCGACCGATTTTCACACACTTGTATATGCAGCAACAGTAGCGCACAATTAGACAAATATTGAAGCCCACCAGCTGTTACTGTCTACCGAGAATAATATGTAAAGTGCATGACAGGATTTTGGACATTTGCCATCGTTATAGGTTAAAAAAGAGGTATAAAACAACGATTCGAGGGTTAGAATCTATCCTCTTCGTCAGTTGGTTATAGGTATTATTACCTAAAAAAATGAACAGGAAAATAAAAGAAGGGAAGGAAAAGGGTTCAAAAATACCCAAAAGCTTCTTGAGGTCTGGTCTTGTCACTGCACAGGGTGTAAGTCACAAGCACAATTCACAAGTAAAAGAGTCACAATCACACGTCACACCATCACAGGCGAAACTGCGATACTACTAGAAAATCGATGTCGGCTCTTTCTTCAGAGGAGAGGTCAGGAGTGAGAGGGAGTAAAGGAAATCCTCTTCCAGCCCTCTCTTTTGGTGTAGACCTTAGAGTCATGGTGTGTGTACGAATGTTGTTGGTTGAGGTTTGTTTAATTGGTATAACCTTTTTAGGTTTCCTAGTCAGTTCTTTTGTAATAAGTTTGATACCCAAAGTGGTCTAACCTCAACTGAAGAATTTTATGTATGAATCCTGTTATCCTCACGAACCTTCAATTGTCATTAACAAACTTTAAACAAGGAACAAAAGTGCATGTGACAACAAAAACTCCTTACATGTGTTACTGCCACCTAACCATAACCACCCGCCGTCGAGCTCAAGGCTTCGCATTTATATAGTCATACCTCACTATTACTCCTAACTCACCTCCGTAGTCTATTGGTAAATGCGATAGCTAGTCAGTCTCACATCCACGGGGAACAGGTCAAGGACTTATCCCGGCCTTCTTCACACTCTTTTTGCTTCCTAAATCATCATCCCCTACAGGAATACACAACCATCCACAATTACCGCCAATCAGATACTTTAAGTGAATTGATGTAAGGAAGAGCTGATCCCCCACCGGTCGAGACCAACATTGCTTTTCTGCCATTGGCTCAACAGTTAAAGGGGGGAATTCGTTTGGCCAATAGGAGACGGGGATTAAAATATGCCTATTCTACTCACGTTTTCCCTGGTTCAGATGTGTTTTGGGTTTTCTGGTGTGTTTTAGGAAAGATCTTTGGCACATTTGTGCTGTTATATTTTACCATTAACGTAGCCATTGTTCTCTACATATATACATTATTAACCTTATGTTCTAGAGTTTTCTCCTGAAGAAGAGAGCAAAATATTATCGTTAGAAACTTTTTCGTAATACTTAGCGATAGCGTATTCCAACATTCCTGTTGTTCTTTTCATTCAACCATAGTAAATAATAAACGTTAAACAATAGTGTCTTGTGTCATAAATGTATGAAAGATCTTTGTTACAGTTTTATATCAATGTTCAAATATTTTAATTTGTTAAATTAATGTTTAAGACACGATATCCTATATTGCCGGATTTAAAAACGATAGACCTACATTTTTATAAATCACTGATTCGATGTAATTCTGTATATTTGTTTACTTATAAAAAATTTAACTTTTTTACTGCTTTATTAGTACCGTCAACCGGGGTGGCTTTAGCCCTTAAGGGTGACTTTGGCCCAAACAGAAAAAAACTTTCAATCTTACGCTGTTCGTTTCATTTCCCACCAAAATTACGATGTTATGGTGACTCATTTTGCTGCTTACTCTATGCTCTTTCTAGTCTATGCTACTATCTTATATACTCTATGGCCTGACAGTTGTCAATGTTGGCAACACAGCTGTCTGCAATTTTGGTGAAAAGTTATGTTTGTCCAACTTCTGATCGTCACAGTTGTGAATTTATAGCTTGGGCTATAGGTAAGTGTCAAAAATTATTCTTTATATATCTGCTAAACATCATGTTTATGTGATTTAAATGTTTTCCTTATGATTTATTTTTTATTAGCAAAAATATGTGTTGGGGTGACTTTAGCCCAACTTGGGGGTTTAGCCCACATCTTTCTAGGTTAGAAAATAGTGTTTTTAAGTTGGTGTGGTGTCATCTAAATGTTCCTTTTTCCCAATGTATTTAGGTTCGAAAACACTTTTATTAACTTAAACAAATCAATCTAATGCATAGGTACCATTTTTATTGTTTTAGGCCCCTGACAAAACATGCCTAGAAAAAAATACAAAAGGACTCTCGGTCTAGGCCTTATGCGAACTATTCTTCAGAGACGTTGGAAGAATGTTTAAGAGCAATTCGTTCCAAGGAGATTACCCAGCGTGCTGCTGAAGAGACGTATGGTATTCCTCGATCAACAATTCAAAACAAACTAGCTGGTAAAACACTCAAAACCAAAAGGAGGTACAACGATTTTCACAGCAGAAGAGGAGAAAGTTTTGAAGAACATCTTGTGCGGTTAAGTGACTTTGGATTTCCTGTAAGTCAACTTGACTTTCGTTTTTACTGTTAAAGCCTATCTTGATAAAAAAGGAACTAAAATTGGAAAGTTTAAAAGATAACTTGCCAGGCTATGACTGGGCTACAGGGATTTTTGAATCGGCACCCTCTTCTGTCAACCAGATTTAGCAAAAATATTAAAAAGGTTTAGAGCTCAGGTTAACGCAGAAGTTATTGATTGTTACATGGAAAATTTGGCTAAAGAACTTGATAAAGTGCCGCCGAGTCATATTTTTAATTATGACGAAACAAAATTGACGGACGATCCCGGAAGTAAACGTCATTTGCAAACGGGGCACAAAGTATGTTGAGAATATTTGCAATTTTTTCCAAAAGCTCTACCTCAGTAATGTTTTTGCGGCAATGCCGAAGGCAAATGTTTACCCCCCATATGTTGTATTCAAAGCTGAACATTTGTGGTCTAACTTGGACCGAAAATGGTCCAGAAAACTGCAGTTACAACCGGACAAAGAGCGGTTGGTTTGACTGCAACACATTTGAAGATTGGTTTGAATCGCTATTTCTTCCAGCTGTCAAAAACCTAGCTGGGCCTAAAGTAATTATTGGTGATAATCTCTCTTCCCACATTAGCATTAGAGTTTTGGAACTGTGCGAAAGCCATAATATTAGGTTTGTTTGCTTACCGCCTAATACAACCCACTTGACACAGCCTTTAGATGTGGCCTTCTTTTCGCCGATGAAAAGAGTTTTGGCGATCCATACTACGTAAGTGGAAAGAGTCTAAATCAAGTGCCAAGTTTCAGACTGTCCCTAAAGACATTTTTCCAGGATTGCTAAATGAGCTTATGAATGGCCTAAAGGAAAATCAGGCTGTAAATCTTATCTCTGGTTTTGCTAAATGTGGTATTTTTCCACTAAAAAAAACAGATGCTACTCGATCGCCTCCCTAAGAAATTAACCGAGGATGATGTTGGCTATGTTGGAGAGGCGTTTTTGGAGCAACTAGAGAAAAACCGAAGTGATTATGTTAACACTTCCAATTCGGCAAGGAAAAAGCGGAAAAAGGTAGAAGTTCCTGCTGGAAAGAGCATTTCTGTTCAAGACGTCTTGACTGCTGAAAGTGAAGAAATTTCTCCTGTTGGAAAGCAAAAATCAATCCCAAAAAAGAAGAGGCGGAAGAGTCTTTACTCCAAGTTCCTCCTCCGAAGATGAACCAGAGATACCGTTGGAGTCAGATGGAGAATCTGAGACATTCTCTGATTGTGAATTAGGCATAGACAGTGGTTTCTCCAATGACTACCGGTACAAAAAGTAGGCCTACAAGTACTCGGGTTGAACCACGCGCTAGTTTCAAAAAAGCACACGTACCGGTAACCTTTGACGACTGTGAGATTGACAATTTTGTGATTGTTCTGTATAATGCTCAAAAATACCCAGGAAAAATAACCAGTTTGTCAAAAGAGAATGTAACTGTTGAGTGCATGCAGCAAGGCTTGAAGTGCTGGAGGTGGCCCGGAGCGGGTCGATTGTCATGAATATCAATGGGACGACATTCTCTGCAAAATCAACCCACCAAAAGTGCTAAAAAGGAACCAATTTTTGGTTCCTGAACTACAAGTTTTCATTTAAGTTTTTCTCAATTGGCCCTACATTATTATTTAACTTAGGCCCCTAATTAATTTTTTACTTTGTGAAAAAGTCTCTAGGCCTACGTTTTAGTTTACTTATTAAAATTACTTCTTTTTAATTGTGCCAATAATTATTTACCATCCTAAACCCCCATTTTATATACAGTATAAACTATATTGAAAGTAAAATATGTGTAGGATTGGCCCAAGTCATAAAAGACATGGTTTTTATATGGTATTTAACATTTGGGCTAAAGTGACCCCAAGTCAGTGTCAGCTTTAGCCCAACTTTAAATAATAAAAAAAAAAATACATATTTGAGGTTAGCACTATTGTTTACTATGTTAAAATGTTCAGTAGTTCATGTAAAAAGTGAAACTAATACTGGTTTAATGGTTTTTTTTTAAACAGTTACATATCTATGGAACAAAATTCAGCGAAAAACTTAAAATTTGGGCCAAAGTGACCCCGGTTGACGGTAGTATGTTATGTAAGGGTGACTACACTTATAAGAGAAGACTTCTTTGCCTTTGAAAGGCACTTGAAGTGTATCGCCTGAAGTCCCTTTTGTCTGAGATGGGGATGAGCTACGTGGCGATGTCTCGAGTGGTGGCTCTGCTTTACTCTACTCTCTGCTCGCTCAATATTATATCATATAGCTTTCATTACTTCAGCACGATCAATAACTCCAGGAGTTTTTCATGTACTTGAAATACTTATGAAAATTGATAAAGTCAACCTGGCTACTTTAACTGAAAGTTTGATTTATTAAGCTTTTAAAGTTACCAAAGTCCTCTTCTTACATGATTTGTAACAAATCCTCAACCTATGATTTGTTAGATGTTTATATCGAAAAATGTCTTAGATTTTAATTGTTTTTTTGTGTGTGTTAAACGCTTTTAACACCACAACATTCAAGCCCTTCATAAACCACTCTCAACTCCTTTAAACTCGCATTCTGTTACCAAAGTATGTTGTGTTTCATTAAATCGACATAATATTTACAGTATGTAGAGGTGGTTTATTCTATAGCTGTTTCTAATTACAAATTATTGTATTCTGTCGTTTGTTTTGTGGATATGGTCTGCTGTAAGCTTCATGGAACTTGTATTGAAGGGGATGCGGTAAGTTACGAATATGAGTGTTTCTTTTAATTGTCATCACTTATTACAGTGATACAACTCACTGTTAGTTTTATTGCCAGATGGTAACTTTCTTGTAGATCACTGAAGTGTATCCTGGTATAGCAGCGTAGGGGATGCTATAGGTAGGAGTTTTCTCCCAATGGTAGTGACTGAGCTCACTGATGTCAGGAAATATATATATATATATATATATATATATATATATATATATATATATATATATATATATATGTTAATGTTAGGCTTCTGGTTGACGCCCCTGTTGGAGACAAAGTTAGTCTTTTCTTGATCAGCGAAGTAGGAGAGGCTGTAGAGTTGAGTTTTCTCCTGATAACCATGACTGATCTCAGTAGTGCCAGGAAATATATTTTATTGTTAGGTTCTGATCGAGGCCCCTGTTGGAGACAAACTGAGTCTTTTCTTGAGCAGCCAAGTAGGAGAGGCTGTAGAGTTGAGTTTTCTCCTGATAACCATGACTGATCTCAGTGGTGCCAGGAAATAAATTTTATTGTTAGGTTCTGATCGACGCCCCTGTTGGAGACAAAAGTAAGCTTGTGCATAACAGTGATTGATCTCAGCACTCTTCAGCATTTTTTACATTATTGTGTACGCACGATTGGAGGACGCGTGGAGCTTGAATCACACTAGAGGGTAAATTACACCAGTGGACATCCAGAAACTAAAATCAATAAAGAGTAATCTTATAATATATTTCCAAAATTCTCAAACAAGATTTTGTATAAAAGAAAAACTCAGCTGCTAGCAAACACAAATTACTGAACGTTACTGTAAAAAGAAAATCAACATAAAAATAACATCAATTAATCGTTATTATTTCAGAGATTGCATCTTCCATTAGGTTTATCACACATTACGATCATCAAATTAATTGGTTACTTTCTATATAAGTATTATAATTATAAATTATAAAAGTTTTGACGAAATGTGGCAATGCTCTGGTATGATTAGTTTATTTTAGCCTAGTTTGTAATTATGTGTTAGATTAGTTAGTTACCTGAAGAATAAATCAGATTGCAGATCTTGAAACGTAGTTTTACTGATTTTTTGTTTCACTGAACGATGGCGAATGCCCGGAAAATCCTGTTTCCTTTATTCTTGAAAGGTGTCACAATCTTTATAATAGAAAAATATTGGAACCTGGGGCTCTATTTTATCCTATAGGCTCCTCCAACATAATCATAGTGCAGAATCTGAATCACCCTTTATCTTCCCTACGAATTGTTCCCTGAATATCAAGCTGTGTTCAAATTACCAAATAGTAGCGAAAGAGAACAGTACTTTGTCACTAATTTTACATTATCAACTGCTAGGCTCACCAACCCTACAACACAAACAAATTCTGTAGTACTTCAAAAAATTGTAACCATAGCCCATTGTCTTGTGTTAAGTACACTAATTGAGATAAAAACTCCTTTATATTTCTGACGTGATAATAGGAAAAGATAAATATAAGAGGAAAACATATGTTTTATTAAATGTTCCAAAACATATTATAGTCGTTATCATTTTAAAATAAATCAACTATACATTATGATACTAATTTTATGTGTAGGCATTATAGTACGTGCCGTGAGGGATTTCAAAGTCACACAACTTTATATTCTCCGTTAATGGCACTAGGGATATTTAAACAACACTTGTGTATTGTATAGTTAGGATTCTCTGAGTTAATAGGATGTTAAAGATGGGTATACACATGAACTTGTAATTTTAACTTAAAGGAACGTATGTCAAGAAGTTGTATTGAAAGTCACATTCAGACTGTGAGACAGCAAGCCCGATTCCTCATGTCCCAGCCCTAGGCTATCCATTATGCTAACTAGAGATAGCTAGCTACAGGATCTGTGCTACGTCTTAATCAGCTCCCCGCCTTTGTTCAAGTATGTCACTACCACGCCTTCATGAACACACGCTTCATAAATATTTAGTTCTGGCGTCTTTAGAAATTTGCAGGGAATACCATCTGGGGATCATTTTCAAAACAATAACCTCCACACGTAATATTAGTTACACACGGCTTTGCACTCAATTCCATTGGCTTTGCGCTTGTATGAGCAATTCTGGTTCGTTGAGTTTGTCTTGATGCCATGATCAAGAAAATATGTAGAAAGTGTATATCTATGGCCACTGTAATTTACTCCGGTCTTAGTATGTTTTTTGTCCAATAGTAAAAGTTTTTCTCTTTCTTTTTCAAACCTATGTGCCAAATTTTGTTTCTTTAGCTTTAACAGTGTTAGATATAGTAATGTTTGAATACAAAAAATGCCGACTAGTGGCTAAACGAAGTGCATATTGGGGAAAAAAGTTATTCTTCATTTGTAGCTTAGAATCACACACAGAATTTGAAAATACATAGCCAGCCCAACCTTTTTGTTGCACCCTGTATATAAACACACAGGTTTCAGAAACCTACTTCTGTCAAAAAAAAGCAATTAACATAGGTTTTATAACAATTTTAAAATTAATAGTGAAAGTTAGATAGTAACTTTGTCTTTCATATCTGAATTACAGTAATGATCAAACATTGCATCCTAATAATATTACAAATTATTATTAATATATTTCAAAATATTAATAATTAATATTAATATTATTATAGTTATGTTATTAATAATTATATTTAATATATCATTAATAATTATAATTATAATAACTATAGTTATAGTCCTTTAATATCATAATTATCATAAATAATTATTTATAACTCAAATCTTGCGTTAGAAATATAATAAATTTGAATTATAAGTGCAAAACCTGAATTAATCACAGTTTTGCTTAACCTCTGGTTCTCTTAATTATGAACACTGAAAAATTTTACCTGGTATATGACTAATTCCATTTTTTTTAATATCCTAGGATCCTATCGTACATCACAAGTGCTTTCATTAAGAAAGCTATAAACTTCGACTTTGGAGTTCCATTAAATTGATTTAAAATGGTTACTGAAATAATTGAGCTTAGACAAGAATATTAAAACCACCGTTGCAAATGCTTCACACTTTAAATCAGCGTAATATTTTAAAGAAAGAACCTTATCAGGTCGGATTTGCGGTATTGTACTCTACTAGAGAGACCTTTAATTCGATGTATTACTCGACCTATGCTCTAATTTAAGATTTTCTTCTAACTCCTTGCAGGCCATCCCCCTGACATGACAAAAATTTGTAGTTACTTCAAAAAGTACATTTATAGGTGCAGTTATGATGTTCGTAGTTTCATTGCTTTACGTGTAATCGTTCGGGAGTTATTAAGACCGTGCGGCACCCTACATAATAGTATACAGGGTATTATGACCTAACAACCTCCAAAAAATTATGGTTGCCTGTAAAGTGGGTTTTACGGGCGAAGATTTTACGTGACAACGTCTTTTTCTCGGTAGAATATTTATTGATATGAATATTATTAAATTGCACAATAGGAACAAGGAATTGAATGAAAATAAGAATTGCACAAATTTTAACTATAGAAATATATTTTGTTTACTAAAACATTGTACATAATTTGAAATTAATTAAAATTTGTTATTGTAAATGGTAAAGTTGAATAAAACATTTACTAAAATTGGAATTTGAAATTCTTGCTAAACACAGTTAAATTCTAACTCCGCGCGTGGTGATTGGTCGGTTTAGTTCGTTTGTTTGGTCGCACTGTTATGACAGGTTAGAGGTTATAATTTGTTATTTTAAATGTTTGACTAGCAATACGCGCTGTTTCTTCTCAATCGATTGAATTACGATTGATTGCAGAGTGATTTAAACTAATAATTTACTTAACACTATCAACATTTGTCAATAGTATGACATAACCTATAAACTCAGTTTCTCAACTTTTGTGTCAATCTAACAATTAATCAATCAATCATAGTTTACGATAATGAAATATCAGTGTACAATTATTTACCTTTATTGTTGTAGTTGTTGTAAATGACGAATCTAAGCACTCCACATTTTCACGAATAAACATAGTTATCTGCTTTATCCCGTGCGGCGGACCCACAGTTATCTGCTTTATCCCGTGCGGATCCCGTGCGGCGGACCCACTGGACGGGCATCGTAACGTTACCGGGCGTTACACTTTTTCATGAGTGACTCCGAGCCGCAACCTAATTTAAGACGTTGTCACGTCAAAAGACTATAATAAAATTCTGGTCGGTTTGTATAAGGATATTGTATAAGACATGAATTTACCTCAAACAACACCCGGAATGTCTGTCGTTGAGCCTCATACATTTGTCGTTCATCATTACTTCTCCTGTGTATAGGCTAGCCTTACTAGTATGGAGAACCACTAAAACACATATTAGAGGAATAGATCTGAGTTCATAACCTGTGTGTAATTGACGCTTCTGCATTGCTACCAACTGATTATGTAGCCCAGTAAGCAGAATGTGTCAAACCATGTCGATTGTCTTTGTGTTACTTGAGTCAATTGTTTATCATGATTGTGTCAATCTTAAACTTTTAATTAATTGGTTATCGTATGCGTTGTTATTTTACTGCACCTTTTTGTTTTATTTACTTTTAAAAATCCTTCACATAATTAATTTTCCGAGCATTGTTATTTTAATATTTAATAAACAACATTAAAATTATATAATTCCGTTTGTGTTAAATGGTTTAGTAATATTATCTATCCAGTTTCTCAACTAATTATAGAAAATGTAAAATAAGATTTATTGAACAATTATGATTTTTATTTTGCATATTCTGGGTCCAAATAAAGTATAGTAAATGTTAAATTAATTATTTATCGTAAGCGTTGTTATTTTGCAGCACCTTTTTGTTTCATTCCCTTTTAAAAATCCTTTACATAATTGATTTTCTGAGATTTTTAATGCTTAACCAACAATATTAAAATAATATAATACCGTTTAAATGTTAAATGGTTAAATAATTTTATCTAGACAGTTTCACAAATAATTATAGTATAATTAAAATAAGATTTATTGAACCACGATTTTATTTTGTATATCCTGGGTAAAATAAATTATATTAAATGTAGCATGACCGACAGTTTAATTATTTAGAGTGTTATTAATTATCACAATACTGCTCTATCCCTTAAGAGTTATTTAAAGAGATTTATGTCAACCTGGACACAGTATTTTTTATTAACCAGGCCGTATCTAGGTGTTATAATTCCCCATTAAAGTGTGACCTATCTCTATTGTATCATATGGCTACTCATTACACCTAAACAGACCTTAAGCTAAACTTCGACATTTTGACATTTAAGTTTTTTTTATTTACTCAGTTTATCATATCTTTTCATCAGTCCATTAAAATATGACCACTTGATTTATGACTACTACAAAAAATCTCCCTGGAAGTCCTCCACCATTCATTAACTTTAAGTAGCTTCCATTTGTGTTACTGTCGTTCATTAGGGGGAGACGCACACATTTCGAGAATGCTTGCACTGAATAACATTCTTCTAGAATACCTAAAGGCATTCACAGTGATCATTCCATTCAAGTAGAGCAAAAACCATTATGGATATTCATCACAATAATTATATAAAAAAGCTTATGTCTTTCATCACTATTATTATTTTAAAAAGCATTATGAATCGTTACTTTAGTTAGATATTATTATTAATAAATTTGCATAAACTTTATTTTCTTTTTCAATATCGTATTCTACTTTAATGGGCTTTAATAATATGTTTTCATCAATATTCTGAGATTTTTTAAATATATATTTAAAGATAATTAAATATTTCCAGATTGTATAAAAAGAGAATTATAATCGTAATGAGTTTAATAAATTCGGTATATAAACCTAATAAAACACTAGTGTCTTCATTCTTTTTAGTTGGTACTACATCATATTGTGTTCCTAAATCAAACAAACCTAATTGTCCATGTAGATTAGGAGATGAGGTGTTTTTGTTCAGGTTAAGATGAACCAAAAAAGATCAAGTATTTGAAAATGTATTCACATAACAATTAAATGTGAGAGCGGCTATGGCGTTGGACTTCGAGTAGGTTCAAATTCTGCCTGTGCCCGTTGTAATTTTATCAGCACAGTTGACCTTGTACTGTATCGATTCTCCCTTTTACACTGTCAGATCAAATCCTCTCAGAGGCCAGTAACCCTTGAGGACGGACAGATTAAGGCTAAAGTAAGGATTGGACCCCTCTTTTTCTAAAAGAAAACATACAATTACACATAAAACATCCAACTTTACCGTAATAGTTGGTTCCTTCTATGGTCTTGTACTATTTATCATTTGAAATGAACAATTATACTTTACTGCAAACTACACGGAAATGAACAATTATACTTTACTGCAAACTACACGGAAATGAACAATTATACTTTACTGCAAACTACACGGAAATGAACAATTATACTTTACTGCAAACTACACGGAAATGAACAATTATACTTTACTGCAAACTACACGGAAATGAACAATTATACTTTACTGCAAACTACACGGAAATGAACAATTATACTTTACTGCAAACTACACGGAAATGAACAATTATACTTTACTGTACTGCAAACTGCAAACTACACGGAAATGCTCTGTTCGTTCCCAACAGTTTTATAACAGTAAAAAGAGTGTTCCGTAACTCTCTGGATAGGCCTACACCACGTTATTGCTCAGTTCAAGACAAACATATTTCACCATATGAACATGGCTCTCCAATGCTTAGTTTCCCATCTGTATGTGCGTGTGTTTTTTATATCGTAAAAAGTTATAAATTAAATTATACCAAATTTGTATCAAATATTTATAATAATAAGGCCAGTTACTGAAGAGTATGTCGTGAAATAATCTTTATTATTTTCAAAATGGCGGCTATTAAAACTTTTAAGCTTTGAATATGTTAAAAACTAGCATGTTTTCTCAATATTTGCAAATTGTTACCAATTGAATAACAGTTTTTAGAGGGTTTTTTACTAATCTAATGATACCAAAATTATTTGAATCGAATAATAAATAACTGATTTAGAGCAGATTTACTTTGACAAGACATGGCCCACATTGAGAGCTGCCGTTTATTCAGTTTTTTTAGTGTTTTTGTACTGTGTTTTATATCTAATTCGCTGAGAACCTCAATGTAGGCCATGTCTTACCGATTTAAATACTTTTAGTGTCGTGAGGTTTGTTACAAAAACCCTCTAAAAACTTATATTCTTGTAATTCTTGAGAAAAATTGCTATTTCTTTTTATATTCAAAGTTTAAAAGTTTTAATTGCCGATATTTTGAAAATACTAATTAAAATATCATTATACTTTTCCAGGAACTGGCCTTTTTATTTTAAACATTTGAGCCAAATTTGGTATAATTTAATTTATTGCTTTGTAAGATATTAATTTTTTAGAAAAGTCACATACAGACAGGAAAAACTAAGCATTAGAAACCCATGTTCATATGGTGAAATATGTTTGTCTAGACCTGAGCAATAACGTGGTATACCTTTGTACGTAGAGTTACGGGACACCCTGTATAACGAAGCGTTTGCATGAGGCCGGTTATGATCGAAGGTTGCTGAAAGCCTAATAGTACAGTAGAAGACCGGAGACACTGCTCGTTGCTAAGCGACAAATCACTTATATTGACGGCCGATTCGAGCCAAGGTTACTTGTAACATGCACACGTCATGTCAGCATTAGACACGATGTTTCCATTTCTCACAGTATAACACGTTTATGGCTGTCAAATTTGTGTGAATGCCTTCAAAGGAAGTGAAGAAAGATAATTATACAAACCCTTCATGAAAGGATAACAGGATTTCGGACATTTGCCATCGTTAAGGTCATAAAAGGTATAACACAACGTTTCGAGGATTAAAACCAATCCTCTTCATCAGGTGGGGGAGGTATTAATACATAGAAAAATAACAAACAGAAAGAAGTAAAGAAAAGGGTTCAAACAAGCACCTTTTATTTTATGATGGAAGTATTAAGGGGAGTATACTTTTTTAGTTTCATACAGAGTACGATATTAAAATGTAGTGCCAAATGTGAAGAAACCTGATGTAAGAATGGGCGAAAACATTTCTTAAAATGGTAGCTATTTGTGTGAAATGAAAAACATAATTCAATTGATCCACCTTTACATGTATTTGTACAGCATAACACAACACGTGTAGAGACAATCATATTTAGGGGCCGATTGGACTACAATGTGAAATACATAAACGAAACATGCAGAACACAACCGATAATGTAATATGTGTCGGAAATGTTTCGCTATTGAACCTTTTAAGCAAAGTTTTGTATTGCACGAGGTTAGCGGAAATCAGTTTGAACGTGGTAATCAACATACATTCTGAACATGAGCAGCATATCCACCTAATACGTAGGTTGTGTTTGTACTACACGCTTCATTTTCTAATCGGCTATTACCTTTTCAATAAAAAGTGTGTTTGGAAATATGCTCGTAAAATATATGCTTTTGTATCAATTTTTTTACTTTTCCAATTCAATTGACGTTGATTTTTTTTAATCCATTCATTATATTGCTATTAATTTGATGATGTATAATTTGATATTTGAATAAATAAAATCATAAAATAACGTAAAATCATCTTTAACATTAAAAAATTTACTCTTACCTCAAACCTAAGTACATATCAACTTGTATAACAAGTACATATTCAGTACATATACAAACGAGATGTTATTGCAGGATTCGGACAAACATGTGCAAATTGAGTGTTCAATCGTATTCATTATTAAATCTTACCTGAATTTACTTATTTTCCTAATATTAAAAGCATTCCTTCTGGGACACAAGCTTTTTTAATGCAACTCGTGTCACAACAGGCTTCGCTGAGGTTGTACGAGATTGTTCAAGTATATATAGCTCATTTCATGCTCGAGATTTTCTGTGGGCAGATAAACAAATTGAAAATCACGCAGAAAGGACAGTGACACAATAATTACACTCAACCAAATTTCATGTTTGGACAATCATAGAACACTCTTTTCTCCATGTAAAAATGAAGATGCATGCAAAATTTAAGGTCTACGGATGAAAAGAAAGGAAGTTTTTACATCACCTGGCAGACGTAAGAGAAATTGTGTCAACCTACAGGGTGAGGCTTCAATGACGTTGAGCCAAATTCCATGTTTGGACAATCATAGAACACTCTTTTCTCCATGTAGAAACGAAGCTGCATGCAAAATTTAAAGTCTACGGATGAAAAGAAAGGAAGTTTTTACATCACCTGGTAGACGTAAGAGAAATTGTTGTCAACCTACAGGGTGAGGCTTCAATGACGTTGAGCCAAATTCCATGTTTGGACAATCATAGAACACTCTTTTCTCCATGTAGAAATGAAGATGCATGCAAAATTTAAAGTCTACGGATGAAAAGAAAGGAAGTTTTTACATCACCTGGCAGACGTTAAAGAGAAATTGTGTTAACCTACAGGGTGAGGCTTCAATGACGTTGAACCAAATTCCATGTTTGGACAATCATAGAACACTCTTTTCTCCATGTAGAAACGAAGCTGCATGCAAAATTTAAAGTCTACGGATGAAAAGAAAGGAAGTTTTTACATCACCTGGCAGACGTAAGAGAAATTGTGTCAACCTACAGGGTGAGGCTTCAATGACGTTGAGCCAAATTCCATGTTTGGACAATCATAGAACACTCTTTTCTCCATGTAGAAACGAAGCTTGCATGCAAAATTTAAAGTCTACGGATGAAAAGAAAGGAAGTTTTTACCATCACCTGGCAGACGTAAGAGAAATTGTGTCAACCTACAGGGTGAGGCTTCAATGACGTTGAGCCAAATTCCCATGTTTGGACAATCATAGAACACTCTTTTCTCCATGTAGAAACGAAGCTGCATGCAAAATTTAAAGTCTACGGATGAAAAGAAAGGAAATTTTTTACATCACCTGGCAGACGTAAGAGAAATTGTGTCAACCTACAGGTGAGGCTTCAATGACGTTGAGCCAAATTCCATATTTGGACAATCATAGGACACTCTTTTCTCCATGTAGAAACGAAGCTGCGTGCAAAATTTAAAGTCTACGGATGAAAAGAAAGGAAGTTTTTACATCACCTGGCAGACGTAAGAGAAATTGTGTCAACTACAGGGTGAGGCTTCAATGACGTTGAACCAAATTCCATGTTTGGACAATCATAGAACACTCTTTTCTCCATGTAGAAACGAAGCTGCATGCAAAATTTAAAAGTCTACGGATGAAAAGAAAGGAAGTTTTTACATCACCTGGCAGACGTAAGAGAAATTGTGTCAACCTACAGGGTGAGGCTTCAATGACGTTGAAACCAAATTCCATGTTTGGACAATCATAGAACAACTCTTTTTCTCCATGTAGAAACGAAGCTGCATGCAAAATTTAAAGTCTACGGATGAAAAGAAAGGAAATTTTTTACATCACCTGGCAGACGTAAGAGAAATTGTGTTAACCTACAGGGTGAGGGTTCAATGACGTTGAGCCAAATTCCATGTTTGGACAATCATAGAACACTCTTTTCTCCATGTAGAAACGAAGCTGCATGCAAAATTTAAAGTCTACGGATGAAAAGAAAGGAAGTTTTTACATCACCTGGCAGACGTAAGAGAAATTGTGTCAACCTACAGGGTGAGGCTTCAATGACGTTGAGCCAAATTCCATGTTTGGACAATCATAGAACACTCTTTTCTCCATGTAGAAATGAAGATGCATGCAAAATTTAAGGTCTACGGATGAAAAGAAAGGAAGTTTTTACATCACCTGGCAGACGTAAGAGAAATTTGTGTCAACCTACAGGGTGAGGCTTCAATGACGTTGAGCCAAATTCCATGTTTGGACAATCATAGAACACTCTTTTCTCCATGTAGAAACGAAGCTGCATGCAAAATTTAAAGTCTACGGATGAAAAAGAAAGGAAGTTTTTACATCACCTGGTAGACGTAAGAGAAATTGTGTCAACCTACAGGGTGAGGCTTCAATGACGTTGAGCCAAATTCCATGTTTGGACAATCATAGAACACTCTTTTCTCCATGTAGAAATGAAGATGCATGCAAAATTTAAAGTCTACGGATGAAAAGAAAGGAAGTTTTTACATCACCTGGCAGACGTAAGAGAAATTGTGTTAACCTACAGGGTGAGGCTTCAATGACGTTGAACCAAATTCCATGTTTGGACAATCATAGAACACTCTTTTCTCCATGTAGAAACGAAGCTGCATGCAAAATTTAAAGTCTACGGATGAAAAGAAAGGAAGTTTTTACATCACCTGGCAGACGTAAGAGAAATTGTGTCAAACCTACAGGGTGAGGCTTCAATGACGTTGAGCCAAATTCCATGTTTGGACAATCATAGAACACTCTTTTCTCCATGTAGAAACGAAGCTGCATGCAAAATTTAAAGTCTACGGATGAAAAGAAAGGAAGTTTTTTACATCACCTGGCAGACGTAAGAGAAATTGTGTGTCAACCTACAGGGTGAGGCTTCAATGACGTTGAGCCAAATTCCATGTTTTTGGACAATCATAGAACACTCTTTTCTCCATGTAGAAACGAAGCTGCATGCAAAATTTAAAGTCTACGGATGAAAAGAAAGGAAATTTTTACATCACCTGGCAGACGTAAGAGAAATTGTGTCAACCTACAGGGTGAGGCTTCAATGACGTTGAGCCAAATTCCATATTTGGACAATCATAGGACACTCTTTTCTCCATGTAGAAACGAAGCTGCGTGCAAAATTTTAAAGTCTACGGATGAAAAGAAAGGAAGTTTTTTTACATCACCTGGCAGACGTAAGAGAAATTGTGTCAACCTACAGGGTGAGGCTTCAATGACGTTGAACCAAATTCCATGTTTGGACAATCATAGAACACTCTTTTTCTCCATGTAGAAACGAAGCTGCATGCAAAATTTAAAGTCTACGGATGAAAAGAAAGGAAGTTTTTACATCACCTGGCAGACGTAAGAGAAATTGTGTCAACCTACAGGGTGAGGCTTCAATGACGTTGAACCAAATTCCATGTTTGGACAATCATTAGAACACTCTTTTCTCCATGTAGAAACGAAGCTGCATGCAAAATTTAAAGTCTACGGATGAAAAGAAAGGAAATTTTTACATCACCTGGCAGACGTAAGAGAAATTGTGTCAACCTACAGGGTGAGGCTTCAATGACGTTGAGCCAAATTCCATGTTTGGACAATCATAGAACACTCTTTTCTCCATGTAGAAACGAAGCTGCATGCAAAATTTAAAGTCTACGGATGAAAAGAAAGGAAATTTTTACATCACCTGGCAGACGTAAGAGAAATTGTGTTAACCTACAGGGTGAGGGTTCAATGACGTTGAGCCAAATTCCATGTTTGGACAATCATAGAACACTCTTTTCTCCATGTAGAAACGAAGCTGCATGCAAAATTTAAAGTCTACGGATGAAAAGAAAGGAAATTTTTACATCACCTGGCAGACGTAAGAGAAAATTGTGTCAACCTACAGGGTGAGGCTTCAATGACGTTGAGCCAAATTCCATGTTTGGACAATCATAGAACACTCTTTTCTCCATGTAGAAACGAAAGCTGCATGCAAAATTTAAAGTCCTACGGATGAAAAGAAAGGAAATTTTTACATCACCTGCAGACGTAAGATAAATTGTGTCAACCTACAGGGTGAGGCTTCAATGACGTTGAGCCAAATTCCATGTTTGGACAATCATAGAACACTCTTTTCTCCATGTAGAAAACGAAGCTGCATGCAAAATTTAAAGTCTACGGATGAAAAGAAAGGAAAGTTTTTACATCACCTGGCAGACGTAAGAGAAATTGTGTCAACCTACAGGGTGAGGCTTCAATGATGCCAAATTCCATGGTTGGACATTCAGTATCATTGAACTAATTTTTGCCTTTGTAGAAATGAAGTTTCATGCAAAAGTCAACAGATGGAATCTTTCTCGAATATGAAATGGTTTTGTTCATTGAGTTAGGTTCCATAGTGTTTAAGCAGGCTTCGTTCAGCCAATAAGGAAAGATTGATAAAATACTGGCTCTGGACAGAATTCTTAATCTGAGTATAACCACTTCCATCAATGTTCGTATTTCGGTGTACAACTTGTATTAAATGAACGTAAACAGATATTTAGAAGCTTTGACACTTCCATTTCATCTGAAATACCTCTTTACACGTACCACCACTATACCGTATTCAACGAATACTTCGATCTTCGTTACTTAAATATTTAAATCTTCGTCACTTAAACATTTAAATCTTCGTCACTTAAATCGTCGTTACCTTAAATAATCAGCTTGAACATTTCATCAACAAATACGTAAAATGTTTTATGGAAGGAAATAGTTTCATGAAGAAAAACTGTTGTGATAAATTATCCTCCCTTATATCCTAGTCTTACATATTTTATTTACTCGGAATATACTGTTAAATTAGCATTAATTTAGACTATTATTAGCAAAGAAAAGAACTGCTACATTTGAAATGTATTTTGATCTATACCGGGTGTTTTGAAAGTCCCACCAACCCCTATTCACTTTCTTATGAATAGAAATAAAGTGATTTACTTTGGTGGATGTTTATATGGCCAGCTCAGGAGTTTTAGACGAATTAAAACATTTCACTAACCGCCCCCCTCCATGGAGCATTTTGGGCATAAGTCAAAATGTTTTAATGGCAACCTCTAGCAAGTAACACATCATTTTAAAGGTATATAAAAATAAGAAGAATGGCACAAATTAGAGGCCTCTAATGTTACTCTATCAAATTTGGTGGCCAATTAAAGTTTGAATAAAACCCCCACAGTTAAAGTTACACTTAAAGTTGTTGTAAGGCAGATAAAATTATTCACTCACTAGTTATTTTGGGAATTTACGACACAAATCATATATGTTGTAATAAAAATCAATAGACACCAGCAACCATAATTAACTTAGCATGTATTAGGTTTTGTTTTGACTGACCGAATCCTATTAGGAAGTCATGGGAATATCAATAGCTGATTGTTTCATACCATCTCTTATTGGTTACCAGTTTGTGTGTGAGAAACATTCATTCCACTTTGACTCAGTAACTTGCTAGGTGTTCATATTTAGAAATTTTGATTTACGCCCTAAACCCCCCATTTTGGGGAGGGAGTTAATACTTTTTGTACATCTAAAACTCCTCAGTTGGTAAAACATCCCCTAAAGTAAATCACTCTATATCTATTCATAAGAAAGCCTATACGAGGGTTGAGACTTTTGAGACACCCGATATAATTATGTATTAAAACAATATGTGCAAAACAACTTTATACATATAAAATGTCCACTGGTGAATAAATTTTCACGTAGCCATCTCTATGGTGGCTTAATGTATGGACAAGACAGGTATAGGAGCCATTGAGGCTTGGTTCATGCCCCCCCCCCTCCTCCTCATGACACCCTCTAAAGCTCTAATGCCTTTGTGTCCCAAGAGCACTTGTAATTTCTCATCAGAGTGTTAAACAACATTACCTTGGTTGGAAATCGGTAAATTTAAACCGTGTGTAGTGAGTGGTACACTGTTTGATTGCCCTATTTACAACACTGTGAATCGAATAAAAGCAAACCTCCACTGATCAAAGTAAGCTTTTCACATACATTTACCACAAGTCTAAACAATTCAAAACGACAGAGCGGGAATCGAACCCAGGGAAAAACTCTTGTAACCACTCGACCGTTAAGAGCTACCTTGTGTTGAGTCCCATATGAACATGTTAACCCCCGTGCACTTTTCAACCGTATTTTTAGTCGTAGAATTATGGCAGATATCTCCTTTCAAGAATATAAATTTAGGGGCATCAAATGCTTTTTGGTTCTTTTCAATAATTTTTAGGTAATTCAGAAAAACTCAAGGCCATTTCACTACAGCCATTCAGCTCTTAACAATTATTATAGTTTCGTTTCGTGCATCGGTGGCTGTACTTTCGGGAGTGCCGATAGCCGAGCGGTCTAAGACGACAGAATTTGATCTTAGAGGGAGCGGGGGTTCAAATCTTGTCTGTGACCTTTGCACTTTTTGTCAATACCATTGACCTTGTGCTGTCTCGACTCTCTCCCTTATTCTGTTTGATAAGATCCTCGCACAGGCCAGTGGCCCATAAGAACGAGCAGATTAAGGTTTAACAGGATTGTCCTCTCCTTTAAAAAAAATACTGGCGAATCTGTTTACAGAATAAGTTATGTTCGTTCATAGGCTTACGCGGCTGGTGATTTAACTTGATTCTGAAATTTCAACTTCATGCCGCATCGAACGACGGTTTCGGGTTATTTTCTGTTGGATGGGTTTATCAGAAGTGAGGTCGACATGTATCTATCTATGAATTCGTAAGCAATAACTGTTGAGGATACAAAATAAGGTCATGATAGTTTTCAGACTGTTTCTGGAACAAAGTATAATTATAAGTCAATAAGCAATATCATATTCATATTTCTTATAACTATATAACTACAGCATTATTTTCGATTATTTGAATTTAAAATCAATAAATATTTCTAAACTAGATTAATTTAAAATTTTATAACACACCGATGGATATTTTTACTTTTTGGATTGTACAACCCTTTCATAGCCACATCCGTCGACTTTATACTGTTAAATATACCTTTTTATAAGTGAACCGAGTGTCTGTAGTAAAAGGGAATAAATTTATCTGATGATGAGTCATTACTATTTTTGTCCAAGAAACAACATTCTGAAGGTGACTCATCATCCAGTACGTTTAGAATTACAACAAGGGACTTTTTAGCTTACTAAATGAAAAACAGTGGAATTTGAATTTGAAAATAAATGGTTTAGATATAAAAGTGACATATATATATATATTAAAACATGTTTGACACAATGTCATTACAAATGTATATCTCAGAAAACTTTCAATGCCGATAAAGTTGAACATAAAATTTCGAAACTAAAATGATAAGAACGTAATGAATAAATTATATGAAATTTAAGTTGGCCAAAGCAAACATTCATATATATATATATATATATATATATATTTATTTATTTATTTATTTATTTATCTATATACACACAAACATATATATATTAGCCAAACACAACATCCATCATTCCTCCATGTCCTTGGCTAATATACGCGCGCGTACATAACGATAAATGCCCCTTGTCGATAATAGATAGCTACCACTAGCCTGACGTCATAGCGATATTTTGATCTGAATCTCATTATCTGATGTCAGAAGTATGGCAGATGAGATAGAGTAGCTCTCTTATTTCATAGCTCCCAGATAAAGCTCCTTCTGGCTGCTATAAGTACGAGTATACTGCCAGTAGCTATTCTGTCTTTGTTCTAGATACTGTTACCCATCCCATTCATTATCCTACGGCTACTGTTTACTATAACGTAATATGATCCTTTACATTTTCAGTAGCGTCATTTAAAACCATCGTATATCATACCGACTAGAAATTTTATCTAAAAACAATAATTTTTCGTCTTACTTTTCTATGTTCCACTATTATGAAAACATCAGACATTGCATGAAACGTAGGTTTTCTATACGAAATTAATTTTAGATCATGTTTATATTAGTAGTATCGATAGGCAGTGCAATCAATAAATTTGTCTATATATTACTCTTTATGATACAAAAAGTATTTACTAATTTACCAACAGTTAATTTTTTATAATGTTGAGCCTCGAGATATTCTCCAATATATTATCTTCCTCCAATTAGTCATCATCGTAGCGTAGGGTGAATTCGTTGTCCTTGAAGGGTCATGAGTTCGATTTCCGGGAAAAAATCATGTACATTTTCATGTGGTTTTGTACTTTAATAACGATAAAAAAACAAATTAATATACAACTAGCGTATAAAACCAGAAATTATATATAATTAACATCAAATAATTATTCTAATAAACAATAATTTAGTTTTTATGTGAAAAATATTACTTAGCTAATTATAACACAATTCATATAAATTATCTGTTCCATATTTCATCATTCCATAGCGGTACAAATGAATAGTTGGCAGAATGTCAGAATATATTAAAGCTGTGTGAAGCGAGTGCACATAGAAGTCCCATTTTGCGCATTGCTATTACAAAGGCTGTGTAATGTTGCATGCAATAACATTGCACCAGCCATAAAGGATTTACACATGAATGCATTGTCATAATTTCAATACCATTGAGCAAGCTTTCGAAGAACCCTCATTTATTTTCTTCTCTTCTTTTAATTAAATTTCCATGTTAACTGCCAGCCATTGTTGTTCTATTCTAATTGCCTGCTAATACCTTTTACTCCATTAATCTGTCTGGAGTTTATTTTAAAGTTAAGTTTAGTTTCGCGTTAAAAACATTACAAAACACTGCCTGTACAGTACGATAACATTGTAAATCAACTTTCCAAATAAAATGAGTTTTAGATGCAATGAAATTGTTTCAGATCTAATTAAAGTTGATTATTTCAGTTACAATGCGAATGTTCAATTACACATACTTAATTATTTATCCATGATTACATATTATATAATCCAGAAGCCGAGGGCAAATTCGTGTTGTGTAAGCGAACAGCTTGTTTTTTTTTTCTTGGAATCGGTGCAGGAATGTCTTCTGAAAAATAAAAATTGATTATCAGTTGCGCTAGTTTTTGTGAGGGTCAACATGGGGCGGTATCGAAAGGGTTAAATATGTTAAGTGGCAATTTTCTCAGATTTTATCGTAACAAATCGTCAGATACGTAGTAAATATTAAATCGTCGTCAAATAACCACAAACAGACCCCTAAAATGGCGGACTTTCAATTTCTTTATCTAGTTAACTGGCGATTATATCTCATTAATTTTTCTTACCTTGACAGCTTGAAGAAACCGTCAGAAACATAAATAAATGTTTAAAAATATCGTTTAGTATTTCTCTCCCATTTCAACCTTTACTCCATTAGTGCGGCTAACGATCAATTTCTGTCATAGAATATCCTTTGTCGATTTCAAGAAAAACCAGGTTGTGTGATTATACACTACAAATTAGTTCTAGGATTCTAGACTAATAAACTGCATTTTTCATAATAGGCTATGGTAAGTCTGCAACTCACTAACTGAGAAGTCAGGGGTTCAATTTCCAAGGTGGTCAGTAGAAATTGGAAAGTGGATTTCTACCGTTTTTCCATAAAAAATTTATTGAAATTAATTAAAAATTACTGGCGCTGAAAGAAACCCCTTTAAAATCATAGAGGTTGGAAAATCTCTGCAATAGCACGCTCGTTGTATGTACTAAAAACTTAGAAGTGTGTAAAACTCAGATAAATCTCTTGCTTAACCTGAACTAAATTATCTCTCCTGGTACGTTTGTCCTTACGGCACTGCACCGTACCTCACCTAATTAAGAACACAACAAAAGACTGTCATGCACAGGTCAAAGTACCGCGTACAGTACTCCTTCCCTTAACCAACACCTTCCACCCCCAGCCTTCACGAACGTCTTTACATTAAGTGCTCTTCTGTACCTATAACGTCTTCTTAAAACTTGTTTTCATCCCTTAACAAGACTATTGGTGTGGTTTTATCTTAATACACTCACATATTTTATCCATGCTTTTTTTCATTTAAAACACGTTGTTTCAGATTCATTTGTTTAAATTTTTATGCATTTAAATATTTTTGTTATCTCACTAATATTGAAGCTGTCCCCAGGAGGCTTCACTTCTAGGTAATATATACCTGCTAGTTGAACCTGTAATGCGTCCAGTAAAAACAGATTTCATATATATTTGGGCTACCCTTTGGATGACCAAGGCCGACACGTTACTAACCACAAATGGTGAGATTTTGGGCTGGAAGGGTTGATCGATAGGTCTAATCTACTGCGGAAGATTACTGCTGGATTAGTAGGAGCTCCTTTATTGTTGGTAGCCTAGACATGAGGAAGTGCTCTCCTGCCCACTTTGACTGGAGAGACTGCAACAGATCTGTCTTTCCCATTATACCATGGGGGTGAGATACAGAGCTCTCTATCCCTGCTCAAGGGATATCGTCAGGAAGTGGCCCCTATCCCCACTCTTACTCCTTGAATATCCTGTCACTTCGGAAGCAAGCGAAAAAGTACTTTTATGGCTAATTGCAATAAGAGGTTTCTCAGCTTTTTGTCCTCAAAGACAAAATCATCAAAGATGTCGAACCATAACTTTCTTCTAAATTAAAATATTATTCATTACTACTATTGTTGTATCATAAAGATGCATAACATGGTTGAATAGAAGTGTTCAATGCTTTGAAACAATAGAATATGAAAAATAAAAGATGGAGTTGAAAACGCACGTGATGGGATCAAAGGAAGTTCGTAAATACAATCAGTGATGTGGACAACTTTAATGATGTTCATGTTGAAATTCCCGTTCATAGAATATTGAGTCAATGAACTTATACGGAGTGGTTACAATGCAATGGTTTGTGTAATACACGTGAAACGTGTGTCTGCCTTGCGTATGTTACAAGACACTCAGTGATGTGGACAACTTTAATGATGTTCATGTTGAAATTCCCGTTCATAGAACATTGAGAGGCAATGAATGATACGGAGTGGTTACAATACAATGGTTTGTGTAATACACGTGAAACGTGTGTCTGCCTTGCATATGTTACAAGACACTCAGTGATGTGGACAACTTTAATGATGTTCATGTTGAAATTCCCGTTCATAGAACATTGAGAGGCAATGAACGATACGGAGTGGTTACAATACAATGGTTTGTGTAATACCCGTGAAACGTGTGTCTGCCTTGCATATGTTACAAGACACTCAGTGATGTGGACAACTTTAATGATGTTCATGTTGAAATTCCCGTTCATAGAATATTGAGAGTCAATGAACTATACGGAGTGGTTACAATGCAATGGTTTGTGTAATACCCGTGAAACGTGTGTCTGCCTTGCATATGTTACAAGACACTCAGTGATGTGGACAACTTTAATGATGTTCATGTTGAAATTCCCGTTCATAGAATATTGAGAGTCAATGAACTATACGGAGTGGTTACAATACAATGGTTTGTGTAATACATGTGAAACGTGTGTCTGTCTTGCATATGTTACAAGACACTCAGTGATGTGGACAACTTTAATGATGTTCATGTTGAAATTCCCGTTCATAGAATATTGAGAGTCAATGAACTATACGGAGTGGTTACAATGCAATGGTTTGTGTAATACCCGTGAAACGTGTGTCTGCCTTGCATATGTTACAAGACACTCAGTGATGTGGACAACTTTAATGATGTTCATGTTGAAATTCCCGTTCATAGAACATTGAGAGTCAATGAACTATACGGAGTGGTTACAATGCAATGGTTTGTGTAATACATGTGAAACGTGTGTCTGCCTTGCATATGTTACAAGACACTCAGTGATGTGGACAACTTTAATGATGTTCATGTTGAAATTCCCGTTCATAGAACATTGAGAGTCAATGAACTATACGGAGTGGTTACAATGCAATGGTTTGTGTAATACATGTGAAACGTGTGTCTGCCTTGCATATGTTACAAGACACTCAGTGATGTGGACAACTTTAATGATGTTCATGTTGAAATTCCCGTTCATAGAACATTGAGAGTCAATGAACTATACGGAGTGGTTACAATGCAATGGTTTGTGTAATATATGTGAAACGTGTGTCTGCCTTGCATATGTTACAAGACACTCAGTGATGTGGACAACTTTAATGATGTTCATGTTGAAATTCCCGTTCATAGAATATTGAGAGTCAATGAACTATTCGGAGTGGTTACAATGCAATGGTTTGTGTAATACCCGTGAAACGTGTGTGTCTTGCATATGTTACAGACAATCTGATGCATACATCACAGGTTAACCCTACATTGTAGGCTTTTGTTTCCACGAACCTAGATATACATTTCAGCTTTTCAAAGGCATATAACTTATTGAGAGATTATCATTGCTTGGTCCTGTAAGTTTGTTTCGTGTTAATATTTTGTTGGTCTGCTCCAGTTTGCTTTGCTTGCATGATTGTCTTTCAAACTTCTAACTATTGTATAAGAATTTTGAGGAATGAAATCAAAGTACGAAACAGTGCAATGATATTTTGTAGTTTGGGAAACAAATTCATAGAGCCTCCGTCACTTTGCTACCAAGCATAACTCAGAGCCTACGCCACTCTGCTACCAAGCATAACTCAGATTCTGCCCCACTCTGCTACCAAGCGAAACTCGAGTCTGCGCCACTCTGCTACCAAGCATAACTCAGTCTGCGCTACTCTGCTACCAAGCGTAACTCAAGAGTCTGCGCCACTCTGCTACCAACCATAACTTGGTAAAAACAACCTTAGTATATTTCTAAAGTACGATATTACAGAAGTAAATTACCTACGATTTAATATGGTCAGTTCAAGTCTATCTGTAACATTTTGTTTGTATATTTATCTGTGTGATTGTTATCTAGAGAGTTGTGCGTGGTCTTTTCTGCATACATACATACCTCAGTATACATATACAGAGCACGATATTAAATTAAGCGTTCCTCAAAAAATTGTCTCCAATTAGTAATAAATTTTAATAACTCTAACAGCTGACTACAAACTCTCCACTGCACTATAAAATACACATTATTAAAATAAAAAATTAAGTTAATTAATTGCATACAATTCAATTCCTTTAAATTTACCGAAACCTTTGCGAAGTTAGAATCGAATAAGTAATAGAAATTTTGTTTATCATAAAACTGAACAATTTATTTAACAACATGTGTACCCATCGCACAAAATAAATTGTTTAGAAGAAAGAAATAAAACTAATCGCCATCGCAATCATCAAAATTAATTAGGTAAGTTGTATAGCTTGGCGATTAACCTAAAACAGACCAGATTAAAAGAGGAGAATGATGAATATTCACACTGTAGAACATTTCCACCCTCTAATTTGCTAGAAGCCTTGAGGCAATTGCTTTGACAGTTATAAATTAACATTGTATCCTTGCTCATTAATAACTGATGGAGCAGAATAAAAATGACAAGATCTCCTGCCACCAGCTTCCACCCTACCCCCTCACATCATCCCACCTCTGACACATTTTGTACAAGAGTCTTCTTCCATTAATAACTAACTACCCTGCTTTATGGCAGACGAGATGTGAAAAGTACGAATTAAGCCGCACGTAACATCGGTATCAACAAGGTATTTATTTATGTGTGCTTAAATTAAACTAATTAAAATTGCCTTCTTTCAGCTTACGCATGTTTTTATATTTAGTTATATTAATAACAAATTTCGTTTTGTACATTTTAATAATTAAATGAATAAATGGAAAATTAAAATTATAATTGGCACTGACCTATAGAACAGAATTGAGATAGAAAAGTAACTCTTAGAGCTTTATAAATATGAAAGCACGTACTTTTTTAGTACACGTAGTAAATACCAAGAGTAATGCTTGAATCTTATTAAAAAAACACTTTTCTCATTAAGTTTTAAGCTAGTAGAGATATAAATTAAGTTTATATTTGAAAAATGTTTCTCTTTTAGTTTTCTTCAAATTCCCTTTAATTTGATGTGCCACATGACCTATGTTCTTGTTTAAAATGCTTTTGGCACGAGGCTGCGAATTTTATAACATTGGTGTAGCTCAAAGAAAACTTGCAAAAATGGTCAAACGATATACTTTTTTAAAACTGATGCTACGCTAGTGCCAATAACAATAATTGACACGAAAAATTTAGCACTAGAGTACCATAGTAAAAAAAGAAACACTTTCCAAAAATCGTCTGCCATTTGAATCATCCCTCATCCGGATTATCCAGCGCCATATTAGTCCGGGTGTTAGAGGTTAAATACTGTATTTATATTCATTTATTTTCAAGTTAGTAACGTTTAAATTTGAAGATTAAAGTTTGATAATTAGATTGCTGTAAATTTAAAACATTGTTTGAGTACTGTCGCTTTTATTGTAAATTTCGTGGATTATCATATTCCCATTTGTATTACTTTGTTGCATGTAAAAATGGTAATAACCTTTGAGAAAATATTGTCATAAAAATTAGTTAACGCCGTCTTTGTGAAACAGGTGTCAAGTTCCATTGAAATGTATTTTGCAATCACCAGTGGAATATTGATGCTTTACATTCAATTTTTGTGACATTATTGTGTAAAGGAAGTTTCAATTAATCCTAAAAGTTTCATTTAAGTCTTTCAAACCCTCCAGCAATTCGACCAATGACTTCCAAAAACTTACAACCAAAATATGAAATGTAGGGTTTTTACCCAATATAACACAACTTGAGCTAAACAATGACACTTTTTTGATGGTCTCTCTAAAAACTAGATTATCTTTAGTTAAAACCCCAATAAAAGCATAGTTCTAAGAAAGCAAAATTGACGGGTGACAAGTTTAGGCACTTTCGTTATCAAAACGTGCATAGTCTTCTGCAATATATGAAGATACATATCCTTCATAATTATTGTTAGGACCTAGGTCACAAGTATCCTTTAAATTAAGCTATTTTTGTCAGTGAACCCGTAGTAGATTGAAACTCACTGAAGATACAAGCAGTGCTATAAATTACATTACTTTAACTGTGGCTCTTGAAATCTTTTTGCACACTCTATGCAATCAATTTACTTTACTATTCAATTAATTTAGAATTTGACTTGCAGTCGTATGTAAATGAGTGTTAATAATAAAAATAATTTTAGATTTGTTATTGCATTATCCGATACCAATAAAAAGCGCATTTGGATGTGTTTTTACAAAACAAAATAAACGAAAATAAATATGGTCGTCACCAGTCAAGAATATATATTTGATAAAAAAATTAATTGGTTACAATTAAGAAATGCGCTTAACATTTTGAACTAGTTACTTAGGATCTACACTATGAGTTTTATAGGAAATTAAACACAACTTTAACTAAAATAATAATATAATTTTTAAGAGACAAATATTTAACCGATATCTTGTCCAGGATTAACCAGACAGACTGTACAGTTTATGTCCGCCTGTCGGTTGTGTTGCCATGGCAACCCCTGGTTACCGAGCTTCACTGCAACTCAATTACCCAAGGGCTTCTGAACCCTACATGAAGTACCTATCCAGTGTGGGAACAGTCACAATCGGAGAGTATCTGTCAGTGCACTACACTCATAATGTAGCCAGTTAATTGTTTCAGAAACTTATGTCGTCCGTTTAGTCGAGAAATATAATTGGCTGCAGTATAATAAGCGGCCACAACTACAATTGAGTCATCAATATTTTCGAAATTAAAATTTCAAGCCAAATTACGTTATAGGTGTTTGAAACCGTACAGGTCAGCTATTTTTATATATTAAAAAGGTAACAATTTTATAATGAATAATACATTATCTATGCTGTGTATTTATAAAATGTAACAAACAAAATAGTGTAACATTTAGTTACAGTTTTTACTATTTTGAATGATAAACGTGTCTGACAGCTTGTGATGCAAATAACACATTTACATCGCCATCGTACTCGTACTTGAGACCATTATTCAAATGCCACAAACGTGGTTTTACTTGAATGAATTTGAAAATATTTTATTATTCAACACATGCATAGAACTGGCAACAATTAATTTTAAATAACTGTACTTAGAATGATTTTTTTATTCGGTAATTAAGGTTGTATTTCTAATTGATAATTTGGTGCCCTAAATCGATTGTAGTAGTTCATATATTTTTATAATTTCAGGATTTGCATACTTAACTATCACCATAAAAAAGAAGAATAAACCCACAGCAAACAAATTTTTTAATAATTGCTAAAAGATTAATAAAATTAAAGAACATTTCAGGTTACCTAGACGTTCTACTTTCAGGAGAAATATCTTTTAGAGGAAAACTTCCGTTATTTTAGGACAACGATTTATATATTTGAAAACAAACGGTATAACCACTATATTTTTTTTTTTACGTAGGGGGAATGCATTTGCGCACGGAGTGTGGGACTCCCTTGCGGACTACCCACTAAACCCCCTACGGGCCACGGAGGGCCCAGGCCGGAACCCTTTCGGATGACATCTTGCCTGGTCCGTGTGTCTTATATCCCAACCAGGACAAAACTACTTGTTTCGGAAGCTAGGGGTCAGCCAGGCATCCGTCTTCACGCTTCTGATGAAGGATCGCATGTACATGAGTGGTGACTGCATTCCAGGCGTCCTCACTCTGCAGCATCATCTCCACAATGGTCTCTGCCGTAACATCACCAACTTTGGTGGCGAGCGTTCGCCTGGCCTCGGTGAAGCGCCCGCAAGCGAAGAAGGTGTGATGAACATCATCATCTTCCTCCGGGCAGTAAGCACACCGAGGCGACCTGATTTTTCCCATCCTGTAGAGGTACTTCCTAAAGTAACCGTGCCCCGTCAGGAACTGACACAGGTAGAAATCTATCTCCCCGTGGCCACGATCTATCCAGGATTGAAGCTCTCGAATGAAACGGAAGGTCCAGCGACCGTCCGATCCTTCAGTCCACCTCCGCTGCCAAACCTGCAGAGTCTCCACCCTGGCAGCAGCCAAGGCATCCTCTCTACCACGCTCGGCAGCCTCCCGGAAGACGGTCTGTCTCTCGATGGCCAGCAGGTCAATAGAAATCACCCCAGCCACGACCGCCACGGCCGAACCGGAAACGGTGCGATAGGCGCAGGCGACCCTAAGTGCCGCTCTTCTCTGTACCGATAACAGCTTTTGACTGTATCGCCTTATCCTCATGACATCCGCCCAAACCTCTGCGCCATACAGAAGGGTTGAGTTTACAGTAGACATGAGGAGGCGTCTCTTACTTGACCTAGGGCTTCCTACGTTAGCCATCAGCCTGCCGAGAGACATAACCACCCTAGAGGCTTTATCACATACCGCCTGAATGTGCTCCCAATACCGAAGACGGCAGTCGAGTAACACACCCAGATACTTCGCCGCAGTCCTTGTCCGAACCTCGACACCCCCCACATTCATAGAGATCAGAGTGGGGATTCTCCGTCGAGTGAGCATAACGATTTCGGTCTTGGCGACCGCCAGCTCAAGTCCATGGCTCGTCATCCAGGCATTGACCCGAATCATTACCTGATTAAGGCGCAACTGTGCCAAGTCCGGAGTCCTCGCCGTGATGACTGCAGCCACGTCATCAGCATAACCCACGAGGTAGACGTCGTGGGGCATCTCAAGGCGAAGCAAACCATCGTATGAAACATTCCATAGGTCTGGGCCGAGAATAGACCCTTGAGCCGCACCGGCAGTGACCTCTTTTGTTCTCCTTCCGTCTTTGGTTTCATACAACAGCCGACGGTTCTTCAGGTAGTCCTGCACAATGACCAGGAGATAGTCGGGCACGCTGAAGTCTCGCTGCAACGCCTCTAGCATGTCCTCCCACCGAGCATAGTTAAACGCGTTCTTTACGTCAAGGGTAACCAACAGCACAATCGGCCGAGCCTGGTGACAAGCTGTTTCGGCTTGCTGGACGGCTCTGATCACCTCTGTAATGGCGTTCAGAGTTGAGTGTCGCTTTCGAAAGCCGTGCTGCTGCCGGGGAGAGAGATCTCCGGCGGCTTCGATGGACGACTGCAACCTGGGTTTCAGCAACCTTTCATAGAGCTTCCCCGCAGTGTCAAGCATACAAAGTGGCCTGTATGCCGACGGGGAGTTCGGATCACCTTTGCCTTTGCTGATCAGCGCCAACCTAGCAACCTTCCAGCGCGACGGGAACACACCCGCTACCAAACATGCATTATACATATTCAGCAGCAAGAGTGGATAACTCGCCGCCACAATCTTCAAAACCTCAGCTGGAATGCCATCAGGTCCTGGAGCCTTCTTGTTGCGCATGGTAGACACTGCCGCTTCAAGCTCCTGCTCCGTAAAAATGGGAACGTCTGGAACTGGTCTCGCTACTCTCTCCTCCCGCCTTACAGGGTGACTTGGGAAGAGAGCTTCCACGATCGCCGAAATCATTCCAGCAGGCATTTCCGTGCTGTTCCCTATTCCTCCGAGCTTTTTTCTTACAAGTTTGTATCCTCTTCCCCAAGGGTCCGAGTCCACCTCCTGGACTCACGCCAGCATCGTGCCTTGCTCAAACGAATTGCTGCACTCAGAGCTTTCTTAGCAGCCTTGTGCTCTGCCGACCTAGTTATAGCTTCAGGCCGGTTTCGAGCTCGCTGCGCTCTACGTCTGCACATTAGTGCAGTTCTCCTGAGCTCGCCGATTTCGTCCGTCCACCACAAGGCTTGGCGACGGCCCCGGTAAGGTCGTTTCCGAGGCATTGACGAATTGCAAGCGTGTTATATGTTTCATGGAAGAGTCGATATAAGCCACAACCTCAGCTGTTTCAGTGGACTCAGGAAACCCCGGAACATCAGCCTCGATACTACGATCTAGCTGCTCGACGAGTTTTCCCCTGTCCAGCTTAGCCAGATTCCAGCCAAGAGTGTTTCGGGTATTCGCTCGCCGCGGCAGCCGATTATCGATAAGATGGAAAGCGATGAACTCGCCATTCCGCTACTAAAGGAAACAAATCGGCCGATACCATCGTAATATCTGGTATTGACTCACCGAGAGTGCTTCGGAAGGTCGGCCTTGTCCCTCTATTCACGACTTCCAAATCGAGTCTCGAGACCATCTCCAAAATATGTCTTCCCCTCACGTTAGTCACGGGCATACCCCATTCGACCGCACGGGCGTTGAAGTCACCCGCCACTATAACACGCCCAGGGACGTTTCGGAGACTGTCTTCCAGCGCTTCCAACCTTTCCAGGTACTCTCGCGCGGAGTAATTGGGGGAGAGGTACTCACTGTAAATGGTAACGCTGTTCAACTTAACCCAGGCATAACCGTCACCGGAACCATGACTCAGTACACGGACCCCACGACTGTCTGCGATCCAAACAGCCGCAGTGCCGAGTCCATCGTAAAACCAAGATGAGCTGGGTTTGGTTCGGACGGGTTCACTGACGATCACTATCTGGGCTTTGGTCTCACAGGCCAGCTGTTCAAGGATTGCGTCCGCAGCGTGACATCTCTTGCAGATTGGCCTGGATAAACCGGGTCATTTTCGTGGCCTAGCACGGGCCTTCCTGTCGTCCAGGGCTTTCTTGAAAACCCCGCAGGCACCTGATCCTGGAACATGATCCGTCTTTGCTCCAGGGTTTCCGGTACATAAGACGCAAGAAGGAGCGCGCGTGCAAACAGCCGCCCTGTGTTCGGCGCTGCCGCATTTCCAGCAGTTACTGCTCCTATCCGGTCCGGAACAGTTCCTCCTGGTGTGACCGTAGCCGAGACAGCGGAAGCATCTGTCCACCTCCACACGACCCCGAATCCGGCAGACGACCCACCCGACCTTGATCTTCCCCTTTCGGAGTACTGTCAAGGAGTCACTCTCGAGAAGCTCAACCACGGCCTTCCTCTGTTCTTGCCGGTTAGGCTTGAAGAGGGTAACCCTAATTTCGCCACCAAGGACAGGAAACTCCCTGCTTAGGGCGTCCGAGATGTCGGCTTCGGTGGTCAAGGCGTCCAGATCTAGGATCTCTAGCCTTGCCTTAGGAACAATGGAGCGAACATCGCCCCTGTCGCCCACCGCCTTCTGTATCGCCTCCTGGAGTTTCCTTCTGTCGTCGCATTTTGCGATTTCCAGTAATACTCCTCCAGTGACAGTCTTCCTTATGTGGCGTACCACAGTGCCCGACTCTTCGGGAGTAACTCCAGCCCTCATTGCACCAAGAATCTCGGCGTATGACTTGCCAGCTTTAGGCTTGACAATCACCACCTGCCTCCCAGGCCTGGAACGCGGGAGTTTCTCCGGATTCTTTACTTGTGGGGGAGGAGGTGGAGGTAGGTCTTGCCTCTTCCCGCTCTTATCTACGGCCCTCGCTTTTCTTTTTTTTCTTTTTTGAGACTACCGGGCGAAACTCGCTCTCTTCTGTCGCGTCGACAGAAGCAGGCTCTCCGGCGTCTCTCTGCCGCTTTTCCTCCCTTGGATGTTCAGGGGGACTTCCGGCCGTTCGTTTCCCAGCCGTGGTAGAGGCTGCTGCCACCATAGATGGTGATGGGGCCTGAGTCTCTTTTTCGCGGCTTTCTCTCTGCAGTCTCTCCATCGATATCTTCCAGACCTGCCAAAATGTATCGATCAGATCTAGAGACGATTCCAGAGAGATCATGCCGTTCCTGACTGCCGTGCTTAGGCTCTTCTGTCTCGAAGTAGCTGCTCGCATATCGAGAAGAACGTCTTTCATCCTCTTTACCTCTGTGAAGATGGTGTCCGCCGCATACTCCATGTTCTTCCCATCGGGGGAAACCAAGGGAAAAGATATTTCCTGACTTCTGACTGGTGTCTCCTCAGACTGAAACTCGTCAGAGACAACCGGTGTACCCGTCTCTTGTGAGGCACAGGAAGCCATGGCCTGCAGAGATGCCGAAGGCGGAGTCTTGCTATAAGGTCGCGAAGGAGGGGACCTCAATAAACGACTACTCTTAGCAAACGGGTCTGCAGTAGACGAAGGGAGAGGGGGGACTTCCTTCCTCAACTTCTCTGTATCGTTGTCGATGGGTTTTTTGCGATTCCATACTTTAAGTTTACCAGCGCATCGTGCGACAAGGGCGGCCCGGAAAAATCGGGAACGGGTGTACCCTCGAGGACTGAGCCTCTACCCCAGTTCCCTGGGGCCCGACCTCCGTACTCCCAGCACCGGAAACCAGACGTGCCGGGGGCCGACCGTAGCAATGCAGAGTCCGACCTCTGCATTCATGGTGCACTTCCTGACTAGGGCCCGAAGGGGCTGGCTCCTGGCGTCATACCAGAGAAAACACCATTGGCAGTGCAAAGCACACATCAGTCCCTGCGACAATTCAGGGACACCCCCCGGGTTCTCCGGTATGCGCCGGTCAAAAAGAAGGAGGAAATGACACCCACGTGGGGTCGAAGAAAAGAAGAGGTGGGCGAGATTTGCCCAGAAAAGATAAAAGATGTCGAGCTAAGATCCGAAAGAGAGAATAAAGACATTAGCTCTAGAAGGACTGTGAGGAGAGTCTCACAGCTAGGCTCAGGTAACCCCGGGGTCGCCAGCCTCCCAGAAGAAAGGGGAGGCCTCCCCCTAACACCCCCACAATAATAGTTATTCATCATTTACAAATATTAAGAGATATCCATTTCAGTATTAGGAAAGAATGAAATGTTAAATCATAACAAAATAATAGTTATTCATCATTTACAAATATTAAGAGATATCCATTTCAGTATTAGGAAAGAATGAAATGTTAAATCATAACAAAATAATAGTTATTCATTCATTTACAAATATTAAGAGATATCCATTTCAGTATTAGGA
This sequence comes from Homalodisca vitripennis, assembly GCF_021130785.1. Taxonomy (NCBI): domain Eukaryota; kingdom Metazoa; phylum Arthropoda; class Insecta; order Hemiptera; family Cicadellidae; genus Homalodisca; species Homalodisca vitripennis. The sequence continues at coordinate 9,963,392 of NC_060210.1, forward strand.
AAGAATGAAATTTTAAGTCATAACACAATAATAGTTATTCATTATTTACAATGAAGTGTTAAATCATAACGGATAGCAGTACGTGTTATATTTTACCATATACGAGTATGAACTATTTCCGGACATTGACCTATTATTTTGTTGAAAAAGAGAAAGTTTCACAATAGCGTTTGTTGGTTAAAATAAAATAATATTCTAATGTTTTTATAGAAAAATGTTTTATTTGGACAACAATTGGGTTTTCCCTCCAATAGTTTGTATTTCATCCAAAATTGCGAATAATTATACACATTAAACGTGGCAGCAAATACGAAGTAGGATATTTATCGTATATTTAAAAACGTAGAACATAATTACCCTTGTTTTAATCAATATAGTTTTTAAGTAACTAAAACAAAAAACCTTGTTTAGTTCTTGTCTTAGGAATAGATATATATTAATTTATTTACCAACTAACAATCAATTTATACAAAACAGTTTAAAATCTATTAAAAAACTGTAGTCGTCATCAACAACTAAACACTTATTCTATATATGAAACAAAAGACAAAAATCATAATTATGAAGCTGATAATTTGTCATCAATAACATTAAGTTAGTTGTGGATTTTCAATGTGTTTTTGCCTATTTAACAAGGATTTTAACTTAACGGAAGCATGAAAAGTAATCCATCGACAAAACAAGAACAATAAATACCAAAAGTTTGTAACTAATTGGTTGCAATAATTGGTTTCTAATTGTAACAAAACCGCTATTTAAGATTCGACAAGAATAACAATGAATACTAAAAACCTTGACCCATAATGAATTATAGCCTTCCACAAGGACATTCGATATGCGATTAATTAATTTCTAACTGTAACAGCACAGTAGAATGTTAAAGCGCCACAAAAAAACATTAAATACTAAAAATCTACAGACCAATACGCATATGCTAGGCCTATACAAATCACCTTTTTTATTTGTTTATGCGTATTGTTTCACTAGGGAGTAATAGTGTTCTGGACGAATCAGATTTTTTTTATTTGTTTGAGGTTTGCTTTTGACGATGGTAAGATTCTGAAGTTAACAGTATGTTTCCGAACCTTGCCATTGTTCAATGATACAATACAATCAGTATCCGACAATTGAGATGAGCCATGGGGGAGAGGGGTAATTCCGAATCCAATGTTAAGGATGGCGAGATAGAGTTGAAGGATAGACCGTTGTAATCTTAATAATTATCAAATGAAGCTGGTACGGGGCTGCTAACAGGAATATCGTCTCTGTCTGAGGTCGGAGAGAAGAGTTTCTGGAAAAGACAACCGAAACCACCCACAGGTTGCAAAGTAGATCTGGTATTAAAACCTACTTCAAATGCTGTCTTTGGCTGGTTTGTCATAGTTGTTGATGAATATATGGTATTCTCGATGTCAGTATGAAAGTGAAGAAATTGATTGGCAAGTAAACTTTTGTGTATTTTAATGATACCATAAGATTGGTGAAATAGTGATTTATTGGCAAAGTTAGTGACTTTAATCATTCTGAAAATTTCAAGAGATCGGAGGGTATTTGAAAGATACATGATTTACGTTGTTGGTTTCGTTTAGTGAAAAACGCCTTCTAGAAATATTTTGTGATTGGTTAAGTAATCAATTGGAAGAAGTTGCGTCAGCATTTGGTACCACATTTCATCCTTGAAAAATTATTAAAGAGATGGGTTTTTGAATCTTCCTATGTAAATGGGTAAACATCCTAAATTACGAATTGTTTGAAATGTGTTAAGTTATTAATAGACTGGTCAAACTGTCATGTTAAATGTAGAAAAACCTCCTTTTAAAGGCGAGAACAAAAATCAGTAAAAGTTTAGTTGCTTTTAATAAATAACGTTGGAGATATATTGGGAAAGAACTTATAGTGCTAGTTAGAAAATTTATGTCGTGTAATAACTTCAGAAGTTAAACAAAAAGTCTGGAAACAATCACGAAGTTTCTAGGATTTAATCAGACTTGACAGTTATTTATTTTAACAATTGTTTTTCTTGGCCTTCTGATAGATTGCAAAGTTTCTGGTAAAACTTTAAGTTCGAAAGTATTTCTCTTAGAATTTAGCTATTCTTTCAGTCCATTTAACGTACCGGACTTATTTTCATCGTATTTGAGTACAATATCCAAGATAAAACACATGTTACAACCTTGCTATTAAAATAGAAATCTTGAACTATTTAGTTTTTGCTGTATTCCGTCAATATACATTTAAAGAAAACTGGCAATGTCAGTAATGCACATCAACTACGAGTAATAAGTAAGTGAAGGAGCAAGGTTTCGTTTCATGGGTGACGGAATCTCGATTAATCAATAATCAGTGCAACCAACCCGAGATAAAGCTGCGTCTTTATCACCAGCTACCACTTTTTTGATAATCTGATGCTCCTACATGGTCTCATACATCTGTGCAGTAGACAGCTGGGCGGGATGTTGTATTTGACACAGGCTGAAATGTTTATAGCTGAGAACGGGCAGTTGCGGGTTTATCGCTGACCTGTATTTGAGCTGGCCAATAAATAAATGATAACAATACGGTATATAGCGAAGGTCTCATACATCTGTGCAGTAGGCAGCTGGGCGGGATGTTGTATTTGACACAGGCTGAAATGTTTATAGCTGAGAACGGGTAGTTGCGGATTTATCGCTCACCTGTATTTGAGCTGGCCAATAAATAAATGATAACAATACGGTATATAGCGAAGGTCTCATACATCTGTGCAGTAGGCAGCTGGGCGGGATGTTGTATTTGACACAGGCTGAAATGTTTATAGCTGAGAACGGGTAGTTGCGGATTTATCGCTCACCTGTATTTGAGCTGGCCAATAAATAAATGATAACAATACGGTATATAGCGAAGGTCTCATACATCTGTGCAGTAGGCAGCTGGGCGGGATGTTGTATTTGACACAGGCTGAAATGTTTATAGCTGAGAACGGGTAGTTGCGGGATTTATCGCTCACCTGTATTTGAGCTGGCCAATAAATAAATGATAACAATACGGTATATAGCGAAGGTCTCATACATCTGTGCAGTAGGCAGCTGGGCGGGATGTTGTATTTGACACAGGCTGAAATGTTTATAGCTGAGAACGGGTAGTTGCGGATTTATCGCTCACCTGTATTTGAGCTGGCCAATAAATAAATGATAACAATACGGTATATAGCGAAGGTCTCATACATCTGTGCAGTAGGCAGCTGGGCGGGATGTTGTATTTGACACAGGCTGAAATGTTTATAGCTGAGAACGGGCAGTTGCGGATTTATCGCTCACCTGTATTTGAGCTGGCCAATAAATAAATGATAACAATACGGTATATAGCGAAGGTCTCGTACATCTGTGCAGTAGGCAGCTGGGCGGGATGTTGTATTTGACACAGGCTGAAATGTTTATAGCTGAGAACGGGTAGTTGTGGATTTATCGCTCACCTGTATTTGAGCTGGTCAATAAATAAATGATAACAATACGGTATATAGCGAAGGTCTCATACATCTGTGCAGTAGGCAGCTGGGCAGGATGTTGTATTTGACACAGGCTGAAATGTTTATAGCTGAGAACGGGCAGTTGCGGATTTATCGCTCACCTGTATTTGAGCTGGCCAATAAATAAATGATAACAATACGGTATATAGCGAAGGTCTCATACATCTGTGCAGTAGGCAGCTGGGCGGGATGTTGTATTTGACACAGGCTGAAATGTTTATAGCTGAGAACGGGCAGTTGCGGATTTATCGCTCACCTGTATTTGAGCTGGCCAATAAATAAATGATAACAATACGGTATATAGCGAAGGTCTCATACATCTGTGCAGTAGGCAGCTGGGCGGGATGTTGTATTTGACACAGGCTGAAATGTTTATAGCTGAGAACGGGTAGTTGTGGATTTATCGCTCACCTGTATTTGAGCTGGTCAATAAATAAATGATAACAATACGGTATATAGCGAAGGTCTCATACATCTGTGCAGTAGGCAGCTGGGCGGGATGTTGTATTTGACACAGGCTGAAATGTTTATAGCTGAGAACGGGTAGTTGTGGATTTATCGCTCACCTGTATTTGAGCTGGTCAATAAATAAATGATAACAATACGGTATATAGCGAAGGTCTCATACATCTGTGCAGTAGGCAGCTGGGCGGGATGTTGTATTTGACACAGGCTGAAATGTTTATAGCTGAGAACGGGTAGTTGTGGATTTATCGCTCACCTGTATTTGAGCTGGTCAATAAATAAATGATAACAATACGGTATATAGCGAAGGTCTCATACATCTGTGCAGTAGGCAGCTGGGCGGGATGTTGTATTTGACACAGGCTGAAATGTTTATAGCTGAGAACGGGTAGTTGCGGATTTATCGCTCACCTGTATTTGAGGTGGTCAATAAATAAATGGTAAATGCGTACATTGCTCTGCACAGAGCACTGAATACTCGATATGACTTGTAGTCAAAACCAGGTGTGAGATTTTAAACTCAACCCGTTTGTATGGTTATGACCCTTTTTTATTGTATAACTTTTATAAAAATAATCGTATATTTGTATTATGAGATTTAACCATAGTAAATTATTTATAAATAGTTTTGCTTTAACGAGTTTGTAACTGAACATTCACTCAGTAAAACTAACCATTTTTTCACATAACTGATAACCAAATTTAGTAATATACAATAAAAATATTTAATAACAGCTGTAAAATTTATTGTTCTTTATTCCATGTAATGCATTTTATACTATTGACGTTTGTGTAGGAAATATATGGAAATAACATTACCTTTTTGTTACTCTCAAGATGAAGTTTTTCACCTCGACGAAATTGGAATGGGATAATATATTACTGAAAATGGACTGCCAATATTGACGAAGTGAATAAAAGAAATTAATAACTCAATAGATTTTAACACATGATGTATGAAATATGCAGTTCTAATTTATTAAGAATCTTACAAGTCTCTGATATTTCAAACCGTTACAAAATACTTGCACAGTCTGTGGACACAATGACACAATAGGATCGAAAAAAGTCGACCATACAAGAGCAAACAATTAGAAATTAGAAAGCCAAACAAATCACAAAATTAGACAATACAAAATTATCTTCACACATTAATTACTATTGTCCTGGGAAACGGAGGAAAAACGTAAAAATGATCAAAAATAAAATAGTTTTAACGAAATACATTGCGTGAAATTATCAAAAAGCTAACAGCTTTTAATAAAGAAGCCATATTGATCGTAGTTAGGTAGTGGTATTCCCTGATTGTTTATTATTTAGCCAATCAAGACAGAGATACCCCCTCTCTCATTCACTGGTATAAGCGTATCTGTATTATGCACTTACAGTTTCCGTTTAAATTCTGTTGGCTTCACAGCAACGAGACCGAAATATATTAGTCTGTATACATGTTTTATGCTGTGTGAATAAATAAAATATAATACAGTTCAAGGGTGGTGTTAACCACAAAGTATATGCACTGAAATTTAACAGGTTTCCAACAGCAATCTGATAACCTCATGTGGATCGCATCTCCACTATAGCGGAACAGGAAACAGGTCAGATTGGATATTACGGCATGTTTCCGAAAATAATTTCTCTAATTAATAAAGAGTAGGAAAAAATCATTGTTTATATATATCAGCAGTGTATTCCCTTAAATATTAAATAATAGATATATCCACTTTTGTAAAGTTAGCTATTATAAAAGCAATACATATGGTTTTCGTAAAACTATTATAATACAATGACCCGATTAATAATATGGTGGATTACCCAAACGTCTGGATAATTAAAGTAGGAATGCTATACAGTTAATGTACAGAGATAAAGGTGATTTTAGAGATAGGTAGTTCAGCATAAAATGTGACAAATGACCTAAAATGTTAGTTTTGGTAAAGTAGGCGAAGGCTTGGTGTACGGGGCGAGGGAAGACAGATATATTGTGTACCATTAGCGTCCGACTTTCTTGTCACTACTTACCCAGCAACTGTATCTTCCACCTTGATTTGTACCAGCGGTTACAATTTTTTAAATGAAATGCACAATGCCCTTACATCTTATCATGTGTATATATAGGTATATTAAACATCGTATAGTATCCTAAATAATTCTAAACACTCTCTCTATTATCTTTCAAAGTTTTCTTCTGCACACGAATATTCCAGTATTTCCTCTTAATATTTTTAGTTCTCAGTAGTTTCGTTTATGTTTTGGGATGGACTCTACAAAATGTTTTATTCGTAAGCATTTCTTTCTTAATGTGATTTATATTGGAAGGCTTGAATGTCATAACTGTTTTGAGAACCCTGTTGTCGGATTTTTTGGGAAGGGCTTTAATGTAACTTAGTTTTATTTTTTTCATCCCAAAGGCACAACATATTTATGAACGCAAAGTGTGTTAAACAAACAATTGTGAGTTGTACTTGAGAATATACGTTACACATGTAAGAAAGCATAAACACTCACCAACTAAAATTGATGTAATTATTTTATGACAAATAAAATAATTACACCAATTTTAACACTTTTAGTATTGCTAGTTTTTTTATTCAATTTTAAATAAATAGTTATTATTGCAGTTTTTACAAGGGATTCAGAGTTTTTGGAATATCAAAGTTAGAATATTTTGAATACCGCCATTTTTAATTGGAAAGTGATCATAAATATTTAATTATTTTTAATTTTCCCTTTGGTTAGCCATAACTGCTAAGTTTTATGTTAGTTACTCCAACACATATGGACAGGCAAGACACTAAACGAAGTGAGAGACAACATATGTTTATATGAATTTTCTTGCTTGTTTTTGTTTCTACTATCACATCCTGAAGTTGTGCCAACCTCTCGCTAAACCTTGCATATATATATATATATATATATATATATATATAATATATATATATATATATATATATATATATATATATATTGATAATATATTGATGGTTGTCATATTCATACATGATTTGAACTGTATGAATATGACACCCATAATTTAAAATCGTGCATATTATTACTTATTAGTAAATAAAACTTACATGTCCAAACCGGAATTCGAACCCGCGTATCTTAAGACCGAGATTTAACCACTAAGATACCAGGAATGCTGTCTTTAAGGTGTATATGGATGAAGGATGTGAGTAAGGTTTTTTTTAGTAGCTACATCAACAGATCCATAGTAAAGAGTCTTTTTCAATAGTATCTAAATTATGGATAGGAAAGTATATGAAAGGTAAATACGTATATGTTTTAAATACATGCAAACGAGCAGTGCTAAAATATATTCGAATATATTTTTTATCTCGTTGCAAATTTGCAATATGTTTACTGTAATTCGAAACTATGACACATTTCATTAACAGATTATTTCGGGAACAGGCTGGTGAATGCTGGTGCAAATATACGTTAACGATAAATCCGTCCATGGTTGGTTTGTGCAGCTGCTCTCTCAGAACAGATCCGATAAACTTTTCACTGATGTCACAACAACCCGCTTCTGCGTCTGCACCGATATTTATCTGTTAGTAGTATATCATCCATTAGTAATTTACCGTCACCTATTTACTGCCATGTCCGTGAAACGTGTCCGTGCATTACGGATTGGATCCGGACAGCTTATAGTTTGTCAACTGGTCGTTTTGAGCTAATATTCTCTTTAGAGTTACTTTACCAGATCGATGTTAGGGTTTTTAGATTTAAAATAGAATAAAATTACTCTGCATCAACATTTGTTTAAATCATATTGACAAATAAAAAAAAACAAGTTCTCGCTTCACCGGGATTTGATCTGGATATGTCATTCGCCGTGTGTCATACCACAGGGTTCTTACTTTTTCTATTGATTTTTCTATAATATTAGCATATGATTACACACGTGTTTGGAAAGAAAAGAGATAATCGTGTCAAACATATTATTATTACTATCTCTTATGTTTATATATGAATACACTATTATTAATTTAATAAATATTGATAAACAAAATTTACTCGCTCCACTGGTAACGAAACCAAGATCACTAGCTTACCAAGAGAGCATGCTAATCAAATACAAATTTAATTGGTAAAATTCACTCAATAGAAGTATACAAGTGGTTTTAGTACAATATAATTTTTTTAGTCGATTAATAAAAGGTTTATCTAAAATAATAGTAAGTGTTATTAAAACAACACTTTTCCGAAATAATTTATTTTTTTAGACGAGGCCTTTTGAAACTCATAAACAATTGAAAAGGCCATATTGAAAATTCCAGTCTTCTTTCTTCTCAATTTATTCAAAAACTAAAGTACAGTCATATCCAATTCTTCATACTGGTTGAAATATTTCCAAATTTTTTATTCGCATATTTTCACTGTATGATATTTTAATACTAATGGTAATAGAAATAATGTAAATATTTATTTGTGGAGTCGCCTGACGATAAAATCTTTGGTTTCGAAAGGCCTCGTCCATAAAATAAATTGTATTGGAAAAGTTTTGTTTTAATAACTATTTTAAAATTTTGTCCAATTTCTCCAAGAGTCTCCAAAAGGTTCCTCTGAATAACCTGGAGAGTGAAAGAAATCAAACGTGTATCAGGGTATACAACAAAGACATCATCTGAAACCTTTTCTCCAAAAATAATCGTAATAACGAATCTGGTATTAAAATACTTAATATTTACATAAACTTAAGATGGCAAACTTTGCTAATGACGTAACATGGACTTAGCCACGGTCCAAAGCTACGGTTGGAGAGCAAATTAGCTTCTCACTGAATCCGAAAGGGTAATTTGAACTTGTACGCCACAATATGTGTCAATATTTTAGTACTTTTTGGATTTCTTGTTATGAAAAATCAACACTAAATCAAATCTTTTTTATGACCTATACAACAGAAATTTGCAGTCTCGCGGTTCATTTATTTATTTATTTATCTACGGTAACACCATTAGTACATGTAAAAAAAACAATAAGATATTCTTATATTCAACAATGAGCCAATAAAAATGATCCACATTATAAATTAATAACAATGCCAAAGTAAACTGCTACAACATAACAATAACATTATAAAATAGACTATATAGAAAAATAACAATAATAGCATTAGCAACAATAATAAATAGTAACAGTAATTATACGATCAAATATACATCCATCTGCACTTACACATATACTACGTAGGAATAATTTATAACAATGAAAAAGGAAAAAAAAAGAATCAAATGTATACATGTAGAAAAGAGTAGAGGAAAAAATAGAAAGAAAGAAATATATACACATATTACAATGAGCCAGGTGTCCAATGTCTACATCAAAAGAAAATGTTTTTTCAGGGTGCATAACACTATCACTGCAAAAGTCATGCCGGGGAGGAGACGAGGTTTCCAAGTCTGTGAAGTCTCGGGATAGTGCGTGCTGTGATGTACATAACTGGTTGAGTAGACACGACGGCAGAATAGTGTGAAGGGACCTGGTCTGATGAGGCACTCGGAAGTCGATCCGCCTGAGCAGTTCTGGACAATTCACGTCTCCGTTAATTAGTTTATGGAGAAATAAACCACATCTAAAGTTGTCTACGCTTCACAAGCGAGTTCAAACCCAAGGAAATCCCCAAATCCTCCAATGGCACAGTTCTGCATTCAAATCCACATCTGACTCTAACCACCCGCAAAGAAGCGATCCTGGACACTTTGGAGCTGCTGGATATGACCAACCTGATAGGGCGACCAGGACAACGCTGCCATATTCAAGCACTGACCTCACCAGAGCAGTAAAGATAAACTTCATAGCTGCAACACTCAGTCCGCTTCTTGAAGTTTCTGATCAGAAATCCCAGATTACGAGAGGCTTTTAGTGGTGATGGCATCAATGTGGGATTCAGGGCCAAGACTGTGGGAGATTATGATTCCAAGATCTCTAATAGAAGTTTTACGAATGAGAGCAGAGTTATTGAGTATGTAATCAAACAGTATAGGAGCGGAGGAACGGTGAAAGGTGATGACTGCGCATTTAGCAATGTTCAACTTAAGACTGTTCTGCACACACCAATCATCCAATCCAAGAAGGCAACGTTGAAGCTTTAAAGCAATCCTGCAGGGTTGAAGACGGATGTGAATATTTTTTGTCATCAGCAAACAATAAACATTCAACATCGATACAGTCAATGATGTCATTGATAAATAAAGTGAATAAAAAGGGACCCAAGTGGGAACCCTGTGGTACGCCAGAGGTAGCAAGAAAAAAGGTCGGGAGGTGGCACCTGAAAATTTTACAGTCATGGACCGATTTGATAGATATGAACGGAACCACTGAAGAAGGCTGCCCAAAACACCATAAGCTCCATCTTAGCCAAGAGATGTGCATGACTGACCGTGTCAAAAGCCTTCGAGAAGTCAATATAAACACTGTCGACTTGACTGTGGTTTTGAAAAGAGGATAAAATGTTGTCCTGATATAGAACGAGATTGGTGACTGTAGACCTACCAGGTGTGAAGCCGTGCTGCTCATGAATAAGAGTACTCCTGAAGGGAAAACTAATGCGATCAAGTACGAGAGACTCAAAAATCTTGCCCAGGGCAGGCTGAATAAACAATGGGCCGATAGTTACGAACATTAGTCAGCGTAGATGATTTGTGGATAGGAACCACGTAACTGGACTTCAGGCTATCAGGAAAGATTCCCTGCTCCAGAAGTTTGTTGAAAAGCACAGCACAGGTTCATCATGTTTTTCTGCGGTTATATAAAAAAAGAAGATTAAAACAGTCTTTTGTAGAGAACAGTCTGACAGAATGTACCCCATCTGAGTCAATTCAGTAGTTCAAGAGATTTCGTGATAGGTAAACAAGTTATATAACATTTACATTAATAAATGTAACTAGTAAAATTGCGTGCGTTTCACGTTATATGGACACGTAACTCAGTCTCCGGGTAGATCAGCTTAAGAAAACATTCTAAATGTAATTTTAACTTACAAAAGTGTAAAAACTCGCATTTTAATGTTGTAAAAGCTTTGTACAAGATGAATCTCCTCCCTTTGACTCAACTTTACCCAAAGACTTGTGGCAATGGAGGTTTATACCACACAAGAGCGCAACCAAGCCACCGCCCAAGGCTTACATACCACACTGCTCCCTATGCTGCATATACTCTTGAGGTTGTTCTTTACTACTACTACTACTATTACTACTAATACTACTACTACTACTACTAAGTTCTACTTACTTTTATACGTGTCATAATTATGTAGACGTGCTCTAAAGACCACTTAAGTAGTAAATCGAATTTTATTTATTTATTTCACTTCCAACGGTAAATCCAATGTACAACAATGGTAAATAATGATCTAATAATATAACATAATCATTTTGTGTTATAATTAGAATAGTAAACATGTGACAACAGTACAAAATAATCTTAGCGAAAGCATAAATATAGAAGGAGTTAAAAAATAACAGTAATAAATATATTACGATTAATAATAACACAGTAATAAGTTATAATAAAGTAATTGGTAACATAAAATACAGGTATAAAGTGTGAAATTAAAATGTAATTCTTTATATAATAAATCATCTAAACCAATAACAATAATAAATAAATATATGTATACATATCAAATAGGTATAACAAGAAAACAGTGAGAGTAAACTACAAGCCCAAAACAAGAAACAATAAAACAAGATTTAAAATATTACAGGAAATTTCACAATTTTTTTTAAACTTCACTTTGACGATATATTTATTTTAATTATGTATGGACTTGGCTTTTCCTTAGGCTCATTTTACATTTAAGATTAGAATATTATTCAAAAAGTTTTAGGACTGAAATTATTACGGGTGTGTGGTTCGGTTTCTGGCCATAAGATTTTTTATTTTTAACGCTTAAGTCAGCATATTCCGAACTGGCATTTTGGGATCTGAGCAGGGTGATCTATCGCAGTTTGTTAAATCTGCGTAACAACTCAAATCTGCAACTTGTCAGTTGAAATTTGACGTTGGGCAAAAACGTAATAAGTATTGATACGTGTCGCTGGGTACAACATTGCTCTGTTGGGCGTATGGAATTCGATGTCCAACAAGAACTGTTGAGCAAATTGTGCTCTGTGCACTACGGCGTTATCATGATTCCACTTCACACTTTGGTGCGTTTTGTGGCTTTTTGTGTCTGGCAGCACTTTGTAATCGTCATCAACTTCACGATATTACTGTTTGATTTACAGGAACAAACTGTTAGTGAACATTTCCCTAACGGTAATAATAACCCTGTTAGCATTATTGATGTAATGCTGTAACTGAAACAGTCTGGCTCACTCCTATTTTCAAATCTGCCAAACTTTTTAGTCCATAATTACCTGTTGGGGTTACGTACTATACTTGCCTTCACAGGCAGGTGTTCAATTCGTCAATAAGTTACCAGATTCAATTAAAAACACTTCAACACTCAAAGTGTTAAACACTCGTTTGAAACGCTTTTTAGTGTCACAAACATTTTATAATGTTGACGAGTTTTTTACTTATGATTGGAAGACCACTAATTAAAAATACTGAATGAATGGATGTAGGTACGTTTGCAAAATTGTATGTTTGAATGAGATTTTTGTGGTGTGTCTGACAAAAATTTTAGCCAGTAAAAATATGACATTTGCCATGCGTTGTATAATGTTCCGGCAATAAAAAACTGATCTGATTTGATTTGACTATGGAAGTCCTAGAGTATGGTATTTTTATCATTAAGAGAAAGTATATTGTGGCATTTCCTCCTTCATGCAACAGCTTCAAAGTATCTTCCTAAGTGACGCCCATTCTGCCTTTCCTTCAAGATTGGAGAAGCTTAGCTTTTCATCTTACATAGACTTCCTACAATTTGGAAGTTCTAACTCTCTTATAAAATTTGTACGACACATATATTCCCTCAGGTTGTTATACTGTAACTATTGGCTTCATTCCACTTGGCCTTACAAATTCCAAGTCTTTATTGTGCTAGAACTTTAATTTAGTAAGAGACAATCAGTGTAGGAAGCTTCCATAATATTGGCCAATTAATTGGCATCAAGGACTAGTTTCCATTACTTGATGGCACACTGGTTGGGAAAAAGCAGCGATCAAAACGCACCTCGTGAGTCTCCTCTGTCAACTTCATCAGGATTCTTGGGTTCTTGGGTTGAATTGGATATCCGAGGTGAAAACAGGAGGAACTATAAATACTCGTACATCATCCTTAATTACTAACCTTTGAAGAATTTTGAGCACACTTCACAAGCAAGGCTGTTAGCCACTTAATAAGGAAATGTGTTTTGTGTACTAGAAACTAACTTCTTTCTCAGAAAATATGCATTATAATACGATCTGGCAGTACCATTTTCGGGCATACCTTTCCTTTGCACCAGGCAAAATTGTGATTCCGTACTGCACATGCCGTTGGGGTTGGAAGTAACAACGATTTGGTAACTAAAACATAATCTGAGACGATCTTTCAGAACATTTTTTTTCAAATTTAGACTTAATAGATTTGAAACCTATTTATACAGTTTTATGGATGCTTATCACCTTTCACCGCCACGTTATTTATCAACCTTACACTGTCATAATGTGTTAAAATATAGCCGCATGAAAACATAACCATGCTATCCAAGAGCCGGACTTTAAATTAGTATTGTCAGGTAGATAATCACTGAAACATCTGTAATGTTTATCCTTAAATTAACTAAATCCTAATATAGTGGATATATGAAGCAACAGGAAGGCTAGAAGCAACTAAATAATGAAAATAACAGTACGCAATTCGCGATTCTCCGACACTGACTCGCAGGGTGAGACAACTGACAGTCATATATAATCAATAAACCTGTACCTGGCCGCGGTTTGTGCTGCTGTTCACTTGGAACCAATAAACATTTCAGACCCACCACCACCTGGTCATTTATCCGTGGTTCATTTTAGCATCGTCCCAGTAAATGTTTGGCTGAAGTTAAGCGGAGCCTACAAGTTGAGAGACTGGAAAAATGTAATTTGTCTCTCTGCCTATACGTCTGTTTGCAGACAAACGAAATAACTTACAGACTTGGAATTTTGCATGAAGCTTTATATCTATATCAGCAATACTTAGTTCGATGGTGGTGCATGACACTCCATGGGATATCGCTGAGTGGTAGCAAATATTTTTGCATTTGTCTTATGGGTAACCATGATGGCAACGAAAATATAGCAGAATATATTATACATCTGTATGTAAACTCATTAAATTTTGTAAAGCTGTAACGTGTGACACTTTTTCATTCATAGGGTGAAAAAAATGAAGATTACAGAGCCATTTTTATCTCTTTTAAGCCTTAGCTCTTGGCTATGCTGGCTTGTCTGGGTCGTTTTGGTTGATATTCCTGTATGATGTGACCTACCGGGGATTTGAACCCGTGACCTCTCAATTAGAGAGCCGTGACTGTATCCACTAGTCTACGGAGGAGGACAGAGCCAATGTTAATAGTCGATAACAAGATATGATTTCAGTACACACTTGTATTGTTGTACCTGTTCCAGCTCGCCTCAACTTTATTATTTAAACATTGCTACGTAACCATGCAGTACCTAAACACCTAAACTATATTAGTTGTCACCCTACACATATGGAAAAGAGCATTCCAAAAGGTGTAGCTGTTCGAGCTAAAGATCTGGATAGCTGAGAGTCGGATTTCAAAAATTATATAAACAAATTAATTAACACCTTCAAAAAAATGAATTACCCTAACAGAGTTATGTATGTACGGATAAATTCTAATTACAACAAACAATTTCCTCTAAACAGACCTAAATATGTTACAAAATGTTACCCTTGAGTTAACAAAATAAACCCTACAATAAACACTGACTGCTTTTTATATTCTAGAATAATCAACGGAAAATAAAAATACTTGTTCAAAACCGCCTAGAGTAATCTTTAAAAGACAACAAATCTTAAAAATATGTCCAAACCAAATTGTTAAAAACAAAAATCATGGAAAAAATATAGGTTGTAAACCATGTCAAAAACCACATTTATGTCATATATTCACACTTTTAACAGTAACGCAACTAATAAAACAAATCCGGGACTTTTTCTTTTAACTCAACCAACATAATATATATCAAATAAATTGTAATTTTTGTAATCTTATCTTATAAATAAAAATGAATGTCGAAATGTGTTGGTAAGCGCTAATCTCGATAACGGCTGGACCAATTCGGTTAATTGTTTTTGTAAAATGTCCATTGAAATCCAAGGAAGGTTTTTATGAAAAAAAGGTAAAAAAAAGTTTCCTGGAATATTTTTGAATTCAGAAAAAATTGTAGTTTTTACGTGTTATAATTAAAATTAAACTGGCACTAAACAGCTGTTGACCTTCAGCTATAGTTCGACAAATTGGCTGAAACATCTGTTTACATTTAAAATCGATTAATTATTAAGTAAACCGTGCTTAATCAATAGTTTAATGCAGATAGTAAATAAAATATAATATATACATTTTACTCCAGATTGCGCCAGTGACGAATTTAAATAATCTAATGCTTTTTAAATACTATTTAAACACTGTTATGTAACAAACCTTAATGAACAAAGTTACGAGTATGAATGTTTTCACATAATTTACTTTAAACTGGTGGGCTTCCTTTACATTGTGATATGGCATTTTAACAGTGAAAACATTCTTATGGGAAAACAGAGAAATGAATACTAACATGCCTGAACGATTCATTCTTTCCCTGGCTACAGTCCAAAAAAACAAGTGTAACGCAAAACTTTGATAACGATTATTTCGGAATGTTGCATAACCTTAATAAGAATTTTCCTCTTATACCGAAAGTACATAAGAAGTAGGTAGGACTTCCCCCTAGGTCGTAATAGGCTTTTAAGTCCTACTTATGTGTGTATTTTCTTCATCAGGACAAGGCAAACTCAACTATGTCAACACGATTTTGACCAAAATAGATTTCCGAGAACTACTTACGTTTTAAAATGTGTATAAGACTCCCATCATATTACACCATAATTGCTTTTAACTAAGTAATATAAGCACTTCGGTTCTAAAGATTGCGTGCGAAGCCGCGGGTAACAGCTTGTACAAAATATACAAGCCAAACCTCTAACCCCCTCGTATCATAATTGGAGATCATCGTTTTGGCATTATTCATGAGAATTATAAACCTCTCCTGTACATTTCAGAGTACAAAATTAGGAAAAATGTTATAAATTAAAGTGTATTAATATTGTACCATTCAACATTAATGAAAATGTCAACATATTTAGTTTAAAAAAGAGTGAAACTGCTCATGAACTCGTGTTATTCAAACATTACCTTCCTGTTTAAACCTTTGATAAATTTCTAATCATCTGTGAATATTTTTTTTACTTTACAATAAAATTTAAGTTTCCTTGTTAACTAATTATTAGTATTTCTGTAAACATGTATACTATTTCTGTATTTGTATTTATTCGCTTAGATATATGAAAGTTCATTCAAAAAGTTTATCGTGTTTGGAACTTTATTTATCTTTGAAGAGAACTAATTTATACACACATATCATAATTATGTGTATGCAGTACAAGAAAATATATATATAGTACACAAGGAAAGTAAGTCGGGTTAGTAAAAACTATAATCAAATCAAACATTGTTGGGACCACGCGGCTTCATCTTGTGAGAACAATAAGTTGAGGTCAGAAGGCAGTGCGAAACTTTGCAAAAACAGTAATCTAAGTTGGCACTCATCATTTGTCAGCAGGGTTGATTATGTCTGATTTAAACTTTCTAAATAAATTTTCGCATAGCAACGCTTTCTTTGTACAAGCGCTTGAGTGCAAACACCGCCGCTGTGTAAATTATTATTTTTTACATCACAGTCAGAAAATCTTATCTGTCGATATAAAGTTGTGTTGTTCCCCATTGCAATAATTGTTCCCTAAGCCACTGTTTTGGGTGTTTTAACCCTAACATCCCAAAATATCTATTCCGTAAGTAGCCACTTGAATTTTAGATCGCAATTTGAATTTGTGTACATTTGTCTTTCCGCCAGTATATAAAATTAGTTTTTCTAAAGAAGGTTTAAAAAATAAAGCCTAAAATTTTTAAGTTAATACGTGTAAGACATTTCCAAAGTCTACTGTTATATTGAGCTTCTTTAGTGTAATGTTTTTCATACAGAGACAGATCAAATTGTGAAGATGCTTGCTTATGTTTAAAAAAATCAAAGTTTGCTTATTGTTGCCGGTTAAGTAGTGACATCTCGTAAGTCGATGTGGCAACAAATCCAGATAGATGACATTTTAAACAATCACCAGCAATGATGTTGGCTTTTAGCAAACTGGATGCATTAAACTGGTTGTATGGGTTCGAGTCCTGATTTTGGTAGGGAAGGTCCTAATTAGATAATTGATAGTCGTCTTAGTTTTTGTTGATGAGATCGGTGACGTCTTATATACTCTTCGCCATAGTAAAAGTATCAGATTTTGAATCAAAGCCATAATGTTAAAATATAACTATTTTGAGATGATAATAGGGTTACGTTCATTTGGCACTGTCGTATGTTAAAAATGTATAACACAAAGTTTCGGGGTTTGAAAGCTAGCCTCTTCTTCAGATGAAGATTTATTGGTTCATGGAATAAAAAAGAAAAAAGTTTAAACTACACAAAAACTGCATGGAGTCCAAACAGAAGAAAATATACTCAGGCGTAGTCACTGCAAAGGATGCAAGTCATGAGAAAGACGCAATTCTCGGAACCTTGTGTTATGCATTTTGTAACATATAACGATGGCAAAAGTCCGAAACCCTACTATCCTTTTAAACCTACCATCATCATTAACAGACGTTATACAAAGATTAACTATTTTATTGGTTTGCGTTTTTATTGGACAAAAACCAAAATAAAATATTATTTATTGATAAATCATCTCAGAATATATGTTTTCACTTATCAAAAGATTGTTGTTAAACGATGTTCTGATTTAATCCATAAGAACAATCGTAAACCTTTATAGTTACGCTATTATAGTGGTCATATAATTATGAGACGTGTTTACTTTAAAGATATGGTTATTGCTCATATAAGCATTCTAGAGGTTTTCTTAGAGTATAGTGTATAACATTTTGAAAACGGAAACGATGAAGTAAAAAGGGAATTTAAATTGTTTTCACTAACCAAAAGCAATATCCTAAAAATTAAAAATTCTTTGGAGGCTTATTAATTACATCTTCAAACTGAGAAACGTTCTATAACCCTACGACCAAAAATAAGTACAGTTTGTAAACCCTTTTTTAGAGTTTTTTCAACGCCAGTGGCACTTTGAGTTGATTGCATTGAACGATTTTAAGGAACTTCTCCTTAAATCAAAAAGTATAATATAGTGTTTCGAGGATTGGGTGTTCTGGCAAAATTCAAGATGGCCGCTAATAACTGAAGCTGTTTCTTTCTCTTTTCATTCCTCAAATAGCTTCCTAACCCAAAGCATTAACACTGTTAACAAGTTGAAGATAAAATCGATTACGTATGTCAAAGCTACCTCTAACCAGAAACTACTCAGACATGTATTTGGCGACCAGTATATTTGTTCGCTACTCTAGTCGGTGTGAACAGCTGTGTCAGATAAACATTTCAGCCGTGTCACAATACGCTACTGTGGCCAGTTATTCATCTGCATTTCATATTCAACCCGTTGTTTACTTCGGAAACACTGCGACTTCTGTAACAAATTCGTGGTCGAATCTGTAAATTATTGGATAAAACATTTTGGTACTCAGTTTTTGGTTAAAATGTTAAATAGGCTATTTGCTGCCGCATGAAACTGACATGAAGGTACGTTTTCTGTTTGCGCCTCAATATTGAATAACGCAGTACGAACTAGAATACTTAGAATTATTCTACGTGCCACCAAAGAAGTCCTTTGAGTGATAGATAATTGCAGAGTAGCACATGGTTGCCACATCGAACAGCTTGTGAGAATTATTCTACGTGCCACCAAAGAAGTCCTTTGAGTGATAGATAATTGCAGGGTAGCACATGGTTGCCACATCGAACAGCTGGTGAGAATTATTCTACGTGCCACCAAAGAAGTCCTTTGAGTGATAGATAATTGCAGAGTAGCACATGGTTGCCACATCGAACAGCTGGTGACTACTGTCAAAATACGTTCTTTCCTTCTCTAATTGTTAGCTCTAAGTGCTCTAAGGCTTCGGGAAATCCCATGCCGCCTCACCGTACTATTTGATTCTTGACGTTGGATTCTTGATGTAGGAGGGTGTGATCTGCCAGATGGCCGTGGCAATGGGAACTGATGTTTCAGTGTGTGAGTGCTGTGAAAATACTATTATTTCTAGTGAAAGTGTGCTGTTGTGCGAAGCATTTTGCAATAAACGCTACCACGCGGCCTGCTTAAACATTGATGATGATAAATATGGACTAATTCTGTCGCTGAAAGACTCAGTTAAGTGGGTGTGTGAACGATGTGAAACAAGGTTAGAATCTATGAAGTCTCAAGTTATCAACGCTGATGAATATTTGAATCTGCATGAATTGGTCGGTAAGCTTATGGTTCTTGTGAAAAATATAATTACTGACAATGTTGAAATAAACAAAAAACTTGACAGTTTGTCTTGTGACAAATTTAATAATTTTCAAAGTGATTGCAAGACCAATCCTGCAAAATACCATAAACAGGATGATGTTTTCAAAATTAAAGACGTCAGCAGAAGTGTAAATGTAAAAAAAACTTTTCCACCTAGCAGACCGCTTACTAGGTCACAATCAAAAAACGTGTCCCTCAAGCAAAGAGGAGCGAATAATCAAATTGATCATGTCGAAGGTTATACGGCAGAAGAGATATCTGACCCTGACCTAGTTACCGGTGAAAATGAGAACAATAGTCCTGAAGTTCTGTCTACAAAAAATATAACCAGTGCTAACGATGATACAAGGCCTGGTCAATCAGATGTATGCAGTGGCGAAAACGATAGTAATAGCATAGAAGAACAAACCTATGCAAAAGTCGTAAACAGTAGGACCTGGAAGAAAAAATCTTTAATGTATCCAGAATCGTCAAACTCAATGGGTAGTGAACTTAAGAATTGTGACGAATCTGATGTAATTTTATCAAAGAAAAATCAGAGAACTCTAAGAAGACAACAAATTTTGCCTGAGACTAGCAAGCATCAATCTCGATCCAAACCTATCTTTGGTACTAAAATTGGAGGTGAAGTTAGGCTTAAAACTGCTGCAACAAGGTTGTGGATCTTTGTTTCAAAGTTAGATATAGGAGTTACCAAATCTGAAATTGAATCCTATCTGTCTAGTTATAACATCACCAACGTCGTCTGTGAAGAGGTTAAACCGAAGTATGACACATACAAGTCCTTCAAGATTGGTGTCTGCGAAGAGGTTTTTGAGACTGTTTTGGATCCTGAGTTTTGGGACGAAGGTGTTCTTGTGAAAAAGTATATTCCACCACGAAGATACAATAGGCCTGATCATTTTTTAGGCCAGAGGAGAGGATAGTTAATTTCTCTACAACTACCCTCACCGATGAATGCACTGTTTCATTTGGTTTTGAATGTTTGTTTCTCAATATCCAGGGACTGAGGAACAAAACACTTGTGTTCGAGGACTTTCTAAAAGACTTGTCTGGTAAGTCATCTTTTGTCTTAATTTGTATTTCCGAGCACTGGCTCAACTTGGATGAACTGGCATTACACGTGCCTAGTGGTTACCAGATGGCAAGTGCTTTTTGTAGGAAGAACCATATCCGTGGAGGGTCAGCAATTTTTATACGTGTAAATATTGAATTTAGAATTATAGACGTAAGTGATTTATGTAGAGAGCTTATCTTTGAAGTGGCCGTTATTGCACTTGATGTTTGCAAATTAATTGTGGTTAGCCTATATCATCCACCTGGAACAGACCCCGGTGAGTTTTTAGACTTATTAGATAGGCTGTTATTGTTACTTTCTAAATGGGATGATTATACAATTGTGGTTGGAGGTGATTTAAACGCTGACTTTGATGTAAATCAATCCAACCGTAAAAGTGTCATGACCTTTTTAAATCTATTAAGACAATATAATTGCTACTGTTTAAATAATACACCAACTAGAGGAAGTGCCTGTTTGGACAATATTTTTTCCAACAATACAGATAGGATTACTGATTGTCATATTTTAAAAAACTTTGTTTTCTCAGATCACGATGGGTTAGTTGTTAAAATAAAAAATAACAGAAGCCTTGATAATACAAATGATATTCCTCATGAGGCTTGTAAAAATCCTAGGTTTGTGTTTCCTAAAAGAAATGTGCCGTTACTGGTAGATAAGCTTAATAGTGTAGATTGGAATATTATGTTGCAGCATATTTCAGATGGTTCTTTAATGTTTACTACTTTCTTTACATCTGTAACTAAGGTTATCTTGGATTTAGTTTTGTTAAAGTCAGCAGGTGGTAAAAATGTCAAGCCTAGTAAAAGTAGAAAGTGGTACACACCTGAGTTGCAGGCTATAAAAAACAAATTAATTGATATCCATTACTTGTATCGTTTGACCAATAGTCCTAGTCTTAAAAGTAAATTAGATGAGATGAAAAAGCTTTACAAACATAAAATTTCTGAGGCTAAACTTAGGTATAATAATTTGTATATTGATCAGAGTTCTAATAAATGTAAAGCGGCCTGGAGTCTAATAAAGAATGAATGTTCTTTTCATAATAGGCCTAATGTTGTGGCCAAGGTGTCCCCTACAGTTTTCAATGAATTCTGCATTGAATCTGTGAGGAATATAAAAAAAGAAATATCACCTACTAGTAAGACTGTTTTAGATTTAGTAAGAAGTGACAATGTTTGTAATAGTGAATTTGAATGGAGAGTGGTGACTTCTCAGGATGTATTAAGAGCAGTTAAATCACTAAACAACTCTGATAGTCAAGATTTGTATTTTATGTCAAATAATATCATGAAACAAATAATAAGTAGCATTGTTAGTCCTTTGACTATCTGTATAAACAAATGTCTGCTAGAGGGAAATTTTCCCAAGGAACTTAAAGTCTCTCGTGTCTGTCCGGTGTTTAAGAAGGGTCCTAAAGATAAACCGGAAAGTTTTCGTCCTGTTTCAATTGTTCCCATTTTCTCTAAAGTGTTTGAAATTATTATTCATGATCAGTTAAGTAGTTTCTTTGAAGGTCATACTATTTTGTCTAAATTTCAATTTGGTTTCCGTAAACGGAGAGCGACCATGGATGCCATAGAGGAATTGGTTTGTCAAGTGTTGCATGTGTTCGAGAACAGGCTCTTTGCTCAGGCAACTTTATGCGACCTCAGTAAGGCCTTCGACACAGTATGTCATAATGATCTATTACTGAAGCTTGAATACTATGGTATACATGGATCTGCTCTGAGCCTTCTCAAATCCTATCTTGATAGCCGCAGACAGAGAGTGTGTATCAATGGGGAGTGGTCACAGGATATTGAACTCGAGTTTGGAGTACCCCAAGGTTCAGTTCTTGGCCCTCTTCTTTTCTTAATTAGTATTAATGATCTACCTTGTAATGTCAAGACCAAAACATTTTTGTACGCTGATGACACGTCTTTTATTAGCATAAGTAATAGTATTAACGACCTTAAAAATACTGTCCATTCTGTGATGGCTGATGCATCTGTATGGTTTGAAACAAATGGCTTTTATCTTAACCAAAATAAAACTCAAAATATTGTGTTTACCTTAAGGCCTTTTGATCCAACTGACAGTAATCTAATAACTGTAAATGATGTAAAATTTTTGGGTGTTGTCATAGATAATCAGCTTACCTGGGGTAGTCATATAGACCACATTGTACCCAAGTTATCTCGAGTGATCTATCTTTTAAGGCGTTTAAAGTCACTTGTTACCTTAGACTATCTTAGAGTGGTTTACTTTGCTTATTTCCAGTCTGTTATTAAGTATGGTCTGTTATTCTGGGGAAATTCAGGTCGGTTAAGTGAAATTTTAATTCTTCAAAAGAAAGCTATAAGAATCATTGCTAATGCTGAACGGCTTGACCACTGTAAACCTATTTTTAAAGAACTTAAAATTACTACTATTGTAAATCTTTATATTTTCGATCTTGTTGTATATGCTATTAACAAATCTTTTGACTGGTTGTTTAACGAGGATGTTCATGCTCATAACACGAGAAATAAAAATAATTTATCCTTTGTACACTGCAGGCTAAGTAAAACCTTGAAAAGTCATACTGTTTTGTCAAAGAAAGTTTATAATAAGTTAAGTCACCTCATTAAAATGTACAATACTCAAATCTTTAAAAATAAGTTAGTAGTGTGGTTGTTGAAGAACCCATTTTATTCTTTGAGCGAATTCTTTACATGTCAAAGTATATATTTTTAATTTTGTACAGTAGGGTATTTTTATTAACCTATACAATAAATTTTAATGTCAAATATTTTTAACTAGGCCTATTTGTTTATTTAAAAATTTTATTTGTTATCTTGTTATCTATATAAAACTTTTATAAAACTTGTTAATTTCTCTAAATTTTTTAATGAAACTTGTTATTTTTTATTGTTATTTAATTTTAATATGTTGTCTGTTACATATATTGTTTTTAACGTAAACCTAAAAAAATGTTAAATTTTTTGTTAGGCTATTTTATAATTATAGCTAAAATGTTTGAATTTTCAATTAGTTTGTAACCCAAACTAGGACTTATGCCAAGTTTGACTGCTACCAGTTTGTGATTGACAAAACCTGTTGGTAGATAATTTTGACGTTGTCAATGCATGTAACTGCCTTACGACAATAAAGAGATTTGATTGATTGATTGATTGATTGTAAGGATCTATGATTACTTCTCGCTAAGGGTCCATTAGGCATTCCTAATCCGAAATGGAGGACTTTGGATGACACACCTTATCCAGTTTATGTTACCAGTCTGCAGAGTGTTATTTTGTTTCAAATAATTTTCTTAATTAAACTAAAAAATTCAAGTAATTCTTAAAAATCTCTAGATCATTTTACTGGAAAATTTTAGCTAAGTTTTAAAAATTTATCCTATACGTATTCTTAATTAATTTTAAACCTTGGCTTCTAGCATAGTCATATGCAGGGCACGTAAAAAGATATGTTCCAAATTCTCACTATGACCTAAAGTGCATCACAAACATAATGGACTGAAGTACTGACCAATAGTATATAGGTTTTTATTTATATTGGAGTGGCCAAATCTTAATCTTAGAAAGTTGATTATTTTTATTTGAAACTCCTGTCTTCGACTACGTCATATCTTGTCCGTGACGTCTAGGATTTTTGATTAGCCCAATAGGATTTATATTTAATGGTTTTCCTGGAAAGGACCACCACTTGCAGTTTATCTTCTAGACCAGAGAAGGAGATAACGCACTGGTTGGTTCAGGTTGTTATCATTTCGGGTAAAGATAAGAAGTTGCATGTTAAGCAGTACAATGTTAAGAGCAGCAAACTGACTTAGACCATTTTCAGATGCTAATGTTCGAATAAAAATATGGGCAGATTCTTTTTGTGGTAATATTCTTAATTATAATATTGTTTTTAATTCATTACTCTTAAAGTTACTATATTATTTGTTTGCTACGTAAGATTTTAAACAGGGAGTTTCGAGCGCGTAAATGGTAGAGCCGTGTTTTAACCTAATGATTTATCTGTTTCTTGGAATTTTTTTCCACTCCAATTTTTATATTATACCGGATAACGTCCTTTTAAAAGGATTTTTGAAATGTGCTTTAATTATTTAAATGGTTACAAGTGGAGTTTTCATTTTAAAATTTTGAAACTCCAGCCCCCAATCAAAATTTTGGGGAAAGAGCTGTTCCCCCAGCCCCCAAAATCTTTAGAAGTCATATTCGTTAATACAACAGCTAGGGAAAAAATACATCTATTGAATATAAAACAATAATAAAATTCAATTATTTCTTCATTTTATATACGTATTTGAATAACATTGGAAGCTATTGTATAAAGTAATTAGCTTTAAGTCTGCCCGATCCTGATACTTTTGAAAATGAAGCGAAATAAAAAAAATAAACAAACTTGAAATTTGATTTCCTTAAAACCTTTGATTTATTTTCATACATTGACATACTGATGTACGAATAAAGTTTATTTCCATCCTGTAGCCTATATACATCTCAAATACCAATAGTATAAAATTAAAAAGTGAGGTCATTACAATTTTTAAACAGTTGTTTAATATTTAAAAGTATGTTATCAACCCCGTAGCTAGATGTGGAGCTTGTTGAAAAGTACCACAGAACACCTTTAAAAGTCTTAGAGGCTCAACTTTTTCAAAAGGGAGTTGGTCTTTTATTCCTTCACTTTTATGGACTTTGCATCTTTTATGATGTTCCTCCCTATCCCTCTACTTACTGTTACAGTCACTACAATATAAGTATGCCTTCTGAGCAGCTTGAAGATGAAAAATAAATTAACATGGCATTAAGTTTTCTCTGTTGTAAGACGTCTAGTTGTACATTTCCGTAGGAAATAGCGTTTTCTTGGGCAGCACTTCTAACAAGAACAGGAAATTACTTGACGCGTCAATTCTGTTGAGCTGCTTACTGGCTTACATTACCTCAAAACAATTCCAAGGTTGAGTAATTAACCTCTGCGAGAAGTGACAATCGCTAAGAAGAAAAAGAAACAATCAGAAAGTATGATAACCTCTCATTGGCCTATATTTATGAAAAGAGCCAATTAAAATGACTGGTGGAGGTTGACAGCAACTTGTTCAGCTCTGCGGAATAAATGGGAATCATCGCAAGTGCAGGAAGATTTTAAATAATTTAAAAAAAGAACCGAGTAAGAATTCTGAAAAGTAACTCGAATATATAAATATGGTAGAGTCTAGTGATACAGCACAAATAATTTGTATATGTCAAATTAGCTGTTTCCCGCAGCTTCGCATGTTTTTCGTAAGCTTTGTCCGTGTATAAGCGCTTCTGGTTCAAGTTTATTATTTCCAAAACCGATGTAGATTTGCCTTGATGGCACGATCAAGAAAATCGTGTCAAAAGTGTACACGTACATGGACTTTATTATGAAGTGGTCTAACACTCAAGTTTTAAGTTCAACCATACAATTATTTGAAAGACAAATATACATCATAACTTAGCGCCTTCAAATATAGTGTTTGGTTGTTTAATACACGTAACTGTCTTGTAGTTGCAGTTTATAATGTGCAGGTGCATAGAAAACTTTTAACTTTTGCAGCGCCGCGATGTGATGAGTTACAAATGGGGACATAGCTTATAAACCTTCTCCTTGGAAAAATACATTAAAATGTTCATAATCATCGGTCACAAAGTTTACGATTCTATAAAGGACATACAGGTGAACATTTACACACACACACGCGCGCGCGCGCGCGCGCGCGCTCTTGAAATTGTAGGAGTGCCGATGGCCGAGCGGTCTTAGTCGTTGGACTTTGGGTCTGAGTTAAAGATAGCGCACGTTAAAATCCTGTCTGTGACCTTTGCACTTTTAATCAGAACCATCTACCTTGTACTGTATCGACTAAGATCCTCACACAGGCCAGTGGCCCATGGGGACGGACAGAATAAGGCTTAAAAGGGGATCGGCCTTTTCTTTTATTTAAGAATATATATATATATAACAGGACGAATCTGTTTTGTTAAATAAATATATATATATATATATATATATATATATATATATATATATATATATATATATATATATATATATGTATTTATTTATTTATTTAACAAAACAGATTCGTCCTGTTATAAATACTTTTTCTGAAACCCTTGCTGTTTGGTAAACCAAGTTATTTTGTATACAGTCATGTTTCGAATAAGTGAAACATTCCTCCAATTACTTGAAAATTATCATAACATTTATCAAATCATATCATAACCATATCAACTACGACGTCCACCTACCAATCTTGATCAAGGCATTGATGAAATTGTTTACGATTAATGAAATATATCGAACTTTACAGTCCTTACCAAGTGAAGTAATGCCTGTTATTCACAAGCTCTTACGTATAAATGTTATTAATGTATTAGCAACTTTGAGTAAATATAGGACTTACTTTACCAGGTGGGGCATTACGTAGAATAGCGGTTACTACCTAACCTCTACCAATGGCTGGGTAGGGTCATGGCGTGCAAGGACAGAATCTCTCAACAGTCAGTCACCCACCGAAGTGACAGCACTCATTAATTGTTACTCTAAGGTGACAGCTGTATGATCCGTAGACAATGGTATCGGCATGACATTTTGAATGCCATGACTTGACTTAATTCTCTTAACATGTTTCAGAGAGTGTTACCCCTGTCCCATTGTGAAGCCCACGTTTCTCTGCGGCACGGACAACCGCACATACAGCTCTCTCTGTCGACTAGACTACCACAACTGCCTTCACCATACCAACATCAGGGTTTTGTGTAAGGGCTTCTGTCCATGCAAAGGTAACAACAATCAATGTTTTAATTGAGGACTTTTTAAAACTATTACTGTAATAAGTAACAGTGCCCACGGCTTCACACGCAATTTTAAAAACCGAAGACTGTATAATACTTATTTAAAGCGCTTACGATGTAATGTGATGAAGTCCTTTGACGTTTTTAAAAAGTAAGTAGCCTGTTCATGCTTAAGAGTATCAGAGTTTAATCTGACTTATATCGTGTTTTTCACCTGTAGGAGGATTTAAGGTTCGAATTAATTATATTTCCAAAGCCTCAACTGAGTCTGCCTTGTTGATTTGATCGAAAATACAAATACATAGGTCTCGGAAGCCTACTTAGATAAAAAAAGCATGTGCTTTAATCCTTTTCAGTGCGATAGTAGTGCATTGTTGTCCCGACGAGGAAATAATATGTACAAACGTAAGTCTGAGAAGCCTACTTAGATCAAAAAGCATGTGCTTTAATCCATTTCAGTGCGATAGTAGTGCATTGTTGTCCCGACGAGGAAATAATATGTACAAACGTAAGTCTGAGAAGCCTACTTAGATCAAAAAGCATGTGCTTTAATCCATTTCAGTGCGATAGTAGTGCATTGTTGTCCCGACGAGGAAATAATATGTACAAACGTAAGTCTGAGAAGCCTACTTAGATCAAAAAGCATGTGCTTTAATCCATTTCAGTGCAATAGTAGTGCATTGTTGTCCCGACGAGGAAATAATATGTACAAACGTAAGTCTGAGAAGCCTACTTAGATCAAAAAGCATGTGCTTTAATCCATTTCAGTGCGATAGTAGTGCATTGTTGTCCCGACGAGGAAATAATATGTACAAACGTAAGTCTGAGAAGCCTACTTAGATCAAAAAGCATGTGCTTTAATCCATTTCAGTGCGATAGTAGTGCATTGTTCCCGACGAGGAAAATAATATATGTAAAACGTAAGTCTGAGAAGCCTACTTAGATCAAAAAGCATGTGCTTTAATCCATTTCAGTGCGATAGTAGTGCATTGTTGTCCCGACGAGGAAATAATATGTACAAACGTAAGTCTGAGAAGCCTACTTAGATCAAAAAGCATGTGCTTTAATCCATTTCAGTGCGATAGTAGTGCATTGTTGTCCCGACGAGGAAATAATATGTACAAACGTAAGTCTGAGAAGCCTACTTAGATCAAAAAGCATGTGCTTTAATCCATTTCAGTGCGATAGTAGTGCATTGTTGTCCCGACGAGGAAATAATATGTACAAACGTAAGTCTGAGAAGCCTACTTAGATCAAAAAGCATGTGCTTTAATCCATTTCAGTGCGATAGTAGTGCATTGTTGTCCCGACGAGGAAATAATATGTACAAACGTAAGTCTGAGAAGCCTACTTAGATCAAAAAGCATGTGCTTTAATCCATTTCAGTGCGATAGTAGTGCATTGTTGTCCCGACGAGGAAATAATATGTACAAACGTAAGTCTGAGAAGCCTACTTAGATCAAAAAGCATGTGCTTTAATCCATTTCAGTGCGATAGTAGTGCATTGTTGTCCCGACGAGGAAATAATATGTACAAACGTAAGTCTGAGAAGCCTACTCTGCTTAAACGTTTTTACTTTCTATAATATTTTATACGTATGTAGCTCTAGGAAATCTAATTTGGTAAAAAATCTACTACATCCCGACTCTTGCAATCTACTTTCGATCTAAGGTATTTCCAGTGCATTAGTTGAATATGTCATGTTGTCCTGATGAAGAAAATATAAATACATACGTAGGACTGAGAATCCTATTACGGTCGAACGTATATCCTACCTACTTCCTACTTACTTCCGGTAAGAGGGGAAACTCTTATTAAGTTCACGCAAATTTCCAAAATATTCGTTTATAAGGTTTTGCGTTGTGAAGTTAGTGTTCAGTTTCCTATTTTTCATTAAGTGTCTGTTAAAATACCATATCACAATGTCAAGAAAGCCCACCAGTTTGGAATCCACAGCTTTGTTCATTGGGGTTGGTTTTATAACAAGGTTTGAATAATACTTGCAATGCGTCAGATGTTTTAAATTCGTCACTGGTGCAATCTGGAATAAATGTTAGATATTGACTTTGAATTTGATATCTGCATTACATCTGATCAACCATCAGTATCAGCCTATTTGTCGAACTTCATGTGAACGTGCCAACACCTGTTTAGTGTCAGATAAATTTGCATTATAAAACATAAATACTACCATTTTTTCAGAATTCAAAAATATTTCAGGTAAATTTTCTTATCTTTCTCTTTTTATAAATCTTTCACGGATTTCAACGAGTTTTTCTGTAAAAATAATTAGCCTAATTGGTCCAGCTGTTCTCGAGATTAGCACTTAACGACACATTCAGTGACTCATTCCTACTACTACCAATTTTCTACTTGTAGAATTCTCTAGTCTTATTGTCAACGTTGGTTTGAAGGCCTATCTTTATGATTTGAGCGTTGGCTTTCACAATCCTCTTTTGTTGCGAAATCGAAGGAGGCCTTCAGACAACTGATAGGTAGAGTAGTTTTCATTCGAATGCTATAATCCGATCTTGTTCCTATAAACCTCATGGAATAGATGGGCTGAAGGAAGGGGATGGAAACATTCAATTGTTTACTGATCGCATATGGAAGATTCCTTTAAAACTTCAGCACCTATTAAATAATTGTTTATGGTGAAACCCATACAACGGCTTGTTGTAGGATTTCCACTCACTGCATGCTTGTTGAACCATTAGGTTGGGAATAAAACAATACCTGGATTCTATCTACATACATTAGGTCCATCCGGTACATGAACTTGATTTCATTATATTTTGTTAGGACACTTCCCAGTATTTTAGCAACCACCGGTTACGGAAATGAGACTGGACTTTATGCGTGTTCGGGAGCAGACGCTGCATAATTCACATTCGTGCACGTGATTCTAGATTTTATATATTATAATTTGTAAAACTAGATGTAGAAACATCGGTAGCAAGCCGAGGAAAAAGTTGGACAGCTATTGGTCAAAGGACAGGATGGACTTTCCTGGTGTGATCCAAAATTAGGTACTGTGTGACTGTCCCATTGTCCCAAAAAATGTGTACAAGATAGACTCTTCCGCTTTTCACTGAAACAAATCAGAAAATATGTGGCGAAAGTTAATTATTCTCCGCTATATTTGTAGGAGATATTGCCCGAGATAACGAATTTCCTCCTAGTTTCAGCAGACGTTTTTGAACCGACCGATGTAAACAGACTAACCAAACGCATTTTTCTAGGGCTGATAGATTTTAACTACTAAGAAATGATTGTGCAAACAAATTTAAAATTGCGGCTACAAAATAGCAGATCTTATGCCACTAAGAACTAGACAATACTGTAGTGTGCTATGTAGTAATTGGTCGTTAACCTCGGTTTCGTTCAAATTAATACAATAAGCGGACAATGTTGCCGTTGCAGTTACAGAGAATTGTTCTACCCCTCTCCACATCCTCAATGCTCTTGTCTACCTACAGTGTAAAAACCACCTTGAGTTTTATCCCATAAGGTCAATGTTAACCTCAAATACATTCACGCCCTTATTTTTCGTAGTCTAGTTATGGTTGACGTCTTAAAAATATGATTAATGCATACCAGAAGGGTTTTATCTTTCTTTTTCTAAAGTATAGGTATAGTTTTTTAGTACTTAATGATAAAGTAGATAAAAGTTGGAGATTTTCTGAAACCCCCAATAAACACATCGAAAAATCTAAAAATTCGTCTTGATTGGTTTCAATTATATTTTTTAAATAAGACAACTTTCATAATTATATGACCAAAAGTAAGGGTGTAAATGGTTTGGGATTGAACATTGTTCTTGTGGGGTTAAAATTAAAATGACCACCACAAAAGTAGGCTCATAAATACATTGACAGCAGAAATGAAAATCCACGCCACCAAACTCATTTTACTTGTTCTTTTTCTACTGGATAGAATCTTTGGAGACTATAGTTCTTAGATATATCTCGAAACAAGGTTCAAAGAGGAATTATCCTCTTCCAGATAAAACCCTGAAATTTGATTTTATAGTACTTTGATCTATAAAAGGCGTCCAAACTGCTTTTGAAACTGTTTAAACTTCAATGGACGTGTGCAAAAGGCATTTTTATAAGTTCGAGTCAGTTAATAACAAATAAGAAACATTATCTCAGTTAAGCTCTCGCCTAAAGTCGCTTTGATATGGAAATCGTTCATTTAAAAGTCAGGGAGACAGTCTCTTGTGTTTCTAGTGCGAGCATGACTTCATTTTAGGCCCCGTACTGCAAACAACTTATTTACACAGCTTTATTTAGACTCCCTTAAAGTGCCCAATTTTCATGCATTTGTCTTTACGAGTCCTTATATTAATTATAAGCACTTAAAATTTTTTATTTAATTTATTATTACAATAAGTTTAAACTCCAATAATATACTTTTTATTTTTTTGAGACCTTTCGTGTTTAAGGAACACTTCATCAGACCCACATAACTGAATGAAAGTGGTTACAATAATAATATAAACAATGCTGCACTTAAATAAACATGCATATCATTAAAAATACAAGGAGATAATATTCTACAACAGGAAAGTTTGTCTATGTATATATATAAACTAAAGTTATTATTTCATTAGATCAAATAATTAACAGTGAATTTTGAAAAGACCCAAGTTCATTGTTTACTATATTATTTTGGTTCTCCTTTATAAAAATTGTTTCATATGCATCGTGGAATTTTTTAATTTTGGACTTCTTTTATTAATATTGCATTTGAAAAAGTGTCCAGTTTTTAAGTGCATTTTTTGCCATGGCCAATCTTTCTTCTTGTTGGTATTTTAAACATGCCCTGTGTTCCTTAACTCTCTTTTTAACTTTCTTTTTATTTGACCAATGTATTTTAAATCACAATTTTTACAATTAACTTGATAAAAGTATATTGGAATGTTTTTTTTTTCAAATTTATTGAGAATTCCAATAAGAAAAGAGCTTCTGGAATATATCATTACATTAAAAGCTGTTCTCACTTTTTTCTAAATATTTACTTATTTGAGATTTGTTTTATATAAACACTAATACAGTATTGTAAAATTTGGTGATGTGGCTAAAATAAAGATATTTGGCCACTAGGCCTTCTGGAGAATATACATTTGAAATATCCATGTTGTCCTTAATTCTATCCTCATGTTACATTTTTATTCTATTTTGTGTTGTTACAACTTTTCTGTAAATTAGTGCTGCTGCTGAGTAAATTTTAACCCCCACTTATGTTTTTTTTTTCTTTTTTTGTATTTCAGGAATGACAATATGAAACAAATATTCTTTTCTTCTGTAGAATACCTTATAGTGTGCAATATATAGACAGTCTTGTAAAACTATAATCAAACTTACATATTTTTTCTTATTAAAATATTTGTTATAATAGTTTATTATTAGTCTGTTTAGGTTAAACATACCGTAGTGTAGTAAATTATATAATATAATTTCTATTGAAAGAAAAGAAGTATACTTACTGATTTGCAAAACATGCTTATGGCAAAATAAATCTTTCTAGCAATATCCTAGAAAGACTCCTAAAAGATCTCCATCCACACTGCTAATTGAACATTATTCTGCTTTTACATCCAGGGTTTTAGATCTTTATCAAAATTTACATGGAGATAATAATTACTACAGTGAAACTGATAGAATATTTCATATAGAGAGGTAGGTATAAAATAATACCCCACATATTTCACTTTGTACCAAAATTTGTAACAAGGAAAACTGACTGGAGAACTTACTGAGCCAGAAAGTCACTGGACTCGATTGCCTCAGTCTCCAATCCAACAGGGATTTGGTACAGAACCTAGTGGATCGTGATTCTCCGGGGACATTACGACTTGAAACACTGAAAATCTTGGAAGACTAGAAAAACTACCGTAGCCATACACAAACATGTACCTTGTATTAAATAGACACTACATGTCATCGCAGGGAAAATATAGAATAATAAATATGTGTTTAGGTTTAGAAAATGTATTTTTCTTAATTATAATAAAATTAAAAGAAAAAGTATTGTGTCAAAACGTTATCAAAAAGGAACATAATAAGTAATTATTTATGTTTAATTTAACATTCATAATAAATAAAATCACATGTTTATTTATTCATAAATTAGGCTGAAAAATATTAATGTATCTACAGGGTAGGCTACTTAGTAAGATTTAAAACAAATTTTACTAAAATGCTAATTTTGGTTTTCCAGACTTTAAATCGAAAATGGATGATTTGAACAAACTGTATTGTCATGGCATAAGCAATGAATAATATTTTCCCTGTTAGAACCATGTATATGATCAGATAATTATGTAGTTATCAAGGACGTAGCCAGCGAGAGGGGTCCAAAGGGTCCAGACCCAAATTTCAAATTTTTTCAATTACTTCTTTGGTAAATGATTATAATTTAAATAATTAGGTATTACTGACATGTACTTCTGAAAGATCGTTCTCAACAAACAAACGGGTCAAGAACTTTTTAAGAAACAAATAGGGCCTTACTCTCTGTACACACTGTGGAAAATATCAGTTGTCTGGACCTTCCTAAAATTTTTTCCTGGCTGCGTTCTTGGTAGTTATAATTTTCAGAGTACCAGTAAAACGTTTTTTTTTTTTTTTTTTTTTTTTTTTTTTTTTTTTTTTTTTTTTTTTTTTTTTTTTTTTTAAGTTAATATGAGTAATTCAGTTTTGTGCAGTAATTGTTATTAAGAAAGTAGCCCAACCCCTTCTTAAGGGGTTCACAAACTCCATGCCCCTCTCCCCATAAAAGAGATAATCAGTACCATGACCTTATTCAGTATTGACTCTCCCCCTTATTCTGTTTGATAAGATCTTCCATAGGCCAGTGACCAATGAAGAGAGCAGAATAGACTTAAAAGAGGATTGCCTCTCGTGAAAAATTCTAAATAACTAAAATAGATTTATACGTAGGTTTGTAATTCATTTACAAAATTTACTCAAAGAATTTGTATACACATTATCATCTTGACTATTCTATAGAAGAGAATGTGTGATAGGGTAATCTAATTGAAATGGAAATGAATAAATTTCATAACTTTTGCTATTGTTGATGCTGCAGATGGAGATCTCCACATGAGAAAGAAGCAGAAGCAAGCAGAGCTGATGTCCAACTTCATGACTAAGTACAAGAACACAGTAGGAACAGCCACAGCAAACAGCGACAAGCCGAAGTCTGACAAGCAGCAGTCGGTAGCTGACAAGTACACTTTCACCCCTCAAGACTTCAAGTACGAGAACAAGCACTACAAGTACATCAAGTACACTAAACATGATAACAAGATTTCCAAGGTAAGAGTTAGGCTACTTCAAAAACCTCTGCTTCATGTTTGGATTAGAAAAAAAACTGTATTTATGGTTAATATTTCAAATCAGACAACATCAGCAATTTTTTAGTTTTTTTCAATGGAATTATGATGAAGGAAACAGGATTTTTCCGGCATTTGCCATAATTTAGTGATACAAGAAATCAGTTATACTACGTTTCAAGATCTGCAAACCAAGGTCTTCCTCAGTTAGATAACTAACCTAACACATAACTACAATCTAGATTAAAATAAACAAATCATACCCCAGAGCATAGTGACACACACACGTCAAGAATCACAACATGTTGTGTGTCAACTCTATACATCCTATCTCTAAAACATGCACTTGATAAAAACAAAACTCTATTATTCAAACCAAACTAAAGAATACAAATCACAATAGATCTGCACTGAAAACTGACCAGAGGCCAATACAATTCTTTATCACCATTTCAAGTACAAGTTAGGACCACCACACACCACAACACGTGACATTAACATTCCGTTGAATTTTCAAATAAAATGTGA
Organism: Homalodisca vitripennis; assembly: GCF_021130785.1. Classification (NCBI taxonomy): domain Eukaryota; kingdom Metazoa; phylum Arthropoda; class Insecta; order Hemiptera; family Cicadellidae; genus Homalodisca; species Homalodisca vitripennis. The sequence goes on from NC_060210.1 coordinate 9,998,735, forward strand.
AGTCTACAGCTCAATTAATTCTCAAGATATCCTGCAGACAGTCAGCTTCACTAATGCTCAGCCCAATCTCACTTACATGCAACATTATCAAACTCTATCTATAGCCTACTGAATAGAAATGAAGTTTCATACAAAACTATAGGTCTATAACTCTCTTTCTTCTCGAAATATTCTGTGGAGAGACAGACACACAAGACTTTTTTGTCAACTCCATAAGTCTCAGTAACACTCAAGGAATGATGCTAATGCTAAAATTTAAGACCAAAAATTGTAGTTCTTGGTTGATGAAACTAATTTGATGTTTCTAGCAGTGGAGTAACTACAAGGGTGATGAGGGGATAGAACCCCCCCCCCCCCAAAAAAAAAAGCCTTAAACAATTTAAATGTTTGTGTAACACCAATCAGACTTGGTTGAAATACAACAGTTAAGTGTTTTAGTTTAGTTAGGTCATGTATAATTTATTTAAATTTATTTTTATTCACATTTATTTCACGCACCCCCTCCTCCACCTACCACCCTCATGCTGTATGCCTTTACATTCACCCCCTAAACCAAATCCTTGTTACGCCATTGGTATCTAGTATTTCTTTGCATTAATACATAGTTATGGAAGTAAAATAACAGCCATAGTGAATGCTCTGTAAAAATTCTTGGTCCTACTGGTGTAGTTAAAGCAAACAGTTCAGTTAATTAACTTGAAATCCCTAAGAAGTGCAGAATGTAGAGAGCAGATTCAAACAATTATCTGTTGTTTACTTACTGAGTAGTCCGGAACCAGATGTATTTTCAAGGGTTTGATTATTCTAATTTGTACACCTGTTTCTGCAGTATTTATTACACTGCTGAAGACTTTAAAGCATGTTCTATTTAAAATTTAGTGCATAATAAGTTTATAAATCTGGTACATATTGATTTTACAAACTTAACCTAAATTAAAAGCTTTTGTGCAATTACCTTTTAAGAAAATTACAAGTTTGTGAGCTAGCAATCCTGCTTCCTTTATTTCACTTCCATAAAAGTTGCAGTTTTATTTGTTGTATCTGTTTTTCTTTGGAGAAAAGGTGCTTTTGTGAAGCATTATAAAAAGACAAATTTATTATTTTTTGCTAAACAAAGAGATTAAAGTTTTAAGATATAAGTGTACTGACTAATCCAATATACAAGGTGTCCAAAAAATCTCGGGACGGTTAAATATTTTTGAAACAATTCAAGACAGAGCTACAAATCTTAGTGCAGACTTACTGTTTATAAAAATGTAATTTAAGACATATCCAGTGACCTGCTCCTATCTCAGGGGTATGGCTCACAAGGAGCCAGAAGAAAATCTTTAATGTAATAATAGGTTGGTATGCACATCAAATTAAAGGTCTTTATTAGTAGAGTGCAATGACACAAACCCGACCTCAAATGGACAACCAATTTGGAAATGGAAGCTGTTCACAGATGGCTTGAATTTTAAATTAAGCACAGTAAATAATAAACCATTAATGCTTGAATCATTGCCATTTCATCTGTAGATTATGCCACTTTAATGGGAGTCATAGTATTTAGAAGATTGTTATAGGCTTCATCGGCTGATATCGTTGAGTAGACTTCGGTCCACATTTGTTGTGCAAGGCCAAGTTTTAAGGTGGTTAAGTGTATTAACATTTATTTGTCTTCTGATTTGGGATGTCTGTCTTGGTTGCTCGGTGGTAATATCTAGCACACAAAGTGTCAATTGATCTAGCTTTACCTGTGAATAAATGAATCAAACTATTATGATCTTGGTTATATTTACCTAATTCAAAGCCATCTTTGTATGGCTGATATTTATGGCTCGGTTGTCAGAGGCCAGGTTTGTGGCATTGTGCTCTACTAATAAAAACTTTAATTTGATGTGCATACCAACCTATGCTTATATTAAAGATTTTCTTGACTCCTTATGAGCCGTCTGTACTCCTGAGATAGTATCAGGTCACTGGATATTTACTAAATTAAGTTTTTATATTCAGCAAGTCTGTACCAAGTTTTGTCTCTATCTGAAATCTTTTCAAAAATATTTAACCATCCTGGGACTTTTTTTAACACCTTGTATATTAACAGATAGCTAATGTAATAAAAAAGCAGTAAGAATTGATGCTTGGAACCATTACGTCCCCTAAAAGTGGTTAGAGTGTAAGTATTATGCAAATGGTCAGAACAGCTGTTTAGTGGAGTGCTGTTCAAACGCACCCAGCATCTATCCAAATATTGAATGCACTATCCTGCACCAACTCGCTTTTTAAGACTACCTTAGATTCAAAGCATTATAATGCACCAGTTTTGCGGTTTTGTTGGAAGAGAATGAACAATATTGCAGTATCCTTCAGCAATATATTTTAATCATCTAAAAACATCAATTTTAATCGTAACCTTCAAACTAGTAAACATTGCATCTATACATTCAAGACATTTCAAAGCTTGCGACACCGAGTACTCTCACATTGTATTTAGGAAACCTGCTTCTATTCAATTATTTTGGTTTTAAATTACAATTATTTAACCAAGGGAAAATTATATCCTATTAATTTTAGTACATTTTAACACGATTATTTTAAACGGTTTCCTTTTTATTTAGTTTTAAAATCTGACAAAAACATTTCAGTTACATCTGCCGCACTTGAGTTAAAGCTTTTAATTTTGATTTTATTTGAATAACACAAATTTGAATGTACAAATGGTAATGACAGGAATTGTATATACAGTAACAAGGTAGTTGAAAGGTGAAATTTTTTTTAATCTTATGCATAAGAATTTCAGTTGTTTAATTTCAAGTTATTAAATTCAAGCTTATCATGTACTCTTCAGGATTATAAAAAACTATAACTGTTTTAGCCCCATAAAAGCAATGTTAAACCTCAAACACTTTTACGTCTTTATTTTTGGAACTATGGGGAATATCTTATTTTAAAGATATAATTAATAAGCATCCCAATTTTTTTATACTTTTCAATATTTTTATTAGTTTTTAAGAAAAACTCACAAACCTATTTGTACGTTATCAATTAAATGCTCAAAATGTACCCACAAGGAAAACAACGTTTGGATCCATAATTATACAACCAAAAATAGGTTGTAAAAGTCTTTGACGTTTAACGTTTATCTTATGGGGTGAAACGCAAGATCGTTTCTCTACAGCTGGCTCATAATTATTGAAAATGCTGAGTAGTATTATGTATTATTATAGTATCAGCTTTTAAATTGTATTTAAATAATCAAATCCTAAATTGTCTATTAGGTTTTCAAAACCTTTTACATGAATATAACTGAAACTTTGTAACTAAAGTGATAGAATCACATTTTTCATTAGATGCTTCCATACTACATTATTCTTCAAAGGTAATTATCTAGATTGCAGTGTGGTCACCACAAGATTGTTTGGCAATTAGAGTACAAAGAGGATTGAACCACACCCAGGTGTACCAACTCGTCTGTCATGGCATGCATTAAATTGATTACACATCACAAGAATATTTGCAATGGTCAGATGTTAATTTGAGGGAACTCGTCCTCCAAAGTTTCTTCTGTAATTTAGGTTTGTCAAACAAACATTGACCACTGAAGGCCGAAGATAAAATGATGTTGTAAAACTTTTAGTAGTACTTAATCATTTTAAAATAGTCTTGAGTTTGTTTACATTACCATAGACAGAAAATATTTTTGGGACTTGACTGTTTGATATATGAACCACCTTTAAAGTGGATGTGCTCGCTTATGTCTTGATGGATTTTGTTGAAACTAGTACCATTGGATTTACAATAAAATTCTCAAAATAGTTGGTTTCCAGTACATTTTTTTATAACTACTGGTTTTTTTGTTATTGAACTGTTATTGAAAATTTTAAGCTGACGCCATTTTGTTAATATTAAAGTAATATTAAGTATATTACAACTATTTTTTTTTCCTCTTACCTATTCAAACCTATGTGCTAATTTTTTTTATTTAGCGTTACTAGTTTTAGAGATAATAATGTATTAATAAAAAATACAAAATGGCGGCTAGCGGCTAAACAAAGTGGAAATTAGAAAAAATTTATTCTTCATTTGTAGCTCAGAATCTCACCTAAAATTTGGAAATACATAGCCAACCCAACCTTTTTGTTACACCCTGTATATACATACATTTTTTTTCTTTATATAATATTTAGGACCTATTTATACATTTTTAACACTTTATTTTACAATATTTCTATGAAATTAACACCTTTTTTAAGTAATCAGTATAAAAAGTAAACATAAAAAGTAACAAAACATAATGAACCGAGTACTGTTGATAGGAATGCTGAAAAAGTTCAAACTTTGGTACAAAAAAAGATCCTATAAATATCTCAACTAAGTTCATTGACCAGCTTGTTAAACCATTGAGTTTCAATATGACAGATTTTTAAACTTATAAAAATACTGTTTATGGACTAAGTGAAAATTAAAATTGTTCTGGAATTCTTACAGGTATACCATTTCGTAAACTTACTGTTTCTTCCAAGTAAAAATGTTTTAGAAGCATAATATTAAAGTAGCTGAAAAAAATTTAATATATAAAAAAGTAAAGTTTATAAATTATATATTTCGTTTGAAAATATGTGAAATGTCAACTTTAGACAAATTTTACTTTAGATGTCCATTAAGAATTCTGAGTTCAGTAGATCTGAATTACTAAAATTGACAACCAGCCTACTTTGTGTAATTTATTGAGCTTGATGGTTGATGGTATATCACTGTATATATTTAAATGTGAATTCAGCGAATGTTTAGAAGATTTGGACATGAGAAAACTTACTGTTGATTTTAACTTAAAACTGTGTAAAACCAGTTTTTAGCAAAATAAAACAGGATTTGCTTACTCTGTGTTTTAATCATCAATAAATAAAGTGAGGCAAACCCATGTTTCGATGACATGAACCTTGACAAGAAAAGAATTTAGTATGATAAAAAATAAGGAGTATGCAAAATTGGTTTCACAAAAAGTCTTCTGTGATCGAATACTATCTTTCCATGAGGTGCCCTGACTGATTGTAGGTAAGCTTTCCTAGTAGGAGTAATTGTACTACTAACTTTCACTCAGTGCAGCCCTATTGTGAGAACTTACTTTACCCCATCTTAAGTCTTAAGTTGATGAAAGAAGTGACTTCTGGAAGTTAAGTCAGCCGGACCTCTAAAGAAAACTATCCATGTAATCTCTTTATTATTATATCTGAGATTATTGTGTTCACACATCTTGTTTGGATTCCTGCAGATACACATATTTTTATAAATATTGGTATTATAATCATTACTTTGGTCTCTGGTTTAGCTGGCATTTTTCACCACAGATCAGGAAATTTAATCCTAAATCCTTGAAAAAAAAAACTTAAGGATTGGGTGTTTGAGAAGACAATGCACATCATTGAAGAGTTTAAAGTTCAGGCACTAGATTGAAGAGTTCATTGAAGAGATGTCATGCCACTAACTAAGAAACATTTCACTTCCGATGTTAATTGTATTATGTATGTTATAATACCTACACCACTCCTGAACTTAATTTACACGCATAATGACCATAATGACCTTGGTGTGTGTTGTAGCAGGACGTGTACAGTGTGACCAACCCTCCCTACTATGAGGACAAGGAGCGACAGAGAGGTGACAATGAAGTGTTCGACACGAAGCCCACCTCTGCAGCTGGAGCTGGTGCCTGGAGCAAGGACTGCAGCCCTGCCGCACTTCAGGCCATGGGTGATCGACTGCTTGACTGGTTCAGTGTCATCATGGCCGACGCCAAGCGGCGGCGCACTCACAACAAGGGCAAAGGTAATTTTATTAAGTATATCTTCATAATTTTCTAATTTTTCATTTGATAAAATAAAATCTAATTTGTGTCTTATCAGCAACTCTTCACCTTCTCACGAAGTTGGTCTGCTAATAATGAATCAATAGAAAATCTGTAATATAAGCACAGTTCAAAATGCACATTTAAATCATACACTAATCCTTCTTATGTTTCATTCTAGCAATGGGAAATGTCTCATTTTAAATAATATTAATATGTATCCAAACGCGTTTTGGTTTGTTTTTTTTTTTATTTGTATATATTTTGAGTGTTTCAACAATGAAATACAAACGTTTTTGAGATTTTTTCGAATAACAAATAAAACATCGAAAAACATAAAAATGCATTTGGATGCCCAATTAATATGGCTATCAGTACAGCCAAGGACAAGGCTGTTCTTAAGAAAATTCTGTGACAAATTATCCAAAATTAATGTTTTTGAATCTGCTTTATGACAAGTATGGAGCCAAACAGCCCTCTGTGGTTATTAGTTTCCTGTAGTTAGCTCTTCTTTGTCAAGTACAAAGTCAGACAGAGTCCTCTGTGGTTATTAGTTTCCTGTAGTTAGCTCTTCTTTGTCAAGTACAAAGTCAAACAGAGTCCTCTGTGGTTATTAGTTTCCTGTAGTTAGCTCTTCTTTGTCAAGTACAAAGTCAAACAGAGTCCTCTGTGGTTATTAGTTTCCTGTAGTTAGCTCTTCTTTGTCAAGTACAAAGTCAGACAGAGTCCTCTGTGGTTATTAGTTTCCTGTAGTTAGCTCTTCTTTGTCAAGTACAAAGTCAAACAGAGTCCTCTGTGGTTATTAGTTTCCTGTAGTTAGCTCTTCTTTGTCAAGTACAAAGTCAAACAGAGTCCTCTGTGGTTATTAGTTTCCTGTAGTTAGCTCTTCTTTGTCAAGTACAAAGTCAGACAGAGTCCTCTGTGGTTATTAGTTTCCTGTAGTTAGCTCTTCTTTGTCAAGTACAAAGTCAGACAGAGTCCTCTGTGGTTATTAGTATGCTGTTGTCAGCCACCTTGTTAGCTCTTTTTTGTCAGGGATGGAGCCAAGCAATCCTCTGTGCTTATTAGCTTCCTGTTGTCAACTACCTTGTTAACTCTTCTTTGTCAACTTGTCATGAAATTCCATCAAATAAAGTTTCTTAATTAAGGAAAAAACAGAATTGTAACAAAGTACAAGCCATAACAACAGCATGGAGTTAAAGAGGTATGGAGCTAAACAGAGACCTCAGTGGTTATTACTTTCCTCTTGTAAGCTACCTTGTTAGCTCCTCTTTGTAACGTAGTCATGAAATTCCATCAAACAAAGCTTCTTAATTCACTTATAACTTCCCAATGCCATACCACTTTCTGAACATTTTAATTGGTATTTAATGAAACTCTCAGCATCTCTCTGAAGTTCATCCAATAAGCAATTTCATTTTCGTCATCAAATAACCACCTTTTATTTGTATGTTTTCAGGAATTTCTGTTGTAGAGTATTTTTTAGGGTCTTTTAAAAATTCTTGTGCGATAAATAATAGTCACATTAATATAAGACCTAAAATCTACTGTTTTGTTTTATAAGAATAGATTAGATTTATTTCCATTATTTGCAGCATCTTGTACAAACACTTCACACTTTGGAGTGCATTGGTCAAAGTTTAGTAGGTGGCGTGTGTTTAATACAGTTTTTTTTTTCAATCTAACGAATATATTATATACTGACACATTGCTTTCTGTGATGCCTGGTTTTTTTGTATTAAAATCCTACAAATAAAATTTTACCGTTTCAAAATACAATTTTAGTAGTTGTTGGGTACAGCTTTCTGTCACTGTCTATTAGCCTTCATGGGTATGAAACAAAATAGAGTAAGTATTATACATATATATGATACATTTAAACAGTTATAAATTATTCCCTGAAACCTCAAAATTTCAAAGTGTATGAATCAATTATCCAAACAAAACTAATACAAATACAAGGATTTATAATAACAGCTTGAAGAAGAGTAAGCTGATCCATTTGAAACCAAATGTATTTTTCCAGTGACTGGGTTAAACAACTAAGCGTGTCCCGTAACTCTCTGGACAAAGGTATACCACATTATTGCTCAGGTCAGATAAACACATATCACCATATGAACATGGGTCTCCGATGCTTAGTTTCCCATCTGTTGTCTGTATGTGTCTTCTATAACAAAATTTATATCTTGAAAAATTATAAATTAAATTATACCAAATTTGGCTCATATGTTTAAAATAACAAGATTACAAGATTAATTATTACTGAAAAAAATATCATTAAACTATCTTTAGTATTTTCAAAATGACGGCCGTTAAAACTTTTATACTTTGAATATCTTAAAAACCAGCAGTTTTTCTCAAGAATTACAAGAGTAGCAGTTTTTAGAGGATTTTATTACAATTGCAATGGTACCAAAACTGTTTAAATTGAATTATAAATAATTGATTTAGAACAGATTTACTGTGACAACACATAACCCACATTGAGAGCTGCTGTTTATTCAGTTTTGTATTGTTGGCTATTCGGTGAGAACTTCAGCAGGAATTTATAATAATAACTTGATGAATAGCAAGCATCCTTTACAACCAAATGTCTTTTTCTACTGACTGGATTAAGCAGCTCCTACAGACCATCAATTGACTGTATTTGTTCATTACAATTATTTTGGTTCTTAGAAGAGTACAGGGTAAAATTTGTCATAGTGCAGATGGAATAACTAAGCATGCACAAATGATCTAATTACCCACTAAAGTTTTTGAAGAAAACGTTTTAACGAACAAAAGTTTAGAAAAATGAGCTTATCCTAAAGAACTGGGAAAAGTATACGAGTAAAACCCACTGAAGACGCATAAAGCACAGAAAAACAACACAGTCTCACTGGAAGAATTGTTCACAATGCGGTCCTACGGATAGGCCTAGTACTATACTTTTGATTGAACTTGGCACACCACTAGTGAATTCTGTTGACTGATCTTAGTTATCGTGTGTGAGCCATTTTGATTTGGACTGAATTTATATAAGATGTGCCAGTTTTGCTAAACATATCTCCAGTTTCAACAATACTAGAAAAAAATAAAAAATTAGAATGTACTGCATTATGAAACAATCTTGGTTACGTCTGCCAGCTGACTTATATTTATTAATGAACGAGTGTTTAAATGTTTTATTTTATAAATATATAATATCTCAATATTTTGTGTAGTACATTTTTGTGTAATTTATTAATACATCATTCAGCTTGAAGCTTGAAGAAATAATTTAAAACGGGTTATAATTGTGACAAAAAGTATGAGTTAAGTGCTGAATGTAAAGTGAAATATTAATAAGGAATATAAGGTAAATTAATTTCAAATAAACTGGCATACATAATTTTAAATAAGGCCATTTAGTTTATACTGTGACAAATTGTATGAAGGCAATGTAAAATTTGTCTAGTGTTTTGAAATTTAAAATATTTTTCTCATCAGGCATACTTTTATAGCATTTCAGATAATTTCACATGGATAATTAAAACTGTGTTTGAGTTTGCCTACATGAAAATGTGCCAAGTCTTTTCAGTATGAAAGCCACAAACGTTTCTTTAATTGACTATGATGAGAATAAAATAAAAGTAATTGTACAAAAGACTAAGTATTTTTTCAGACCATCTCCCTTAGTCAAAAAAATAATAGCAATGCGAGAAAATTAATATGTCAAGCATTACAATCTTAATCAAACTATAATACAGAGACATCACATTCTGTGAAAAATACAACTACATAAGCTAAAAGGATTTAAGTACAAATGTAGTAGCAAAGGAGAAGGTTTAAATATTGCTTGGGCTTTGCTTATTGCAAGAGTAACCAGAACACTTAGGATTGTCGTAGCCTAAACAAATGCTCCTCGGTCGCTGATAAATGATCTTGTCGTCTTGTGAATATTAACGCTTTCACAAACTATGCTTCTTAGTGCTTGTGTTGTACTATGCTGCATACCTCTACACTCTGTATTAGTTAGTTAGATATCTCCTTTAATACACCAACCTGTACAAACTCACTGACTCACTCCTCAATCGCTGAAGTACTTTCAGGTGTGCTAAGTGCTTAAAGTTTGGTACATTAGTATAGTTTAGTTTTGAAAAAGCCTGTTTTCGGAACACGCAGGATAATGTTCAAATTTGTAAAAAAAAAACAATGATACCAATAAGACTGACACAACATTGTGCCAAGCGTATTTACTGAGGCATGCACATTCTACAAAACAAAAGCGTTCTTAAAACGTTATTCATTTGGTCTTCTGTAGGAGGGAAGCGGGGTTGAAAATACAAAATATTTTGTTCAGTAACAATAGTGAAAATATTTCAAATTAGCTGAACAGGATGGTGACATTGATTTAAGTGGAAGTACTACTAAACTTGCTTAAAGTACCACATACAACTTAAGATTCAAGTTCTTTAATCCTCCTAAAATTATCTCAAACTATTTTGCTGTAATCAAGTGAAATATACAAACATGATATATAAACAGTATCTCTTGCGAGAAAAACTGAAAAGCATTTTGTTGCATATTATCAGTTTTCAAATCTTCAATATGAGACACCTCTCATAAAGTTTTTTAGTAAAATATAATTTAGTGAGTACATTTTTCATTAATTAAATACAGCAGAACTGTCAATTCATTCATAGGTTCTCCATACAGACTTTGGCATTAACTTCAGCTGAATTTCGTGTGAAATAAAATATTTCATATAATGGTACGTAATGATATAGATGAACTTAAATAGTTTTTAGCAATTCGAATAGCCATGATAAACAAAACAAGCACAATTATTTAAGTTGCTTCACTAACTGTTTACATGATTATGCCATTAGATAGGTACTTATAAATTAACTTGTATTTTGTTATATATGTTAAAATAATAATAATAAAAAAAACAGATATTGTAGACCACTTCATTCTAAAAAAAATTGGATCTTTACATTTCTTTTCGGCTCAAAAATAAAAGTATTCATCTTGAATTTTATTGAGCATTTGCTTAACCATGTAGTTTTATTTTCATTAATATGGAGAATAATTGTGTTTAAATAATAATTCCAAAATCATTAATTTTGGTATCCAGCATATTTAAACTATTGTAGCTAAAGCCTAAAAATGTGAGTGACTAATGTCCTATGCTAATGTCTTGTACAAGACTATTCTAATCCCCCAATAGCAAATTCACCTTAATTACAATGAGGGTACTTTGGTATTATATGGAGGCCACTACAGTACTTTATCCCTATATACTACTTGTTATTGCACAATATAAATAGCTAAATACATAAGTATGTATTATAAATAGAAAACGTTAAAGTACACCATTACAAGCGCTTAAGTGATCTGAGCTTGAATTTAGCTAACTACAATATCTCGAGAGATGTGTTACTTCTTTCGTCAGAAGCGCAAGGTGGCGTAGAGGCAACGAAGTGTGGGCTTCGGTGATGCCTTTCCGCACTCTGGCAAAAATAGAGAAACATCTCTCGAGATAGTACCCAAATTCAAAACACTAATTATTATAAATAGAAAAAGTTAAAGTGAACCTTAACAAACACCTAAGTGATCTCTACTCAAAACATCTTTAGCCTATTGTTGCAGTTTACAAAAAACGTATAATAGTGTCAAGAAATACAATTCGTAATAGGCATAAGAGAACATTTCCTAGAAGGTAAAATAAATGTTCCTAAATTACTAGTTGTTAATTATAATACAGATGCTACTTAGTTATCCTCCTCATCCTTAACACTATACAAATATCTGTATTTTCTTAACTGTATAAAAAATGCTCCGATACTGAAACAACACCACTGCAAAATATGTCTCTTTACTCTCCTTGCAAATGACTGAAAGGACTTCTCGGCCTTGAGCTCCTCCGGCAGCGCATTGTAAAGTCTGATTTCATTAAAATGAAGATGATGCTCAAAAAAAGTAGTTCTGTGTTTGGGGAAGGGAATTTGGCAATTTTCCCGGAGATTGTAATTGTGTGTCAGTAGGCATGATTTGAACAAGACCACATGTTATTGTGGATAAATTTAACAACATGTATATAGTAGGTTAGAATTTTATTTTCCCTAAAAAGATGTTTGCATTAAATACGCTACGACTTTTTATAGATGGCTCTTACTGTATTCTTTTGGAGCCTGAATATCAGTTTAGTTCTAGTTCATTCAGAGTCCCAAATTTCAACCGCATATGATAAAAATGGATATATAATGCCATAATAAGCAGCTAACAATACTTCAGTGTCAGCAAAAGCAGACAAGCGCCTCAGTACAAATATTCCCGATCCTCCTACAGAACTGCGTCAACTTGAGAGAAAAAATTCAATTTTTTGTTGATGAAGATCCCAAGAAACTTAACGCAATGACAGGAGGAGACATCATCTTCTCCAATTTGGAACCTCCTGAAACCACCATCTCAGCTTGAATTTAGCTACTACGGTATCTAAAGAGATGTTTTACTTCTTTCGCCATAAGGTGGTGCCAAGCTAACAAAATGTGGGCTTCGGTGGTGCCTTCCCGCACTTTGGCACAAAATGAAAAACATCCTTCGGGATAGAACCCAAATTTAAGCTCAGATCACTTGAACACTCGTCAAGATTAACTTTAACTGTGGTACTACTAGTAACATATTTACGATAACCTAATCTAAACCTACTTAAATCACTTAGTAACAAGTAGCAGATAGGGACAGAATATAATAGTGACCTTCGTTTAACACCAAAGTACCATAATGAGCTAAACACCTTCGTATCTGTCCTTAGGACGCTTCCCAGTGGGCTGCAAGGGTGAAGTGCGCTGGATGTTCCAGCACCTGGACATCGACTCAGACTCCCAGCTGTCCCTACAGGAGCTGTATGACCTTGAGCATGACCAGAATGAACACTGCATCAAACCCTTCTTGGATGCTTGTGACACCGACAGGTCTGTATTAACTATCAATCCAGCTACGGTACTCATAACTTCATTTAGTAATCCCATGTGATTTCTCAAGGTTAGTACACATTTAAATCCAGCTGTTGAATTGTATGGGGATTAATCTTTACGATACAGGTGTAATCAAATTGCTGATTAGAAAGTTGATTTTAACGTTACAAGATTGAAACTCTATACAATTAGTTTATGATAGACAATTGTCATAAATTCACGATTATTTGTAATAGTAATATAATATTGGCTTGAGTATCCATATTAATCCCTTATACTTAGCTAAGGTTGCATTTATGATGCAGTTGTAGCCATCATAATAAACAACAGTTATGATGCCCCTCACAAAATGCCTATACAATTTGTAAAATTATATGATTGTACAGTGGTTAAGTTAAATGTTTTACTTTGAATTTAGGCCTATTTAATTTATTTATATTTATTCTATGACCCTTGGTGTGGTGTGCTCTTTAATCTCATTTATCCCCCCCAGAGCCATGTCCTAGTTACGCCACCGGTAAATAGCATGTGCTATGCTCACACATCTATGTAGTAGACTAATGTATTTTGTTTTTTTTATTTTCAGGGACATTTTCGTGAGTCCCCACGAGTGGTGCAAGTGTTTTGACAAGACAGACAGACCTTGTGCAGCTGTCAAGAGGAGAATTACATCGAATATTGGTGAGAAGAGTTGTCTTAAGTAGTATTAATTCGAATATAAACACAGCAACAATACTGTTGTAACTTGGTTATATAGATGTAAAACGGAAATAATCTATAAATTCCTTGGAGTGTTATCAAGACAGACTTATTTCGTTCAAATTATTCTTAATATTCGTTTTTGCTAAAGCAATATCCTATCAAAATTTGTCTTGGATGTTGTTGCTCTATAAATACATATACCATAAGAAATGTGGGATTGAATTAAAGCATAAAAAATGGTTTTCAGTGTATCAGTATTACATTGCTTAGCCTTAAGTTTCAATGCATATATTCCGCTAGAAGTTTTGTATAGAACATGATCTACATGCTTGTCCCATGATAAATTTTGATCTGTTATCAGACCAAGAAACTTTGTTACTTGAATTTGATTAATTTTGTTCTCCTACTTCACTACTTTTTTCTCCTTTGTCTATAGAATGAAATGTCTAATAATGGATTCGATAAATTCAATCCCTGCAGTAATGGTTGATCTATTAGATCTAAAATTATGTTGTGTATCTAATAATGGAATACTTTCAAGATGTGAAAAAACACTGTTTTAAAGCTACTTTTTCAAAGATTTTGAATAATATTGGATAGATACACAGGTCTGTAGCATGCAACATCCCCAAATCTCCCTTTTTTAAATAGGAAGAACTTTGGGAATCTTAAAGTTATCAAGAAAAATCCCATTTTGTAAAGAGTTATTTACTTCATACTGTATGTCAAGGCACCGATGATAACAGTTAAGCATTGTTTTACTATAAAAAATGGGATTTCGTCATATCCAATAGTGTTGTAACAAATAAATATCTTATTTGGCTAAATGTTAATACATTTGCATTCTTACAAGCTTTCTAACACAGATTAATGAACAACAACGGTTTAACTTCACTTTAAACAAAGATATGGAAGTTGAAATAAAGTTACATGTATTTTAATCTGTAGATATAGTATTAACAATAATATTTAAAATTTAATAACACAGTTCATTCCTATATCACAAAAAAATCAAGCAGTTATCAGTTAAAATTGATCATTGAATAGCCATTTAGTAATATGTGTTTTAGAGTTCACATTAATCTTTTATTATTGATAGCTAAATATACTACTGAAATAGCTTTTAGAAAATTGTATACATTGCTGTTGGAAAATTCTTTTTATTGTACTGATGAGTTTTCACTTTGGTTGAGAATTTATGACTAATTATAATTATTAAAATAATTATAAATATATAAAATTATAATTTAAATAATTTTAGGCCACTTGTAATTTTAAGCAGATAATGTTATTATTTGTAATATGGCTGCTATTAATTGTAATAGTTTTAGAGTAAAGTTCCTGTTTATTTATGTAACTGCTTCATTATACACAATAGGTTCACTACTAAGTATAAATTTAAGCTTCTGTTATTAATTTACATTACTTACTAGTGTTATACCCATTGCCTTGACACATTTGCTTTACTATGATGTTGCCAATAGTGATTCAGTAGGCATGTGCTGGTGTGTGGACAAGCATGAATAATTATTCATTGATTGATTCATTGCAGGAGTGTATGTGCCCGAGTGTGACGGGGAGGGTTACTACCAAGCCACACAGTGTCACTCCTCAGTAGGCATGTACTGGTGTGTGGACAAGCATGAATAATTTTATTCATTGATTGATTCATTGCAGGAGTGTATGTGCCCGAGTGTGACGGGGAGGGTTACTACCAAGCCACACAGTGTCACTCCTCAGTAGGCATGTACTGGTGTGTGGACAAGCATGAATAATTTTATTCATTGATTGATTCATTGCAGGAGTGTATGTGCCCGAGTGTGACGGGGAGGTTTACTACAAAGCCACACAGTGTCACTTCTCAGTAGGCATGTACTGGTGTGTGGACAAGCATGAATAATTTTATTCATTGATTGATTCATTGCAGGAGTGTATGTGCCCGAGTGTGACGGGGAGGGTTACTACCAAGCCACACAGTGTCACTCCTCAGTAGGCATGTGCTGGTGTGTGGACAAGCATGGAGTTGAGTTACCAAACTCCAGAACTAGAGGAAAACCCAACTGTGGTAAGTCATATTTATATGCATGAATACAGGAACAAAAAGGCAAAAAGAATTTCTTTTGCTAGTGAAATAAATTCATGGATGTTTGTTTTTAACATATATGTTGAAATACATTACATACATTATTTGTCATATTGATTGTACATAGTAATCAAAAGATAATCGTATAAGAGTATAAAAAGAATAACAGTGGTCAAATAAACCTAAATATGGTTTGCAAACTTAAGTTACTATTATTTTTATACACAAATTACTTAGATTTTTACAACAATTGCTCAAATTGGCTACCTTATTAGTACTGTATGCATGCATGAATTCCTTTTATCATGAGGCTTTTATCATGTTGAGGCTTTTTTAACATGTTTACAATAACGTCGTTGATTTCCATTGTTATGTTCATTTTGAATTCATCCAGTGTGTGCAGCTGGTTTTTATACGCAAAAAGATAACCCTATAGGAAAAAATCTGGAGACGTCAAAACTGAGGATTTTCAGAGCCATAAAAAATGCAGTTTTGACATGATTCCATTTCCTGATGTTATTGGATTCGTAATGTACAAATAAACAAATTTACTAAATTCTTGTGGTTTGGCTTAACCACTGAGATGAAACCAAGTCTCATCAGCGAATAAAACATGATCAATTTGTACAACTACATTGATACCGACGAAGGTCCGAACTATCTATGGTATATAGGCGCTTTTTTCTATCCGACTCTCTCAGTTCCTGAACACTACGTATATGATAAGCATGAAGTTTTAATTTTTTCATTGCTTTTTGAGCACTAGCATATGAAATCATAGAATGTGCATATAGTCTCCTCTTAGTTTTTGAAGGAATACTTAGCATCTCATTTCTAACCTCATCCAGTTAAACGTCTGTCAAAATGGTGGCCGGCCTTTCGGTTCTCTTCCTGTCTGCAACTGATCGACATTCATGGGAACGGATGATTAGTCTTGTTATTGTTGTTATGAGGCACTGCAGCAACTGTAAACATTGGTCAGTCTATTCGGTTATGGATCTTTATGTTAAATTCAAAACAAATGCAAACCTATACACAAAATTATATTTTCCAAACACTGTTTTTGTTAAGTTGGTTTTATAACGGATATTTCACCGAAAACCAAAATTTGGCTATGGAAAGAAAAACTTGATCTTAAAGAGTTACAATTAGCCGACAAGAGTTACTTATTGTACCTGAAGGTACACCAAATTACACTTAATTCTAGTTGCTACCCAAGAGCCAATGCCAAATCTTTTTTTTTGGCATTATTATCAGTTCTTTTACCATTTTTTTTACTTTACCATTTCTCACACCAAACCCTCGTTTGTTTGCAGAGGCTTTGATTGGTAAGAGCAAGCCAGCAGCTAAGCTGCCGCCAGTCGATGATCTGAACAATGACAACGATGACGATGATGATGACTCAGATCAAGATTTAGAAGGGAGTGCGGACCAGCCTCTAGACTTCTAGACAAGCGACCACGATGCCATCAGGTAGTTGTTTTTGTTATTATCATTGAATAATGTTTTCTTGTGCCAAGTTGAGAAAATTATCTTTATGGTAACCTTAAAAACACCCAATCGGCCATAATATATTACATGTTTTAGAAAGCCATCTTTCATCAAGGTTGTTTTTAATATTGTTTTTTATTTAGAACTAGCTGTTTCGTGTAGCTTCACACACTTTTCGTAAGCTTTGTTCGTGTATGAGCAACTCTGGTTCAAGTGAATTATATTTCCAACGCTGATGTAGAGTTTGCTTTGTTGCCATGTTCAAGAAAATCTGCCAAAAGTGTATGTTTATACCCATTGTACGTAAATGTACTTTATTATAAAGTGGTCTAACACTCAAGCTTTAATTTCAATCAGAAATTTATTATAAAGACAAATATACATCAAAACTTAGTGCCTTCAAATAATGTTTGGCTATTTAATATACCTAACTGGCTCGTAATTGCAGTTTATACTGTGGAGGCGCTTTGATAACTTTTATATTTTGCAGCGCCGCCTGGTGGTGAGTTACATCAATGGGCATAGCATATAAATCTTCTACGTGTAAAAGTACATATACATACAAATTTTCATAATGATCGGTCAGTTTCTGAGTTTATAAAGTACATACAGACAAACATTCGTTTATATATATATATATATATATATATATATATAATTTTTTTATATAAATATTCTTTTTCACTATTTTCCCTTAGTCTCATAATTTAAATTAAAATGTTATGCTAGATATGCTAGAGTAATGTGTTATGTTAAATTAATATGTTTCATGTGTCTGAGATCGCACTGTTCGTTGTGAAATGGATTACCATCATTTATCCTTTCACGCTCAAATGGTCTCTCTTGATAATACAGTTTAAAAATATTTTTAATAAAAAGTGTTGTTACGTAACATTCTCACAATACATTACTATACCAAACACTTTTATATCTCTATATTTACTGATGTTTATGTAATCCCATATTTTTATAACCCTTTAAAAAAGTAAACACTATTGGGATTTGTAGAATCATTGGTCTTAGGTATATAAAGAAGTCTCATTTACGTGAGGCTTAAAGATTAGAATCTGAAAATGTAGGCTTTTTATATTTTTGCAGTATTACCATTGATATTTTGATTGTGCTCAATAAACTTAATGATTTTATTATTACATTTATTTTCACGTTTTATTATATTTTTTCATTATAAGCAAAGAGTTTAATATAAGTGTTAACACACTGTGTGTACTCAAGATAGCAGTTACATTATAAACAAGGACGTAGCCAGCGAGGGATCCAAGGGGTTGTTATTATTTAAATAATTCACTATTAGGCCTACTGATATGTAATCCTGAAAAATCGTTCTCAACAAAAAAACGGGACAAGAACATTTCAAGACACAGAATGGGGCCTTACTCCTGTCCACTATGGGAAATGTCAGTTGTATGGACCCCACCAAAAATGTTTCTAGGCTATGTTCTTGTTTATAAACCTTAAGGTACCGTATTTAAAATTTTGTCTTAAAAATCTTCCCTGCTCAGCTTGCCATCCCAATGTAAGCAAACAGAATTAGACAGAGAAAAATCCGTACTTGAGTGATATGTAATCTATACTGAGAAAAAGAATATATACAATACTTTAAGCACTATTTTATGTGTGAAAAATATAAACTGCAGAATATTAAAAATTTTTATATAATAAGATTTGTTACTAAACGTGTAAAATTGCTATGTCGTGATATTAGCATGTGATACCACTGAAATATATTCCAGTATGAATTCTGTACATTTTCTTTCTTTTGTAAATTAGTTTGAACTTCTTACATCAAACACTTTGACTACCAGGCATTTAAAGTGTACTTTTACCTCCAGCCCAAGTGGCTTTCATCATTGTAGGCGTTCGCTACCATATGTATATATTTGATACACACAATAACTTTCACTCAGCCCATGTGTATTTTATTTATACACACGAAATGGTCATGTTTCTGCTGCTGTGTATAGCTTATCTGCACACCTATCATTACAACTAATGGGTCTTTTTGTTGGTCTGGGCCCAGACTGCCACTGGTTGCAGTGGTCCGGGGATTGGCCACCAAGGGCAGCACTAGTCATTCAATGTTTTGGTTTACAAACAGAACAACAGAAAGAGGTTAGGTGAAATTTGGTTTGTGTAACTTAGTGCTTATTTTATTTGTGTTCATAATGGATTCGGATACAATTCGTGATGAAATCTGCACAAGTGAAAACGAAATGCAATGGTTGTTCCAGTCAATACCTGTGTTTGGAATGTTTTTTCTAAACTCATAAATCAGTGCCCAAATATACTCAGTAGGCCTTTACAAATGGTTTTTTTCAAGATAAATTTTGTGCTGTAATGTTTTTTACTACTCTTATAAAATTACATTTGTGTTTACATTAGATTGTTTACTTATTTTCCTACATTGCACAAAGAAATTCAGGTTCTTGGGGTTTTTTGTCCCATCTTGCGTACATGATTTTATTACTCAGGCCCATGTGTATCATATTTTTACACACTTCATAAACAGCTCCCTATGGGCATTAGGCTATTTTCCCATGTATTCACATATTCCTGTACCCATTACCAGTACAATGAGACACTTGGACCATATTGGGTACGTACTTAAATTTATAACATTTTTAAAGTATAATTTCACTGTGTATAAAACAAATACACATGGACCACCCATAAACTTAAGTGCGTATATAAATAATACACATGGGAGTTAAAGTGTTTTAAGCCGTCTGATCCTGTGTTCCTTTCAGGAGCTATTTGGCTGTAGTAGTGCGTCTAAACGTACCTCAGTAATGTTCAATATTTACTGTTGTGCTGTGAAGTACAATGTGTGTAATGTGTATATGTATAATGACGATTGTGTTTCAGGTTCCCGCCTGGGACCAGATGGCTGTAGGAGGGGCACGCCTAAACGCACCTCAACAACATTCAATTCCAATTGTTATGTTAAAATCTGTGTGTGCAATACAATGTGTACGTCACGTCAACCCTCAATACAACGTGTACGTCATGACAACCCTCAATACTGCACGACGTAACAGTTGGAATTAGACTGATACGTGGCGCTTACTGTAGAAACTCAACTCACCATGTTCTAAACTCCCCTCCCCCTCTTCACTTGTAACAGATTTTTAAAATCATTTAGATCTAATGAAACTAAAAAAATGTTTTGCACTTGAAATAAATTGGTATTCAAGTATTTAATGTTGTTGATAGGCTGAGGATTCACTTGTTTTTACATTATAGGCTATGTACTTATTATTTTTTATAAGCTTTACTTAAATTAAGTAGATTAATTGTTGTTTTGTTATTGGTGTTTTGTGTTTCATAGTTGTTCCATTAAGTGGATATTCTATCTGTCCATCACAGAAATGGCTAAAATGTATTATTCCATGAGAACGTATTATTGGTGTCCTCTCGACGATTGGAAAATTTTACTTTCAACGGAAGAAGTTGTACATTGAATTTTTTTGTTTCTGAGAAAACATTCCAAATTACCTTATTTATGTAGATAATAAAACTAGCCGTCCGCTGTCTTTATTTTAATTTATTATTTTTTAAAGTTTTTGAAAACTATTATTTGAATTTTAATATATTTAAGTAATTAGATGTAAGTAGTATAGTAGTTTATGAAAATCTTATATTTCTATCCCAACAATGTATCAACCTGTTGCTACACTCATTCACTTATTATTTAAAAGCACACAAATGCGCTCTATATTAAAATATCAGTGTAAATTGTTTTTGTATTTCTTAACATTTACCACTACACTACATCCAAATTGAAGTTCCGTTTTGTCACCAAGTTTTAGTGTGATTACAATAAATACGCTAAATTTATGTTCAGTCATTATAGGGCTTAGCCCTTTACGAAATGTAGTTGTTAGAGCCTAGTTCTCATAGAAATATTAAAAATAATTTACATTGATAATCTGTTTGCTTTTATAATTCAATAGTTTATTCACAAAATTACTCTTAACAATTTAGGGACCTACAGGTTTCACATTTAATGGAATCCTATAGTAATAAGCCATAAATTACTATATTAATTTTAGCTTAACTGTAAGTATTGGCCATAACAGCTCCGTACTCGTTATTGTTAGAAGTTTATATTGTTAGACCTAATTTTGTTTCCGTGTGAAATGTGATGTTTTCTGTAGATTCCCCTTGGAGCAACTTTTGTAAATAAATACTTAGAATTTGACAATGGCTGCATTTCTCATCGCAATTTAAGTTTTTACCAATCAATGCAATTTTTTTGTAACTTGATCGTTAAGTGCTTTTGGATGTTGTAGTAGATCCGTGCCCTAGTGCCGTGCGTAGTACATGTCATAAATGTCTACTAATTTCGTACAGTATTATTTTTTAAGGTAAATTTTTGCACTGGAATAACTCATTATCAACCTTAAAATCGTAAAAATGTTAAATCTAATTAATAGTACCTCTTCAAATCATAGTGTTCCTCTCAAAAAGTATGTTTGACGATGGTATCTAAAGCGTCAGATTGATCGATCTTATTTCAAATTTGAACATTTACTTCTAGAAACATTTAATAAACATTTTTAAATGGTTTGAATGAAGGAAAATGTACCGAACACTTGAATTTTGTTATTGAAAGCAGTAAAATGGATACAGTATATAAGATAAGTGACCTTGTACAAGCGTACAAGGTTACCTGTACACTTGTTTTTCAGTGTTGTCAATTTGTAAATTAAGTTATAGATGCCAGTGCAATACTACATAGCAGCTCTCATGTACTTTGTATGATGTATTCTTTCAATTAGTATGAATGAGATTTGTGTATTTGGAAATAACAAATATAAATTAAGTACACTATGTTTTTTTTTTATTTCATATCCTATTCCCTGACTATCTTTCAATTAATTGTTACTTAATTGTAATGTTTTATTCAACAAAAGCCTTTTAGAATAATAAGATTGTTCTTATAACTAGTTTTACTTTAAAGAGAGCAATGTGCTTGAAGAGATTTTGATATATACTTTTCATATACTTACATTAGTGCAAATTTTACAGCAAGATTCAACATGATTCACTACACACACTGTAGTTGTGGTGGGAAGGGTTGATTTAATTTGAATGTTGAGTTTAGCTCCAGTTCACCTGCCTTTTAATGTAGTATCTGGAATCTGACGCTCCAGGAATATGAAGTCATGTTCATCTGAAGAGATCCAAAAAACTCTGTGAAGATGAAGCTCAAAATGGGGCAATTTTTAATTCCCCACATATATATATATATATATATAAGTAGATAGTAATATGGGGTTCCTGGCGCACTTTCGGAGCCGACCGAAAAGCAATGTAAAATACTGTTCAATGTACCATAAAGGAAGCTGAGAAATAACACAGCAAATCTCAATGAAAAATTAACCGAATCTACAGTCGTTCGTCTCCAAAAGCGATCGGTACATTACTATCTACTCTGTGGAATGAAAAATTAACCGAATCTGAGCTTCTACTTTCTTAAGCTGTGCTTTGTAAAATGTTGTCAAATCTGCTACGAATAAAGGATTTATCTTAATAAAATTTAATCAATTTAAAACATTTTTACTAAAAACATACTTTAATAAAAAACTTTTCTACTAAATAGTCACCAAACAACATGAACTCACCAAAGTCTCTACAATTTCTAGCATTAAAACAGTGCAACAAAGATGAATTCAGTGAATTGCCGGTTTATTCTCAACAACAGTTGATACCGTCTTTAAATGAAACAGAATTAAAAGAACTTGTAGAGTCTTTTGCAGAAAGAACGAAAACTGCACACGTGTACACACAAAAAACGAAAAAAATAAGGGATTATATATTTAATATAATTACGAAAGATATTGAAAAGAAAGTAAAAAATAAACAAACAGAGAGTTTTCATCGTTTTTTTATGACATTTTTCCCATATTATACGTCCTTTCAAGATAATCAAGACTTAATTGATGAATTTCTTAGGAATTTTTGTGAGTATCAAGATTTATCAACACAATTCATTAAAGAGCATTATAGAATTTTTCTTATAGAATATAGCCACATTTTGTGTGAAACAAAAGGTATTACTGTAGATAATATTCCATGTGATTCCTATGAAGAAAGACACCAACTATGGTTATCAAAACAGTACTATGACGTGGGGAGGGACTGCAAGTTTTAGAGTTAAGACTTTATTCTACAAAGTTAATTGTTATAATTTCTTTATCTTTAATAGTCTTCTTTCCACTAACAATCAAGTGTAATTTTTCATTTTTGTTTAATTCTTTAATCTTTTTTTCATCCAAAACAGTCAAAAATCTGTTCGGCAAGTGTACTTTACAATCTTCCAACTCGGCAATTATTGTAAACCCGAATTTATCTTTCATTTTCTCCAAATTCAAGATTCTATGTTTCTTCCTTTCTTCCAATTCATTTAACTTCTTATACTCTTTAAACTTACATTCTCCAATATCATTTAACTCTTTCAAGAACTCCATTTAAATAGAAAAAATTTAAAGACGGAAAAAATGAAATTCGCTAACCTTCACTCGAGAAGTCGGGGAGAATGTGAGTAAAACCGCATTCTTTTCAAGAGGTTCTTCGTTTAATTTCTCCAAATGTACTATAAAATCATCGAGGATTTCTGGTTCAAAATCATAAACAAATTCAACATCCAGATAATGAAAAAATACAGGTAATATCTTTTCATAATAAACGTGTGTATCGATACCTACAAACCTAATGTATTCTTTGAAAAGGAAAATAATTTTGTCAATGGTTCCAAGAGATAAGTAAAAATTTTTATTCTGTTTTCTAAATTCTGTAACAAATTTTGTTTGCTTCTTGTCTCCATATTGCAATTTTGTAAGCAGGTTATTCAAATGTGTTAATTTATTTCGAAATTTCTTAGGTTTAGGTCTTTCTAACAAAATTAAATTACAACCTCTACAAACTAAATATATTTTATCGATAATTTCTCCTCTATTAGAACACTTGTAACAGTTGGCATTATACTCTTCCATTTAAACAAAAAGATTTTTTTATAAATGGAGATTATGGAACTAAGTCTGCCGAGATATAAATTTTTCAGCGCAAATGTTTGTGTTTACATTTCTACAACAGAGATAAATAGAAATAATTTCATTCTATTGTACAACTATTTAGGATATTATGTGTACGATTACAAAGATTATTCCGGAAGAAATCGAGATTTTTCATCAGCGAAAGAGTATATTTTTGAAGTTTTAGAAGGAATGAAAGAGAATAATATGAACATCATCAATTATTGTAAAAGACAAAATGAATGATTGTGTCTTTGGTGTAGTGTTGTTAGTGTGCGTGTTTGCGCTATGGGGAATCACATCACATTCAACTTCTACGGTGTCTATTGTTTAGAGACTTGGCCCTGCACTGCTACTGTCCAACCAAGTTAATGGCTAGGAGCTGTAATTCGGGTCTTAGACTCTGGAATTTTTTTGTTCCCAAGTCTCATTTTTCTTTGGTAACTACTGTGTAGAAGTTGATGGAGAGATACAATTAGGGAATTTGTGTCGGGTGTTTTGTAAGTGTAATGTTGTATTAATGAATGATGTGAATGATGAATGTAATGAACGAATTAAGGAAGAGAAGGAATGTACGAATTAAGGAAGAGAAGGAATTAAGGAATGAAGTGGAAAGGTGAGGAAGCAAATGGCGCGCCAACCACAGTTGTCATTACTCGGCTTGTTCTATAGTCATTACACTATGGCCACTCGTGTAAAGACTTGTCCCCAACCACTGAACGACAACCATGTCTTCCTCAATAAAAAGCGCGCCTGAAGCTCTGGGATTTGAACCCAGAACCTCAGGCTTTGAAGGCAAGCGTCTTACCAACTGAGCTACGGAGAGTCTCGAAAGTTATAAGCTATATCTCTGCTATATAAGTTGTTCAATTAGGATTGCTAGTTTACAAATTTATTAATAATTTTATATTTCAAAAACCACTCAACCGATTTTAATGAAATTTGGTACACATATAGTAAATACTTAACTCTTTCGACTTAACTTATCCATAAGGGTGAAATCATCCCCTATTTCTTAATATTCATAAAAAAATAAAAAAAATTATCAGAAAAATCTGAAACTTCAAAAACAAGCGAGTTCAACTTAAAATTTCATGAAAATAACAAAATTTTCAAAAACTACCCCAATCATCCCTTATCTTAAAACTCTTATATCTCGAGAACTATTGGAGCTTTTTTGCTGAAATTTGGTATATAGGATCAGTAAATATTAAAGTATTTTTTAAAATCATAACTTCCGGTCCAACCCTTAAGATGACCTTGGAATAGTTTTTTGTTAATATCATCCCCATTTTTTAAGATATTCTTTTGAAATTAAAAATGAATACTTATATCAATGTCTTTAACAATTCTGTAAAGTTTTAAAATTATCCGATGAATAATAGTGAAAATAACGTGAATTTTACTGAATTTCTCTAATATCGTTCTTAATCACATCATAGGCTAAAAATTTCTCAGAAACCACAACCACATAACATGTCGAGTTTGTAACAGCTTTTTGAAAATCCATATTGATAATTATATCGTTCTTTGAACCAGAAATATTTGTCATACTCTTTGTTGTATCAATGACATAAATAGGTCTATTCGCTAAAAATTCTTTAGGATTGTAATACATTTCCTTATTATTACAGTAAACTTTCTTAAAATCTTGATACATCTGATACATGATTCTGAAAAGACCTCCTGAAATGTTTAAGTTTTGTAATTCATCTGGATAATAAGAACCGTTCAATTTTACTCTGATATTTTTTACATCCAAACTATCAAACTTTGAAGGATTTTTTTCTTGATTATTCTGTCTACCTGTTTGAAAACCAATGATAACGAACTTGGGATTGAAGATATTTCTATAAATATTTGTAATATCGAACGAATAAGTTGTTCCGGAAATACCTTTTTGTTCAATACATTGCCAATCTAGAAAATTAAACATAATGTTTTGACTTTTTGTAATTTCATCAATCAACCTAATTTTACTCGTGGTTTTATAATCAATCATTGGAACTCTAATAAAAAAATCTGTAATTGTTATTTTTCCATCAACAGGCATAACATTTCCAGTTGCAGTCTTCAGAATCACATCATCGTCTTCTGCTCTTATAAAACTTAGATAAAATCCTCCTTTATAGATCGGAATAGTAACATTTTCAAAAAATCCTAATCCAAAATGAGATAAATTTCCAGCTGCTTCAAAAACACCAAATTTAAAATCTGATTCAAAGCCATTAGAAGTTTGAGAAATAACATCACTTTTTGAATACGAAATAGTTCCTTTAATTGTGCTTAATTGGCCACAGTTTTCGACTTCTTCTATCAATTTATTGTGTTTTCTTACTTCAATCTTAGAAAATAAAAACGGTATAAAATTATCGATTAATCTAACATTATCAGTTCCAAGATATGCTTGACCATCTTGTTTTGTTAAAGTTCCAGAAATATAAAACTGGAAGTTAGACGAGCAAAAGTTATCTCCAAAATCAATATTAAACTCAGTTCTTTTATTCGGTTCATTCAAATGTTGTTTACTAATTGGATAGAAATTTTTAAACTCCGCCCTTTCAATATCACTAGCATATTTTCTGTAGTCCGCCATTTAATAAGAGAAAATTTAGAAATTTTAAACATCGTGTATCATTTTTTCATCGATCTAATGTACGTTTTTATAAGAAAAGATATAAATTTTAGTAAAATAATTAAAAAGATTAGAGTCATTTTTAATGATCTACTTCGTCATATTCAGGATTCTCTTCCTTAAATTTTGCGATCTCGGTCACATATTTCAATAAAATCTGCACAGGATAGTAACCGCTATCTATAATATTGTTCCAATCAACTGTATCTTTATTTTCATCCAAAAACTTTATACTCAAGTGTTGATAGAGACAAAGAACAGACATATGATCTTTTAATTGATAATGTATATTTTCTTGAATGAACTCTGATGATAAAGTTTGATATTTAGCAATGTTATACCAATTCAATTTGTTTACGTATAATCTCATCATATCTTCGGATAATTCATATTTTTGAGAAATGTCATCCCAATGTTCTTTTTTCAAATCTCTTTCGTGTTGCATGATAAAAAGATCGAAAGCACTGTAATGTCCCGCCATCTCTATTTATTAGGAAAAAATTTCAAAATCAAGTTTTTATAAATTGACTCTTTTTTGAGTTACATTCAGCACATTTTCCAGATATTCTCTTAACTCCATTGATGTTTGCATAGTATTTTATATCATTTGTTTCAGTTTTTGCCTTACACCTCACACAGTATATGAGCGCCATTTATATAAAGAAAATTAGTCATCATAGCCGCCTACTCCATTAAATCTGTTGTCGATGTTTTCAAAAGTTTTATCAACATCTTCTTTAAATTTATTAAAGTTTTCTTCTAGTTTATTTACTTTATCGAGATATAAAGAGTATCGATCATCTATACTTTTAAGTAATTCATTATTATGTGTTATTTGCTCATTTAAACGTGTACCAAAATCTTCAAAAAAGTTTATTTTCTCATTAAAACTTGTATCAAAATTTTTCAGAATTTTGTTAATTACTTCACCAACTAATACATTAACACTATTTTTATATGTATTAAAGTTTTCTTCTAGTTTATTTACTTTATCAAGTAATTCACCAACATCGTCTACTGATCTTCTATTTCTGGCTTCTAACTTGTCATAGACTTCTGTTGTAAAATCTTTAACATGCTGTTTATGATTCTCGTAATTTTTGTTTAGTTCATTAAACATTTTAATATGATCTTCTAATTGAATCATTACAACAACATCAAATGGATTAATTCCTTTACTAACACTGCTAATTCTTTTTCCTTTAAAATCTAAGGCATTTTTAACATTCGGATCATGTAAATCAACAATATCGATGTTTTCTGATAATTTTAGAGGTTTTGAAATTTGTTCTTTAACAACAACATCATGTTTGTCAATACCAGGTCGAACACCGACAATTCTTTTCTTATTAGCCAAACTAACATAATTCTTTTCAACTTTGATCGCTTCAGTAATTTCATCAGCTTTTTCGATATGAGACATTAAATTGGTAAATAATTTTTTTACACCATCATCAACTTCTTTTTCCAATGTTTTTATTTTATCAGCAACTTCATTTGAACTCATGAAATTTGCAAGTTTGTTATCATATTCTGCTTTAAAATCTTCAATCTCGACAGCAAACATATCTGAATCTGGAAGGTTTTGTAATAAATTTTCTAACTTGTTATCAAACTCATTTCTCAAACTATCAAAATTCAAACTATTATCTACATTTTGAATAATTTGTGTTCCAAATACGTCAAAAATATTTTGTGAATCCATATTTATTAAGCAATAATTTGTTAACAACTTCTTTAAAATCTTTACCAGTACTCAGTTCATTCAAAACAAAAACACATAAATGACCACAAATTGGGGGATCTTTATAGTCTTGAATCTGAGAATCATTGTAGTAGACGCTTGATTTTTTCAAATATTTAATCAATTCTATAGGTGGTTTGTCCTCAATTCTTCCATACGAATCAAAATAACATGCATTCTTATCATTTTTATAATAACAAATCCAATGCGTTCCACTTCCCATAATCGAGTCTAAATTCACAATTCCACATTCAAATTTCTTAACTTTTTCAGGTAATGTATCTCTCATGAAGATTCCTCTAAAATGTTTAATATTTTTGCAGATTTCTTCCAATTCCCCGAATGTTAAAGGTTTAAATTTTTTTTTCAATGTTTGATTTCACGTAATTCAAAGTTTTTTCATCTAATCCAGATCCTGTAACATCTTCCAACTCTTTATCTAACCAATTTAAAATGTTTCGAACAATAGGAATCACATCCTCTTTAACGATTGGAGCAGCTTTACGAACATAAGGAACAACATTTTTAACAACTGGAATATTTTCTCCAAAATCTAATAAATCTTTCAAAAGTCCACCATTTTTGAGTTCTTTCAACTGATTATAAGAAAATTCTATTCTGGTTCCTTTATTGTTTTTCTTATGTTTTTCGAGTTTATTGTATTGTCTATTTGTTAAAAATATCTTATCTTCGCCATTTTTTAGTTGATCTATTTTAAATTGAATACTAACGGGTATTTTCTTCTTAAAAGCGGATTTTATTTTTTCTTTCTGATTTTTGCTGAAGTTTACGTTCACCTCCATTTATATAGTTAAAATTTCAAGTTCTCTTCGATTCCCATTCCTAGTTTTCTCTTCAAAAACATTGCTCCAGCTGTTGGAAGCGCAACAAATCTTTCACCTAAACTAGCATCTTTTGATAAAAATCTATCCATTGCCTTATCTTGCAAAACTTTATCTGCGATATGTCTGGAATTTGTGTCTCTATGTTTTGCATAAAAAATATCGTGTTCCATAGCAGCTTGATCTAATTTATTCACACCAGGATCTCCTCTTTTTAGTCTTTTTTCGAGTTTTGTGCCAGGCCCCAGATACTGATAAGTTGGTACGTGTAATTCAAAAGGTAAATTGTTGATAAAATCATTCAAAAGTCCACTACCCTCAATCATAGATGAACTTATTGCCGGCAAAACTCGTTTTAAATATTTAATTCCATCAGGTTTTTCAATCATTTCATCAAGTTTGTTCGAAATAAAATCTTTAATCGCTTTCTTTTCGTTCAAAAAATTGTTGTTTCCAGCCTTTTCTTGAGCATAGATATAATTTATAATTCCATCGAGTTTTGTCAAATCGTCGATATATCTGTACTCAATCTTATTATCATTGTATTTTCTCACACCTGATCCTTCGATTCGTTTTTCCCAAATTGGTTTAATCAAATTGAGATATTTTTTACCTTTACTTGACTTTGGTTTCTTAGTTGATGGATCATTATTTTTGTAAATTGAATCAGATTTCCATAAAATTTCTGTATACTTTTTCAAGTCTTCTTCAGAATATAAACCGTCTTTTGGAACATCAGTGCCTGTTAATAATCTCCATAAACCTTGAGTTCCTTCATATGTTTTTTCATTAATAATGATATCATTATGCTCAAAATTCACGGGCAAATTTCCAATCATAAAACTTTTCTTTTTTCTGTCCCAATACAAACCAAATTTATCATCCTTTGCTCTAGGAAGAAATTTTTTACCAATTTCACCAATTATTATATCCGTTGTTCCAGGACTTATTGGTTCAACTATGGTAGAGTCTTCAATGATTCGAGGTCTAAATGGTGTTGAAGATGGTAATTTTGGCAATTCAAACTCAGATTCTGGAATCGAAATATCAGCAAATTGTCGTACAACTGGAACCAAATTCATCAAATTTTGATTATCGCTTAAAACATTTTCAATTTTGCCCTCAACATTTTTTATTGCAGATGTTACAGGTTGATTAATTTTTTGAATAAATTCTTGTTCTTTTTCATCAATTCGAATCTGTTCTTTAAATTCTTTGATTAATTTCTTTTCTATTTGATCAAGTTTTTTCGCTTCTTCAGAAGTTACGTTCGCCATTTATTTAGGAAAATTTTGAAACGTAAACGTGGAACGTGGAAACGTGAACACGAAACGTGAACACGGAACGTAAAACGTGAACGTGGAACGTGAAACACGAACGTGAAACATGAACGTGAAACGTAAACACGAACGTGAAACATGAACGTGAAACATGAACGTGAACGTGGAACGTGAACGTGGAACGTAAAAACGTGAAACATGAACGTGAAACATGAACGTGAAACATGAACGTGAACGTGGAACGTGAACGTGGAACGTAAAAACGTGAAACATGAACGTGAAACATGAACGTGAACGTGGAACGTGAACGTGGAACGTAAAAACGAGAACACGAAACGTAAACGTGAACGTAAAATCATGAAAACAACTAGATTATCACACGTTTATATTGGAAAATTTATTCAAATATTTGCCATTTTTAGGCTTCAAAGTTAGATTAATAGTTAAAAATCCGTAGTCTTCTTTCCAAATTTTATCACACAATTCATTAAAGTGGTTAAAACTCATATCAGATCCCACATAATTGTTGTAAATCTTTCTCGAATAGTGATCGTCTTGCTTAAAAACACACAACATATTCAAATTATTTCTAATAACTTGTTTATCAACCTTTGAAAAGCATTGAGAAAGATAGATACAAGATATGTTTTTGTGACGAGACATTACGAAATATTCCTTAATAACGTCCTGATTTTCCAAAATACAATCATCAAAAACGATTAACGAATTGGGTTTACATTCGCTTAACGGAACTATGTCCTCAGAAGCATTATAAAAATATGATATTTTCTTACTTAAGTTCTTCTCAATATTTTCAAATCTTTCTTGTAATTTTTTATAGGCGTCTTGTTCTAAAGATTTACTAAAAACATACAAATTGGAATAAGGAATCAACCTATTGTAGATAAAATTCAATAGTAAAGTTGTTTTTCCACATCCACTTGAACCAACAATTAACAATCTGATTGGTTGATCTTTCTTATTTTCTTCAAACGTTTGAAGTTTTATCTGATCTTTTTGCTTTAAAAATTTCTCCATTTAAATAGAAGATTTTCATCTTGAAGCAACGCTTGCGAAAATGAAGCTGTTCAAGTTGACTTCAGAAAGCTCTAAATTAGTTTTAAACTTGGAACATCCTATACACTTAGAGGAAGAATCAAATTATTTTATCGGTTTAAGCGGTTTTTATTCTGACAATTTTGTAATAAATATTAGTGAAAGTTCTCCTTATTGTATAGGATTTAGTGAGAAGAACATAACAAAATATTATGGTTTAAACAAAGGATATTATACTTTCGATCAAATAAAAAATTCCCTTAAAAATTATCTGAAAACATTCAAACAATCAGATAAATCTTTAAACTTTGACGAAAACAAGTTTGAAATGCAAAAAAATTATCTCTCTAATAAAATTCAAATAAAATCACCAGTAAGAATAATGTTTTCAGCAATTATTGTAGATTTATTAGGGTTTGTTCAAGAAACTATTGAGCCAAATCAGGTATATTTAGGAAATAAAACGCCAAAATTTAGACCGTTCGATGTAATTGAAGTACATTGTAATCTCGTTGAACCTAGTTTTGAAAATCATACCGAACATTTACACAAAGAATCTGAAATTTTGTACACTTTTTTCCCAAATGTTGCTTATGGATCAAAAATCAGTGAAAAACCGAATGAAATCGATTATATTCCAATTAGAAAAAATATGAAAAGAATTCAAAAAATCGTCTTAACTGTTCAAGACTCTGAGGGAAATATAATGAGAGTAAAACAACAATATATTTAAGATTGTCGAAAGAATGATGAATCAAGGGGGGAACGAATCGTTCTTACCTTCAAATTTTCAAGAAAACAACTTTTGAATGTATAAATTACAGGAGTCTATCCCATAGACCCCTTAACAATCTTCATCCTGACCCTGTTTTTATCAATGAATCTGGACTTTATACTGAAATAAAAATTACTAGTTAAATTTTATTTCTATCTAAATGGAGTCAGTTGTAGACCTACTCAATAATCAACTAAAATTCAATAACAAACATATCTTTACGATTGTTGACGAAAACAATGTGATCTGGTTTAAGGCTAAAGACGTAGCAAAAATTCTAGAATATGAAAATACTATGCAAACGATCAGAATAAACGTTGACGAAGATGATAAAAACTTCTATTTTAATCTAAATATAAGGGGGGCTATAAATAGCTTACCTTCAAACTTCCAAAATAACACTGTTTTCGTTAATGAATCTGGACTTTATTCTTTAATTTTGAGATCGCATAAACCAGAAGCGAAATTGTTTAAAAATTGGGTTACGAAAGAAGTATTACCTTCCATTAGAAAATATGGTGAGTACAAACTCAAAAACGAAAATAAGCAGTTAAAAGATGAAATAAAACAGTTACAAATTTCAGGTCAAATGAAATCCTTGAAAATAGAGAATCAAGAATTGCGAATGGAATTAATGAAGAGAGATATGATATGTAAAAATTTTGATAAGAAAAAGCACCATGTTTTTG
This sequence comes from Homalodisca vitripennis, assembly GCF_021130785.1. NCBI lineage: Eukaryota > Metazoa > Arthropoda > Insecta > Hemiptera > Cicadellidae > Homalodisca > Homalodisca vitripennis. The sequence goes on from NC_060210.1 coordinate 10,031,858, forward strand.
TATTAATTAAGAAGAATCACATGTGGGAATGGCCTTATTACGTTATCAGAGCTCAGAAACGAGAAATACCAAACCGATTAAAACATCTAAAAATAAATTATCCTGAATTAGAGATTTTGTTCATTGATGACGAACCAAATTCTATCAATCTGTATAACCAAATGAAAGAATCTTTGAATATTTTATACAACGGAAATCATTTTACTACAAATATGGCAGAATCTCGACTGATTTATAGAATATCTAAATTACACGATGAAAATGTTAAACTCTCGAATTATGATATTTTGTTTGTAAATGTTTAGCATAACTAGGTAACCATCGTAGAATTTTTTTTTCATATTCACAAGGCATTTCGTTTTTATAACTTTCGCTGAAAATTTTTTTAGCACAATCTTTGCAAAAAGCATCTTTTCTATCTTTACTATACTGCCAGTTATTAAATTCAGAAATATTTTTAATTTCTTTACAAAAGTAACACTTTTTCTCTTCTAAAGTTAATTTGTTCATTTTATCATATAATTCCTTACAATAACAGTCTTTTCTATTCTCTTCTTGACACTTTGTACATTTCTTTTGAGACTCCATTTATATAGAAAAAATTATTACACGATGAAAATGTTAAACTCTTGAATTATGATATTTTGTTTGTAAATGTTTTTGATAATTATTTAACCATTTTATAGTTCTTCCACATTCACATTATATCTTCATAATATAATCTATGGTGATTCTTCTTTACACAATCTTTACAATATGAGTCTTTCTTATCTCTACTATAGTGATCACTATTAAACTCTGAAATTTTTTTAGTTTCTTTACATTTAAGACATTCTTTATCTTCCAAAGTTAATTTTTCTATTTTATCATATAATTCTTTATGATATTCCCTTTCACAATCTTTGCAATTATAATGCATTCCATCTTTCCTATTTTTATCTTTATAAAATTCATTTAAATCTTTAAATTCTTTGCACTTTGTACATTTCTTTTGAGACTCCATTTATATAGAAAAAATTATAGCTTTGACTTCTTCAATTCATATTCATAAAACTTTCCGGTTATTTCTTCATTATTTAAATCTTTTATACTATAAGTTACAGGATCTGTGTTATTAATTTGATAAATCACAAAGATTTCTCTTGACCAATTGTTCTTATATTTGTTCGAAAATGTTTGTTTTTTACTAACAATTCTTACATGATCATTGACTTTAAATTTAGTTTTCGTGTGAATTTCAGGTGGAACATACTTGAAAACGGTCTCTAATAACTCCTTTTCTGCATCCTTATCTACGTCTTTCGGTTTCATTTTGATTGTGCTGTGAACTGTATCGTTATAATTGTTTACGATTTTTTGAAGAATATCGATCCATTTAAAGTTTTTATTAATCTCAAAAATTACTTTCATTCTCTCATTTTGAGTTCTGTTATATCTCTCTACAATACTTGATTTCTCTTCGTTTTCAGTATGATAAATCTTAATGTTGTATTTCCTCAAAACATCGTTAAATTCTTTATTTTTAAACTCTAAACCCTTATCTGTATGAAGTAGGTTAGGAGGTTTGTGATTGATCCTTATGGCATCTTTTACTATATCTTCGAAAGCTTTTGAAATATCCTTGCCGTTTTTTCTTTTGATAGCTCTTGACCAAGCATATTTTGAGAAAGTATCAATAACATTTAACATATACTTAAATCCATCATTTTGATCTGAATAGTTAGACATTATTACTAAATCTGCTGCCCATAAATCGTCAATTCCTAATGTTATAATTTTTCTCTTTTTAAACTTTTTTCGTACTGGTGCATGAATTTCTCGAGCTTCAATCTCTATCTCATCTTTAGTCTTCAATTCTTGCTTAACAGGTTTTGGATTTGGATTCTTTATAAACTTACTCTTGTTTGTCTTACATTTTGAACATTTTGCAGCAATTCTATACAATCCGTTTTGAGTTTGAACAATTTTAGAATCTATATTTTTCGTTTTCTTTTTACACTTGTGACAGTGAATTAAATCATCTTCCATTTACATATCAAAGTTTCCAAGTTTATTTAATTCGTCTAATATATCTGTTTTATATCCATACGGTACTGTATCGATCTTATTTTCTAGGACAATTCTCTTATCATCTTTAGCGTTCAGTGCCAGCTTGTTTATGGTAACAGTGTACAACTCATGTTTATAACTTTTGATGACTGTCATCTCCCTAAATTCTTCTTTATCTTCGAACAAACATCTCTTCAAGTTTTCGATATTTATTGTTTTATTTACAACGCTTCTCTTAATTCCTTTACACCTAACTGGGTTTTTATCTAGATATTTGTACGAGTACATCTTAGACCTTAAACCACAAAATTCTTCTAAAACTTCGCTATTTAACTCATCTTTGAATTTCCCTATTACCTTCTTATTTTTAGTAGTGAAACATTCATGATCTTTTGGATAATCACTTGTATCAAAGTCATCTATATTTTCTTTAATAATTTTAAAAGGATCTCGTTTCAATTCTAGAAAATAACTGTCTGTATCCATGTAACACAGATTCAAATCTGGATCAAACTTCTTTAATTTGTTGTAATAAAACTCGTACATTAGCAATTTTGATAGGTCAAGAACTGAAAATCCTATGTAGATCGGTTTGTTAAATTTAACCTTTTGTTTATACATGTGACTCGCTATACAGTTGTCGTCAAAGATAGTGAAGCTTTTGAAGTTCGTTTTCTTGGCCTGTTTCATTGAAAATTCTTCATTTCCTAGTCTAATATCGCATCTATTTCGCACATTTTCCATACTTTTTCCAAAAACTGAGTTGTTCATCAGCTTATAAAAATCCTTCTCAAAGTCACTTGTAGCTTTGGTCCTCATATTAGTATTAAAATCATTGTACTCTTTCATAAAAGGCTTCTGATCGAATGCAATAACTCTATTCACATGTTTCAAAATCATACCTTGTTCCAAATAGAACTTCAAATTTCTCGAATGAACAACGTATTCAGTTTTATCCAGTAGAGTTGTGCAAAGTTTGTTTTTAAAATGTTCTGGAGCAAGAGGTAAATCCTTGTGATGTTCGTGTAAATTTGTTGGATATCCAAGATCGACTTCGAGAATATAGCCATAATCTTCGTCGCCAGTGAGTTCCAAAATTGTTTCTTTCCATTCTGCTGTTGTATACGTTTTAGGATCCATCCACTTGATATCACTATACGGCAGTTTTTGCATAAGTCCATACCCATAAAGGTTGTTTGCATCGACGTACAACAAATAGTTTTCGGGCTTTGTCTTATCAAAATCTTTTAAATATTTGTTATTTGCTTTCACATATCGTTTAATACACTGAGAAATGCCTCCGCGAATACCTTTTTCGATCATCAAATACATATTATAATCACTAATTAATTGTAATTCTATCTTCGTTAATTTTAACATAGCATCCCATGCAAGACTGGGAGCTGTTAGATAGTGTGCTGGATCAAGCTTATAGCAATTCAAACAAATATTCCTAAAATTTTCAAAGATATCAGCGAGCAATAGAACATCTTGAATGTTATAGAGATCAGAGTAATTTCCTAGATTTTTCTCTTTTAATTTGTTCCAAACATTTAAGTAGTGTTGAAAATCTTTCTCAGATATGCTCTCATCTGTCAAAAGTGAATAGAAATCTTGAATTCTCAATTCTTCTGTGTAATCAAGTTTTTCAATACTGTCGATAAATTCATAGGGAAATATTCCTTTTCCAGATAGAATTTTAAAAATCTCGTCGTCGTCATTTGACTGTCTTTCTATTATCTCATTCAGTCCATCTTGTATAAAATGATTTGTATGTTTGAAGTCTTCTCTCTTTAGATTTTTAGCTAACTTTTCTATAGACGAGGCCATGAATCTGAACGTGTCTACAAACGAAAACTTGATGAATTTTCTTGGCTTATCACCTTCGAATTCATAGCCATATCCAGAATTTACAGAATAATTTATATATTTTTCATCGGTGTTTGCAATCAAATCAACATTTCCATATTGTTTAGCCAATTCTTTTATGTACAAATGAGTATCGTAATTTGACATATTGTGGCAGAAAACGGGAATATTCTGAGGAAATTTCAAATTTAGATTGCAACATGCATGAGCTGCGCCTCGAAACTTGCCGGTTAAATGACAATGATCTCTCACTTTATTATAACTCTTATCTTTCCAACTATCAGGAGTAAAACCATACTGAATTGACCCAACATCATAAGCAGACCATTCACAGATATGACAAACGTTTGAATTTTGATACGAAATTTCTTCTTCTTCTGTCAATTTCATAGGTTTCATGTTCTTAGAATTATATTTTTTTGCTATGTATTTCGATAATTTATTGAGTTTTTCAAACAATTTTGTCGGGACGTTTTTCAAATCTTCTTCATTTTTGGCACGATAACATATCGGTTTGTACATGCGATTGGTCACATTCGACACTAAATATAGAGTAAAACCATAAGGAATATGCTTCTGAACCTTGGTTGTAGTCGATCTTTGTGGATTGTTTTTGCATGTCGGAATTTTTTCTAATATGCTCTCAAAGTCCATATAAATTACGTACGGATGGTTAAATTTCTTTTGATAATTAGTAAATTTAGTTGTTTGACCTGGAAATGGCATAATTGGCTTACAAACTTCATGATTTTTACAAATTTCTAAATGATCTGTTAAATCTCCAGATTTGTAAAAATGGCTTAAACATCTTCTACACAAAAATTTTCTTTCTTTATGTTTAGACAACTGCGAAGAAACAAGCTTATTTAAATCGGTTATCAAAACATAATGAGATTTATCATCTTGTTTAACATACAATAAATCAATGTTTGTTTCAGCGTCATATTTTTCAGAAATTTGTAACGGAACAATGTTAATATTTTCATCAAAACTGTAGACATTGATAGACATTGTTGGATACTTATACTTGGAATTGTAGCTTCGTTTTTCAAATATTTGTATATCTTTCAGAGACATTGGATACTCAAAACCTGAAAATATTTCGTCATTCACAAATTTTTCGTATTGCTTTACACGTTCACAGTCTCTTTCTGGGTTTTCAATAGCACATCTTATTGAGTAAATAAAGCAAAAATCATCTCTATTTTTTATATTTATACAAGCTTTTTTATCTTTGATATTCTTTGGTAAATCGATGTATGATCCTGCATTCATCATTTCGTGTTTGTTAAGGCTCAAAACTAGTTGTTTACAACTTTTAAATGTCCATCCGGAACCTTTATTTGGATTATTCGTTTGTTCTCGATGTGTTAATTTATTAAATTGCTTAGTAATAAAGTCGTTTACGTCAAAGATTTCGTCTGCTTTGATAGTAAAATACATTAGACATGTTTGCGGTTCACCATTCACTAAAGTTCGTTCGTATTCACATTCCAAAGAGAGATAGCCCTTCATATTTTTAACATTTTCTTGAAATTTCTCGATTAAACTTTTAATTTCTGACCGCATAATTGAAAGATATTTGTAAATTGACATGGAATTGTCGTTCAAGTTTGTTAAAATGTATTGCTTGAAAAGACCGTGTATTGAGGATAAAACTTCTACATCAATGATATTTTCGGATTTTACTTTAAGAGTTTTATCAATTTCTTCGATCATTTCAGACTTGGTTTTATCGTTAGTACCGATAGCCAACTTTTCAGCTATTGAATGAAGTTTTTCATCATTAAATAGGTCGAGATTTTTCTTTTCAACTTTGAAATTTCTCTTTAATTCACGTAATTTCTCAATATTAAACATGTTTTCGTGATCGGCAATTTTATTTTCTCTAGCCCACTGTCTTAAATAATTTAGTTCATTATTGTAAATTTGCTTGTTTTTTTCATGACTTTTAGAATTATAATGGCGATCATAGTTTTTTCTTAAAATTTCTATTTTGCAGAACGGACATGATATTTTATCGCGCTCCATTTAGATAGAAAAATTTATTTGAGAGAAAGAGACAGAGGGAGGAGAAAAGGTCGACCGAGAAATGGTTTTGCACTTTTTGACTTTGAATTTTTTCTATTTAAATGGAGTTCTTGAAAGAGTTAAATGATATTGGAGAATGTAAGTTTAAAGAGTATAAGAAGTTGAATGAATTAGAAGAAAAAAAGAAGTACAAAATCATGAATTTGGAGAAAATGAAAGATAAATTCGGGTTTACAATAATTGCCGAGTTGGAAGATTGTAAAGTACACTTGCCGAACAGATTTTTGACTGTTTTGGATGAAAAAAAGATTAAAGAATTAAACAAAAATGAAAAATTACACTTGATTGTTACTGGAAAGAAGACTATTAAAGATAAAGAAATTATAACAATTAACTTTGTAGAATAAAGTCTTAACTCTAAAACTTGCAGTCCCTCCCCACGTCATAGTACTGTTTTGATAACCATAGTTGGTGTCTTTCTTCATAGGAATCACATGGAATATTATCTACAGTAATACCTTTTGTTTCACACAAAATGTGGCTATATTCTATAAGAAAAATTCTATAATGCTCTTTAATGAATTGTGTTGATAAATCTTGATACTCACAAAAATTCCTAAGAAATTCATCAATTAAGTCTTGATTATCTTGAAAGGACGTATAATATGGGAAAAATGTCATAAAAAAACGATGAAAACTCTCTGTTTGTTTATTTTTTACTTTCTTTTCAATATCTTTCGTAATTATATTAAATATATAATCCCTTATTTTTTTCGTTTTTTGTGTGTACACGTGTGCAGTTTTCGTTCTTTCTGCAAAAGACTCTACAAGTTCTTTTAATTCTGTTTCATTTAAAGACGGTATCAACTGTTGTTGAGAATAAACCGGCAATTCACTGAATTCATCTTTGTTGCACTGTTTTAATGCTAGAAACTGAAGAGAGCTTGGTGAGTTCATGTTGTTTATTTAGTAGAAAAGTTTTTTATTAAAGTACAGTATGTTTTTAGTAAAAATGTTTTAAATTGATTAAATTTTATTAAGATTTCGAAGATTTTTCCTTTATTCGTAGCAGATTTGACAACATTTTACAAAGCACAGCTTAAGAAAGTAGAAGCAAACAGCTATAGATTTGGTTAATTTTTCATTCCTCAGAGTAGATAGTAATGTACCGATCGCTTTTGGAGACGAACGACTGTAGATTCGGTTAATTTTTCATTGAGATTTGCTGTGTTATTTCTCAGCTTCCTTTATGGTACATTGAACAGTATTTTACATTGCTTTTCGGTTGGCTCCGAAAGTGCGCCAGGAACCCCATATTACTATCTACTTATATATATATATATATATATATATATATATATATATATATATATATATTGTTTTGACTCCTAGCGAGCTGCCCCCCTGAGGAAGTAGCTGATCACTAAATATGTGATAAAATAGATTTTTATGTCCAGTAACTTTGTGTAAGGTTTTGTAGCTCAATTTTAAATATTTTGAAAAATATTTAACCGACCCAGGACTTTTTGGACACCCTGTATATACAAGTAAAAGGGAAGAGACAATTTTGGTTCACCCATCTAACATTTTTTAAAGTAATAATATCTTGTTTGGGAGTATTGATAGACCATGTTGGATAATATTTTGACAGTGTTACATTAAGGTTGACTAATGCAAAAAAATTGAAACCGTACACCGTTGTTACGAATACATTCACATACATACAATTGTTTTATCTGTAAGGGAAAGTAATTAATATTATATGTACATTACAATGTATGTAGTAGATAAATTGTATGTATATATTAATGTACAATGTATGTATGTTACATTATATGTACCATGTACACCTTTGAGGAACAATGAATGGCGAATTCTACTTGGCCTACAAACATTTCAATGTCCATTTAATTACTCCTTAACACATTTATTGTTTTATTAATTGGTACTTTTTAAATGACTTGTTTTAACAGGTTACTTTGTTTCTGTCAGCTTATTCATAATTCATCAATGTGAATAGTAGAAGAAAATAATTGTGTTCTGCAAGATTGTGACTGAAAAAACCTCCCTTTTTATTTCAATTAAAGTGTCTTTGTGTAATCAACATTGGTGTCTATGGAATTTTTTTAACCTGTTACGAATATTTAACACCCAGTCTTTAATTTTTCAACATGAATAACAGTCGGCAAGTTCCATTATTCTGTAATTAGTTAATAAACGTTCCAGCACATTACAAACATAGTTACATAATAACCCAATGAGACTTATCAGATCATCATATAATCATCACATGTTGGTTCGATACTTTAAAACACTCTCTAGGTCTAACATATTAAAATTATTTGTGTACATTTGTTGTAATCAAACAGTGCAATCAGTTCAAAAATGATTTGTGTTGCTATCTTTGTCCACCTGCTGACCACTGGATGGATATACGCTAACCCTGCATCCGAGAGAGGTAAATTCATTTATTTATAAAAATAAAATCATTAAGACTAAATACAAAATATGATCTGGTTGTATATTAGTAGAAAATGGCATATTTGCCACAAGCTTAATGTCTAACCCCAAAGTCATTTATAAATTTTCTAAATATTAAATTATTTCTGATTGTTTGGCAATATTTAATGTTTTGGCCCATTCATGAAAGACCATGAAGGACCTGTCTGAAAACATCATAAGAAACTATAAAAAAAACATAAAGGGCCATAGTTTGTAGATTTTGCAATGAAGAAGAGTCAGACTTTCTCTAAATGCTGAACTATATAGCCATCTTGATGCCTCATATGTTAATTGGAAAAGTATTTCTTGAGTGTGAGAGGCAAATCCCATAGAGTTATCAGAATTGCTGTAGTCTGTAGATTAATAAGCACTAACAGAGAGGTCAAGAATATGGGTTACGAGTTTTTCTTAGTGAAAAACATTTTAAATTAGCCATCATAAAAATCTCAAGTAAAAAAGGTTTTTGATCAGTTATATAAGACTATGTACTATTCCCTATTACTGATTGTTTTAAGACGATCATTATTATTACATTATTGTAAGATCTAGATTAGTAACACGTAAATATATACAGGCTAGTAAATAAAGTACAAAGCGTTTTACATTTTAAAATAATGCTTTAATAATTCATAATTGTTTCATACAAATTACAGTTTAGCAAGTCAGATCATATCTACTCAACACGGTCTATAATATTTGTTTGTTTAAGTTTCATACAGGCTATTCAGGTATATTTGCTAAAAGCCTAGTGCGAAGGATGGGATTTTCCTTTAGTACGTCAACATTTGAATGTTTAATACTGCAATACACATTTCTTTTTCAATTTTTAAGTTCGATCTGTATTTTGATTTGATAAATGCCAAAACTGAGAAGCCTGCCTCACAAAGGTAGAAAGTAGCAAAAGTTAACAACGCTTTCTTGGCAATTTGCTGGTATTGTTTTTTGACGTTACACAAACTCTAGCAAATAGATTGTTTAAAATCCAGTCCATTAAATAGATTTTATACCTACATATTATAGGGTTTAAATCTTTGATAGGGAGATATTCATAAAAATACACTCAGTTTGGAAAGATACTGAAAAAACACTTCATTAAGGTCAATATGTCTTAATATAAAAGTATAAAGGTAATATTAAATATATATTTTTCAATTTTTCACACGATAATATGTGATTTTCTTAATCACTGTTGCTCAATTGCAGAGCCCCTGGCAAGATTTTGAGGCACCCCAGGATGGCACACACTTTGACAAGCATTGCACGAACAGTTTAAAAAACTACTTCTTATTACAATCTTATGTCTGAATGAAGAGGTGGTAGGAAAAAGTCCCACTGCTGTAGGATTAAAAATAAAAACTTTTTTAGTTTATTTTCATGGTAACAGCAACTGAACCTTTGGAATAAGATGGAGAAAATCCAAGGACTGGAATACACAATATAAAGCAAGGGTTTTACTGTAAAAGAAACACTCAAACAATGTATACACTTCCACTTGTATTTATAGTTTACCCCTCACTCCCAGTTTGTTTTAACTATGAGTAAATTAAATGTTATCTTGATACACACTAGTAATTTTGTGAACAACAGACTTTGCTATTAAAACCTTAAAATGACACAGTTTTAGTAGATTGTACAATACTATCTTTACACAATAACACAACAAAGTAGACTTGTAATTCTATGTACTTTCAAAATACAACTTTGATAATTTTCTTTAGTTTTTGGGGTAAAGTATTAACATTATATAAACATTATTTAAACATTGTTTATCACCTCTATCACTAAATACTGTTATTAAAAACGTTTAAGGTTTTTTGTACAAACCAAAATTTATTCTCATTTTTGTAAAAAACTTTAAAAATTAATAAATGCGTTAAAGCAATTTTTATTTTAGAATTGTTGTTATCTTTAATGGCAAACAGATAACATTTGGTAATTGCTATTTGGAGTACACTAGTAAAAAGGTTTAAATGTTGTAAAACCTGTTTTTAATCAGCTAACACACGTTTTTAATAAAATTTCAATATTTTGTTGACTCCAATTATGAAATAGATGCTATTACTCTAAATACAATTAATATTAATGTAGCCTACGTTTTAGTTGATCTTACCATTTTAGACATCTTAGTACAACCTCTTATGAGCACTTATTTAGCCAAAGCATTGGTACTATCAATGAATACAAAGTACAAAGTACAGTTACAATTTAAATTATGTTTCAGACAGTACTTACAATAATCCATGTACTGTCATTAAAGATAAGCCATGTGACTTTGGAAGCTTTGTAAGCAATAGCACATTTGGGTTGTTCCATCAAAATATTAGAGGATTACAATCATCCTTAGAATCTTTAGAAATTACGTTGAGTGAAATAAACCCTAATATAGTGATTTTAACTGAGCATAAAATGACCAAGATGATGCTTCAAAGGTTAAATATTAATGGTTATGTCTTAAACTCTAGCTATGCAAGAGAAAGCTGCAGAGGAGGAGGTGTAGTAATTTTATCCAAAACAAGTGTGATTTGGAAAGAAATTAAAATTCCAGACATTGGATATTTATTGAAGGATGAAATATTTGAATGTTGCATGGTTGAAATAAAAAATATTTTTCTCGAAAAACAGTCTAAATTATTAGTGGTGGGCTTGTACAGAAATCCCATAACAAAAAATGAACCAGAATTCTTAAAAAGTATGGAAGTTTTATTGGAACATGTAGACAAAAGATATAAGCACATTTTAATAGCGGGGGATATAAACATTGATATGATGGGACAATCCAACAGTGCATTGAAACTGAACAACTTGTTAGTTTCTAATGGAATGTGCTCTTTAGTAAAATTTCCAACTAGAATTACGGAGTCATCAGCCACAACTATAGACAACATTTTCACCAACATTAATATGAATTTTATCAAACTAATCGGAATTAATACTCAACTCTCAGACCATGATGGGCAGTTCTTAGCATTATTACATACCCCTATTAAACATAAAAGTAAAATTACTGTTCATCCCAATGAATCCATTCAAATGTATACTAGAAAGTTCTCAGATTTAAACACACATTCATTTTTGTATTCATTGCAACAAGAATCATGGACAGACTTATATTTAGCTCCTGTTACTTCAAAATATGATGTTTTTCATAGTATTTTATTGTTCTACTTTAACCTCCATTTTCCTAAAACCTTAAGTCGAAAACAGTTGAATAAAAATATGTGGTTAACAGATGAGCTCAGATTAGAAAAGCTAGAAATTATTGAATTAAGTAGCCTAGCTAGAGAACTTCAAAGCCCACTTGTTTATAGTGAGGTAAAATCAAGAAACAAATTATTTAAGACAAATATTCTGCATCAAAAGAAACAATATCTTAATAGTCAGTTGGAAAAGTCTGTGAATGTTAATGCCACTGTCTAGAGGATGATTAATAGGGAAGTTGGTGTAAACAACAATAGTAATAAAAATATAGAGCTTAAGGTTAGAAATCAACTTTGTACAGACCCTGGTAACTTAAGCGAATTTATAAACAGATATTTCTCAGATCTAGTAGATAAATCTATACTGCCTAATTTGTCAAGCTCCACAGGACCTTCAGTTCAACAACAACCTATTTGTAATTTTTCTAGATTTAGACTAGAGCCAGTCACAGAAGAAGATATAGAGAAAATTATGATCAGTCTAAAAAACAAGCTTAGTGCTGGATATGACGACATTCCTGTTGTTCTCATTAAGAAAGCCAGGAAATCGCTAATAAAACCTATCACTCACTTAATAAATTCTTCTTTTATTTCAGGAATATTTCCAGAAAAATTGAAAATTGCAAAGATTAAACCTCTATTTAAAAAAGGGAACAGAACCCACGTAGAAAATTATCGTCCCATTGCTTTGCTTCCATCAATCTCCAAAATCTTTGAACGTGCTTTTTACAATCAATTTAAAATTTATTTGGAAAAAAACAATATAATTAACAGCAATCAACATGGTTTCCAAAAGGGAAAATCTGTTTTAAACCGCAGCCACAGAATTTCTTGAATCAGTTATTGACTCCATAGATAATCATGAAAAGGTAATTGGAGTTTTCATGGATCTGAGCAAAGCTTTTGATTCAATTTCTCATGTTTTGTTGTTGTCTAAATTAAAACAAATTGGCGTAGAAGGTAAAGCTTTTGAATGGTTAAACTCATATCTGAATAATAGAAAACAATTTGTCGAATTGGAATATTTCTCCCACAACAAAGGGACAATGTATAAACAACTTTACAAATCCTCGATTTCAGATGTGAAGCATGGGGTTCCTCAAGGTTCCATACTGGGACCTTTACTTTTCATTTGTTATATCAATGATGTACCTAAAATCAGGCAACCTGGAAAACTTTGTTTTTATGCCGACGACGCAAACCTAACAATTTCTGCACCTTCAATAAAGGGAGTGGAGGAGTCATCCAGCACTAACTTATCACTTTTGGCTCAATTTTTTGAAGCAAATAAATTACTTTTGAATGTTGATAAGACAAACTTTATAGTATTTAACCACAAACAAATGAAAAAAATAATCAAGCCAACGGTAACAATAAATAAAGATAGCCATATTTTCCAAGTAGCAAATTCAAAATTTTTAGGATTATCGATTGACGAGAACCTGGACTGGAGCTCTCACATTGAAAGTGTTCTTGCAAGGGCAGCTTCAGGCATCTATGCTTTAAATAGATTAAGAAATTTTTGTGATGTCAAAACTCTAAGAACAGTCTATTTTTCTTATATTCATTCCATTATTTCCTTTGGGATTTCAATATATGGTGCCACAACAGTTAGAAATTTAGACTCAATTTTAAAAATCCAAAAGAGAGCAGTAAGATCAATTTTTAAACTTAAACCAGGCACATCGTCAAAAGAACATTTTATTTCATTAGGTATAATGACCGTGTATGGTATGTATATTTATGAAACAATATTATCGGTAAAGCTCAGATTTTCCAATTTGCCACAGCTTGGTACACTTCACCAATACAATACCAGGCATCAAAATGACCTTGCCATTCCCACACATCATTTAGAATTTTTCCGCAAAAAACCTCAATATATGGGCACAATATTTTATAATAAATTACCTCAATATTTAAAGTCAGAAAATGTTTTATCAACTTTCAAATCAAAATTAAAATATTTTCTCATTGACAAGGCTCTTTATAGTTTTAACGAATTTTAAATACAGAACATGTCAAATTATATAGTTAGTAATAATACTTTAGATGTACAATGCTATTGATGACACCATTCAGTGTACAATGTTGTGCCAATGAATAAAGAAATTTTGATTTGATTTGATTTGACCTTACATACAGAGACCATCCAATTTAAAGGCACATCTATACATTTGACAGATATTTACAAGGTGCATTGCTTTATTTGTAATTTTAAACACACAGTAACATAGTCAGGGACAAGGATGTAGCCAATGAGGGGGTTCAAGGGGTCAGGGCTCCCAATTTTAATTTTTTACTTTACTTTTTTGATAACAGTTATTATTATTTAACTAATTCACTATTGCTGGCATGCCTACTGCTGAAAGATTCTCAACGTTGAAACGGGTCAAGAACTTTTTAAGGAGCAAAATGGGGAATGAGTGGTTGACTGCACTTGCCTTACTCTCTATCAACTATAGAAAAATATTAATCGTCTGACCCCACCCCAAACATTTTTCTGCCTACGTTCTTGGCCAAGCGACCTCACCCTCCCACCGAAACATTAAAAGGTTAGGAATTCACATTACTTGTAGGTAGTTTCATCATGCAGTTGTAGTCAGTGTAAAAATATTAATACAGACCCATATGTACTCTTAGATTTCAAACATAGAATAAACATCGATCCTGATAATTAACTAACTTTTATAATAAGAACTTATCAATGTTAAGTGTCGTAATACGCTAGCGTGTAATGTTACAAATTAATTCACGCCACAAGCCACTAGCTGTGGACTAACCTAATGCAAGAGTAGTTAGGTGGGGGTGGGAATCAGGGAAGCGTAGACGGTCAAATGTTTTATGTTTGTTGTTTAAAGTTAACACAAGCAAACTACTAGTGACCGCGAGGTTTGGTGGGGTTGTAGGTGGCGAGACGCACTCAAGAAACGAGGGAGGACAGCAGGGCCTAGTAACAAGGGCTGAGCCATTTCTTTGATCTCGGCGCGGTGCCGCCACGGCAGGCGGATTGGTGGGAGGGGGGTGCCGTGACGTCGCTGGCCTGATCAGGCCAGATACCGCCACCGCGCCTGCACCGCGTTGCAACTTGCAGGGACTGGCCGTGTTGCGGTTGAACATGTGTTACATTGGCGCACTGTCGTTTACACGCTGCTGCACATGCCGAAGGGATTTAATTGAGGTTGATCCTCAGTGATTTGATGTGGATTTAGTCTATTTATGCAGTGTCAAAATGAGTTGTTGTGCTGTGGCTACTTGTCCAAATAACTCTAAAAAGACTAAAGGAAGTGAACAGCGAGTAGTGTACCATAAGTTTCCAAAAGACAGCGAGACTAGTAAAATCTAGTTATCAAAGTATAAAAGAGGAGACGCGGTAAATTGTAAGTATGCCTATGTGTGTAGTGATCATTTTGCACCATCTGACTACATTGATGACATAAAAAGTCGCTTATTAGGGCTGCCTCAGAAATTGTTATTAAAGCCCTTTGTTGTTCCGTCAATAAAACTTCCCACTGTCAGTAATGACGATGACGATGTACGCAATGAACGAATAGAAAAACGACGTGTTCGTAAAAACGCAATTGAACGATTAGATAGTTTAAGTCCAAAAAAACCTCGAATTGAGCCGCTAAATACAGACCGATTAGACGAAAGTAACCTCGTACAACCGAGTTCTGTTTGCGAAAAATGCGAGAATCTGTTAGAAGAAAACAACAATCTGAAATCTTCCATTGATGTTTTAGAACAAAAAATAACTAATCTGAGAAGAGAGCATGATATATTGTATAATTCCATTGCGATAAAAAGGAAAATGCATTCTAAAACCTTAAGAAGGCATGCAAAAACTGTCAAAACCCTGAGGACAAAACTAATGTTTGCAAGCAAGCCATACACGTGTATGCCAGAGTGAGAACTTTGATTAGATTAAGGAACGTTAATAGTAACTTAGAATGCAAGAGAAAACAGCTTAAAAAAGCTAAGAAGTGGATTCAATAAAAAAAAGACTGAAGAACAGTGTTGAACTAGATAAATGAGTGCTGTAACTATTAAGTGGTATCAATCTATTAACATGCATAATTGTGGTTTTAGGTATTGACGTCTTAAACAAAACAGTAAACACATAATGCTGTAAAATGAACGAACTAATTTTATTTGTACTTGCAATCTTTTCGTCATTGGTTCTACTAGACATTTACATTGCCTAAGTTAAGTCACAAAATATTTTCAAACATTCCATAAAATTATTTAAATAGTTATTAATCAATAAGATGTGTGCAAATTGGAAAAAGTAGATTCGACGGATATTATTTCTTTCTAAAATTATTCTATTATTCATTTGTATAGAAAAGCCTAAGGGAATATTAATAATATTTTATTCCAATTCTTCCAATAAAACTTTTAGATAAACTAATTTACTACAACTTTGCCGCTAAAAGTTTGTTTTTAACCAAAAAAATAACGCTTATAAACTTTCAATGTATTGCATTTCGGAGTTCAAACACGCCTTTTTGTGGTTGTACAATTTTCAAATCGATATAAACTGAAATATATTTATACTGCTAGTTTCAGCAGATCACACAGTTTAAGAATATATAAGGATGTCCTTAATTATATTATTCTAATGATGTGTAGCCTAATAGCGTGTAAACCATAACGCTCCCATAGTGACCAGGGGGTCACGCCGGCAGGCAAAATGGTGCAGCTCTTGATACTAGGCCCTGGAGGACAGTCGGGTTTTTTCCGTCAGAGGTCGGGCATGCCCGATGCTCATCATTTTTGCAAGCAGTGGCAGTCATTACCATCGATGTATAATAAACTCCAACTAGTACATTATACATCGATGGCCACTGCACAGTTTACAAATCCATTGAATGATAAGGTTATGTTTTCTTATTCGGTTGGTTTTCATTGCAACGTACAGTAGGCTGTTTTAACTTGCACCTAATTAGTTTTTCTGTGAGTTTATTTGTAATTATTAGAATTATTTGTAAAGAACCGACTGCGACAACCAGCTATTGCCCTTCGACATCTAATGCCTGTGAAGACATGGACAAAATGTAAGAAAAGGCCTTACTTTTTTGACATAGGTGTAATATCTGATAGTCTGTATGGAAGTGAAAAGGTTGTTATGAGGAGAGCTATTTAAAACACAATATTTTCAACCAAACTTTCTGTTTCAGAAAATAAATTTAATTACCTTATAAGTGAACCTACCAATAAAAAAAATGTAAGTTTCAACACAACTGGTTAAAGAAGTGGCATTAACTTATATATCCTAAGAAGAAATATAGCGGATATTGCAAACGACGATTTTCCTTCGTCGTCATAGAAATTGTGGGCCGTTAACTTTAGAAAAACCTCTAAATAAATTATGTAAAGTTCACAACCTTATTTAGATTTCGTGCTGAAACTAATGAATAATTCAAGAAGCGTTTAAGTAAGTGTGCGCGAAACGCAAGTTATGATTTGCAAAACGAGATTATTCATGTTTATGAAAATGTAATCCATGAGATAAATAGTAGTGATTGTTTTTCAATCCTGGGCGATGAAACAATGAACGTATCGGGGAAGGCGCAATTTTCGTTATGAAATCGATACAATACAAAGTTACTAAAATAATGCAAAAGTTCTAAAAGAGGATTTTCTTTCTTTTATTCGCATCATTGATTTATCTGCCAAACATATTTTAACAGTTATTTTACAAATATGTATGGTACTACATGAGGTATGGATGTTACTAAACTTGTTGGCCAATGCCATGATGGGTGATCCGCATTCCAAAAGATTCCAACTGGTGTCCATCAAAGATTTCAGCATCTGCTGAATAATTCAAAAATTCAAATTCTATTATACTTTCACTGTATCGTCCATGTGTTAAATTTGGTTTGAAGTGATTTACTTAAAGTTCCTGTGTAAGAAACTGTCTAGGTACATTGATCTAAATATAACAAATCCTAAGGAATAATATACATGCTAGTAATGTATTGAAAGACCAATATTTTTAATCAATTCCTGAAAGTAAGAAAAATCGCCATCTGGGATTATGTGAGACTAGGTTTACTGAGCGGCAGGGCGCCATCATTACATTGTTGTAGCTCATTCCAGCTATAACACTCTTCAATAGTTGTCTGAAAGTAACAGGGCAGTATCATCACAATCGGAAATCTTCTTTCAGAAATTGAGAAGAGTATTTTTCATCTCGCTACTTAATTGCGAGATTTTGTTTTGCTTCACTTTTCCCATATCAAGGTACCTTCAAAAAGTCGAAAATGATTTATCACCAGCGATAAACTATGCCGATGATGTGATAAATACCTTACAAAATTTATGTCAAACTAATAAAGAAGGCAAGAACATTAACGATGAAGCCTTTTCTGCATTATTCAAGAAGGTACTGTTCCTTGATGAAAAATTACCTTGATACAGAAATAAGTATTCCTCGATAATCCATCTACCAAACAAAGAGATAAAATACCCCTGACATCAACGAAGAGGAGAATTACATGAGAACAATAATTATTCACACCATGCATAGACAATTTTGATTTCTGGTCTTGTAGATCGGTTTGGTGCAAACAAACCACTGTTTAGCACCGTTGATACACTGCTACCAAAACATTTAGATGCAACAAAGGTCGTTGTGACCTTAAACTGTTCTATGGTGATAGAGAATCACAATCAATTATTTAATCTGAGTATCTACTGTGGTCTATATGATAAATGAAAACAATTTAAGGCCATCTTGGAAAGCTGTGATGAATTATTATACCCTAATACAGCTAATTATTGCGGATTCTTGCAACTCTTTGCCAGTATCTACAGCTGAGGTTGATGGACACTTTTCACCACTGAAGAGGATAAAAATGCATCTTAGAAATTTCATGGAAAATGAACGACTTACGGGATTAGCTCTACTATCAGAGCATTACCCAGTTTCCATAACAGCTGACGGGGTATTTGACGAGATGCTAAGGTCAGGGATGAGAAGAATTTTGTTGTAAAACGAATTCAGAAACTTGTTTGCTTCTAATGTTTTAACCTAATCACCATTCTCATTTGAATAAAGTTTTGTTTTTAAATTGTTTGTTTATTCAGTACTAACCTTGAATTAATAAAGAATTTCATACAATGAGTTGTTGCCTAAAAGTATTGTTTAGACATTCAATGTTTTTAAACTTTCTGAGGGAACACGCCCGGCGCACCTTTTTCTGATGTGTATAACACCTCCTACTTCTCTTATGCCCCCTCAAAATAATTTCTTGGATACGCCACTGAAAACAAGGGATCTCTTCTTACAACAATAATGGAACCTAAAACTTGTGATGGTTTAAATAGCTAATTTTTAAATGGACAGGATAACTTTTGATAATGTAGTAATTATAACCTACAACAATATTACTGGATACATTTTAATTTTCAACATCAAAATTAGATGTTTAGTTTGTACTCACAAACGATACACATGGTTTAATGTTAATACATTTCTTTTTAAAGACATTTAAAATGAGATACACACAAATATGGATGTATCCATTCATTTATATTTTTTTTAGTTATATCTATTTAAGATTTCTCAAAATATTTGTTTTATACGAGATGATTGTATTTTCATAACTATGTTCATATGACGTCATTTTAAAGTAAATTAATTGCAGATAAAAAATTTGCTGGTTGCACTGTTCTTTATTAATTTTTAGAAAATATTTAGGTCAGTTATTTTGTAGCTTTAACACATTTTTTAATATAAACTTCACAAATATATTCCTGTTGACTGAAGCTTTAAAAAAATGCACCATATATCTTAGATTTACATTTTAAAATTTAGAAATTCAAACTAAGGACTCCCAGTTTTGGCTTACCTAGTTCCTTAAATTTTATGACAACATTTTAAACAGATCCCCTGTGAGTGATTTATGCAGATTGCAATTTATATCTCTTTTATAGCTCCAGTTGTTCTCCTAATATGCGTTTAGGAGGTCATACCTTCGCTAACTTATCCTGTATATAATATGATGATATTATCTTGCTTTTCGTCAGAAATCGAATACATTATAAGGCTATAAATAGCAATCACCGACCCTTGCTGTACTTGCTTGGGACAGGAAGCAAGTTTTTACTTGCGAGTTGTCATTTGCGGTCCGCTTTGAAATTTCTACTATCCGAAATAGGCTTGGTCCATTCAACTTCGGATAATCGCATATAGTTGTTTAAAAACCATATATTAAAAGTTTAATAATGTAGTATTCATGAATCTAAGGACGTTTACCACGGCTTCAGGACCAGTGGAGACTATAATACGTCAGAAGCTGACGGAACAGCTGAAACCTGTCCATCTGGAAGTAGTGAATGAATCTCACAAACACAACGCACCACCCGGCACCGAAGCTCACTTCTGGGTCAAAGTGGTCACACCTCTCTTCACCGACATGTCACTGCTGAAGGTAAAAATAATCCTTTGATTTAACATTGGAGAGCTCACACTTACACTCATGTCAGTTGCGTAACTAAGGGTAAGGATTAGGGGTATATAATTCTCCCTCAAAAGTCCAGTAAATAAAATATTTTTAAAATATATGAATAACCGGAATCCAACTTTTTTAAATGCAGCGGTTAATGTTTAAACTCGAATTACGCCTATCAATTTATTTAAATTTACATGAATTCTATACTTCCCCGTGTGAGGTGCTTTTCAATCAGAATTCCATACCCCTCTACCATCCCAAAAAAACTAAGTTCTGTTACGTCGCTGACGAACGTGCTGTAAGTCCAGAGATGGAATGTAGAAAATTTGTGATCCGGCAGTATGTAAATGAGAGTGCTCCAACATTAAAATGGTGCAATACGTTTTTGCCTGGAATAATCTGGGTACATGATTTTTGAAAACAGGAAAAATCAAGTTTTTTGTGTTATTCTACAATGAGTAGTAAAGGGAATATTTAAAGAGACATCTTATAATCAGACATTAAGAACCTCGTTTACGATGCGATTTTTAAAATAAGTATTTGAAAAATAGTGTAATAAACGACATGTATTATAATATATAGGCTACAACATTTAATTTCCTTAAATATTATTTTATCTTAAAACGTGTTATTTCCTTAAATTATATATAATAGAGAATATAATTTTTGGAATTTAAAAAATTACAAAAATATAAGAGATACATTTGTTTGTTTACAAATTTATTCATTCGGCCATTTTTTCGTTAAAATCATGGTTACTCGTAAGACCAATGTAAAACTATTTACTAACGCTCAGTTTAATTTTGTTTTTAAGATATCGTACGGATATAAATGCAATTGTCCAGTCTCTCGAGTGGTAGGCATCGCTAACGTTCAGCCATGGGGGTTGACTGGATAAGTAAATATAGAGTAAAATACACCACTGTAACATCGCATCCGAGTATCTAGATTTCCGCCGATGTTGAACTAATTGTAATTATCTAGTCCCTTAATTGGGTTGGATTGAAACTAACGATACAAATCCATCACTCCTAAACTAACTATATGTAACTAACTAACTAACTGTATGTTTCTATTGAACTAACTTATATAGACCTGAGTTGAAAGGGATGATTTTACTTTACACTAAAGTTATTATCATTGAGAGTACTCCTAATGTACTTTAATAAAACATAGTGTAATACGTTTTGTATTTTTCTAGAGGCACCAGACTGTTAACGAGATCTTAAAAGAAGAGCTCAAATCATCAGTACACGCCCTCACTCTTGTTGTAAGTCGATACTCTTGTAGTGTTTAATATTAGTATATCACTGTAATTGTGACGTTTATTTTTTTAAATCATATATTGTTTAATACACTTAGATATGTTGCGCAGGCTCGTAGCCCTGAACAATGGGATGAAGAAAGAGGAATCACGCCGCCACCTCTCTGTCAGGGAGACGGGGTTGCTGACTGAACTACCGCTGGCAGAATTTCATTTCATTATATACTCTGGTCTACAAACTGTTTATACTTTTACTTCACTGGAATAAACATTTTTGTTTAATATTGACTTTGTTGTGTAAATCCCTTATTGGTACAGTTATTAGGGAAATAAACAACTTTAAGATTGTTAAAAACTATTTTAATAAGAACGAGTTCTAAATAAATTAGTGCTTTATATAAGATTTTATTTATTCCCATTTAAATAAGAAACTCATAAAGAGTACAATAATAGGATTAGTTAATGGTTGCCAAAGATAGAATAATCACACTTATCAGAATTTAAATTATAACCTATATAATGTGATGAATATGGTCATTCGACATTGCAGCATTAATCACTACGGAAACACAAAGAGGGTTTGGAAAGATTAGCTGAAGCATGAAGAATATACTGTTATTATATACCTAGGAATAGATTCATGAACATCGACATTGAAGGACCTTTACACGCACAAGGGGCACCTACAAGTAACTAAACGAAGGTAGCCAAAAACGTAATTATAATTCAAAGGAGTAATTTTATATTATTCTAATTAACTCCTCCAGAACAAAATCTAAATTTTTACTATTTCTGTAAGTTTTTATTACAACGATATGACTTCCTGTTTAGTGTTATACTGGTTTCATCAGCAATCACCAAAGACCTTTGCAAACATATGGACTTTAATATAATTTTTTATTTTTATACCTGAAGGGATAGCAGGATTTTGGACATTTCCATTGATAAGTGTTGTGTTACAATAAAAGAAACGCAACGTTTGGATAAATAAAGTCTGTGGCCTCTTCGTCAGATCTACCATCAATTTTAACGTACATCAATGTAAACTATTCAACTCATGCCGATTAAAATACCAAAAGTAAACTCGAAAAAATCGTCCGTTAAAAACAATAACATGTCCTGAATCCATGTGGCATAAATTTCTTCGGCTGTATTCTCTTATCGTAAGAGAAATTCGTTATTCGTAATCATGTTATTCCTTCAAATCGTCCACCACCAATAGTTCTTGTTAAATAAAACCTACAGTGGGTGCGGTGAAAATTTCATGGTATTACTTTTGGACAACCCAAGTACATGTTCAGATGCACTGAGTCACTATCAGCAAAGCCGCGATGTTGGTGTAAAGGGATAACTCTGTTGAGCCTATTGCCTGCGGAGAATTGCGGCACTGTCCTCTTAGTGTAAAAGTAATTCTATCCCTGAGATACAAATTCTTTTTCACTTTGGTTTGACTGGGAGCGGCATGAAAAGTGTTAGCATCTCAAATCTTCCCAACCCCTACTATCTTCTTCACTCCATGAGCACACTTCCACGAGATCACGTCTGGAGCGGCGTCCAGTCCCTTTGTATTATCCTGAATATTCATTCGTTTAGGAATCCAGTAGATTATACTTTAGGTGCAAGTCCATCGGGGTTTTATCAGGTTCATTTTTCAACCCCTAAAATGCTAGAACAGTTGTTCTTTCCAACTACTAAGCAAAATAATTACTAAAATATAGAAAATTACGTAGATATACGTAGGTGGTTTGAACTGAATTTCAAACTATACTTTTGTATAGAGTATAATCTACATAATATGAGTACAAGGTAGGAGTCGCGTAGCGGAAAAGGCTTCGCTGAGATTACACAGGTTGCACGAAAGTCTATAGCTCATTTCATTCTCAATATGTCCTGCGGACAGATAGACAATCATACACGAAAGAAATATTTACATTATCGCCAATCAAAAGAGAAATTGTGTCAGCCTACTGAGCCATTGGGGTTTTAATTACGCTCAAATTCCATGGTTGCACATGCACCATCACAGAATCCATTCTTGTGTATTTATAAATTAAGTTATATTCATGATTTAAAGTTTATAGGTGAAATGCTTCACGAGACATCATGCCACATGATACATGCATAATTGTGTTTATTGAGTAGGTTTCATAGCAGTGTTCAAATAATAAACGTTCTGGTGCGCTGAGGAGGGTACTACAATGCAACACTGCGCTGAAATCAAATTTTGTTACCGACTTTTAACATTGATTTTCCGCTATATTATTTTTTCTTTTCGCTCTATGAATACAAATTTCACATATTAAAATCTCATATCGTTGTACTCTGTTTACAAATTGATTTATTCTGTTACTTTCTCGCTCCCATCATGGTTACCCATAAGACGAATTTAAATCATTCACTAACGCTCAGCTTAATCCCATGGAGTGACATACACCATTATCGAACTCAGCGTTCGATTCCCTATATAGGAATGAGATTTATGTAAAACGATTTAATAAATGAAATGTCCTTATTATTCACAATTTTACATAGGTGCCTATACAAAAAAAAATTTCAAGTCTATAGATCAGGTCGTTTTTGAGATATTGTACCGACAGTAAGACAGATAGACAGACCAAATAACATTATTGCAGCCCCTCTCATGGTTGTATATAGTTTGCAAATTTTCTGAGCATACTTAAGTACCATTTTATTCTTATATCGAGTCGTTCAGGTCAAACTCTAACAAAATATTAGAACATTTTGTTGTAGTTTTATATTCCGTTAATAAACTCAAACAAATTCAATCGACCCAAAAATTGCCCAAATACCAAATGCTGATACCTCTATGATTTAAACCGCATAAAACTATGATAAAACCAATCTGTTCCATGTTAAAGCTTCCGTGGGTCGTTCACAAACACACTTATAACAGAAGCTGGTACAATATCCTTGTAACTATAGTATGTGAGTGCTTGTTCGGAGCCACGGCGTCATTCAATATTGTAACAAATACCTCATGTTCAAGACTTCGCGTGCTAAAGCAGTTAAAGAATTTTAGTCACCACTGAAACTTACAACTCTGGTGTGGTGTCCACAGTGCCTAAGATTGTTCATCTTAACTCCATCCCCCATAATTATTAGAATAGTTGAATAGGAAGACAACGGCAGGCATGATCGGTCTATGAATGTTAAAGCAATCATCATCGGGATGTCCAACGAGGACCGTGGACCGGTCGAGACATCCATCAGAGATAAACTCATGTCGAGGCTGAGGCCGATGTACCTGGACGTCATCAACCAGTCGATCATGTACGGAGAGAGGGAGAGCGACGAGAGATACTTCACTGTCATCATCGTGTCTTCAGCCTTTGTTGGTTCAAATAACTACCAGGTATGGATTTTGACTCCATGTCCTATCTGTACTAGTTGGAAGAGCATCTTATTATATGAGAATTATAAGAGTCGTCATTAGATTTGGCTAGGCAAAGACATAATTGTTTCTATTTGATATTTTTTAGAAAACCTACTATAGTATCAAAATAAATTGCCAAAAATAACATGAGGTCTGCCCAATAAATTCTAGAACTAATCGAGTATAACTGGTGATTTGCGAAATAAAACGTCACCCGTTGTACCATGAGATGCAATGATTCGTCAATATTCATCTGACTGTTATCCACTAGCACTTTTCAAGTTGCGTTAGTATTTTCTCGATCACGACAGAGTCGATGTTTTACATTCAAACTTGTTCGTGGCCTATTTATGGTGATCATTTATTGAAAAATAAACAGCTATTGTGATTCATGGTTTTCCAATACGACCGAAAACTTTGCAGAAGTGATGCAAAGCTTCAGCGTCCTACTGCCCCTGCTGAAGGTTAGTGATGAAAATATTCACGTTATAATAATATTGTATATTTGTATGTAACAAAAACAAAAATATACAAAAGTTCATAAACAAACAATTGTGTTAAAAATCTCTTCTGGTCTAAAATTTGCCTGTTATTGGTTTTGAAAACAAACTTTGCATAGTCTGTATTGGGGAAGAATGAACGTGTCGCTATCTGGAAACTTATAATAGTTTCCTCAACATTTTACCAGTTTTCCCTCAACGTCTCTATAATTCTTTATGATACTTCCCATAATTATACAAAATAACTAATAATTTATTATCGGCAGACTATTATTTTTCAGGATAAATATGTGAGCTAATGGGTGTGACTACAATAGATCATACGACAGTCACTGTATTGGATTTGATCACCTATTTACTAAAATACTCCATGCAGGTTAATAATATGAACGACTTCACGATTTCCAATCACCTGTATCATGACCAAGCACATGTCTCCATTTTCAATCACATCAATGTTCTTTGATATATCTAATTTTATTTTACTTAAGCCTATATTATTATAAAATGTTATTACAATAGCTGAATTAATTAATTTGCAATGTTTTCTTTCTCTCAGAGACATTTATGTGTGAATGGGATTTTGGAAGAAGAAATGGCCACTCATATCCATGCGTTAGCAATTGTGGTGAGTTCTTTGGTCCAAGCACCCAATAGGTTTTTATTACTCAATAATGTAAACCAATCAAGTTTACTTTATTCCACGGAATGAAGTTGAGAAGTAGGTTAAGAAACACCAAACCATGCATAGAAAAACTAATAAAATTTTGTTGATTTTTTAAATTTCAGGCCAAAACACCAGACGAGTGGAGAATAGAACATTACGCTACTCCTGCAGCTGAAATGGCCCCAGAAAACTTCAGTGAAGTTTTTCCTATGTAAGCAAATACAGTACTCATACTATCCAAATAGTTATATTTAAAGTTTTTGACTATTACTCAAAACTGGGCATTTTCAAGAATGGTTGAATATATGGAGTATTTATTTAGTAGTTCTGACTCATCTCTTTAACACACATTGGTCGGAGGGACGTACTTTTCTTGTGAAACTCGTGTGTTTTAACAAGGAACTCTGTTAATATGTTTATTTTGCAACTTAATACGAAACTTTAATGGCCTTATTAATGCAAACGTGCCATTGTTTGTTTGTTTTTCTTTCAACCGTTAACTATTCTACAGATTGCTAATGACCCATTTATCCGCTATTAGTTGGATTACTCGTAGTTATAACTATTAGTTGGATCATTTCAATATTTTAGCTATTCACTATATTACATATGGGGGCATTTTAAGCTAGTTGGTATATATAGTGAAATAATAATGTGTTACTACATATCTAAAAAATTAATTTTATAAAGTTCTTTTAAAAATGATTTGTGTACATAACAAATATTACAAAATCCCTACGTAAAATTTTGTATCTATACTTCGTGCAAAAGCACATAAAATTTCATTTGAATATATTCATTAGAGAGGTTATGGATCATTTTTGATAAAAATTAATAGTTACAAAAGAAGAATACAAGTTTATTTTAGATACCTAATACATTGTAGGAACATTGGAAGGCTTCTCTGGATCTTCTTCAGCTGAAAACTCCTCTTCTAGCTTTCTCTTGTCAATTAATTTATTTGGCCTAAATTCTGTATGAATGTCTCTAGTAGCTTTTTTCACTTTCGCTTTTGCAAAATGTTATTATTCGTCATTATTTCTGCACAAACCATGTTAACAGGCAACCCTAACTTGTCAAATACCTTACACTTCATAATATTCCATCTGTTATGTGGTTTCTTAAATAAAAACATTCTTTTTAATTTGTTTGTTTCACATGAACGGATGTTTGACGAGGGATCTAACTGCAGTACAGCAACTAAAGTGATATAACCCTTGCATTAAATTAGTGCTGTTATCCGGTTTAAACAATCTATAGCCAACAATAATAAATTTTAATCAATTGAACTGCAATAAATTAATATACTTCTACATATTTATCTTTTTCTCAGTTATGAACTAATGCTGGATCGTCTTTGGCAAGAGTATTGGTAAAAGAGAGCTAAGGATTAGCTTCCGTCTCAGATAAAAAACGCTGTAAAGGATTGTCCCATGTTTTTAACGAAAAATATATTTTCTTAGGATTACTTACCATTATCTCTTCACAGAGAAACAAAAATATTTCATATTTCCTAACTAAAGATTCAAATTTATCCAAAATCATTACCTTGTATAGAAATAGAAATATCAAATCTTTGACCTGATCCATAAAAACTAGTCTAATCCTCATTACAGTAGAGTCCCGTTAATCCGACCTAATTGGGACCGAGCCCTATTCGGATTATGTGATTGTTCGGATTAGCCAGAATTACAGAAAAATACGGTTTTAAACTTGAGAATGGGTCTATTTTGTTATAGAATTATCAACATTGTTTATTAAAACATGTTTTCTGACTGTTGCATTGTATTTCTTGACAAATAAACATGTTTGCGAATACGAAGCACATTTACCGTATTTAGTGTGAGAGTTCTATTGTTAAGCAATGTGAGCGTACTGGATATTGTACGGGTCCACGCGTCATCCAATAGACTCTCTTCAATGCGACAGAAGACAATAACTGAATTTATGTCTTTTAACAATTAATATTGTACTCAATAATAATATCAGTACTGTACGCTCAATTTTTGTTTGATTTCACTTCTTAATATAGTAATTTAACTCATACTTAACCTATAAGTTTCAATTTGGTACTGTACCTGTATTTAACTTCATTATTTATGTACTGTACCGTACACAATTTGTCTTAATAAAATACTGTATGTCTATTTAATTAAAGTTTTCTTTGTTTATGTACGAAATGATGCACCCATTTTCATTTTTTAAGTAATTAGTTCCCATAACTGTGCATTATCGTTATAAATAATAATTCCTCCTGGACCTGTTCGGATTAACCGACGTTCGGATTACACGTGTTCGGATTAGCGGGACTCCACTGTATTTTAAATCCAAGTGATAATTCTTAGTTCTAGATCGATAGATCGTCACTGGTATTAAGATAAAAATGTGATACAAGAAAATCCCTAGCGCTGTAGTATAAACCCTTGCAATTCCTCAAACTAAAGAAAAATACCTAGATTTGCGGCGAATCAGCAGCGTATTGAAGAACGTAGAACTACCGCACACTAATTGTCTATCATAAGAAGTGTTGTAATTAATCTGAATATACTAATAAATATATCATAATGATTTTCAGAGCATGGTAACGGAAAAGAAGAGCAACTAACAGTAACCTAAAATTTGTATACATTATGATTAAATTCATTTTATTTGTTTGATATTATGTTTCTAATGTTTAATTTCCCAACCCATTTTAGTTAATGTATCTTTCTTTATTAATAGAATTATGATATGAGGGCCAATGCCATTGTCTTGATGACGTGCTTGATCAATTGCAGTCGTCTCATAGTGAGGAATTCTTGGCGAGTTTAGGTCCAACATCTCGCGATGCATATAAGAGCCGCTGCTCGGGTATTTATGTTGATTTTGGTTATTCAGATAAAATCTTAATCGTTTTAAACTTATTTGTATGATTATTTAAAACTATACAAAACGTAATAGACAATGAAAAGTGTTTGGATGCGTAAAATAAATATAATGCACTTTTAATTTACGCTAATCTATAATCAATCTAAAGGCTACACAAAAAGGAATTAATTCAACTTATGTAAAAACTGAGATCAGTGCAGAGGAAAGTGTAAACCACTGTAAAAATGTACAACAAATATTACCTGTCAGTTTTGGTTAATACCGACTTCTCGGACAACAGCTTCGGCCGCTGGTGTACCAATGGTTAAAGATTTGTGAGCTGTAAAGCCATAAAATAGTTTATACCGCTAAATGCTGAAACTGAAATACTCCTTGTACATCAGGCACCTTAGGTTATGTAAAACCTGTGGCGAAGCGAAGTCTGAATGGATCAGATGAATGTCAATAATCTCAAAATGCATTCACATTTAATTGTTCACAATCACATATTGACAATTTAAAAACGTACTCGGTATATAGGCCTACCCGTCAACAGAATATAAAATAGAGGAAAAGTACAATAAAATACGCAGCTATCATTCTAAAGGTAAAAGAAATCTCATATAATTTCCCAAACTTCCCCCATATAAGAGCAAACTTAATTGCCTCGAAGTAAGTAATGGGTATCACCTTTAAGTGAAGAATAATGTTCAGAGCAAAACAAAACGGCCAGAGCTATAAGAATAATTTTAAATGAGAATTTCTTCGTACGGTATAGAAGGCACACGTAGAAAACTCTTATAATGTTATTAATAAACATAGCTTATGCAGAAAATATTACTTAAATGAAAAACACGTAACTAAACTCTTACTATTGAGGAAAACTTTATATAACTTTACCAACTTCAGTGCGTTAATCTCCAACATACAAAGGAAAAATAAAAAATGTACACTATCTACTACATAAAAAAAGAACTGAGATTTAATGTACAGACTAAATCACTACATTATGGTGGCTGGTATGTATGGACTCGTAGAGCCTCGGTAACAATTCCTAAAATTGAAAAAAATAAAAAAATGTATATAAATGTATAGTGTTAGCAACTGATACAACTTATGTACACAAAATACAACTTATAATAAAATGCGAGATCACTTATACCTGAAATGAACTTATACATAATCCTAAAAATATAATGCAATTTTAGAACATTGTTTTTAAGATTTTGTATTGACTTATGGTAGATAAGTATGGAAATTGTAGAGATAAAGTAAAATAGATAATAAGTAAAGTAGACATAGGTAGGTATAGAAAAGGCCATTGGGGGTGACGTTTATTTTGCGACAGTTAGTTGCAATTAAGATTAAAAAAACAGTCTTAAAAATGTGTATACAATTTTAATGTACACAGAAACAAATATGCTAAATACATGAAAACAGCATTTATTCAGTGTATAACGCAAATTTTATCCAAACATCGAATTTAACGACTACCACGATTTCTTAATATTCTTCTTGGATGGTGACATTTTAAGAGACGCGTGTTGTTCCGGTTCGGTGTAAACCTTTTCTTTAATTTTTGTCAAATGAATAGGCGAAGAATGATCGTCCAAATACTGGGAAGCATGACCAACCCCTTTACTATTTTTATTTTTTTAATTACACTCTTAAAGAAAATACTGTAACCATAGTATATAACAATACATCACTTTGTTATGTACTTTAATGGTATTACGTCACGGAAAATCCCGAGAATCTGATCAGCGTTAACGCTGGTCCCGGACTGATACATAATCAAAGCCATTGAACTCTGTCGTTGATTATGTATCAGCTTTGACTGCCCATGTAACATCAGCTTACTCTGTCAAATCAATGCCATAGAATATAACATGACAAATATCAATATTATTCTGTCAAGGAGAAAAAGACAGGCAGAACTGGGCATATTGAATTATGTTGTTCATATACTCCACAAACAAGAACGACCCAACCCAATCGGGCTAACGAATCCTACCTAGCTATAACAAGAATTCATCTCTTGCCAATGTCGAAGCAACAACTCAAAATAACCACCTCAGCAAACTCATAATAAAAATAACAACATAGTAAAAACAATCCTAACAGCAAAAAACAATACAGCAAACCCAATTCTAAGTCAAGCACATCTCCAATACCAATTATAATTCTCCAAGAGAACCCCATCATTACAACACTTTAACAAACCAGGAACAAAACTAGACCCCCAAATTAGAGAACGCCTTCTATATGAAAAACTAACCGAAATACGTAGCAAAACCCAAAGCGCTACAGTACTTCCAGCTTATATCACGAATAAAGGAACCATTAAAACCTTAAATGGGGCAAGACACGATAAACAAAAATAAAAGCTCAAGAAAAAAACCTTAAAACATCTAGTAGTAAAATCTTGATACAGGACAGAAATGTCTCAGGGAAAATCAAACGAGATAAAATTAGTTTATTGGAATGCCAGATCTCTAAAGCCAAAATGGCTAGAATTAAAACTTTTAATAAAAATAATATATATATATATATATATATATATATATATATATATATATATATATATATATATTAAAGTTGTTCAGGAGATTTGGCTAAATGAAAATGGCAATCTGTATGATAATAATACTGTAGTAAAAGTATATAGAAATGACTACTAAGTTGGCGTAGCCTTTATAGTTTACAAATCAATATCATTCACTGAAATCAACTTATGTAATAACAATTCAATTCAAGTTTTTTGCGATTAAGATGAACAATTATGTCCATCTATACCACCAATAAAAATAGCCCCCAAATTTTGGGAAGGCCAAGTGTTTTCCAATGATATGGACCACAACAAATGATGCGGAGATTTAAATGCACATCATCCTTACTGCAGTGGCAAAGTAGGAAATAAAAGAGGCAGTGACATTCCAACATGTCATTTATTTTGTTACACAATAATGATAATTCAACACTATCCTATTCTTTTCTAACAGTCCGCTATCGACTTGTCAATTGCAATTCCCAAATTACATAATATACTTCTCAGCTTTATTTATAAAGCTGGGTGGTTGAAACAAATTCAATCATTTGCCAATTCTTAAATCATTTGAAACTAATTCAATCATGAAAGAAAATCTCTAATATACATAGGAAACAAATAATAAAAGAAATATGAAAAAAAGCAAACTGGGAACTGTATGCTAAATACTATAAAATAAATTTAACAAAAAACAACAGTGAACATCAAAGCTAAATGATTACTCATGGCTTAAGAAAAATTATGCGGTTCTTGTTCTTAGGTCTGTGGTCCTGTTAACGAGTCGACAATTTAAGGTTATGTTCGTTAGTTTACAATTCATATTCATTCATTAAGAATTTATAAATTTATTTGATTTTTGTCATAAGAGTTGTTTTAAGTAATTATCCTTCATTCTTCAATCAAAGTGCTAGTCAGTTTAAATTGTTAGTATTATCTACTCTTGTATGGGTGTTCAGCTTTATAAATTTCTATTAAATTTTACTAGGAAAGGTAAGAGTATGTGATGCTATCTAATAAGTACAGTTTTATAATACCGACGTAGTTTAACCCTTTGGGTGCTGGTGAAATTTCATTTATATTTTTAGGAGTATAACTAATTAGATTTTATCCTTAGATTTGTGAAGAGTATTTTCCCCTCATAAGCCTGTGTTCAGCTATGCTGCTTCTAAGTACATTGTATATCATTTGGTTTAGTAGAGAACCAAAACTACACACATCCTTAGTCTATGGAGGAGTACAACTGAAGGATGCGGGACATTTTTAGACTGTTGGACACTGTTATACATATTTACTTTTAACACCAGAGCTGCAGCTACACATTTTTCCAGGAGGGGCAAGCCCTAAATTGAGTAGGGTAAGATGAGCGGACCCGGTTTTTTATATTGAAATTGGCAAATGATAAATTACTTAATCATAACCATCGATATAATCAATCGATACTGATTAATTATTTTGAATTATTGACTTAAATAGTCTATATCAACAGCTGTAAACACTAAAATAATACACGTAGGGTAATATTTCAATTTTACATAAGTAATTTTCAACAATTTTAGAAAACTACACGACATTGCTTTGAAAGAAGATAAAACGTACATAAAATATATTGTTTTTGTGGCTTCAACATGTTTGGACTCGTACCGAAAACCTCATTATGTGAAATTTGTGGGAAAGAAACAACTGTAGCTGTGAAAGGAGCAAATATGGTAGCCTAGTCTTCAGTTTTCCTAATTTTTGTTATGATAACTTGTTTGTTCACTGTAAATATTAAATTCATATTTTAATTTAAAACATATGATTGTTATTGAGGACTATAGATACTTTTATATCAATTGATAGTCTAGGATTTGAGATGCGAATATTAGGTATCGAAGACTACATTCTTCGATATGAAAAACCGGGTATGCTTATCGTACCCTACCCCCTAAATTTGCCGCCCATTTCCACCACCCAACATCAGCTGTAAAAAATCTTTTTTTGCTGCTTCCACATCAGCATGTAAATAATCCAGAAGGACTTAATAATTATTATTATATTTATTACTAGCAGTTACCCGCGGCTTCGCACGCAATTTTCAAAAGCGTCTAAGTCAAATAAAATCTGTATTGGCTTATTTCAGGGTTTGCGTGTGTCGAAGTATATATTTTTGGTTTAATTAAATTACATTTCTGACGCCACAGTTGAGTCCCTTTTCTAACATCCCAATCCCAAAAGGAAATACAAACAGGTCCCAGAAACCTGCTTTGGCCAAAAAAATATACTTCTGGCCGTTTGAATTTACATCTATTGAAAGATATCTCCAGTGTTTAAATTGAGTTTGTCTTATTGTCCCATTAACCCTCCATCGGGCACTTAAAATTAGAAACACCATCAGGCGCTCACGGAGGTTTCCTCCAGGTTAGTGAATAATGGATATTATAGTCGTTTAAACTGTTTTTATTTGTTTAAATATTCATACTGATTTAATTACAATGTAATATATTCATTTTTAGAATTTAAATAAAAATTACTCTCTTATGTAATGAATTTTCCAAATAAGAATTTAGAAATTAAAAAAAATGTTATTGTATAGTAACAACATGATTTATTTTAAGGAATAATGCAATTAATTGTAAAAATGTTTAACCTTCTGTAATAATATATGGAAATTAACTTAGTTTTTAACTTCTTACAAAAACAACTTACTTCAATTCTTGAGATATTATACAATAATTATTCATGTCAATTATTATTCTAAAATAAAAATTTATTCTTTACTAAAAATTTTTTAACACTACACAAAGTTTCAAAACATTTTCCTTCTGGTTCTTATAACGACAATGTTCACTCCATAAACAGTACTGAAATGTTCCCTAGCACACGGGTACTGTACTGACAAGTCTCTCGTCTTCATTCTCCATTTCACAAAATTCAAATAAAATATATTGTAAAACTTAAAAAGAAACCATCACATGTCAGACATTTAGGCGCACACGGATTATTACTCCATAAAAACTAAACACTATAAGGCGCTCACGGAGATTTCGTCCAAGGACTACAAACACGACATCGGGCGCTCACGGAGGAATCGTCCAGTCTCGCACGGAAGTAGACCCCATACTGACAGATTTTGACAAAGATAAGCGGGAGGCTATTGTTTCGCTTCCCCGAAAGATGCTCGTGAAGTACACTGCGGGACACGACTGCCAACATCAGGAAAGTAGTACTATTTTTAATAATAAAAAATACACGGAGGAAAACTCCGTTTAGCGCCCGATGGAGGGTTAAGAAAAAAAAAAAAACCTACGAAGAAGTAAAAAGATGGTCTACAGCCTTTTTACCAATGATCGGTCTGAAAGCGCCTATTCCCACCGTTCATACAGTATAATACAGTGCCACAGTTAAGTTTGCCTTGTCCTTATAAAGAAATTATATACATATGTTGGTTTTCAAGCCCTACTTTTGTCAAACATCTACTACTGATCCTTGTAATCTATTTCCGGTCTAAGATAATTCAAATGCCATAATTGGGTTTGCTTTTTTCATTACAACGAAGGAAATAAATATACTTATGTAAGACCGAAAAGTTACTGCGGTTAAATATATCTATTTCAGCCGTTTAAATTCACTTCTTGTCTAATTTATTTACAGTTTCATTGTTGAGTTTGAGTTGTTGCACTGATCAAGAAAATATGTACACATGTAGGTTTCGGAAGATAACTTACATGAAAAGAGTATTTCCGGTTTAAAATATTTCTGGTAATATATTTGATTTTGATTTTTTAACCCGTCCAAGAAATTATATGCATACAAAAGCTTAAAAACACTACTTTGGTCACTTGTGTTCTTCTTCCTGTATGAGAGATATAATATATAATTGTTTCAACTATGTCCATTTAAATTTCTAAGTAACCGTTTATAATAAGCTTTGCTTATTAAAATTTTTATTCTTTTTCAGACTGTAGTCTAGAAAAGATTGAGTCGTTGAAGCATATTTGTATCCATTCACCTGATTTTCCTGAAATCACAGTAAAAAATTTATACTTATTTATATCATAGTAAAATATACTAAGTCAAAGGAACCAACCAGTTTCGAGTACTTTACGTGCAAAAATCCATAGCTTTGTTTATAAATGTGGCATTTATAATATTATTTAAATAGTATTTCCTATACATTACATAGTTTAATTGGTTACAGGTGAAATCTGTAATAAAAATTAGATAGTAACTTTAACTTTCCAATCTGCATAATACTACTGATCAAGCACTGTGTACTTAGTCTATATATATAAAAATGAATGTTTGTATGTTTGTCCTTTATGGAATCGTGAACTATTGGACCGATCATGATGAAAATTTGTACGTATATGTATTTTTCCACGGAGAAGGTTTATAAGCTATGCCCATCCCTTTCCCGATTCAGGATTCCGCCCCACTGGTTACAGAAATACCCATAAGAAATGCATTGCAGCAAACATATGTTAACGTCTTTTCAAATTTTTAATCAGCTGTTCTTTGTAAACATATATTACACTTATAGTTTTAAAGCATAGAGTAAGCTTAAGAGAAACGACAAATTTTGTTTAAACTGTTTTTGCAATCACTGTTAAACATAGACTTTACTATCCAGATAATACAATTCAAATTTGACGTAAAAATTCACCTTTAACTGCAATATTTATTTAATATAAACCATGCTCATGCTTGATCAGAAGAGTAATGCAGATATCATAATTACTATCTTACGTTGGCTACAAATATAAAGAATGTTATAAAATCAACCTTAGTTGTTTTTTTTGACAGAAGTATGGTTCTCAAAACTCCGTGTGTACATATTCTCTCGATCGAGACAACAAAGCAAGCTCAATCGTGGCATCGGAGATATAACTAATTTAATCTAAAATTTATTATAGTAAAAAAAAAAATTTACTAAGTAATATAAGGACTTCGGTTCTTAAGATTTGCGTGCGAAGCCGTGGGTAACAGCTAGATAGAGGCAGGAATATGGTACATACCTTCATAATACGCCCAAGAGGCTCACGATGGAACGACTATCAATTATCTCAGCAATGTTTAGAATGTGATAGAAAAAGAATAAGTGAATATAGTGTACTGTTTTCAACGGGAAATTGCGTGCGAAGCCGCGGGCAACTTTTGCAAAAAATTATTGAAATGCGCAGCAAAGCGCGCCGGGCCCGCTAGTATTTTCTAAAATTTTAGTGTAAACAAATGTTTCTGTCTGTTTGTTAAGCTTCAGCTAAAGGTGTTTACTGTTAGTTTATTTTGGATGGTTTTTCGTAAATATTATGATTATTATTCCAAATTCTAAAGTATTCCAGAAATATTTTCCGATTTTATTTCCATAAAAACCTTTATCAGGTTCCAATGAACATTGAACAGAAGAATTAGCCAAATTGGCCCAGATGTTTTTGAAGCTAAAGGTGTTTACTGTTAGTTTATTTTGGATGGTTTTTCGTAAATATTATGATTATTATTCCAAATTCTAAAGTATTCCAGAAATATTTTCCGATTTTCTTTCCATAAAAACCTTTATCAGGCTCCAATGAATATTGAACAGAAGAATTAGCCAAATTGGCCCAGATGTTTTTGAAATTAGCACTTTAAAACACATTTAACGATTCATTTGTATTTCTTATAATATAAGAAAGATGAAAACAAACAAAAAGCTAAAAAAAGATTTTTATTTAATTTTTTTATTCTGATATCGATATTTTGATATCGCTGGCTACGACACTGTTTGAGGACCACTCAAATATAAAATGTACCATTTACACTTTCTAATGCATTAAAACTGGTGTTAATATTGCTAAAAACCTATATAATTACAAGGTAAGAGTACGTCACCCATCGTTTCACGTAACATGTGTAGCTAACGCCGCATATGTTTATATTTAAGGATACAAAATTCAAGGAACGTAATAAATTAAACCCAAATTATTATTTTTTTAAATGTGAATCTTTAACTATAAATATGTATAAAATATTTAAAGTTTCTTCAAACATCAACATTTTGATATTTTACAATTACAATTACTATCAACAATATGTATGAATTTGAAGACAGGAGTATAACTTTTGAATCTTATCTTGACAGGATAGAGAATCAGTGAACTTTAAAGAGATTTTCTTGTCTAATTTTTATTGCTCAGGGCGGTGTTGCTACAGTAGTCTGGCGGTTTGTACCTTCAAAATGAGCAGGCATCGGCTGCGGTAAATTAACAAGGATTTGAACTCTGTGTTAAAAATTAATCTTTTGAAATAGCGATTTACAAAATTACAAGTTTATTTAAAATAATAACTTGAGGAGCTCCATTTAACGTGATCAAAGTAGACTCTTTTAGATCCGCTCAGTCAAGAGTAAAAATTGAGATGGTAATTAAATAACAAATGTTTTAATATCTAAATTTACGTACTAAACAGTACATTTATACTTATCTTCATAAAAATTTGGTCTTAACTGGGGGATCTCAAGTTTCCGAGTTTTTCATTTTAAAGTTGAAATTTGGTTGGTAACCACCAAAAACCGTTACTGACATAACAAATTTATTATTTTAAAATAATTTTTTTACATATATAAATAATATAAATTTAAATTAATTCCCGCAATTGTAGTTCTGCTAGTTATTTTGTGATTAATGTTCAAACACGGGTATGTGTATTTTTGACCTGATGGTAAAGCTATTCTCGCGTACACTAACTAAATTATGCGTAAACAGCAGTTGCAATGCAATGACTGGACTTTCTATAATTGACTATAAATGACTAGGACCTTCTATAATTTTGCCGCCTGAGGCAAATGACCCCCCCCTGCTCTCCCCCTAGCTGCGTCGCTGTCCAAGACCCTTATTTTTTAGTAAAAATGTATTATTTAAAAATTGTATATGCAGGCAATATTTACTTATTCATCTCTTCCAACAGTTAAAGCCATGTACATTTATGAAAAACAACAGATTAGATAAACAACAAAAAATAGGGTAACAACAACAATAATAATAACAGAAACCAATAAAGAAAAATAAATTCTCGACCAGGATAAACTAAAACATAATAATAAGTGGTCCCCACGACAATCGAATTATCAATATTCATGATTATCAAATCAACAACATTCGTGAGTAACAAATCCTCGATACAAATCCTGAGATCAATTTACATTATATGTATTTCAAATTGCAGTATAATTCGGCTGTTTTTTATATATATATATATATATATTTAGATAAAATAATTTAATGATGAATAAAACTATGTAGGCTACGTATATTTATAAAATGTAAAAAACATACCATTTTGTTACTTTTTACTATTTTGAAGGATAAACATGTCTGACACCATTTGACACAAATAACACATGTATATTGTCATTGTACTTGCAGCTGATTACTTAAATACCTTACTCCTAATTTTAGTTTGTTTGAATTAATTTGGAATAATAGTGTCGAATCTAATAACAGTATAGGCTTTTAGGAATGTACTAAAGAATATAGTTATTGTGTAGAATAAAAGCAGCTGGCAATTATTAATTACAAATATCTAAAGGTGACATTTTTTATTATTCAATAGTTTAGATATTTCTATTCAATAATTCATTTGATTGTCGTGGTGGCCGCTTATTATACTGCAGCCACACTTCTTGATACATTATATATCCTTTTCCAGAAAGAAATTTTAGGTAATTGCAAACCGTAGGCCAACAAAATTAATATCTTTGAAATTTAGATTACATCCCAAACAATTCAATCCAGAGGACGGGGAATTAAGAAGGGATAGGCATATGGTGAGGGGATAACATAGTAAGTCAATGTTTATTCTTGTTTGACATTGCCCATGTCCTGCTTTGTATCCTTGGTGGAAGTAGGTGGGTTTTAATGGAAAAGACATTTCTTAGATACTTCCACAATAAATTTATTAAAAATAGCGCTTTCGCCGGTTATTGCCCATGTTATTTACACTAATTGTTTTTTTAAATATTTTCCTGTTTCCTGATTGGTCATAGATTTTTGGCAAAGTTAATTTCAAGATGAAGACATTGCACAATTCACAGCCAGATACATTGGTGTGTTGTTTTATATTTGTACTGATGTTTTGGTATCTAAAACTTCAGATAATTTTTGTAGTGGGTGTTAAATTATTTGTGTTTTTTTTTTATTGTGTGAAGATGAAAATGTATGTAGAATAATATATGGTTAGATGAGTTTGTAAGTTTTAACTTTCTCAAGCATTCATGATCATATATGTATAATTTTGGTGCTTAACTGATTGGTACTATCTCGAGGGATATTTTTTTTCCTCGTAGTCAGCATGAAACAAATATTCGCTGCAATTTACTGAAGTATAGGTCCAAGCATAAAATTTAAAAGGATCTGTCAATTCCTTGTTTAAACTCTCACCTTAGTCTGTAATGATTGGCATGTTACAATACAGACATGGGATTATTTAGCACTTTGGAGAAGCCAAACAGTTTTATATTGCCCCCCATGTGTTTTACTCATGTTGGATTTACTAGGTACACGATAACCAGTTTTGAACAGCTGTATACAAGGTTGTTGCTATCTAATATTTTTTTTGTAAATTGATGTGTAAATTTTACATTTTAGCCTGTTTTCATTCTCATGTTTACTGTCTATTTTCAGCTAGCAAACAGACGATGAGTCGTGTGCCATTTTCTGGAGGCCCTGTAGAGATGGGAATCCGCAAGAAAATTACAGAGAAATTGAACCCTTTACATTTGGAAGTAATCAATGAGTCATACAAACATAATGCTCCACCTGGCACTGAGGCACATTTCAAAGTGATCGTCGTGGCTGAGCAGTTCAAAGACATGCCATTAATTAAGGTGGGCTAAGATGCCTGGAGTAACATATTCTTGATTTTTATATTTCGGTATTTTGGATATTATTTCATATTCTTCAACTCTTTTCATTGGAACAGTCGTGAATGAATACTTATAATCGGGATGTCTGTAAATTACAGGATGTTCTTTGTGTGAGATGTTATTATCTATATAATAATTGAATTCAAGTTCATTCTTAAATTAAGTTGTTAAAAAATCTGGAGCACACTGCCTATTCTCATGCTACTGTTATATGTATATGGTAGGATTGATTAGGAAGCCATTAATTAAGGTATGCTAAGATGCTTGGAGTAACATATTCTTGATTTTTATATTTCGGTATTTTGGATATTATTTCATATTCTTTAACTCTTTTCATTGGAACAGTCGTGAATGAATACTTATAATCGGGATGTCTGTAAATTACAGGATGTTCTTTGTGTGAGATGTTATTATCTATATAATAATTGAATTCAAGTTCATTCTTAAATTAAGTTGTTAAAAAATCTGGAGCACACTGCCTATTCTCATGCTACTGTTATATGTATATGGTAGGATTGATTAGGAAGCCATTAATTAAGGTATGCTAAAATGCTTGGAGTAACATATTCTTGATTTTTATATTTCGGTATTTTGGATATTATTTCATATTCTTCAACTCTTTTCATTGGAACAGTCGTGAATGAATACTTATAATCGGGATGTCTGTAAATTACAGGATGTTCTTTGTGTGAGATGTTATTATCTATATAATAATTGAATTCAAGTTCATTCTTAAATTAAGTTGTTAAAAAATCTGGAGCACACTGCCTATTCTCATGCTACTGTTATATGTATATGGTAGGATTGATTAGGAAGCCATTAATTAAGGTATGCTAAGATGCTTGGAGTAACATATTCTTGATTTTTATATTTCGGTATTTTGGATATTATTTCATATTCTTTAACTCTTTTCATTGGAACAGTCGTGAATGAATACTTATAATCGGGATGTCTGTAAATTACAGGATGTTCTTTGTGTGAGATGTTATTATCTATATAATAATTGAATTCAAGTTCATTCTTAAATTAAGTTGTTAAAAAATCTGGAGCACACTGCCTATTCTCATGCTACTGTTATATGTATATGGTACGATTGATTAGGAAGCCATTAATTAAGGTATGCTAAAATGCTTGGAGTAACATATTCTTGATTTTTATATTTCGGTATTTTGGATATTATTTCATATTCTTCAACTCTTTTCATTGGAACAGTCGTGAATGAATACTTATAATCGGGATGTCTGTAAATTACAGGATGTTCTTTGTGTGAGATGTTATTATCTATATAATAATTGAATTCAAGTTCATTCTTAAATTAAGTTGTTAAAAAATCTGGAGCACACCGCCTATTCTCATGCTACTGTTATATGATTGATTAGAAAGACATTGTTTTGCTATATAATAATTATTGATGTCGTGATGTTTAGGACACTCAAAGGTTAATTGAACGACCAGAGCTGGGGCCTCTGACTACACTTGTGCTTACACATGAAATGCAAGCTTTGTGATAAGACTTTTGAGTGTGATGATGAAAGCCAAAACAAAGTTAGGTCTTTAATTACAAAATATTTCTTTGCAGAACGTTTAGCTGATCACTGCTGGGCTGCAATATTACAATACAATTGAATCAGGGTGCCAATTTATTGATTAGAAATACCTATACTGTTGAATAAAAAAACAGTCTGTTTATGCTTATTTACAATTAATGGTTGTCAGTTCTTTTTCATGTATTAAATAAAAATATTGTTCAAAATTAATTCAACCAAGTTAAATCATTTGTATAGTATTTGAGTAATGGCCACAAATCAATGGGGATGTACAGGTGTTATTTGTGTCACAAGCTGTCAAGACACACTTAGCCTTCAAATTAGTAAAATGTAACAAAATAAACTACCGTTAGTTACATTTTATAAATACACAGAGATTAGGTAATTTTTTTATCCATCATTCAATTATTACTTTTTAAATACAAAAACAGCTGAACTATACTGTAGTTTTAAATATCTATAATGAAATTTGATTGACATTCTGGTTTCATAGTTTAAATAATCATGAATAACGATGATTTGATTGTGGTGGTGGCCGCTTATTATACTACAGCACATTGAACTATGACACGTACCTCAATATTAGTGGAAACTAGATTGATAAATAGTTTTAAAGTACAAGTCTTTATGTAAAAATTAAATCTTCTAATAAAAAAGATTATTTAAACAAATTTTTAAACAGTACCTACTTACTTTCTGGCCTTTGTATCATGCACAAACATTATAAAATATGTTATGTAAATAGTTTTAACGTAATTGTTCTTGCATACTCATTAATAGAAAATAAAAAAACAATAATCTTTGTTTTGTTGT
Organism: Homalodisca vitripennis; assembly: GCF_021130785.1. Classification (NCBI taxonomy): domain Eukaryota; kingdom Metazoa; phylum Arthropoda; class Insecta; order Hemiptera; family Cicadellidae; genus Homalodisca; species Homalodisca vitripennis. The sequence continues at coordinate 10,074,423 of NC_060210.1, forward strand.
GTATATTTACTTGTTATAAGATTTCTTTTTTAGTTGTGCCCATTCAAAAATGTACTACAATTAAGTCAAAAATGTACAAATGCACATAAACATGTTGACTCCTGCATTGAACGTCTTATTGTAGTTCCAAGTATTGTTCATCAGCATGAATGCGTGCTTATGTCTGTAACAAAATTTTAAATGTATTTTAAAGAAGATGCATTTACTTTAATTTTTAATGTTCCATTTCAGTGATGATTTGTCCACAAATCTTACATTGTGTTGTTATTATAGAAAATAATAAGTCACTGTGTTTTATTTTTGATTTGGATTTATTCTAGTAAATATAAGACAAACAAATTTTACACTATTTCAGCAAATATATGCCTTGAATTAGTTTATTTTATAAACTTTTCAAGTAAAATGGTGATAAATTAAATTACATGTTGAGATAACTCGTATATAACAGCTGCTTGTTGTACAGGGTGGCGCATATGTCAGTTTCCCCAGAAGAGAAATTTAAAGGTGTTATAGGTTAATTGAATATAACCGTCTTAGGCAAGAAAACAAATTCATTATATGAAATCACTTACATATTACCATACAATGTTGTAGCAGTTGTTGAAAATGCCCACCTTGATTTTCTGTACACTTCATACAACGACTGAGAACAGAACCACAAATTTTTAACAATAGAGGTTTATTATTATTAACAAGTTCAAATGCATTTCTAATTAGGTTTCTGAGTTCTTCAAGATTTTTCGGTTTTGAAGCATACACAGTCTCCTTTATAATACCACACAGTGAAAAATCATATGGGGTCAGGTCTAGCGACCGCGCAGGCCAATCGATTGTACCACGTGGTCCATTCATTAATGTGTTATTTAAAAAATCTCGAACTTGGATACTGAAATGTGCTGGGGCACCATCTTGTTGCCAGTTGAGTGAATGAATATTGAAAACAGGATGGTTTCTAAGCTCAGGAACTACTACTTCTTGCAGCAACCGTAAGTAACTTTCTGAGTTAACATTTTCTTGAAGAAAATAAGGACCAATCAATGCAGTACTCAAAATACCTCCACACACCATAACACCAGGCACATTGAGTTTTGCTTGGATTACGTTATGAGGATTTACATCCAATCAGTACACGCAGTTATGCAGATTAACGCATCCATTTAGTTTGAAATATGCCTCATCACACCACAAAATTGATTGCAAGAAATGTGGATCAGCCTCTGAGTGGATAATTATTGTCTCACAGAATTCCAATCACCTATCGGAATCATCCTTGTAAAGCGCACGGAGTAAAGATGGACGATATGGCTTAAATTTTAATTGCTTTAACATTCTTTCCATGCTTCTCCTTGATATTTCTAGTTCAGCAGATACCTTACGAGTCGATTTACTGGGACTGGCCACAAAAGCTTGAGCAACTGTTTGCAGGTTTTCTTTGTTGCAAATTGATCGTGGAGGATCCTGTTTTATAATTTCTTATTTAATTCACGCATATACTGTCGAATGGTTATCGTGACATCTGGATATTTACCACTAAATTCTTTAATTACTATAGCAGTATTTTTATTATGCTTCCACCACAACAGAAGTATGTAAACTCGTTGTTGGGTTGTAAACATTTTAAAAACATACACGCACAAATAACAGATACAAAGAGCGTCACTTTACACTAGCCACTGGAACAGACAACAATGAACTTAGTCCGTGTTGCTGCCAACTTAACATTGTTACTAACCTATCGAAACAAAATATCCTAATTTATGTGGAAACTTACATTTGCGCCACTTTGTAAAGTGTAATTATATCACCTAATATTTTGTGTAACTACTAGACAATTAAGAACATTTCCTATATTTTAACAATTTTAAGTAAAATAAACTAAAAAGAACAAACAACAGTACGGTTGGTATTTTATTTTTACAAACTAAATATGTATAAAATCACATTAAAAATGATTATATTTCATATTATATCATGGATTTCTAAGAATTTAAAGACTTGCATTAATTTTTAGATTAAAAGGCATACTTACAATTTTTATAACAAACATTTAACATTTAAAAATGATGACTATCATATATGTAATGAAATAAAAAGCAATTCCAAGAATTATATACAACAAGAAATAATAACACTTGTTTTGAAATGTTTATGAATGGTCGTCAATGAAAGGTCAATTGGTTATCATATGGAGAACTTAGAGATAAACTTAGTTGAATGAACCTCCTACACACTAATAAGGAATTCTAATTAAAATTCAGTTTCTTATACAATTTGAAAGCTTTTTTAAACTTGAATATTAAAATAATCGGTAAAGGTCCCTTATTTTTTTCTAACTCCTTTTGTTTATTGTGACAGTCTAGTCATTAAAATCTATCCTACTACTTTAATTCCTAAAAAAAATCATTCTCATTTAGAAGCATTATTGCACTGTCAATCAATTAAATTTAGAACTTGCTTTGTTATAACCTTGGTAATTTGTTGCAGCGTCATCGGACAGTGAATGAAGTGCTGTCCACAGAGCTAGCTACGACTGTGCATGCGCTTTCAATTGAAGTAAGTCTTAATAACATGTAGTAGAAGAACCTATATGGAATGTAGACAACGTAATATTTATTGTTTACCAATACTTTACTTAATTCTGTAAGTTATAATTTTTAGAAGAAAACTAGCGGTTGAGTAAAGGTTTCGGACCGGAAAGGTTATGAACAGTTGATAAGAAACCCAGAATAATCACCTATTCAGGCATAAAATCACACCCATTCTCATTCACTGACAATTACTATAAGTTTTTAATGTTCAACACCAGCAATAAAACATAAAGCCTGTACTGAGGTTAGGAAACAGCCTAACCTGTCTTGTTGTGTGAGCTTTTTCTTCTATTTCATGCCCTGAGGAAGCTGTTACTTAGGGTATAATGTTAGTAATTATTTCTATGTACCTTTTCATTGCTCAATCATTTAGATATTACATATGGATTCATTATCTGTTGTCATCATCTTTAATTAATTTTCTGTTGAACAAAAGTTTTTAAATTTGCTGGTTTGGTACAGCATTTGAAATTTGACACTGTCACATACCTTACTTCTGGTGTATGCAGTCCAAGTCTGTCTGAAGAGTACCAAAAAAGTAAGTGATGGAGACATTCAGAATGAAATTTTTGTATGGCATCAATCCTTCGCACTACAGCTACATTAGTGTAGAAAACTTGTTTGCCCTGCGATGTGATGAAGAGGTGTTCTTATTATCACATCTGATAGGCTACACAATTGAGTCCACTGCGATATTTTAGACACGATCCCAAAGCACGGCAAAACATTTCATCTTCAGCTTAGATCAGTATCTAAACTCTGACACTGCCACAGACCTGTGATTGTTTGACATGAAACCAATTGTACCATAGCCTCAGCAAATAATATTAAATACTAATAGTTATGTGGCTTTACACGCAATTACATAGGCTTTGTATGTGAATCAGCCCTTCTGATAGCATGAATTATATTTCTGATGCCAATGTTGAATTGAGTTTGACTTATTGCCACGATCAAGGAAATATGTCAAAAAGTTTATATTTATGGCCATTGTAATTTACTCCCGTCATAATATTTCTTTGTGCCATAGTCGATTTTGCCTTATTTCCCTTAACAAGAAAATATATATATATATATATATATATATATATATATATATATATATATATATACACATGTCTGAGATGGGTTTGTAACAGTTTTTAAATTCATAGTAAAAGTTAGATGGCAACATTGCCTTTTATATCTGCATTACAGTGCTAATCAAGCACTGCATACTTAATACAGTTAAAAGTATATTTTTACAACAACCTAAATATCTAAATTTCTTATCTGGATATTTTCTTGCTATGTGCTTAACAGTGGTAACAGAAAAGGTTGAAGTAAGAAGAGTTACTATCAAGCTTACTCGATGCTTTCAAGATAATTGAAAATAAGTGGTAATTAATTAAATATATGGTTATATTGTCATAAAAAAATGTTACACGGAACAGTTGATTTTAATTAACAGCCATTAATAATAATATCTGTTTGCTATAATGCAACTTTAGAGACCAAGATGGGATTTTTCGAGACCAGTGGGGCGTAACCTGGTGGGGTTTTTATAATAGGAATAGACCTATATGTTAACTTCAGACCTTCAGAATGTTCATGTAAAATTTAAGTTTAAAAAGTCCAGTAGCTTTTAAATAATGAGTAACACACAAACTGACATACACAGAGAGAGAGAGAGAGAGAGATACCATTAGATTTTCATGTAATAAAATACGTAGATACAGATGGACACGTGATTCAAATTGAATAGAAATGTGTAAAAGAAATATAAGTGTTACTGATTTTGGTAGATCTTTTTTTGATTTAATATGTTTTTATTGTCATTGAGCACAATTATAGATTATGCAATAGACAAAGTTAACCTATGTTACTGTATAGGTATATTATACACAATAATTGAGAACATATTTTCAAACCTCTTTACTTGTGTAATAAAAAAAAACTTATAATATACTGAAATAAATAAATACAATAACAAAGAAATAAATAACATCTTTTTATAAATTAAAATCCTATACCTGTTACCAGGTTTAAAACATAAATGAGCTAATATAAGGTAAGGTAATCATGAATAGAAAAGCCTTACTATTCAGCGATTTTTCCATGGCAACTTTAAATTTACTGATTGGAACATTCTATGCACTTTCTGGTAAAAGTGTTAAATATTTTAATTCTAAAAAAGCATTTGACTTTTTTTAACTTTGCATTATCTAGCTGTTGGCAGGTCTAGCAGGTATTTATTTCTTGTGCGATGCCTATGAATACATTGACTATTTATTTAATTCAAAATTTCTTTTACTTAAAGTAACATGCATTAAATATACAAGCTTGGGAATGTTATAATTTGAAATTCTTTATATAACGACATACTTGATTCAAAATTATTATAAATATTCTTTATGATTCTCAAATCCTTTTTTGCCAAATAAATACTTTTTTAGTTTATGCTGTTCCCCCAAAAAGTCACTCACAACATATCGTAAATGAGAATGGAGGAACGCATAATATACAGTGATCAAAATTTTCTGACACAGTTTTTTACTTTACATAACAGATAGATAACTCTAGATAATTGAGTACATAAATAATTTACATGATAATCCCAGCTCAATTTATTGTCTATATTTGCATCCAGTAATTTAACATAATCATTACTACTTCTGATGAATTTTTTAAGAGGAAATGTTGTTTTCAGTTTTACCGTACATAAATGCACTGTAGCAATTCAACATCAGCAACAACAAACAAAGAAAGGTCCAAGAACAAAACCCTGTGGAACACCTAAGTAAACTTTTCTGAAGTTTCCATAGACAACCATTTGTTGCCTGTCAGACAAATAAGATGTTTACAACTGTAGTTATTTATTTTTTCATGCCATAATTACTAAGTTTTTGTAGCAATATTTCGTAATTAAATATGTTTTCAAAATGTTGTAAAATACATACTATTTTTTCCATTGCTTGTGCTGTATTTGACTTCTTAAGAAACACATATTGCTCTTTGCATAGATTATTTTAAGAAAAATAATCATATAGCTAATCTTTTAAACATCATTCAAACATCTTACTAAATATGGGTACTAAAGAAATAGGACAGTAGTAACTAGTGGACTCTGCCTCGTTGCCTTTTTTTGTACTGTACTCTGGCACTACTTAAGTAGATTTCAATGCTTTAGGAAATGTGTCTTCAAATATAATTCAATTGAAAATGAAAAGATAAGTTATTAGTTTTATAATATGATCTATAATTATAATACTTGCAAATCCATAATAATATTTAGTTTTTGAACCTTTTAAATCAGAAACATTCAAAATATCAGATTCGGTTATTACATTTGACTAGAAATTTTTGTTTACATCATTACAATTTGATATAGAGTTTTTCAATAATTTAATACCAGGATCAATTTAATTAATTATTAATTATTTAATTATTTAATTATTTCGATTTAAATTTGAATTCAAATTAGGAACTAAATTTTAAAACTCTACTAGACTACAATGCGTCAGTAAGAACATTACATACATTATATTCTGGACTTTATTTTATACTTTAATTGTTATCTGAGTTAATAGAGTAAAGGATTTGGTTTTGAGATTTGACAATTGAAATTGCAATTTTTAATACTGAATGAATAAATTACCTTTACAATCAGTTTGAATATGAGTCACTACCATTAAAGTCATATTCACCGTGTACATAGGCTATGTAAATTACTCAAATAATGAATCTGAGTCAACTTGAGTAGGTATAACTCAGTATTTGACTTGTTATTACTAAATTGAATACTTTCGTTTAAGATTTTTTTCAAATTACTGTTGAGTAAAGTTTTTGTTATATAGTTGCATATTTAGCAAAACAAACTATGTACTAACTTGTTTATTGCCCAATTTGTATTAAACAATCACAATGAGATCTATTGTTTGATGAAACCTATTTTCAGTTATATTCTATGATTATTAAACATGTCTCGTTTACAGGCAAAAACACCCGAGCAGTGGGCAGCGAAACCAGAAGCAGCCTCCACACCCGCCTGCCTAGGAGGCTTCGGAAAGTAGTTCATAGAAAAAATGGACAAAATTTGATAATACACTTTTAAAGTCTGTAAAAATTAATTTTTAGGTAAATAAATTATTTTTTCTTTACTGTTTCATTTTTTATTTCTGGCTTGTCACATAAACAAACAATACTTATCATTTTAATTAGTATTAAAAGTATAAACCTGTTCTGGAGGTTAAGATGAGAGAGAGAGAATAATCTTTATTCCATTAATACAAGATGTATATGAATAGCGTCATCACCACACTAGCCTATCTTAAAAAATAAAGTCAAAATTTAAAATTTACACATCTTTTTAAATAGAATTTTATTATCTAACTTAAATGATAATATATATAACATAGCCACTGGGCTAAAAAAAACTCCTGAATGGAGTACAATGCCTAATTAGTAAGGTAAACTTTTACTGCATTTAAAAATTTTTTCTGTCAGTTATATTTTTTTATTTCGTTATGTAGCTGATTATAGTATTTTTTGCCAATAAAGCTTGTTTTCATTTCATATAATTTGAGATTGTGCCTGCCAGTTGTGATTTTGTTACCTGTATTCTAAATATGTGTAGATTTTAGAGATTCATTGGATTTTTGACGTGACAACGTCTTAAATTAGGTTGCGGCTCGGAGTCACTCATGAAAAAGTGTAACGCCCGGTAACGTTACGATGCCCGTCCAGTGGGTCCGCCGCACGGGATAAAGCAGATAACTGTGGGTCCGCCGCACGGGATAAAGCAGATAACTATGTTTATTCGTGAAAATGTGGAGTGCTTAGATTCGTCATTTACAACAACTACAACAATAAAGGTAAATAATTGTACACTGATATTTCATTATCGTAAACTATTATTGATTGATTAATTGTTAGATTGACACAAAAGTTGAGAAACTGAGTTTATAATTTATGTCATACTATTGACAAATGTTGATAGTGTTAAGTAAATTATTAGTTTAAATCACTCTGCAATCAATCGTAATTCAGTCGATTGAGAAGAAACAGCGTGTATTGCTAGTCAAACATTTAAAATAACAAATTATAACCTCTAACCTGTCATAACAGTGCGACCAAACAAACGAACTAAACCGACCAATCACCACGCGCGGAGTTAGAATTTAACTGTGTTTAGCAAGAATTTCAAATTCCAATTTTAGTAAATGTTTTATTCAACTTTACCATTTACAATAACAAATTTTAATTAATTTCAAATTATGTACAATGTTTTAGTAAACAAAATATATTTCTATAGTTAAAATTTGTGCAATTCTTATTTTCATTCAATTCCTTGTTCCTATTGTGCAATTTAATCAATAAATATTCTACCGAGAAAAAGACGTTGTCACGTAAAATCTTCGCCCGTAAAACCGACTTTACAGGCAACCATAATTTTTTATTACAAATTTTATTACTTCTATTATATATAAAATATAAATGTTAGGAATCTTAAGTTCACCGAGTCTAATCTATTCAAGTTTAGCATGATTTTTATTGTTTCATAAATATTTTATCCAGAATATATTGCACTGTATATACATATTCCGTATGCTAGGTGTGAATGAATCAATGCAAGATCAGTGTATAGTTCACTCTTCCAGACTTTTTTGTTGCTAAGAGAGCAAACTGTTCATTTTATGTAGCGAAATGTAGTAACAGGCACTAAATATCAGATGTTTTAATATTTTTATTTAATCTGCCACTGTATGGAATATCTTCAAGAAGTATGTACAAACATGATAGTGGCTATCAATACACAGAACTAACCTTAGACCACCATACACACAAAACAATTCAGTTGTTGATAGATCACAACACACTAACAATTAATGGGAAGCCTCCAAAGTTTCTTTATTGATAAGGAAAACTACTGAATTAACGATTATATGATGGCCTAACAGAACTTGTTTGTTTAAGTAATGACTATTTTGTCTCTGACCTTGTATCATATTACTGTTGACCCTTGTCATACAATGTGTTACATTGTTATCTGATGTATAAACACTTTTATTTGATAAGATTTTTCAATAATCTCAGTGATTGCCAATTTTGCTGTGAGGGACTGGATTTCAAGAAATCGTTCATCCACGCTTAGCCTCCAGTTATATCTACCTATTTCCCAAGTTGAAATCCGACTTTAATGGGAGAAGATATATACATGAAAGAGCTTAAGCAGCTGTGAAAGAATATTTTGCAGGCAAGGAGGAGAAATATTATTTTTGAGGTACTACAGAATGTTACCGAACTGTTGGCTGAAGTATGTACAATTTGGAGCAAAATACGTTTAAATACATCTTTCCTAGGCTGGAGACTTAAAAACTTTATCTTGTATCATAATCTTCAGTAGCATCAAAATGGTCAAAAAATTCAGAAATTAAAACCTATTAATCCTCTAATGAGCAATATTAACTTATTATGATTCTATTAACTTATAATGAAATATTTCCCAAAATGAGCAATAAAAAGGTAAAGTAGGGTGAAACGAGCAGCATGGTAATATAATATGTAAAATTTATGTTAATATCCAAATTTGTCTTTAAAACTTAATAAGCTTTACTAACCTCTATCAACAATCTAATTCAATGGTTTTTTAAAGCTCATTTTACAAAGTTCCTTTGGATATTAATGACAACTTAAAAATATACACAAAAACCATACATATTTGAATTTACATGTGTCATTGTGCAAATCATGTTGTGAATTAGGAGAATCAGAATATTGCAAGAAGCTTATAAATTGCACTTAGTCCTGTAAGAACCTTTGCTCTGCTTCCGGAGTGACAGGATATTCAGGATGTGTAAGGTTAGGGGGTAGGGGCTGCCTCCTATCGAGATCCATGAGGAAGAATTAGGGCACTACATCTCAAAGTCATCCCGGAAGAAGGGGAGGCCAGCTCTGAACCAGCCTCTCCAGTCAAAGTAGGCAGGGGGTGGCACACCCTTGTTGAGGTTAACAAGAGCCTCTGAGGTAAGGGAACAAACCCCACCAACTCCAACAGTCATCTTCCACAGTAGACTAGACCTACTGAATTGCCCATGAACCCCAGAATCTCAACATTTGCGGTTAGTGATGTGCCACTACTGGACATCCATAAGGTTGCCCAAATTGAAGTGGCACATCAGTTTTTGCTGTGCCCAGTGGTGGGTTCAACTGGTAGGTATAAACCAGCCAGAAGTGATCCCTGCTGGGTTTCCACTGATCCTTGCAAAGTATGTTTAATATTCACTTGAATTTTGTTATGTTTCTTCACCAATTTATCGACCATACTATGAGAGAAACCATTGGCTTTTGCGATATATTTGATTGTACTTAGTTCTTTGGTGTAGTTTTCTGAGTTAAAGGTACATTGAATAATATGTGTACCATAGAGTTGTAGGCACCATATTTTTGGGATATTGGATGGAATAAAGTAGAATGAATTATTTATATTTAGCTTTATGTTGTTGGTTTCTTGTACATGCTATAATCAAATCTTTTATTATTCTTCTCTAAAGTTAGATAACACAATCTAGCTTGTTGTTTTCTTCTACTTTTACAGTGAATTTTAATTTTGGCGTAATATTGTTTATATAATTGTATAACATGTTTAACTGTGAATCTGAACCATTAAAAAATACCAATGTGTCATCTATCAAATGGTAATACAGAGCTATTTTGTTATTATGTTTTGAGAAGATGTGTTTATTTTCAATGTAGTTTAAATATATATCAGCCAGCAAACCTGAGAATGGTGAGCCCATATCAAGTCTGTTTATTTATATGTATGTTGTGTTGTTTAATTATTTTAACTTTATGACAAAGCCATCGATCACCATATCTATTAAAGTCCGATGATGAAGGTTAACCTTCAAAACCTGTCACCATAAGACCACATGAAATTGGATTGGATTGACGGTATGATATAAAAACCTAGTATTATAGTCAATATAATCAATCTTGGGCTAATCACAATGAATTATAAATAGATTTAACATAATAAACAATATATATGCATATAGCAACACACAAAATACTTTTAAAGACCAGCGAGTAAAACTTATTAATAAAATACCTGCAGATATTTTATTGAAGAAGAACAGGGCACTAGCATCCAGAGGGTTCATAACTACCTTGTTATATTCTATACCTTTTACTTATATTAGATTGTAAAATAATCTTCCAGAACTGTTACTTCAAAAATATATGGGTATTTCTAATAATTATATGAAACAAAAATTTAAAACTGTTAAAAATTTCAATCAACCGCTTCTCATAATAAAAAGAGAGACAAACCTACATAACATTAATATAAAAATATTCAAAGTACACGGTGGAGCAGAAGAACTCGCTTATTTAGAAATTCAATTGAAAAGGAAGTAATGAAGATATATATTTAATTCTTTTTATATCATAAAATACAACAGTAAATTTTATTTTGACTTGGTTTTGAATATTACATCGGGCAGATGGCACCCACGGTTGTCAATACACTGCACTAATCGGACTCTGATATTTCATTCACCTTTTCCAGCATATTGACCAGTGATAGCTTGAAGAACCTTGTTCTTTAGTTAACCAGGGTCCTAGGATGATCATTATAAATCCATAACTTGAGATAGCTCCCAAAATAATCGCCAGGGACTAAATCAGGTGACTGTGCTGGCCAATGCAGAGATGTCCTGGGAAGTGTTACTGCAAACCTTCCATTGACACTTGCGCTGTAGCACCCTCCAGCTGGAACCCATCTCCCACATCCATCCCATTGAGTGTTGACAAGAAATCTCTTGAATACAGATGTAATGGTCAGAATCCTCCAAAACCACCTGTTCATTTTATTTAAAAAAATGGACTAATTGATTTTTTTTTACATAGCCAATTTCTCTGAAGTTATTTACGCATGGAACAATAGACTGCCAGCCAGAAATGGCATCTGTTTGAAAAGTACGCTTCAACAGCGAACACGTGCTCTACCTACTTATTCTTATTCCATTGAATAAACCTACTCCCACCCTCCTTGAATCAACAGTTGCTTCACGGCACCCAATTTAAATAACCAAGTTCCTCACCCCACCCTGAACAACATAAACAAAAATAAGTGATTATGGCAATGCATGAACATATATACAAGCTGTTTTTTTAAGTAAGAACCAGTTTAATATATATTTATAAAAAAACAAGTAAAATTTTTGTATCAATTTTATTTATAAGATGAAAGTTCACACATTTCTACAAAACTGTTATCAATATTAAGGCACTTATAACGTCTAAAAAAAAACCTTTTGTATATTGTTGTTATAGAAAATTGCTACCTGATCATTTTGGCACTATTGTTGACATTGCGACACTGACATTCAAGATGCCTCTTTTAATGAATAAACAAATTATTATAGTCTTTGGGTGCTAAATTAGGGCTGTTTGAAAGGTTATTAAATTGATCCTAGCAAAATGCTGTGATAGGATATTGAGTTCAATATGGCTCAACTGACGGACATATAGGAAAATATGTTTCTCGATAGTTTAAATTTTCAATAAAAATGTCAGAAAACACAAAATCGTTAGTGATCATTGAGGATGGTCCACTCTATTTCTCCTCACGAACATTCTTTTGGCTATCTTTTAAAGCTCTTACCCATTTCAGCACTCATATTGTTTGTTCTTAATTTTTAAATTCTGATAGGGAATTTCAACTACTTTCACACCTTTAGCACGAAGAAAACAAACAACTGCACATTCTTCACAGTCGGCGGGACTCTCAATTGATGGGAGAGTTTGGAATACACATTAACAAATGTAAAAACCATTGATTTATGCAATTGCATCTGTGGCCTGGTAATTGTTGTATATAAACAGTGCGCAAGAATTGATCACTGACCACAGTGGCGGAATTTCAAAATGGTATTACTTAAAAAAACATGGCTTGCATATAGAATGTACCAATTTCTAGTCAAATTAAAAAAATTGTTTCAATATTTCTTTAATTTGGTTAATGACCTGTATTTCAGAAAAACTTGATCTAAATCGATATGTTATAGAATAAATGTAAATTTATATATAATGGAATGGAGCCGATTGTCAATATTTACTTGCTAATCAAGACTTTGGATCTGAGCTAGAGAGAGCACAGGTTGAAATCCCATCTGTGACCGTTGCACTTTTTATCAGTACAATTGACCTTGTACTGTACTGACTCTCCCCCTTATTCTGTTTGATAGGATCCTCGCACAGGCCAGTGGCCTATGAGGACAGGCAGAATACGACTTAAAAGGCAATCGGCCTGCCTGCCCTTAACAAAATTTTGGTCACAGTGTAATTTTCAGGTGATGTACAAGATTGTTTAGTATTCATGTTATCGTAACAACTACTGATTGTGTAGCTTTCAATGTATGTGAAGTTCATTGCTTTAGTTTTAGTGTAAAGTTTTCACTTAACCTAGAAATATGTTTTAACCCATATAAAGTGCAAATAATGCATTATTTTGGTATGTTATCATACTTTAATACATCCTAATGATATTATAAATGTGAAAGTATCTCTGTTAGTTTTGGTTTCACATGTAAACTATTCAACTGATTGTACTGAAATTTTACATGGACATTCTTACAGTCTTTGCTATGAATATAGGCCTATTCTTATTTTACAGATTCCATAGAGCTAAGTCCAGTGGGTCTTTAAAGTAGCGAAAAATCCCATCTTGGTCTCTACAGTTGTAAATATTAATTGAAAGAAGAGCCTGTCAAATGTAGTTAACTGTGAAAATATTATTTTGTCAATTATTTGTTTAATTAATTACCCACTATTTTCAATAAGTTTACAGTGTGTAAATTCTGTAAGGAGTGACCATTAGTTTTCACACAATTTTTATATTTCATTAGATAAGTAACTAATCTATGTTAGAAAATGTCCTAAAATTCAAGACGGCTAGAATTTGACTCCAAAGGCTCCCTTTAAAGCAGTCAGCAAGAACTATGCTAAACGAAAGTTCACTGGACTGTCCATTTGATGATGTAACAATATTCCAGTTCTAAAATATTAAACATATTTTTCAGTTTATAAAGAAACAAACACATAAATGGTATTATTATTATTAATACTAATGCTAAAAGACTTTTACCTGTTCAATTAACTAAAGAAATTACTAAGCGAGCATAGTTTCCAATCACACAATGCACTCTGAAATGCAGCGAAAACCCATCTCAGGTCTGGTAGCATCGTTCAACCCCAACATAAGAGACAAATGCCTTAATTGAAATGGCGATTATACTAAAAAAATGAATATGTATGCATGTATCTTTTGATGATAAATTTATTTCACTATGTTAATTATTTTTATACTAACACACTGGAGGTTGAAACAACAGCCCTAATACAAATTCAATGAAAATTCTGTTTATATATTCTAATATTGTAATAAAACTATAAAGCTAAAAGAATTGTATGCACAGTTTTAAAACACATTTGGAATTCAATGTAAGAATTGTCAATACATCAATGAAGTCATACACTTCTGAAAGTACATAACATTTGAGTTTCCAAAAATTTATAAAAAAAAAACTTTTATCTAGACATTATACTACTATTAATTATATTTTATTAGTTTGACAGTATGAATTTGGTTTCTTTTTTTGTATTTTAATGATGTAAAACAGTTACAAAAAATAAAAATTAATATAAAAGTATCAGGGAAGTCATGTGGTCTCGTAGCTACAGATCCCTAAGTTAAACCTTGAGAGATAAATGTATACAGTGTTATAACACTTAAGTTATTTAAATTAACAGAAATAATTAGAATTGGGATTTAGCAATAAGGTAATAGGTTTGGAAATAGATAAAACATCTCTAACCAGGTATTTAGAAACAATGCTTCATAAGTAAACAATTTGCAAACATAGAGATAAAAGTTGGAAAAATCTATTCGTCGTGGTATAGACCTACAAAAACTTTAACGTAGAGTTTGCAAAACATTGTACGTTTTTCAGAAATTAATAATATATTCTGTTTTTTTAAATAATGAGAATTTCTTCTCATACTACAATAGTGGCAAGCATACTCCATTCCCACATCTTTGTTGCTGTTTCCCAGTGATAAAACTGAAGCTACTGTTCAAGAATTTGAAAGTTCCATTTTAAATTAAAACCAACTGTGGTAACCTAGAAACTGATGAGGATCTAGTTTAATTTGTTTGGTATTTTGCACGTACAAGTACAATACACTGTAATAAATGATTACAAATACATAAACAATATTTCAGCATATACAATATAAAAAAAAGGATTTTTCTACATTTAATCTGTTTAAGAAATATGCCATTAAAAAGAATTTAAAAAACTAAGAAGAACACAAGCTGTGAAAACGTTGTACATACCCAGCTATAAAATAACATACTTTTTATTTTTTAGTATTGAAGGATAAAATATTGTTGCTTATATAAATTTAAGTAATAAAGTGATTGTGTTCCAACCATTTTGTGTTTAATACTTCATCAAGAATTGTTTTATATGGCTCAAAAACTAAGAGTATACCCTTATTTTGAGTATTTAAGTGACTATTGGGTCCATACCCAATCTAAATTTACCTTCTCACTGGGCATTTACTTGGCTCACATCACTGATTGCAGCCAAAATATTTAAACATTTTGAACAATTGAAATAATAACCTTGCAACTGGCTAGTGAATCTTTAGCAGGATATTTCCGACCGAACCAGTTTGGGAATTAACTCTTCGCACGCTACTAATAAACATTGACTTTCCTATAATGCCAAAACAAGTAAAACATTTTTGTTTCTATAAGTTCAAAGCTTATTTTTATTATAACTAAGTTATAAAAGGTAAAAGCAAAAAAAAAAAGTATAAAACAGAACATTTTACTTTAAATTGGCGTATTTATTGGTAAAAATAAAAAATAACTATTTACAAAACTGTTTATTTCAAATAAATTTTAATTTCATTGTAAAATGTAACTAAACTGAAAATTATAGTTACATTTTACTATAAAACAAGATAAGTATGTCAAACTAATCACAAAACTACCACATCAGGAAGAATAATAACGAGATACGTAGTAGACGCGCACTTGTGACAACTGAGAGAGCAGTAATACACGCCACGGATATGTACGGTTAAGGCACTGTAAGAGACGCAGAACTGAAGAGCAGTCGGTAGGAGTTAGACAATAGGTGCTCCCCTCCCTCTACAACAGGAGTGAAGGGGGTTTATAAATACTTCTTTGGCAACCGCGATAAGCATGGAGCGTGCACCGAACATTTCAAAGGCCTTTTGTAAAATAAAAAACTCTCCAAGGGACATAATCTATAATATCAAATATAACTGTATTTGGCATTTTGGTCAAGTCTACCATTCTAATATTCCATCTAAAGCGTGGCAAGAGTTAAGGGAATACAAATTTCATCAAATGCCATTAATTTTGTAAAAAACCATTTTGATTAGAAATCGGTAGTAGGGGCGATTTAAGCACAAATGGTAATAAACTACTCCTATAAAGATTTCACTCACTTCTCGTATACAAGAGTCTAAAGATAAAAAGACTAACAAAACAAATTTCGAAATATCTAAATTTCCTAAGTGGATAATGACCCAAAACTATAGTTGATAATCTAGGAATTGAGGGTATAGGTACTTTCCTGTGATAACATGCCATATTTAAACATTACATATGGTACATTAGTTTGAAAAATTCTCAACTATATAGAATAATACAATGTGCTAGAAAAGTCCCAGAATGGTTAAATAATTTGTTTAACCATTTCTTGTGAAGTAATGAGACTTGGTATATCAATATTAACTATAAAAATCTAACTTTTTAAGCGATTGCCAGGTTTTTATGTCATCAGGAGGATGGCCCCCAAGGAGCCAGAAGAAAATCTTAAAATAACATTTTACGATTTTGCCTCATTGCTTTACAAGAAATTGTTAAAGAATTTTCATTACTGTTCCACAACTTTTCAGGCATAATGTACAATAAAAAATGAAAACTCATCTAAGGAACATGAATAATAAATTAAAAAATTAATTAAAACTGAGCATAAATATTGAAGCCACAATAAAAAAATCCAATTTCTACAATTCTGGTTTAATATATTATTATAAAAAACTTTTCATTATCACTGTCATTAGAGTCTGAGACAAATGCCACATAATATATAATTTATACTTCAAGGTATTTCTTTCAGTTTCAGAAATACGACTCATTGTTGTGCCGTGGCAGCAAAAGTTTTAAGCTGAAAACAAGAATGGGAAAGAATCCAAAACAAACTACTACCAAATAGCTGTCTTTAATATATTAATCTATATTATGAAGGTTGGACATACAAATAAATAAAAGAAAATACTGGAAAACGAGTGGGAGACTAATCTTACAGCTACATGATGTAGAAAACATTGTTAATTTATACAGTGTGTTTTAACCGCAATCGAATGTTCTGACAGATGACGAAATAAAAATTTACAATAACAAACCCGGGTAAAGCATGAAACGGTGAAGCACCAGACGATGGAAAGGTTGGGCAGCGGAACGGCGCACTTCACAACCGTCTGTCTTGTCTTACAAAAACACAATATGTATCACAATTTGGTTGGTTGGATCGTGTCAAAGGTTGTTGGTTGCTTGCCTCTTCTTCTTCTCTTGGCAGCCTCCTGAAATCAGAGTTACCACGTTAACATTTTTATATATTATCCCCAGTGTCCGATATATTGCACAGTGAAGGTTGACGTCTGGTATAATGCAGGTCTCCAGAAATTAACCCTCCGAGTGGTGAAAGACGCTGCAGCGTCTATTAAATGTCGTTCGCGAGTGGCAAAGACGCTCTAGCGTCTATTAACGCAAGCCTCTCTTGTTCCGGTATTTCCGAAGTTATGCCGCGACTTAAACGCTATATATTAGGTATGGTTAGAAAGACCAGATTCTAAACTTTAATTTGATATAGTATTTAGATATGCTGGTACTAATGGAACTCTTACAAACGGTTCATCCACCTACTGTACTACCTCGTGGACCAAGTGTAGGTCTTCTTCACGGGATTGCTTATTTACCAGACTTTGTGCAGTGTGTGTATACACCAAAAAAGGGGGTAAAAGTCACTTCTGGTGCCCAACTTGTAATTTTGGGGTTCATAGGGAGTGTTTCCCTTACCTGGAACATTATTGGAGGCCTCTCAAACCAGGAAGAATGATGAGGAATGAGGTTGGCTCTGATACTGACTAAAATGCAGTAAAAAACATGTACATAAAAGTTTCGATCAGCAAATAGTGCGTTGTTTTTAGGAATAATACATATAACGGATACATATTTTTGTTCAGAATTAAATTTTAAACAAAATGGCTATTTTGGATTTGTGTTAAAAAATTAAGTTTAGGAACATTTACTCAGCCTAATATAAAACAAAAAAATTTCAATTTTTATTTTTGGAATTCAACCCATTGGTTTTTTACACCAATCCAAGGTAAGTGTTTCATATTATTACCATTCTACTCTGTGTGTTATGAAGTTTAAATCGATGTATGATATGTCATACTTATATAATATACAGGATTTTATATAAATTTTCTTTTGCGAACATACAAAATCAGTAAAAATGTCCCGCCACTTGGAGAAAAAAGTACCGCCACTCGGAGGGTTAATGCAGTTAGTTGGCTAAGATTTCCAAATGCTACCAGGTTCCATGTAGTGAAGGGAGAGAATAACAATTGCACGAACAAAACAAAAACCTTGCTATTGCAATTTATTTTCCCCTCCATTAGAGTGGTTTACTTTCTGATGTCAGATGACGGCATATGTGACTTGCTCTTGGCTGTTTTCAGTTATAACCTCATTGAGTTTGTGTAGTTGAAAGCTGTTAGTGATGAAGGTGCTGACAATGAACTGAGTGACAGCCTTGTAGACAACGTTGTAAGTACATTTTATTACTTTTTAGAAATATACAACAAAACCCAGTGTTATTTTGCTGTAAAATTTATATAAATTCAAGAGAATATGTAGATTATAGTGTTTGTGATATATATATATATATATATATATATATATATATATATATATATATATATATAGTGAAAATGTGTCAAAAAATGCTTACACAACAATACAATGTATTAGCTGTACCACCTGTGCTCATCAAGGTAAGTTCTTCAAATTTCGTATATACAATTAAAAATATATGTGCTTGATAAAATGTATGTTTTTAAGTGTAGTTACATTTTTCTACTCCCATAAATGTTGAAAAATTTTTTTTTTAAGTTTACATACATTTTTAAAATTGATACTTCAGTTAAATCATTATCAACTACTAAAAAAAACATTGTGTACAATTAAAAAATAAGATAACTATAACCTTAGTAATTTTGTCAAATCTATGGAAAAAATGGCTGAGATGAAATACGAAAAAATTGTCTTAGATGTAACAGAACTGACCAGATCAGTCGATGTACTCTGCTAGCCAGCGGAAACCATCTCCATACCCTTGTCTTTTGAGCACCGAGCACATGAACAGTTCCAGAGGTCTTGCTTGTAGTTCTGAGCGAGGAACTTTAGTCTGTACAGAACACAGAATACACATTAGGCCTGTTCATGCAAATATAAGAAAACTAATTTTTTAACTAAAAAACTAAACTTTCTCTTAGGACAAGAAGCTTATAAATTGCACTTAGCCCTGTAAGAACCTTTGCGCTGCTTCCGGAGTGAAAGGATATTCAGGATGGGTAAAGTTAGGGAGTAGGGGCCGCCTCCTATCGAGATCCATGAGGAAGAATTAGGGCACTACATCTCAAAGTCATCCCAGAAGAAGGGGAGGCCAGCTCTGAATCAGCCTCTCCAGTCAAAGTAGGTAGGGGGTGGCACACCCTTATTGAGGTTAACAAGAACCTCTGAGGTAAGGGAACGAACCCCACCAACTCCCAACAGTCATCTTCCACAGTAGACTAGACCTATCGAATTGCCCATGAACCCCAGAATCTCGACATTTGCGTTTAGTAATGTGCCGCTACTGGACATCCAAAAGGTTGCCCAGATTGAAGTGGCACATCGGTTTTTGCTGTGCCCAGTGGTGGGTTCAACTGGTAGGTATAAACCAGCCAGAAGTGATCCCTGCTGGGTGCTGTATGATTGTTAATATAATGCAAACTAAAATCAAAAGATGTAAAACTGATTTCAAGCTATTTCAAGTTTATCATTGTTTGACTTTACACAGCTCTTCACAGTGACATCGAAATATCACAAGACTATAATTGTGTTGGCAATTATATGGTGTTAACGATAAAACTCAGACGCCATGACACCGACCATGTAAGCATAATACCACAATTATTTTTTCAAAAAAAAAGGAGTAATTTTAATTAAAAACTAAATTCTTTTAGCTCTGCAAAAAAGTAAAAAAATTAAATAGAGGTATATTCTTTTTGAAGCAAAAGATTAGAAAATGCTATCTTATAAAAAAAACTAAATAACTTAAGAACTGGCAGTCCTTTTTTAATAACTACTTTACTGGTTCTGTAAAATGTGTTTGCTAGATTACCTGTGCAATTATACAATCAAGTGTAAATTCAACATTTAAAAAATCTTAGAAACAATTTTGAATTAAGAAGCCGATTTACTCAATTCCAAGAGTTCTTTAAAGGTTTATTAAGTTTAACAATTATTAAGTTTTTATTACAGATGCTAACTTGAATGTTACTTGCAATATTGAGCGGTAGAATATACCAATATGTAGTTTGTGACACTGTTGGATCTGTAGCAGATAGTTATCTTATCAGATCACACAAGAAAGAATAAACAGCTACTGATAACAAGAACCAGTTCACAGCAAACATGTTTGCAGAAATCAACTGCATGATCAAAGTGTTTCAGGGCAAAAGTTAGAAACACTGAAATGACTAAATTCCAGCTACAAATATTAGTACTGAACTCTTATGTTTCTTTTATGAGTGAATCTGCAGTTGTTACTCATCAGATAAAATAACAGTTCTGAATTTTAGCAATTACCTTTACTCCCTTTTAATGAAATATGATCTACTAAAAAGCGTCACCATATTCATATATAAACTGTACCGTTACTGAATAAAGAAGTAGTGATAAAAGTTAGTGTACCTTGCCAGTGGTCTGGCCGTAGAGATTGAAGAAGCCACGGAGCTCATCTTCTGAGGCAGCGCCGTGACGATCGATCTTGTTTCCGAGGATGAGAACAGGGCAGTTACTGAGGCTCTCGTCTGCTAGAAGACTGAATAGCTCAGATTGGCTCTCAGGTAGCCGATCGCGGTCTGACGCATCCACTAGGAACACAATGGCATCCACTGCGGGGAAGTAATCTTTCCACACTCTCCGCGCTACAAAGTCACAGTTACGTTGTCATTATTTTACTCTGGCTAAATATTTTACATTTTATGCAAAATAAACATTCAACAATGCTGGATGGATACTGATAACCATAATACTGAACGCTGTTTACTTCAACAGACTCCTACTAAATGTGGGTGAGGGTGGATATAGATCCCATTCAGCTGATGCAATGATACTTTAACTCTTCGTTAATGTCCAACTGTAAACTGTTCAAAGCCCATCAGTTATTCTGAAAGTTCTCATGTCATGCACTATACAGAAACTTGAATTTTATTCATTTATTATTGTTATTATTTAACAAGAAGTTCAAATCTGTTATTGTGTTATAGAGAGATTTGTTTGGGAAAATGTAAGTACTAAACCACAAATATAAATTCAATCATATTACAAACAAAAACAGAGGAAATCTATGAATGCAAATTGTATTGTTAAATTGAGATGTTCTAAGGTCATTTATAATCCAGATATTATTATCTTAGCAGATAACAGAAGAAAGAATAAACAGCTACTGATAACAAGAACCAGTTCACAGCAAACATGTTTGCAGAAATCAACTGCATGATCAAAGTGTGTCAGGGCAAAGGTTAGAAACACTGCAATGACTAAATGCCAACTTCAAATATTAAACTAAACTCTTCTGTTTCTATTATGAGTGAATCTGCACTTGTTATACATTAGATAAAATAGCAATTTTGAATTTCAGCAACATTAAAGTATTACACTAAACTATAACTACTTAGTTTTTTAACAATTATGTTTAATCATCTCTGAGAGTTAAAACATACTTTTGTCTTAGTCTGGTAAACATTTCCACACATTTGGTACAACCAGTTTGACAGATAGGCTGAAGATAAGCAAAAAGGACAAGGTCATTGTTCACAAACTTAACCCTTTGGATGCCAGTGCACGAAAGGCCGGTACTACACATAACCACCATGGCCTCTTTGTTCACTTTTACAATGCTTTATGTTTTTTTGCCCTGTTCTGTGCTTAACCTTTATATAAATAGAATTATTCTATTATGTTTTGTGGCTTTTGAAATTTGCTATCAATTAGTGTAAATTAAAAGTGCATTATATCTACAACATATTTGGTATTCGCATAATAACTACTAAAAGAATTTACATAAAATAAACGCTTTATACCAAAAGAATCTGTAAAACAATATTTTATCTATAAAAAATATTTCTAATTGATAAAGTGGTTACATTTTAAATTCATTACAAAATTAGAGAAATAAAAACAAAAAATATATTGATGAAATATTTTATAAAAAAATATATTGACAAGGAATTTTGATATGCTTAAAGTATAAAAGGAGAGTTAAATAACTAAAAACGTCAAGGTCATTAGTGATTCTAACTATAAAATTGATAAAGGTTGTCCTTATTTAATTCAAAACCAAACCAGTTGAATCAAACTTTGAAAGCTTGTGAATAAAGTAAAAAATAACTCTTTTTCTAAACAGCTGATCAATCGGATGTTGGCGTTCAAAAGGGTTAATAAGCAACACAAAACAAACTAAAGAGCAAGAGTCATATGAAGTCAGATTTCTCTGTACATTGAAACAAAATTTTAAGTCAATACAATAGACTACCACAACGTAACTAACAAGTATTAGATGTCTACAGAACACTGGCACAAATATGTGTTATAGTTTTATTTTACTGAGCTTAAGTAGCCATATCTTGGATATTGGTTATGCTTGCTTATTTATGTAAACTGTTCTACATTTCTGGACATTTTTTAATATTGCAATGGCAACAAACATGTGTAAAAATATGCATACGTTATACCACTATGAACGGAATTTGCTGTCTTACATCCAACAAAAATCCAATAACTGCTGCTTCTACTTCTTATTTTATCAATTTGAAGTAATTAAATGAACTGATAAATAATTGTCAGGATCGTTAATATAGCTCACGATAAAGTGGATAAAAAAAATCATTAAATTAACTATTTAGCATTTTAAGTAAATCACCAAGTTTAAATTATCAACATATTATAACGAGGCCAATGGATTCTATTGTCTGCGTTTGGTTGATTGATATTGAAAATATCAACAATGGAATTTTGCAAATATAGCGAGGTGTAACTCTGTAACAGATAATATTAGGAGTTCCTAAATCAACAAAAAATATCAAAATCGAAAGATGCATATATATTATTATGATATATAAAAAAATATTAAAAATTTTGTATGGTGATAATATGCAATCTAAATATTGAAATTATGTTGTGACAAAAGACGGTTTAGAAGAATAACTTTGGATATTAGTACAGAATAATACTATAAACAATTTAATATTGAGATGTACAAGGCTGAATGTATATAATTTAATACAACGATTTATATATGAACTATTTATTAATGATGATAAGAACATACCTTGTGTGTGGCCCCCAAGGTCAAAGGTGGTAAACCTCATGTTGCCAATAGACAGTTCTTCTGAGGCTGTAATTGACAGAAACACACTAATTTAAAATATATTACTAGTCTTCATTAGTTTGTTTCATTTTATAATAACAAAAACAATGCATTTAGTATTTATATTTATATATTAATATGAATAATCTAATTGTCATAATATATAAACATTTTTCCCAACATTTTCAAACACTCTTATCATGAATTGTTTAAAGCTTTTCACAAACATTCTATAACACACACTTATTTTATACATCTGTAAGAAGAAGCATCTAATATGAAAATA
The DNA here is from genome assembly GCF_021130785.1 of Homalodisca vitripennis. Lineage (NCBI taxonomy): Eukaryota > Metazoa > Arthropoda > Insecta > Hemiptera > Cicadellidae > Homalodisca > Homalodisca vitripennis. The sequence continues at coordinate 10,098,086 of NC_060210.1, forward strand.
CAGTAATTCTAACAGTAAAGGAAATTAGACATAAAATGAATTCCAACTTGAATTCAAACTTTTACAAATACATACACGACAATAGCCCATTAATAGGTGAATAATTTGTATGCCCTAATTTTGACATAAAATATGAGTGTAAAACTCGTAAAGTAGAATGTTTACCAAATACATCCAAAAACTCCATTAATTTGTCTGGTATTGGCATAGAAGTGATTAAATTATGTGTATAAACGGAATTCTACTTATGAAAATTATATCAAGGTATTCAATGAATTATTACACATCACACAAATTAAAAAAGGATTTAAAAGCATTCTAACTTTATCCTGAGTAATACAACCTGAATTTAAATGCATTGGTATTTAATAATAGTCATATATATTAATTTTGTGAATATATTAATTTTAAATATCAATTTCACAACTTAATAATTTTTGACAAAATTGCAGTTCAACAATAAAAACTGTGAGATTTTGGTAATTTATAGTGATAACTACGTACTTACAACGTAAACAACAAAACAAAAGTAAACAGTGAAGAGTTCCGTAGAACAGTAGCGTGAAGTGGCTGACATCTGAGTGTTAAATGGCAAACACAATGACTTGTCCAAAGTAATTTCCTTTCTACTATTCCTTCCTTATTCAAAACCAAAATTAAGAAACTGTTCCAATGTTTCTTTCCTTTTAAACCTTCCTTGCTCTTATAAAAATATTTCTAAACCAAAATTAGCCAAATCGGTTCAGCCGTTCTCGAGTTTTATTGTGAAACTAACAAACGTGATTTTATTTTTTTAAAAGCCAATGAAGGTTTACAGTGTCAGATTAGTCAAGTAGAACTGAAATGTACTTATAGATGCAAAACCAATTCTAAAACAAGTGATACAAAAGTTTGCGTATATCAGGTGTCTTAGAAGTCTCTCCCCCTCCCTATTAACTTTCTTATGAATTGAGATGAAGTGATTTACTTTGGGGGATGTTTATATGACCAACTGAGGAGTATCTTTTTATGTATGAAAATCTTTGTCTTCCCCCACAAAATGGGATATTTTGAGGGTAAGTAAGTTTTTAAATAAAAAAACCCTAGCAAGTGACACCTCAATTTAAAGGGATTTTTAAAAAAGAAGAAGAATGGCGCAAACTGAGATCTCTAATGTTACTTTATAACATTTGGCGGCCAATTCAAGTTTGAATTGCTTTATAAAAGCCCCACAGTTTAAGTTACATTTAAAGTTATTGTAAGGCAGATAAAACATTCACTCACTAGTTATTTTCAGAACTTGCGACACAAAAACGTAAAACAAGTTATTACAAGACTCAACAAACATGATTAACATAGCATTTATTAGGTTTTGTTTTGTCTGACCGAACTCATTAGGGAGTCTTAGGAATACCTATGGCTGGTTTTGCCATATAATCTCTTATTGGTTATCAGTTAGTATGAGTCAATGTGGACTGAATGTATTATATCAAAAAATTGCTGGTTTTTAAAATATTAAAAGTTTAAGTTTTAATTGCAGAAATCTTGAAAATACTAAAGATAATTTCATTATATTTCTTTCAGTAACTGGACTTGTTATCATAAACATTTGACCCAAATTCCGTATAATTTAATTTATTAGTTTTAATTTTTTAATGGTTAATCACAGACAGACAGATGAGAAACTAAGCATCGAGAGTAGAGAGTGGAGACCTATGCTCATATAGTGAAATATGTTTGTCTTGACATCAGCAATAATGTGGCATACCTTTGTCCAGAGAGTTACGGGTCACCCTGTGTGTGTATATATATATATATAATATATATATATATATATATATATATATATATATATATATACACACACACACACATATAATGAAAATCTAGAAATAGGCCTAATGTATTATTTTTAAAATAACTAAATTAAACCAATCAACTTAGTAAAATTGGAACTAAAAATAGTAATAATAGTAGGTTTGCAATGGTCAAACAATTAGGCAAGGTATAATTAAATTGCAAGACTATGCATATATTAAAAGCTACACTTTAGTTGGGACTATCATACGACTTGTTATCTGTATTTATTTATCACTTAGAACTGTCACGTGCAAGAAGATAAAATTGATGTTAACAACAGGTAATTTATGAATTCATTACATGGCAATGAATAGTTCACTCTCCTTTCCCAGAGGTCTATTAATAATTTTGCACCATTTCACATAATTGTTACATTTTTCTTCATCCAATTCGGTTAATCTATAACATAATTTACTAACATGTTTTGACACTAAAGTAACACATGTTTTGAGTTAAGCGTTAGTCTTACTGGGGTGTAAGGTAGGGACTGGCTGGGCTAAGCGGTCATCTTTGAGCATGTGAAGCAAGGTGGTTTTGCCGGCATTGTCCAAACCAAGAAACAGAAGCTTGCCAGACTTCTTATAAAGACCTGCAAACACACAAATAAAGGGTTCTTACAAAGATACAAATCAACAGTTTAATCAACACTCTTCCTTTGTACAAAATCATGTATTTTAAAATTTAAGAAATAAATAAATTCTTATATATAATAAGAATAGTAATGATTTATTATTAATAATAAATTGTCTTTAAATTTTTATTCTTAGCATATAGACATTCCATCAATAAGACTCAATTTTCATTACAATATGTGTGTGTATACATATAAATATATATATATATATATATATAAAAAAATAATAATAATAATATATTATGTTATACAATAATATATAATATAAATATATATATTTGTTATTTAAACTATACATTTCTGAACACAGCACAAAAACTTGGTATCAAATATATATTTTTGATATTTTTTACCCCAATTTCGGTGGTCCTATAAAACGGAATTCGGGATTGAATAACAAACTAAATGTTAGTTTTTTTAAGTTTGTATTAAGTTGAAATAAAACAATATGTACAGTAATCGACTAAACACGTTTCTTTGTTTTTTTATAATAGTATTTGTAATATATTTATAATATATTACAATTGGAGCATTGGTTGTAGTTAAATAAAGGGAAAACTACATCAACACGTACAATATAGCACTGGCCATTACAGCTCATTTTGTGTGCCACTTCCTAGGGTTCAGTGTTTTAATGGTGTTCTCGTATTAAATTCTGAAAGAGAAATTTGTAAAAAATGAGTAGTAGTAACGTGTTATTGTCTCTTTTGACAAGACATAAGGTAATCTTCAACGGTACGTTTTATTGTCAGATTACTACGGTTAAGAATGTTACGAACCCTCTTATATTACAAATATCATAATATTTATCATAAATGATGACTTATTTTGTGTAAAATTTTTGTCAAATAAAAAAAAAACTATTTCAAAATAGTTAACTGTGACTTTAACTTGTTACTTAAATTAGTCTCTTTCTGTTGTAAGAACCCTGATGTCCAAACTCCATCACACAGCACTTGGTTATGCAATTGCAGACTACTATTTAAGGTACCTGGTACCGCTTCAATCACACCATCCTCCAGCAAATTAGCCATCAGAGTGGTTTTCCCTGATTTGGCAAGTCCAAAGAAAGCATATCGTCTTTTCTGTTTCAAAATGTTACCTTAAAAATGTGATTCACCTTAAAACACTGACCATGACAATATACACAGGTTCGTTAATGTTACATTCTAAGATAATAATAACTCTAGATATGGTGACACCTGAAAAGCTAGATCTGTCCATACATAATACCGGTACGATTACAAGTTACCGTACCACTTTCTAATATGTACACGATTTAACATGGACCTGGGAATTACCTCCTCATGTAGGAATTATTTTTAATCCTAGAATTATGGGTAATATGTAATTTAAAAGATATGATTAATACGCATCTAAACGTGTAAATGCATTTTTGATTTGAAATACTTTTATGTGTTACCAGATGTAGACATTAAGTAAAAACCAAATTTCAAGCCTATAGCACGTTTAGATAGCCATGACTAATAGACTTCCCTAATGCTCAGCAAAATCCCATAGAAGGATATGCACCATAATTGAAATCGATTTGATTATGTAGAAATAAAGCTTCATGCAAAATTTAAAATCTACACCTCGAATAGTTTTTTTTTCGAGATATCATGTGGAGAGACAGACAGATATGACATTTTTTCAGCCCCCCTCTCCTCACAAGTGATAATTTTCGTTAATGCTCAGGCAATTAAAAATAAAGGCAATTTATACAGAAAATGACATTAAAAATGGTTATTTCACAAGTATAGGAAACAGAGGAGCAGAAGAACTTAAGACGATAGCATATGCGGATGACATAATGATATGGGAAAATAGGGAAGAAGAGTTAGAACGAGAGTTGAACAAATGGGCAAAAGTGGTGAAGAAATATGGTTTAGAGATGAACATACAAAAATGTAAAGTAATGAAAGTAGAAAAGGGAAGGAAATAACAAAGACGTGTTAGTTGAAGAAAAGACTTGAAAAGGTGAAGAATTTCTGTTATTTAGGAAGTATCATAACAGATAGGAGCACAATAAGAGAAGAGATAGGAAACAGAATATGGAAGAGTGGAAAGTTTTTCAATATGGTGAAGAAGATTGTGTGGAGTTGGAACATTGGGAAAGAATCAAAAGTATTGATGTATAAATCTTATTTCCAACCAATTTTATTATATGGAGCAGAGACGTGGACGTGGACTAAAAATGATTTAAGCAGATTGCAAGCTGCAGAGATGAGATTTTTAAGAGGGATAGAGAAGACTACAAGAAGAGATAGAATAAGGAACGAAATAACCAGAGAAAGATTGAAGGTAGTTTCACTGCAAGAGACAATGGAAAGAAGAAGAATACAGTGGATGGGGCATGTGAAGAGGATGGGAGATAATAGAATGCCTAGAATAGCACTGGAGAAGGAGGAAAGAGGAAGAAGACCAAGAGGAAGACCGAGAGGAAGATGGGAGGATCAAGTGTGGAAAGACATAGAGACAAGGGGACTACAGAAAATGCAGGTGGAGGAAGAGGAGACCTGGAATGACAGACAAAAGTGGAGGAGGCTGTGTACGACGACCCGTGATAACGGAAACGTCAGATGATGATGATTTCACAAGCCACCTTTTTTACAGTACTGAAGAAGTAAAAAAGTTAACAATAAAACAATTACAGTTACTTCAATAAAACAATTATGGAGTATTCACAAAACTTCAAACCTAAATAAGTTTCACAAAGTTTGAAAATAATTACTTACTTAGGCTAGTCTGTAGTTTATTTTTATAGAATATTCCTGTTCTGATGTTTATTTTAATTCAAGATTTATTCAATTTAATATACAATAATATGTCCAATAGTAAGATTAGTATTTGACCTCTATTCAACAATTATTATTAATTTTCAATTAATTTAAAGCTTAAACGTAAACAGTATTGTTTACAGTACAGAATGTTTTATAGTTCTAAACAAACAATAACTTTGTCATTAAACTATTTCAAACCCCTTGATTGTAGTTTTTTTCACTGTATACAAGGTTTTTGCTGGTTCTACACATTTAAAAGTTATTTGTAACAAGTCTACAGAGTATTTTTATGAACAATACCAAATATACACATAATCTTGTTGCCTAAAAATTTGAGTTGCTCTGGTTTTTTAACTGATTTCTGAATGTCAATACAGGCATAACTAAAAACCAATCCCTCAGGAATTTGTATGGCAACAATGTTTTTAATAATTGGCTAAGCATCCAATTTGTTTTTAAGAATCTGTTCCTTCTGTGTATTTACAGTGTTATACAATTCTTCAAACCTCGAACCAGCGAAATCTAAAACTTTTCAGATTAGATCAAGTGCCTATTTAACTTACAAAAACTTTGATGACATCTGGAGTACTCAACCATTATTTATGTATCATTGACTGAGTAAGTACTTTACCAAACTATTTACCAAGCTACTGCATCCTTTAATTAATGAAAACAATAAAATAAGAGAAGTTGATTTGTTTATAATACAAAACAGAGGCTTTTTATGATGTATTATAACACTCATCTAATCAGACAAAAAGTGACAAGTCACTGTTACAAGGACATGTGGGGAGCTGATGCTCAGTTATTCTAAGGTCAAGTGACACAAGGCCTACCACATCAGTTCTATCATTGCACACATCTATAGTTGCACGTGTTTATATAAATGATACAAGCCGTTAGACATACCTATGTAGTCAAACAGGCTCATATATGTCATCTTTATAAAACATCTAAAATTAGAAATTACTCAGTGCTGGTCTTTTCATTAATAATATCTGTAGTCCAGGCCTCTGGCATTTAAACTAGTAATTAATATAATTCAGGATAAGATAACAAATAATCAACTGTCCCAAATATAATCCTTCAGACACTTTAAAATTATACACATGAATATTGAATTGTAAGCCTGAAAAAGAGTGGAATACACAACAAAGCTTTTAGGCCCCAAACCATAATCTAAATATACAACTAATTCAACATTATTTAAATTACTATCATTGCATTATATTGAGAACAATTATTATAAAACAAAGCACTTACCTAAATATCCGAGTACACCGGTGAACCAATCCCAAAGAAACATGATAAATCTCTGAAACAGAATAATAAGTTAGCGATTGACCAATACTAACAGCTGGTACTAATTTCCAGAAAAAACTGTAGCTAAGTTAGTGGTTCATCATTTTATAGTCTTAAAGAGTTCTTTGTAGACGTTAGTAGAATTATAATCAGACTGTATCATCTGAATTCCTCAGTTTATTGTATATCATTATACTATCATTATACAGATTTAATAAATTAAAAAAAAAATGGTGAAAAAACATTTCACTCGCTCTTTGATATGTTAATAAAGTAAAAATATGAACTAAAATTAGATATTAACATGATAAAACCTCAGCTCAATTAACAATATCAGTAATGACTTAACAAATACAATAAAATATAATTAAAACAAAAAATTAATAACAACTATAAGTAAAAAGATTTAGAAACTAAAACTTTAATTGTTATCTTAAAAAGACAGAGTTATGGCAAAAGTTTATTTAAAGCGGCATTAAAAGATTTTTTAGTGACATGGATATAATTCATTCAAAGAATAAACAGAATTTCAAATTAGCCAATTATAGTAAAAAAAATGATTTAACATCAACGAATCTGAAATTTGGTGACAAGTTTGTTCATTATTTAAATTTCAATGTAAATATTAGACTAGAGAACTTTGTCAAGTTTAGTTAGAGAAGTTTCAGAGAAAAGTGGTTTTAGTTCTAGTTTCTAAAAATCCTTAAATATTAGTTTCTATTAAAAAAGGTTTACAATGTGTATTACACTGAATTTGTAAACATAAGAACACATTTCTTTTGAACAACTAATATTCTATGAACTATGCTCTAGTACTAGCAAAATCCCCAAAAAGATCATATCTAATTAAAGACTGAAAAAAGTGAAGTAATAATTTCTGACATAGGCCTATAACACTTGGTGCATCAATCTTCTGAGCAGGAATACAACTCATGAAATTCTTGAAACAATTAAGTCAATATCAGCTCCCCATGTAAGTTTATAATCCAGCACTATTCCCAAACATTAAAAATATGTTATTAATACTTTAATACAACACAAGTTGTATCATCAGCATACAAAGTGAATCATTCCAAAATATTAGAAAGTTAGACCATTTAGGCTAATAGCTATCAGAAAAATAAATTAAAGGTCCCAAAATAGAATCCTGAGGAACACAATACTCAACTATAACGTCTGGAAACAAATCACTCTTAACAAAAACCTGCTGTTTACGGTTAAATAAGTATGATTTGAAAAGTTTTAGTTCATTTTGAGCAATACCATAAAAAGATAATTTTTCAAACAAAAGATTGTGTTCGACACAACAAAAGTCACAGAGTGTGATAGGCCTGTAGTTCAGCCGCTTTTAATATTTAAAAAAGTAATGATTTAGTTGCAAATAAAAAACCTTATCCTGAGGCCACTAGCCTATTTTTGTAAGATTTTTTCTTACCAGACACCTAACTACATTATTAGAACAAACAGATTTTATTTGACTTACTATGAAAACTATATACCATTATGACAATCAGTTCTTGTTTACTACCTCCTGAAAGCGATGTCGGTGTATATGTTATTACGTTCTGACATCAGAATGTAATTTTCATTGTGGGTCAAAGTCCGTTCTTTCTAATAATTTAGTTTTTCAGGTCTCAGGTTAGGAAAACTGTTACAAAAATAGTGGCCTCTGGATAATACCAATCTTTTTAATATTTTGTTGGCAAATAACATAAAACTGATTATACTTTGTTTGAATTAATTTGGAACAATATTGTTTATTTGATACATTAAAAACAGCTGTTAAAAATTAATTGTAAATAACTATAATTAGAATGTTTTTGTATTAGATAGAACCCTAGAACTGGCGGTTATTTCATCCTGTAGTGTCGGGCTGTTTTGGAGCTTCGCGCAAGGTTTTTTTAAAAAAATTATTAAAAATATAAAATAAAAGCAATATAAATAAGAGTATATATTTTTGTGTTCAGAATTAAACGTAGAATTGCACTATATTGTAAAATTAACCATAAAAAAATTTTCTAATAAACACTTTTTTTAATCAAATATAAAATTTATGAAAAATATTTCTTAAATTTGGGGGGGACCATACCTAGCAAATGAAGTTATAGTGAGAAATATTTATAAGTGAGATAGCCATTCTGTGTCAAATTTTATCTAGTTTCAGAAAAACATAAACATTATACACATTTATGAAAGCATCATAAAGCTATAGAACAAAAAGCAGCGATGCGTATAAATTTTGAAAATCGGGTGTACAAGTAAGACTTTGGTAAAACAAGTTTTGCTAATACATTTATCTATGAATACATGTTATATTGCATATTTTATTACTTAGAATAAAATTAAAATATACAGTACTAATGAAATAATTACCATAAATTATTTTTTGAAAAGTAAAAAAAGTTAAATTTTGCCATTATTCAAAAATTTTGCGAAAAATTTTCATTCAGCAAAATATAAAATCGTTTCTAAAGCTTGTACTATATCAAAATTTATAAATTTATGGTTTATAAGTAATAGGAAATATTATGTAGTTAGAAAACTATAAATATAGGCTAACTAAATATATTGAAAAAATATAGAATAACCCAAACAGTTATTATATATAACCAAATAAATTACAGGAAATATATATTTTATTGTGAAAACTATCTATTTACCAAAAATAAATAGTTACTTCAGAGCTAAAAGAGTGCTATAAATAACGTTTAGTAAGTGAAAACAATAACAAACTATGTGAAATGAATTTTAGCCAAGTCATTTTGCCATAGCCTACACAAAGCCGGTAATTTCTCAAACATATTTCAGTAAATAGAAATTGATTTATTCTAAAATATATATGTTTACACTACTACGACATCAAACAACACACTACACATTAAATACGACACTAAAACACGTGTAAAACTATTAAAACTTACAAATATCCACAGCTCGGCACGAAAGTGATACAGAACGGCAGCAGCAATATGGCGGTCACAACAAACGGCGTCGTGTTTTCTTTTATGTTCAAAATAACAAGCTTGCTACGTCATAACCATAATACAAAGAGGAATAAAACTCATCTGTTCCCTAGCATTTTTCTTCCCGAATCCAATGGTGCATGAATTATATCGATACGTTACCGGAGTATATTGTAAAAAGTAATTATACGAGGCAGCAGCAATATGGCGTTCACAACAAACGGCGTCGCGTTTTCTTTTATGTTCAAAATAACAAGCTTGCTACGTCATAACCATAATACAAAGAGGAATAAAACTCATCTGTTCCCTAGCATTTTTCTTCCCGAATCCAATGGTGCATGAATTATATCGATACGTTACCGGAGTATATTGTAAAAAGTAATTATACGAGGGAATGTTTGACCGACAAAATTTTGACGGTTAACACTACGGAAGCGGCATTGACCGACAAAATTATGTCGATTAACAGTTCTAGGGTTAGGTATTTCTAATCAATAATTTAATACTCTGTTTCAATTGTGGTGGTGGCTGCTTACTTACTATACTGCAGTATCTTGCTTGTTTTAACTGATATTTGGATATAGGCTACACATAACTTACTATTTTAAAGCAGTTGTCTTCATGCTGATATTGCATAGGCTATTTTGTTGTTTTATATTAGAGCCTACTTAATGCTGGTTATATACTTTTTACCTAAACGTAGTTTTTTAAATAATTTAAGTATAGTCTAAAGGATTTTCTATTAACTAACAAACCAAATGACAATGATGTGTGTTGGGTATGTAGATTCATTTTACCACCTGAATCTAGACTATATAAGATGTAATTGGCGGGTGTATTGAGAATAATATATTTAGTTATAACTTTCTGTGTACATTGTACAAATAAATATAAGGTTCTAGAAGATAATAAAACACTTTATTTAAAGAATGCAAGTAAAAGGTTATGTTCTAGCTCAATGCTACCTACCCTGAAAAGGTTATCCCTAAATATAAAACATAACCTCTCTTCTTAGAATTAATTTACAATTTTTTTATATACCTAGACTATAGGCTAATATGTTACTTTTATCTGACTAAATTTAAATCGTGACTGGCAGTTTCATTAAATAACTTTGAGAATACTTCAGGACATACTTGTTGAGAATGATACAGCAACTTTCCACTGTACTGAAATAGGCTAGGTTTAGTTTTAATCAATAAGAGCTATTCACATAAATAAATCCGTTTATGATTACAATCCTTATCAATTTTGAGTGTATAAAATCACTCGCATTTAATATTTTAACTTTTAATAAATTAAAGGGTGAATGTACTATGAGTAAAAAGGCACACAGAAACACTTCGAGAAAAAGAAACAAGCTTGGAATTGTCATAAACCTGGCACTGGTCTGTCAGACTGAAGAACCTATTGCTTATTTAATTGTTACTTATACGACTAATTGAGAGGATTCCAAGATATGTGTTTATTACCACACACAAAACTTAAATATTTTCAGTCAATTAGTACTTACATTTTAGGAGTTTATAAGGCAGTAACCAATAACCAAACTAAATTATTTATGCGACGACTGACGATCGCCAACCTCCAACCTTCACTAGAAACCGGAAGAATATACTGTTGGCAGTTGTGACGTTTTTCCGGTGGCAAGACGCTCAACTACAAAATTGACATTGCTGCGATCAATGAGGCATTGTAAGAATTGTCATAATTTATAAGATTTCAGGTGTTTTGTTTGATATTAGTAATAAATCATAGGCGTTGAACTGAGACTGGCTTAAAATAACGTTATGTAACGTAAATTCAATTAATTGCATTAACTTGAATAAATAAATTCAAAATGCATTGTGAAGTTAAATTAAAGGCACACAGTTGAATTTTAAGGTTAGTTTCTCTTGTATTCACAAATTACCAAATTTATAAACACAATATATATTATATTTCGTAGCTCAACTAATATAGGTACATTAGTATAGGTTTGGATATGGAAATATGGTCTGAAAAGTGTAAAAATTTACATATAATAATAGGCACCAGCCTAAGTTGCGTAGGCCTATCATCTCCTGTTTTTAAAAATAAATAGGCCTAAGACTGTTCTAATTTAATATATCTCCACTTCACCTCCATGTAATCAGAATGGTTTGCAATTCTCTCTATTTAATAATTCTTTGCCTTTTTTGTTGGTTTGTTACCAACATTACATTTTTGTTGGTTGTTTGAAAATTACATGATTTCTTTCTTAATCTAGCAGTTAATCCTCCAAGTGATACAATTGTACTGTACAATTTGTATCGTTTTGTCAAGTAATGGCTGATGTTTTATTAAATAAATTCATATTTTATTTACAATTACATCAAGGATCCAGGGAATCCACATTTTGTAGTAACCACGAAACTGTTAATTATAGACAAGTAGGCTATATGGTACCTTAACTTGTTAACAGTTTCAAAATTCTTGTTTTAGGTAGATTTTACATTATGTCACATGTTTCGGGACCAAAATCACATTGTTAGGTGTTTCAATAAATAAAACATTCACATATGTAAGTTATGGTAGGTCTACTTATCATGCACAACCATGAACCTGAACCTTTAGTCTATTTTGTATTAAATATATATTTGTAAAAATATTTAAATTCATTTATGTAATAAACTGTTTAATTGTTAATATTAGAAAAATATATTTTAGAGACATGAAGTGCTTTTAAGAGTTAATGGTACTTTGGGATTATCCGGAGCGCATTTTTTTTTTACAGTTTACCTTACCAAGGACCTAAAAAAGCTACACTGTTAGTAAGAACAGATTTTATTTGACTTACTGTGAAAATTACATGTCATGACGATCAGTTCTTCTTCTATGTTTTCCGAAAGGAAGCGATGTCGGCAAGGAGGTCACTCATGCAGGCTATACATACGTACGTATTATAAATATACAAATTTGAAGTTGACATTTACGAGTGCTCACGTGATCTGACCTTGAATTTAGGATCTATCATAATGATTTGTAATTTTTGCAGTAAGACAAGAGAAGTCTGTTCTTTCTAATAATGTAGTCTTTTTAGGTCCCTGGTAAGAAAATTAATGGTACTTTGGGATTATACCGACCACACCCAGACATGAATCGTTATTTAACATTTCGTTCTACTGATTACTAGATTAGCGTAGAAACAATATTTCGTCAATATAAAACAGGAATTGTCTTATCGCAAACACCTCCCCATCCTCAGACAGAGGTCAAAGTCGAGCGTCTAGTAGATAACGTGATTGCAGAGTCTCGCCGCCCGTTCAGCTGGTGCATCGCTTTGTTGTACTTTCCGTGTTTTACCTCTACATTTCTCCAAACACAAAAATTTCAACAAAAACAAACATTTACCAAACTAAACTTTTTATTAAAAAAACACTCAAAACTTGTTTTTATTCTTGATCACATTCCGCCACCCAAAATGCGAATGCCTCCGGCCATCAGCGCGGGCTTCGCAGCACCTTCGGTGCTGCCCCGCGCTGATGTCGACGAAAGAAAAACATCCCTCGAGATAGTACCTATCAGTAAAATATCAAATTCTAGAGGGGCTAATCAGAAATATAAATTGAATTGTAATGGAAAGGCAATGATGTACCGTGCAAATCACGTGATGCCGCGCGGCCTGCCGTAATCAGGATTCTCGAGAAAGATAAGATAACAGCGACAACAATACCGATCACAATACCTGGAAATGCTTGTAAGTTTGTAATTTTGTAATTGAAGAGTTGTTTTTTTTTCGTTCTATCATGTTTGTTTCTATAAATTTCTATTTTTGTGTTCTTCATACTGGTGTGGTCGGTATAATCCCAAAGTACCAAATTAATTTCTCTCTTGACATTGTTTGATTTTTTTTGTTAGAGGATGTAATTCTTTTAAACTCTTAATTTGAATAACGAGGTTACTTATGTAAGGTTATATTTAGGCATGCCTAGATTTTCTTACAATTTTGTAACTAAAGAAAAAATCAAAATCCTACGGTCAGGTTGAACATAATGTAGTTTTGATTGTATGTTGCAGATGCAATCAAAAGGAAAGTCATTCTCGAGACAGAGCAGTACTAGCAAACAATGTCCGGCCAGCTCGCCAAAGCCTCTTGACTCAGCCTGTTTTAATTATCGGTAATGTCCTTATGAATTGTCCAGTAGTGGACCGCATATGTATCCATAAAACTAGAACTAAGCCTGGACTTAGCCAGGAAGAAATGTCAATAAAATTCATACTTAGAAAACATTTTCAGCCTATTCTAGCCTCTTGATTGCTGAGGATGATCTAACACTAAAAAATCTATTACTAAAAATGAGACACCTCCCATGACTCCATGACTAACAATAAAAGCATAAAAGTGTAATATTTAATATTGTTGTTATGAAGCAGATGTTTAGATGGCCGCCAATATAGTCGGTTCTCCTCAGTGTTTTCTTAGACTTACTATAATGGTTCTATTATTTAAAATAAATTCTTCAGAACTCTTTTCTATTGCATTACTATAAAGTTGATTTTAAAATGTGAGATTGTAGAATGTTCAAACACACACAATTATTGAAATATATTACACTGATAAAAAACATTTAACAAAACTTTATGGTGAGTGAGATTGGTGCAAATTTCACTTTCCTTAATTTGGATGTTACTGTGAATGTGGCATTGGGTGTTTTTTTACTGAAATAGTTTCCTAAAAAGTTCTTTGCTCTTTTGAATTTAGTAGTAGGTATCGGGATTGCTAAAACAGAATTAATATAGGACCCTCCTCCCACATACTACTATTTGTACATTTTTTAAATTTATGTAATGCATTAGATATGTAGGCCTATCAATAATGTATTGATACAACGTAAAATATCGGCCGGGTTTTCTTCATAAAAATACTTTTGCAACACTCATAATTATCAGTTGTATGAAGTGAGGGCACACAAGTTTCTTTAGACATTTTAGTAGTGCGGAGGGCTCGGAAGCAATTTGGGACACACAATGAAACGTCACAGAAACTAAGAAAATCGATCAATTGTGATCCATCGAGGTAAATGGAAACTGTGTAAAAGTGTTACTAACCATCTTCACCAAAGTTTAGTAAACAAATATACCCACAAAGCAGTTGAGAGAATACTACTCTTTAGTGTTGTAGAGTACCTCACAGAGACGGAGTAGCACTTGTGTTGGCACTTGGTGTTCTTCATCACTATAGAGATTACTGATCAAAGGGTTAAATTGGTGTAACTATAACCTAATAATATTACTTTATACCTTGTTTAAGCGGGGAAAGAGGTATGAAAATATATTTGTTCACCCCAATTGTATATGGGAGCCGGATTTCAGATAAATAAAACAATGAATCCCAAAAATAAGTGTAAATTTTAAATACATGTGACATTTGTATTGTTTAATGTAAAATGTATATGAAAGTACTAAGCATATGATTAATTATGGTGTATAGGGGTAGCTATTTGTTAAAATACCATTCTGTATAGCTATGTTCTGTACTGAATTATTATGACTTTAGGTCATCTTCATCTCTAGATCTGTTTCACTCCATCTCGTTCATTTATCGAGGGGAAAAGTAGCATAAGTTTTATTCAAATTGGAATGGAGTAGCTCGTTTCAGGTGAAATTTTGTTGGAATTTGGCGTGAGTTAAAGGAGTGTAAAGGAACATACCTACTGGCACAACTAAGATTTATAACATTTAAGGGTCTTATTATCATTACCTTAAAAAATTATATTAACTTTGTATGGTTTTATAGTGATAAATGAACCTTCAAGTGAAATAAATTGATCTAAAATAACCTATATAGAGTATTATTATGTAATAATGAATATCAGAAGATCAAAGAACAAATGCGTGAGGTAATCCATATGTATTTTTTAAAGAAAGGAAAGTTACAGGATTTCATACTAGGGAGAATTGTGAGGACTTGTGAAGCAAAAAAGGGAGAATGGTGGAATATATAGCAGAACGATTAGGTTCTGTTCTTAGTTAATAGTTTTTTTTTTCTTTGTTTACTAATATGAAAGACTTATTGGTGTTAATACAGTATTAGTAAAGGATATTGTAGGTGGATAAAAAAATTTATTGTTAAGAACTTGTCCACCTGATGAGAAAAAGAGAACACCCTATTGTCTAGTTTTACACTGAATGGCTTCTGAGTATAAGCGTGAAACTCATTGAGGCCAAACCATTACCAGAAGAGCTCTATTGCAAGTTAGGTGTCTCTAACATCGAAAGGACTCTTGAGCCTCTAACAAAGTCAATTCTATTCACTGAAGACTCTGCCTCGTTAGCAGCCACATCGCCAAGGACAAGTAGACGGTATGAATTATCTTGGACAAATCGCTTAAGAGGAAAAACGAGCCACAAACATATTCCTTCTGACGATTATAGTGCAACATATTTAGCGCAGTGCACAATGTGTTGCCTGCACATAGGCAGTTGCCGAAGTGTGTTTGATTTATTGTGGGAGTACGTTTAGCGTCAAGCACCGGCAGGCTGTACTGTTACACAGTATAAACGGTTTGGAACCACTATTTCCATTCCATAAGTCACTGACTCCCCTCGATGAAAATATAGTGAAGGGAGACAAGATTGCTTTCTTACTCTGTGCTCAGTAAGAGATCTTACTGGATTCTTCAGATAATTATAAATCACAGATTTCAGTGACCAAACCTATGAAATGGCTTTCATATAACAGGAAGCTTGTGGATGGTGTGAAGGAAGAAATTGTAACCTTAGAGTAAACCCTGTCGTAAAAATGTATTGCCTCTGCTGTTAACAATGTAGCTTAATTTGAAATTTTTTATTTACTTTGTTACATAGGTATTTTTGAATTCTTAATATTGCAATTTAAGTTAATTTAAGATTCTGCTGTATTTCAGAGTTCATTTAACCAAGTCAAAGAGAATACTGTACTTTATGTGTTTGTTTCAAGTGGAGAATATGTGCAGTGGCAACTAGTTTTACTGGCCATATTTTTATTTATTCAATTAATAATGAATATAGGATTTGTTTGTTTATATCAGTTGAATTAAGTAGAGATCATTTTCACTTAGTTGAAGTGGGAACCGGTAGATGTAAAATCAGATTTTGAATCTGAATGTTAATAGAACAGAAACGCCTTTCTATTATGTCTCAGCTGAAAGATCTTTAGTCTTTGGAGTATGTAGGGTAGGGTTAAAAAGAGGAACAAGGGTCTATAACAATTTTTCGTTCGACTAATACCCTTTTTCATCAATCAAAATTACCTGTTTTTCACTTAAATGTGAGACTTTATGTTGGAGGGAGGACTAGTTATTCTTCCTACACTTATTCATTTTGCTTAGCATGAGTAGTTGTCAGTGGCATAATTAGTACTTGGCTTTGGAGAGGAGGGTTGTTTGGAATAAATCTAAATTTTAATAAATTGGTAAGTCTAGTTTAAAGTAAACATTAATTGAACTGCTGTATTTCACACAGGTTGGACTGCCATTTATATTGTAGGGCTTTGCAGGTGTTCCCTGTCATATCTTCTTTGTTACACCACTGTTTATAATATAAATAATTATGTATTTTTATAGGAATTCTCCAGTATGGTCTAGTGAATGGAGAGCAACTGACAATGAATCTGAATCTTCTGATTGGCTCAGTCAAAGTGTTGCTAGCTCAACGTCCTGGTCCGATGTAAGTTTTCTTAAACAAAAAAATAATTTTGCTGTTGAATTATTGGCGTTATGAATGGCTTCGTATTTGTCTAGTTAATTCAAATGCTGTTGTGAAGGAAACTGGATTTTTCCGGACATTTACCATTGTTCAGTGATACAAAAAATCAGTAAAACTACGTTTCGAGATCTGCAATCTAATCTCTTCTCCAGGTGAATACCTAACCTAACACATAGTTACAATCTATGTTAAAATAAACAAATCATACCAGAGTAGGTTAAAATAAACAAATCATACCAGAGTAGGTTAAAAGAAACAAATCATACCAGAGTGATTTGTTTACTTAAACATTGATTATAATTATGTGTTCAGTTAGTTATTCACTTGAAGAAGAGATCAGGGTGCAGATCTCGAAACATAGTGTTACTGATTTTTTTTGTATCAGTAAGGATGGCAAATGTCCGGAAAAATCCTGTTGCCTTCACAATCTTTCCATTGTCGAAAACATACTTCAAACAAAGAAATGCTGTTGGCTCTTATTGACGATACATACCAAATAATGGAGGAAATGTTTATCTTATCTCAAAGATGTACCCTTTGCAATTTTGTTGATGCAGCATGCCAAAAATCAGCAACCATCCCTAGAGGTACCCCTAGATTTATTTAACAGAGAGGAAGAGACAGATTCCCTGAAAGCACCTTTGCGCCTCCCATACTTAAGTTTTTGGCTCTCAGAATATGAGCATTTTACGGAGTGTACCATTAATTATTGTGTGTACTAGCACACTTTCTACATGTTTCTTTACTCTTACAAACTTATTTTCTTGAAAATGGAAAAAATCTATTTTCTTGTAGGAACTGGAGAGTGATTTGACCAAGTCACTGCAGGATCAGATGTGCTTGGTGGAGAACACCCTGTACAGAGATGGAAATGAACAACTTAGTGCCAAGAGTCCGCTAAGAGAAGAGTGCAGACTGTGGCAACAAAACTTTCCACATCTCAGGTTTTAATATTTTCCTTTATAGTTTAGTTTCAACACAATTATTTTGTGCCTCGGAAACAAGTGACATATCATTGAGTGATTATTTTATTTGTAAGGGGTGTATTTTTACTAAAGAGTGTCTCACAAAACTATTTTCAGATTTGAATTGTTGTATTTTATAAAAGAATTCAGTTAGAAGTTTAAGCCATTATATATTAATCGATTTAGAACAAAATTAAACTAGCATGATAGTAAATAAACTAAAAATAACTAACAATGTTCAAAAGAATTTACAAAACATTTGCCTAAGTTGACTCTATTTAATGCATGCTGACATCACAGGATACATGCAATTAGATTTTTTAATTTTATGAAGATTATCTATGTCTTACCAAATTATCGTCTAAATATTTTCGGATAGTGTAAAGTGCATAACCACAGTAAATATTTTTAGATATTTATCTTCACTGATACTGCTTTTAGTCAGGCCTGTACACAGACCACTTACCGGGGCCCACGCTTGTATGGAAGTGGTAGGGAGGGGGGGGGGTGATTTGATGGTGCCTGGCCGAATATCTTTTCCGGGGCTACTAAAACTGAATACAGCCCTGCTTCTAATTCACATGTTTAACTGAGCCATGCACTTGAAACTTTTTCTAAATTTTGGAAATTTTTGTACCTTTTAGCAGTTATGTTCAAAATTCCATTCATCACGTGTTTGGATCTCATGAAATTCTCAGTATCCTAGTAACACTTAAAAACTGCTTTGATCAAAAGACAGTTGAACCTAAGTCAATTAGATCACAGCCTAAAAGAGAGAGATGTCTGTAACAAATTATGTCATATAAAAGTATGTTTTAAATGATCAATTAATATTCATAATAGGTTTCCAAATAGCCAATCAATATTTCCAATTTCTCTGAACTTTGTCAAAGATTTTGAGACTTTATATAATACAGACAAACATTGAACATTTCCATTAATTTCCAAAAGAAACATGCTAAAGTCACTACTGTTCATTTTAAACAGTTGAAATATTGTTAAATCTTGCCATTCCAATCAAGGGACCTTTCATGTATTAAGTCTAAAAATGTGTACCTTGCACTTGAAATAATTCACAATGGTTTAAAATTAAATTAGGAGTTATTTTTTAGTTGAAACAGAAAGAAAAATAATTTGAATAATTTTACATTCCGATACGATATGAAACATAGCTGAAAATTATTTTCAAAAGGCGAGATGTTTTTGTTTATTGAGTATTAGCTTGGTAAAAATTAGATGTTTAAAATAAAATTTAAAAAAATTTAAAAATGTTCGTGTGGAATTCGTATAGGCCACTATTAAATCTGTATGTGTGTAGCAGATGTTGTAGATTATTAAAGTAGGAGGTAAACAATTGTCTCTGTTGCCGTAGCAATTTGTCTGCGTTGCCCTAGCAACAGAGAGGTGTCAGCTACGAACTGCTACCTTAAGATTCTTTATTGATTTTTGCCAAGAACTATTTCTGTCCTCGAGATAGGTAAATGCTGATACTGACTGAACCATTTGTTTGTGGGTATCCTGAAGTGTCAGTGTATCTGTTATGTTCATAGTTACAATATTGTTTGTCGACTAAAATATTCTGTTATAGTTAAAAACTGTGTTGTGGTTCTGTTTTCTGATGAATAATAGGTGTGTATAAAATATATTTTAATGTTTTTATTTCTTATTGCTTTGTTGTTAAAATTAATGTAAATGGAGATTGTGTATTATTCCTTGAAAACCTTAACAAAAAGATAACAAATTTAGATGTAAAAAATTTTTCTACTTTTTAATATTGAAACACTGTGAAATATCATATTAGAACAATTTTTAAACACTACATAGGATTAATTAAAATTTTAGTTATTTTTAATAGCGTTAAACAAAAACAAATTTGTAATGGTTCATCGGTAATGAATAATGAGAATGATTTAATAAATATAAAGCAAAACACTGTGAATCACATAGTGGAGTAAATATAAAATATTGATTTTTTTACATAGTTCACAGTTCACAAAAATCTTTATTTACCAGAAAGTTTACAAAAAAATACAATTCCATGTGCTACACAAAGCACGTGTGGAAAAGGAAAACAAGTTCTTTTTTAATATATTGGCATTATATTTACAGTTGGCAAAGTACCTGCCAACAATAGGCAAAGCCTATTCAGTCTCTTTTGGCAGAGGGTGAACTTAAATTTAAATCATTTGCATGTTTCAACATTTTTAGATATAATTACATGATTTCATTCATTTCATATTTAATAGCAATAACATGTGAATACTCAAAGAATTACATTGTTTTCAGTTACAAGAAAAACAGATTAAATTTCTACATTTTGCTTCAGATCATTTTTCAGAGTATATAAAGCTCCAACAAATTTAGTGGAAAACAAATACGTCAAATACAAAAATTCAACAAACAAAGAGTGTATCTTTGACATTTCTTCTTCTTAACGGAACTATTTGTCGGTTCTTGTATTAAAGGGTTTACATTTTGTATGGAACATGGTGTGATAATAATTCTTAAGTTTTCGGGTCTGAAGTACATTGAATTAGTGTTTTTCTATAAAAATGAAATCTTATATTTCTTTGACATAGAAAAATTATGTCTTAATGCTAACTTTAATCTATAATATGAATTACATACAAGTTAGATTGACATATATACTAATAACTGTGAACTTTCTAAATTTCTTTCTTATTGTTACTTGAGGAAGATGGTACGTTAAATTTATTAAAAAAATATTTATCAACCATCAAAGATTTATAACATGTGTCATAGCAGTTGCTTGTTATAAAAATATTAACTTAAAATGATCAATACATCTTCAATTTGATATTTCCAGATGGCATGTACATAGAAATCTATCTTTCTTCTGACTGTCCAGGAAGGAATATTTTGCATGCTATAAATATTTAGTATGCTAGAGCGTACTGTACCAAATTAGTCCGATGATATTTGAGATGGTGTTGCTGTGTTGCTGCTGATCACAAGTTGTACCCTTTATGACACAGTTATGGTCACCACTGTGTGTTTGATTTACTGTATATGCTGCAGATGAATAGAAAAAAATGTATATTTGTTTAATATGAATGTTGACTGTAGCTCCAGTTCACCTTCCTCTTAATGCAGCATCAGGAATCTGATGCTGTTACAAACTTGACTCCTGGACTCTAGAGCCATGTTAGTCTGAAGAGATTAAGTTCACTACAATATTTCTGACACAATCTCTGAGCAAGGTGGAGCAATCGAGCTTTCAACGCACAACGTAGGCATGGTGGGAAGGGTTGATTGAGTATGAATTTTGAGTTTACCTCCAGTTCGATTGTGGTTGTGTAATCTGATGGGACAATGAGAATGCCAATTCACCTGGAGTACACTATATTTTATAATCTAGGTGTCTCTGATGTTGAAAGGATGTAAATTGTCCGTTTTGAGTTTCTTCGTCATCAACTTCTTTTCAATCTCTTCTGACGAACATGGCTCCAGATTCCAGGAGTCTGTAACAGCATCAGATTCCTGACACTGCATTAAGAGGAAGTTAACTGGAGCTAAACTCAACACTCATACCCTTCCCACCATGGCTACCTTGTGTATATTTATGGTAACATCTGCGATGTTTGTTTATTGCAGATAGATGTTGAGATGTATCAGTCATTTTCATACATGTAAAATTAACAGTGTTGGGTGCAGGGTATAGAGAAGGAATTGAAGCGCATCGGCCATCATCAAACTGTTTTGTGTGGACTGCTCTAGTGTTTTCATACATTAAGTGAACTACATGAATTGAACCACTTTATTACTACTTTTAGTGTTTTTTGATTTTTATAGAGCTGTTTGTTGTATCTGATAAATGTATTTAAGTTTCCAGTCAATATAATCTTAAACCTAATCAGTTTTAAACCTAAACCTAATCACCAACAGAAATTAGATATCCTTGAGAAACACTATTACAATGGTATTCAGTTATTTTTGGACATT
The DNA here is from genome assembly GCF_021130785.1 of Homalodisca vitripennis. NCBI lineage: Eukaryota > Metazoa > Arthropoda > Insecta > Hemiptera > Cicadellidae > Homalodisca > Homalodisca vitripennis. Next base: position 10,120,242 of record NC_060210.1, read on the forward strand.
AAATAGCTGCAACCCCTTTAGCTGTACCATAGTATAAATTTGTTTAGTTTAAAGCTCAATTGAAGTAGTGCAAATTTGTAGGTTTCATTAACGTTTTCATGTTATTTCAGAATATTGGGAGAGGCTGTAAAATCTTCAGTGGGATGTCAGACTCGCAGTCGTCAAGAGGAAATAGAAGAGCAAATTGACGAAATCATAGCAGCTCATGGTGATTACGATGAGAACTCGTCTTGTAAAACAGTGGCGAAAAAGGAAATCATTCAAGATGAGAGTGAAATTTACAAAGAGAAAATCAAGAAGGCTGTGATCGACCAGATATTTGCTCGCATTTGGCCAGATGTTGTGAAAAGGATAGAACCTATGCTACGGCGGGTAGTGAGAAATCAGGAGGATGTGTTTAGGATTAGTCCGGAGTTAAATTTAAGGTGTGAAAGTTATAATGATGAACTAACGAGTGGGTTTAATAGTCTAAGTCTGGTTGATGACCTTTCGTTAAGCTCTTTGAGACCCAGATCTGGTAGAAAATCAGCATTGAGTGCTCGTAGAAGTGCGGCGATGGTGCCTATCAAACCGGTTGTTTTAGAGTGTTCGATTCCCGTTCCAAGCTCAGCAACTATCAGGACTTCATCAGCTCTAAGACGATCCCCTGCCAGGCTGTCCCAGCCCTCACTGACTGTGAAGTATCCCTCGCCTGAAAGACTTCTCTCCCCTCTGGTCCTGCAGGGTGAAGTCAGGTCTGCAGTGAAAAGTGCCGGAGGGAGAAAATTGAAGGGGACAGATAAAAAACCAGAAGCAAGGCCTCGACCCCAGTATGATGCTAAAACAGGAAGGATGATTTCAAGAGATGATTCAAGGTAGAACTAACGTTATATGTACTAAGGAGTTAATAATTTACTAGGTTAGTTACAGCATAGTTTGAAATTGGGTTTAGACCACATTAGCTCAAGTATAAAAAAAAATTACTTAAAAAATAAGGCCAAACTAAGTAGCTTACTTTTGAATATGTATTGAGTCAACAATTAAGGCACTTATAATTGTATATATTTTAGAGTAAAATATAAGAAATCAGAGAATACCTCAGCTTGAAAGATGAGATAATAATTTGCTTTCAATGCCTGATGTCTTATGCCTATAGGCATCACTTCTCTAAGCTTAAGGTAGAACAATATTTCCCACCCTAAAACAGTAGCCATATGAAAGTAAGTAATTGTACGTAGAAAATACATAAGAAACAAGTTTATCAGTAACTTTTTGTAATGCAATGAGATAAATGAAAAAACCCCTTCATTAAAGAAGCAGAGTTAAGGCTGTCAAGACCTCCCTACCACTCAAATTCTTCATGTAGAGTAAATTAGCAGAGCAATAATTAGAACCATTACAATATGTTACTTTTACCATTACATTTTTTGTAATGTACAAGAAAAGAGAAATTAGACACATAAGCAAAAAAAAAAAAAAAATGATAAGTTGTAAATTATATTAAAAGGAAAGCCCATATTGTGTGTAATATTTTGTAGTCTAAAGAATAAAGTGATACTTATTTTTGCTGAAATACTCAGATAATTTTAAAGGCTTCGTATTAGTTATGAAATTTTTATTGAAAATATTTGAAATTCATGTTGAAAGTATATTTGTGCAGATCAGGGCTGCGTAGAAACTTGAAAACCTCTCCTCCTGCGCCTTGGTCCAGACATGTCACACTTCCACCCATAGAATCCACTGAAATTGTGCCCAAGGTAAGACTTTAGTTTGCCTTTTAGATCTACAATTTCAGCTATATACGTTTTAATGTTTAGGTCATGGTTTTGCCTCTAAGTAGACAGTCAGTAGTCAAAGAATCAATCGTGGTATATCAGGATTGAATTTGTTGCAGGATGAGATAACTCGTCAGTTGCCTTTTTTTGGTAAATATTGAGTATTGAGATAAGTCGTCAAGGGCCTTTAACACATTGAATACAGAGCCTGAGTATATTGTTGGGCTAGCATGCATGCCGTTGTATACGGACCCCAACCTATATTCGGACTCCGGTACTTAATTCAATACGTTTAGGTTTTCAGTTAAAGAAGTGGGATTTAGTTATTTCAGACCATTTCCTGTTATATTGTTTATTTTTATATGTCTTTTTACAACAGCTAACAGTTGTGCAGCTGTAAAAATAGTATTTTCAACTTTTGTACAGTTGCTTAGTTACGTAACTGACTGACGACTCAGAGATGCGAGCATTGTTGTTGTCTGAAGTGTATTTGTAAAAGTTCCATTGTTACTGAATAAAGTGACAAATGTTGGTTTAGTGATGGTTTAGTTTATTTTGATTGGTTTCTTAATGGTACAAGTTTTATTTTTCTTGATCATTGTGTAAAATGAGTAATTATTTAAACAAAGTAACGGTGCACATGATACGTGATATGATGTCAGATTCTGAGCATGATTTGGAGGAGGATGATCGTATTTTTAATGAAAATAAAAGATCATCTGCAATTCAGTTTGAAAGAATCTTGGGTCAAATTTAAGATTCTGGATCGGAGGGCAAGATTCTCAACAACAATAATCCTGATCCAGATTTTGATTTTAGGCCTAGTGATCAAGACGTGAGTGATGCTGAGTATGAATTATGATAGGCCTTCCATTAGTACTAACATGAATACTTTCTTTCTTTTATTTTTCTTTTCTCAGAAAAAAAAGAAGATGACGTTATAAACAGTTGTGCGTGATTAGGCCTAGCCTAAAACTGGACTCAGTCTACACTGTAAGTTTGACAGTATTCAATAAGCAAATGTTTTTCCATAAATGCATTCGTGAAATTAATTTAAACCAAAAGAGCCTAGTCCTCAAGTTTAATGACTGATTAATTAACATAATTTATGCTCACCAATCAAAACTCTGTTCTACCAAACATCATCTTACTAACTTAAAATTTCAATACACCTACCGGTACTAACAACAACACTAACCAGCTGACACACACAGAGAGCTAACCTTTCTACACAAAATTCCCCTGCATCCACAGCCTGTAATATCAGGGAATTATACAACGTAGTGTACACATTTTTCAATAAAAAGGAGAACATTTGTATACTTGGTAATGAAAATGAAGTATCTCTGAACAAAATTGAGGACAATACCCATACATGTTATATAGATTCACCATTTGAAGAAACCTCCCAAATAAATACAATTGGCGACCCCAGATGAAATTATTTCTTTAAAAAATAGATTAACAATTCTGGAAGACATGGTTTATTCAAGAATTAGTATACCTCAACACATGAAGCCAGACAATTTATCTGACACTAACATTTCATCTCAGATTATGGATCCCTGCACACAGACGGAAATCTCAGAATCTTATCCCTTGACAGCTGATATTTCCTCCATCTCTGCTCGTTGACGAGATGGAGAGTTTCCAGTTGGTGCCTTCCTACGCAAACCTGAAGAAACTATTGAAGAATTCTTCAACAACCACTTAGAGTTCTATAACAACCGTGAAGACCCACAGATTCCTTTTAACCTGTTGACGAGTGCCGCAAAACATACCCAAATGAGTGCGCACGGCATTTGCCGTTTGGTCCCATATGAGGGAGCATGGCATTTTCTGTTGAAGACTAATGACTGTCAGTTCGTTCTCACTGACTTACTGTGACGTCTAGCGGAGATTTTTGGAACTTTTAAGTTGTTCCTAATAGTGTCGCTGTACAGTGTTGCTAGTCCTGTATCGTGGTGGCACCTGGTGATAACTTTTAAAACTATTTTACGGAGGCGGGACACAAGACCCGCTAAGCCTCCAAGGTCGCCATTTTATAAGGCCACTCCCCCAGAATGACACAGAGAAGCGTAAACTACTCAGGCAGTGCTATGTGTGCAAACACACCACTCGAACTGGACAAAGAAGAAAAGAAACCAGCTATGAATGTTGAACATGTAAGGTCGCCCTTTGTATATATCCTTGTTTTGAGCAGTATCACACACACTAGGAAAGTTTTAAAACGAGATTATTGCTTTTAACAATCTACAATGTATTTTTATATACATTTAAACTATAATAAACAAGTTTATTAACATTTAAAAGTTATTTTTATTTTACTCCCTAAAAGTCTGTCACTGGTCAATGAGGCACTCAGTATGGACCGTCATAGCGGCACGGCAAATGCCGTGCGCACTCGTCAACAGGTTAATAGTGCGGATAACGGACTCGAGAGGGCTCCCCTTACAAGCTTAAATAACGGCGCTGGTGATGAAAACTTGGCTAAACTCGACCTCGAATCATAACATTTATATACCTCACCTCCAAAAATCCTAAATGATCCAAAAATTCATAATTTTTTATGTAGGATTCAATCAAATGAAAAAGCACAAATGGAAACCCCAACACTGAAGAATATTCGTAAACCGGTCACGGAGAAAACGAGAATCATAACAGTGCTTCATCAAAACCTAGATCGAATCAAGAATAAGATTAAAAGTTTGAAGGTTATTTTTGACGATGGAAGGAATTGTGAAGGAAACAGGATTTTTCCGGACATTTGCCATCGTTCAGTGTGAAACAAGAAAACAGTAACACTACGTTTCGAGATCTGCAATCTGATCTCTTCTTCAGGTAAAGAACTAACCTAATACATAATTACAAACTAGGTTAAAATAAACAAATCTTACTAAAGCGTTGTGGCACCGCCTAAGTCAGGAATCACAACCTACATGTTGTTTGTCAACTTCTTCAACTCTAAAGACATGTACTTAAACACAAAACTATACCAAACACTAATCATTAAAACTAAACTATGGAATACAGGTCACAATACGTCTTCACTCGTCTACTAACCACCTACGACTGACCAGAGGGACTAGCCAATGGTAATCGTGACGGCTGGCTAAAACAAGATGGCGGAAATACAAGGGAAGGGGGACAGGAATGGGCCCTTTCGTTATTATTGGTTCATGCGAGATGAACTTCTTAAAACCATATTGTGACTCCGCATTGGTTTATTACAAATATCCATCCGTTTTGATACTTTTGGTTTTCTCTTTAGTTCATTTTTTTAGAATTGGCAACCAAAGCGGCCTAATCTTGACTGATGGTTGACTGATTGGTTGGTCTGCCAATTTAATGTATGTTGCCTCAATTAATTTCCTTTTGAAGAAAAGTGGTTCCCGATGTATTATGTGGGCTTCATCCCAATTCATATGATGGTCTTCGGACCAACAATGGTGTGCAATTTTTGACTTTTCTGTGAAACCCTTTCTCGTGTTTTCTTTGTGTTCTTTTATCCTTACGTTTAGTGGTCTTTTTGTCTCGCCTATGTATTCCCTATTGCAGCTACATTTTATACTGTAAACACAGTTTTTGGAATCCTGTGTGCCATTTTTTGGTTTTGTTTTTTACGAGACTTTGTCTAAGAGTGTTGTGTGTTTTTAAACGCGGTTCTAATGTTGTACTTTCTATCTACTCTTCTAATTTTCTCCCGATAATCCCGGCACATAAGGGATTGACATAAACGCAAATTTATCAAAATTCTGTTTTTTTCTGACTCAGGAATGATTCTTCTGGTTCGTTTGCACTTATTAATTACTAATTGAGGGTATCCATTGCTTCTGAGATCCGATTCCATTTTCTTAAATTCTTCTTTTAGTCCATCTTTATCTGAGCACAAGCTCTTTGCTCTATCAAACAACGAGTAGGCTACTCCCTTCTTTGACAGATTTTTGATGGTTGGAATGATAATTTAAATATTTTCCTGTGTGTGTTATCTTTCGAAAAACAGTTGTCTTGAGGACATCCCTATCTCTTAATACACACACATCCAAAAAAGGGAAGCTTGTTTTGGACTTCCACTTCCATTGTGAGGTGGATGGAAGGAGAAATACTATTAATGTGATTCAAAAAATTATTTAATTCAATGTCTCCATGAGAAAAAATAACAAAGGTATCATCCACATACCTCCACCAAATCTTCGGTTTTGAAACTGAGCTGAAGCCAAAGCTTTTCGCTCGAATTCCACCATAAAGATATTGGCGAAAATAGGAGACAGTGGAGAACCCATTGCCATCCCCTCATCTTGACGGTAAATTTTACCCTCTAACCTCAATATAATTGCTTTGAGTGCATAGTTCGAACAGTTCCATAATTAATGGCACGGGAAGTTTAGTTTTCTATCCTTTAATGTTTGGTCTTCTTTGAGACGTGATTTAATAATTCCGAGAGTTTCTGGAACTGGTACATTTGTAAATAGACTTTCGACATCAAAAACTTACCAGTTTGTCAGTTTCAGTCAACTTTAGGGATTTTGACTTCTCTACGAAATCCCTGGAAATTTTTGATGAAAGAGTCAGTTTTTCCTACCAATGGCGTTAAGATGTCCAAGAGGACTTTAGACCAATTCCCTGCAAGGTGAATCACGAGAACTAATGATGGGCCGGAGAGGGATGGTAGGTTTGTGGATTTTGGGAAGGCCATACATATGGGGGATTTTGGAGTGGTGAGGAGTTAATTTAGATCTAAATTTATCTGAAAAAAATTCTTTATGTTTTCTTAAGGTGTTTGCTACTTTGCGTTCAAATGAATCAGTCGGGTCTTTATTTAAAACTGTATATTTTTGCCAGTATTTAAAGTTTCCGTAATCTTTTCTTTATATGCTACTGAGTCAAGTACCACAGTAGCGTTGCCTTTGTCGGCAGGTAAGATTTTGACCGTGTTGTCTTTCCCAAGGATCGACCTGGCCTTTTTCTCCTCTATTGTCAAATTGGGTTTTGTGGGGAGGAATTTTTCTGAGTAAAAGACACTTGCAGAGTAAGAGATCAGATTGCAGATCTCGAAACGTAGTGTTACTGTTTTCTTGTTCCACTAAACGATGGCAAATGTCCGGAAAAAATCCTGTTTCCTTCAAGATTAAAAGTTTCAAACATACTCTGCAATCCATCAATCCAGATTTTATTGTAGTAACAGAGCACGGGCAATCACCAGAAGAAATAAAAAATACAAGGCTCGTTAATTACAGTCTAATGGCTGCTTATGGAAGAGAATGCATCAAGGGTGGAGTAGCAATCTACAAAATTGACAGTCTACAAAATGAAACTGTTAACTTGGAAATAGAGAATACCAGCATTCCCCTTATCTGTGAGATAGCTGCTGTCAGAATAAGTTTAAGTAACAAAAGAAGTTTGAACTTAGTTGGAATTTACCGTCCACCTTCGAATTGTGTGGGTGCTACCAAGCAGGCACTTTCTGTCATTGAGAAGACTCTTGGCTCAGTTACTGCAGGTGGTGCATCTATTGTTTTAATGGGGGATATTAACATCAACGATTTAGAACCATCAACAAACAAGATTATGTTCAATGAGCTACTTCATTTGGGTACATCTACTCACGAGGGTACATCTACTTGTGACTAGAATAGCTGTCACCATAAGAAATCAGTCCACCAGGTCTTCATCACCAACGAGAAGAATAATTGCGACTTCAATTGATGCAGTCTGCACAAACCTCCGCTCTGACGAAATGGATGTCCAGATTATCAACACTGGGATCTCTGATTACATCTACTTGTGACTAGAATAGCTGTCACCATAAGAAATCAGTCCACCAGGTCTTCATCACCAACGAGAAGAATAATTGCGACTTCAATTGATGCAGTCTGCACAAACCTCCGCTCTGACGAAATGGATGTCCAGATTATCAACACTGGGATCTCTGATTACACTGCACAGTTGTGCAGATTGACATTGCCAGTTTCCTGCGCTAACTCGATTTGTTCAACCAGGCGACACTTAAACGCCAATAATCTCCTCCAATTAAAACAACTGTTGTCTGATCAATCCTGGCATGACATATTGAGTATTAACAATGTTGAGGAGGCCTATAACCTATTTACATACTCTGTTAGTCTGGTACTTGATTCAACCTGTCCAAGGAAGAAGACGAGAAGACATATGAAATCAAGAAAGATCATCTATGACTCAGAGGCCAGAAAGCTGAAGGAGGAATACTTGCGAGCTCACAATCTCTACCTATTGACGAATGATGTGAGAAACAAGCAGTCGGCAAATAGCTTCAAAAAGTTATATGATCTGAAACTGAGAGACCTTCAACGTGATCATAGTTCCGAACATATATTATCCTCTTATAATAAAAGTAAAGCCGTTTGGGAACGTAAAACGAAGAAAGAAAGTAATGTGTTATGCTTTACCCTATGAGTGGATGGAGTAAAGGTAGAAGACCCAATGAAAGTAGCTGATCATTTTAATGAGTACTTCACAACTATTGCTGATGAAACCCTGAAGCTTAATCCACAGAGTTCTTCTTTACCTAAAAAGATAAACGAGCAAGTGAATCTCTGCGACAAGGGATTTTTCCTCAGAAAATGAAAGTTTCAAAGGTAATACTGCTTCACAAGCGTGGAAAAAAAGATGACATGCGAAACTATAGGCCAATCTCTTTGCTCCCTCCCTTTTCAAAAATGCTTGAGAAAGCAGTCCTCATGCGGTTACTTCTCCACCTCGAGGAAAACAGACTCCTCAATGAGAGTCAGCACGGGTTCGTTCGGAGGAAGTCTACTGTTTCAGCTTTGGTGGACTTGTTAGAACATCTGACGGACAGGATCGAAGATGGAAGCAATGTAACTGGTTTCTTTCTAGATCTATGTAAAGCATTCGATTGCTTGGACCACGATCTCATCCTGTTGAAGCTCTCGTCATTGGGAATAAAGGAAGCAGCTTTGCAGTGGTTCTCCAGTTATCTGAAGACAGGTACCAAGTCGTTGAAGTACAGCATGTGGCCAAAAGTGAAATGACCTTCATAAGAACCAGCCAACGTTCAATATCAAGAGGAGTTCCCCAAGGTTCAGTGCTTGGCCCTGTGATTTTCATCCTTTTCACAAACGATCTTCCTTCCCACATCAGTCTTTACTAGAGCTCATTCATGTACGCTGACGACACAGTCGTAGTTTCAGTTGGTAGATGTCTGGAAAGATTGGAAGTTGATTCTTTTATAGCACTGAATAATGCTCTTGAATATTGCCACAACAACGACTTGTCTTCAATGAAGAAAAATCTAATCAGCTTATGTTTGGACGTCATAGGGGTGATATAGGTGGATTACCTAATCTTCAAACACATAACCACCGGCTTAATAGTGCCATTTTTGCAATCAGGAGGATTACTGCAATAGGTACACCGGAAGCTGTGATGGTTGCTTACCATGCGCTGTTTGAGAGCAGTATGAGATATGGAATTGTGTTTTAGGGTGGCTCTTCAATAAACAATCTCGAAAGAGTGATGATTCTCCAGAAAAGGGCTCTGAGACTCATGGCAGGGTTGGCGAGAGAAAGCTGTAGGGGAGTTTTTCTGGAGAAGAACATTTTGACCGCGGTATCTTTATTTGTGTATGAAGTTATTCTTCTGTCAGTGAAAAGGAGACTGCCTAAAATTGCAAATATACATGGCCGCAACACAAGATTTGCTCATAATTACAATCTCCCTTACCATCGTACAAAGCTCTTCGAGAGAAAGCTGTCATACCTTGGAGCAAAGTTCTTCAATACACTGCCAGAGGAGCTCAAGAAGCTGCTGGATCTGGTCAAATTGAAGACTTCTCTGAAAACTTGGTTGTCTGCACGGCCATTCAACACGGTTGCTGAATTTCTGAACTGGAGAAGCTTTAATCTGAATGACTATTAATCTTCAAATGTTTGTAAATTTTGTAATATTGACGCCATTTCAAATCTTAATGAAGATAAATAAAGGTTCTCTCTCTCTCTCTCTATATGTTAATTTTATATGAAAAACTCATTTATAGAACATTAGGTGGTTAAAAAAACGTTTATGCAACGTTAGGTGGTTGAAAAATAAAACGTTTATACAAAGTTACAATTTTTCAAATTTTATTTTTTTCCATAATTTTGTTTTCTTTATAATTTTTTTTAGATAATTATTTTATGATAAAAATGAATATTTTCCAAAACTGCTTGTTCTTTTCTTTAATTTGATATATAATATGTTAGGTTTAAACAATTTCTTCATCATTAAAAACATTTTTTTAAATCCCAAAAAACGGTCAGTATACTGAGTAAATTCATTGTTATAGGCTTAGGGTTCAATGTGTAACATTATATTGCTTTTGAATTTTATTTTTAAAATAGAGATAGTCTTAATATGGTGTTCTTTCACCCTTTCTTTTTTTTAGATGATGGAGTCAAAAGCGAAAAGATCATCATCCGCATTCTTCAAGGGAGGACGGTTGAACTCTGGGTCTCGACCCAACACCTCTCTCACAGCTAAGGTATTTGATAATCTGTTATTTTAAAGAAAAAAAATCGGAAGATCACAAATTTTGATATAAATGGCATGCAACAGATTGTACATTCATTTGAGTGATGTTTTGTTTTAAATGATTGAATAAATAATAACTGTCTGATTGTCTGAGTCCCCATCCGACCATGAAAACCATGAAACTGTGATTAAGCCGTAAATTTTGCTCATTGTGAAAAATGTGATAAACCTTTATCAAGCAGTGAATTGAATTTACAAACCCTAAAATGTCTACAACTTGTGATTAAATTAATCAACTTGTGTCGTCCCCGAGGCTATGTCGTAAGGCTTGGTTCGCAAGTGAACGAGAATTGCGCAAGCTTAATCACGGCAATCGGTCCTGGCGCGATTTAGTAATGTTCCTTACCAAATGGAGCAGTTCATATGAGGGAGTGTGAGCAACACTACTTGTTATTAAGCGATAGTAGATTTAGATTAAGTTATCATAAATATGTTACTACTAGTACCACAGTTAAAGTTAACTTTTATGAGTATTCATATGATTTGAGCTAGAATTTGGGTACTATCTCAAGGGATTTTTTTTACGATAAGTGTGGGGTGGGCATCTTTGAAACCCGCACTGATGGCCAGGGGCATCAGTACTTTCTGATCGGTACTTTTCCAAGCTCGATCATGTGACAGATTGTCCAATGTCATCTGACGTCAGAAAATTTATTTTTATTTTTATAATACGTACGTATTTACTTACCTACAGTATATCGCGTAATAACCAGTAGTAGATAGGGACAGAGTGGCCTCCATTTTTTTACAGCTTTATTCTTTTAGCATATATATACGTAAATATAAGAATAGTGTCAGGATTTAATTCATGTTTTTACTAAAAGAAATCAAGAATTTCTGGCAGAAGTTATATCTGACTAAAATTACCAATTTAATTCACAGTAAATAATTATTTCTATTTGATATAGAGGAGTCTAAGTACATTATATTTTTTATTGTATTTTAACATTTAATTAGCAATAAGTGTAACAAACTGAAGTGATATATGAAGTTTTGTCATAAAATATTAACACAGTGCATTAACCATTGTGCCATACATATGGTATTAAGTAAATTAACTATATTTCTATGTTTAACACCTTCGCTGCGATGCAAGATAAGTACCAACTTTAGGACAAACGGAGTACTAATAGTGATGTGCGTCCGCAGTTAATGTGTTAAATTATGATACATCCCTTGCTGTAATTATGAGGCATATTTTTAAGTAAGTACCATTGTGATATATAAAAAAACGAATCTACTTTTTCTTACAACTTGAATTTTTATATAGAAACCCACACTTCCGACATTATCAAGTCTAAAAACAACCTTTTGTATATTGTCTTCATAGAAGATTGCTACTTCAATCAACGATGACTGCAATATCATTTTGACACTATTGTTTCTGTTGTGGCACTGACTATCAAGATGCTTTTTCAGATGAAAAAAAAAAAATGTTAGTCTCTGGTTGCTAAATTGGGGCTGTTGAGATATTATTAAATTATTCCTAGCAGAATGCTGTGATGAAATCTTGAGTATGTTTTGCCGCTTGTGGGTGTACATTGCCATACAGCAAAATATGTTTCTCCATGATAAAAATGTCATGGCGAACACTTCTTGAAACTTGGAGAAAGTTTTCTGTTAACCAAAAAATTGTGGAACGTCTGTTCATTTTCTTTTATCATTTACTTTCTGCACCAGATCCGTTGGTCTCTACTCCATCAAGAACTTTCATTTGGAAACTTTCATCTTTTAAAGCTCTTACCCATTTGATTGCCAATCCATCACTCATAATGTTTTGTCCATACACTTCACGATTCTGACAGTGAATTTAAATTGCTTTTAACGCCTTTATCACCAGAAAACAAATAAAAGTACATACTTCACAGTCAGCGGGATTCCCAATTGATGGGTACATTTGAAATATGCATTAACAGATATAAAAATGATAGAATTTTGCCATAATTGCATCCGTGGCTTACTAACAGATGAAGGTAGACACTGTCAAGTGTGGGATATTGACAGCAGTGGTAGAATTTCAAAACGGTAATTAAAAACCACACTTCGAATGTCTTCTTTATACCTTCACTGCGACACGTGATATGTTCCGACTTTAGGACAGCCGTAGTAGTAGTAATGTGTGTTCACCGCGCATTCAGTGTCTTAAAAGTCAATCGTTGACAATGGATGATTTGAAAGGATAGGAAAGTGACAGATATTTGAGATCGTTTAATGTGTTTTAGCAGAAATACGATATATATATATATATATATAAAACTAGTACCTACGTTATTCTTAACATGTTAAATCATAATATATAAGTCTAAGCATGCGAAAAAATAAACAGTTCTTCGACTACAGTTAAAATATATATCTGATATTAATAGAAAAGTAGATTACAAAAGAAGAAGAAAAATGCCACATGTGCCAAAAATTACATATGAGAGTATTTAACTAATAAATTAAGGATTTTCCCTTTTTAGAATATATTTTTTACTTAAAAAAAAACTATTCAGTAAATAAAAACATTGTTCTAACATGTTATATTACATTTTTACAGATAGACAAATAACACAATTGCACAAATTGTATCTTACCTCTCTCTTACTCATCTTCTAACGCTATAAAAAGTGAATTTTTAATTTTAAGAAATTTTGCATGCAAGTTAAATAATATAAATAAAGTTATAATAAAAAGGAATACTATCAAATTTTTAAATATGTTATAGTATATTAAAAAAATAGTTTTATTTCATGTTCTTGGTATAAAAAACCATTTTCTAAAGATTATAATGACATTTGCTAAATTTTAACTATAAAATGCCTTATTAAATGGTTTCAGATTGTACAAATCCCATTAACATAAAACTCTTTTAAAAAAGTTTATGGTATTGCAGAAACAAAATAAATGTGTTGTATATAAAAAAAGAATGTTTGTACCATATTTTGGTTGTTTTTACTATTAACCTATAGTCAAAATAAATTGAACATTCATGAGTTATTTACCAACAGAATTGTATAGATCTGTTTGGTATTGTTTGTTTTTTGTATTAATTATTTGTACTAAATAGAACTAGTTCTTGAAATTCAGTGTGTAAACATATTGCTAAAATTCATTTTCAACTAATTTATTTGGGAAATATACTGTTTTGTTAATCAAGCGTTGCTGAAGTAAACTTACCTCTGGCTTGTGTTGTAAGTTACACTCTTGCACATTGTCTGAGAATTGCATAAACTAATTAACACTTTGCACAAAACAAACATTGCAATTGACCTTTAATTTGTTGTATACATGTTTTTAGTAATTCTGCACTATCCCTGCTCAAGTTTCATCAAATTTGTTATATAACAGAAATTATCATAGTAAACTTCTAGGTAAGTTTTTATTAAATAAATCGAAAAAGTACAACTCTTTAGATTGATATTAGTACATGGACAAAGTATCCATAGCTACTCTCAGCTCAAGGTTGAACATTAATCACAAACTCACTTGTAGAGCTAAAATAATGGGAACTTCTTTAAAACACAGCTTATTTATTTCTGCTATTAGACATATAAAGCAAATTAATTACAAACAACAACTTCCAGTTTTTAGGATCGTGTTGCCTTGATGGTCTGGTGGTTTGTTCTTTTAAACAAGCAGGTGACAGCTGCTGTAAATTAACAAAACCTTGTCAATTAAATCTTTGTTAAAAATTAAACGTCTTATATAGTGGTTAACCCAACGACATGGCCAATGACCTTAAGATCTCCATAAGGAGACCAATGCCAAATTTTTTGAAGTATCCGATCAGGAATAAAAGTTAAGATGGTAATTTAATATTACATATATTTTGCATACAAATTTAGTCTTAATTGGAATACAAGTTTCCAAGTTATGAATTTTCATAGTTATAGTTTGGTTAGAAAGCACCAAAAACTGGTATCTATTTTCGTTCTTACCGACATAAAAGCTGGAAGTTATTTTTTTAAATAATTTGCTTTATCAGAGCATAAATAAATAAGATAAGTTTTAATGTACCCTGTTAATTACACCTTATTAGTTAGTCTGTTCTTATTGTTCAAACTCAGGTATCTTTTCGACCTGAGAGTTGGACTAAAAACTCAAATACAGTTGGTGTACACATACACACAAATTTAATGGAAGACGTAAAATTGATTAACCTTCCAATGAAAATAATTTTTTATTTATTCGTTAGCTATTCATATCGATAAACAATCAAACACTCGGCTTCTCAAATGTGTATATGTCAAGCATTCAAATATTTCATCAGGGTTAGTGTATTGTATGAGCACATTTTACCAAATTTTGTGAACACTGTGAGTACCAAACTTGGTAAAACTTTGGTAAAAGTGATTTTACCAAACTAAAGAGGTACCTGTGAAATAATTTGGTCCTGTAACACATTTGCTATCAAGGGGCACAGGTAGTGGTGTGTAACGACAATCGTATTAACACGCATTGATTTGTTTGGTAGCAAAACTGTTAAAAAATTTCTAACACAAGTTAAAGACGGTTTTTTATCCGGAATGAATTTGTTAATTATTGGTGTATATGTGTATAAATTTTAACATGAATTGTGTTAGTAAATAATAACTTTGGTAAATATTGGAATCATTTATGTGTTTTCAATTTTTTATGTTTTGTGTAATAAGGTAAAAAATGACTTGTGTCGCACACAATATTTTAAACTCAACTTGAAGTCCATGGTTTTGATGCAAAGGCTTTTCAATGTTCCTTAAGGATCTTATTATGAAGTGAATAGTGATATGTCATTTCCTTAAGCTTTTTTCTGAAGCTGCATTGATGGGTTCCTACAGGTTCTGGGTAAAACAAACAAAAGTAGTGGGGTATATAAAAAGTATTTGTGGGGGCTGAAACACTGGATGGTTTAGGAAGTATAAAATACCCTCAAAAGAGGCTCCGGAATCTTCCCACTGTAAATTTTTGAGCTTTAAGATCTCATAAATGTGTTGTAGCAAACAAATAGGTGCAATTTTAATGTATCTTTCAAAACCTGGCTTGATCCTCCTGAACCCTCCCCCTCCTTATATATGTCCATGAACTAAAGAGAGGTCATCTGGTGAGGGGATTTTTATAAAGGGTGCCCAATTACTCTCTGGACAAAGGTATACCACGTTATTGCTCAGATCTAGATAACCATATTTTTCACCATATGAACATGGTCCCCGATGCTTAGTTTCTGATCTGTCTGTCTGTATATATTTTTTTATTAAAAAATTAATATTAAAAAAACTAAAATTAAATTATATCAAAATTGGCTCAAATTTTTATAACAACAAGGCTAGTTCCTGAAAAAAATATAATTAAACTATTTTTAGTATTTTCAAAATGGCGCCCATTAAAACGTTTAAACTTTGAATATCTTAAAAACTAGCATTTTTCTCAAGCATTACAAGTAAAACAGTTTTTAGAGGATTTTATCACAAATCTAATGACACCAAAATTATTTAATTCGAATAATAAATAACTGATTTAGAGCAGATTTATTGTTACAAGACATGGCCCACATTGAGGTTCTCAGTGAAGTCACCAATACAAAAACTGAATAAACGGCAGCTCGAGACCAATGTTCATATGGTGAAATATGTTTGTCTTGACCTGAGCAATAACATGGTGTAGGCCTATCCTTATCCAGAGAGTTAAGGGACACTCCGTATAATTGACAATAATTGTAAGTCAAATAATTATTATTGACTTTCTTTGTTTAAAATTTCTTATTTAAATAAATTGTTTGAAGGGTAACAGAATTTTAGACATTTTCAATCGTTATATGTCACAACACTATATTTGAGGATTAAAATCCATCCTGTTCTTCAAAAAATGTAAGAAATCTAACAAAATGTGTTTGGTTATTTATACCCAAAGCAGAGAGATTTATTCCAATCCTCCTATGCAGTATGTAGTATTACAATAGCAAATGCTTAAAATTATGTTAAATATGCCTTTCATGTGAAATTAACCAATTTATTTTTATAATAGAGTAAAAGCTAAAGAGTTACTGTTTACGTGCACCATGTTATAGACATTCACATGTTAGGTTAGGCCACCTAATATTGACTTCGTACCAAACTATGTTGATCATGGCTAAACCACAAATTGTAATTAATCATTTATATATATATATATATTCATATATCATATATATATATATATATATATATATATATAAAGAATGTAGAATATACATAAGAATGTACATATATATATATATATATATATATACTAGCAGTTACCCGCGGCTTCGCACGCATTTTCATGTTGAAAACTCGGACAGTATATATATTCATGTATTCTTTATCTATGACATAATAAACACTCCTGAGATAATCGATAGTCATTCAAATCTATTCCAATTTCCTAATCTATTTTAGATTTAAGTTTAAAGAATTTGGGGTCCTGAAGTCGTAAAAAGAAACAGTTTTTATAAGATTCGTATTCCCTCCAACATTCCATGATAATTTACTGAAGTGCTCCTACGATTTCAGTAACAATAAGAGTTAGCCGTTTTACCCCAATGACGAAAGTGTATCGTCCAACTAAAAAGTTGCTGCGGTCGATATGAGTCTGTTCTGGTCGTTTAAATTCACCCCCGGTCTAATCTATTTACAGTTCCACAATTGCTTTATGCTGTTGCACTAACCAAAACAACTGTCTCATATGTTGGTTTCGGGTTCTAACTTAGGTTAAATTTTGATGATTAAGTCATTTTGATATTTTTACCGATCACTAAATATGTATTAGGGGTGTATATGCTTAAAGTATTAGGGCAAGAGTATGTTATCTCCATTTGCTTTTCAATAACTACAGTAAAAAGGCCATACACTAAAATTTAAATGTAAACGCATGTTTCTGCCTCTTTGATGAACTTCAGCTGAAAGTGTTTAACAGATGTTAAGTATCAGTTAAATTTATATTACGTGTCGTAGCGCAATCTGCCGAATCCAATGTAAAACACTCCAATAGCAACAACAATTTGTAAATAAAAATGTAATTAAATAGACTATTTAAATAGGACCAAATTGTGAATATAAACCATTCTCGAATCCCCTTCAACACACAGACAAAATATATATATCTTGTGTTCGTGTGTAAGTGACTGAACTCCTAAACGACTGGACCGATTTTGATGATGATATATGTCCCGCGGCTTCGCACGCTTTTCGTAAGTTTTGCCCGCGTATGAGCATTTCTGGTTGAAGTAAATTATATTTCCAACCCCGATGTAGATTTTACCTTGATGTCACGATCAAGAAAATATGTCAAAAATGTATTGTACATGCATAATGTATTTTATTACAAAGTGGTCTACCACTCAACCTTTAAGTTCAACCAAAAATTTAGTTTAGACAATTATACATCATAACTTAGCGCCTTCAAATAGTGTTTCACTGTTTAATATACGTATCTATCTCGTAATTGCAGGTTATAATGTGCAGGCGCTTTGAAAACTTTTCTTCATTTTATTCGTTTATATTCACGACATAAGCGAATAATTCAGATAATAACTATCCTATCTTCTAAGTTAGACTAAATTACGGATACATGTGAAATTTGATTGAAATTGGTTCAGTCGTTTTGTAGTTTATTGGCAACATACATCGTGACTCAAGATTTTTATATATATAAGATATATATATATATATATATCTGTGTGTGTGTGTAAATTTGTGTGTAAATATATATATATATATATATATATATATATATATATATATATATATATATATATATATATAAAGAATGTAGTTATGCAAGTTTTAAGTACAATTCCAAAAATCTATATATTGTTTCAAATATTTGTAATCTATTTTTAATTTTATTGATATTTTCTTATTACAAACAGATCACAAATATAGCAAAGCCATCAGTAACAATCAGTTTTAAAATGATGAAAACATTAGGAACTGTTGTGTGGATCCCAATTTTCTCTTGTGGAAGCTAAAATATTTTTGAAATGTAGAATATTTGCACCAACATTAATTATTGCACAATGCCAGCCAGCCATCACGCTTGTCTGTAGTGGGAAAGTACTCATGTATTATGTGTTTGTACAGAAGTGTTGTATTGTGTCAGAACCAGGTGGTGTTGAGTCCACTTGACTCTCTGCAGATTAAACAGTCGTCAGTGGCAGTGGCCGTCTCCAAACACTGGTCGCCCGAACAGCAAACTTATGTCAACTGTAAATATATGCTCACGCACACTACACTAGTCTAGTGATAATGGCTTTAGATGTGCGTTTGCACGTAAATACGAGATGAATCACTTTGCAAATGTACATAGAATGTGGTTTGTTTAGTAGAACGGTCAAACAAAAGTGGTATGTGATAGTTGCTGGATGTGAATATTTTTGAATATACTTTTTAAAAATTTTCACAAATAACTATAATCAAGCATTTTGTACATTAAACAATAAGGCAAACTCTTCTTTATACCCTTACTAGCACCTGCGGCGTCACACGCAATTTCGTAGGCTTTGCATGAGTATGAGCACTCCTAGTTTGAGTGAATTATATTTCCTATACTAATGTTGAGTTTGCCTTCTTGCCACAATGAAGTAAATTTGTCTAAAGGTGTCATATTTATGGACATTCTTGCACAAGCTAAAAGCAGCAATCATTTTTTCTTCTGATAGGCATCAGCTGTATTATATCAGTTATAAAAAAATTTACAAGGTACAAATATTTGGGCAATTTTATTCCAACGGAACTTATTTCAATGAAATTCGTCAATGCATAAGTGAGCTCGACTACTTTAAAGATACTCTTGTAGAAGCCAGAAGCAACAAACAAATGTTAACTCTCAACTATGACATGTTTGGCGCTCACAGCTTGTGCATGTGTACCTTTAAAGCGGTCATGCACGCTTATGCCTTGATGGATTCCATTGACCATTAAGAGTTGTAATAAAATTGTCCAAATAATTGGTATCAAGTACATTTTTTATAACTATACTGGTTTTTTGTTAATTGACTTTATAAATTTTCAGCAGACGCCATTTTGTTAATATTAAAGAAAATACATTTTTTTTTTATTTGCCTGTTATCTATTCACAAATATGTGCCAAATTTGGTTTATTTAGCTTCACTAGTTTAGAGATAATGATTTGTTAATAAAAAATACAAAATGATGGCTAGCGGCTAAATGAAGTAGAAATTGGAAAAAAATTATTCTTCATTTTTAGCTTTGACAATAGAAAATAGACAATATTCTTTATTCATAAACGTTGCGTTTAGAATTTTTGTCAATACAATAAAGGACATACAGAACATAAAATTTAAAATATCAGTTCATGATGCAATTGATTTCCAGTTTATGAACTCTTGAATAGTGTAGAATGGTTGCTGGATAGGGTTGCTGGTACAGGTTGGCTTTGAATCACACACAGAATTTGAAAATACATAACCAGCCCAACGTTTTCTTTTACACCCTATATTATTACACACAATAATACATAGCTCTGAGAAGCCTACTTCTGTCAAAAGACACCTAAGATTAGGTTTATATTAGTATTTTAATTTATAGTAAAATTTAGATGGCAATTTTGTCTTTTATAACCAATAATTAATGCTTGCTAAAAATGTACAGTTCAAAAGTACATTAACAATGACTATTTACATGTTATTTCTTTCTTAACTAATAAATATTTTATAACATTTAGAGCTGAAATTGGTACATTAGTTCAAAAGAACAGTCTAGCGAACTTTTATCTAACATAGTTCTTGCTGATTGTTTCAAAATGGAGTCTTCAGAGTCAAATTCTGACCATTGTATGTATTAGGACATTTTCCAATGTAGATGAACACTTACCTAATTGCTGAAATATAAAAACAGTTTGAAAACTAATGGTTACTCCTTACAGGACTTACACACTATAAATGTAAAAAAATTAAAAATAGTGGTTAAATTAATTTATTAAACATGGATTTGATGTCGTAAAACAATGTTTACGCAAAACATTTGATTATGTTTGACTTCCTCTTTAAATTAATATTTCATAACTTTAAGAGACAAAGATGGGATTCTCTAAATAAGAATAGGCCTATATACCAGGGATCATAAGAATGTGTGAAATTTAAGTTCAATTGGTTGTATAGTTTATGTGTGAAAGCAAAACAAATAAACAATAGCCACAAACAACAAAGGTCACATTTATAATAGTATTAGAACTTGATTCTTTGATTAAACTTTATTATTGATAATGAAAAAGTTGAAAGGATAACAGAATTTTGCATATTGCTATATGTTACAAAAATAAATAAAAATAAAACTAAGTTGCTTTACACCTAAAGAAATAGGAAGTGTCCAATCATCGATCATAATTCATATTTAAATAATATATAAAAATGACATAAGTCCAAAAGTCTAAAAGTCCTTTTATCCTTTTTTGTTTAATGTGTACAAAGCTATTTAAGGGGATCAATTACGTATGTTGTAATTAGATTCAAAAATCAATAAAAAGTAATTCCTGTATTTTTATGGATTTTTATATTTCTATTTATTGAAAAAGTTATCTCATTGTGTTTTATTTCAGTTCTAGTTATAAATTATAACCAAGTTGTGTTTTTAATTTACGATTTTCTCTTTAGACTTCAAAAGTATTAATCAGATTTGTTTGGAAAATGTTTAAACATTTCACACAAAAGGATAGATTGATGCTACAAGATATATAAATAAAGAAAAATTTAAATAATTGTGTTATGTTAACTCCTTTCCTATTATAAAGTAACATTTTTTGTTCAAAGGTAATAAAATTAACGTAACCAAGAAAAATTAAAAAATAATAAACTGTTCTGCGAGGGATGTAATTGTAACTATTTTGTCTTTCCAAGGGACTGCAAAATCTTAAGATTTTTTATTTGTCGTTATGTAACAAAACAGTTTTCATCAAAGTATTATAAGAATTTTGGGCAAAAAAAATGTAAAACTGTTCACAAAGCACAGGTGTACAAAGTAAATTATGACAGAAGAAATCATTATTTTGAAAGTGTATTATATTAAGTTAAAATTTGTAAGTATTAATAAACAACAAGAAGCATGACAAATTTAAAACGTACAAATAGTCAACAATAAAGCATTATAAACAACATTAAATAAATTTGTAACAGGAAAATTTCAGAATTATTTAACATTAGTTAAAATAAAAATATACAACATAACAAATAAGAATTACAATTTTAAGGAAGAGACCAAATGTTTGTTTATAGAGTAGTATGATTATTCTTTCAAAAAGTAGTAAAAACCTACTTATATCTATTTATATTTACAAGCCATGTACTTTCTGACAATTTATTAAATAATTTAATTTTCATATATATGACTATTATGTGTTGTATATAAATATTGTACACATGGCTAGTTGTTTTAATATATTAAATGTATCATTTCCATTCTATAGAAAAGGATTTTTGTTCAGTGTTTTGCTGTATTTTAATTTTACCTCTCTCAGATCAATATTTGGTATCCATCTGATTGTATCAAGTTGGCATGGTATTGAATTACATCAACAGCAGTCTAAAATAATAATTTACCATGCTTTAATTGTTAATCACAAATTTAATCTATGTGAGTAATGCTGAAACACGGTTAAGTCATTGTTTGAAAATCTTTATCATACAAATGAAATTAGAGCACTGTAAAATACAACTGGAATACACTGTTGGAAACCATAAGTAGCAGCTACTCTGTCAAACTGTTTGGTTACATTTAACAGATAGACTAAATAGAAACAAACAGGACTACAACACAATGGGTACCGAAATAGGCCTTTCCTGCAGTAGCTGCAAAAGCATGGTCCATTGTGTGGAGCATTCAAGCTGTAGGCAAAACAGTAATGGTAGCAATTCCTAACTGAACTAGAAACCTGTGTGGTTCATTCAAGTTGTGATATGGCACTGATGTAAAGAATTTTACTTAAAGGTTATCCTTAAGGCAAGATAACTCGTTTGGATACAAGCTTGTTATCCTTTTTATAAAACAGTGGTACAACACAGTATATCAGCCATGTTTAAGATCAGGCTTTTACATGATCTTGATTAATAATTATTGCAAGAGTAGGCTATTTGTAATTTTTTTAGTGGATGACATGTTTGTCCCTCTACTTTGAGCTCAGTATAAATTGAGCCAAAATTTGTTAGTATCTCAATTTACATTTTTGGGAAAGTAATCAACAATTTCCCTACTAAGATTCCTTTCCTGAATGGATTATCCAACTCCCTCTTAGCACATAGCTGCGGTGTGAAGGATTCATTCAGTGCCAATGTTGAATTTAGCTCCATTTCACCTTCTGCTAATCGCAGTGTCTAAGATTTGACACTGTCTCAGACTTAATCTCAGAAATCTGGAAGGATACAGCGAAACAGAAATAGTGTGAGAAACCTGGTTTCTGCGCTATTCTTTGGGATAATGTCTAAAACATTGTAGTGCACTCACTTGTGCATGTAAGAAGACAATGACAATACCTCTTCATGTAGATAACACTGGTTTTCTGCGGGATATAACAGATGGAGCTCTTTTGTGAACTAGATTTTTCTCATGTCAAAACTATGCAACACGAAAACATCTAAGAACTCATCATGTTGCTGGCAGTAAGTTTTGAATACTGAATTCATGGCAAGTACTAAGAAGTATTGCCAATGTACTGTACTGTTTTGGTCTTACTGGATCCCCTCAGGCGGACGTGGACTCCAGATTTCAGGAGTTAAGTCTGTGGTAGTGTCAGATCCTCTTGGCATTTCAAAATACCTTAATATCGACACCAAAGTCTCTTTCATGCTCACTGTAATGAAATGAATCGTAGAGCTCATTCCTATTGATTAGTCATTGTAGAGAGATCCGCAAGTTAAAAAAAAAATCCTGTTACATAATTTTTATGATTAGTTTAACTGCACTTAATTATCTAGTTTAATAATTAATTAACTACGTTTATTAGGGTAGATAGAAAGGAAAATACCTTCTCAAATCAATATAAAAATTGTTTATTAATAAACTTAAAAGTTTAAATCGGTTTTTATGAAAATGACTTTATATAATTTAAAATATTTTGATTTAATACCCAAATGCTTACACAACCACTTATTTTGTTAAAGTTTACTCAAGAAAAGGTTCTATTCTTTCAAATAAATTAAATTAAAGTTAACTTCTTGTTTCAACAATAAAATTGAACTAACAGTATTACTGTCTTATAAAACTCAAATAAAATAAAACTTTTCTCCGTTATAAACAAGACTAAATAAAACTGAACTAAAAACTTCCTGAAAACGTTTTTGTACCACTTGTGTCACACCTGTTACAGTTTATACAAAGTTCAAACTGTAATCTAACTATGTTTTACCAAAAATATTTATTGCAAACTTTATATCTTGATGTGTATAAATTATTCCGACTGTTGAATACTAAATGGTTATTACCAGTAACTTTTAAATAATATTAAAATTGAAGAATTTATAATATGCTCTCTTGAAAACTTGTGTAAATTATTAAGTGAATTCACATATTTTATTTCTATTCTTTATAAAAATGTACACAATATCCACAAAACCCCTTGCAGATGGATACAGAAAAACTATATATTCGAAAACACTAAATAATTACCACAAAAGAACACTCAAAAGATCCCAAGAAGCGCATATTGTAGCTATTTATACCTCCCCTTCCAGTAAACCAGCTAACTATAAGCAACCCCTATGATTGGCCTCCCACTATCTAATCACAAGATCAGTGAGAAAAAAAAAAGTCAACTCTTATAGTAAACCCGTTAACCAAGCAGACTACCAGAAATCCTGTTGTCTAACTGTATCATCCCACATCCGCAGACCCTTTCTTGAGAAATTACATAATTCTATCTACTTATACGGTACTTTAACATTAATAATTGATTTATAAAATTTTTTTGCATATAATTTCTCCCATTAATATTTAAAAATTAAATTTTAATTTAACTATTTAGCAAATACTAGTCTTGATATATAACGCATTGGATTAGTTTAAAGTGTTCGATGGCAAAAATAACCAAAATAATAAACTTTATTTGTATAATATCCATCAAGTATAGAAATAATTTTGTAGATTTGTGCTTTCTAGTTTAATTTATTTTATGTAATCCAACAACCAATAATTCATTTCAGGTGAGACATTCCAGTTAAGGCCATCAGACCAGCGTCAGAGATGGAGGAATCGCAGTAATGTTCTTAGAAAATAGTATTGTTGGTTAATCTATGATAAAAGTATTTTGTTCATTAAATGAATGTAAATATTTTTGTACTGTTATGTAAATGCTTAAGCTTTGAGCACATCTTTTAATTACTTCAAATGAAATGATGATGTGAGTTATTCAACTATAATATTTATATACATATTAATTCTTTTATTTCTTTTTAACATTATTTTGTAAAAATATTCACTACTGTTAAAAAGATCTCTCACCCTGAATCAGATTAAATTTCTGCAAAATGTAAATTGAATTTTGATGTACAGTAATATAATTTTCTAGCTGTATTGATCTATATAAATTTGCTAATACTAAATAATTACTTTAAGATAAGTTACCTATTTTCCACATAAAATAAGTAATCCAAGGCAGACATTGCTATGCTTGTAAATATTTTTTTTTATTAGCAATATTGGTTACAATTAGATTACATACCTTTAGTAAAATTCATGCAAGTTTTCTTTAAATTTCTATTTATTATTGTCAATTACTTCTTTTTTATCATTCACATAAATAATAAAACTAAGCAGCGTTATTTAAGTTTTTACATATTTTGTTTCAAACCGGTATATTTTGTATTAATTAAACTAAATTACTACCAATAATATATATTGTCTAAAATTTAGTTTCAGAATTTAGTTTGTTACAGTTATGGAAAGAATTTAAGTTGTGCGTAATGTAATGAGTAAGAATTAAAACAATAGAATAAAATTATAAATTCAGTTTAATAATTTTTTTGTAGAAGTGTTAAATGAGCAAAAATTTGAAAGTGAAAAAAACTTTGTTGAAAAATACTGGTTTACAAATCACCCAATCAATATAAATTCTTTTAAATAACAGAAATAAAAGATTAAATTATATGTTTTTAAATTCTAGTTTGAAGACTTGTCTATAAAAAAATTTAGATCTATGAGAATTTGATTGAGAAAAAAAATTAAATATTGATATTTATAGGGGTAAATGAGATTTAAATACTATTAAGTTTAACATGTTTTAAAACCAGAAATTATTTTTATTTTATCCAGTAAAAAATATTGTAGTTTTTAGTATAATTTGTACTGTCATCAGAGCTGGGACCATGCATTTGCTTGTAGAAGTGGTTGCAGGATAAGTGTTTTGAATTGGTAGGAATTTGCAGTTCCTGTCCAGAACATAGCTGGTTTTGTCCATGTACAGTATAGGCCTACATTTCCTCGTTGATTATTTTTCTCTCTTGTTATTTCTCTCACAGGGTTATTTTACAACTGTTCATAACTGATTTTCCCAAGAATTTAAAAAAGAATTTACTATGTTAGAAAATACAATTCAAACATTGGCAACAAATGTTTCTTGTCAAGAATATACTATAGATCAATATTTCTAATTCTCACTTTATTCAGAGTAATAGAAATCTGGTATTAAAATGATGAATAACATTATATACCAATCACCAAAAACCACCTCCTAACACCAAAACAATTTTGATTTCTTGCCTGAAGACCACTAATGATTGTAATGTTGATCCTTGATGAAATTAATTATAGAATAGTCAGTGTTAGTAGTAGAAAATTTTCCAACAGCTATCCTCCATTACTGCAATAGCAATTTTGAGTGCCTATATCATGGCACAGTTCTGAAAAACTGCAATCTCTTCCAATAAAAATTAAGGCAAGTGATTGGTTTTTAAATGTAATTTGTATATATAAACATCTTAAGAGTAATGCCTCTAGGTCATTGTTGGGAATTGTGTTTTTAATTTGATTAACAAATCACATTATCTGTGCTTAAGTGATTACTGTGAATGGTTAAGTGCTTCTAGTAGATACTAGTTCTGAGAAACTGGATGATTAGGAGCAATTAAATCCTAAGCATTTACGTCGATTATACATACCAATTAATTATTAACGACACTAAAACTGCCTTCCTACATATCGAGGATTATTTTTTGTAGATGATACATCTATTGAAACATCATTGCTGTGTTGAACTCCAAGGTCACTCTCCTGTCTTTCATACTGTTGCTATGGCATTGTTTTAATCAGACGTAATGTTAAATTCATGAAGTGAAGATCCCTCTCTTATTGTAGTTCTCTGATCATAGAGTCCCTACACGAAACGGTCATTCATTCACTGTCATTGACCTGTGCCTGTCATTGACTTGATTTATCAGAGTGCTATCTTTTATAGATAAGGAGACTTTTCTGGAACCATTTTATAGATTTTTAGATATAAAATCTACAGTTGTACTAGCCATTCCTTTAATTGTTATGGTTATAGTATTCAGTAATATGTCACAGCAAAAGCTGTCATTTGAATGATTTACATAAGCATTTCTTTAAAATGTTAAAAATTGTTTTTTGATTCCGTATTGCATTCATTATTTGTTGATTTTTTTAATAACACAACGTTACTGTAATGTCAAAACATTTTACCATTGTGTTGTGTGGTTTATTAAATGAGAAAGAAGTATTATTATGTATTATAAGAAGTATTACCATTGTAGTTAGAATTTGTTATATTTCTTGATATATTTATTAATAATTTTTGGAATTATTGTGTTATTTATAGTACAAATCATGTTAAAACAACTACCAAAGACTGATTATAATATTAATTAATAATAATAAAATTTGGGTTTTTAATGCAGTGGTGATTTATTGTAATTTCTACCTTTGTTTCATTGTGTATTGTATACTGAGCTTGTTGCTGCAAATTTAATATTTGTAGATTGTGTTTTGATATTGAAACATGATAGCAGTGAAAATTATTTCAGAAAAACTGATAAATTACTTCAACGCATGTATCACTTAAAAGTTTTTAGATTGACACGACATTGAATAATAATTTTGAAGTGTCATTTATGCAAGAAATTAAATCATAAAGTAATGTGTTTTTCAAGAAGGCGTTTTTTGAATACAAAACATTGTATCAATTCAAATTTGAATTATTACAAAACACATGTGGATAGTATCTTCTAATCCTTATTCTCCTTTTTTGAAGCAGTGTTGGATGTGACTATTGTGGTATCCTAAGTTTGGAACAGATATTTTCTAGTTCAGGCTTATGGACATTCGAGAATGCCAGATTCTACTGTTAACAGAAAAATGTGAAAATGTCCTTCATTCAAGGAAACTAATGGTACTTGCATCACAGTACAGTTTCCATACCTATTTGTTTGACATTGTGCGTTCTTAATTTTAACAGGATAAGACAAATCTGAAATGGTCTAAATTTTGATACAGTAAACTACTGTTTTGAGGTAAATAAAACAGTCAACGCAATAAAACACTCACTTTCAATTTTGAATTTTCAGTTGAGTATCGTCTTCACACCTAGATTCTAGAAGATACACTTTTTCGTAATTCTCAGCACAATTGATAACATGTTAAATTTCTCTTTGGGTGCTCTGAATCAAATAACATATTAGTTTTTACAGTGTTGCTAGTTTTTTTTCATTAAAAATCTGTTAACTTGAAGATCAAATTTTACTTCATGGTTGCTAAGTTTTAAATATGCCCCTTCACTTTCCTTAATCTAGTGAATATTTCCTGAAAATTTGACTTAAATAATTGAAACCGTCTGATCTAACCATATCGGCAACTAGCTAGTCAACATTTTACGTGTGTCCAGAATCCGTACATTTCTTAATTTCTAAAATCGCATCTTCAGTGTCAAGAAAACAAAATTAAGATGTTAAAAAAATGTATTTTATTACCAAAGGGCTGTAAAGTACAATATCCTCTCTCATAAACGAATTGGACTTTTTAACTTTAGTCTGTTGGAAAAGTGGAATGGCTTCATTTTATTTCAAGAAATGTAAATGCAATTCCATGTTAAAACACCTTATACAGTGACCTTGAGTTAATTTCCTAAAAGGACCATTCTGAATTTGGAGATATTTAGCTCAAAATTGTATTGATTATTGTTTAAATTTGTTATTATTCCCTACTAAAATAGTTGTTGAGGAATAGCAATAAAGAATTCTTAATCTTAAGAATTAACTGCACTGGAAGCCATCTTGATTTGTGCTCCATAAGAAGGAACTACGCCCACCTTAGAACTATTTTACTCCCTTCATTTTGGTAGCAGAATTTTTAAAGATTCACAATTTTGGTGCACATTAAAAGCGGCATATTACAAACCCGTGGAACCAGAAATAACAGGGAGAAATGGTTTATTATTTAACATTGTTCTCTTGGGAAGACTAAAATCGTTTTAGTACAGCTGCCTCTTAAAGTATTAATTTTGATTCACAGGTTTCACGCACACAAATAAGTTAGTCTCTAACTGCCGCACAGTGGGGTATTTGGCAATTTTAGCCGGACAAAAGTCAATTTTGGAATGTTAGGGAAGGTAAAATGTAATTAAGGTTTTTAATAGGTATATAGTCTAATACGTGTGCACCCTTTTTATTTTACTTGCACTGTCCATTGGGTATCCCCACCACTGGAAATTCTACTGATAGTCTAGTCAAGGGTTTTCACTGATCAAACACTTGCTTGACCTCCATGTGTTGAGGTAACTATTTTCAGAGCTGTTTAATTTAATTGTGAAACAACAATGAATATCGATTTCTCAAGGTAGTGACAATTACATTATCGGTATATGAAGCTATAATTAAATTAATGATGGGGTTTTATAGGTTCATGAAATTGGAATCCCGACATTGTGGTCAGAATTAGGGTACTGATCTCAAAGTTATGTCCCCCTGGAAGAAGGGAAGTCCAGCTCTGAACCAACCTCTCCAGTCAAAGCAGGCAGGAGGTTGCACACCCTTGTTGAGGGTTCTTGCTAGCAAGAACCTCTGAGGTTAGGGAACAAACTCCACCAACTCCAATGGTCATCTCCTACAGTAGACTAGACCTATCGAATTGCCCATGAACCCCAGAATCTCGACATTTGCGGTTAGTGATGTGCCGCTCCTGGACATCCATAAGGGTTACCCAGATTTAAGTGACACGTTGTTTTTGCTGTGCCCAGTGTGTGGGTTCAACTGAAAGGTATAAATCAGCCAGAAGTGATCCATATTGGTTGTTCTTTTGATCTACAATACAAGTTGTTTTATTTATTATCATCAATTCATTCCTTTTTTTATCATCAAATAGTTTTTTTTAAATACATCCATTGAATTTGAACATGTGTGAACATCCAATGAGAAAAAAAAACATCCGTGCGTTAAGGATAAAATATCATTAACATTTCAAATATAATACCACATATTCATATTGTATTTTTATAGTACAAAAGCTTACAAACAAAAGTTTTGATTTCCGTAAAAAAGTTTTAAGCAACTTATTTTTCTGATGGTGCTGATTATAAGTAGTATAATGTCAATATATAATGTGACAACTAGTGTTATATTATGTTGTTATAGCGTTCATATTGGGGTTTCACGTTAAATATTGTCAACAATGTTGTGTAAAAATGAGCCCCCTATATGTGTTCTTATTACTTTTATAATTTATAACCCTTTGTTTAGCTGTGGAGTATTAGTCTTAAGAAGCTTATATGACTTGAAGGAATCATGATTGTTATACATCGGTCTCAATCTGATTATCTCACAATAATTGTAGATAAACTATTCTGAGTTTCGTGTATATTACAGCAGAATATGTAAAATGTCTTAAAACAAACCTTTATGACATGGGATGGCCTAAATTATTATTGAATCATTTTTACTATTGATATAATTTTGTTCGGGTAATTCATGCAAATTCTCCACTGTGCGATGTAGCTACGCTAACGCACCGCGTTTACAACTCTGTAGCAAAACCTACTTTACTGTGGTATTGTTTCCTGGCTATGCTACATGTACAGCGAGTTGCGTAGCCAAAGCTATATTTTCAAATTTACTAAAATGGCACTAACATTATGTATAGATAAAAATAATTATAGCCTGTAGCCTATAATGTAACCTGTCTCCTGAACCGTCCGCTACCTGGAACACCCAGGCCATTCCCCCCTCTCCCAGCCCCCCCTAGCTCAGCTGACTCACGTACTAGCCCCCCCCCCAATAGACTAAACCCGAATTATAAGAAACCGATCACATATTTGAAAAGTACATACAAAATAAGTTGCACGAAACTAAACAAGGGCACATTTTATAAGAAAAGCCAAACAATAGACAGGTAGTCTGTTTAAAGTTTGTAGCAATAGTTAGTTTTAACTGACAATGAAATTAACAATGTTACAAAACTAATTTTGCAATGTAGTTTATTAGTGACTTCCTCGGCGGAAGTGTGGTTCAGGATAGATAATATGCTTCCAAGAAATGAGTAATCAATAAGTTACGAGTGTCTAGAGATTAGGATAGTATTCGGTTCAAAGTGATTGTTAACCAGAGTGATATAGTGTTGCAGTTTTAGTAATTAACTGTTAAATTATATAAAATTTCCCGTGACTGTTGGTATTGTTCCATTTTTACATTTTCTCATAATGTAACACCAATGAGGAGTTTTTTTGTAAATTTGTATTTTTAGAATATGTCACCATCAAGTACGCGTGCTGGGATAGCTACAACTCTCAGGCAGGATTGAATACTGCATCAGTATACAATACTTGGAGCGGAAACGTATCAATAAAGGACCGTTATTAGATTTTGAAAATGTGTCTGAAAGAGTTTCTTTAGCTTTAAATATTTCAACAAGAACTTTGAGTTGCATAAGATTGCAGTTAGAACGATTGAGGTCTATTCAGAAATATGGGCACATAAGCCTATGTGCCTTTTTCCGGAAAGTAGCCCAAACAAACCACCATGTTGTACTGTATACCCGCAAAAAGTTTGTTTTGGTACCTCAGCAGTGGGCTCTCTGACCTGTGTTTTACTAAGGGTATGTACAGCTTTATTTTACACAATCCATTGTGGTGTAAGAAAACCGAAACACAACAATGACCAAGTTCTGCAACTGGTTCGCCAAGGTCGAAATCATAGATCTGTACCCAGTTTGTGTCACTCTTTTAGTCAATGTGATCGAAATTATTTACTGGTTAGAAACAAAAACAAAGTAGAAAGAATTGGCTCAACTACACCTTCGTGGCAACTATTGTAACGTGTCTAGAAAAACTTCCTTTAGAATTAGTGATGGACATTGATTTAGTGATGGATTTGGGAACAGCGTTCACACCTCTCTTTTTATAAAATCGCACATCAAAAACTAATATACCTCAAGGAAGTATTTTAAAATGAAATATACAACTACGGAATCTCTGTTGTGTTCTAACATATACATACCGACGTACAATCCATTCTTCTACCTATCCAAGATGGGAAATGAAAGCCTAAACATAGATACTCAGCCAACCCCCTTTGCTGGCGTCAGATCTCTGCTTAAGTTTCTCTCTAGAGAAGAATCGAAGGGGATAGAATTCATTTTGGAAGAACGTAGGCCTATACCCTGAATGTCAGTTAATGTCAATAAACATGCGTTTTACATTATTTTGAGTATTTATTATTTTTCCTTTCTACATTTTTCAAAAAAGGGCACATAACAAACTTTTCTTATCACAAAAACAAATTAAATGAAAGGAAAATATTTTAAAATAAAAATAGGAAATAATAAAAGCTGGATTGTGATACAATTTTTTAGAAAGAAACGTTGAGTATGCAATAATATTGGAAATACTTTAAGCCTTATGTTCTCGAAACTGCATTTTGGCCATATGCCTTTTTTCCCGGAATAGGTCTCAATTACTGGAAGGTGAAGCCACCTCAGTAAACATGAACCATAACTTTGAAGAAGTTGACTAGAACTTAACCTTATAACGAAAATCCAACAGATTCTGTGAATCCACTGTAAAATTCCTGTAAAAACACCTGAAAGAAACGACAATCCTGACGTGTTTAATGTTCTTAAGCTGTGTACTCCCAAATAGTAAAATACCCCTTAAATCGAATGTAATATAGCTGGATACTTTTTGAAAACTGCAATAAGAAATTTTGTAGTGAACTGTGTATTTACTATTAATGCGAAACTTGTCAACCATTCGGACCTAAAAACAAGCTTAGGCACAGCTAGTCTGTTTCATAGCTACAGACATTGGCTAGAGTTTTAAAAAGTATAGGGTTGAAAAAAAAATAGATAATAGAAAAATACCATCATTAGCCCAAGCCTGATGTCTTAAAAAAAAAATTCGAGTAATGGAAATATAGATGACTTCAAGTGTTCTGTAAATGATTCATTAGGAAAAAGCAAATATTAACCCTCGTGCTGTGGCCATGGGAACTTCCTTTATTAGTAAGCCCATTTCAAACAGCAGCTGACCTTCACGGTAAAATTAAAAAAAAATAATACTAAAAGTGAATAAACTGTATTGTCATGTATATCATATTTTTGGTAAGAAATGCTCTTTTACGATTAGTAACTATTACTGAGATAATTTTCTTCTAGATTTATTCTTTCACGTCATAAAGAAAAGCGGCATAAAGTTTCATATAAATTATAATTGTTTGTTTGAATGGAAGGACTGTGAAGGAAACAGGATTTTCCGGACATTTGCCGTAGTTCAGTGATACAAGATATAAGTAACACTACGTTTCGAGATCTGCAATCTGATCTCTTCTTCAGGTAAATAACTAATCTAACACATAATTATTACAAACTAGGTTGAAATAAACAAATCATACCAGAACGTTGTGACACGCGTAAGTCAGGAATCACAACTACCGTGTTGTGTGTCAATTTCACTAACTCTACAACATGCACTTAATAAAAACTAAATACACCTCTAATAATTAAAACTGAACTAAAGAATACACGTCACAATATGCCTGCATTCACCGACCAACCACTTAAGAATGTCGACACTTAAAAGAGTACATTATTAAGAAATAATTATTTTATCCCAAAACATAAATAACATTCTTTATAAAACAATAATCTGTTCCATTAAATTGCAACATTTGTGCAAAAAATTACTGAATCAAGCTAAAATTTGTTGTTAGCTACACTTTATGTTTATAATATTTTTGAGTTCTGATTTCCTTTATGCACATTTGGCTAAAATAAAATGTAACAAAATGTTAATAAATATTTTAAAAAATAACCGAGTGTTAACAAAATAGTAAATGCCTGTACATTGAGTAAATTTTTTTTGAAAAAAGTTGTAATTTGTAACATTAAAATAAATTATGAAATATTGTTTGCATTTCTTAGTTATAATATTATGTTAGAATGAATTTTTATAAAGGACATATAATACTTATCGATAATGTGATATTATGTCACAATAAAGATTTGGCAGAAAAATAAGAACCCTTATAAGTATTTTAGTCACTGTAACAAAATTGTTGGGTATTTTTGGATCTAATATTATGTTAGACCATAATCGTACGAAAAATAATATATGGTATATAATGACGTATTTAAGGGTCTTAATTGACGCGCGGATTTAAAAATAAGTTTGAAAACTATTTGCTACAGTCATTACATCGCATCTACAGACACAAATTGTAACGAAATACACAGATTAGAATCTCCTAAATTGATTTGTATCATTATTATTGCGATATTGTGTAAAATGATAGTGCAATCTTATCATTATTCTGAAGGTAGCTCAGCTACCTTTGCCGCATTACAGCAATAAAAATATGAACCCGCCTCAGATATCTCCTGCACAGTTCTAGGGTTAATAATTTATAATTCTGGGAGAATCTACGCATAGATAAATTCGCCACCATTAATATTCCAGTTGACAAAAACAGTGGTTTAATTATCACAAAGAGATGAACCATAAGGAGTTTTAAGGATTGGTTTATTGAAGTAGCCTAATACTCAAATCAATTCCGTCTGGTTCAACTGTTGCGCTGAGAACTGCATCTTATTACTCTCGAAGTGCCAACATTTTCCTCTAGGAAGTGTGACAGGGAAGAGTGGCTGGAGTCGAAATTCGTTCGAAATCGAAATCCGGTAAAGCTGCACGCCCAAATCGTAAGTTACGAGACCAGCAATAAAGCCTTTCAGCTTGGGTTCATTGGGTTCAAAGTCGTACATCTGCCATCGTAAATTCCGATAGAACTAGTATGGACAAGTTTAAAACGGTTTGTTGTTGCACGAATACCACCTTTGACTGCTAGCTGAATGACATTCAAGTATGTTTATGGAAGCAGTGAGATCTCTCACCCTGGATGTCTGGCCAAGTGTGTACAGCATGTAGAAACATTGAAGCTGATTGGACAAGTGAGGAACTTTGTGACGTTAGTGTCTTAGAATTAGTTATTTTGGCAACCTGGTGATTTCGATGGCAGTGATTCCGATAGTGACGACGATCCCGACAGGGATGTTTGAGGTTGGATGAATTCGAGGTATGATAAAATCTAAAACATTGTTTTAAAGTGTAATGTACATGAAGTGAAGTCCAAAGCCCAACCTAAAAATTTTCTATTATAATAACTGTACTAGGTTTTCCCTTCAGCATTTACTCTCATAAACCACCCCTTTTTAACGATGTACATCTTGAGCTAAGATTACGATATAAAGTCCTTTTAAACCACTCTCCATTGGATGTCTGCTACATAAAAACTATTTCTTAAGTCCAGTATTCATTTACTAATTTTAACTTTCACAATGAGCCAAGACAAGAATATTAAACCATATCTAGACCAGGACCTATATTGTAAATGTTTCAAAACTTTAAACCGGCGTAAATTTGTAAAGAGTGAACCCACTGAGGTCGAATTTGCGGCATTGTACTCTACTAATAAAGAACTTTAATTTTATGTACTATTCGACATATGCTCTCATTTAAAATTTCCATATGATCGCTGTGGCCATCCCCTTCACATAACAAAAAATGGTAGTTACTTCAAAAAGTAGATATATAGGTGCAGTAATGATGTACCTTGTTTTATTGCTTTAACTAAAGTCGTTTGGGAGATACCAAGCCAGTGCGGAACATTTTTAAAACATGTATATTTATATTCACTTTAGAGAAATATTAGTTTATAGTGAATAACTAAGTACGCTACACCCAGTGTTAGATCCACGATCTAGCATAGGCTAGAAATTACTCTGGTGAAAATTAACAAAATGATTGGCAAAAGAGTACTATCTTTTTAAACTAGTTGACATTGTATACAGCCCTTCTTTATTGGTAGAATCATGGTAAAAGATGGCCTCTCGATGGAACTAGAAACTGTACCAATGAAAACTACCCCGGTAACATATACATCTAAATGTGTCTTTGACTTAAGAGGCTGATACAGACCTGGCCTAACCTTCTTCCGAGGAACATGACTGAGATTAATGCCCA
The DNA here is from genome assembly GCF_021130785.1 of Homalodisca vitripennis. NCBI lineage: Eukaryota > Metazoa > Arthropoda > Insecta > Hemiptera > Cicadellidae > Homalodisca > Homalodisca vitripennis. The sequence goes on from NC_060210.1 coordinate 10,155,995, forward strand.
AAAACCCTTTCTCATAAATCTACCACCTACCTTACCCATCCAGAATATCCTGTCACTCCGGAAGCAACGTAAAGGACCTTTTAGGACTCCAAGCAAGTATCAGTTTCTTGTCCTAAGAGAATAGAAAACAATACAGGAGAGCGGCCAGTGAATTCTTTCCATTTTAATTTCCAACGTGATACTGGTTTATTCGTCAAGTTAATGTGTGGTTTTTAGAGGAAGAAAATTTTACAAAGCTAATTTTTCTTCCATTGACTTGTAGACAAGTGTCTAACTAAAAGTATCCACCCCTACCCCTCTTGCTCCCCTCTACACACCCAAAAAGCACGCGTTTCAAAGCCTCTGGTTTATAGCCCATACCTTTATAAATGTTCATTATATATGTGCGTTTTTTGGGATATATTTTTCTAGTTAAATTACCAAAAAATAAGTTATGTCTAAGTTTTTAAACTTCAACTCTTTTTGTAAAGCTGGCCTACACAACTCTGTTGCAGTTTTGAAATTAATGTTCGGACTTCTTTTTAGAATAGAGATTCTTGAAAAGTTTGAGCCAATTTGTAGAAGTAGAGTGGGTAGATTATTCCATGGTATTCTGTTACCATTACCTGAGATGTAGTGTAAAATACTGAATACAAAATACAAAAAGTTTCCATTTTAAATTATTTATTAAATATAAAGTTGAGACTGTTGATACTATCCTGCCTATTTTAAAGACATGTCTCATTTTTAAGTTGAGGTGCGATGTTATAAGGAAGGAGTAATGGCATAAACTTCCGTATAATAAGGGGCAGGGTGAACTACTAAGCTGGAAGACACATGACGGGTTCGCAGTACATCAATGTTTGCATTTACATGCAGGACTTCACTTTGTTAATAGTGTGCCAAATTCCATTAACATTGACCCAATGCTTCAGGAATTTAAAACTAGCCTGCATACGACGTTTATTGCATATGGATTTTTCAATACAGATGAGTGCATGGTCCACAATGGGAGGCCACCGAATTGGAAGATTGACCAAGTGCCAGAGTGGAACGATTCGAATATATGAGGTGTCTGAATGTACAAATTGTATATCCAAAAGAGATTTAGATGTAAGGATGAATGCACAATTTTATTGTTATCAGTATATCAATTTGACGACTGCCATGCAATCTATGAACTTCTAAAGAAATAAAACATTTATTATTAGTACTGTATTACATTGGCATAGAAAGGACACCCTTAAATGTTCCATAGGCTCACGGTAAATTCCATAGAAAGTAACACGTTTTGAGTATCAACATGTGTCTGAGAAGAGCTCTGAATTGTGTAATAAATTACTTGAAGATGACGCTTTAAGGAGTACATTTATAACCATGACACCATGTTGTGAGGGCAAATGGTTTAAAGCAGTGTTATCTCTTTTATAGTATCATAATGACAATAATTTCTGCCCTGAATCAAAACAGGCTTCAATTTTCAATAAAGAATCACTCCAAGGATGTAAAAGCAGCTTAAGGTCATCACTCCTAGTTCCTAAAATAATACATGTTTTTGTTCTCTTAGGACAAGAAGCTTATATATTGCACAGTCCTGTAAGAAACTTAGTCTACTGCTTCCGGATTGACAGGATATTCAAGATAGGTAAGGTTAGGGGGTAGGGACCGCCTCATATGGAGATCAATGGGAAGAATTAAGGTACTGATCTCAAAGTCATGTCCCCCTAGAAGAAGGGAAGTCCAGCTCTGAACCAACCTCTCCAGTCAAAGCAGGCAGGGGGTTGCACACCCTTGTTGAGGCTAGCAAGAACCTCTGAGGTTAGGGAACAAACCCCACCAACTCCAATGGTCATCTCCTACAGTAGACTAGACCTATCGAATTGCCCATGAACCCCAGAATCTCGACATTTGCGGTTAGTGATGTGCCCAGATTTAAGTGACACATCGGTTTTTGCTGCACCCAGTGGTAAGTTCAACTGGAAGGTATAAACTAGCCAGAAGTGATCCCTACTGGGTACTGCACTTGCCTTACTTTCTGTTCACTTTGGGAAAAATATCAGTAGTCTTGACCTCCCTTCCCCAAAATATTTTTCTTGGCCACGTTCTTGGATGTAAGCGTGTCTGATGCCACTTTCCATCCACAGCTTTCCTGTGAATTTGGTTGGAATGTGTTCTTACGATTGAAAAAAGGTAGGAGAGGATATAAGGTCAAGCAATTTTGGAGATCTTTGCAGTATACCTCAATCAAGCAAAAGACAATTTGAGTTTAGGAAATTTTGCTGATCATTGTATTGAAGTTGCAGTATGGTCCTGCTTGTGTTGAAGGTTTGAGAATATTTTGTAAAATGCTCCATACAAATTACACCTTGCACCATCTGTGCCATAAAAATGGATGATCCAAATACTGGTATATTAGTTGTCCCCTTCTCTGGGTTCTTTTCTCTTGCCACTCTGCCCCTATCTACAACTTGTTATTACTAGATTACGTTATCATAAATGTTACTAGTAGTACCTGAGTTAAAGTTAACCTTTACGAGCGCTCACGTGATCAGAGTTTGGATTTTGTTACAATCACGATGGATGTTTTTATTTTTCCAGATTGTCCAACTTTCCGACGTCAGATCACGTACGATCTAGCATGTGCTCTGAGGTCGGGAAAGTATCGATCGGAAATTCGCCTCTCCTCACTTGCGAAAAAAAAAAACGTCCCTCGAGATAGTAGTAACTAAATTCATGCTCAAATCACGCGAGCGCTCGTAAACCTCCACTTTAACCTTTTTCTATTTATAATAGTACGTGTGTGATTACCTATTTATATAGCCTAATAACAAATAGCCGATAGAATTGGCTTTCGAATAGTACCAAAGCACCTTAAATGAGAATGTAGAAAACTTTGGTATGCTAGTATTTGGAGTATATATTTTTCAAACCGCAAACCGAGTCGGGCTGCTCATGTATGGATGTTTTGGAATGCCTGCAGGCGGAACACATACATACCGCTATTGACGGGCGCCAGCGGAGTAATTTCTAATGTTTAATAATTTCCATAACACTTACTGCAAGGCCAGTGCGAGGGTTCCTGAGATCTGATAGCAAACTTGCTTTAGGGCGCATCTATTAAGTAACTGAACGCCCAACCTCTCCCGTCCGTTGCTGATGACGAAATCCTGTTTTTGTCTGTCTGTATTCACCACAGAGAAATCAACACTGTATGTAATCCTTCGTATGTTGTATGCACGTTTACTGTTGATCGAGATCATCTAGAGAGTTTGAATGTGTGTCAACCTCAACTTCTATTGGAAATGTAAACATCGGCCCATTGATTTAATGGTTAGCCGTGTTGACAACGAAAAAAATCATAAAATAAACCAATTTGTGAAGGAAATTGTGTACAGTGTATATTATAAAAGTTAATCATATGAAATTGTTCAGTGACTTATCAAACACATGTGATAAAGTTCATTTTTTTGGATTGGTTGGTTTCATACGACACTTAAAAAAGCTTGCTTGATCTGCATTGTAATTTTACAAGCTAAACAGTGAAGGGCTTTTTCTTTTACTGATTCATGTTCATGTTGACTGGCTTACTGTTGAAAGGGTGGTATGGAGAATAGTTCTCAAATTAACGTATAGTTTATTGTCTGTCTAAGAACACATATTTAATCGATGTTAAACTAAAACTGTAAATGTAGAATCTTGGAGCATTGGAAAAACTATTTATTGTAGTATCACTAGATAAAGGAATACGACATAAATACGAATAAAACTGTAAAGATAAAGTGTCTTGTAATTTCGAACACAGCTTGGAACTGGAAACCAGTGCTGTAATAAGCCATTTACAAAATTACGTGATAAACACCTGTATAGATACTGATACGAGTTTTATATGCTAAGCATCTTTGAAACAGAGAGAATACCTTCTGTTACCAGAAATATTCTGTGTGCTGTTCTGACACGAAATATTTCTTCAGTTGGTCATTGGAGCAGGCAAAAGATCATTCTACCGAGCACTTCTTACGAATCAAGAGTAACCTACGTTCAATAATTACCATAACACTGTAACACGCAATATTTACGAAGACTGTGATTACCAAAGGTGTGAGTGATCTTCATGGTTCTCTTATGAAACATGCACAACATTGTTGTAGGAGCATTGAAGAATTCCTGCTTTTAAGTTGCAGCTAAATATCAGCTTGTAAGTTTCACATATTAATTAAAACATTACAGACGTTTACTACTAAAAGTGGACATCTCTGACCAAAGTAATGGAATAATATTCGTATAGGTTTTGTTCAAGGTACACCAGATAATAGTTTGACCATTCAAGCGAAGGCTAATATATGCGGTTTGCAAATTACAACTTAGTACACATTAACTTAAACCACTATTAATACAACCTTATATGTTTCTTGACGACAAAGTCACATGAAATCTATCTGTATTCCAACTTTGTTGAAAGGATTATTGTAATGTGAAGAATTTCTGGACGATCTTCATTGTAAGAAATACCTCAGTACCAGTCAGTCTTTATTTGTAAGGCATATCGTCCTAATAAGACCATCAGGAAATCCCAACTGCAAATCAGGAAGCCCTTAAGTACCCTAAAACCGAATACTCCAGAAATTCGAATAGCCAAACCACGCTAAAATAGGCGAATCCCAGTGATTCCCAGTGCTTCTGGTCTAAAACTGGAACCTATATACGGGAACTGATATATTCAAAAGCATATCTGGAGTCAAGACGCTGTAACTGAGAGAAATAATTTATAATTTGTCTTATCTCCAAATCATTGCATCAAAATATCTTTGCCGGAACAGGAAGTTCCGGCAAAGAACTTCCATATTGCATCTAAGGAACTGTTACCTGAACAGGAAAGATATCTTTGAAGCATCCCGGAAAATTGGAAATATTCCTAAAAATACTCCTCAAGCCGTCCTGATGGGCAAGGTTGGAAGCTTGGGTGGAATCAAATTGCTATCATATAGTTCCGTTAATCATGTATTTCTACCATTTGAAACAGTAGCGAGTATCGAACATTATTTCGGGGAAAAGGGCTGATTCATTGGGTGGTTTAGGAAGTATAAAATAAGGGTTCAGGAATCTTCCTTCTGGAGTTTTTGAGCTCTAAGCTCTCACAAAGGTGTTTTGCCTTAAAACAAACTACTAGGTGCATTTAATGTAGCCCTTTGTTTAAAAACTTCGAAGGGGGGCATTAGTCCCCTGAGCACCCTTTTATACGCCCATGATTTGAAATGTCAAAATTAACAGCTAATATATTGTAAAAGTTTAACTCGATTAACTTATTTGAAAGTTTATGAGATCACTATTGAATGATCCTGGTTGATTAAGTACTTTCGATCCCAATTGAATATTGACCCCATGTATAATAATCTTTTTACTATACAGTACTGTACACACTTAATGTTAGTCTGCCTTTTGCGTATCGCAATGAAATGTATACTCTTCGTCATTCATTCAAAGGAGTATCAGTGTTTCTTAGCCTCTCATTACACTAATTAGGCAATCAAGATTTTATAGAGATTTGAATTTATTAATTTTACATTATACCTTATAATGAAGCGTTTATTACTGTTTATGACCGATTATGTGTATAACATTAGTATAATATTGTCTTTGCAATTTAAAAATATAAAACTTGTTTTGATACTTGAGTAACGGCCAAACCCTTTTAAACATGTTTCTTATTTTTATGGGAAAAACTATAGTTCACTTTTCTTAAATACTCTAGTAAATATATATTTAAAAAAGAATATTTTGATACTAATTTTCTAGTTCAAATTCCATTATTTTAAATTGATTTTTCATATAACCACACTTCTTTATAAATGGGCGAATATAAAAACTCTTATTAAATGCCATATTTTATTTATTTCCATTTATTACATTTGGAATCTGTGATAAAATTATTACGGCAGCCACACATACTGAGTTTTGTCTTAAAAAGAACATTTGAATCAGCCATTGAATAAAACTTAATTACAAATTACTGGTCACAATATGATAATCTTTGTCCAATTGCCACGTACATGTATTTTTGGGATTACACAGAAAACGTATTTTGAAATAAATTTTGTTGGTAATAAAAGATGTTGCGTGGTAACCTAAATGGGCCTCACCGTTTATCACTTCTTGTCCAACAATTTGATTAAGGAGTCGGCTAAACGCAACAGTGAAATGTTTGAGACAGGCGCATGAAGGTCGCGCTACCGTAGCGGTTCTCCGCGATCAGCTGATCGGTAACTGCCGGAGCAGTCAGTATTGTGTCGTCTGCTGCGCGGCGAACAGCTGACTGGGTACATGTTCGCGCTCCTGCTTCCTCCCGCGACTTCGCCAGAGTCGGTGCGGAATATCCTCGTCTCTGACCGGTCACCTTTCTGCTGTCACCATGGCCAGTGCGTACAAATACCAACAGACAAGCGTCTACGGGGTGTGTGAAGAAGAGATGAGTGTTTACAACGAATCAAAGTGTTCATGTTTCTGGGATTATTTAATTCCGTTCACCCGATTTTGGGGAATTTTCACATCCGTTGGTGAGTACTGTGAAAAAGTTCGTAATTGTACATTATAACTAAGTTCATCGTACTTAAAAAAAATATATTGTAGTCTAGTCCTGTGATTTTTTAAAAACAAAATTGATTTAAGTTGTGTCGCAGGAATTTTCACGGCACCAAAAGATACAAAAGATTAAAAATTATACAAATCGGACGAGCTGCTCAAATAATACAGAGGTGCTTTGTGATAATAAGTACTTAGTAAATATTGGTTTATAGTAATATTTTACTTATTTACTGTAATAATTTGTGTATGCTCAAAAGTACGTAATGGGATGGTGTAGTTTTAAAACATTATATTTATATGAATTAATACAATGTTTTAAGCCGAATGATACATTTAGTGTTTCATGTATGTTGGAGACTTGTTGAACATTCAAACGTTTTATATACACCGATTTATATAATTTAGACATAAATACGAAGTTTACTTAATTACCGTACTATTACATTATACTACAGTAGACTCACATATAATTGAATATTGAGAATTAAAATAGAAAGTTTCAATCCTAATACGATTTATGAATGTGCATTACGCGTATACTGATGAAATAATCTGTGCTTATCCTAAATTTGCTGTTATTTAGCAGGTAAATATTTGATATTTTGACTATATATGTTTTTGTTGTCAAGTATGGCTCAGACGTATTTGTTAATTTCATGCATAATTAACCCTTCGGGGGTTTTTTACCGAAGCCTTGAAACGCATTTATATGGGTTTTGTAAACATTTTAAGATGGTAAATAGCCGAATTCTTACTTAAATGTAAAAAAGAATATTTTTATGGAGGGCTTTGCAACGTCTGATACATATTTTTTAACCATCTCTATTATGAATTCGAATTTTTAATTCATTTTTGATACAATACTTGTATAAAATTATGTCTTATAATTATCATCCTATATTTAACACCTGCATTTCCTTCTTTCTTTAAAAAAAGAGGTCCCAAATTTGATGCTTTCCTATCATTGTTCTCTTTGTACCAAGAACATAGACAATATTCGATTTAGTCTGTACTTTGAATGACCTTGACTCCTCGCCGACAAGAGAGTCCGTTGTCGTAAAGCAGTAGTTCTAGTGTAGACCCTAAATTTATGAGCGGAATTAAATTGTTGTTATTTGATCCATTAACAACAATAATGCTCTGTTTACACTAGTCCACCACATAGCTACGTAAGTTCAAGGTCATCGTTAGAGCATTACGGGTATGGTTATGTTTGTGAAGCGAGTATATTTGTTCCTCAACAGCTTCTTTTGTAAATATTTAGGCCAATTAAGTAAGGATTACCTACACAAACACTCTAGCTTCGGATCTTCTTGTACCATGCAAGTGTCTATATTAAAAATATAAAAAGGAAAAAAATATAAATTTTAAATAAATATGTGATTTGTTAAAACAAAATGTACAAGGACCAGATACGTACATTGTAAATTTTAATTTCATGACCTATATGTTAAACTATATTTGTTTAAAATTCGCGTTATTTTATGTAGCTGCTCAGTTATACAGGAATAATTCACGACCTACTTCTTTCAGTTCTCTAGGTAAAACTACGATATTTTCATTAAAAAAAAGCTTTATGACGTATTGCGTTTTACTAAATCCGTTGGTTGTTAAAGCAGAGGGTTTTTTTAATAAGTCTCTCAAGTTCTTTTCAGATCTCTTTAGCAAATGTTACCTAAAATCTAATTAAACAGTAAAAGTAGTTAGGGTTTGATGAATTGACTGGAGGTAGGTTTGGGATGTTTGGCGACTAAATATACACGTACTATGGAAAAATGAATCGCTAAATATATTGCTAAACGCTAATCTCTAGAACGGCTGGACCAATTTGGCTAATTATTTTAGTAAAATATTCGTTTGATTTGAGGGTATATATGAAGAAAAATATTAGAAAATATACCAGGAGTATATATTGAAATTCTGAAAAAAAAAATTGTAACATATGTTTCGTAATCCATATGTAACTAAAACTAAATCAGCTGTTGACCCAGCTGAAATTCTATGAAAAATTATGACACTAGAAATATCTTAGACTGGAACTATATGACAAGGATAGAAGTAAAGTTTAAATCATCACTAAAACATGCATTTTTAGTAAGTATTTGGAACTAAATAACATTGAAAACATATATCAGATCGATAACAGTTCTCAATTAAATGAATTTTTCTCGTGTAAAAATAAAATATATAATTCTGTACGAAGGACCCTTTAAAACATGACAAAAATAAAACTTGAATATGTTAGCAATTATAGGCTGTGAATTTTCAGTCAGTGATAGAACCCGGGGCAAATACGTTCGCCAGCACACGCTTCCGATTATCGAAGTATTTTATTTTTCACTGGAAAATTAAATTTGTTAAAACATATTTTTAACACTAATGGATCCTTTCCAGTCTCCACATTATGCGTGATTTTGTGGTAATTTCATAACAGTTTCGGTTGCAGCATTTCACAGAAACGGTCTTTGAACTAGCTCCAAGCTGATTCGGGTTTTAGGGATTAATTAGGGTACTAGCAATTATAATAATTAGGATTCAGTAAAGCTTACTTTTATGGATTTATCGTTGTGGTGAACAAAGAGCGGTACGTTTGGGTCTTCTCGAACCCATAAATGTCAGTCTCGATTGTCAGAATGACAACATAAAGAAAATTTTACAATATTGATTTGTGACAAACCAACTTAAAATCAGACTTTTTAAGCGAAATGAATTTTTAATAATACTATGAAAAAAATGCGGAAAAACGCATTGCAGTTACAACATGGATGTCCCTAACGTAACAAAATAATGTACAGAGATAATACCGTTTATGTTCAGTGACAGTTAAATAACAGAGTGTTTAAACTTGCTTCTGTATACAGGCCTTGCTTTGGTCACTAGAATTCACATAGGCCTCTTTTTAGTAGAAAATAAAAAGTAGAATTTGGAGACCTGAGATGAAGAGCGAGACTGTACGTATCAGTGTATAAAAAGTTATTTGATCCGATGCTAAAATCTGTTATGGTTGCGTCATTTTAACGGAAAACAAAATGAAAAGTGAATATTACAGAAAGTATTCTATTGAGTAAAGTCTGACAAAAATAATATTACCCAATACCTTAAAGGTAATTTATACAAATGAGGAACCCTTCACCAAAACTGTAAACCTTCTATCAAACTTTGATCAAATATGTGAAAACCATCAACTTTAAACACTACTCATGCCATGATTAAGCTCGGTAGTCTTACAAGATATACTGTATATTAAAATTGATCATGTAGTAAAATGGTTTGATAAAGAATGATCAAGTTTGATAGTATGATTAGTCTTGTGAAGATTAATTAGGAACCATCTTAATTTCACAACCTTTTTATTATAATGGATATCAACGTCTTGATTGATTTTCATGGAGAGATGTTATGATCAGCATTACAAATGGGAGAAAAATAAGTTTGATTAAGTTTAGATTTACAAAGAATCAAGTTTTGGCAACCCTGTTTTACAATAACGCGTTTTCCGATTAGAATACTTGTGAATATAATATGTTTGGAATATGTGGAATGTTGTTTTAGTCTGTAAGGTGGTTACGACTTGGACTTAAATTCATTTTTAGGTTATTCGTAAAAAGGATATTTCCATTGCGTACTTTTATACCTGAAATTGTATCAGTTCGTGTCTTAAAATATGAGAAGTTTAACTTGTAGTATAAGTTCCTTGTTTGAAGTTTATTTTTGACAATGGATTGTAAGGAAACAGGATTTTCCGAACATTTCCCATCGTTCAGTAGTACAAAAACTTACTGTCGTTACTGATTGTTTATAGTATAAGATTGGTAATCTAATTATTCAATCGAGAGTAGAAATACACTAAAGAGACATAGAAAGAAACTAATAGTTTGATCTAGTTTCGCTGTTGCAAAAGGTGAAACAAAGAAACATTAACTAACCTGCAACTCGGCATTGTGCAGAAAAAAAAAACAAAGCACTTTTACATCTGATTCGATCAAACAGTTATCTGTCAGATTTGGGAACAACACAATCAGCCGTTTCTCACTAATGGCCGCCGACGAACTGATGTGTTTGGGAGTCACTAACCACATTATTGGCTGGAGACCTTGTTTACGTCTTTTACGTGACTTACTCATTATTGAAAAGCTCACACATCAAACACCTCTCGCCGAGATATCAATGTTAGTTGTCTTTTTAAATGTAGCTTTATCAGTTATAGAAATAACTTTCAGAAACACTAATTGTTGTTCCAGATCGATAAACCTTGATCATCTTGTTAGGTCTGGTTGCTTCTTTGTTTGCAATAATAAAATACACCTATTTCTTTCGTATGCATTTTTATTAACTTTTATTTTCCTTGGCAAAACATATCATTCGAGGGACTGGAAACATGTCATTTCTGTTTGTCTCTCCACACTGTAAAAACGATCGAACTTATTAACTTGAAATGTTACACTAAACTTCATTTCCATATAAGAAACACTCAGTCGGTGAATGGAATCTGGCTGAGAATTAGCAAAACTTTTTTCATTCGTCTCTGGTAGGCTTGATGGGAACGAGAAAATAGCAAAATAATGGAAACAAACTGAGTACAATCATAGATGAGATTTTAACACGTGACTTATGACCACTAACTATCTCAACAACTCCATCATCACCACTTGGATTTGATGTGTTGGTTGTGATTATTTACATACTGCTATAAAACCCAACTTAATGAACCATGCGAGCTATATTGAGAAATATTTCATCTTTATACTTTAAGCTTTGCATAAAACTTCATTCTTTCGTAAGACAAGAATGATTTCTATGATGGTGCATGCCCAACCACAGAATTATTTAGTAGGGTGGCACAATTTCTCTGTTGTCCGCCAGGGGATTTAAACATTTCTTTTCAGTTTATTGTCTGTACATAAAACGTGATTTCTCAAATAATGAGCAACCACTAATCATCATTAATCAACGTAAAGTCGTAATTCTTCGACAAACCCCAATTGCCGGGCTCATTAAAACACCGGCAGTGTAACAAGTTTCTTTTGAATGAGGCTTTTCGTTGATTCTTTATTCACAGTACATTGTTTTCCTAAATCAATCTCTTCTTTTGTCAATATTGCTGGTAAAATCTCCTACGATTACATTCGAAATTAGTACTACCTTCCAAAGCTTGTGGTAGTTGTATAGATTCAGAGACCGTTGACTACTCTATGGAAGTACAGCGTTTGTCCAGAAGTACAATCATATAGTTTTATGACCACCCAATCAATATTATATACGTATATTTATATACTGACGGAGAATGTGTTTATGCGTAAATCGCAGTTCTGTCATAGTTAAAGAATCTGTATAGTAAAGCAATGGTTTAAAATATATCTACCTCTAACGAAGTCCCTGTGAGAAAACTTGATTTGCTATCGATGTTTGGGGTTTACAATTTCACGAGAAATAAGCCTAGCAGAACGTCGTTCCCAAAAACTCATATTTATTTAAGTACATATCTCCAAAACTAGGTTCAAATTGAAAATATTTGTAAATACTTGGATAATTGTAGCCTATTGAATAGAAAACGATAAAAACTTCCTTGAAAACCCGCATACTACTTTCCAAAGAGATCAGAGAAATTAATTTGAGAGTGAAATAACTTTAACAAAGAAAGTAGCATGAAATTATAAAACAAAATTGGCAAGCTGTTTTAAGAAGCAACATTGGTCACTGATTGGTTGTTATAGCCAATCACGTTACGGCTCAGGACCATTCAATTCACCTGTATAAGCTGCTAATATTATTGGCAGTACCGAGTTGACATCTGTTGACTGAAGATAGCTCAAAACCTGAGCTGATGTTGACTGAGCGAAGCCGGAATACTTGAAGAACTTATGTCGAATCAAAGAGACGTAAGCGGGGAAAATTTCACGTTATTCATTACGCCAGCCGAGTAAGATCAAGGAGTAAGATAAGTTTATTTGGTACGTTCTGATAAAAATACTTTTTAAACCTAAATATTTGCCTATTAAACATATAAGAATTAAGAGCGATAGGCTTACAACGATACTGATTGAAAACATTATCTCGAGAAATTTATTTTAATATTTAATCTGCGAACAAATGCAGTAACTAACACCGGTCTTACGTGTAACACATAAATATCTAATGATATCTAATAGAAAAAATGTATGGAACTTAAAAATCAGTTTAAAGACTTAAAATAACTTTTTTTACTTTTCGAAGAGGAAAAAAATGAAAAATGAAAAGGGATTAAAAACACCCTAATGTACATTATAAATTTAAATACTTATTATTTGCTAGCGGTAACATTTCTACCAAAAACGTTCAAACCCATCATAAATGTATTAATAAGAAAAATCGTTAATTTTCATAACATTTTATATTTAACGTGTGCAGTATATAATTTTGACATAAATAATTTACATGAGGTGTTTTTCATCGTAATAGAATACACAAAAGTTCATTTTAATCTATGAAATCGGATGATCGTTCTCGAGGTTCATAATGCATATAGACTGTCCTGTAGTTTACTCTCAAATATTCTATCTCAGAGAGTATCATCGCGTTGCATATTAAAACTGTCCTGGAGATCTGTGACGTCAGACGCGTTGTTGGGGCCGCTATTTATGGCCCTGCTTTGAAGGTCTCCCTCATTGATGGCGCTGTTGTCACAAAATAAACTATCTGTAAATATCTCTACCACTCCACGACCGCCGCGTGAGAGATGGCCCCATACAGGCAATGATTCATTCACTTTGAAACCTTAAGTGTTACAAAATAACAATGACACCTGAGCTGATACTTGCGTTAAAATTTGTATTGGACGCTTAGTGCCCATTGAAAAATTACTGTTGAGGAGTCAGTAGAAGGCTGACCTAGATCGGATGCATTGCTGTTGCATCTCGAGTATTGCAGGCGCTAAATTTGCTTTGCTCATGCACGATTTTACAAAACTAATTTTTGCAAATACGAGTAATATTAAATGAAAAAAGAAAATTACTTCAGGGAATTACATTTTTTTTACTTACAAGCTGACTGTAAAAGAATAATAAAGATATAATTAAAACTTTGATTTTATGGTTAACAGCTCTCTGATTTGATCGCCAATAAACTTTTGTTTTTATATTTTTAATTACCTTTCATTCATTTTTTTAATAACTGTACTTTTTGGGATATTTATTTCTTACCCATATGTACACCAGAAACTTCTACTTAACTGCCACTTGTAATTAATGTTATATTTTAGACTATCAAACATCGTATGTTATATAATGTAGGTTATTTATTATAGCATTTAAAAGCAGTCTAGTGACGCCATATTTATTGGGTGTCAAGTTATGATTCATGCTCATTCAAGGACTTACAGTTGGAAACTTCACTTATGCTTACATCTGCAGTTTTTCGCTGAATCGTCACAGGTTATAAGGTTTAATTCTGATTAATATGGTTTAAATTGGTTTTAAACCCATAAGTGCTGAGTGTAATTTTATAATTTAAACTACTGAAATTTATTACGCACTCCTAAGGGCTACTTCTAGCCACCACTGTATGTAGCCACCAAGGGTTTTAGCATAAATTCATTTTTTAAAGCGAGAATGTTCTAACAGTTCGCGTGGTTTCAACAAAAAATGTTTGGATGCAAAACACCTCATCAGCAGTCCAGAGAGGTGCACACAAAACCGAGCAGTTTCAGGACCCTTGTCCCTTCTAACCCGTCGTGAATCGTGGGACACTAATAACATAACTCAGTTACTGTATTGTCACTTTCGTCCCTTTACATCATTTTTGAGAAATGATTCGTAACAAGTTCTAATGCAGGCCACCATTTATATAACGAATTTATGTAATAACGAGTAATAAATGATATATGTATTGTGCATCGAGTAATAAAGGACGAATAGAAAAGAATGACCCGATTTAAGCTGCTATATTATTTTAATATCGTTTCACTCAGAGAGATCTGACTTTGAAATGCAAAGAAATGAAGTTAATAAAGTCTGTCACAATATCTTAAAATAAAATTTCTTCTTATTTCTTTAAGACAAGATTTTAACTTATATAGAGACTTTATAAGAAAAATAACACTAAATATTCTACTGTAAACATTTTTCAGTTAACAACTAAAGAAGCAATTTTATTGAGGAGTATAAACTGAACAAGTGTTAAAATGACATACTCAAATTCGTTAGTACGTACTCACATATAAAATAATAGTGTACTCGTACATAATGTCTTATTAGAAACATACTCCCCTACAAATACTAGTAATGCTAGTACAAGTGCAGCGAGAGGCCTTTGCCAACCCCGTCCCCAACTTCCGACACAGGTAGTGCTCCTTTAGCGATCCCTCGAACCGAGAACGACTCTTTATTGGTTAATTTATTATTATTTTGGTTTAATTTGAGTAGTATATGAATTACGTAATTGGTGTGAAAGATATAATGTTGTCGACTGTATAACTATAAATTATTTAAAAACTTTCATTCAAATTCACCATTTTTAATAATGCGTTTTATTTGTTATTGAAACAGTTAGGGTCGGTAGAAGTGAGTTAGGGTCATGCGCATTTTTTATAACTCCATTTAAGATGGACAAATCTTAAAGGCTAAAAATGTTAGTTAAAATTATTTAACTCAAAAATTCTTATCGAATCAATTTCACAAATATATTTTTTGTAAAAATAGAAACCCAAGGAGCTTGAACAATTTGTTTAAACACCATTGCTATAAACATAACAGTAGTAACATTCACTATATTAGACGATATATTTACAACAACCAACTTTACGATGTCAGTTCTCATTACAAAAGTATGTAACAGAATAATCAATTAAACCATCAGACGAGCAATATAGCAACAGTAACATGCACTATATTTGACGGTGTAACTACAGCAATCAACTAGGTGTTCGTTCAAATTACAGCAGTAGTTAACAGAATAATCAACTAAACCATCAGACGAGCATTATAGCAACAGTAACATGCACTATATTTGACGGTGTAACTACAACAATCAACTAGGTGTTCGTTCAAATTACAGCAGTAGTTAACAGAATAATCAACCAAACCATCAGACCATCAATTGAGCGCGCAAATTAATTAACCCATGAACGACTACTGTTCAACTGAGACATGTATTACAACTAAAATGTCTATTAAGTAGAATTGTCCCAGTTTATGTATGCCAGTAATTTGTGATCATATTTATGAAGGTGTTAAAGAACAAAATTAATAAGAGTACCTGGATGTATGCATGTACAACAGTGTAAGCTTAGGTTTCAACTTGATACGTAAAAAAATCCGTTGCACACGTAACGTACCCAACGAGAGACTAATTTAGATGGTAACTGTCAATCGGCTATACATAAAGTTTTACGTAAAAAATCCATTACACACGTAACGTACCCAACGAGAGACTAATTTAGATGGTAACTGTCAATCGGCTATACATAAAGTTTTACGTAAAAAATCCATTACACACGTAACGTACCCAACGAGAGACTAATTTAGATGGTAACTGTCAATCGGCTATACATAAAGTTTTACGTAAAAAATCCATTACACACGTAACGTACCCAACGAGAGACTAATTTAGATGGTAACTGTCAATCGGCTATACATAAAGTTTTACGTAAAAAATCCATTACACACGTAACGTACACTACGAGAGCCTAATTTAAATGGTAACTGTCAATCGACTATAAATATAGCTGTACGTAAAAAATCCATTACACACGTAACGTACACTATGTCAGCCTAATTTAAATGTTAAATAACTCTTAACAGGCAATTTCGTATGTTATGGCATTATTTGTTTCTTTGTATTTGCTGTAAATAAGAAACATTATAACAAAGTTCTGTGGTAAGTATGATATCTATAAGATGAATGTTATGTTATGAATAGTATAGATGAATGGTATGTAATGAATAGTATCGATGAATGGTATGTAATGAATAGTATCGATGAATGGTATGTAATGAATACTCGTAGTAAAGATGATGTTAGGAATACACCACATCTCGTGCCACGCGCTTGTTTCACTATGGTAAGTTTTTATATCCTCTTGCAGATAAACGAGAAACTGTGCCAGCCTAGTGAATGATAGGGTTTATCACACTAAGCCAAATACATCGAATAAAAGTGCGCCATCATAATAGAAATTAAGTTCGTGCCAAATTTATAGTTAGCAGATGCCCTACTGATAGTTAGCTACGTGTGTTACTGTGCCACATGTTGAGTTGACATACGATTTTACAGTCTGTTTACTAATTGATTGATTGATTGATTTATATTCCAACGGTTAGTGCCATATACAATAATCCACAATGTTAAATAAAAACAAATAATATCTGAAAAAATAGTACACTTCTAGATACACTAATACATATAAATGCAATTCATAAAAGTAAACAAAAACAATAATGCACAAAAAGAAGTCGTAAACAGCAACAGTGCAAGTCATAAAAAACGGAAACTGTAAAACATAGAATACTCATTAATCCAACCCATAACTGGTATAAGAGGAGAACATTTTAGTAAGTATAGGCTACAACAAAATATAAAGAGTTGAACATTCAACAGTGATAAAAATATGAATATCAACAAACAATACATATACGAGTAAAAGAAAAAAACTACACAATATGTATATTTACAACAATATTTAAACATTTGAATGATTAATAACAAAAGGAAAATGGTTTATATAAAAAAAGTTACAACACAAATCATACACAAGTAAGGTTAATCTATAATAAATGATGTAAACAACAACATAACAATACCAAATATATATATATATATATATATATATATATAATATATATATATATAACAAAATCATGCCACAATCATGCAGTGGAGAATGCTATAAATAGAAAAAGACGAATATCAAGAAAAAAAATAATTACACAAGTCAAAGAAAAAGAATTACTAGATTTAGATGACCAATAACAAGATAAAAAATGGTTTGTATAAAAATGTAACAACAAACATTACATTTATTGTGCGATTTTCACTTTGCTATTATGAATACCTGTAGACCATTATAAAAAGGTGTACTAACGCTCAGCCAAATATCATGGACTGCATTCACCATCATAGAACCCAATATTGCTTATATAGAAATGAATCTTCATGTAAAGTTATATTACAAGCCAGTCTATTCCATCCCCTCGAGTGGTAGGATTGGCTAATGCTCAGGCAATTAGTCTTCCCTGATACACGTCGGGGAAGATACTAGGATGCTTGATCTGCTCGGTTTTGCGTACTGAAGAGGTATTTTCCATTCAACAGTTTCTGCTAGAAACATTCACTCTATTGCTAAATTCTCCAGGGATAGGTATTAAATAACATTCTTTTCTATTAACTGCGGACAAGAATTTGGGGAGACTTCTCTTTGGACTTATGCCTAATGGGACCTTTGCGCTGCTCCCGGAGTGGCAATATATTCAGTATGACTACGGTCAGGGATAAAGGGATAAAGGGGGACCGTCTCCCATCAAGATCCCGTGTTACATCCACTACAAAGAGAGATAATGCGCATTATCTCTGCCATATTTCATTGGTAAGAGGCAAGCTCTGTTCCAGCCTCTATGAACCAAAGAAACCATTATACCTTGTGTTTCTATGTCATAAAATTCTACCTTTTAACTCTAAGGTATTCCCACCCTCTCCATTAGCCATCCTCTGCAATGAACTCATCCCTAACAGAACCGAACAACTCTTTCACACCAATATCTCGTCATTTGGTTAGTTAAGTTCGCATCTCCAGGTAAGAAGTTCGTGTAGGAGCAGCATATCGTGTCTACAACAGACTCAAGAGTTACAGTTCATTCGTACACCTGGAACTTTCGTAATATTAATGAATAATAATATAAATTTACCTTCACACATTCTTCAGTTTCACAACGTTATGACAAGTTTTATCAACACTGTTCCGGCTTTAGGGCATTCCAATGTAGAACCAATGAGCTGATTCAGTATTTTAGATCTATCTTACGATGTAACGGCCGATTCTCATTGATGGGCTGGTATCATGAGGTGCCGTCTACCTGTCCGTCTGCATGGCCACTAGTCTTGTCGTAACTCACCACGTTAAGAAGTAGCAGAAACAGATCTTGTTTTATCTCTAGCAAGGTGAAAGGGTGTTGAACTCCCTTTTTATCATACATCGTTGGCTGTAAAAGAGCCGTCGTGACTCTCGGTTCGTGATGAGCGATATCTCAAAACTCGTCGTTTTCTCGTTGATTGTAGCAGTGCTGTCTTGACTTTCGTCTCGTGATGAGCGGTATCTCAAGAAATTCTTCGTTTTCTCGTTATCAGTGCTGTATTGACTCCCGTCTCGTGATGATCGGTATCTCAATAAATTCTTCGTTTTCTCGTTATCAGTGCTGTATTGACTCCCGTCTCGTGATGAGCGATATCTCAACAAACTCGTCGTTTTCTCGTTGATTGTAGCAGTGCTGTCTTGACTCTCGTCTCGTGATGAGCGGTATCTCAATAAATTCTTCGTTTTCTCGTTATCAGAGCTGTATTGACTCCCGTCTCGTGATCAGCGGTATCTCAATAAATTATTCGTTTTCTCGTTATCAGTGCTGTATTGACTCCCGTCTCGTGATGAGTGGTATCTCAACAAATTCTTCGTTTTCTTGTTGGCTGTAGCAGTGCCGTCTTTGCTCTCGTCTAGTGATGAGCGGTATCTCAACAAATTCTTCGTTTTATTGTTGGCTGTTGCAGAGCCGTCTTGGTTCACGTCTCGTGATGAGCGGTATCTCGTTTTCTCGTTGGCTGTAGCAGTGACGTCTTGTTTCTCGTCTCGTGATGAGCGGTATCTCAACAAACTCTTCGTTTTCTTGTTGGCTGTAGCCGAGACGTCTTGGTTCTCGTCTCGTGATGAGCGGTATCTCAACAAACTCTTCGTTTTCTCGTTGGTTGTAGCAGAGCCGTCTTGGTTCTCGTCTCGTGATGAGCGGTATCTCAACAAACTCTTAGTTTTCTCGTTGGTTGTAGCAGAGCCGTCTTGGTTCTCGTCTCTTGATGAGCGGTATCTCAACAAACTCTTCGTTTTCTCGTTGGCTGTAGCAGTGACGTCTTGTTTCTCGTCTCGTAATGAGCGGTATCTCAACAAACTCTTCGTTTTCTTGTTGGCTGTAGCCGAGACGTCTTGGTTCTCGTCTCGTGATGAGCGGTATCTCAACAAACTCTTCGTTTTCTCGTTGGTTGTAGCAGAGCCGTCTTGGTTCTCGTCTCGTGATGAGCGGTATCTCAACAAACTCCTCGTTTTCTCGTTGGTTGTAGCAGTGTTGTCTTGGGTGTTGTAACATCATCAGGTATGTTTATCGGTATGTTGAACGGATGGTTTGCAACTATTTGTGGAAGGAACTTGTCGAGATGGACTTTTTCACGGACCCATCATTTCCAGGCGAATTGTCATATAAAACAATGAGTATTTTTCTTATCATTCAGAATGTTTTCGGGATCATTTTTTTTGCTTTGTATACCTCAATATTCAATAGTGGACATTAAACTCCTGTTTGTGTTTTTGTCGTGTATACAAAACTACTGCAATATAAATAAAAATCTACACACAATTCACATACCTGATGATGTCACGGAGTTAACGAACACTTCGTAAATCGCAATATTACTTAAGAAGGTAAATCTATAATTCATTAATACTCACTTAATCAGGTTATTGATGGTAAAACGATACCTTTATCCAATATATTTTCTACCTTACTTTTGAAATTTGATACATTATCTATTTTTTTACGTAAAGCAACTCTTACCAACCGTGTTGAAATTGCTTCTCAGTTTCATTATTAAAACACAATAGCCCAGAAGCATTTAAACGAAAATGAAATATTAATATTACTTCTATATTAGCGAGTAACTGCTCGAGGTACGAGATATTCCTAAGTGATAATAATCCGTATGATTAACACTTCTTCAGTAACATTTGTTACATTCGACGAATAATTTATTTTATAGACCACGTCGTCATTAGATAGTAGGTGTTACTAATAAATGTTAATGTTATGTGTACTGTAATTCCGTTGGAGGATTTTTGTTTGTATAGTTTCATAGATCTACACTTATCACATAATTAAATAAATAGTACTGCTTGGAAATACATTTATAGCTATGATTCGTCCCGAAAAAAATGGTTTTATTAAGTACCGGCTGTAATAAAACGATCTTATATTTTTCTCCGTAAGAACAATAATGCAATGTTACGTTATTGCCTTTATTATAGTTACATTTCTTTTTCAAATATGTTTGATATTCTTAAAAAGGGTTTCCCGTTATTTTTGTAAAGTGTATACTTGTAAATATTTTCATTATTAAGTACAGCAAAGAAGTATGAGATTTTTCTGAATAACCTATAAAAAGATCGAAGAAACTAAAACGATTTTGGATGAATATTGATCATTAAAATGGGAAGTCTCCAATAATTCTCTAACTAAAAATAAGTTCATAAAAATGTGTGTTATTTTAATGGGCCAGTACCGCATCGCTTAGTATGAAGAATTCACCTTGTAATGCGAGCATTTAACAGTAACAGTTTAACATTAAATACCACTCTTTTAAATACATTATTAACATTACTAGGATATTGCAAACATTTCCAGAAACGTTCCGGTTATGGTTTGTTTTCTATAACGTTTAAAATTTGAACCGGAAAATAAATAAGGTCTCTGTCGACTGAAAATGTAAATACACCTACGTCTGAAAGAGTAAACGAAGACTGAAACGCTTTAAACTGCTAACGCGATGGCAGTGCTATTTTAAGGTTGTTTACTTTTTATTATGTGTGCGCCAATGAAGATGGCCGTTAAATGAGAATCATGAATAGTGGCTCCACTACAGCGTCGCGGTTGACGTCACAGGTCTCCAGAGTTGCTTTATACCGCATGATGAGCCATCCTTTATGTACCACATTGTTAGTACGTTTGTAGAGATTCTGAAAATTGAGTTCTTATAATATTCTGAAGCAAGTCATAATGTTGCATAGTAAGGGCTTAAAAACGGTTATTCCATTAAAATTAATCTAAAATTATTTTTATTAAAAGGTCTAGAAATGTCATTGTTGTTCTTAAAGCCGAAGCGATTTTGTAAGATATAATGGTGTTTGTAAAAAATGGAAATCCATTAAATTTATATCTTAAGTTTCTAGTCTCCCGATGTAAATGAAAAACTCAATTATGTCGGCAATTTACTAAAAATACATTTTGGTGCACATTGGTAGGACAAACCTTCATTATTATACTACAATCAAGTTATGACACCACCTGAACCTGCTTTAAATATAAAATACTATTAACAATGAGTGGTTTGAACTAAGAGAGTTAATTGAGAAATCTACACTTTTCACATTAAGATCTAGCTATTGTTATTTTTGTTTAAACAAAAAATGTACATACTTTTTTAGCTAAACAATTTGATTATATTTTTTGGCACTGTACAGTTTGTAACAATAAAATGGAGTTCTTTATCTAACCTGCTCTATTATTATTATAACTAGCATTAAAAGCAACATAATTTGCCATATCCTTAAAAGAAAGAAACACAACTTCTTCCGTCCAAACTATGTTACGGTATAATGTCCTTTTATTCAACATTTTAGGCATAAATGGGCCTGATTAAATATTACATTCATTCTTTAAGATATTAAGTTGCATAATAATTGTGTTTCAAAAAAGAAAATATTCTGAACAGTTTTTTGGACTTCTGAAAATTTATTCATAATGGAGATAGCTAGTTTTGATTCTAGCCTCCTAACTTAAAGAAACAAATTCACTTCAAAGAGACTTATTGGTTTTAACGTGATAATTTATAATTAACTAAATATTTATATTTAATGGAGCTGTGTTAGATATAATATTTTATACTAATAATTTAATAACAACAGATTAACTTTTACTAAAACTTTTACTCTCTATTTATTCTGACTGTCCCCCTGATGTATTCGGCAATATCAATGTGTAAAAAAGTTTGTTACACATTTTCTAGTATTTATTTTTAAAAGGAAACATACTCGCTGTCCGAATATTATGTAACAACTATCTATGTAATATATGTAAGGTTTATTTTTAAAGAATCAGATTCTCGTCTCTTGATCAATACCAGCACTAATATATACAGTTAGTGTCGGTGTAGCGGTGATGTTACTGTTTGCCCCCAGGTATCGTTCTTGATCACCCTACACTTTTGACCTGTAAATTCCAGCCATCGCAATAAATACCTACCTACATCAACTTCTTAATATATTGTTTATACCATAAATTTATTCATAACGTATGTAAATCTTTTATTTTACCTTCCGGCTAAATCGGAAGATGAAGATAAATTTTGTAACATCAGAAGTATTAATAATTTTATGAGAGTGTAATCAGTATATTGACATTCGTTCGAGATACATCGATATTATTCATAACAAGAGTTATGATTAGCATCCGCTTTTTACTTTTTCTCAAAGTCCTTAATAATGGTTGTCAGTCTTTTAAGTTTGATGCGTTGATATATTGAAATGAAATAGTGTACCATGCTACCCAACAAACGTATTATATATTTCTAAGATACATTTGTGCACCAAGTGTCAAATTGTTTAAGGACATTTATCGTTTTCTTAAACTTGCGTTATATAGCGTAGACAAAAAATATACCTAGAACGAATATTTCATATTCATAAACAAAAATGTGCAATATGAAATTCATAAAATTTTTGTTGAATAATAATACGTATTTTCCTAATTTTAATAAAGCTCTTATTGTTGATGTCGATATATTGTAAAGAGCCTCTTGACTGCCAACTTTTATTGCATTTGTTCAGAATAAAGAAAACTCCATTTTCTAGAGGTTAAGTCTGTGACAGCGTCAGATTCCAGACGCAGTACTAAGAGTCACCTTCCTCTTAAATCACTGGAGCTTAAATCATCAAAGTACGTTGTAAATAGATTGCATAGTGACAAAGGAACTATACAGTTTAATAAACTGGTTAGTGATACCTATAGTGGCAGAAAGATGATATACAAAGGTTTGTATAGGAAAATCGGCTTATGGCGTTTCTTGTTCTTCACTGAGTAGTATACTTTTAAAGATCGTAAATTAGAAGTAATTTGTTTTCTCCTGGAGTTTATCTTAATAATAATTGACGGATCCCAGCATGTTTGACCTTCACTAAATCACCAGTAATGTGACATAAGGAATGTAGTTGACAGCACCATTGCTAATTGATTCGTCCTTGAAGGAGTTGACGTCAATAAAACAATACTTGAGTGGCGTCATTGGCCACCTTGTCTGTATTCATGAACCTTCTGTATTCAGTCTCTGAATCAACGAACCTGTGATATGAGCTGAATATATGATTAAAGTCGCCGCTAAAAAGTTTACTGCCCGAGTTTATGACAGTTCTGCTACCGTCGCAGTGCCTTCTGGGAAGATTGGTGAGAGATATTAAATTAACTTTGTTTTATAATAAAGTGGTAATAAAACACTTCTTTCAAGGTTTCTCTAGCAATAGATTAACCAAGCTTAAATATATTATTTAAGATAATTTAGCAGTATTTAGTTTGTGTTATTCTATAGTTTTAATTTGTACTGTAAAGAACTTAAATAATAATTTATAGCACAATATACTTTATTAAAGACCTGAGAGAGCCATCTTAATGTCATGTCGTCCGTCTGTACGATAACTCTTGATAGAAAGAGAGCTTGAAACTTTATATAAACGTTCCTCTTAGTCAAAGGAGGGAAGCAATTATTTTTGGGTTTATGAGGTAATAGGACAGTCTATCCGTCAGTCCGTCTGTGCGATAAACCCTTGATAGAAAGAGAGCTTGAAACTTCTGTATAAACGTTCTTCTTAGTCAAAGGAGGGAAGCAATTATTTTTGGGTTTATGAGGTAATAGGACAGTCTCTCTTCCAGTCTGCTTGTGCGATAACCCTTGATAGAAAGAGAGCTTGAAACTTTGTATAAACGTTCCTCTTAGTCAAAGGAGGAAGCAAATATTTTTGGGTTTATGAGGTAATAGGGCAGTCTGTCCGTCAGTCTGCTTGTGCTATAACCCTTGATAGAAAGAGAGCTTGAAACTTTGTATAAAACGTTCCTCTTAGTCAAAGGAGGGAAGCAAATATTTTTGGGTTTATGAGGTAATTAGGGCAGTCTGTCCGTCAGTCTGCTTGTGCTATAACCCTTGATAGAAAGAGAGCTTGAAAACTTTGTATAAACGTTCCTCTTAGTCAAAGGAGGGAAGCAAATATTTTTGGGTTTATGAGGTAATAGGGCAGTCTGTCCGTCAGTATGCTTGTGCGATAACCCTTGATAGAAAGAGAGCTCGAAACTTTGTATAAACGTTCTTCTTAGTCAAAGGAGGGAAGCAATTATTTTTGGGTTTATGAGGTAATAGGGCAGTCTGTCCGTCAGTATGCTTGTGCGATAACCCTTGATAGAAAGAGAGCTTGAAACTTTGTATAAACGTTCTTCTTAGTCAAAGGAGGGAAGCAATTATTTTTGGGTTTATGAGGTAATAGGACAGTCTCTCTTCCAGTCTGCTTGTGCGATAACCCTTGATAGAAAGAGAACTTGAAACTTTGTATAAACGTTCCTCTTAGTCAAAGGAGGGAAGCAAATATTTTTTGGGTTTATGAGGTAATAGGGCAGTCTGTCCGTCAGTCTGCTTGTGCTATAACCCTTGATAGAAAGAGAGCTTGAAACTTTGTATAAACGTTCCTCTTAGTCAAAGAGGGAAGCAAATATTTTTGGGTTTATGAGGTAATAGGGTAGTCTGTCCGTCAGTATGCTTGTGCGATAACCCTTGATAGAAAGAGAGCTCGAAACTTTGTATAAACGTTCCTCTTAGTCAAAGAGGGAAGCAAATATTTTTGGGTTTATGAGAGGTAATAGGGCAGTCTGTCCGTCAGTCTGCTTGGTGCGATAACCCTTGATGGAAAGAGAGCTTGAAACTTTGTATAAAACGTTCCTCTTAGTCAAAGAGGGAAGCAAATATTTTTGGGTTTATGAGGTAATAGGGCACAGTCTGTCCGTCAGTATGCTTGTGCGATAACCCCTTGATAGAAAAGAGAGCTTGAAACTTTGTATAAACGTTCCTCTTAGTCAAAGAGGAAGCAAATATTTTTGGGTTTATGAGGTAATAGGGCAGTCTGTCCGTCAGTATGCTTGTGCGATAACCCTTGATAGAAAGAGAGCTCGAAACTTTGTATAAACGTTCCTCTTAGTCAAAGAGGGAAGCAAATATTTTTTGGGTTTATGAGGTAATAGGGCAGTCTGTCCGTCAGTATGCTTGTGCGATAACCCTTGATAGAAAGAGACTCGAAAACTTTGTATAAACGTTCCTCTTAGTCAAAGAGGGAAGCAAATATTTTTGGGTTTATGAGGTAATAGGGCAGGTCTGTCCGTCAGTCTGCTTGTGCTATAACCCTTGAGCTTGAAACGAACGTTCCTCAGAGAGCTTGAAACTTGTGCGTGATAACTTGAACTTTGTATAAACGTTCCTCTTAGTCAAAGAGGGAAGGCAAATATAGGGCAGTCTGTCCGTCAGTCTGCTTGTGCGATAACCCTTGATAGAAAGAGAACTTGAAACTTTGTATAAAACGTTCCTCTTAGTCAAAGAGGGGAAGCAAATATTTTTGGGTTATGAGGTAATAGGGCAGTCTGTCAGGGCAGCTTGAAACTTTGTATAAACGTTCCTCTAGTCAAAGAGGAAGCATAATTTTGGGTAATAGGGCAGTCTGGTCCGTCAGTATGCTTGTGCGATAACCCTTGATAGAAAGAGAGCTCGAAACTTTGTATAAAAGTTCCTCTTAGTCCAAGGTGGAACGCTATAACAATAGTTTTGTCAACAATAGTGCTGCTGACCTCGGAGACTACAGTTACACCGCTGAGTGTAAGAGCTTATAAACATTAGGGCGACTACTTGAGAGGACCGGAAGCTTTTACTGGACCGGTCCTTGTAACATCAGATAACACAATCATGTAGCAATGATGCTAAAACAATTTAAGCAAACTACAGCCAATTTCTTCTTGTAAAATGCATTTAGGCATATGAAACAACAATCTGTATTATAAACCAATTTTGCATTTTTAATTTCCTTATTTAAATTATATTCTGATTAGGTATCTTTCTCTAACAGCAGCTGATCAGAGTCGCGACTTTGAGGTGATAGTTGAGGTCAGCGGAGAATGTAGCAACCGTATCGGAGAAACCAGCCAAGGTCACGGCCTTCAGTCAGTGCAAGACCGATGTAACGTCACTAGACTGCTTTTATTTATATTTCATTATATTATGGTTATCGCCTTATAAAGAAAAGAAACCATTATTGATAGAACGTATCATTGATCGATTTAACTTTAAAACTGAATATAGGAGTTATACTAGGATTGCTAGAACCTATCACTAATCGCCTTCATTTTATAACTGAATATAGGGGGCTTATTAGGATTGATATAACTTATTATTGGCCTACTTTATGATTGAGCACCGAAGGCATGTCAAGATGAATAAAACTAACATTATAACTGAATATATATCACTCGTTATACAATGTTATATATAACTTATCAATAATAAATCTTACCTTACAACTGAATACAGTAGATATATATATATATATATATATATATATATATATATATATATATATATATATATATAAGAACTAATATAACTGAAAGACTGTTAAATAAAGGACAAGTGTATAAATTGTAGTACATATTAACTGAATTACTTGCGATCCGTGGAATATTGTGCATGGGTCACAGAATGTTGGGATAAAATAAGGTACTTATGGATATAAAAGCTCCAGTATCCACAGTGTTTTATTGTTTCAGTGTCGACTTTTTTTCATCAGAATTTGACTTTAGGTTTTACTATTTCGATCTAATATTGCTGTTATCATATTATTTATAAACAGTACATGTTCTAAATTAATGAAGGATTAACATAATCAATTAAATCGAATTATAGACTATTAATATGGAACATCACCATTACTAGTGTGTAAAATATGTAAAATAGATTGCGCATTTCTGTATATTGAATATGTTTGTAATATATCATCAAGAGCAGAGGACGGAGTCCATAGGCTTCTCGGACTGAGAATCTTTAATAGAATGTGAATGTCGAAACCTGTTATTATATTTAAAAATATAAATATAAATATTTAAATTATTTATTATTTGATACACTACAATTCAGTAAGATGAATTCTTTTTGTATTCTAGTATTTGATCAACTCAACCGGTTCAGTAGGTTTTGCATGTAGGGAGAAGCATCATCCTTCCAAACTTCCACTATAATTTCAATAGGATGCAAAGCCAAGAATTAAACAATGTAAATGTAGATGTTTGGCTTTGTCAGCTCAGAGAAAATATGACCAGCTGTTTCGGTCTGCTAATCTCAGACGCCAGTAAGTTTACGTCTGCTACGTGACTAGTCTCAATATTTCAGCAGGCTTTGGTGAGAAACCAATATTTTGAGTACTCTCTTGGGAGCTGCGATCCGTAAGCATTCCTTATGAAAGAAAATACCAGATTCTTTTAAATATATGTAAAAATTATACTGGCCTATTTAGTACACAATAAGTTGAATTAGTAACATTCAATTCAACTGCATGCCTCTTTCGCTGATGTGTAGCAATCTGCATTTTACATATATGGCAATTATATTCAATAACAGGGGACGAGAAAATTTCTGTTTCCACACTAGAGCTGCTTTTTACGAATCACGTAATATGGTATGAATTTATAAAATTTTAAAATTTTATTAAATATACTAGGGTCTTTACACAACTTCATTTATTTACAAATTATTAAAAGGTGTTATATTATTTACTTAAAAAACTAATTGATTACAAAATAGTCACAAATGTAAACTTAAGTTTATTTGCTTTCTTGTAAATATTTATTTATAATTATAACACTTAAATAACCCCTATTCAATTTCTTTTTCGGCATAAAAGAAAATGTTTCAGACGGAGATCATCTTTCATTTTATTTTGAAATTTAATTAGAAATGTTAGCTGTAAAACTACCGTGGATACTTAATTAAGATTAACATCTCTGGTTGCATGTAAACATTTAGATCCGAGATTAGTAAATATTAACGCTTGGAAATTTAATTGGATCTTCTGTATTCCAAAGAAAACACGTTATTTTCCGTCAACCGTTGTCTTAATTCTATGCATAAAAGAGTAACGTTGACAAAGCATCGTATTAAAAGGATTCGTTGACATTTAAAGATAACACCAAAGACTGGCGAATGAAAGTAACCTGCAAAAACACGAGTAAGCTGTCATCAGTATTGTAATAAGAAATACAATAAAAGTTTATGTTCATTTCACATATGATAAGGCCATTATGATAATAGTGTAATAGGCGATGCTATATTCGTTAAAAGACGGCGATATTGCCTCATGCCAATTTTATTTTGACACATTGCCTGGTGATTTATATCTTCTAGACATTTTTATTTGTCGCAAATGTCTCCTTGGCAACCAAAATGTTATTTATACTTTTGTACTCGATAAAAACCACTAGTTTTTGTAATATGCAATTAGTTTATAACATTTGTTTAGATTCCTTCTCGACAATACCAGACAATACAAGCGAGCACTCGGCCTCATATTTGATAGTATTTTATAGCTTTTATTTTGTACTTGAAGATAAGTGAATGCTATATTTACTAGAGAAAATTAAGAATACTTTGTAAAAAAATTAATATTTTCTTTCAAAATTAGATTATGAAGTGAGATAGACACTTTGTAAACCTGTGTGCAACAAAAGAGTTTTGTAACAGACAACTAATAACAGTGATGATTCGCGCCTATAATCAATCAGATGTGATAAATACGAGAGGAGTGTACGGCCGGCCGGACGGATAGTGTGACGTCACGACTTGTGGCGGCGCGGTGGGGGGGGGGTGTGCTGAGTCATGTTTTTTCTGTGCATTATCATAAGATTTTTTAAAATCTAGACACAAGGTAGTAGTATGCCACACTCACACCACTTGTTGCGTAATATTCTACGCTAAGTTTGCATGCAACAGTTTAACTCGATTTCTCATATCATTAGGCTTTGTTTGAGATGTCATTATGATTGTACTCAGTTTGTTCACAAATTTATTTTATCTCTGATTTTCTTATTGCATTTATTGCTATCCATAAGACTAATGTAGAAATATTACTTAACAACACTCGGCTAATTCTACTGTATAGAGTGACATTCACAATCTACGAACTCTCATCATGTTTCTTGTACAGAAGTGAGGATTCATGCAACATTTCATATCTATAGGCCAGTTCGTTCTCGAGATTTCGTGCGGACAGATAGACAGAAATGATTTGTTTCCCGACCCTCTAAGGATAAGCTTCACTAATGCTCATCCAATGTTTGAGAACATGTCTGGAGATATTAATTGAACATCAATATTAGACTATGGATATTAAG
Source organism: Homalodisca vitripennis (assembly GCF_021130785.1). Taxonomy (NCBI): domain Eukaryota; kingdom Metazoa; phylum Arthropoda; class Insecta; order Hemiptera; family Cicadellidae; genus Homalodisca; species Homalodisca vitripennis. The sequence continues at coordinate 10,186,012 of NC_060210.1, forward strand.
AATTCGCTATATTAAGATATCAGTTTGATAAACACTCACAAAGATCTCATATTTGTGTTCAAATCAAAGCCTTAACAATTTTTAATTATCCGCTGATAGCATCCAAAACTTTTTTTTTTAAGAAAAAGGAGAGGCCGATCTTTTAAGCCTTATTTTGTCCACCCTCATGGGCCACTGGCCTGTGCGAGGATCATATCAAACAGAATAAGGGGGAGAGTCGATACAGTACAAGGTCAATGGTACTGATAAAAAGTGCAACGGTCACAGACAGGATTTGAACCTGCGTTATCTCTAACTCAGACCCAAAGTCCAACGACTTAGACCGCTCGGCCATCGGCACTTTGTGTAAAGGCTTCTTTAAGTTTACTGTAAGTGAGAATAACGCATTCATAACTACAAAACTCTTACTGTATTGACCTCTAAGGGTTACATTTTACTAACAACATTCTTTTCGGAGTTTAAAATATATCACGCATTGTGCGAACACTTGAGAGTAATTGAAAGAGTAGTATTCACTTGTAATTGTAGTGTATTAAAAAGTCGTTTGAGGCCTAAACATAACTCGCAGGTTGTACTAAGTTCACTGTATGAAGGAAAGGTATTGAGTTTGAATATAAAATGTGAAATCAGCATTCAGGAGAGCTTCCCGCAAATAGAAGAGTTCCCTGAGAGTTTTTCCTTTTGTGGTGAGTTTTATTGGAAGGAAAAACACATTCAATAAAACTATTACTTGATAGTATAGATTGTAATCGAATGATACTAGTAGTTAACAAAAAAACTGTACATATTAAGAAATGAAAAATTTTTAAGTTTACAACAATTAAAATGTTTGTAAGAGAACATTTATTCAAGTGAAACAGAAAATATACAGCTAGATAAAATGTTCGAAAGGGTATTCATAAATTAGAATAGCTGAACATTTCCACTAGTTCGAGATGGAATGGTTAATACAAGTGTTACTTAATGATTAACTAAAGATATGTATTTATAGGATAAATTATATACACATTTTTATATAAAATTTGGTCAAGAATATATAAAGAAATCACAATGAGAATTACTCTAATTAAAGATTATATGATAAGTTTTTGGAATTTGAGAGAGCATTGCTTTGAAATTGATTACTCTTCATGGTACGCTTACACAGTATCAGAGCCGCAACCCCACATCAAAGCTCCTGGTGTTTAAAGCTACATCTTTTGTTTCCTTCTTTAGAGGTATTCGACCAAGGGTTTATTAATTACAGTCTCTTTGCCAGGTTGATCTACTAAACCACAATGTTCTTTATCAGATGTCCAAGTGTGTTTGTTTTTGTCTTCAAAACTGACTATTAGAAGTTTTCAAAATCTAATTCAATCCTCATCTTTCTGTACTTTTATTTGTCGTTTAACTGTGTCTGTAGGGTAATAAGTTAATGTTTTTATATGTTTACATTAAAAAACGTTGCATTATATATTTTGTAATATGATATAACGGATGGCAGTGTCCGAAATCATGTTATCCTTTCAAAATGTTTGAATTTAAAAAAGCTTAGGAATATGATATAACGGACAGTGTCCGAAAACATGTTATTTCTCTAGGTCCATAAATAAATAAGTTTTGAATTAAAAAAAGCTTGTACATTTTGTAACAATCCCTATATGAACAGTCCAGGTGTCCAACAGACTTTGCCAATATATTTAAATCTAGGTCCATAAATAAATAAGTTTTGAATTTTTGTTCTATTGAACTTGTACATTTTGTAACAATCCCTATATGAACAGTCCAGGTGTCCAACAGACTTTGCCAATATATTTAAATTAAAATTTAAAATACATTTTTTTGTAAGTTTGAACTTGTTTTAGCTTGTGGGGATCAGTTATAGTTTCCAGTTTGGAACTAGGTTGGTTTTAGCTTCAAGGTATCATGTTTTAATTAATTAATAAGGAACATTTTCTTAAGTTATACTATGAGGACAGTTTGCATTAGGCTGATTTTGTTAACAAACTCTACCGAATTAACAAACTGCCTCATTAATAAAAAGTTGTTTGTTAATAAAAAATTTCATGTTGCCATGGTTACTTTTAGTCCTAATTTTAATTTATTGGCAACGGGATATTAAAAATTTTCAAAATAAAATGTTTTATTTTCAGTATGTATATATATCTGACGTATGTATTACGTCAGAAAGCACCAAAAAGTCAACTTAGATAAAATCCTAATGAGTTGGATGAGATTCACATGTTAGTGTAAATGTAGGATCAAGGCGATACCTCGCGGGAAAACGGTAACAACATCGCCGCTGCACCACACCGTGTCGCTGGCTATACACATTCCGTGTTGTGGAATGCAACAGGGTTGAGCATTTTATGGTTTTTAAAATATATTTTACATAGATTAGCCTACATGGTCCCATAATAAGGAATAACTCTACACGTTTTTAAAAGTTATTTAATCCCAATTTAATGTTGATAAATTTTATGTCAGTTAAAGAGCTTTTACATTAATAAATTAATAATATGTGTTCAATACAATTTATTTATAAATCTGTTTAAGCATTAATCTATCTATACTTTTAAAATTCTTAACTCTTTTTTAAAGTACGAAACGTAACATTAATTTGCAGTCTACAATTAGTGTCTCTACCTGGTAGAACGATGAGAATAGTGATTTAATGAATAGTAGTTTTTAAACAGCAAGTGTTTATATGTAGTTTTACTGATTGCTTACAAGTTACATAGCCGATTTAAGGAAGACTTGCTCTTACATCAATAATTTGCTGCCGAGATATAGTATTACAAAAGAATTTATTAGTTTTTTGGCTACCTTACAAGGTATGAACATGGAAGGAGTAATCCTTACGTCATGTCGTATAATAGGCTTTATGCAAAATCAGCCACATGTTAGTAGTCACACGTTTAAATATGAAATATCTGTACTTAGTTTGTTTATAAATTTACTTAATCTAAGACTTTATCATTGCTGTCATTGTCATAAGACAAATGTAAATATGTTCCCTAACGCCCAATTCAAATCCGACAGTGACAAGCGCGATCATTGAACTCAGTGTTGTTTACACAAAGATTGAGCTTTATGAAAATTTCAAGACCATAAGTTAGTTCGTATCGACGGACAGACGTATTGCCAAAAAAAAAATTATTCCAGGCCCTTGAGGTTTCGCTAACGCTCAGCCAATGAGGAAATAACGAAAGAGGTTATACACCTCTACAAATGTATAAATATAACTTTGTCAAAACTGCTGGGAAAGAATTGTTGGTTTATAACCGTCACTAATTAATTCATCCTTGGAGGAATTGACGTCAATGCGTAGATGGTACAGTTACGTCATTGGTCAGCTTGCGTATCGTCGTAAATATTCTGATTGTAACTTTGAATATAGCAGTGACAAATTTAAGGTTCAGTAAAGTACAAAATTGGCTGAAACATAACTTTTGAGGGGCAGGATTCAATAATTTCTATCTGCCCTGCTGTCTTTATGTTCACATGATAGAGATCGAACTCAGCTATAGATTTGAATTTTGCACACAGCGTTATTTCTATACAAGCAGTAGTCGAGTTTGAAGATAGTGCATGTCACTCCACGGGATTTGTCCAGAAATTAACAAAAATATTTACAATAGGTGTCTTGATACTTTTTATAAGCCAACTCTGATGGCAAAGAGACAATCGAAGAATAAATAAGTTGTAAATAAACTGTGTACAATCTTTCATTGTATAAGTTACACGATAGATCATTCATCCAGTGCTATTAATTAAAGAACGGTAAAAGTGAGCTCTTGGACAGTCGTCTGTGCAGTGTCAGGTAGCTCAGGTAGTAAATATTTGAACGGTAACAAAGTTGCGTTCTGCAGCTCAGCTTCGAACCTCAGAACTAACTGAAATATTCCCTCCGATTTCAGCACAGCGTCTGTATGAATGATTTATCTGCTGTGTCCCTAATACAATCAAAGGCTTGCCCGCTTGACTTTTTATCATGTGATAAAGTAACACATGTAGTTATAGACTATGCAAATATTTATGCATTCTCATTGAATAATTTTACATTACAAGTAGTCTTTGCTCCAACCTTGTATAAAATAACTCGAAAAAATTGTATAATTTGTGATGCAACCCTTCTACAGTTGATCGATGTTCCATATCGAGTACAACTTTATAACTCAACACAGGACACGTATTATGTCTGACAGAACTTCAGGACAGATCCTCTTGGCTGTCAAAAGAGAACTTTTATTTATCATAAAGTAAATATGTAAGAGACGTTGGTTACGTTCAGCAGAGTATTGTACAAGACTCAAAGGAATGTTGGAGATATATTCACTTGTGATGGATGTCAGAGCTTCCGTATCCACAGGGGTTTTATTGTTTCTCTGTTGAGTTTCCATCTTCAATATTTCCTAGCTTATTTTGTGACTACGTCGGTATATTTGTGTCATTTATAAACGGTTCATTTTTTTCATTCCAGACTACAGGATTATAGTAAATAAATCGAAAAATATCTCATAGCAATCTTTACGATAACACTGTTTATTTGAACATACGTGAAAAAGGCTACATAATTATGTTAATATTTTGTGTGACACTTACGTAAATAGTTTAAACAATTAATTTGTTGTTTGTGCTCCTTGTAATAACTTAAACTTGTTCAAATGTTAAGTAAAAATATGAAAGTAGCACATCATTTTATTATTTTTTATATATAATTATTTTATAGTGTACAGGCCTTATTATTTTAAAATAGTATTTATTTAATATAACTAAACGCAGACAATAAAAATTTGTTTTCCAAAACAAAAGTATGTTAAAAATATATACTATACTATAGAATAAAGAGCCTCTCTAAGAAAAATAAAGGCTGGTGAACATGTCAGGAAGAAGTGTAAAACTTGTGACCTGAGATACTGGAAATAAATTGCATTATGTACTTCTAATTGGATTTTTATTTGATTTTGTATAACCATGTTTTAATATAGCCAAAGAATTTAAAAAATAATGTGATACAGATGCAAACTTAAAACGAGGTACGTTGTTGAACTGCCCTTTAAAGATATATTCTTGTGTTACAAATTATATTACAAACTATATACGTATTATCCAGTTTTTATTATTTTCTTTCTTTCACTAAAACTACAAGTTGCTGTACTACTTTAACAATGACAATAATTATAATATATTAATACACAGTTAGATTATGCTATAATTGTGTCTGTGGTAATATAAATTGAAATTAAATAAATAATTTAAATATAATATTTAAAGTTTTTGTGAGTTTTCGTACGTAAGTTAATTACATTCCATAACGAGAAACGAGAAGCGTTTATAAATAACGAAATTCCGCGGTTGAGGCGGACTAGTGATGATGTAATTTGCATTAAAAATTTTGTTTAAGTAATATAATACCAGGATTTTTTTCACCACCTTTATTTAAGAGTAACGTAAATTAAAATGCCACATATTTTAAACTCCACAACATATGATTATATATTTCAATTAATATTAAACATAAGAAACTAAAACCCTTTATTACATGTAGGTTGTAGATACGTGTTTCACCATTTAAATGCTATAATTTTAAGTTTATTGTTTTCAAATCCAATTAAATAACATATCAGTATTTTCATAATATGTTCTATCTGTTGTTCTATTTATGCAGATATTTACCCTACTATTTAAGTTATAAGGCAGGTGATAAAAATGTTGATATGTAAACACATTACATTTCAGTAATAATTAGTGGACATTTCAGAAAAAAGAGACACCTTGTGAAATAATGAGAAATGCAATTAAATTTTCTGTATATTCTTTGTTTGAGTTGTCAGGTGCTAGGAATGGCGCTGTTTATCAATGACGAGCTGACGTAGAGTTTTACTGATTTGTCACCAACCGATAGCCTAAGACCTGTGTTTCCTTATAGTAATATTACTACCGACAGTAAAGATACATTACACGACGTGAAGAATTGGGTATTTAAGATAATGCTATAATTATGTAAGTCTGTAAATGTATGTAAAATTATGTTTACTGTTGGTTAAAACCAGCTGTGAAAGAAATATTCTAAAGTATTTACTGAACACTGGCATTTAATATTTTAAGGTTTGAACATTTTTATACAACATTAAAAAAAAGAAAATTTCCAAAATTAATCATGAAAATGTCATAACTTAGACACTCGTACGTGTGTAACAGTTAAGAAAGGACTTTTGCTATTAAAACTTCCTTTCCAATCTTGAGGCTTTCACACTTTCAATTCCCTGGTGATTTGAATCCCAAATATGTGAAAGAAAATTTTCAAAATTAATAATTTAATATAATATCATAACTTACGTTTATCTGCGTTGATAATTACGAACAGTTCATAAATATACTACAAACATTATTTTCGGTTACACAACTCTTTACTTTACTGCACGAATATTAGTCTTGACAGCCTAGTGTAACATTTGATGACATAAATATGTAATGTCTTCACATAGAGTGCGATCATCTCACTTGGTTATTTGGGGTGATATGTGGTAGTGATCAAGTAGGCATTTATAAAAGTTGCAGCTAATACAACCGTTACTTGTAGCTTGAGTGTTAGAAAAATGGAAAACTATTTAAAAAACCTTTATTGAGTTCTCAGCTTGGAGGTCGTATATAGTCAACTGTACGCAGGTATTGAGTTTGAATATCAAATTTGACATCAGAATTCAGGAGAGCTCCCTGCAAACAGAAAAGGTCTCTACGAAACATTCCTTTCAAGATTGTTTCTAATGAATTTCAAAAATTAAGAATAAAATAATTTTTTTAAAGCACACAAAACATATCTCTTATGCACCGAAGTGCATAAGAGATATGTTTTGTGTGCTGTCAAAAAATAATTTTATTCTTAATGAAATAACGATGTCATTGGTTATCATGGTTTAAATTATTGAGGATAGTACATTTTTAATAAGTCCAAAACAGTAATACAGATCTTAAGGTTTCGTATATTGCATGCGTCACAAAGCAAGAAACTAAATGTAACACCGAAAAGTTATGCTATAGCGTTTAAACTTGTACATCTTCGTTTTTGATTATGTAATTGTAATAAAAAAGTAACTGAACTAAAGTTTTTATGAATACATTATTAATTTGTGTGTTTATCACTTATCTCAGAACTAAAATACCAACTTTTTCCATGAATGCCTTCTATTTCAGATATAAATAACTGGTTTCATAAAGAAAAAAAGACCTGCTATTTTGCAAACAGGTGTGTCAGATTAACGGCACTGATAGTGGAACTAATGATTGGAGGAGCACTTGGCCCTGATCACATCTGCTGACGTGGCCGCGATATTTCCAGACTGTTTGTGTTTCCATGTGGTTATAATCCAGCCAATGATGAAGAGCTCCAAAAAAGTACATAAATACAACAGCGCCAGCAGTAAGAATGTCGTCCCGTTTCAGACCAGTACAATTTTAAACTTTATAATGACGTAATTCATTTCTTTACTTCATAGTTTCCTTGCATTATTGAAACGCTGCTAGAAGTGGGAACAGTGTGGAAACCGTTACATAAATTATACAGTTTTAAACAACTACTTCATTAAAACAGCTATCTCCACTGTTTGATTTACAACACTTCCAAAATATCAACATTTCCTTTTGAGTGTACGCCTGAACATCATCATTAATATTTAAGTTTTTAAAAGTGACCAAAGGTAAACGTAAGTATATTCGAGATTATTGGCATATCGAAAATAGTAATTATTACCATACATAAATTAATTGTTGAAATACTGTAATAGTAATTAGCTGAATACCTATATCATATCCTTTCTACGATTGGTGGTGTAATTTTATTATTAGTATAATACAATGACCTCAGCTTTGGTAATCAACATTTTGGTAGATTCACGATTCGAAGATTATTTCTTACTAATAATGTTTATAGCTAATTAGTGTAATATTACTATAAAATACTGAATATACTTATTATCGGACATATTTGCACATAATATATTTGTTATTTATATAATTATATACGGTTGAGAATTTTCATGGCTTTACTTTTTCCTGTTTAATGCTTGGCAGCTTGCAAAAGTTGTTTAAAAACTTCGCCTCCCGTCAATGACGTAACTAGGAGTTGGCTTGAGGGGGTGTGTATAATATTAGAGAGCACACCGTATCCATATATGCTCAATTAAAAGTAAAGCATTACCTCTTTTATTTCAAAATATGTGTATATAACACAAATATTTTTCAGGCCTTGTTGGGTTTTATTCCTCTCGCGACCCCATAGTTACTCCACTGGGATAGTTATTTAAATCAGGAGCGGAATATCAATGTACAGTTCCGATTGGGACAAGAAAATCTGTTCGAAATTTGAAAACCTTACTCGCCAAAGCGAACAACATAATTTTTTTACAGTACCTACGCGAAAAGCTGTATATAAGTTTTAGTCATAGTTTGACAGTACTTACGACAGGTGAATTGTACTGCATAAAATCTCTGAGGAAACTTCGTTTTAATTAGAATTCCCGGTAGGGGACAATCCCCCATTTCGTAATTTTCGATTTTTGAGTGCCCAGGGTCGATTTTGTTGCCATAAGAATTGGCTGTACAAAACTCGAAGACGTGTATTGGTACGTAGAATTTGTGTGTTAAGGTTCTGCAATCGATTTTGGGTCGAGTAAAATTTTTCAATATAATAGTCACAATACTTCAACATACCCTTCCTGAAGCAAAAAACAGAACAACGCAATCCGATGGTCACTTCACTTGGTCCGATAGAGGAAAACTATTGAACTATCTGTCTAAACCCATTATTTTAAGGAGCATTGCCGTGACAACAATAAATTGACTTCAGTATTTATCTTTTCATTCAGTACGTAGTCTAGATCACTTTGTACTGTTTTCTGTATCTCAATTTTCAAGTGTGGGCATTAAACTACTTTCCTTTCATTTGTGAATTAGTTGTTGAACAGTGTGGGCACAACTAATACAATGTAAATAAAAACCACCAAATAATACTTATGATGTTACGGTGTTGACAACTGTCGTAATGTCGCAATTGAGGAACGTAAGAAGGTAAATTTGTAATTCATTAATGAGGTTATTCATAGTAAGACAATACCTTTATTCAGTAGATGTTCTACCTTACTTTTAAAAGTTGATACGTTATTAATTTTTTGTGTAAAACAACTCTTATCAACTGTTTTGAAATTGCTTCTCAGTTTCGTTATTAAAGCAGAACAGCCTTGGAGCATTAAAAAAATGAAATAATAATATATTCTTCTATTATTAGCGAGTAACTGCTCGAGGTATATTCCCAAGTGGTAATAATCTGTATGATTAAAACTTGTTTAGTAATATTTGCTTCATTTGACAAATACTTTATCTTATAGAACACATCGACTTTAGACGATCAATGCGAGTTACTAATAAATGTTAATGTTATGTGTACTGTAATTCCATTGGAGGACTTTTGTTTGTATATTTTTCTAGATGTACACTTATAATATAATTAAATACATAAATAGTAGTAATCTGCTTGGAAAAACATTTGTAGCTGTGATTCATCCCGAAAAGATAAAAAGATTTGGTTTTATGACGTATAGGTTGTAGTGAAACGATCTTGAGTTAGTAGTTGTCTCCTAAGAACAATGTTAAACCTCATACAATGTTACGTCATTTTTGTCGTCGTTTTATGGGACATTTCTTTTTTTATATATGTTTAATACTCATAAAATGTCTTTTAGTTATTTTTTGAAAGTGTGTATACTTGTAAATATTTGAATAATTAAGTACAATAAAGAATTTTGAGATTTTGTCTGAATAACCTATAAAATATCTAAAAAACTAAAAAGATTTTTGATGAGTATTGATTTTATCATTAAAATGGGAAGTCTCCCATTATTCTCAAACTGAAAATTAGGTCGTAAAAATGTGTGTTGTTTTAACATTGTTTTATAGGACTAGTACTCTTGACGCTTAATATGAAGAAATCATCTTGTTGTATGAGTATTTAACGATAACTGTTTCAACTTAAATGTCACTCTTTTAAATACATTATTAACATTACTAGGGTACTGCAAATGCTTAAGAAACATTTCTGGTACTGTTTTTTGTCTATAAAAGATTTACAATTTGAACCGGTAAATAAACCAGGTCTCAGACGACTGAAAATGTAAATACACCTACGTAAGTAATTGAAAGACTGAAACGCTTTAAAGTGCTCATGCGATGGCAGTGTTATTTTCAGGTTTTTTACTTTTGATTATGTGTGCTCTAATGAAGAGAGCTGTTAAATTAAAATCATGCATATTGGCTCCACTATCGCGTCGCGGTTGACGTCACAGGTCTCCAGAGCTGCTTTATACTGCATGATGAGCCATCCTTTATTTACCACATTATTAGTACGTTTGTAGAGATTCTGAATGAGAATTATGAATAGTGGCTCCATTACAGCATCGCGACTGACGTCATAGATCTCCAGAACTGCTTTATACTCCATGATGAGCCATCCTTTATGTACCACAATATTAGTACATTTGCAGAGATTCTGAAAATTGAGTTTTTATAATATTCTGAACCAAGAGATAATGCTTAGTAATTTGCATTACTACATGGTAAGGTTAGTGAAATGGTTATTCCATTTAAATAAATCTAAAATGATTTTTATTAAAAGGTCTAGAAATGGTAATGTTGTTGTTGAAGCCGAAGAGCGTTATATGAGTGATTTTTGAAAGTAGAAAGGTTTTTCGTTTAATTTATGCCTACAGTTTCTGGTTTGCTAATGTGAAATTAATACATGAAAAACACAGTTATGGGCAGTTTACTAAAAATAAAATTTGGTATTATATATAATCAAGTTATGTCACTAGCTGATCTTGTTGTCAATATTAATAATACTATTGGCCATAATGATTTTGAGCAGTGCGAACCAAGAGAGTTTGAGAAAGCTATAGTTAAGTTTCATGTTTAGATCTAGTATTGTTATTTATTTTGTGTAAATAAAATTAACTTACTTTATTTGGTTCAATAATTTGTTCATATTTTTGTCACTGTGCGGTTTTGTTACAATAAACGTTAGTTATTTATCAAACCTGCTTTATTATTATTTTAACTAGCAATAAAAACCAACATAATTTCGCCATATCCATGACAGAAAGAAACAAAACTGATTTGGTATAATTTTATAGTATAATGTCCTTTTATTCGATATTTTAGGCACGAAATGGATTTAACAAATTGTGCAGTTATATTAATTTGCATATTTATTATACTGCAAAAGAAGAAAATATCCGAAATCGTGTTTTTGGATTTCAGTAAATTTATTCACAATGGACCCCTAGATTTGATTCAAGCCCCTTCACAAAGAAACACATTCACTTCAAAGAAACTTTTTTTAACGTGATAATTTATAATTAACTAAATGTTTATATTTAATGGCGCTGTATTAGATATAATATATTATACAAATAATTGAATAACACCGGATTAACTTCTACTAAAAACTAAAAACTTGCCCCCAGGTATCGTTCTTGATTACCCTACATTGGCAACTTTTGACCTGTAATTTCTAGCCATCGCACTATTTACCTACCTAAGTCAACTTCGTAATATATTGTTTATATCATAAATACATTCATAACTCTTTTATATTAAACTTTATCCGGTTGAATCGGAAGATGAAGGTGGATTTTCTAACAAAAGAATAATTAATAATTGTATGAGAATTACGCGTAATCAATATCTTGAGATACAGCGATATTATTTTTAACAGCGTATTATCATAAACATCCAGAAGACATTACTTTTTCTTAAAGTCCTCAATAAAAGTTGTCCGAGATGTCCATTTTTTAAGTTTGAAGCGTTGCCATATTGAAATGATAGTGTACCAAGCTGCCTAATGAACGTAGCAGAGATACAGGTAAATTTGTATTTATAAGATAAATTTGTGCACCAAGTTTCAAACTGTTCAAGTTTTTTTTAGGACATTTATCGTTTCTTCAAGCACGTTATACAGCGTAGGCACAAAATACACCTAGGTAGAATATTTCATATTCATAACTAAAATTTTGCAATTTGAAATTCTGAATTTATTTGTAGTAACTTGTAGTTTCCTAATCCTAATAGGGTCCTCATTGTTGATGTTGAAGTATATAAATAGTTAGAGCTTCTTCATTGCCAACCCTTTTTTTTGCATCTCTTCAGACTGACATAACTCCAGATTCCAGGAGTGAAGTCTGTAACCGTGTTAGATTCCAGACAATGCACTAAGACGAAGATGAACTGCAGCTCAAATAAACAACCTACGATATAAATAGATTGCATAGTGACAAAGGAACTAGACAGTTTAATAAACTGGTTAGTGATACCTTTAGTGGCAGAAAGATGATGCACAAAGGTTTGTATAGGAAAACCAGCTGTTGGCGTTTCTTGTTCTTCAATGCGTAATGTCATTTTGAAGATCGTAAATGGGAAGTAATTCATGTTCTCCTGGAGTTTATCTTAAGGATAATGGACAGATCCCAGCATGTTTGACCTTCACTAAATCACCAGTAATGTGACATAAGGAATGTAGTTGACAGCACCATTGCTAATTGATTCGTCCTTGAAGCAGTTGACGTCAATAAAACAATACTTGAGTGGCGTCATTGGCCAGCTTGTCTGTATTCATGAAGTCTCTGAATAAACGAACCTGTGATATGAGCTGAATATATGATTAAAGTCGCCGCTAAAAAGTTTACTGCCCGAGTTTATTTATGACAGTTCTGCTACCGTCGCAGTGCCTTCTAGGAAGATTGGTGAAAGATATTAAATTAACTTTGTTTTATAATAAAGTGGTAATAAAACACTTCTTTCAAGGTTTCTCTAGCAATAGATTAACCAAGCTTAAATATATTACTTAAGATAATTTAGCAGTATTTAGTTTTTTGTAATTATATAGTTTTTAATTTGTACTGTAAAGAACTTAAATAATAATTTATAGCACAATATACTTTATTAAAGACCTGAGAGAGCCATCTTAATGTCGTGTTGTCCGTCTGTGCGATAACTCTTGATAGAAAGAGAGCTTGAAACTTTGTATATAAGTTCCTATTAGTCCAAGGAGGAACGCTATTAATGTTGGGGTTTAAAGGTACAAGGGCAGTCCGTCCGTCAGTCCGTCAGTGCGATCTCTTGATAGAAGGAGAGCTTGAAACTTTGTATATAAGTTCCTCTTAGTCCAAGGAGGAACGCTATTAATGTTGGGGTTTAAAGGTACAAGGGCAGTCCGTCCGTCAGTCCGTCAGTGCGATCTCTTGATAGAAGGAGAGCTTGAAACTTTGTATATAAGTTCCTCTTAGTCCAAGGAGGAACGCTATTAATGTTGGGGTTTAAAGGTACAAGGGCAGTCCGTCCGTCAGTCCGTCAGTGCGATCTCTTGATAGAAGGAGAGCTTGAAACTTTGTATATAAGTTCCTCTTAGTCCAAGGAGGAACGCTATTAATGTTGGGGTTTAAAGGTACAAGGACAGACCGTCCGTTAGTCCGTCATTGCGATAACTCTTTATATAAAGAGAGCTTGAAACTTTGTATATAAGTTCCTCTTAGTCCAAGGAGGAACGCTATTAATGTTGGGGTTTAAAGGTACAAGGACAGACCGTCCGTCAGTCCGTCAGTGCGATAACTCTTGATAGAAGGAGAGCTTGAAACTTTGTATATAGGTTCCTCTTAGTCCAAGGAGGAAAGCTATTAATTTCGAGTTTACGAGGTAATAGGGTAGTCTGTCCATCAGTCAGTCTGTGCGATAACTATTTCATTACCTTCTGTATCGGTTTGTTGTTGTGATACTCGAAATTGTAAAAGAAACGCATATGCAGATATGTAACAATAGTTTTGCCAACAATAGTGCTGCTGACCTCGGAGACTACAGTTACACCGCTAAGTGTAAAAGGTTATAAACACTAAGGCGACTACAAGAGAGCGCCGGAAGCTTTTACCAGACCTGTCATTGTAACATCAGATAACACAATCATGTAGGAGGAATATAACAATTTACGAAAACTACAGCCAATATCTTCTTGTAAAATGAAAATAAGAATATGAAGCAACACTCTGTATTCTAGTCAAATTTGCATTTTCAATTTCCTTGTTTAAATTATATTCTGATTAGGTGTCTTTCTCTAACAGCAGCTGATCAGAGTCGCGACCTTGAGGTGATAGTTGAGGTCAACGGAGAATGTAGCAACCGTATCGGAGAAACCAGCCTCGGTCACGGCCTTCAGCCAGTGCAAGACCGGTGTAACTTCACTAGACTACTTCTTATTTATATTTCATTGTATTATAGTTACCAGCTGCTGAAGAAAAGACACCACAATTGGCAGAACATATCACTGATTGATTTCACTTTTAAACTGAATATAGGAGTTAAACCAGGATTGCTAGGACTTATCACCAATCGTCTTCTCCTTATAACTGAATATAGTAGACAAATTAGAACGTATCACTAATCGACTTCACTTTGTATCTGAATATATGAGTCACATTAGGATTGATAGAACTAATCGACCTCACTTTATAGATGAATGTAGGAGACATATTAGGATTAATAGAACGTATCACTAGTTGAATTCACTTCAAAACTGAATATAAGAGACACATTAGGAATGATAGAACGTATCACTAAACGACTTCATTTTATAACTGAATATAGGAGACAAATTAGGTTTGATAGAACTTATTACTCGTCGATTCATCTCAAAAACGAATACATGAAACGCTTTATTGCTGACAAAGCTAATCAATTAATATCTAATTAATTTATATCATGTAATTAATTATGTAATAATGTATTATATCATGTATATTAATAACTAATTAATTTATATCATGTTAACATTGAGTATAGAAGACACAAAAGGATTGATATAACTTATTATTGGTTTGCTTCATGATTGAGAACAGAAAACACGTCAGGATGAATAAAACTAACCCTATAACTGAATATATAACATTCGTTATACAATATTTTATATAACTGTAAGCACTTTTACCTTATAACTGACAACAGCAGATCTGTAAAGGCTGATATATCTGAACGACTGTTAAACAGAAGAAAAGTGTATAAATTTTAGTAAATACATTATTGAATTGCTTGCGGCTCGTGGAATATTGTGCATGGGTCACACATTTTTGGGATAAAATAGTTAGCTATGATGGATATAAAAGCTCCAGTATCCACAGCGTTTTATTGCTTCAGTGTTGACTTTCTTTCATCAGATTCTGGTTTTACTAATATTCGATCTAATATTGTTGTCATCAAAATACTTATAAGGAGTACATGTTCTAAATTAATGAAGTGTTAACATAACATAATCAATTAAATAAAACTGTAGAGTTGACAATTGGAACAATAGCATCGCTAGTTTATGAAATATATGAAATCGATTTCAATATATTGGATATGATGTTAATAAATCATTTGAGACTAGAGGAGCAGAGCCCTGAAGACGGAGTCAATAGAATTCTCGCACTGAGAATCTGTAATAGAATTTGAATATGGAAATCTGTTATTACATTAAAAAATAAATATAAATATTGAACTTATGTATTATTTGATAAACTGCCTTATAAATTTTAATTACGTTTACTCAGTAATAAATAATTTCAGCGCAATTACTGCAATGGCTTAATTGAAAATAATACAAAGTAATTAGTGCATAATAAATACCCACACATCCATTCTATTAAAAAGATAACTCTGCATCCCGCTCCTCTTGGTAATTTTTATCTTCACCTTTGTTGCCATGTGAAGTAATATAGTGTGCGTCCTATTGCCGGTCTTCAATTTAGAGGTATTTAAATTATACCTGATGTGTCATTTCGCATTTTAAAACACTACTTCACAAAACTCGATATTTTATTCACCCTTTCAAAAGGGCTCGAGCCCCCCTCGAAATGTGAAAGTTAAACATTTAAATTATACCTAGTAGTTGGTTTTAAGCTAAAATACATTTATGAGGGCTTAAGGCTCAAAAATTTCCATTGCTAAAATTATCGAGCCCCTATTTTTGGAAAAAATTCAATGCCTCCTAAACAACCCAGCGTGTTAGCCTCCCAAAAATGATTATTCATATACGCCACTGTGTTAAGTACATTATTTGTAATGCCATTTGAAAGGATAAATTCTCGCTCTACTTGCTTGATACCTTGTATTACAGTTCAGGAGAGGCTTGTACGTTGTGAAAGTTTAATGAAGTTCAATTCATTCACAATTTGCTCATTAAGTTGGCTCTTACAGCACAGTTTAAATGACAGCCTGTCACTTTTGCCTTAAACGGACTGGACCCTTCACTGGAGTCCCCTGTCGATAGTCATTTGTATTATACTATTAATGAAGCACTTACATTAGTTAAGTCTATAATGAAGTCTATTAATGAAGTCTGAAGTCTATAGCTACATGTGTTACTGTATATGCATGTTAAAATGACGTATGATTGTACTTAGTTTGTTTACAAATTTATTTATTATGCGATTTTCTCGTTGCCCATACACCATCGTTATCATGGTTACCCAAAAGACCAATGTAAAAATTTTCACTAACGCTCAGCCAAATCGTATGGAGTGACATGCAACGTTATCGATCTCGACGTTACCTATATAGAAATGAAGCATTTTGCAAGGTTTCAATTCTTCACGTCAGTCGTTTTTCAAACATCGAGACAGACATAAATAAATTAAAAACATTAATACATTAAAATAACACATTACAATGCCAGGGGGTCAGGGGATGGACTCCTACAATTATTTTGATACGTAAATAGGGCGTGAAACGTACTTTTTATTCCAGTATTTAATCTAAATTCATGAAGGATTTCAACTCAAACTGTTTAGTAGGCTTTGCATGATGGGAGAACCAACGTCCTTCCAAACTTCCACTATAATTTCAGTAGGATGCAAAGCCAAGAATTAAACAATGTAAATGTAGATGTTTGGCTTTGTCAGCTCAGAGAAAATATGACCAGCTGTTCCGGTCTGCTAATCTCAGACGCCAGTAAGTTTACGTTTGCTACGTGACTAGTCTCAGTATTTCAGCAGGCTTTGGTGAGAAACCAATATTTTGAGTACTCTCTTGAGAAGTGGTTGGAAAACTAACACACAACAAGATGGAATGCTATTTTGATTTGGGGAGAGTTGCGTTCTTTAAACATGCCTTATGAATTAAAATAGAATATTGTTTAAAATTAAAATATGTTATAGGTGATTTCAAAATTCTATTGGCCTAGTATATGCTATTTTGTACAAAAAAAGTTGACGCTTTTACATATAGCTCTTCCACTAATTTATAGCAATTACATTTTCCATATATGGAAATTGTATTCAGTAAAAAGTGACGAGAAAATTTATATTTCTGAACTAGAGCTGCCATTTAAAAATGAGGTAATTTTAATTCATAACATTTTATAAAATGTACTAGGGTCTTTAAACAGCTTCATTTATTTACAAGCTATAACAATTATCCTATTATTTACTTTAAAAAACTGATTGATTACAAATTAGCCACAAATTTAAACTTAACTTAGTTTATTTGCAATCATAGAAATACTTATTTGTAACTATAACATTTAGAAACCCCCTATTCAATTTCTGTTTTTGTACGGAAGAAAATATTTCATACGGAAATCATCTTTCATTTTCTTTTGAAATTAAGTACCGGTAGTAATGTTTAATAGTAAAACTACCGTGAATACTTAATTAAGATTAACATCTCCAGTTGCATGTAAACATTTATTTAAGAGATTAGTAAATACTAATGTTTTGAAATTTAATTCAATCTTTTGTAATCTAAATAAAACACGATATTTCCCATCAAACTTTTCTTAACTTTATGTATAAAAGTAATGCAGACAAAGCTCGGTATTAACAGAATTTGTTGACATTTAAAGATAACATCAGAGTCTGCTGGCGAACGAAAATAACCTGCAAAAATCAAGATTAAGCTGTCATCAGTATTGTAATAAGATTGGAAAAAACAGTTGTATGTTCGTGTAAAGCCATTATGGTAATGGTGTAACAAAACGATGCTATATTCGTTAAAAAGGCGGCGATATTGCCTCCTGTGCTAGTTTTATTTTGACATATTGCCTGTTTTACTTATTTCTTGTAGACGTTCTTACTTGTTCAAATGTCCCCTTGGCAACCTAAATATTATTTATACTCTTCTACTCGATAAAAAAAGGAACTATTAAAAAAATATCCAATTGGTCCCCTAAAAAATGTTTAGATTTATTCTCGAAAAGACCAGAACATTCAAGCGAGCACTTGGCTCATAATTTATAATATTTTATAGCATTTCTAGATACGTAAATGCCAAACTTAATAGAATATTAAGAATAGTTAGTTTATAATAAAATTAATATTTCTTTTAACATTAGATTCTAAAGTAAGATAAACACTTTGTAAACCTGTGTGCAACAAAAGAGTTCGTAACAGTCAACTAACAGACGATTCGTACGCTTATAATCAATCATCTGTGATAAATACGAGGAGGATTGTATGGGCGGCCGCACGGATAGTGTGACGTCACGACTAACGGTGGGGGGGGGGGGGGGTGTTTTAGTAATTCGCTGAAAAGTCAGTCATGTTTTTTCTGTGCATTAACATAAGGTTTTAAAATCTACAAGCAAGTAGGAGTATGTCACACCACTTGTCGCGTAACATTCTACATTTGCATTGCAACATTTAAACTGTACTTCTCATAAAATTACGCAACATTTGTTACCATATCTTGTGTTAAAATATCTTTATGATTATACTTCGTCTGTTCAAAAATTCCTATATCCTGCGATTTATCCATTGCCTTCGAGGTTACACTTAGAGTAATGTAAAAATGTTCTCTAAGGCTCTGCCGATTCTATAGAGTGACATACACTATCAATGAACTCCCAGTATGTTGCCTGTACAGAAATGAGACTTCTTTCAAAATGCCCATAGGTCAGTTCTTTCTCAAGATATAATAACATGTCTGGAGATATTCATGAACATCAATATTAGATTATTGACATTAAGAAGTTGCTATTCTATTGCGGTGAATAGTGCACTGAATTTGGAACGACTGGGCCCTAATTATTAAATGAGGTCGTGTAACGTTGATTGGAAGACAGGCCACGAATATTAACACCATAAAACACCGTGCCGGTTCGTCGAGGGAGCGGGCAGCCAGCTTTGATTTGGAGACTCCGACCACTGAAACTCGAAAACGTCCTGCCCTACGGAAAGCCTGAAGAGAAGAGTGCGAAGAAAAACCTAACTCTATAAATCTGAACACTAGAACAAATCATAACAGGCAGAAATCCAAAGAAACATCTAGAAGTAGAGGTAAACCATCTGGAAAAGCAGACGACTCGACCAGCTGTAGGGAAACTGCTGCCGGCCGGTCCATCGGCCAACAAAAATAAAGTGGCAAACGCCACACTATGATATCGGTTTGATAAACACTCACAAGGATCTCACTGTTGCTTTTCAATTCCAAACCTTTACAATGTTTAATTATCCGGTGGCAGCATCATCAAACTTTGTGCTGAGGCTTGTTTAAATTGTACTGTAAGTATGAATAACATCGTCCTATCCTCAAGACTCTTACTGTATGGACTGCTAAGGGTAAAATTATACCAACAACGTTCTTTTTGGAGTTTAAAATATATCACGCATTTTGCGAACACTTGAGAGTAATTTAAAACAGCAGTATTCACTTGTGATTATTCTGTCATAAAAACTGTACAATTATTAAAGTACGTATGAGGCCTAAATCTAACTCGCAGTTTGTATTAATTTCAACGTATGAAGGAAAGGTATAGAGTTTGAATATCAAATGTGAAATCAGTATTCAGGAGAGCTTCCGCAAATAGAAGAGTTCCCTGAGAATCTTTTCTTTTGCGGTGAGTTATTGGAAGGAAAAAACACATTCAATAAAACTATATTACTTGATTCTAAAGATTGTATCAGAATGATACTAGTAGTTTACAAAAAAAACTGTATAAAATTAGGAAATTTGTGATATTAAAAAACTTTTTAAACCATTCAAATGTCTGTAAGGGAAAATTTAATCAAATACATCGACAGCTAGATAAATATAGAGAATTAATTATTAATAAATTAGATTAGCTGAGCAATCCCCTATTAAAGAGATGCAGATTAGACGAAATGGTTAAAACAAGTCTTACTTTATGATTATAACTAAATATGCGTATTTATGGCATAAATCATATACACATATTTATATAAAAATGCTATAAAATATTTGTTCAAGAATATATGAAGAAATTACAATGACAATTACAACAATATCTGTTCGAAGATTATATGGTGAATTTTTGGAATTTTGAGAGAAACATTGCTTTGAAATAGATTTCCCCATTTAATTCTTACACAGTATTAAAGCCGGATCACCACATCAAAAGCTCCTGGTGTTTAAAGCCAAAACATCAGGAATCTGAGCATTCAGTAATCTTCAGTTTCTTACTTATAGAGGTATTCGACCAAGGGTTTATTAATTAGAGTCTCTTTTCCAGATTTACTTCAACCCACAAGGGTTTTCAAAAATTTTCTTTACAAAAGTACGTATATGTGATTTATCATGACATCTATAACTTTAAGAAATGTTCATAGTTTATTTGAATCCAACATCTTCTTTCTCTTTATAAATTTTTTGTTGTATTAAAAACGTGTAGGTTTTTGTTTTAACCGTGTTTTTTTTTTGTTCACGGTCACGTTTCACGTTCTATATGTTTTACATTATTACGAATAAAGAGCTCAAGAGAGAATTCACTTTTAACAGAGATGTACAAAACTATTAAAATAGTTAATACTGTCTAATACTGTTTTAATAGTGTTAAAACAGTATTCACTTTCTCCAAGAAAAACCTATCGCGGTGTAATTTTGTCTATAGTTATATTAATTGCATTAAAAAGAGGTTATCTGTGGGGGAAATCGTTTTAATAGTTTATTTTCAACGAGCATTATTTGTACTGTATGTTACATCTTATGCTTTGATTTTTTTTCATTAATTCAGAATACTTATCAAGAAATAGGATGAAACGCGGAAAGCAAATAAGTAACTAAAACAATTTGGAAACGTGTATTGAACCAGTGATTGGATCTGGCTCTCTAGTTCACATTTGGTGGAGTGGCTGGCGATATTTCCAGACTGTTTGAATGTTTATTTGTTGCTACAGACTGGCCAATGGGAGAGAACTTTACAAAATAGTGTCAAACATGTAGTGTTCGAATCTTGTCGAGCACAGTTAATTTAAAACTACGTGATGACGTCATTCCTCAACGTTTGGGCGTGTATAGAAGACAGAGATGTTCCGTTTTTGTAACCTAAATTACGCAGTTATATCGAACTTCTCCACTTTAGTGAATTATTTTCACGATGTCTCTATTCAATAGACTTTTACGCGTTGTCTGCGACTGACGAGGTATTGCACCATTCACTATTACGGTGAATTAGATCTACTGAGTATAAAGTTGCAGTAAAGGTGTTAAAGTATTAGCTACACTTACGTTATACTTTTCTTTCCCCTTTTCTTTTTTTCTGTTTTTATTTTTGTAGGTATTAATTCTTTCACACCTGGTGAAGAGGATAGATTCCAATCCTCGAAACGTTGTGTTATACCTTTTGAAAATATATAAAAATAGCAATTGTCCGAAATCCTGGTATCCTTTCAAAATGTTTTTATTTAAAAAAAGCTTAGGAAATGTTATCAACACTCCAAAACATATTTATTATTTCTATAGGCCTATAAATAAAAAAGATGTGAATTTTCGTACAGTTGAATTTGTACAGTGTCTAGCAGTCCTAGTATAAAATGGTTTACCCAGGTGTTCAACCAAACTTTAGCCCAAGTTATTCTAAACATATATTTTTGCACAAAGTTTGAACTTGTTTTAGGCTTTTTGGGATAATAAAGTTATCGTTTCCACAAAGTCGTGTTTTCCAATTTGGAACTCGGATGGTTTTAGCCTCTGGTTATCATATTTGATGGAGTTATGTGGAACGTTTACCTAAACTTATACTATGAGGACAGTGGCATTAGGTCGTTTTGTTAACAGAACAAATATTAACAGATACATGTATTGGTTTACCTGGCTACCAGACCCGTTTAATACAAGATAAGGGCATAGTAGGAGTACGCCACACATTGTGTTGCATAAAAGTTATTGGTTGCATGCCAAATTAGTTACATATATTACTTTAATCAACATGTTAAAATGTGAAATGACTGCACTCTGTTTACAGATTTACATATTTTACGATTGTATCATTGCCGTCATGGTTGCCCATTCTTAAAACAATGTTCTCTAACGCTAAACTAAATCCTATGAGAGGTATGCATCATCAATGAACTCAATATTGTAAAAAAAAATTGAAGCTTCATGAAATGTCTATAGTATAATTAATCTGTTGAAGTTATCCTTCAGATAGATAGACAGAAATTAATTTATCCCGACCCATCGTGAGATGTTTTCCGCAAACGCTTAGCCAATGAGTAAATCGCGAAAGAGGTTATACACTCTGCAGATGACATTACCTTTCACAAAACTGCCGAGAACGTAATGTTTGTTTACAACCGCCACTAATTTATTCATATATCCTTGGAGGAATTGACGTCAATGCGCAGATGGTACTATGTCGTATTTGGTCAGTTTGCTTTATCGTCGTAAAATATCCTGATCGTAACTTTGAATGTAACAGTAACAAATATGAGGTTCAGTAAAATACAACAATTGGCTGAACTAAAAGGGAGCCTATCTTTTTGACGAGCAGGTTAAAATAATTTAAGTCTGTCTCTGCTGACTATGTTCAGATGATATTAGAGATCGAACTGAGCTATAGTTTTGAAATTTTGCACACAACCTCATCTCTATACAATGCGCTTGTCACTCCATGAGATTTGGATGGACATTAACAAACATTTTTATAATAGATCTTCCTTGATAGAATTTTATAGGCCAACTGTGATGGCAAAGAGACAATCGAAGAATAAATAAGTTGCAAAGAAACTGTGTACAATCTTTGATTGCTAGTTACACAAGATATACCTAATCGAATGACCTCCTCGGGACTGTCGTCTGTGGACTAATAGCTCAGGTATTAAATATTTGAGCGGTAACAAAGTTGCGTACCGTAGCCCTTTCTTTCGAACCTTAGAACTAACTGAAATAATCCCTCAGATTTCAGCACAGCTCGTCCGCATGAATGTTTTGTCTCCTGTGTCACTAATACAATCAAGGGTTTAACCGCTTGACATTTTATCATGTGACAAAGTAACTTATGTAGTGTTATAGAAATGTTGCATGGAACCTCAGAGTCAATCTTTTAAAAACTTATACGTAGTCTTGTCTCCCACCTTGTCTTTAGATAAATCGATAAAAATGTATAATCTGCGATGCAACTTCTACAGTTGAGAGATGGTTCCATATCGATTACAACTTTATAACTCGAAATAGGAGACGCATTATGTCTCACAGAACTTAGGCACAGATCCTCTTGGCTGTCAAAGATAAGAGGAACTTCTCTTTAACCATAAAATAAATATGTAAGAGACGTTGGTTACGTTCAGCAGAGTATTGTACAAGACTCAAAGGAATGTTGGAGATATATTCACTCGTGCTGGATGTCAGAGCTTCCGTATCCACGGGGGTTTTATTGTTTTTCAGTTGAGTTTCTATCCTCAATATTTCCTAGCTTATTTTGTGACTAAGTCGGTTTATTTGTGTCATTTATATAACGGTTCTTTTTGTTCCTTCCAGATTAAAGGATTATGATTTAAATAAATCGAAAAATATATTTCAAAGCAATGTTAATATAAAACTGTTTTTTGAACATATTATAAACTTAAATTGTGTTAAATATTTAGGGTGACACGTATGCAAATAATTTAAAAATTAATTCTTTGTTAGTGTTTTTTTTTAATAACCATGCTTGAAAAAGTTCAATTTCAAAGTAAAAAATAGAAAGTAGCACATAATTTTATTAATTGTAAACATTTACGTTGTAGTGTACATACATAATTATTTCAAAATATTATTTATCCAAATATATAACTGAACGCACACAATAAAAATTTAGTTTCAAAAATATTAATTAATATTTTAGTAATTATAGTATAGTACATGTCTAAAACAATATGTTACTATACTATAGGATAAAGATCCTCTCTAAGTAAAAAATTAAAGGCTTGTGAAATTGAAGAAATATATGTTAAACACGTGACCTGAGATACTAGAAATACATGGCAGTATGTTACTTCTAACTAGTTTTCACTTGACTATGTTAACCACGTGTTTTAATACAACCAAAAAGTTAAAAAATATACAGATGCAAACTTAAATACGTTATACGTTGCTGAACTGATCGTTTAAGGTATATTCTATTAGATACAAATTGTTATTCTATTATATATTTGTTATTTTCATTCCCTTACTAAAAATTGCTGTAATTGCTATGCAACGACAGTAATTATATACTAATACACAGATATTGCTATAATTATCTCTGTGGTAACATAAAATGACATTATTAAAACGTTTTTAAAGTATAAAATTTACAGTTTTGGGAGTTTTCGTACGTAAGTTAATTACATTCCATAACGAGAAACGAGAAGCGTTTATAAATTATGAAATTCCGCGCTTGAGGCGGACTAGTGATGAGGTGATTTGCATTACAAATATCGTTTTACGTAATAAAATACCAGGGATTAGTCACCACACCTCCTTTATTACAAGTAACTTAAATTGAAATACTACATATATTTAACTCCACAATATATGTTTTATATATTTTAATTAATATTAAAATAATATACTAAAACCCTTTTTAAACATTTTATGTAGACACTTATTTCGCCATTTAAATGCTATAATCTTAAGTATACTGTTTACAAATACAATAAAATAACGTCCCAATTTTGATTTTATTACATTTTTAAACACACTCTCTCTGACACTGAAGTTTATGGAAACCTACAATAAGCATTCAATCATATAGCATAATATATGTAAATATATATATATATATATTATATATTAATGCTTAAACCAAAAATATTTTAACCTTTAGTTCTGTAGTAAAGATTAATACAGGAAGTTTAGAAGGAATAAAATTAATCAGTTTTTTTTTATTTATGCGCATATTTTTCCAACTATTTAAGCTATAAGACAGGACAAGGTGATGAAAATGTTAATATGAAAACACTTTGCATTTGATATTAATTTGTGGTCTTCAGAAAAAAGAGGACACCTTATAAAATAATGAGAAATGCGATTAAATGTTTTCTGTATATTCTTTGTTTGGGTTTATCATATGGTAGGAACGCTCATTTTCAATGACGAGCAGCTGACCTTGAGTTTGACTGATTTGTCACTAACTGATAGCCTAATATACCTGTGTTTCCTTATAGTAATATTGCTTACCGACAGTAAAGATACAGACATTTTACGACATAAAGAATTTAAGTTTAAGATAATCCTGTCATTATGTAAGTCCGTAAAATTTAAATAAATTTGTTATTACTGTTGGTAAAAACCAGCCGCGAAGGAAATGTTGTGGAGTATTTAATGAACATTGGCATTAAGTTTATAATATTTTAATACTTATATATATTTTTGTATTAGGAGGGTATGGATTTATTATATTCCGCATATGTTGAGTAGACACTCTTACATTTAAAACAGTTAAGAAAGAACTTTTGCTATTAAAACTTCGTTTCAAATCTTGATGCCTCACACTTTTCAATTCACTGGTGATTTTAATTCCAAATATGTGCATGGAAATTCCCTAGTTATCATTAAAAATGTTTGATTTGCTGATAAAATGTTAATTATATTGATAATTAAGAAAAATTCACAAATAAACTACAAACGTTATTTTTGGTTTAAAAGCTTTGTACTTTACTGTACTAATATTAACTCGTAACAGCCTAGTTTACAGCATATGGTGAACGTACAGTATGTAATGTCTTTCTCATACAGTGTGATCATCTCACTTGTTTATTTGCGGTGATATTGGGTAATGATCAAGTAAGATAGCTATACAAGTTACGGCAAAAGCATCTTTCCACATTTAGTTTGTTATAAAAAGGAAATAGTTTAAGAAACACATTTGAGGTCTACACTCAACTTGAAGTTTGTATATCGTCAACAGTATGAAGGTATTGAGTTTGAATATAAAATATGAAATCAGCATTCAGAAGAGCTCGCTGCAAACAGAAAAGGTCTCGGTGACACATAACATTTCTAGATTGTTTCTACTGATTTTACGATTAGGAATTAAGTTATTGGCTGAGCGTTATCGAATATTTTTGTTATCTTATTTTACAAAACATATCGCATGCACGTCAAAAACGATTTCAAAGGTTTTTTTTTTTTGGTTTTAAATGGTTAATGTGGAGAACATGTTTTGGTATAGGTTTAAAATTCGCAATGCAGATCTTAAGGTTTCCTATATTAAAATTACTCCACTAATCAAGGGAATATGCTTCCATTGTTACTTCATAGGTAAACACCACCAAAAATCCTTGCTATGACGCTTAGACTATTGTCCTCCTGGCAAAGGTAATATTTCTTATTTCTAAACATGTATGATGAATGTTATAATTTATGACAATAAATCGGTCAGTATAATCTTGTATTTCTGTATTACATTCCATATTAACTAAAATGTGAAAAATGTTCTAATACATATTTAGAGCTCACCAACATAAACATAAATACATATAAATATAAGTAAATATTTCTTGAAAAAGAAGGACTTATTATAAATTTATCTGATAGCAACGATGTACTTAAGCAACAACATATGCATATAATGACAGATGTTCGTAAAATTAAAAAAAATCAGTCTATGATTTTGGTATACGAGTATAGTGAGTTAAAAAAACGTTTAATGTTTGTGAGTATGTAATAAAACTTTAAATTACTTCAATGGATCAAAATAAATACATTAATTTATGTGTGTGTTACTTATCTCAGAACTAAAATACCAACTTTTTGGTATGAAAGCCTTCTATTTCACGTATAATGTCTGATCGAAATAAATAAACAATTATCTGACATTTTTGAAAAAAGGAGTGTCACATTAATGGCACTGATAGTGGAACTAATGATTGGAGGAGCACTTGGCCCTGCTCACATGTGATGACTTGGATGCGATATTTCCAGACTGTTTGTGTTTTCCATGTGATTATAGTCCAGCCAATGAGGAAGAGCTCCAAAAAAGAACATAAATACAACAGCGCCAGCAGCAAGAATGTCGTCCCGTTTCAGAACCAGTACAGTTTTAAACTTTATAAAAATTGTCAATTGACGTTCATTTAACTGTGAACATACGTAAATATGATTACAATTATTATAATATGATCCCAATCTTAATTTACCGTCCTTGGCACAGAGAAGATATAGAAAATAGAGGGTAAGCAAAACCTAAACCAAATTTTTATACAAATCGGTGCTCTATGGCATAAATACACAGTTTAAATTAAAAAAACGCATTATATCTGACAGAACTTAGGCACAGATCCTCTTAGCTGTCAAAGATAAGATAAACTTCTCTTTATCATAAAGTAAATATGTAAGAGACGTTGGTTACGTTCAGCAGAGTATTGTACAAGACTCAAAGGAATGTTGGAGATATATTTTCACTTGTGATGGATGTCAGAGCTCCCGTATCCACAGGGGTTTTATTGTTTTCTCTGTTGAGTTTCAATTTTTAATATTTTCTAGCTTATTTTGTGACTGCGTCCGGTCTATTTGTGTAATTTATAAACGGTTCCCGTTTTTTCTACCAGATTAGAGGATTATTATAAATAAATCGAAAAATATATCTCAGGGCAATCTTTACGATAAACTGTTTCCATGAACATACGTAAAAAAAGGGCAACTTATTTGTGTTAATATTTAGGGTGAAACCTTACGTAAATACTTAAACAATTAATTCATTGTTTGTGTTCTTTGTAATAAGCAAACTTTAAAATTTTCAATTTTAAAGTAAAAAAATTGAACGTAGCGCATAAGTTTATTAATTTGTATACATTTACGTTATAGTGTCCATGCGTAATTACTTAAAAATATTATTTATTTAACGAGAACTGAACGCAACACAATAAAAATTTAGTTTCAATAATTTAAGTATTTTACTTATTATAATATAGGAAATAATTAAAAAAAAATGTACTGTACTATGGGATAAAGATATTCTCAAGTAAAACTAAAGTCTAATAATGTAAGAAAGGAAAGTAAAACACGTGACCTGAGATACTACAAATTAAATTGCATTAATACTTACAATTATATTTTTATTTGATTTTGTATATGTATTAATATAGCCAATGAATTTAATAAAATAATGTGATACAGATGCAAACTTAAAAACGTGATGTGTTGTTGAACTGATAAAAAATTCCTGTGTAACAAATTATATTAAAAATAGATATTGTTTCAGTTTTTATTATTTTCATTCTTTCATTAAAATTACAAGTTGCTGTCATATTATACCAACGGCAATAATTACATACTAATACACAGTTAGATATTGTTATAAATATGTCTTTGGTAATATAATTGAAATTATTAAATCGTTTAAATATAACATTTATAGTTTTTAGGAGTTTTTCGTACGTAAGTTAATTACATTCCACAACGAGAAACGAGAAGCGTTTATAAATTATGAAATTCCGCGCTTGAGGTGGTCTAGTGAAAAGGTAATTTGCATTAAAAATATCGTTTATGTAATAAAATACCAGGATTTTGTCACCACCTCTTTGATTTTCGAGTAACTTCAGTTTAAATGCAGCAATTTATGTTTAACTCCATAATATAAAGTTATATATTTTGATTAATAATAAAAATAAGAATATATAACTTTATATAACACTGTATGTTGTAGACACGTATTTTTTTTTTGCTATTTAAAGCCATAACTTTAAAGTGTACTGTTTATAAATCCAATTAAATAACATGTTAATTTTGAGTATATTATATTTTTAAAAACACACTCCCTTGACACTGGAAGCATATGGAAACCTTTAATAAGCATTCTGATTTAAATAAATGTCAATGCTTAAACACAAAATTTGTTTAACACTTCATTCTGTAGTAAGAGTCAATACAAGAATGTTGTGATATAAATTAATTAATCAGTTTTTTCATCATTTATTCAGATATTTCTACAACTATTTTAAGTTATAAGACAAGGCAGGTGATGAAAAATGTTGATATGAAAATAACACATTGCATTTCAATAATAATTAGTGGACTTCAAAAAAAGAGAGGACACCTTGTAAAATAAGAGAAATCCGATAAAATTGTTTCTGTAAACTTTGTTTGAGCTATCAGGTGATACGAATGGCGCTACTTTTCAATGGACGATTTGACCTTGAGATTTACCAATTTGTCACTCACCGATATCCCTAAAACCTGTGTTTCCTTATAGTAATATTGTTACCAACTGTAAAGGTACAAATATTTTACGGTGAAGAATTGGGTATTTAACATAATCCTTTCGTTATGTAAGTCTGTAAATGTATGTAGAATTATTATTACCGTTGGTTAAAACCAGCTGTAAAGAAATTTTGTAAAGTATTTAGTAAAGCATTGGCAATTAGTTTTGTAAATATTTTATATTTGGAACATTTTAAATGTTAGTACGTTATTAATTTACTACATTCCGCATATTATGTAACAGTTATGAAAGAACTTATTACAAAAGAAATTAAATAACTTCACTTTTTTATGAACACATTATTAATTTATATGTTCATCACTTATCCCAGAACTGAAATAATAACATCTGCTACGAATGCTTTCTTTTTCTGATATAAATATCTGACGTCCTTAATAAAAAAAAATTATCTAACATTTGCAAACAGATGTGTCAGATTAACAGCACTGAATGTAGAACTAATGATTGGAGGAGCACTTGGCCCTGCTCCACATGTGCTGGCGTGGGCCGCGATATATTTCCAGACTGTTTGTGTTTCCATGTGATTATAGTCCAGCCAATGAGGAAGAGCTCTAAAAAAGGAACATAAAAATATGCCAGCACCAGCAGCAAGAATGTTGTCCCGTTTCTGACGACTCCAGTACAGTTTTAAACTTTATAATGACGTAATTCAT
This sequence comes from Homalodisca vitripennis, assembly GCF_021130785.1. Lineage (NCBI taxonomy): Eukaryota > Metazoa > Arthropoda > Insecta > Hemiptera > Cicadellidae > Homalodisca > Homalodisca vitripennis. The sequence continues at coordinate 10,216,135 of NC_060210.1, forward strand.
TGGCTTACTTTGTAGTTTCCTTACATTACTGCAGAGCTTCTAGAAGTGGGAAATGTTTGGATTCTATTACATAAATTACACAATTTTTAAAAAACTACTTGATTACAACGAAAGGGGAAAAGCTATCTCACTGTTTGATTTACAACACTTGCAAAATGTCAACGTTTCTCTTTGGGTGTACACCTGAACATTATCATTTATGTTTAAAGTGACCAGAGGTAAATGTAAATGTATTCGAGATTATTGGCATACTTGAAATGGTTAATTATTTCTATATTTTAATTAACGTTTGATATTAATTAGCTGAAATACTTTTATCATATCATTTCGGTTGATATTGGTATATTGTTATTATTAGTTATAAATTACAATAACCTCAATTTTCGGTAGTCAAGAATTTTCGTAGAGTCACGATTCGAATAATATTTCTTACTAATTTTTATTAGTCATCAACGTAATTATTACGTAATAAACTGAATATACTTATTTTTGCGTATTTTAACGTAATATATTTGTTATTTATATGCGTTTATACCATTAACAATTTCCCTCGCTTTATGTTTCCTTTGTTATGCTTAGAAGCTTGCAAAGATTGTAAAATACATCGTCCCCGGCATTGGGCGTAACTAGGAGTTGGCTTTGAGGGTGTATGTATCATATTTAGAGGGTTCAGTTTGTGGTGGGGGGTATGGAGTAAATCTGACTAAATCTAAATCTAAATAAGTTATGTATGCCTAATTCAAAGTAAAGCATCACCTGCTGTAACGAGTGTTTCGAGTACTTGGATTGTTATAAAATATATTTAAAACAAATATATTTTTAGGGCTTTGGTGGTTATATCACCTTCGTAACCCATAACGCCACTGGAAGGGTTTTTTAAAGCGGGATATCAATGTAACATTCCGACTGGGACAAAAGATAGCGAATCTGTTTGGAGTTGGAAAACATTACTTGCCAGTGCGTTTAAATACAATTGTTTTTACAAAATTCCTACGATAAAATATGTTTATCAGTTTTATTATAGTTGTAAAGACAGTTTTCAACTTACTGCAGGTGAATTTTAACTGCATCAAGTCCCCTGAGGAAACTTTGTTTTATTTAGAATTATTGGTAGGGCGAGGGCCAATCCCCTATGTTCGTAACAACTGCTTCCCAATATAATTACGCACAATGAAAGCGCAATTTTTGGGTATCCAGGGGTGATCTAGTTCCATGAGAATTGTCTGTACAAAACGTAAAGACCTATGACTTTAACATTGAGTTGGTATGTACAGAATTTGATCCGAAAGCATAAACTATGGTTTTCTGTTTTCTGACTGCAGAGACTCTTCTGCAACAATATATGTTATTGTCATAGTGTGTTTTATGGTAAAACCAGAGAACATATGACCAGCTGATCCGCCCTATTTCCGGTCTGCTAATCTCAGACGCCGGATATTTAAGACTACTACGTGACGAGTCTCAGTATTACAGCAGGCTAAGCTGTAAGCTAACACTCGTTTATTAGCCTAGAGTTAACAGTTGAAGTAAAAACGAGAATATCAATGTATCTTCCTTACAGTGTTTCAACAACCGACCGAAATAAGGAAAAGAGTATTGGTTTTATTCAATTCGTCGGGTCGCAATGCGAAGGTCCTGTTTATTTAGGCTCAAGCATTAACAGTGAGTCACGGCTTGGTCTTCCCTAGGATCCTGCAATCCTGCGAACCTTGAAAACTGTGCCTTTAGATTTCTCTTAGCCTAGGGGAGAACTATGTATATGGGGCCAAAAAGGTCATGTGGGTAACAAAGATGCAATCCGGGAAAGCCACTAATCAAGGAAAAAGTCAGGCCGATAAAGGCTTTCGTTATATTCTGTTTGGTTTCTCGATACTCCGTGTATTGTTTTTAATTTTTAATATATTTATTTTTACCTCTAATATTTATTTCAGAACTATATACGATGATGTTTTCAAGATATCAACTTAGGTAAATTACTGTTTTTGTAGGATGAGAGAATTACGGGTTATAAAATTCCATGTATACAGAATCAGGAGTTGTAACCTGAGGGCGAACAATATCTCAGCTATACTGTCACTGGTTATATACATTACTAGTATTTTCTATGACCTTTAATACATTTTGAACACAAACTTTGCTATATGTGCCATATCTAATAAGACACAGAGTCCATTAAAAAAGCGTAAACACTAATTAATCTGATTTGGTAAATCAGCATTTAGATTATTAGCATAACCACTTATTGAATTACAACGATTAATTCAATATACTGTAATATTCTATTCATCGTTTACAAGATTTAAAATTAATGTTTACCTTTAAAAATAACACGTCACTTCCTTGTTAAGTGTTAGCAATATTGGTGTAATTAATTTGCATTTTAACAAACAGCAACTGTTTATACGACTTAGCTTTTTATCAAGCTTTTAGATTTATAAAGCCATCAAAAAACAAGGTTGCACCTTTCAGAACAACGAGATTATCAAATTTCTACAGAAACAGCTGAATTTCTGCGTTTTACTTGGGTAATGAATCTGACTAATAAGTAATTAAACCCGTTGAAATATAATTTACGTTTGATAAAATATATTTGTTTTGACTATATGAAATACTTCCGCTTAATTGACCAATTTAATATATTAGATGTATATTTTATTTAATTAGGCTCAATATTTAATGACTTGTTATACATTTGAAATAATGTAGCATATATTTACAGAATTAAAATTAATCAAAATTTTTTTAACTCTTTTAAATAAATGACTTCTTTTCTAATTTAAATTACAGTCGTAATTATGCAATTAAGTCTTGTTTAGTAAACAAATGTTTAGTTTGTCGTGTTTCATTGGTCGATTAAAATTAGCATATTAGCTATAAACCAAGTTTCCGTTCATAAAAACGGGATAATCAGATCAACTGATTGTGTACAGCTGACGCATTGTTCGTCACTGGCTAATCAACAATCAAATGCAATAAAAACACGTTACACCGAAAAAATCTTTATTTTTTCACAAGGTTCAGGTTTATCAAAATTATATACAAATGTTTAATTTTTTTAGTTGTTGATTATAAGTAAGTTGCAAAAGAGGTTTACCCCTTTGTAAAGTTTTGAGGAAGACCATGACATGCTGGAGAGGAATTTTTTATTGTTAACAGTAATCGTTAAACTATGGAGATGACGTTAATATAACGATGGTTCAGTAAACAGGCCATTTTGTTTATCGTCATATAGACTTTTGATAGTATTTTAGTAGTGTTTAAGTATACAAAACTTTTAAGATTATAAAAATAATTAAGCTTTTATTGTAAAGTGTTGCATGTGACAGGGAAAGTTCCATTGTGTAGTAACATTATATGTTACATAATATATTGACTACAACACTCTTTCCTCACGGTGCTCAATCAACCGTAAATGAGAAAAATTGGGTGAAAATGAAATGAGAGCATTGGTCACAGTGTTATTTATAATTCGTAATAATTATAATTTAAATTATTCAATAGTAAAATTCTATTTATATTTTTTCATTTTTTATATCGAGTAAACGAATAATAAATTTAATTCCCAGTCTCTAAGTAGCTGTGTTTAGGGAGACAGGGAGTATGTTATGTATTCTTTGGACCGACCTTGGAGACCAAATTTGGAGTCCAACAAACGTCTAGAATGCTATAAACACTCGGAAGGTTGAAGGAAGGAGGCCGGTTAGCTTTGAACAGACAGGCAAGATTGCAACTGTAGATTACACGCGCACAGAATAATTACAGTAGGAATTAAACTGTCACTAGTCTACACCAAGTCTCTTCTTTCGTGAACGTTAATGAAAAAGATTTCATTTTAAACATCTCGAAAGAATTTGTTTTCCAATTTAAATTAGGACTTTTGCAATTTAACTAAGTATTTAAGTAAGTAAGTAATAAGTAAGTTAAACTTGCATTCTCAGCTCAGAGGTCCAGTTCGAATGTAGCGACGGGGTAAGAGACACGAAAACACGGTCAAGGTCACCTTGTCGTGTCGACCAGTCGAAGGCCAATTGACACACCACTGTGCTTCCTTATCGCAAAAATACAAAAATGTTCTGTATCATTCCATGTTTATTCTTGTTTCATATAACGTCCAGAAAAATATATTACGGTAGAAGAACTTCAAATATCAAATTACACCAATTTTTTGTATACTTTTTTATTCCCCCATCGATCGAGATTATACAAAAAAAAGAAATATATAATAAAATAGTGATATCAATCTTTGAGACTAAAATAATGACATAAATAATGTTTGTGACACGCTATTTAATAAAATAGGGTACAGTGTTTAAGGAATAGAGAGAAATGAATGTGCACTATTACAATAGTAATGCAATACAAGTTCAATTAATTATACATATACTCAAAGTATAAATAAAAATAAAAATTCAACAATCTAATTTGCTAACATTAACTAGTGAAACTAAGAAATAAATATACAAATGTTAAAGCAAAAGTGTTACAAAACGTATAACACTCATCATTAATTTAGGTAGAGTACAAGAATAGAATAAACAAAGTTAATTATATAATTTAAAGGGAAATACAGGTTAGCGGGCTAGATTGTTCTTAAAGAACTGTATAAAAATTAAACCAGAGAACATAATCAATGCAGACAGTTTCACATTTCAAGTTGCTACAGCTAGAACCGAAATAGTCAATATTAAACCCATGCCCCCCGAATGAAAACCCACAATTTGGTGCACGATGGGCAGTAGTGTGTAGTTTTATGTTTGGTGAAGAATTACTGACCACGGTTTCTGTAGTAGGATGTACTTCCCTTTTCTGGAGGAGCTGACAAAATTTTATGCTTCCAGCAGCATATTTTAGGAACAGTACCGAATCCGGAAATCCTGTATATTTGTTAAAGATTGCTAGACTAAAAAATACATCGGATCAAGCGAAGGTTATCCCCAATGAATTTAATTAATTAATTTAATACTGCACAAAAATAAAGACAAATTATATATAACAGAAATTCAGGACAGTTACGCGTGGATGAAAAAGAGGAGATAAATTTCACTCTACCATAATGTAAATTGGTAAGAGATATTGATAACGTTCAGTAAAGGGCTCAAAAGAATATTGGGACAAACTTTACTTGCAAAGGACGTCAGAGCTATCGTATCTAACGAGATTTTATAGTTTCTTTGTTCAGTTTCTTATTTTAATATTTAAGTGTTACTTTTTCTACTCTGTTTCTCGTGTCAAGTCATTATAAATGGTACGCTTTATGTCGTATTGTTGCAATACTAAAATGATTTTTTTGCAGTATCTAATATAGAGTAAGCTACAAAACTGTTGCACTATAAGTTAAAAAAATATGTGAATTATTCAGAGCGTAACATACTAAAATGTTTATATTTAGATTAAATATTAATTTGAATATTTAAATTAAAATAAATGTTATTTATATGATTAATACATTCCCCTTGAAGTTCAATAATAATATAAAAAAAAGTCTTGGCAAAAACATGTTAACATGTTAACAATTATTCTTATCATGTTATTTTTAACAGAATCTCTCATCAAATATTACTCGAATAATTTTTGGAATTTGAGAGCACATTGCTTTGAAATATGTTACTCCATGATTAGATCCATGTTACGCTTATACAGTATCAGAGCCGGAACCCTACATCAAAGCTCCTAATGTTTAAAGCCACCACATCTTCAGTTTCCTTATTTAGAGGTATTCAACCAAGGGTGTCTTAATTACAGTCCCTTGTCCCCTGCCAGATTTATCCACAAAACCACAAAGTTCTTTAAAATCGTCTTTACCAAGAGTCCAAGTGTGTGTTTTGTCATGAAATGTGAGTATAGGAAATTATTAACATTAATTCAATCATTACCTATGTGTATTTTTTATCGTTTTACTGTGTGTGTAAGGTAATAATTTGATGGTATTTTTTGTGTAAATGATCATAAATAAAGAGCTCAGTAGAGAATTCACTTAAAAAAAGTGAACAAAAATAGTAAAGTAGTTGTGTAAAAATTGGATCCACTTACTCCAGGGAAAATTAATCTTGCATATATTTTTCCATATTATTTGATTTGCTTTAAAAAAAGATTATTAGCGGAGGAAATATTTTTAGAAATTTATTTTCAACAAACTGTACTATATGGTTAATCTTATTATTTGAGTTTATATTAATTCAGAATACTTATCTAGAAATAGGGTGAAAAGCAGGGAGCAAACAAGTAACTAAAACAATTTGGAAACGTGTATTGAACGAGTGATGGGATCTGGCTCTAGTTCACATTAATTTGGTTTAGTGGCTGCGACATTTCCAGACTGTTTGAATGTCTATTCGTATTTACAGTCCGGCCAGAGTGTAAACACTTTAAAAAATAGTGGCAAACATTTAGTTTCGAATATAGTGACGTCACGGAGCTCAGTGACGTCATGCGACCGTCAGGCGTCCGAACAATCTAAAAATATCGGTGGGAAGAAATCTGAAAATGACTGACGGACGCCGGCAGAGCGACTGACGGACCTGCGCCGGAAACTGAGCCGGATGAGTGTAGATAGCGCAATAGGAAATCCATTATAGAATACATTTTTTGACTGTGACGTGACTGATGTGACTGACCTGTGACGCGCCGGAACTGATGTGTGTGAATAGACCTTAAAGGTCTATTCACACACATCAGTTGAGTCACAGTTCCGTCACAGTTCAGTCTCAGTTCAGTCACAGTTCCGTCCGGAATTCGTCAGTCAACTGTCCGTCAGTTGGCTTCAGTCAGTCGTCAGTCACTTTATACAGTGATCTTACAGTCAAGCTTATTTTATCATGAGTGAATTAAATTGGATAATATATAATTACCCTAATGGCTGATTTTACTATAGTAGAGTTAGCTGCAATAGCGATAGCCTTAGATAACGAAGAGATTGAAAATAAGAGAAAAAAGCGAAGGATATGGGTTCATGATTTATGGAAGAGGAGGGAAAGTCAGGGAGAGTTCATCACGTTATTTAAGGGACTAATGGACGATGAAACTAAGTTCTTTAAATATTTTAGGATGACCATTTGATGATCGTTATGATCGTAACAAACAGTCTTTAAAATATAAACTCAACACAGAAATACAACTTTTATATAAACACGCAATCCTAATAGCAAACACATCCGTCATGCGACCGTCAGGCGTCCGAGCAATCCAAAAATATCGGTGGGAAGAAATCTGAAAATGACTGACGGACGCCGGCAGAGCGACTGACGGACCTGCGCCGGAACTGAGCCGGATGAGTGTAGATAGCGTAACAGAAAATCCATTAAAGAATAAATTTTTTGACTGTGACGTGACTGACCTGTGACGCGACGGAACTGATGATGTGTGTGAATAGACCTTAATTTGCAACTATGAGATGACGAGTTTGAGCACGCTATATTGCAGTTATATCGAACTTATCCACTTTAGTGAGTTATTTTTACGATATCGCTATTCAATAGACTTTTACACGATGTCTGCGATGACGTGCTATTGCACAATTCACTATTAAAGAGAATTAGAATCATTGAGTATAAAGCAGCAGTGAAGGTGAGTATTAGCTTTAGTGACATTATACGTAACTTGTTCGTAGTTATAGGAAGGGACTTAATTTTATGGTCGCTGCTGCCATTCTTATCTTTTGTAACAGATAAGAATGGCAAATGTCCGAAATCCTGTTATCCTTAAAAAAGTTTTTAGTTACAAAAAGCTTAGGAAATGTTATAAATACTTAAAAACATTTTTATTTATTTTGATGTAAGTCCACAATTAAAAGAGTTGTGAATTTTTGTTCTATTGAACTTGTACAGTTTCTAACAGTCCCTACATGAAATGGCGTACTCAGGTGTCCAACAGACTTTGCCAATATATTTAAAATATACATTTTTTGTAAGTTTGAACTTGTTTTAGCTTTTAGGAATCAATTATCGTTTCCAATTTGGAACGAGGGTGGGTAGCTTCTGAGTATCTTGTTTTTATGAATATATAAGGAACATTTTCTTTAGTTATACTATGAGGACAGTTTGCATTAGTTTAATTTATTTAAAAAAATCTACCTAATTAACAAACTGCCTCCTTAGTGTTGTGGTTAGTTAATTTTGCTATGTTTACATTTAGTCTTATTTTTAATTTATTGCCAACGGTATATTAAAAATGAAAACTGAACTGTTTATTTTCAGTATGTATTCATGTTTACAAAATGTATTATCTTACTGTAGCACTACTGTAAGTCAACTTAGATAAAACCTAAACCGTTGTGTGCGATTTCCATGTTATAAAGTGACAATGTAGTTGATCAAGGCGATACCTCGCGGGAAAACGGTAACAACATCGCCGCTACACCTCACAGTGTCACTGGCTATACACACTCCGTGTTGTGGAATGCATCAGGGGGGAATTTTACATAGATTAAATTGTTTTTTCCCAGATATCCCAAATAAATGTTGATAAATTTGAAGTATGTTAAAGAGCTATTACACTACTCACTTAATAATTTGTATTCAATAAATATATAAACGTATTTATAAAACTGTAGTAATTAGTTATCTATAATATAATATTTTTGTATTGTTATTTTTTATAAAGACAAACGTAACGTGAATTAAAGACTAAAAATAATACTTTATTAATTAAATTAAAACCCGACGACCGGCCTGCGAGTCACCGCGTGCGTTGCCGTGTAGTGACAGTACGGTGCAGTGTAGACAGTGTGTGTGTGTGTGAGACAGCGTATATATGAGTGAGAAGAAAATTAGTGAGTTTTTCTTACCATCAACACCCAGATCAGCAAAGCGGCATCGATCATCGTCATCACCCGAATTACCAATCTCCCCTTCAGCTTCAGGTACAATGGCAGGTGACAAGGTAGGAGACATCACACAGGAGCAGCTTATGAACAGTCTAAGTCTTTTGTTGGATCAAAAGTTAGCTAATCTTGCCACCAAGGAAGATTTGGCTCGTTTAAATGAAAGAATCGAGGACCTGAAAGCTGAAAACAGTGCTTTGAGGGAAGAAATAGCTGATATAAAGAGGCAGAGCAGTGTTGTGGTGTCTAGGCTTGTGGACTTAGAGTCAAGGTCTAGGCGCAATAACCTCATATTTAAGGGGCTAAAAGTACCGTATAGGGCTACGGGAGTGGACTGTTGTCACGCTGTACAAGCGTTCTGCAAGGAAGTGCTAGGTTGTGGTGACAATCTCTTCGTGAACCGTGCACACACTCTGGGCAGAGGCAAAGCTGTCATCGCTCACTTGCCGGACGACCGGGACATACACTACATCATGTCTCGCGTAAAAACTTTTAAGAACACCGGCTACATCGTCCACAGAGACTACCCAGAAGAGATACGGCAGAAGCGGGCTAAGCTGGTTAAGGTCCGAGCTGAGGTGGAGCGCGTCACAGGGCGGAGGAAGATGCCGTTAGTGTTCGACCACCTGAACATCGAGGGCTGTCGCTTCACGTGGGACGAAGGGAAGCTGAGGGCTGGTACGGTGGACAGCGGCACCGACTCAAAGAGGTGGTGGGCCGAGACTTCTCCCAGTTCCTCGGTGAGCTCCAGGAGGACAGGCAGCAGAAAGAAGTGGCAGCACCCGGAGGCGGCGGCGGCGGAGGAGTACCATGGCCAAGCGGAGGCAGTGACACCAGCGGACGCTGAGGAGGTGCAGCCAATCCCACCCCCCGGCAACAGACAAGGACTTCCATAACGGACTCAGAGCGGCAAGTGGACGGGTTAACGCTTTTAGTATATAATGTTTGTGGTCTCTTAAATAAGGTCAGTGACGATAGTTTTTTAGTTTTAATAAATAAATATGACGTTATTGTTTTATTAGAAATGTTCATTCCCTTACGGGAAGAAGACTATATTGTAAATAGTTTGGTAGATTATAAGTTGAAATTTTGTTTTGCACATAGAATAGCGCAGTTTGGTAGGAATATAGGCGGATCTATAATCATGATAAGGAAAAAATCTAATTTTTTTAATTGCATTAGCATAGTAGAGGAAGAACATTTTTCTGTTATAAATGTCGAAGTAAATGGTACAAAATTATTAATTGTACCAGTGTACCTTAATTTTAATAATTGGAACAGGGACTTTGAAAATTTGACACATTTTTGTCAGGAAAATTTCAACAGAAATTTAATTTTAATAGGAGACCTGAATGGGCGAATAGGGCACGAGCAAAATTTAGAAAATGAAATAAATTTAGAGGATTTCAATGCGAACTTTAGTAGTAATCGAAATTCAAAAGATATGGTTGTAAATTCAAATGGGCGTAAATTACTGGAACTTTTTAATTATCATGGGTTAATGAATGGGTTTTGAATGGCAGATCTAGAGACGATTCCGAGGGCGATTTCACATTTATCAATACTAGAGGATGTTCGGTAATAGATTTAGCCGCGGTTTCCATTAATGTGCTAGACTCAATCATCAGCAATTTTCGGATAGTGGACTTCCCAGGATCAGATCATCTACCCATTGAATGCACAATCGGGGGTGGCGCTTCTGACCTCGTGGTCGGGGAGGGGGAGGGGCTGCTACCATTGATGCCAAAACTCAGGTGGTCTGATGGTGCTAAGTCCGACTACACTGATAAGCTGGAGCGGATAGTTACGGAACTACAGTTAACTAACAACAACCAAAACAACGTTGACAAACTCGTGGGTTGCATAGTTGACTCGGCCCGGGGGAAACATCAGGTGTTGCTAAATAATAAGGGGGTTAAGAAAAAACAGATTTGGTTTGACTTCGAATGCTTAGCAGCAAGAAAACGCGTATTTCGGCTATTAAATCTCTTTTGAAAAAATAATTCTATGTTACTGAAAAGCAAGTATTTGGAAGAACAGAAAAAATATAAGACGTTGTGTGGCAGGAAAAAGAAAGATCACTTGGAGAGTATTATAACTGATTTGAGACATGCGTCTGATTCTAAAACATTATGGCAGGCATTAAATAGGTTTAAGAGAAAAAAGATAATGAAAACTGGAAATATTTCAGCCAGTATGTGGATTGAACATTTTAAAGGGTTGTTGAATCTACCTTTGCTGTCATCTGGGATAAGTTTTGCACTTCCTGAGGTGCAGGACGACTATTTAGACAGAGACTTTTCTCTTGACGAGCTAGAGTTTGTTTTAGCACGAGTTAAAGCTGGAAAGGCCCCTGGATACGACAGAGTGCCGTATGAGTTTTTCAAAAATTCTCCTACCAGTTTTTAAAAATAAATTGATTTTTATGTATAATATTATTTTCAATAATAGTGATGTACCCGACAGTTTTAAAAAGTCAATAATATTTCCTCTACACAAAAAAGGAGACTCGGAAGAAGTAGGAAACTATAGAGGGCTGTCATTTATCGATTGTGTAGGAAAGATATTTTTAGGTTTAATAAATAATAGATTAAATAGCTGGATAAGTGAAAAAAGAATTGTTAGCGAGTTTCAAGCTGGATTCAGAAAGGGGTACTCAACCATAGACAATATATTTAGTTTATCCACTATGGCAAACTTGAAAATTTTAAGTAAGCAGAAGTTATTTTGTTTTTTTGTTGACTTTCGTCGGCTTTCGACACCATAGACAGAAACGCCTTAATTTATAAGTTATCTTGTTTGGGTGTACCTACGAAAATTATTAACCTACTGAAGAGTTATTACAACGGAACAACTGCAGGTGTTTGGTGCAGGGATGGAGTCACTGACAGTTTTGACACTAACATGGGCTTGAGGCAGGGCTGCATACTTAGTCCAACAATGTTTTCGCTGTTCATTAATGATTTACCAGAGATGCTAGAAGGGGGATGCAGTTTTGGAGGGACTAAAGTAAATATGCTTATGTACGCGGACGACATAGTTATAATTTCCCCCTCTCCAACAGGACTACAGCATATGATAAAAAGGTTAGAAAATTACTGCGAAAATTGGAATCCGTCTGTTAATTTGAATAAATCTAAGATTATGGTGTTTAGGAAAGGGGGTAAGCTGAGCTCTGAATGTAAGTGGTGGTATAAAGGAAACAGAATCGAGGTGGTCAATAGCTATAAGTATCTAGGTATGTCGTTCACATCCGCATTATCGTGGAATCAACAATTCAAAGAAAAATCCAGATGTGCGAGAATGGCAATGAACACAATGTGGGGCAATTTAATACGTAACTCCAGGGTCCCAATCAGTGCAAAATTTAAATGTTTCGAAGCCGTTATTAGAGCAATACTTAGCTATGGTGCACAAGTCTGGGGATGTGTGGAAAGCATCGGAATAGAAAGTGTTCAAAGAGAATTTATTAAGAGACTTTTCCGGCTGCCGCACAACACACCGAATTATGCGATCCACTTAGAAGTAAATATTGAAACTATTTTCATATACACTCTGAAACTGAATCTTTCTTATTTAATTAAAATTTTGTCCTGGGGTGAAGACCGCCTACCAAACATTCTAGCAAGACAAACTATCGAAGGTAAGAGCGCATGGTGCAGGAGGTGGATAGAGTTAGGTGTCAGAGTGGGAGTTGAGGTAGATTTCAGTGTGCAGGAGTTGGACATACTGCAGACACGGCTGATGAGTGTGGTAGAGGGGCTGAGGGATAGGTTTCATGCAGACTGTGTGGGCAGAGCACGGACCTCTCGTTACCACCAGCAGTACCTGACCCTTGATCTTGACCTTGGGGACAGAAGCGCAATCAGTAATAACCTTGATGTTAGTACTATTTCATGGGTTATTAAAGCTCGAGCAGAACTTGTCAGCTTAAATTACAAGCCTTGGCTAACAGATTCAATTTTTACCTGTTCTTTGTGCAACCTGCAAGAGAATGAAACAGTTTTCCACTTTGTAGCCATATGTCCTATTCTCAGGAATATTCGAAAACAACGTTTAGGAAATTGTATATTAAGTAAAAGGGAGTTTTTGGAATTTTTGAATAGGAGGGATTGGCAGGCGTTAGGGGATTATATGAAGGACGCTTGGAGATACGGGTGGAATTTAATACAGGAATTCAATTTTTAGATTTTTCTTTTTTAATTTCTTAATAAGTAAGGAAAACTGTGCAAACATAACGCGCTAGTTATAATGTACATAGTTACGTAGATTACGAGTTTATATTGCACTTATACATCGTAGGAGAGACCATTGAGATAAGGATTCAGTCTTTATATTCCTTTTTCTGTACTGTATCTGTATATTTGTATCAACGTAACATATTGTATTAACCGCCTTTAGGATGTAAATGTGTTTTTACTTTTTCTCTTTTACTGAACAAATTTTGTTTTGTGAAAATTTTGGTAGTTTAGCAGTTTATTTTGTACTGTATTTAATACTCCTATAGTTTAAAGCCAGCCAGCTGACGGTCATTTTGACCAATGCTGTCAAGTGTTTGAAGTTGGGTTCACTGTGGGGACCTAAATGTGTATACACAACTAAAAGGAAAATAAAGCACTTTTTCATTTCATAAATTAAAACCCTTTACCTTTATTGACTTAAAAAAATACATAGCCGTTTTGAAGAAATGCTACTTGTATAACAATAACGAGGTCTTTAAATCAGCAATATTCAGTTGATTATAATTATATAAAATATTTTTGATTGAAATAAAACACATCATGTAATATACGTCATAATAAGATGGAAAAAACAAAAAAAATAGTATAATAAAGAAGATAGGTCTTTGTTGCTGCCGAGACGTATTAACAGAAAAATATAATAGTTTACTGGCTACCAGATCATTTAATACAACAAGATAAGGGCGTAGTAGGAGTACGCAACACGTACTTGCACAATAGTTATTTGTCGCATGCAAAATTAGTTATATGTATTACTTAATCATATATTAAAATGTCAAGATTTTGTCATTGCCGTTATGGTTACCTATTCTTGTCGGTAACCAATGTAAATGTTTTCTAACGCTAGAACAAATCCTACAAACTGACATGCATTATCAATTAACTGAATATTTAAAAATATTGAATCTTCTTGCAGTCTATAGTATATGAAATTTGTTCAAGATATCGTTCAGACAGATGGACTGAAATTAAATTATTCCGACTCATCGTGTGATGTATTTTAGCAAACGCTTAACCAATGAGGAAGTCGCGAAAGACGTACACCTCTGCAGAAGATATAACCTTCACAAAACTGCCGAGAACGTAATGTTTGTTTACAACCGCCACTAAATTATTCATCCTGGGAGGAATTGACGTCAATACGCAGATGGTAAAGTTACGTCATTTGGTCAGCTTGCATATCGTCATAATATTCTGATTGTAACTTTGAATATGACAGTGACAAATATGAGGTTCAGTAAAATACAATAGTTGACTGAGCTTTAGCGAATTCTATCTTTTAAGGGGCAGGATAAAATCATTTCTACCTGTATCTGCTGTCTTTATGTTCACAATATATTTAGATGTCGAACTAACCTATAGATTCGAAACTTAACACAAAGCGTCATTCATCTCTACACAAGGAACATCTAGTATGAAGATGGCGCATGTCACTCCATGGGATTTTTCCCGATATTAATAAACATTTTTACAATAAGTGTCATGGATAGTCTATTCTGCGCCAACTCCGATGGGAAAAGGACAATCGAAGAATAAATAAGTTGTAAAGAATCTGTGTACAATATTGCATTGTATTAGTTACACAATAGATAATTCATCCAATGCTTTAAGTTGAGGAACGGCAAAAGGGAGCTTCTGGACAGTCGTCTGTAGACTGAGAAGTCAGGTAGCTCAGGTAGTAAATATTTGAACGGTAAAAAAGTTACGTTCCGCAGCCCAGCTTCGAAATCGGAACTGACTGAAATAATCCCTCGAAATAGAACAGCTCGTCCGTATGAATAATCTCCTGTGTTAATAATACAAAGGTCTAACCACATGAAATTTGAAAATGTGACAAAGTAATATACATGTAGTACAGACTTTAAATTTTTGAATGGAACCTCAGTGAATCTTTTTACATTACACGTAGTCTTGTCTCCTATCTTTTCTTAAATAATTTGATAAAAATATCTAATTTTTAAGCAAAATCTACAGGTAATTGATGTTATAAATATATTACAACTTTATAATTCGATGTAGGAGACGCATTATGTCTGACAGAACTTCAGGACAGATCCTCTTGGCTGTCAAAGACGAGTGAAACTTTTCTTTATCATAAAGTAAATATGTAAGAGACGTTGGTTACGTTCAGCAGAGTATTGTACAAGACTCAAAGGAATGTTGGAGATATATTCACTAGTGATGATGTCAGAGCTCCCGTATCCACAGGGGTTTTATTGTTTCTCTGTTGAGTTTCCATCTTCAATATTTCCTAGCCTATTTTGTGACTACGTCGGCCTATTTGTGTGATTTATAAACGGTTCTTTTTTCTTCCAGATTACAGGATTATAATAAATAATTCGAAAAATATATCTCAAGGCAATCTTTACGATAAAACTGTTTCTGTGAACATACTTGAAACTTAATTACGTTAGTATTTTGGTGTAACTTATATAAAACATTATAAATTTAACTCGTTGTTCGTACGCGTTGTATTAAGAAAACTTAAAAATGTTCGAATTTTAAGTAATGATTTGAAAGTAGAGCATAATATTTTTGTAACTGCATAATTATTTCAAAATAGTATATATTATTATTAACAGAACGCACACAATAACCAAATTAAAATTTAGTTCCTTAAAAATAAGTATTTACAGTATAATATATATCTAAAAAATATATACTATACTTTAAATAGTTTCTAAAGTACTACTTACTAAGTAAATATAAAGGCTGATGACTATGTAAGAAAGAAATGTATATGACGTGAAATACTGGAAATAAATGGAAGTATGTTCTTCTAATTGGTTTAACCACGCGTTTTAATATATCCAAAGAATTACAAAAAATAATTTTATGCAGATGCAAACTTAAAAACTGAATTTTTTGAAAGATATATTCTTGTGTTACAAATTATATTGCAAACTAGATATTAAATTGTTATTATTTTTATTCTTTTACTAAAATTGCTGTACTACTATATCAACGGTAATAATTACATACTAATACACAGATATTGGTACAATTATATCTGTGGTAATATAAATTGAAATTAGTAAATCAATTAAAAATAACATTTACAGTTTTTGGGACTTTTCGTAAATAAATTAATTACATTTCATAACGAAAAACGAGAAGCGTTTACTAATTACGAAATTCCGCGCTTGGGGCGGACTAGTGATGAGGTAATTTGTGTTTAAAAATTTCGTTTAAGTCATAAAATACCAGGAATTTGTCACCACATCCTTCTTTTATGAATAACTTAAATGTATATGCTACATATTTTTAACTACACAATATATGGATATTTATTTTATTTAATATTAAAAAGAAGAAAACTAAATCCTTTTTAACATTTTAGGTTGTAGGCACGTGTTTCGCCACTTAAATGCTATAATTGTAAGTATATTGTTTACAAATCTATATAAATAAGATGTACATTTTGATTATATTATATTTCGAAACACATTCTGTTTATACTGGAAGCTTATGAAAATCTACAATAAGCATTGATATAGCAAATACTGTGATAAATATAAATAAATAAATATATATATATAAAATATAAATATAATATATTATATACAGGGGGGTGCAAAAGTAGGTATACAGTAATTAAATATGTTAAAGAATAAGTAGGTTTATTTCTACAAAAACTAAACTTTTACAATCTATTTTAAGAGCGTTAAGAAACAGAAATTAACTCTTAAAAGTGTTGTACTTCACCAATACACTTACTTCCTTTTGTGTTCAAATTGTTTGCCTTCACAGTCAACACACTGCTGTAACCTTGAAGTTACGCTTAAACACACTTTTCGGCAAAGTTCTTTATTTTCATCTATGTCTTGGCAAGCTTGGCGAATGAATTCAACCATCTGATTAAGATCACGAGGTTTTTTCGAAAAAACCTTGTCTTTGACAACTCCCCAAAAGAAAAAATCCATCGGTGTCAGATCGGGAGATCTTGCTGGCCATTCAACCGATCCTCTTCGACCGATCCACGAGTTAGGAAACTCCCGATTTAGTAGGTCACGCACGATTGTCGCATAGTGGGCAGGAGCTCCATCTTGTTGGAAGTAGAATTCCTCATTACCCTGCTGGATTTTGATTTGTGGTATAACGTCAGTCAGCATGTTCCTGTATGCATGTTGGTCTACAGTGTTATGAAAAATGACAGGTCCAATGACACCTTTACATGAAATGCTAGCCCAAACTGTTACTCCAGGTTGATTCAGCTGTTCTTCGAATGTCAAGTGTGGATTATCAAAACAGTAATAGACACAGTTGTGTCTATTGACTGCACCTGAAAGCTTAAAATTAGCCTCATCGCTCCAAACAATTTTTTTAATAATTCCCGCACCTTGAAGTTCCTCGTTTAACATTATCTCGCAAAACTGCAGTCGACGATCAGGGTCGTCCTCTATTAGCCCATGAATAAGTCTTGGAATGTAATTTTTCAAACCTAACCGTTTCATTAGGCGTCCTAAAGATCTGCGTTCAATGCCCAGTTCAATTGATGCCCTTTTTCTTGACTTTTTTGGGCTTTGAACATAGGTCTGCGCGACAATCATTTCGTTTTCAGGAGTAGTGACAGTGATTGGTCGTCCAGCCTTTGGACCATTGCAGATAGATCCTGTAAGGTTAAACTTATCTCTTAGTCTATAAATACTTAATCTGGTTGGTGGTGGTGTATCAAACTCTTCTCTCCATCTCTCTCGAACTCTTTCACAGTTTTCTGTCTTCCAATATTCTTTAAAAACCCACTTTCGTTGATCGTTGGTCATGTAACCAGCCATGATGACAGAAGTGTAATAATAACAACAGTAACAATGAGAAAACATTGCCAGCTGTTAGTAGCAAACGTATTACACAGCTGATCAGGTGGCTAACTTGGGTATTACCAACCAACTAAAACTGTATACCTACTTTTGCACCCCTCTGTATATATATATATATATATATATATATATATATATATATATATATATATATATGCTTAAATACAAAATAAGTGTTTAACCTTTAGTTCTGTAGTAAAGATCAATATAGGATGTTTAGAAGGAAACATTTTCCCTACTATTTATGTTATAAGACAAGGTAGGTGATGAAAATGTCGATATGAAAATAACACAATGCATTTCAATAATAATTGTTAGTGGACTTCAGAAAAAATAGGATACCTTGTCAAATAACGAGAAATGCGATAAAATGTTTCTGTAAATTCTTTGTTTGAGTTATCAGGTGATACGAATGGTGCTACTTTTCAATGACGATTTGACCTTGAGATTTACCAATTTGTCACTATCTGATAGCCTAAAACCTATGTCCCCATATAGTAATATTGCTACCGACAGTTAAAGATACCAACATTTTACGACGTAATGAATTGGGTATTTAAGATAATCCTGTAGTAATAAAAGTCCGTAAATGTATGTAAAATTATTATTTCCTTTGGTAAAACCATCTGTGAAAGAAATATTCTGAAGTATTTACTGAACATTGGCATTAAGTTTATAATATTTTAATATTTAAACACACACACACAAACACACACACACACACACACACACACACACACACACACACAACACACACACACACACACACACACACACACACACACACACACACACACACATATACAAAATTTGTTTAAAAGAAAATTTCCAAAATTAATCATTAAAAATGTCATAAGTTAGACACTCGTATGTGTGTAACAGTTATGAAAGAACTTTTGCTATTAAAACTTCGTTTCAAATCTTGAGGCTATCACACTTTTAATTCCCTGGTGATTTAAATTCCAAATATGTGAAGGAACATTTCCTTAATAAATCACTAAAAATGTCATAACTCACGTTTATTTAAATTCGTTGATAATTAAGAACTATTCATGAGTAAACTAAAAGCGTTCTTTTTGGTTATAAAGCGTTGTACTTACTGTTCAAATATTAACTCGTAGATCCATATGGTAACAGTAATATATAATGTTTTCATCCAGAGCGATTCATATCACTTGATTATCTAGTGTGATACGGGGAAAGGATCAAGATGATACTTATAAAAGTTACGGCTAATACACGTTACTTGTGGCTTGAGTGTTAAAAGCACATTTGAGGTCTACACTCAACTTGAAGTTTGTATATCGTCAACCGTATGAAGGTATTGAGTTTGAATATAAAATATGAAATCAGCATTCAGGAGAGCTCGCTGCAAATAGAAAAGGTCTCGGTGACACGTAACATTCTAGATTGTTTCTACTGAATGTAAAATTAAGAATAAAGTTATTGGCTGAGCGTTATGGAATATTACTGATTATTCAATTTTACAAAAGATATTGCATGCACTTCAGAACGATTTCTAAGGTTTCTTGGTTTAAATTGCTAAGGTGAGTGCATTTTTTGGTAAGTCGAAAACTGTCATTGCAGATCTTAAGGTTTCGTATGTTGCATGTTTGACTAATCAAGAAAATATGCTTCCATTTTACTTCATAGTAACACCAACAAAATCCTTGATATGGCGCTGAAAACTAATCGTCTTCATCATACAGTTAACATGTCTTATTTTTAAACGTATATAATGAATGTTATAATTTTATAAGAATTAATTGGTTGGTCTAAATCTTGTATTTCTGTATAATACAGTATTCCATAATACTAAAATGTGACAATTTTCTAATTAATATTCTGACAGCTTCAACATAAACATAAATAAATAAAAATTTAAACGAATTTAAATATACTAAATTCTTTGAAACGAAGGACTTATTATAAATTTTCCCAATAATAATAGCAGCAATGTACTTAAGCAAAAACACATGCATATAATGACCGATGTTCGCAAAATTAAAAAAAATTAAACTATTATGATTTTTGTATACGAGTATAATAGTGAGGTAAAAAACGTCCATTTTTGTGATTATGTTATTACAATAGCAATTATGAAAAATACTTCAAAGGTTCAAAATAAATATATTATTAATTTATGTCTTTGTCACTTATATCAGAACTAAAATAACAACTTTTGCTATGAAAGCCTTCTATTTCAGATATAAATCTGATGGCATAAAAAATTACCTACTATTTTGCAAACAGGTGTGTTAGATTAACAGTACTGAATGTAGAACTAATGATTGGAGGAGTACTTGGCCCTGCTCACATGTGCTGACGTGGCCGCGATATTTCCAGACTTTTTGTGTTTCCATGTGGTTATAGTCCGATTATAGAGGAAGAACTCCAAAAAAAGAACATAAATATGCCAACACCAGCAGCAAAAATGTTGTCCCGTTTCAGACAACCCCAGTACAGTTTTAAACTTTATAATGACGTAATTCATTGGCGTACTTCATAGTTTACTTGCACTACTGAGGCGCTTCTAGAAGTAAGAAATGTTTGGACACTCTTACATAAATCACACTGTTTAAACAACTATTTCATTAAACTAAAAGCGAAAAGGTATCTCCACTGTTTGATTTACAAAACTTGCAAAATGTCAACATTTCCCCTTGAGTGCTTGAGTGTACGCCTGAACATTATCTTTTAATATTTAAGATTTTAATACTGATAAAACGTCGATGTAAATATATTCGAGATTATTGCCACATCTAAAATGGTAATTATTACCATATATAAATTGATGTTTACATACTCTAATATTATTTAACAGAAATACTTTTAACATATCCTTGCTACGATTGGTGGTATAATTGTATTGTTAGTTAAAGGTGTATATCAGTTTTATTCATAGTTTGACAGACGGGTTTAAATTACGAAAAGTGAATTTTGCTGCATCAAATCCCTGAGGAAACTCTGTTTTATTTAGAATTCCCTAGTTCATAACAACTGCCCAATATGTTGCCATGATATCTGTCTGTACAAAACTTGAAGACGTGTGTGTGAAACAATGAGTTGGCAAGTAGAACCTATGTGTTAAGTGGTTTACTTGGCCCGAAGCAGGAAACTATGGTAATAACCAGTTTAATGCAACTCTGTCTAAGAAGGAGAATATGGAGGCAAATAATCCAATCATTTCGTGGTTTTATAACTGCAGAGACTTTTCTGCGACAATATATGTTATTGCCGTAGTGTGTTTATGGTAAACCAGAGAAAATATGACCAGCTGTCCCGCCCTATTTCCGGTCTGCTAATCTCAGACGCCGGACATTTAAGACAGCTACTTGACGAGTAAGTATTACAGCAGGCTAAGCTGTAAGCTAACACTCGTTTATTAGCCTAGAGTAAAACGAGAATATCCACATATCTTTCTTACAGTGTTTCAACAACCGACCGAAATAAAGAAAAGATAATTGGTTTTATACAATTCGTCGAGTCGCAATGCGAACGTCCTGTTTATTTAGGCTCAAGCATTAACAGTGAGTCACGGCTTGGTCTTCCCCTAGGATCCTTCAATCCTACGACCCTTCTTAGCTTTCAGAACAAGGAATAAAATGTCCTGGCAAGTCTTAAATCATGTGCTTGCCTGTATATCACTATATCCATTGTGTGACATATCTGTTTTACTTTGTGGTCAAATCCGACAAAATACCTAATAAGAAAAATATTTAAGTTAGTCTGTGTGATAAATCTTGATAGAAACGTCCCAGAACCTTGAAACTGTGCGTAAATTTTTCTCTTGGCCTAGGGGAGAACTATGTCAATGAGGTCAAAAAGTCATATGATAACAAAGTTGCAATCCGGGAAAGCCATTAATCCAGGAAAAAAGTTAAAAATTTATTTATTAAACATATTTATTTTTACCTTTAATATTTATTTCAGAACTATATACGATGTAATTTACCAAGAAACCAACTTAGGTAAATTACTATTTGATAGGATGAAAATCACGGGTTATAAAGATTCCATGTATACAGATCAGGAGTTGTACCCTAGGGGCAAACAATATCACCGCTACACTGTCACTGGTTATATACATATCTAGTATTTGTCTTATCTTTAAAATACACTTTGAACAATAAGTTTGTTGTATGTACAATAATAAGAAGACACATAGTCCATTAAAGCATAAAAACTAATTAATCTGATTTGGTAAATCAGCATTTAGATTATTAGCATAACCACTTATATTGAATTTTAATGAATAGTCAATACAGCCATATATATAATTTTATGATTAGTAATAAAAAATAAATTTAACCTTTAAAAAGAACACGCCACTTCTTTGTTAAGTGTTAGCAATAATGAGGTAATTAATTTGCATTTTAACGAACAGCAACTGTTCATCTGAGTTCCTGTCTTGAGCGTTTAGATTTATAAGGACATTGTAAACAAGACTTCCACGTTACAGAACAATGATATTATCAAATTCCTACAGAATAGCTGACTGTGTTGTGTTTTACTCTACTAGTGATTCTTAGCAATAAGCAATTTAATCCGTTGAAATATAAATTTTGCGTTCCATAAAAACATGAACTTTATGAACATTGTATTTTTATTTCTGCTTAATTTACCAATATCATTAATTTAAGCTATTTTTATTTATTTAATAGGCTCAGAATATAATGACTGAAAATTTAATTTCCATGATATATAAAAAAATAATGTATGCTAAATTTACAGCATTAAAAAGGAATATTTGTCAACAGTTTTAAATGACCTTCTCTAATTTAAAGTACAGCCGTAACAATGCAATTAAATATTGTTTAGTAAAAAAAATGTTTGTCGTGTTTCATCGGTCGATTAAAATTTGCATATTAGCTGTAAACAAAGCTTTCGCTTGGAAAAACGGGATAATCAGATCAACTGATTGTGTACAGCTGACGCATTGTTCGTCACTGGCCAATCAACAATCAAATGGAATAAAACACGTTTACGCCGAAAAACATTATTTTTTACAAGGTTCACGTTTTAAAACTTCCACTCATAAAATATTTTCTTTATATACAATGTATATGACATAAAATATTCACTTGATGCACATGCGATTGGTTCTATCGTTCAACAACCTACAGATAAACATCAAGGTAACATTAACTTTGCTCTAATATTCCAGCGTTCCTTGTGTGTTGTTCACTCTTGCTGTCCAGAGCTTGTATAGGGAACATATGTTTAAATCTTTTTTCATTTACTACCTGTTTAGAAAGGAGTAAGTTGCAAAAGAGATTCAAGAGAGTGGAAGTTTTGAGAAAACATAATGAAACTGCAGGGAGAGTAATGTTTATTGATAGCAATAATCGTTAATTATGGAGATGACGTTAATATAACGATGGTTCAGTAACAGGCCATTTTGTTTATCGTCATATAGTCTTTGAATAGTATTTTAGTAGTATATATTTATATATAAACACATACAAACTTTTAAATTTATACAATAATTAAAATTTTATTGTAAAGTGTTGCATGTGACAGGGAAAGTTCCATCTCTGTGTAGTAACATTAAATGTAAAATAATATATTGACTACATAAAGCTTTCCTCACGGTTCTCAACAACCGTAAATGAGAAAAAATGGGTGAAAATGAAATGAGAGCATTGGTCACAGTGTTATTTATAATTAGTAATAATTAATTTAATATTATTCAATAGTAAAAATATATTTATATTTTTTCATTTTTATAACGAGTAAACGAATAATATATGTAATTTCCAGTCTCTAAGTAGCTGTTTTATAGAGAAATGCTATGTGTTCTTTGGACCGACCTTGGAGACCAAATTTCGAATCCAACGAACGTTCAGAATGCTATAAACACTCGGAAGGTTGAAGGAAGGAGGCCGGTAGCTTTGAACAGACCAGGCAGATTGCAACTGTAGATTACACGCGCACAGAATAATTACAGCAGGAATTAAACTGTCATTAGTCTACACCGAGTCTCTTTCCGTGAACGTTAATGAAAAAGATTTCATTTTAAACATCGGAAGAATTTGTTTTCCAATTTAAATAATGATTTTGAAATTTGACTAAGTATAACCTCAGCTCAGAGTCCAGTTCAGAATGTAGCGACCGGGCCAGAGACACGAAACACGGTCTAGGTCACCTTGTCGTGTTGACCAGTCGAAGGCCAATGACACACCACTGTGCTTCCTTATCGCAAAATACAAAAATGTTCTGTATCATTCAATATTTATTTATGTTTATTGCAGGTTAGAAAAATATATTTTGGTTGAACAACTTCATAAAACTTTTTCAAATTACAACAATTATTTATATATTTTCTTATTCCCCCAAGTGATCGAGATTTTCTATAAACTACCATATATATTATAGTATTGTAATAAACTTCAAGACTGTAAACAACGATGACTCAAATAATCTTAGTGACACGCTGTTTAATAAATTAGCGTACAGTTTTGTCGGAGGAATGAACGTGCACGATTACAAAAGTAAGACCACACAAAAGTTAAATTAAATGTATATACACAAACGAGAAATAAAAATAAAAATTCATCAAGCTTAATAATTTGCAATAAAACATTAACTAGGGAAACTAAGAAATAAATGTAAATAATTTGATGTAAAAGAGCTACAAAAATAAGACTCAAAATAAATTTAGGTAGACTACAAAAGTAAAAAAAAACAAAGTAAATTATGTAATTCAAGGATAATAGAAGTTAGCTGGCTAGATTGTTCTTAAAGAACTTTATGAAGGTAAACCAGAGAACATAAATCATTTAAAGTTGCTACAGCTAGAACCAAAAACAGTCAATAATAAACCCATGTCCCCAAATGAAAACCCACAATTTGGTGCACGATGCCCAGTATTGTGTAATTTTAGGTTCGGTGAAGAATTTATGTCCACCCTGACCACGATTTCTGTGGTAGGGTGTACTTCCATTTTCTGGAGGAGCTGACAAAATTCGATGGTTCCATCAGCAATTTTAGGAACAGTACCGAATCAACGAAGTCCTGTATATTTGTTAAAGATTGCTAGATTAAAAAATACATCGGATCAAGTGTAGGTTATCTCCAAATACTTTAATTAATTAATTAAATTACTGCGAAAAAATAAGAAAAAAACTGTATTTAACAGTAACTCAGAACAGTTACGCATGTACGAAAAAGAGGAGACAAATTCCTCTTTACCATAAAGTAAATTGGTAAGAGATATTGATAACCTACAGTAAAGGGCTCAAAGGAATATTGGGACAAAATTTACTTGCAAAGGATGTCAGAGCTATCATATCCAACGAGATTTTATCGTTTCTTTGTTCAGTGTCTTATTTTAATATTTCAGTGTTTACTTGCTCTACTCTTTTTGTCTTGACAAGTCATTACAAAATGGTACAATTTATGTCGTATTGTTACAATATTAAAATGGTTTTTTGTAGTATCCAATCATAGAGACAGCTATAAAACTGTTGCATTATAAATTAAAAAATGAGGATTATTCTGATCATGACATACTCAAATGTTTATGTTGCGATTAAATATTAATTTGAACATTTAAAATAAAATAAATATCAATTATATGACGAATACACAGAATATTATTCCCCCTTGAAGTTTAATAATATTAGGATGTTGGCGTAAAAGAATAGAATCTGGGCAGCAAAACGGAATTGTTGACATGTTTTGGCATAGACCTGCTTTCCTTAATGGAGTATGCTTTATTAATGAACAAAATATATTAGATTGGAAATTAAACATATTACGTTATAATATGAAGCTTTGCCTTACAAGTCTTACATAAATCTATTTAATTGTCATTATTTAATTTGAAAATTGATATTACTCCTAAAAACGTATTTTTTATTTCACTTTAAGAGACTAAACACTTATTCTCAAACGTCGGAACGGAAGTTTGGTGACATGTTACTAATGTAAATATGGATCATATTATATTAATAAACCTGTGTTTTATATTTTTCATTCTTACTGTTTCGTAATTTAATGTAGAATGCGCCTCCTGAGATGAGCCAAAAATTAACTGGTTCAAGAGAGTAGTAGGAGGCTCAAAAATACGACTCCAACCAAGTGCAGACTATAATACAGAGCGGAGTGTTGGCTGCCCCCTCCACCAACAGTCGTGACGTCACACTATCCGTCCGGCCGGCCGTACCCTCATCTCTTATTTATCGCAACTGATTGATTATAAGCCCACGAACCATCTAGTACTAGTATAGTTATATTTTAGTACCTCGTTTATATTTTAGTTGTGTCTGATAAGTGCGGTGTCCCTGTATGTTTCACTTGTTATAAAATAAGATATAACATATTATTAATAAATAAATTTAATTAATTAAATAAATATTAACAATTATAAAGGTGAGCGTGCCCTTATTTGCATCGAATGAAGCAAAGCAGTCGGATAGGTCTTGTGACGTCATAGTATCAGGACTCCGGCCTGTATTACAGTCTGACCTTGCTCCAGTGTCCAACATAGAAGCTTATACAACCACCGGATAGGAAATTAAATACCTAACTGGTACCAAAGGGCGTGGTGGGTAGGAAATAGTGTGGTTGGTGAGGTGAGAAAGCCAATAGATTATCATCGGACTATGCCCTCATCACCAAAATTACTTTCATACCAGGAATTAAGAAATTCAATTCCATAACATCTTTCACACCAATCCTGACTAGTCAACAAACTGCAATGCCAGATTCAGGATATGAATGGCATGTGCCTCGCAAGTCACGAGTTAGCTTGTTAAAAACTGCCCTTTCATGGACAATTTCACTGCACCAAGATAATATAAATACTCAAAATGATGAAAATATTACGAAAAACTCAAGAAACATTACAATAAATTATGAACGAAGATAGTGTTAAACATCTGCTCTCTATAAATAGCATATTTATCCAACTGGAGGATAGAATATAAGGACTCAACAACATAAAATTATACTTTCATAGATTTAAGTATGGAATTATGTGTTCATTCCTCTTTGAAACACAATCTGGCATTGTGACAGATTTCGTTAAAACTTGTTTGTACACAATATCTGATTTGTGTTTGGCAGCCCTTAGAAAATATTACCAGCTGTTCCGCCTTATTTCCGGCCCGCTAATCTCAGACGCCAGTAAGATTACGTCTGCTACGTGACTAGTCTCAGTATTACAAGAGAATTGTTAGAAACAACGCCTACGTTACGTGTTTGTGAGCGTAAAGTTGAGGGCCAGACATCAATGCTGGGGTGTTTATGGGATATTAACAATGTATTGTATTTTATTTGCAAGTTACAATAACTGATCCAAACAAACATAACAAAATTGGTTTTATTCAGGCTACTAAATATATATTGAACGACCGCAAAATAAAACTAATCCGAGGAGGCATCTATCACTATTTTATTTTTAACTTAGGCAATTGTAAATTACATTTTATTTAATTGAATAAATTCAAATCATTATACCAAAGCTGTTCATCGATACTCCCTTAACAACTATAAATATTATTAATATGCCTTTTATTATTTAACCAAAAACGTTTGGACTATTATAATAAAACTTACTTAGAAACTGGTGGGTAGCAATCCATTGCAGTATTACTTTTGAGTTTTGACATGGACTATGATGTTGTTATTTTGATTGTTTAATGCTTATTGATGAAATCATAATAGTTTTAATTCATATTTTTGACAAAAATAGCATTGTAAGCTTCAACCTACCTCTTGCATGTTGCAGGTGATCACCTTGAAAGTAATACAAAAGGTTGCCTCGCCGACTTGGCTCTAAGCAAGAGTAAACAGCCTAAAATAACTCGGTCTTAATAATAGTACGTGGACGTGATGTCTCTCTCGTGGATGTATTCCCTAGGTGATTCGTACATATCAGGGTACTATAATTGCTTAAACCAATTGAAAATCAACAAATTGAATACTTTTACTATATTAAAGCTAATTAAAAAAACTAAATGTTTTAATTTCTTTTTATGTAGTAACAATAAAAAAGGAAATAAGGATTTAAAGAGCAATGATTTTGAGGCCTAATGTTAAGAGAAAACTTACAGTATGGGTTTAACTTGCAACATTTAGCTATCCAAAAATCATTTAAATAGATCTTTTGATTTTTTCTTAAATTGAACATGTACCTTCAAATTTATATATTTTAATTTCGAAAATACATTTTTGAAAAAGATATGCTACTTAGTGTCTCCAAAAATTAGAAACCTCCAGAGGCTATGAACTTTGTGAGTTATAGTGCTTAAAGAAACTGTAAACTTCCAGGGGATTTGAACTTTTTGAGTTGTAGTGTTTAAATAAACTTTAAACTTCCATAGGCTGAGAATTTCGTGAAGTATATAGTGTCTCAAAAATTTGGAAACTTCCAGGCTATTTGAAATTTTTGAGTTCTAGTGGTTAAAAAAGCTGGAATCTTCCACAGGCTGAGAATTTCGTGTTTAGATTAAAGCCTTTAGTTAGGTGGAACAAGTGCTGAAAATGTGAGTTTTGGTGAAATATGCGTCTCAATACCGATTCTGTGAATTAATGAGAAGAGACCGCCATTTTAAAACCATGAGCAAAATGTTATAGTTAAAGTGATAAAAGGAATACGGTTGTATGTTTGTGTAAAGCTATTGTTCGAGTGCGGCTATGAAACGAAACATATGACACTGTTTTAGTATTCAATGACGTGTCGACCTTGACCTCTGTCTGATTGTCATTGAACGATCACCGAGAACCCAGAACCTGGTCATATATTACTTGTTGATATTTATGATAAGGTAGCCTGTTTGTTTTCGTACGTCAATATTCAGTAGGCAATCAATGTCTTAAAAATCAATTAGCTAGAGATATTGTAGACCTGTAACTAAAATACATGTTGTTGTTAATACCAGTTGTAATATCAATGTTTTTAGCTGAGCTTTAGCGAAACTTATCATTCAAGAGGTTGGAAAAATTTCTCTTTTGTCTGTCTAATCTAAAAACTAACTAATTAAGCTTCTTTTCTATATAGACAAGATTAAGTTCATAATGGTGCATATATCTTCATAGTATTTAGCTAAGCATTAGCAAAACCTAAACTTTTGCAGAATATTTCGAGAATAAATTGAGATATAGAATTGAAAATTTTACATACTTTTCTATCACGCAAGGGTTGGAAGAAATCTTTTCGTCTCATCAATGACTTTGTTGAGTTATAAACTTTGAATATTGAATAGAACTTCACTCACTCCAGAGATAGTTCTATTTATACTAATATGAACAATAGATCGTTCATATGTATAAAGTACTATATTTAAAAGGCGTAGAAAAAGTGGTGCGAGATAAGACAGATGTTGATCTCGTGAAACAGTTAGAAGGAACTTATGCTATTAAAACTTTCTTTCCAATTTTCTGATCTTAAACTTTCAATTCCCATATGATTCTTCCCACTTACTGTGCATTTCTTACATTGCTATTTAAAATCCGATAACTTACTTTTTATCAACTAAATAAAATAACTTGATAAAGTATTCTAGATTGTTTGTTATAAACCGAAATCAATCTTTTAGCAGCTTACATATTTCTAAAAGTTCTAAATGGTTGTACAATTAATCAAAAGACCAATTAATTTGGTAACAAGTAGTACATATCTGCTCTTCACTCACTCTATTTTAACTTTACCTTATAAAAGAAAAATACTGACTTTTAATACACGAAATCAGCATTCGGAAATGCTTTCTTCAACCTGAAAAGTCGCCTGTGAGTATTTCCCTTTAAAACAGTTGTAATGTAAAATTGAAAAGAGACACTGGTGATTTGATGGAAATCAGTTTTACACTAATAAGTTTTTAGAGTTAAAAATATTTATTCAACATGGTTTATTCATGTAACGCCCAAAATCATTAATAACATTTTTTTTTCAAGTTCGTCCAAATTCTATGCACAGTTATTTTATTAAAAACGCATTTCAAATTTCGAGCATTTAGAAATTTAATGATTGTTATTTGTGGTGGAGTCGTCAGTTTAAGCTTGGAGGGCCAAAATTTAAGTACTTTTCAGTCAACAGTGAAGTGCATTGTCGATTTTGCTTTGTGACACTTCAGCTGTTATTCTCGTCAGATAAAAAATAATTTCAGCATGTATAATAAATATGTGAATAAAACATTTTCAAATGTCAAACCTTATTAAAAAATACAAGATACATTTTACAGCTGTCGTGTTTACTAGCGTGGCTAGAACGTCATTTTAAAATATCAGAACTTTAATACTTACATTTAAATTGATATATTCTTTGACATTGATTAAACTTCTTTCGCGGACTTGTACCATTAATATAGAAATGCGCTCCATTCCAAAGGTGGCCTTATCATGGCAATGACATAATAATACTAATAATATTAATATTTAATAATATTTAAGTATTCTACCTTAAATGATTTGGTTGTGATATCGCGTGGAGGAACATAAATATATACATATAGTCAAGACTTCGTCCGTTATCTAACTCAGTAGCTTCACTTCTAGTCAGCTAAAGGCAAAAAGATCAATAAGTATAAAATATCTATAATATAAAATAGACACTCGCAAGAATAAGTGTTTAGTAATATAGAAGGATTCAGCTACGTCGTGAAATTGTTATTGTATTGTAAGAAACTATGAGTAGTTACTGATAAAGTAGTTCGGATTCTAATCATTGTTTTATGATCAAATTATCAGTCAGAATATGATATCAGCATCACTGAGCTGCCTAACTTTCAATGACTGTACGGCAATAGAATCTTGAAAAATATGATGTCATTAATACAAAGTGAACAGTTAATTAATGCAGTCTTTAAAATAGAACCTCCTGTATGTGACGGTCATAAATATTGGCAGCAGCCCTCATTAAAGCGACGAGCACGCGAGGGCACCCCATGTTTATGGTAGACCACAACAGCTGTTGCCTGCTCAAACTGCGAGTATGTCGAGCACCCCTGCCACATATTGGCGGAAAACTACAAGCGGGTCTCAACCTTAGTAGCACATAGCGAAATAAAGTTAGTATTAAGAAATATTATAAAAAGTACAAGTTCGAAATATTAACAAACAATAAGAGTCGCGTTACAGCCTTCGCTGTGGTTGAATGCAAAATTTTCATGTTCTATAGGTCATTTAATTTTCTGAGGTGTTCTCCGGAGTGACAGGCAGACAATAATACAGATAAGAAGAGTTTACACCCCCTTGGCAGACAAAAGATGATTTGTGTCCACCTACTGAGTGATAGGCTTCAATGACGTTCAGCCAAATTCCATAGTTGGTCATCATCATTCATAGTGTATCATCATATAATTCATCCGTGTCTATGTAGAAATGAAGTTTAATGCAAAATATTAAATCTAAAAATGGAATATATTTCAAGATATTTTAAACATTCAAAATTTTGTTCATTAAGCTGGGTTTTATATCATTGTATACATAATATAAGTCTTAACGCCTAAATATGATGTTGTACATATGTGTTGGAATAGTTATGATACATGTGTTTATATATCAGATGATAAAATTTCAGTTTATTTTTATACATTTATTTTTCTCCTCTTTTCTCAACACGGATCACCCTTTAAAATTTAAGCTTTCTTTACTTTTATTAATCATTATTCAAAAATTAATAACAATAAAAATAATGGCGTATACAGTATTTGTATTATGCCTACAAAAGTACGACATACCAGAAATTGTGAGTTGTAATTTAATAATTAAAGACGAAATTATTTTATACAAAATCGGCTTTTAACCATTATTTTGAGATTTTGAAAATGCCGTATAATGATATCTTGATTTTTATCATATTTTTCGTTGTCAAAATCTAAGTTAACATACAATATTTTATCTTTTACTCGAATACTTTGGTAAATACTACCCAAACAGTAACAGATTATTATAGAGAGTGTATTTTAATGTGTTTATTTACGAGTAAAAATAGGTGTGTATTTTAATGTAGTAGACGTTTTGAGTGAGATTTTTAGCGTATGAGAGAGTTCTACGGGACTCGGCTCCATCAGTGTTATTCTTAATTGTGATAACAAAAAATATGCTAGCAAACACTGGTTTCTCTTTAAAATTTAAACTTTCTCCCATTAACTAATCATTATTTATATTGACGGTAAAAATAATTCGTATACAGACTTTTTAGTACGACATACCAGAAAATGAGAGTTCTAAGTAAATAATTAAAGACGAAATTGGTTAATATCTATTATTTTGAAACTTTGGAAATACCGTGTGGTACCATGATATCGTGTTTTTCACCATATTTAGTGGTTATCACAAGCCAAAATAACACACAAAGTATTTTTATTTTACTCGAATGCATGGGTGAATACTACCCAAACAGTAAAGAATTGTTTAAGAGGTAATATAGGTGTGTATTTTAATATGGCAGACGTATGAAATGAGAGATGTTTAGCGACGTGTGTGAGAGAGGTCTAAGGGACGGCTCCGTCGGGGATCTTCCTTAGAAAACCAAACTGAAGTAACTCCATATAGATGCCACTAGAATGGGCTAGTTGACTTCTGCCACGCTGTACCGTTAAATGCTGTCTCTCTTCTATACTAAGTTTATACTCTCTGTGTCTCTACTGTGATTACTAACATACAGGTTCTATGTAGTATTAAGATGACCTAACTGATAACATGAAGTTGAAATATGACAAAATATGTGTTGGGATTTTTCTAAATGAGGGAATTACTCATGTTCCTTTTCTCTTAGCTGATTAAGTGGTAAGTTTTAATATTTTAAATTTCCATTAATATAATTCGTAATATTTTCTATAATTGAACATTGCCAGTATAATGCTTTCAATTAATAATATATTCTTGAATAACCCGAAACTCGTAATTTGGTCCAAGTACAGGCCTCTGAAAATGTCGAGTAATTTGTTAAACTGAATTTTGAATATAAAATACAATCCTAATCTAAAAAAGATATGAATGAACCAATGTAAATTTAACTGTATTTAACAAGATATCAGTTGAAAATTCCAGATCATTTATCAAATAGAACAGCTAAGACTACAATAAACTATTGGAAATTGCTATTTTATAGCTTTACTAATGGTAAAACTTCGAAATAAAACAACGGCCCTTCTTTCCAACATCATCACCATTATTTTACATGTTGCTAAATGTAGTTTCAAGATGTCGAATTGACAGCATTTGTTAGAAACAAAGAGTTCTGTAGCGGGTTGACATCAACATCTTGTCCAACCGACCCAGAAATGCAGGTCAGACATCCAAGGAAGATTTAATAAAGAAAATAGTTTGTCCTTTGCAACTGTGTTGCGACTTGTGTACTGAATAGAAATCTCTTTTCTCTAAAAGTTAAAACAATTACTTAAGTTAGTTAAATATTTCATAATTATATTTTTATAGTAAGTTTATTTTTCTCAAGTAATTCTGTCTCTTAATCAGCTTGTATTCTATTGATTGGGAAATATAACTGAAATGGATATTTACCATTGTGTACTTCAAAATAATTTTATCTATTGTTCTGAAAATAAGAAAAGTGTAAATATAAACTTGAATCCTTAAGATTTTAGTTCATATTTCACAATACTAACTTTTTTTGTCAAACTTGAAACAATACAGTGTACAAAAATGTAAGCGAACATTAAATAGACCACCACAACACCTGTACAATAGTGGGTTGTGGTGAAAACATGAACCGATTAACAATGGCAATTGTTACTCTTAGATAACAATAAAAAATGTTCACAAAAATGTTGTTGTCCTTATCTGTATGGATTAATTATGAATTTTAAATATATTTTGAGTATAACACTATAAATAATATTTAGTTACAATCATAAGAAGTAATGTTAATAAAGGTATTATGAAGTTCTTAGATTTCTTATGGAATTTGACATGGGTTACATTATTGTTATTACTATTCAGGTACAAACTAAACGAATAAGTTCCACTTCAAAAACACAAGTTTTTGAATTACCTTTTTTATTTCCATTTGATACATCATATATGGTGTGAAATAAGATAATTTTCTGAGGAATAATTTATTTTCTTATAGATTCCTAATAACTTTGTCAATATTAGTTTAAATGAATTAAGTTACTTGGAATTATTAAATTCCGGCATTTAAACGCTAATTCGAGTGAAGTGTTGTATTTTAACTCGAAATTCTTTTCGTTAACTAAAAATCATTATTAATATGTTCCGTTATAAAACCTAACTATAAGATGTAACTAAAATTATATTACACAATTTCATATGAAACTTAGTCCTTCAAAGTTTTAATAAAACAAATAATAAATTAAGGTTTTGTATTATAATAGAGTAAAATAAGTTACTTTAAACTATTCCATAGTAAATATACTTGTGCCTTGAGAGTTTACCTTCTCATGCAGGAACTCAGTTTGTCAAAAAACTGCCAAATTTGGTGAAAAGTGCCGCAATGCCCAAGGCATTTAAAACTCGTCTGGACACTGCATGGATCTCAGAAGCTTTTCAGTAAAGACTAGTTCATGGCACATGTTTGGGTAACCACATGATTGGCTGACTGACGCTGGTGCTAGAGTGGGAAATGTGAATGAATGAGCTGTAGGATGGATGGAACAAATTGTATGTATGAAATTAACCTAGATGTCACGTACAAATCCAACATTTTAGCCTATTTTCTTGCTTGACAATTGATATAACATGTACATGTTCGAAAGCATTTATTAATATTATATAAAATTTAGTAAGATACAAGTAAAACTTTCCCTAACATCAAACATTCAAGATGAATGTCAGTAAAAGCTAAACTGACGCAAGCGATGCCGGACACCTACACCAACCCTGGAGTTGGCTATGAATGCCAACATTGTAAGTGCTTGAATGTAACATCTAAAAGTAATTTAAAGTTAGTGCTAACTAGTTTCCTTAGTCACTGTAAAATATAAAAACTGCTGAAACTCAAAACAGGTCGTAAAACTTTATACTTGTTTTTGTCAACACCGCTGTTTTTCCGAGGTTTTCTGAAGAAATAAAGATAAAACATGATCGTCTTGAATCGGAAGGCATTTCATTCATCGTATACAGTGTCATGTTCTATAGTTTAGTAATAAAAATCAGTTTATAAATACAAATTTTTAATTAATCACAGACAAGTGTAAATTTATAATTTAGTTTAAACCTAGTACCAACTATTGACTGTTATCATATAGTAACACACCAGACTATCTCTACAGCTGCAGTGTTAAACGTAAAATAAAACGCTTTCAATAAATATCAGTATTCAGTGAGACATTATAATTCAAATAAAACTCATATAAAGTTTATAAACTGAAAAATTATACAAAGATACTGTCATTATAATATACCCCAAGTCTAACGTTAATTATATAGGACAAACTTAACATGACGATAATGTGACTTGCGTAAGCTGTGAAGGGATTAAGGTACTAGGAAGTTTGTAACCAACTTTTTAGGTTATATTTTCTCTCAACTGTCCTATAAAACATAATCGAATCTTTCAAAAGTTAACGTCACTTGTGTAAGCTGATAAGGGAGGAAATTACGAAGGGGAGTGTGTTACCAACTACTCAGGTTACATTTACTTTCATTTGTACCATAACACATACTCCACTGAACTGTCCAAAAGTTAATGTGACTTGTGTAAGCCGAGAAGGGAAGAAAGAACCAGGGAGTTTGTTACCAACTACTCAGGTTACATTTACTCTCATTTGTACCATATCACATACTCCACTGAACTGTCGAAAAGGTAATGTGACTTGTGTAAGCCGAGAAGGGAAGAAAGAACCAGGGAGTTTGTTACCAACTACTCAGGTTACATTTACTCTCATTTGTACCATATCACATACTCCACTGAACTGTCGAAAAGTTAATGTGACTTGTGTAAGCCGAGAAGGGAAGAAAGAACCAGGGAGTTTTGTTACCAACTACTCAGGTTACATTTACTCTCATTTGTACCATATCACATACTCCACTGAACTGTCGAAAAGTTAATGTGACTTGTGTAAGCCGAGAAGGGAAGAAAGAACCAGGGAGTTTGTTACCAACTACTCAGGTTACATTTACTCTCATTTGTACCATATCACATACTCCACTGAACTGTCGAAAAGGTAATGTGACTTGTGTAAGCCGAGAAGGGAAGAAAGAACCAGGGAGTTTGTTACCAACTACTCAGGTTACATTTACTCTCATTTGTACCATATCACATACTCCAATCACACTCCACTGAACTGTCCAAAAGTAAATGTGACTTGTGTAAGCCGAGAAGGGAAAAAGTGCCAGGGAGTTTGTTACCAACTTCTCAGGTTACATTTACTATTAACTGTGCCCTAACACGTACTTCACTGAACTGTCCAGAATATAAAGGGAATTACAACTAGGTTTTTTATTAAATTAAATATCCTTTAATATAATGTATATAACATCATTTAACATAAAATTTACCAAAGTAAATATTAAAAAAGCGAGTTCTCTGAGTTTAACGGTGGTATGCTCGTCGTGCATAAGAGAAATACTGGTCCGAGTCCCAGCAAAGCAAGTACTTTTTGTGAACAAGTCTTAATTAAAATTAATGTAAAGTACTGCATTATGCAACTTTAAGGAGTACATATGTAAACATCAACTGTGGGGTAACTTTTACAATTTTATTTAATTAATTTTAAATAACTGTTACTTCTATATATTTACACTTTCTGAAATTTAAAAAGGTTTTCCAGATTATTTATTATTAAACACTTATTAATTACTTGGCATTAAGGTTTAAGTCAGTTTCATTAGTCATTCTCTGTAAAATATCTGTAATGATTGCTATTGACCGCAAAATACACAGAGTATTAAATATTGCAATTCGTGTATTATTTTTTATTTTATTTCAAAGTGTGATACAAAAAGTATTTTATGCCGTTATTATGTTATATATTATTTTTATTTTATAAACGCAGCAAATATTATACAAAATAAGAAAAAAATGTCAAAGGAATAATAAGCTGTTATGGAAACAATACACGTATTTACAAAAGGCAAATAGCATAATTATGCCTATAATCATATATTTATAACTATGCATGTACAGAAAATGCAATTATTAATAAGGATTTAATTTATGCGTTGAAAATGTTTGAGCACATATAAAAAATTAATTAAAACAGGAATTGTAACCGATGTATGTGTACAATTTATAAATAACGTTACTTTTAACATAATATTTTACAATGAATCTAGAACAAGTTAGACATGTAGTCTAACGAAAGCAATCTTCATATTCCGGTAATATAGCAATGCAAAAAATGTTTCTCTATGTTTTGATCAAATGGGGAAATACTTTAAGAAATATTGAAAGCCTTATAACGTGACAAATAATAGACAGTTTGTCGCTAACAAAGAGTTAAGACTTTTTGAAATCGGCATCCTGACAGTAAAAGACAACGACATTGTTTCCATTTAATGACGTTTCCGACCGGGATTTGTTTTAATCTTACAAAAACAACTTTTATTTAAAGGTTTTAAAGTTGTGATACAGCTTTACTTCCCTTTCCAACCGTTAGATGTCTAAGGCTGTCATCTTTAAATGAGTGTTCCTGTGCTGAATATTTATAAATAAAATAAATCCATTATTTAATAGTATTTAAATACAACATGAAATTGTAGTATTGTTACGAGTATTTTTACACTGAGTCTTCTTTGATTGTATCATCGAATCCTAATGACATAATAGATTATTACAGTACTGTAACATTTGAATTTAGAACATATTACAAAAATAAAATTAATTTCCGGAAACTAATACTTTGACTAAGGTAAATACTTTATGTCGCTAAGATTATACATGTACTGTTACTGGTATAGATAGATTATATGTAGTTTGATTTAACAGTATTTACTTTAATAAACACTTTTCCATTTACAAACGAAAGAACCTACCAACAAATGCGAATAGTTATATCACAATATCGTGTACCAAATGTGTTTAGAGAAACTATTGTAAAATAGTCCCATAGTACTCCTTGTTAAGGACAGAACATGGACGTTTTAACGAACTAATAGTTCAACAAATCTTTTTAATAAACCTAGCAAAAAATTAAGCCTCGCAAGAGAATAATGTGCAGTCTTTTGTCTCTTGATTAATGACTTTGATGTTGAACAAACAATACCGCTCTTATCCCTCTATTGTGTTATCGATGACGTAAGACGTAAAATGGGAACGCGTCTGATGTTTATTGATGACTTTTGCATCTATTATTACACAAGGTTGAAATAATAAATTAAGCAAATTCATGAGTGAGAAATTGTTCGATGGTTACTAAACCAGAATTTGTAATCAACTACTTATTATTATGTTGATCTATTTAAAAACTATACAAGTATTTATAATAACTATCAACTTTAACCGAATATAATATTGTGTAATATAGTAATTACCTTACGTAAATTACAATATCGGCGCTTGAATTCACAATTAATACACAAACTGTAGATATTCAATCGAATTGATTAGTCGTTATCGTGGAGGATACGGTTTGTTTAATTGTTCTGTCAGGCAGAGATATCGTATTTGTGTACATCAAATCATCTGTTCACCAAGAAGATTGGTAACCATATGCTTCTTTGTCTGATCTTTTCCTCTTTGATGTAACATTGCTTTTTTGCTTGTTTAAACGAATTTTGATGCATAAAAATCCTGATAACCGATCTTTGCGTTAAGTTGTAATCGTGGAATATCAAGATTGCTCTACAAATTAAAGCTGACTTTACAAAAGATTTTAGAGTTATACAAAGTTTAAAATACAGAAAATTTATTGATGCTTTGCTAATCAATTTAAAGTTAGAAAGCGTGGTATTTGCATTTTTATTGTATTTAAAATGTTTTACACATATTGTTGCAATAAAAAAAATTTAACAACCAAGTAGTAATATATAGCGATTATTGAATGATATATAATTTATATTTCTATCGAAATAAACCAACTCATTTTAAGATCAAGATAAATAAGAAGTGTCATATAAAGTGTGTTTGTATCAATATCTTCCTATCCGTGTGTTTAACTGAAGAATTAAATTTTAAACCGAATAAATTTTGCATATAATAATTTTAAACAATATTAGTGAAAGCAACATTTTAATAACACAATACATTAGTTTTTAAAAGGGCTATCATACAAAATTCAAAACCTTTAAAATGTAAGTTTTTATGGAAATCTTACATATAACATATAAACATACAAGTATGCATTATTTTAGATAAAGATATCAAAGAAGTATTTAAAGTTTTGATGACACAATGCTTAAACGTATGATAATACAGTTTTTTATGTTGTTTACATTACAATTCATCAAAAGCTGAATATTGCTTTTTATAATAGATATTAGATGTTCCATTTGTTAATAAATTGAATTTAGGATGACGCTCTTATTAAAAACACATTCAATACAAGTTTAAAATAACTGAATTTGGACCATGTTTTCAATGTTTAACTCTGGTAAATAAAACAAGGTGGGAGTTAATAACAGGCTTCATTGGGGTTGGATCCAAAATTTATATTCCATAATTCATTTAATTCTCGAGATTTTTGCGGGTAAATTGACATTCAGACAATCGTACAGAAAAGAACTTGGCACAGCAAGTACGTTCTGCCAAAGCCAATGTTGGGCGTGCACAATCGTATAACATATTCTTGTCTATGTACAAATGAATTTTCATGCACAATTTACAGCCTGTGGTTGATTTCGTTATCGAGATACCGTGCGAAAATGCAGACAGTTAGATAGACAGAAATGCAATTTCCAGCCTGTCGCTATGCTTCGCTAAAGCTCAGCCAGTTAAAACGGTAAAGGTAATTTAAGCTGTAATAAATAATCATCACTTGGTTTCGAATTGGCATGTGAACAAGATTAATAATTGTGTTAGTGTATTTGTAAGTGACGAAGATATTAGATCTCTTCAGTGTATCTCGTAACGACACAGAATTAATGGCGGAAATAACCTAAAAGGAAATAACCTAAAATGCGTTTTAGCAAGTTAGTTTATCTTGCAATTATAGCGTTATGTATGCAGTTAGATACACATTCAAATAATTACTTTGTAAGTAAAAAACGTGTTTATATAACATTTTCATAATTATTTTTATATTTTATGTAAGAACCAAAAGAAAGACAGTTTCTTTGCAGCGAAGATTTTAATGAAAGCATCTAAAGAGGACGTAATTAAAAATTATAACGAGTTTAACAGTCTAACTGAGCAATCAAGTTGCAACTATGGAATAATTAATTCTGACCTCTCTTTCTTTTAACATACGAGCTGAATTTTCTCTTTGTCTTTTGTCTTAAAAGATAACAATCTTTGAACTTTAAAAGCACTACCTACGTTACTCCATCTTTCCCTCATTAGAAATAGACTTTTCTTCTTTTATACAGCTTTTATACTATTTATATTTTTGTACTATAATAAATCTTTAAAATAAAAAAAAAATAATTTAACTGTTTAAATACACTCTAATTATGACATAATATTTGCTTATATTTTAAAGATTTAATGCTTATTTCAATGTAAAATAAGAAGCTTCGTTAAATAGAGGTTATAAGCCTTGCTCAGGTAATGCTATTAATTATATTAAAACATGAAACATGAGCTATACGGTTACAATTACACTTCATTAAAGGTTTAAAAATAACCAAGATAAATTTTAGAACATTTTGGAAGTATTTTCATTTTCTCAGTATTTTTAAGCTTTCTCCTATTACTCTTGTTTAATAGTATAGATTTGGTTGCAAATAATTTTATTTTCTAAAATCTTACCACATGTTTGATTTGGAAACTCTGGCCAATAATATCGGGTTTTAAATTTAAAAATAAATCGTTAAAGAAAGAAAATAACTTTCAAATTATTAAAAAGCTGCCAAAACATACGAGTATGATGAAGAAGCTATATTGATTATTGTTTGATTATATAATTCGTCGATTGATTAAGTTTTAGTCAATCACGGTATCTACTTTTTTCGTCTGACCTTTTTAGTCAAAATTGTGTTATTAGAAATAATGGGTTCCCACATATGTTGGTATAAAGTGCGGCCGATATATATATATATATATATGTGTGTGTGTGTGTGTGTGTGTGTGTGTGTGTGTGTGTGTGTGTGTGTGTGTGTGTGTGTGTTTTTTGATACGTCGCTGAGTGAACCGAAAAACGTCGGTAAGAGTTCTGACACTAATCGTGTATGCC
The DNA here is from genome assembly GCF_021130785.1 of Homalodisca vitripennis. Lineage (NCBI taxonomy): Eukaryota > Metazoa > Arthropoda > Insecta > Hemiptera > Cicadellidae > Homalodisca > Homalodisca vitripennis. The sequence continues at coordinate 10,257,212 of NC_060210.1, forward strand.
AAAGATACAATATCATTAATGCACTTTAGTACGTTATTTTTGAGATAATATCAAGAAATGAAATTTTATAAACTAAGTTAGGACATAATTTGTCTTCAAATAGTTTTTAAGTTGTATTGAATACGAGTATTTGAACCCCATTATCAAATGTTTGAATAATTTCACTAAATTGGCAACAATACTTACTACTTCTAATTTGTTTCGTTATATTTACAGTTCAGGCCATTTAATAATGAATGAATATTTAAGAAAAAGGCGTTTAAAAGTGTTAAACTCCATAAGGAATCTAGTTCTCACATTTCCGTTGGTATTACTGGAAATATAAGAAAATAGCTTAGGTAAAGACAGTCTTAAAACTAATTTTTCTAATTTAAGGTAAGAAAGAGAAAAACTATTACTGTTTCAATAAAAAATATTATACAGGGTGTTATATAAGGAAAACAAGTTGACTATTATTTTGAAGAAAGGCGTCCATCTTTACAAAGTTTTATGTATATATTTTTGAATGTCTCTAAAAGCGAGATAAGGATTTCCCATTCATTGTTTGCTATCAGATTTATATTTTCCAACATCATAAAGGTGGTCCATTAAAAAAGCCATCCTGTCTGTATAGTGTCGAATTTGTTATTCGTCCAATGAACACAACTACAGAAACGTTAGAGGCGAAATCTGCACGCAGCGTGCTTCCAAATCCGCCAGCACAGATTTAGCCATTTCGAGCCATCTGAGAATATAATGGTGAGTGCTCGAATATTACAGCCATGCAATGGACATATATGAACAAAGAATGCAGTGAATCAAGAGTTCTCCTTTAGATATAGCGCGTATTTGCAATCACGAATAACCGAAACACTTAATATATACAGGGTGGTCCAGAATTCGCTACCTTAGGTCCTTTTCAGATATTATTACAGGACCAAAGAAAAACCAAAATATCATATTTTAATTTCAAAAATCTCAATAATTACCCAAAGAGCCACTCAAAATCCTTTAAACAGTCCAAAATTGAATTTGGAAAAGTCCGGAAAACTCTAGTAGCATGGTTCAAATGTGCAATCAAACTAATGGTGAGAATATTAAACTCAGCTCTTCATACTGTAATGAAACTGGTCCGCGGCGGATATTGTTATTTTTATTCAGAACTATTTTGTACTCTGTTTTAATATAAAGGTGTATATTACATTTATGAGAATTCGTATATAAACCAAGGTTTTTATAGTTTATCAATACATGTTTATTTAAAGGTTTTAAAATCTAAATAAACCTAAATACATTAATAGGTTAGGTTTTAACGATCAGTTGATTAGAGCAGTTACATGAAAACAGCTGATTGTTGTGGCCACTTGCAGTGCTGTCATATAATGCAATTTTTTAGTAGACTAGTAGCCTTATTTATCAACTGATTTTCAACGTTGTATAGTTGAATTTGTAAATAAATTGATGAAATAAAGGTAATAACTCTATTTTTGAAATATATGCCATTAAAGGTTTTAAATAGCAGTCATTTAAAAAAAATAAAGTTCTGAAAAAGATGATTTTCCGTAAATAACCGTATACTTTATAAAGCTGTACACCAGGTTTCAACTGCGAGCCACCTAAAATTAAAATATTTGGGTAAAAGACCAAAATAGGCTGTTTTGGTAACTATAAAGTTTCTGCAAGTTTAAATATGATAATATCTACATTTGATATTACTTTTACGTAATATTTATTTTTCATACCTGAAAATGTTAGTAGAGAGTTCTGGGCCCTCTGTATATAGATCTCTTAACAAGAAAGATTGATTTACTACAATTATTTCGTATGTATTAGTATATGGTACAAAGATTGAAGAAAATCAAATAAACCCTATTTCTAAAAAATCTTTATAAGACGTTGATGTATACCGTATACATAATTTAAACTCGCAACTCTCAAAACCTAATGTAATTAATGTGCTACATGTTGTACAATCTACATAGATAGTTTTACTGAAACAACGAAGCCAAAGTACATAATAAGATGTGATCAAGAAAATATTAAGTTATACAAAAAGTTGAAATTTAACAAAATTTATTCATCAATTCAAGAAAAGATTACGTCTTTGTGAAAAAAGTTTTCTAAAATCGAGTAGACGAGAAAATTAACTAAACATATTATATTCTAGTGCAACAATACTGTAACTTTGAATTAGTTTTAATTTTAAAAAAATCTGACGTATTGTTATAACAAATTTTATTATAACCATGAGGTGGTGTAATTGAATAAGACTCTTCAATTGAAGAGGTTGGAGTGGAGGGCGGCTCAGAGTCTGATTAATTACTTTGATATCATAAACCAAACAATAGGATTTTCATCCCTTCTTAGTTCTGTAAGTGACATTTCGTGTTTATGCAGCAACGTGGGTTTGATATACAAGTTATTATAAATTTATTACTCCTCTTTCTCTAAAGTAACACTAGTAAATAAAACAATTTTAATCTAAACTAGGCAGATCCCGAAATAAAATTTATTATTTCTAATAATTTCTTTTGAAAATAACACACGTATCCTAAGGATATCTATTTGAAATACAAACATCCACGATGATTGTTTCAGTTACATTTCTCTGCTGTAGACTGTTTGTACGCATATAGGAGTTAGTCATTTATATCATATTTTGCTGTACAATATGTATTCCGTTATCGGTAGATTTGTATAAGGCTTAACATAGTTCTTAGGAAGTGTAAAAGGTTTGTAATAGACGCTTAGCCTAGAAGGTGGGGTTGTCCTTAGCTAAAAAAATCACAAATATTTTAATGGTTTAAAAATCCCTGGTTCAAAGAATATCCACTAATTCTAAAAATGTAATTATTAATGAATGAACGTATTAGATGCCGTTTTTGGAATTCGTTCAAAATGAACATTGTTTATTTTATTTTTACATTAAATAAGTAATGAGAAATAAAAACCAAGTTAAAGAGCAATTACAACGCCGTTTACCTTTGTTCAATTAATTAGAAAACAGAAGCGGGAACAACGAATATAGACTTGATGGTGATGCCAAACAAAGTAACTCATAGTTGAATGAACGTCTTAATTGAATAACCGTCTGTATTTATCAAAGTAATTTCATAGTAGGAACTATTACTTAATTTATCTTCAGCACTCAATTTTCTATGTGTACTTTTAGACGCATTTGGCATTTTAGCGAACGTTTGGGTTTACTCGTATTATTGTACGGGAAATATTGTAAAGTCATACTAAGAGAGCTATGATTTAACGAAAGAACTAGAATTTTGATAATTCTACCTACAGTCTTCAACTTTTCTAACACTAATAATTTTTATATGTCTGTACAACATCGATGTATTTTAAATATGTGAACTCTTTCTAAAACCAGCAACTTTATTATTTAAACTGGTTTTGTTCAACCTCACATACTAAACTAAATAATTGTATCAAATAAATAAATAGTGTCCTTTGCTACTCAGAACCGCTGACATGGTTCCATAATATATTCTGTAATTTATAAGAGCAGGAGGGTTTACCCTGGCTGCTTTACCTTGCAGTTGAACCTGCTCTGGGTACAGGATGTGTAATTTAAATCTGGGCAACCCTATGGGTGTCCAAGAGCGGTACTTCACGAACTGCAAATGGCGGGATATTAGGAGTTAGAGTGGCTCGATAGTAGGCTAAACCGCGTAGGATAACTGTTACAGTTGATGGTGGTCCCTAAGAGTTAAAGGCGGTTTCTGGACATAAGTGGCGGTTTCTACCCTCACTGACTACTTTGACTAAAGGTGCTGGAATAGAGCTGACCTGTCCTTCTTCCCAGGTGACATAACTGAGACATACTGCCCGCTATCCGTTCTCATTAGAGATGTGCCAAAAGAACTGGAACAGTTGCATCGGAACGTTCCGGAACTGGAACGGACCTGGAACAGTTCACTTCTGCGGAACTCCATGTTCCGTAGGAACGGTTTACTAGACATACCATAATGTTCCGGAGCTGCCTGGCACACCTCTAGTTCTTATGAACCTCGCTGGAGGCGTCCCCTACCACCGACCTTACCCGTCATGAACATCCTGTTACACTGGAATATTAGGACTAAGTTGCAGTGATAGTTTTCTCGTTCTATGAGAACAAAACAATATTGAGAGTTATTTACCCTTGGCTTCTGAAGCAATTATGCACAGAGTAGCAAGGGTATCCTATGTAAACTATTTTAAATGGCGTTCCAAGCTGAGAAACAGAATGTCATTAACGATAATTTCCATAGGCATTTACGTAACTTTAAATGTCTAAATATCATACATTTAGTTTTAATATTTCACTAGAATAAGAATTTGCCACCAGATCATAGCCCCGGAGTATAAAGTGAAAGAGTTTGTGAGATATGAACGTATTTATGAAGTTTTACTTAGACATTTAAGTCTAGAAGGGTGGAGTCCTGAAGATTCTGAACTGAATTTTCGTGGTATGAATTTTTTGAGATATGAAATCTTATTAGTTTAATATTCTGAGAGCTGGAAACGTTAAATGGGAGAACTTGAATACATTTAAAACATAGCATTCGTTTTAAAAATATTAATTCATTAAAAAATTTATATTTACAACATTTTCTCCTAACTTATAATGTAAGACCACCAAGGGTACCACGTTTTTGTAACGTCATTTTTAGACAAAACTTCTGTAAACAAAGCATGAAGAACGATGTAATATTGCACTCATATGGAGTAGAATTATTACAGCCAACTGAGGATTCATTGTGGTGTATTCATGACAAGTGTCTGCTTTAATAAAGCTAATGTAATCTCTTCTTTGTTTCGTTTGATGTGTTTTTGGATCCGTAACATTAGGTAATTTTTATTATTCTTACCACATGTAAAACCACATTTTTATTATATATGTTACAATATACTACATTATTGATATATTTTTCAGCATTTAAACATATGAATGGATCAGTATTCATTCGAAAACCTCTTTTATAAACCAAAAGATTAGGAAGAAATATTTCTTTTGATAAGGTAAAATGTTGCGAGCAATGCTGACCTGCCTAAACTAACCTAAACTGACAGCAGTATTACCAACCTCATAAGGCGATTCTCGTATTGTGTACTTATGTTAGCTTCTTGTATTTTAAAATGTAAAAATCAAATTGTATAAGCATTATCGCTTTACCAGCTCCTAAAACCGGGGAAAACACTGAACTGACTTCCACCAGCAGTATTAGAGCAACTGTACAAAGATTGCTGTGTTAATTCAGACTTGCGAATGTCGAGTTTAGCTCCAGATAACCTTCCTCTTAAGTGGAGCATCTGAAATCTGGTGCTGTTGCAGACTAGAATCTTGAAATCTAGAGTCATATTCGGCTGAAGGGATCCAAAAATAGTCGGTGACGAAGGACGAACACCCCGCACCGTTTCGACATCCGATACACCCAGACTAGAAAAAAGGGCAACCTAGGTGAACAGGTTTTCTCATTGTCTCATCAGATGCACAATTGGGTGTACGATGTTGACTGACACGATCAACATCGTTGACTTCAACGCATAACGCAGCTATAGTGGGAAATGCTGAGTCAATGTGAATGTTGAGTTTAGCTCCAGTTCAGGCTTGCTGTTCTTTTAAAAATAAACAGACGGGTTTTATAATTTAAGTTTAATGCAACGAAATTAAAAGTTAGACAAAGATAGAATTTAGATTGAAGATAATAAATAAGTAGTTGGGAAGTCTCCTTAAACATTAAATTAGATTGGATACGAACAGAACAAATAACACATTTCTCGAAACTTTAACGTTATTTCCTATACTGTATATGAAATTCGCAATAAATATTTTCGAATGTACTTCAACTTTTACATATATATCGTTGACTTTGTATTCTGCCTTTTTTGTCGCTGGATTCAATAAATTGTAATATATATATATATATATATATACATATATATATATATATATATATATATATATAAATATTTCTTGTTTTATTTTATGTTTTCTTCAATAATACAACAATGCTATATGTAAATACAAAACAAGTTTTATTCAACCCATTTGAATCTAGAGGGACATAACTCCTGGAAATAAAGGTATCCAGCAAATTTTATGGTAGAAGTTTTGCAACATAAGACATCGTTTCAAACGTGTCATGCTAGTTTTATGGGTTGGTCCCAAAATCTAGAATTAATTTTCACCAAATACGACCAGAGAAGTAAAGATCTCGCGTAGAAGCACAATATCATAGTCCTATTATTATTTAAATTTGGCCCGAATTTAAATTGAACTCGTCTTAATCCAAATTTTATACTGGATACGCTTTGTGCAAAGGGACCAAGTATGCTAGTAATGTTCAGTTAATTTTTGCTAAGACTTTATTACTGAAGGACCCTTTACAATATTTGTTTTTCTGATTGTCCCAAAGTCACTCTTCTACTTAAGTCAATTATGGCCAGAGGGAGTTCAAGACTTTCGGTTCTTCGCAAATTCAGGGTTGCATCCTTAACTCCTTAAAAACCAAAAAATATCAATCATATTTATTTTTAACTTAAAGTACTTAAAGAAAGTTGAAATGCAAAATATCTTGTAGCGAATGTAGAGTTTAGCTCTATTTCATCTCCTCTTAGTACAGCGTCTGAAATCTGACACTGCCATAGACTCGACTCCTGGCATGTGGTGAAAGAGATCCAAAAATTTGGTGCTGATGACGTTCAAAACGAACTGTTTGCATCGTTTGGACGTGAGAGACAACTAGACTAAAAACGAGCTCTGTTCAGTTTACCCAGCAGTTACTCAGTGTAATCTACATGAAGAGGCGCTCTCATTGTCTCAGGTGCACACTGAGAGCTCTACGATGTTTTAGACGAAGTTCTCTTGAAGATAGGCAGGGCAGGTTGTGACGCGACTCTGGCCGCTGTAAACGGTCGTGTCAAGGATGTGTAATGTATTATTAGCGTTTAGGCCTCCGGCAAACCTGTCTTTTCCTCTAAAACTATCATTAAAGTGCCTTGGAACAACCGGATAAGAAATTACATCTTTGCGTTTACATTTAATTTGTTCCTGATTATATATTTTCTATTTTAAACGTTGTCTTTAGAATAAATTGTTTTCATAGTTCCGAGTGTGAACCCTAAATATGGTCTTTGATTAGTAATCACTGAGCGTCAAACGGGAATATAACTCCGATTATTAGGAATGTTGTAGTCAGTGTAGTAGACGAAAAAGCGTTAGTAAGTTCTGCTCCGGCAGGTACATTATTATTTAATATAGTATAATGTAAAAGGACTCGACTCAGTTTATTTATTCATAGAATTTCTCGTTGCCATCAAGTTATGCAACTAATGTTATGCTTCACTTAATGTTATAAATTCGTTTCTATGTGAAGTAGGAATAAAGTTGGAGGAACTGGTGTTGCACCGCAACACATTTCTTAAGCTGTTGTACCGTTCTGTTTATTTGTGTTGTCCAACTGTACAACCAACATTTATGTTAACTAACTGTGACGTGTTGTGTGTTACAGTGCTGTGTGGTGTAGGCGTAGACCTGTCAGTCCACCAACACTCCATAGGAATATATTTAGTGTAAGTATTTAGGAATATAAATTAAATTATGACCTAAAATGTAATGTCATCAGTCTTGGGTAATTTCTTGTTTCTCAAGTTCCCTAAATACAATGATTGAAAGTTCATTTCTGTCACTTGACATTTCGTCTCCTCTTCACCGAAATTCAATGGTTTTATTTAATGTTCCAATTGATTACAAGAACTCCACTAGCCGCATAAGACAACCATATGGCTCACTAAATGGAACACAAAAGCTGATGCAACAGAATATCAAAGGACTTGACACAGCGTAACGAATGAGTTGTCCATGTGTAGAGACATACAGACGGACATGATGCTTATCAAAAGACAAAATGTGTGCTGCTCCGGCATTGTGCAAGCGTATTTTAAAATTGGTCGTACTCAATTATGCAGAGGTGAATTTCGTTAAAACAATTACCGTTGGAATTGTTATGAAATTGTTCAAATAATTATTTGAAGAGTCTAGTAAATATTTTATAATTCTACTCACTTTTAAAATGTTCAGCAGACATCATTATTCAACATTATAGAAATTAACACAATTCTTTTTTAATATATGTTACTCTTATCTAGTCAAACATATGTGGCAAATTTGTTTTATTTCGCTTCACTGCAGATAATAATAGCGGCTAAATGAGACATTTCTCAACCTATATTTACATGACATTCTTTTTTAATGGTGAATACTATCACTCTCAGAAATTTGAGACATCCTTTTGTGAATACCCTATTTATAAGAACTTTAAGGGCTTATTTGTAGTTTACCTTATTGGTCGGTCAATGTCCACTCATGCCATTGTTGGATTGGAGATAATTAGACCTAATATCTGTCCTAGTATGTTAAATATCAGCGCTATTTCTATCAATTCTTGTACTATTTACATCCAAATCAAAGTTTATATTTTATATGTGTTGCCGTCAATATAAGAAAGAAACATATATGCGTTTATTTCTTAAAAATTAAATAATCTTTTGCATTACAGAACAAATACTATTGTTGCTAGTAACAACTGTTCTAATATTCCACCTCTAACAACTTAGTAAGAGGTCCAAAACACAGTACAAGAACTACACAGAAAGTAAATAAAGTAGAAAACGAACTGTTGTTTTAAGTAGTTCGCTTCTGGATTCTAACTGGACTTCCTTAACTTTATTTACGCTTGTGTCAGTCTTATCGATCTCTCTTCATTTTATACACTTGTCACGAATTATCCAGTCCAGTGTAGGCAATGACTGTCTTGTTGAGAGTATACAATATTTCATGTGTCTACGAGTACTATTTCATTCAGCGCAAAAACTTATCAAGTTGTAATAGTCATCCTCATTAACATGTGTTTTGTTTACGACAGTAGTGTAAACCAAGAAAACCACCCGTATGAAAGCATTTATCGATAAAATATTTCATGAAATGCGGGATGTAGAGTATTTATTTTAAAAAATTTGCATGGCCATTTGACTTTTGAATTATTTATATACACAATTATAAAATTATAAGTGATTAAATTTAGTTATAGATTTGGCTTAGTATTATTATTAATATTATTACTGATTAACTTATAACTCTTTTCAAATCATAATACTCCACCTATAGGGGTTTATATATTTAAAAAAATACGAAAATATTAAAATTTTACGGTAAATTGTAGCGATATTTCTAACCTTTACTAAATCTCAGTGTAATAAATTAATAGAAAAGAAAAGTCATATCACATAAATTACAGGCACTGATTATTCAACGTATGTGCTCATTGTGCTAGCGTTGTGTTGCAAATATCGATGTCTTATAGATTCCTAAGACTCTCTACAGACCTCTCCAGGGCGATATACTTAAAATCAGCGTTTGAAAATCAAGAACACAATATCAAAATTGTTATTTATAATTGTTATATATTACTTTAATATATATTATTCTTATCAATAGAACCATTACACACTTATAAGTAACACATAAAAAACCATACTAAACGATAATGGACTTATGAATGACAAAGAATGTCAAATGTTCGATCAAAGGCGCTTATTTAGACAACTGGAAACAATGCTTTGTAGACAGTGTAAATATAGACTGCATCCTTCATAAATAGACTATTTTGTAGAAGCACATACATAGACAATGTAAACATATATTTATGATGGGTGTATCTGCTTCCTTTTTGTACAAAGTAAAATTTGCTAGTGACATTATTTTCTATTTCTTAGTAATACACGTCGTTATTACATTTTGTGAAATGAAATTTCTTTTACGTTCACTTGCAAATTATAATAAGAATCCTGAACTAATTCACTAAGATCTATAATAGTGATATGGATCCTTTCCCCAAAGAAAGGTAGTAGCGATAAAACTCTAAACCAGTAATATTATAATACTAATGCATTAAAAATATTGTGAAAATCAGTTTAGATCAAACACTAGTGATAATTTTGATATTTTTATCTTGTTTTTGCCAAAGGCTGTAGTGGTGTTTAGCTCCTAAGTGCTAATTGTTGACCTATTGCCAACAGGTTAGGAGCTGTTCTGGTGTTTGTTTTGGAGATCACGTGGGCGGTCACCCTCTTCCTGCAAGTCTGCCTCAGGTAATACAATTTTAATATTACAGATAGTGCCAAATATACAGAAGGAATTGCACAAATACGAATTTATATAACATAGATAATATAACCTTTGAAAGACTAACTGAACTGACTTTAATCTTAATTTTTATCATTGTAACCAGTGATAAAAATGTTTGGTCTTAGATGGTCTTGAGTTGAAATCTGATTTCAGTCATATATAATGTTGCATACTCAAAATATTTTTTCACCAGCTCAGTGCTCTTCAGCTTTGTGTGTTTCGCAGTCAATATTTTTCATGCGATTTAAGAGTTTGGTAAAAAGGCCCTTATATTTTGTGGTTGAGAAACCAATAATTAAAAATAGAATTATAATTAATGCGATTATAATTAATTATAATACAATTATAAAAATACTATTATTAAAGTTGTTTGACAGATATTTGGTATTCCGATCATATTTTAGTTTATGTATTTAAACGCATATGTCACAGATACGGCTAAATACAAAATAATTGAATCGTAAAAAGTAAGGGCTCTGTAGTGTAATGTTAGCATATTCACCCGGAAAGTGAGAGATCTGGGTTCGAGTCCTGGCAAAGCAAGTACTTTTTGTGACTCAATGTTTATTGAAATCACGTATATGAATATATAATGAGTATGAAAAGGTCTTTTAATTTGACATTGCATGGAGCAAAACTTAAGGGTTAGTAAAAGCAAGTTCATTCGTTGAGTAAATCGTTGATTGTAATATAACAAACCAGTAATAGCAGTTGTATATTTGGTAGCCAAGATATTTCTTATATTTTAGTATTCATGGATTCTGATTGGTCCAGGCCGCGGATATCGAGTATGTATATCAGGACATCCATCTGTCGTGACGTGAACACATAACGCTCTCTCGCTCACTCAATCTGTACTTGGATTCTCAGAGATACGATGGCTGTCGGAGACGCTATTTATAACATTTACTGTTCTCCATAATGTGTTTCAAGATCCGCTTAAACGTATAATTATTTTTAATAGACAATGCTGTGGATAAAAAAAATATGTGTTTAAAAAAATACTTTTATAAATGTAGCTTCACCTAAAATCAATTACTTAAAATTCTAAATCAGAAGTGACTTTTCTAACACAATGATTTTCAATTTTATTTCATATTTATACTGTTTATTGGTAAATATTTATGTTGCTGTAATATAATATCATTTATATTATGTGGAGTAAACTATTTCTTACTTTCCCTCTGCAAATCGTGTGATGAATACTTTAAAAAATAAACTTAAAGCCGTTCCCCAAAGGGGCTGGTTTATACCTTTCAGTTGAAATCACACTGGGTACAGCAAAAACCGATGTGTCACTTATATCTGGGCAGCCTTACGAATGTCCAGGAGCGGCACAATAACTGCAAATGTCGAGATTATGGGACGCAAGGGTAATTCGATAGATCTAGTCTACTTCGGGAGATGACTGTTGGAGTTGGAAGGATTTATTCCCTAAGAGACCCTTTTTTCGAGAGGACAAGGGGACTTGAGATCAGTGCCCTAAATGTTTCCTAATGAATCTAGACAGGAGGCGGCAACTAATCCCCACCTTACCCATCTAGAATATCCTGACACTGCGTCAGCAAAGGTCCTTATAGGACTAGTTGTAATGTATTAAGCTTCTTGTTCTAAGAGTACAAAATAACTTAAAGTCGTCAAAAATATCCTTTCTTACTTTCAAATGATTTGAAATTCCAAAAAACATTACCGTCCTGATTACTGATGAAAATCTAATGTTACAACAGTATTTATATGATTCTTATATTACGAAACCCCAACTTGTACAACAGAGAATAAAACCTAAAGGTAACTTCTACGGTAAGGAACCTGCTAGTGAACTGAAGGTCTGCTGTATGTCTCCAGGAACGAAGACCACCTTATGTATAGGTGTTGGGACGTGTTCCTCTGGTGTGGACTGTGGAAGCGATCCATCCTGTACACCGCCATCGCCGTCGTGCTCTTCCTAAGACCTCACAGGCTCTGGCTCTCCATCGTCGCAGGTACAACGCTGTTCTGACAAAGCTGAAATTTGGTCTGCCATTAAAACGTATGACTTTGTAACATATAATGCCATTGTTGTGGTAACCACTTTAATTATTTATCCCTTTTTTTATCAAGGGAGGATCTAAAAATGTAAGTTTTACGATCTCGGGGAGAATTTAGTTCTGACGGTAGTGATAGGTAACGATACGCCGAGATGAGTAAGAAAAAATGTCACGATGTTAATAAAAAAAACGCTGTTAGACATGTACTTCTCCAAAATTTCTTTAAATAAATGCTTTGATACCTATGAACAATGAACTCGCACAAATTGTTTACTGGTTGAGCAGTAGCACACAATATATTTTACAGCAGTTTTTAAACGACCTTATTCGAGGAGTAAATATGCAAATACAACCAATTGATTAGCGAAAATGTCACTTGGCATAAAAAATAACAGGTTTCTATAACGATGCTTATTATACGTGGTACAGTAAGTGATCCTGGTCCTTTTTTTCAGGTATCCAGCTGCTTATCCTGGCTGTGTGTTACCTGTACCTCACCTGCCGCAGTCACTTTCATAGAAGACACTCTGGTAGACTTTTACTCAGTCAGACACCAAGTCAGGAAGACAGGTTTGCTTAACATTACTATTTTCTGTTTAAACTTGCTTTCTTAGTCAGCCTCTGCTTTGGTTTGATTTGCATAGATCTTCGAAGCAACATAGTGTAACGTTATACCAACAATTGAACTACCGACTAGATAAAAATCTATTATTCATTAAACCCAACTTGTCATTCATTAAAAAGACTCGTTACTTTTAGCAGGTAGATATATTCATGTAATTCATTCGCACCAATTCAGGTTTAAATTTGTAGCTTTAAATAACATTATTCAGAGTCCATTTGGTAATTTAATAATCGTTTGTTAATTGATCTACTTGTAATACTAAATTACAATACTAGTTTGAAAAATATTTTTCATAAAATCTAAGTAATTTTGACACATTGAAATGTTATTCAACATATATTGAAGTCATTCAAATGATTTTAGATATTTGGAATGGAACAGACATAGCGATTTCTGTTATATTAAATTTCCATACGAATAATAGCCCTTTCTAAAATATAATCTTATATTATATTTAATTACTATTGTATGTCACAATTGTTAACCCTTATTAAAAAAAAAACTTTCACTAATTCAAACTCTCTGACGTGTAAAGAAATGATTGCTCCTTCTATATATTTTTAAATAAATTACAACTTAAAATAACGAAATATATATTGTGGCTTGTGCAGGTTTGACGACATTACAGAAATTCTGGACGACTCTCTGCCGGGGCCAGTATCTGCAGATAACTTATCTCCTCTGGAGCAAGACGCCATCTTGGATATCTGACGTCACTCGACCACGTGACTTTGACCTATTTTTAATTTATATTTTTACTTATTGTTGTTAATAAAATGTGTAAATATTTACTTGTATATGGTCTCTTTATTTTTTCTCTTCATGTCAATATCTATTTCTTTATGCAATGTTGAGTGTGACAAAGACATTTTGGGAAAAAGGTACTCATAAAAGAATATTTTATATTATATACACTATAAAAACAGTGAAATGTCCCATGAGGCTTATGGAATTTTATAAATGGAATTTATTTTGTGGGTTACATTGTTGTCTACGGCTGCAGTATTGTGATTATGTTAACATTTCGTATATTGTGATAAGTTCTGCTTCCTAGTTTATTTTAATAAAATAAATGCTAAATTAAAAACATGGAATCAGTGTTTTTTTTTTTTTTATCGTGAATGTAGATTTAATTATTTCGGCTCCGACCATAATAAATTCAAATGTAAAGTCACAATTTGTTTAGATATTTTATAGTTATTGAAATCTACTTCCAAATGAAAACCATTCTGTTATCCATTTACAACGCTAGTACAGATTTGAGATAATTAGAGACAAACTAAACGGTATGCTTTTTCTTATAAACTAGAAATAAATTATTTGTATACATAAAATCTTTCGTAGTTTGCCATTACTATTACAAGTATAAAAATCGAGATAATAATATTAACAGACTATGATAATAATTATTTTAGTTTAATTGATCGATAATAGATTTATAATGTCTTTCATTGCGTTAAGGAAAAGTCTGTGATGGCTATTTGTCATAAGTTGTGCACTTACTCTTACAAATTTATCGGTGTTTTAATTTATTAGTTTTGTTTGGAAAATATTGGAACTTATTTATGATTTGAAGAGATGTATGCTCTCAATAATGTTTTAACTATTATATTTTTTGATAGATAAACTACATTTACAAGTTAAGGAAATTAAAGTTTACAAAGAATATATTTTATATAGCTTCCGTTAAAGAGCTTGAAACTTGGTTATAAAATTTGGAAAGAATGCAAATTGGTAAAATAGATTAAACAACTTAACTGTGGACCAGTGGATAAGTACATCTAGTAAATCATCAACAGCTTGAAGTCTAGACTGAAGGAAATAATTATAGGGGTTGTCACTATATAAGCGTCAAGAGCACAAACAACACGTCACACACGCATCAGTGAAAGTGGAACACTAACAAGAAAGTCATTGTCGGCATCTCCTGTGGTCACGCGGCGTGTCATCTGAAAATAAGGAAGATAATGGTCTGGAGAGGAGCGGTAAAGGCGGCCACCTTTGGTCTTATGTTTTGATTCAGGACATTGTGTATGTGATTATATTATTGGTTGAGATTTTTTTGATTTTTAATATCTTTTTTGGTTTCCTGATTAATTATTTTTTAACATTCATAGCCAAAGTAACCGAAAATCTGCAACTTTACGGTTGGTCTGCTAATTTTATTATGGAGCTTCAAAAAGTTTGCCCTTGAAAAAGCTTTCTTGGCGCTGTTTTATGTTGTCCCTTTTTGTTATATAATTATCAGACCGGTAATATTATAATTATCCTTAAGCTTTATTTTTTACGTCTTTTTTCAAGAGGCTTTATTTCACTAACATAATGTTTTCAAACACAAACTTTTTAGGCTTAATGCATTAGCACTAACTGCTAAATCAACCGAGTATCGAAAGAGTTAAATACTTCGAAAGATGTCGTTTTTCCTATATACATTTTTAGCTTTACAAACTCAATAAACTAACAGGCATACGTAAATAATAGTTATATTATTTTTACTTAAGAGTTAAAGTGACTGAAAATTACCATTTTTGGCTATAGTAGGTTGAAAATTGTATTGGTTGTGTACGAGTATTTTCAAAATAAAAACTAGAGAAATACTATGTGTTAATTAATCGTACCTTCACGATAATCTCCCATTTCGAACCTCACCAAATCTTACGAGGCCGATTGTTGTCTTATAGACAGTGTTCTCCTTATGCAATGCAGATCGTGTCTCAGTTCAAAAATGGCAGTGTTGTAAGATATTTAAAGTTTTCAAGAGTTCTCATAACGTGTCCGTCAGTAACTCTCCCACGTCAAACACTCTGAGGAGAAATTAGTTAGAAAGGGTAAAGGTAGATGTGTTTTTAAATTAGTTAATAACGTAATTAATTAATGCCTATGATACAATTTCTCACCATGAAGTACGCATAAAACACTACTTAAAATGGAAACCATGCAAATTACTATTCTGCATGTAATAACGTCGTTGTTTCATGCCACTCGCAAAGTAGAGATAGGGTTCAAGGTTGATACAATCGCTATGGAAACACTAATATAAACAGTGCTAAAATTAAAAAATATTAAAACAAACAAGACCCTCGTTTTACCTAAATTAAATATCTCTGAGTTTTAAACAAAATTTAACACCTTCTGTTATTGTTAATGAAAAGTTATAAAACATAGAATGAATTGTGACGGGAGAGAAACGTTGACGAACTCTGATGGTTAGTTTGTTTTTACATTCTGCATTCATCCTGTTGATTTGTTTTAGTATACTTTAGCATTATGGTTAAATTTAAATAAAACACATTAAACTTACGTTATTAGTGAAACAAAAGGGGAAATGGAATTTAGCTGTGTAAAGTCGGAATTGTGTAATGTTTAATTTTAAAATGTAACAAAGGTTATACAACAGATCTAATGAAGAAAATGATAAGGTTTAGATATTTATTTGAAAAATTAATATTTATAAAAATTGAAAATAAATATGAGTATAATAATTCTTAGGTATATTTTTTACTTTCGAGATCTTAGGCAAATTACATTTAATGTATTTGAGATACTGAGTTAATGAAAGAAGCAAATTAGGATGCTTGGAAGAAATTGAAAATTAATAAAAAGGATTATATGCGACTGTAAATGAGTTGTAATATGATAAGAATGAAGTTAACATTATCCTTAGTTAACCTTATAAGTGTAGTGGTTGATAGTTTCTTCATTCGTGGAAAGTTGTTGCGTGACAAATTAACTAACTAGTAAACTGCTCCAGTGTCTATTATAAATACACAATAAACTTTATATTCACAAATGACACAACTTATATTATTTTTATGCAAACTATATTCATACTACTAGATTGCAGAAATATCTGCATTTTGCTCTTGAGGTCTTAGTTTTATAATAATAAATAAATAATTAATAAATAATAATATAATAATAAATAAATAATTATAATTTAACAAATAATTTATTTTACTTCATAAGCCACAGCAATGTTGGTACATTTATATTTCTTATAAACAATTTTTAAAAACTGCACTTTATTTAACTTTTTTTTCAATAATTATTTCAGTACTCCCATTTCTTAAAATTTGAAATGGCATGTAATCATTTTTTTTGTAAATTGCGCTTACACATTTAGCCTGTAAGGTTTGTAAAACGGCATCAAACATTCATTTGAAAATTAAAAATCTGTTTCTTGAATTCGAAAATACCAACAGAACTGTACAGTAATAAGTATTGTAAAGTTTAACTTTCAAATTATAATGAGGCATAATGTGAGTGGCTTTTGGTCAAATGAAGGTTATAGCCTTTTGTTAGGTTAAAGATAGAACAGGCGCTGAAAATGTGAGTTTTGGTGAATTATGTGTCTCAATACTGATTCTGCGAACTTCTGACAAAGACGGCTATTTTTAAATCATGAGCAAAACTTTATTGTTGAAGCGATAAAAGGAATACGGTTGTATGTTTGTGTAAAGCTATTGTTCGAGTGAGGCTATTAAAGGAAACAAATGACACTGTTTTAGTATTCCATGACGTGTCGACCTTGACCTCTGTCTGGTTGTTATTGAACAATCACCCAGAACCCAGAACCTGGCCACGTATTACTTGTTGATATTTATGATAAGGTAGCCTGTTTGTTTTCTTACGTAAATATTCAGTAGGCAATCAATGTCTTAAAATCAATTAGCTAGAGCTATTGTTGACCTGTAACTAAAATACATGTTGTTGTTAATACAAACTGTAATAACAATGTTTTTAGTTGAGCTTTAGCGAAACTTATCATTCAAGAGGTTGGAAAAATTTCTCTTCTGTCTGTCTGATCTAAAAACTAACTAATTGAGCTTCTTTTCTCTATAGAAAACCGCAAGTTCAATGATGGTGTATATCTCTTCATAGTATTTCGCTAAGCATTAGCAAAACCTAAACTTTTCAGAATATTTCTAGAACATCTTGAGATATAGAATTGGAAATTTTACATACTTTACTATCAAGATTTAGCTAGAAGAAATTAATTTTCTTTATCTCTTCGTCTCATGCAAGAGGATAACTCGAGTCAAAGACTTTAATTTTGAATAGAACTTCACTGAATCCACAGTCAGTTCTATCTATACTAAAACGCACAATAGATCTTCCATATGTATAAACTCCAATATTTAAATGGAGCAGAAAAGGTGGTGCGAAATAAGACAGATTTTGATCTTGTGAAACAGTTAGAATGAACTTATGCTATTAAAACTTTCTTTCCGATTTTCTGATCTTAAACTTCCAATTTCCATATGATTCTTCCCACTCAATGTTCATTCATTACATTGTAATTTAGAATACGGTAACGTACTTTTTATGGAATATATAAAATAACGTGATAAAGTATTTTAGGTTGTAAGTTATAAAGTGACATCAATCCTTTAGCAGCCGATACATTTTAAGTTAAGTTTTAAATAATGCTTGTACAATTAATAAGAATACCAATTAATTTAGTACCAAGTACATGTCTGCTCTCCTCTCTTGTCTTCAATCTTGTTTGCCGTATAAAAGAAAAATATTCAATTTTAATATAATACACGAAATCAGCATTAAAATATTTTTTCTCTACTCGAAAATTTGCCTGTAAATATTTTCTTTTAAAACAGTTTTTATGTAAAATTGTGAAATGTAAAATCAAAAAGGCACTCTGATCATTTGATGGAAATCAGTTTTAAACTAATAGGTATATTTTCTATCTAATCTTTCAAAGGTCTATTTTCTAAATAGTTTAGAGATATTTATTCTACATGATGTATTCATTTAACGCCCAAAAACATAAATAGCCATTTTTGAAGTTCGTACAAATTCTGGGCACAGTTATTTTCTTAAAAATACAATTTAAATTTAGCATATTTGAAAAGTTCAAATGATTGTTATTTGTGGTGGATTCGTCAGTTTGTGGTTGGAGGGCCGAACTTCAGTGAAGTACTTTTCAGTGAACAGCGAAGTGCATTGTCGATTTTACCAAGTGACACTTCAGCCGTTATTATTGTTAGATAAAATATTAATTAAGGATGTATATTGAATATGTGAATTAAACGTTTTGAACTGTCGAACTTTTAAAAAAGCGAGAGTATATTTTACAGCTTTCGTGTTTACTAGAGTGGCTAGAGGGTCATTTTAAAATATCAGAACTTTATTAATGACATTTAACACATTTAATAACATAACAAATTGATACACTTTTTGACATAGATTAAAGTTTTTTGAAAGAAGTAAGTATAAAAATGCGCTCCAACCCAAAGGTGGTCTTATCGTGGTAACGATATAATAATACTATATTTCGGTATTCTATCTTAAATAGTTTGGTTGTAATATCGCGTGGAGGAACATAAAGATATACATAAAGTCAATGCCAGCTAACTCAGTAGCTCCATTTATGGTCAGGCAAAGACAAAAAAGGTGAATGCATAATGTGATTTGCATGATAATCTTCCGTGATGCTGAAAAATCTACACTTTTCGTTTGTGTTTAAGCTATCAAATAGATTCACGCTCGAATAAGTGATTAGTAAAAAAAAGGCTTCAGTTACATTGAACTAGTTAGTTTATAGTAACAAAGTATGAGTTTATTGATAGCATAGCTGTGATTACAGTCATTGTTTTCTGATCAAATTATCTGATTAATCAGTCAGTGTATTATATCAGCATCATTGAACAGACTAATCTTTCAATGACTATACGATACCAGAATCTAAAAAAATATGATCTCTTTGATACAAGCCTAACAGTTAAAATTATATAGTTTTTGAAATATAATCCCTTGTATGAAGGTCATAAATGTTGGGTACAGCCCTTATTAAAGCGATGAGCACGCGAGGTCATCCCATGTTTATGGTAGACCACAACAGCTGTTGCCTGCTCAAACTGCGTGTATGTCGAGCACCCCTGCCACATATTTGCGGAAAACAACAAGCGTGTCTTCATTTTACTAGCACATAGTCAAAAAAATGATCATTAATAAATAATATTAAAAGTACAAGTTCGAAATACTGACACAAACCACGTGTCACGTTACAGGTTACGCTGAGGTTGCATGCACACTTTTCTGTTGTCATTACCATCCATTGTTACCCATGATACTAAATGTACAAATGTCTGCTTATTTCTACTAAATCTCACGATCACGGTGACAGACACCACAGTGGAATTCAATGTTGTCTAAATAGCAAAGAAGTTTCCTGCAAAATTTAAAGTTTATAGATCATAGTCTTCTGTAATTCTTAGCACTGACATTTTTTTAATTTACTAAAACAACGCACTTATGATCTTGCACGTGAAAATACAATAACAAGGAGTAATCCCTACAGTTTGTTTTTATAAAGACGATCTCTGACAGGGCCGGGTCTTGACAATCTTTCTACGCTCTAAAAATTGTAATTTAATCGTATAGGCCTACCACGTTAAATATATACCTATATTATATCGGATTTTTTTATATATGATTAATATTCACCCATGTATTCGAGTATAATAAAAATTGTTTGTGTTATTTTTAATTGTGATCAAAAAATAAGGTAGCAAACACTGGTTTCTCTTTAAAATTTAAGCTTTCTGCCTTTAACTAATCATTATTAATATTGACAGTAAAAATAATTACAGACTTTGTAGTACGACATACCAGAAAATGAGAGTTCTAAGTAAAGAATTAAAGATGAAATGGGTTAATATCTATTGTTTTGATACTTTGGAAATACCGCGTGGTACCATGATATCGTGTTTTTCACTATATCTAGTGGTTATCACAAGCCAAAATAACACACAAAGTATTTTTCTTTTACTCGAATACATGGGTTGCATACTACCCAAACAATAAAGAATTATTTAAGAGTTAATATAGGTGTGTATTTTAATGTGGCAGACGTATGAAATGAGAGATGTTTAGCGACGTGTGTGAGAGAGGCCTAAGGGACGGCTCCGTCGGGGACCTTCTTACGAAAACCAACCTGTAGTAACTCCGTATAGATACTGCTAGAATGCGCTTGTCGATTTGTGCCACTCAGTTCGGTTAAATACTATGTCTCTTCTGTACTCGAAGTTTATACTCGCTACACTGTGGTTTTATGTAATAGAGGTTTTATGTAATATTTAATATACCAAGCTGGAAACACGAATTCCAAATGTGACAAAATAAACGTGTTAAGATTTTTTAACACACGTTTCTTTTCTCCCAGCTGATAAACTAGTACTTATTGTGGTACTTCACAATATTTTAAAATTTCTATTAATATAATTCGTGATATTTCCTATAATTCAACATTACCAATATAATGCTTTCAGTTAATGTATTCTTGAATAACCTGAAACCCGTAACTTGTTCTAACTACAGGTCTCTGAAAATGTTGAGTTATTTGTTGAACTGAATTCTTGAATATAAATTACAAGAATAATCTGAAAAAATATGAAATGAAGCATTAGAAACTTTAACTGGTGTATTTAACAAGATGTCAGTGGAAAATCCAGATCATTTATCAGAGAGAAGAACAAAGACTACAATAAACTGTTTGAAATTGGTATTTTATAGCTTTACTAATGGCAAAACTTCGGAATCAAACAACGGCTCTTATTTCTAACATCATCACCATTATTTTACAGGTTGCTAAATGTAGTTTCAAGATGTCGAATTGACAGCATTTGGTAGAAACAAAGAGTTCTGTAGCGTGTTGACATGAACATTTTGTCCAACCGACCCAGAAATGTAGGTCAGATATCCAAGGAAGATTTAATAAAGAAAATGGTTTGACCTTTGCAACTGTGTTGCGACTCGTGTACTGAATAGAAATCTCTATTCTCTAAAAGTTAAAACATTTACTTAAGTTAGTTAAATATTTCATAATTATCTTTTTATAGTAAGTATATTTTTCTCAAGTAATTCTCTCTCTTAATCAGCTTCTATTCTATTGATTGGGAAATATAACTGAAATGGATATTTACCATTGTGTACTTCAAAATAATTTTATCTATTTTTCTGAAAATAAGAAAAGTGTAAATATAAACTTGAATACTTAAGATTTTAGTTCATATTTCACAATACTAACTTTTTTTGTCAATCTTGAAACGATATAGTCTACAAAAATGTAAGCGAACATTAAATAGACAACCAAAATACCTGCACAATGGTGGGTTGTGCTGACAAATACATGAATCGACTAACAATGGCAATTGCTCCTCTCGCATAACAGTAGAAAATGTCCTCAAGAGTTTTGTTGTCCTTATTTGTATGGTTTAAGTTATGAATTTTAGCCAAAATAATGTATTTTTAGAGTGTTTTATCATATGAATTTCTTTCATGTGTAGAACACTATAGTAACAAGCATAAGACGAAATCTCAATAACGGTATAATGAAGTTCTTATATTTCTTATGGAGTTTGACATTATTATTGACGATCACACTAAACGAATTAGTTCCTCTTCAAAAACTGAACTAGCTTTTTCAGTTTCGTCTGATACATCAAATTTGGTGTCAAATAAGAGACTTTTCGGTAGAATACTTTGTTTTCCTATAGATTCTTAATAATTTTGTAAATTAAAGTATTCGAAATTATTAAGCTCGGACTTTTAAACGTCAGTTGAAGTGAATTTTGTGCAGTTTATGTGTTGTAGTCTAACTTACGTTCACTGAAAATAATTATTAATTTTTTTACTTATGAAATTTAATTATAAAATATAATTTAAATTATTGCACACCATTTAATACGATGATTACGAGTAGTTATAAGTTATAATTTATTTTTACAGAGCAAATCGCTAAATTAACCTTTTGTATTATAATACAGTAAAATAAGTCACCTTAAAATATTTCATAGTATATAAAGCATGTAATAAGATAAAAATAAAACTTTCTCTAACACCAAAAATTCAAGACGGATGTAAGTTAAGCTAGACAGACGCCCTCGATGTTAGACAGCTACACCAGCCCTGGAGTTGGCTAAGAATTCTAACATTTTAAGTGCCTTAATGAAAACCAGCGAGTGATTTAAGGCTATTGCTAAGTACCTCCCTTAGTCACTGTAAAATATAAAAGCTGTTGAAACTCAAAGCAGATCGTAAAACTTTATATTTGTTTTTATTGTTAACATCGCTGTGTTTACAAGGGTTTCTGAAGAAATAAAGATAAAACGTAATCGTTATGAATTGTAAGGCATTCATCGTGGTGTGTGGCATACTCTATAGTTTAGTAGTAAAAATCGGTATATGAATAAAAATGCCTAATTTATCACAAAAAATTATACAGTTATAATTTAGTTTAAATTTAGTACTAAATATTAACTCTTACCATATATTAAAACAGCGGCAGTGTTGAAAATAAAATAAAACGCTTTTAGTAAATATCAGTACTCAGTGAGGTATCATTAAAATAAAACTCATACAAAGATACTGTTTGTTGTAATATACCCTAAGTCTAATGTTAACAATGTCAGACAAACTTACCCTGACGTTAATGTGACTTAAGCTAAGAAGGGAGGAAAGTACTATGCAGTTTGTTACCAACTTCTCAGATTATATTCACTCTCATTTTTGCCGTAACACATACTCAGCTGAACTATCCCAGAAGTTAATGTAACTTGTGTAAGCTGTGAAGGGAGGAAAGTAGTATGCAGTTTGTTTCCAACTTATCAGATTATATTCACTCTCATTTTTGCCGTAACACATACTCTGCTGAACTATCCCAGAAGTTAATGTAACTTATGTAAGCTGTGAAGGGAGGAAAGTAGTATGCAGTTTGTTTCCAACTTCTCAGATTATATTCACTCTCATTTTTGCCGTAACACATACTCTGCTGAACTATCCCAGAAGTTAATGTAACTTGTGTAAGCTGTGAAGGGAGGAAAGTAGTATGCAGTTTGTTTCCAACTTCTCAGATTATATTCACTCTCATTTTTGCCGTAACACATACTCTGCTGAACTATCCCAGAAGTTAATGTAACTTGTGTAAGCTGTGAAGGGAGGAAAGTAGTATGCAGTTTGTTTCCAACTTATCAGATTATATTCACTCTCATTTTTGCCGTAACACATACTCTGCTGAACTATCCCAGAAGTTAATGTAACTTGTGTAAGCTGTGAAGGGAGGAAAGTAGTATGCAGTTTGTTTCCAACTTATCAGATTATATATTCACTCTCATTTTTTGCCGTAACACATACTCTGCTGAACTATCCCAGAAGTTAATGTAACTTGTGTAAGCTGTGAAGGGAGGAAAGTAGTATGCAGTTTGTTTCCAACTTATCAGATTATATTACTCTCATTTTTGCCGTAACACATACTCTGCTGAACTATCCCAGAAGTTAATGTAACTTGTGTAAGCAGTATGCAGTTTGTTTTTATCAGATTATAAATCTCGTTTTTGCCGTATTAAGAACTGTCGTTTGTAACCTATGAACTTTTTAGATTAAATTTTCTCTCAACTGTCCTATAAAATATATCGAATCTTTCAAAAGATAACGTGACTTATGTATGCTGATAAGGGAGGAAATTACGAAGGGGAGTGTGTTACCACCTACTCAGGTTACATTTACTCTCAATTGTGCCATAACACATACTACACTGAACTGTTCAGACATTAATGTTACTTGTGAAAGTTAAGAAGGGAGGAGAGTACTTGGGAGTTTCTTTACCAACTTCTCAGGTTAAATTTACTCTCAATTGTGCCATAACACATACTACACTGAACTGTCCAGACGTTAATGTTATTTGTGAAAGTTAAGAAAGGAGGAGAGTACTTGGGAGTTTTTTACCAACTTCTCAGGTTAAATTTACTCTCAATTGTGCCATAACACATACTACACTGAACTTTCCAGACGTTAATGTTATTTGTGAAAGTTAAGAAAGGAGGAGAGTACTTGGGAGTTTTTTTACCAACTTCTCAGGTTAAATTTACTCTCAATTGTGCCATGACACACACTTTACTGAACCGTTTAGAAATTAATATATCTTTTACCTAGCTTTTTATTAATTTAAATTACCCGAAGGTAATGTATATAACATGACCTAATCTATAATTTACAAAAATAAATATTAAAAATAAGCCAGTTCTCTAAGTTTAACAGTGGTATGCTCGTCGAACATAAGAGAAGTACGGCTCTGAGTCCCAGCAAAGCAAGTACTTTTTGTGAACCGGTCTTAATTAAAATTTACATAGACTACTGCATATATAAAACTTCAAGGAACACGTATGTAAACATCAAATGTGGGGTAGTTTATAAAATTTTATTTAATTTTCAATAACTGTTATTTGTATATATTTGTGTACTTTTTTTCTGAAAAAGTACAATTGTAGCACGAAAAATGTATAAAGATTTTGCAAATACTTTATTATTAATTACTTGACATTAAGGTTCAAGTCGGTTTCATTAATCATTCTCCGTAAAATATCCGTAATGATTGCTATTGCCCGCAAAATAAACAGAGTATTAAATATTGCAATTCGTGTATTATTTTTTATTTTATTTCAAAGTATGATATAAAAATCAATTTATACCGTTACTATATTCTGTAGTATCCTTATTTGATAAGCGCAGCAAATATTCTACACTATAAGAAAACAAATGTCGAAGGAATAAAAAGCTGTTATGGAAACAATACACGTATTTACAAATGTAAAATAGCATAATTATGCCTATAATCATATATTTATAACTATACATGTACAGATAGTGCAATTATTAATAAGGATTTAATCTACGAGTAGAAAAATGTTTGGGCACATATAAAAATTAATCAAAACTGGAATTTAAACCGAAGTGTGTGTAAAATTTATAAATAACGTTACTTTTAACATAATATTTGACAATAAATCTAGAACCAAATTAGATATGCAGTCTAACAAAAGCAATCTTCACATTTAATATCTTCATATATTCAAAAGCAAACAATATTTCTCTATATTTAGACCAAATGTATATATATATATTTAAAGAAATATTTGAAGACTAAAAAAGTGACAAAGAATAGACAGTTTGTCGGTAACAAAGAGTTAAGACGACTTGAAATCGGCATCCTGACAGTAAAAGACAACAACATTGTTTCCATTTAATGACGTTTCCGACCGTGATTTGTTTGGTAATCTTAAAAAAGAACTTTATTTAAAGGTTTTAAAGCTGTCATACATCTTTACTTTCCCTTCCAACCGTTAGATGTCTAAAGCTTTCATCTTAGGTATGTGTTCCTGTGCTGAAGATTTATAAATAAATAATTCCATTATTTAATAATATTCAAATACATCATAACTTTGTAGTATTTCTACGAGTATTTTTACCCTGAGTTTTCCACTTATTATATCATCAAATACTAATAATGCAATAGATTATTACAGTACTGTAACATTTGAATTTGGGGCATATTATAAAAATGAAATATATTTCTGGAAGACATTATGTTGCTTATGTAGTTTGTTTTAACAGTATTCACATTAAAAAAAACTTTTTCTTAATAATTTAAAAACGAGTGAACCTTTGTATTGTATTGATATTTTTAAGCTTTACTAACGCTTAGTGTCATAAATGGATAAAAAAGAAAGGACATATCACATATGACAGGTGCTGATTATTCCACGTAACTGTCAACTACATTTTCATTGAGTAAATCCGTTGGTTGTAATATAATAAATAGTAATAGCAGAAACATACAGTATGTGGCAGCCAAGATGTCTCTCACATTTTAGAATTCATGGATTCTGATTGGTTCTGGCCGCGGATATCGAGTATGTATATCAGGACACCCATCTGTCGTGACGTGAACACATAACGCTCTCTCGCTCACTCAATCTTCCTTTGGGGTCTCAGATACTATTACTGTCTAAGAAACGATTGACAATGGTTACTGTTCTCCATAATGTGTTTAAAAACCGCTTAAACGTATTATTCTTTTTAATAGACAACGCAGTGGATACAGAATATTTGTTTTAGAAAATAGTTTTATAAATGTAGCTTCACTTAAAATTAATAAGTTAAAATCCTAAATTAAAAGCAAATTTATAACTAAAATCTTTTGTGCTCTTTTTTGATAAATATTGAGCTTAGTGTAGTGTAGTGTAAAATTTCAATGATTTATAAATCATTGAAATTATGTGGGGTAAACTATTTCTTAGTTTCCTTCTTCAAATCGTATGATAAATACTTTATAACTAAATTTAAAGCCGTACCCAAGGGGATCACTTATGGCTGGTTTATACCTTCCAGTTGAAACCACACTGGGTACGGCAAAAACCATTGTGTTACAAATCTGGGCAACCTTATGAATTTCCAGGAGCGGCACATCACTAACCACAAAAGTAGAGATTCTGGGGCGCAAGGTAATTCGATAGGTCCAGTCTACTGCTGGACCAATAGATGACTGTTGGGGTTGGTTGGGCTCGTTATTGCAGGCTAGACATAAGGGTATGCTACCCTCTGCTTGCTTTGACTGGAGAGGCTGGTTCAGAGCTGGCTTTTTCTTCTTCCGAAGGGACATGACTTGAGATTAGTGCCCTAAAGTTTTCCTCGTGAATCTCGACAGGAGGCGGTCCCTACCCCCAAATCTTACCCATCTAGAATATCCTGTCACTCCGGAAACAGCGCAAATGTCCTTATAGGACTAGGTGCAATTTTCTAAGCTTCTTGTCCTAAGAGAAAAAACAAATTTAAAGCCATCAAAAATTTAGGGACAAGTATCCTTTCTTACATTACTTTCGAATGATTTAAAATTCCAAAAATTATTACCGTCCACATTATTGTTGAAGATTTGATGTTAGAAAAGTATTCATACGTTTCTTATACAACGAAACCCTAACTTGTACAACATAATCTAAAGGTAAATTCTAAGGTAAGGAATATACTAGTGAACTGAAGGAGTACAAAATAACTTAAAGCCGTCAAAAATATCCTTTCTTACTTTCAAATGATTTTAAATTCTAACAAATCATTACCGTCCTGATTAGTGATGAAAATTTAATGTTAAAACAGTATTTATATGATTCTTATACTACTAAACCCCAACTTGTACAACAGAGAATAAAACCTAAAGGTAACTTCTAAGGTAAGGAACCTGCTAGTGAACTGAAGGTCTGCTGTATGTCTCCAGGAACGAAGACAACCTGATGTACAGTTGTTGGGACGTGTTCCTCTGGTGTGGACTGTGGAAGCGATCCTGTACACCGCCATCGCCGTTGTACTCTTCCTCACACCTCACAGGCACTGGCTCTCCATCGTCGCAGGTACATCGCTCTTCTGACAAACCTGACATTTTGCTTGTCATTAAAACGTGTGACTTTGTAACATATTATGCCATTATGGTGGTAACCACTTTATTTCCCTTTTTTATCAAGGGACGAACTAAAACTGTAAATTCACGATCTCGGGGAGGATTTATTTCTAATGGGAATGATAGGTAATGATGAGTGGAAATGAGGAGGAAATTCTGTCATGATGTTAATCTAAAAAACGCTGATAGGTATGAACTTCTTCTAATTGTCTTAAAATAAATGTTGAAGTGCCTATGAACAAGGAACTCGCACATATTAACCAACTGAGCGATAGCACACCATATATTTTACAGCATATATTTTACAGCAGTTTTAAATACGGCCTTATAAGAGGCCTAAATATGACAATACAAGCAGTTGCTTAGCAAAAATTGATGCTTCCTGCTGTATGTGGTACAGTAAGTGATCCTGGTCCTTTTTTTCATGTATCCAGCTGCTTATCCTGGCTGTGTGTTACCTGTACCTCACATGCCGCAGTCACTTTCATAGAAGACACTCTGGTAGACTTTTACTCAGTCAGACACCAAGTCAGGAAGACAGGTTTGCTTAACATTACTATTGTCTGTTTAAACTTGCTTTCTTAGTCAGCCTCTGATTTGGTATGATTTGCATAGATCTTCGAAGCAACATAGTGTAACGTTATACCAACAATTGAACTACCGACTAGATAAAAATCTATTATTCATTAAATACAATTTCTTGAAAATACTCGTTACTTTTCGCAGGTATACATTTTCACTTAATTTATTCGCACCAACTGTGGGTTAATTTTTTAGCTTTTAATATAATTAATGATTTAGAAATTTAGTGATATTTTGTCAATTTCTTTTCTTTTAATTCTAAATTACAATACTAGATTAAAGAATATTTTTATATAAAATCAAAGTAATTATGACACATTGAAACGTTATAGAGCATACATTCAAAATGAAACCTCTTTAAAGAGTCATTCAAATAATTTTAGATAGCTGGAATGGTAGAGATAGGCACTGTTACTTCTGTTACTTTAAACTCCAATACGATTAATAGCCACGTTGTAAAACATGATCTTATATATTTCTTTACTATTAGATGTCATAATTGTGAACCTTTTTATAAAAAACAAGTTTTATGTATTAATTCATCGTAGGCTCTCTAACGTGTAAAGAAATAACTTGCTTCTTTTTATATAGTTTTATATAAGTTATAGCTTCAATTAAAGAAAGATCCATCAATAAAGTTGCTTGTGCAGGTTTGACGACTTAAGAGAAATCCTGGACGACTCTCTACCGGGGCCAGTATCTGCTGATAACTTATCTCCTCTGGAGCAGGACTCCATCTTGGACATCTGACGTCACTCGACCACGTGACCTTTACCTGTTTTTAATTTGTATTTATACTTATCTTTTTTAATAAAATGTGTTCATATTTACTTGTATATGGCGTCTTTATTTTCTCTCTGTAAATGAAATGTAATAAACACAATGAATGTCGAGGTATATTTCAATGCGAATAAATTTTGTGTGACTAAGACAGTTTAGAGAAAATTACTTTTAAAATAATATTTTATATTTTATGAAAAGTTAAAAGGAGTAAATTGGAGTTAAGCACTATTAATAAACATACTATATCATTTTCATGGTAATATATCGGCAGAATTTAATCAACAATGTTGATTAACGCAATACAAACAATTCATGTTAATGTATTCATATAATGTTATGAAGTTTGAGAGGGAAACCCAAATATGGTGAGGAAATTTGTCTTTTAAATAGAAAAATTTGTGTCCCGTCTGGTTTGTGGTATTACGTGAATCAAAATGTGGGTTACATTGTTATCTCAGGCTCGCAGTATTGTGATTGTGTTAAGGTGTCGTACATTGTGATAAGTTCTGCTACCTAGTTTGTTTTAATATAAAATAAATGCAAAGTTTAAAAAATATGGGATCAGTATTTTCTTTTTAATTCCTGAAAGTAGATTTAATTGCTTGAAACCCGAATATAATAAATTCAAACATTATAATAGATATGTTATAGTTATTACAGTTTAATTACAATAATTACAATTCTATTATCCATTTACAACACTAGTTTAGATTTAGTATAATTAGAGACAAAATAAACCGTATGCTTTTTCTTAGAAACCAGAAATCATTTATTTGCATAAACTGTAGGAAATAACGATTTCCACGAACGCGTGGTTTGTTATTATATATTTATTACACGCATACACACTTCGAGATAAAACTATTAATAGTGTATGATAATAATTATTTTAATATCTAACGAGTACAGTGTACGATCTATAATAATGGTGTACTTGTCTTTTGTTCGTGTACGTTAAAAAGTCTGGAAACAAGTCTGGGATGGGTCTGTGTTACAAGTTATCGTGCACTTGATTAAAGAAAGTGTATCGATGTGTTGAGGTATTAGTTTTAATTGTAATACGTTAGAATTTATTTGGATTTGGAAGAGGCGTATGTTCTCAAAAATTGTCATCATACTATGAAAATGAAAATGAAATTCAATGTATAAAAAGTAAAGTTTAGAAAGAATATTTTTGATAGAACTTCCAAAAAAGAGCACATAACTTGGTCATAACTATTGGAAAGAATTCAAGTTCCTAAAATAGATTAAATAGCAACTGCGGATCAGTGGATGCTTTGATTTTTTTACTGAACTGAAAGTTAGTAAAATCAGTGTTAAACCATTGTTTTAGAAACAAAATAAAATTATGCTATGCTATTTGTAGTGATTATTTCTTTATTTTTAGCTAATAAAATTAGAACATTATTATTTATCATTCCAATGAACATTATATTAATGTTAGTTAAAAAAAAAAAAACAAGAGCATATTTCTTTTGGAGTTTTACAGTGGTAGATACTTAAAAAATATTCAGTAAATAACGTATTGCTTGAGATGAAGAATGTTAACTTTAATGTTGTTATTTTTATTAATCGCTGAAGTGAATGAAACATTGCAATGCGGCAGTGAAGCTTGGTACAAGCAGCTGTAAATTTGTGACTAACATTATCTTGGTTTTGCGAGGCCGATTGCTGTCTTATAGAAAGTGTTCTCCTTAAGCAATGCAGATATTTTATTAGCTAGCAAAAATGGCAGTGATGTAAGAAAATTCGAAATTTCAAAAGTTCCCTTAACGTGTCGGTTAGTTGCCCTCCCATATAAAACATTCCAAAGTGATATTCAATTACAAAGAGTAAGAGTAGATATATTTTTGATTTAATTTTTAACGTAATTAATTAATGCCTATGATCAAATTGCTCAACACAGAGTACGCGAAAATACTTTTTAAAGTGGGAATTCATATGATTATTCTGCATAGCAACAATTAATATTTAATAACATAGTTGTTTATGTCACGCTAAATCAAAATAAACATAGGTATCAAGGTTGATAGTATCGCTTAGAAAACAATAAATAATCGGTACTACAAAACATAAATAATAAATCATACAAGACCCAGTTTTACCTAAGTTGAATATCTCTGAGTTGAAAACGAAAATTAACACCTTCTGTTATCGTAATGCAAAAGTTATAAAACATAGAATGAATTGTGATGGGAGAGGAAAGTTAACGCACAGTGGTTCTTGCTTTTTTGTTTCATTCTGCATTCGTGCTCATGATTTGTTTACATAAAACACATTAAACTAAAGTCTTTAGCGAAAAGTAAGGGTAAAATTTAATTTAGAAATGAAAATTCAGAATTGTGTTACATTAAATTATTTCATTTACAGACAACAATAACTTGTAAAGTGTATTATTGATTTTTCAAATTTAAGGGACATAATTTTAAAATCATCAAGAAAATATATGAGCTAATAATGTAACAAACATTGCTTTTTAGAGTTAACGAAATATTGTGTAACAAATCAATCAAATATGGTTGTAACTGGAGATAAAACTAAATAAAAGTAATATACAAGACTAAATAGTAAAAGAAACTCCGAAAATCACAAATGCCAAAGATTATAGATCTATTGAAGAAAATAGTAATGATTAAATAATTATATTAACACATCTGTAAAATTGTTATAAAATTATATAAAATATGGGTATAGATAATGTTTAGGTTTTAAGGTTATTATTTACTTTAAACATCCTAAAAAAGTTACATTCAATGTATTTGAGGTATTGAGTTAATGGAATAAAGAAAATTAGGATAAGTTTGGAATAAATTAAAAATTAGTAAATAAGAATGTTTACAACTGCAGGAGAGTTGTAATATGAACAGAATAAATACAACAGAGTTTAAGTCAAGTGATTGATAGTTTCTTTATTTGTGGGAAGTTATTGTATTAAAAATAATATTTAATAACAAACAATAAATGTTTATAATAACTGGGCGACTATCAAAATGTGCGCTTTGCTTCATATAAAGGGATACGTAGTATTGTATTATATTTAAAATAAAAACATCAAACTGGACATAAACTAATAGAAAATAATTGCATGAATTTAAAAAATATTGTTTCTTCTGATACTAATCTTGTCCTAGTTTGTCTAATTAAGTCAAATTTGATTCAAATACAAAGTAAATATTACAGAACCACAGTGTTAAGTTTAAAAGTGGAATGATGTATTATTTTACCCACCTTCCTCAACAAAGAATGTTTTAATAAACCTTGAAATTGTTAAAATACATCTACGAGACACAATTTTTAATCTTAAAATAAAATCGTTATAAGTGCATATAAGTTCATTAAATATGTTTTGAATATAAATCTATCCGGTCAGGTTAAGTGTTATACAGAGATTCTTATCCTGGCAAAATAAAATGTACCCCTTTACCTATACTTTTTCCCAAAAGAAAAATATGTTTAAAACTTATCGAACAGTGTAATTCGTTAGCTCTTGATAACCATAGAAATTCTGCATTGAAATATATGGATACCTTAAGATATGATGGATAGAAAAAGTATTGTTATGTTAAAGTTGTAACCAGTACAAAGTCTTAAGGATGTAAGCAATAAAACAATCACAGGCTTTTTGATTTAATATGCATGAGGGTTAACTCAGTTAGATTCACTCAACTATGCTTAATTAACGCACTCAGCTCGAAATCTGTAATCAGTGTCGAAGTGGACCGAGGCAGACTCAGCAATGAGAGATTAACCGTAATGATACATGATTGGAAGTCCCACACCACGGCGCGCTGCCAGTAGTAATTTGTGGAGGGGTCTAAATGCATAATAAGGGATAATTAAAGGAGATAATGCTGATATTTTATGGAGATTTCTAATATAGCTATTGCAATGTGTAATAATACTCATCTATATATCATCACGATTACAGTAGTAATTTTTAACATATCTTTTCGAAACAATAGGGACGTTGATTAAGGGAACGGCATGATTAAGAACAATGTTGGGATCAAATCAGACCGAATGGAGTGGAGCTACAGAGTTGAGTCCTTTTTATAGCCAACTGCTACATACACTTTGCGGATGGATCGATTTGGAACAATATTGGAATGGACATTCTATTTCATACATGTTGCCTCAATATGGAGTATAGAGACACATGGAGTTCTCAGGCCAAAATCGATTTGTGTATAACTTACTATAACCTTCTTGTGGTTCGATGTATTTTTTAAATTGTTGCAGGAAAGTTTGATATAAAAAATGTTAAACGTAATGTTTGTTCAGTGGTTTTGTGGCAGGAATGTGGAACCGTAAGATTAAATCTAATATATGTTAAATTTTACTCTTTACGCTTTATTTTGTGAAAGATAGCAAGGTATAGCTCTAAGAGGCCAGGAGGAGCTACAGAGTGAGATTTACAAGAAGCCAAGGCCTGATAGACACAGAAAGCTGTCAGAGGCTGGTAGGTTCTAGAGTCTGAGATCTTCTACAAGTTGAGAGTTGACATAAAGCCCTGGTTGGCAGAATCTGATAAAAGCCAGAAGCTGGGATGCCCTAAGATGGTAACCTGCCAGAGGTTACCAGCTTAAAACTGCGAGCCCTAGATGCTGGGAAATCCTGAGTCTAAGAGAATTTGAAGGCCAGGAACTACAAGGCTTTAATGATTCTGGAGCTTCAAAATGGAGAGTATTCTCACAAGCCGGATGTTCACATAGACTAGAAGATACATCAGATACATAGTTTTAAAACTGTCGAAGGACAGCAGCTGCCAGAGGTCTTTAGCTCTCAGAGATAAGGGCGTCTAGAGATTGTGAGGTTTCTTGGGTTGGAAACTCTCATTTTCCGAATGTTCTCAGTGCCTGATACTTGGCTTATGTCTGGAGCTCCTACAGGCTTAGAACTCCTAGAGTATAAGAAGACCCAAGAACAGGGACCTGAAAGATTTGAAAGCTCTCTGATGACGAAGAGTTAGGTTGTTTGAGTTATTTTAGTGTACATTCTTGTGGTTTTTAAGGTTCCAGGTGGATCAGTGACGTACGGTTCAATGTACTAATCTTATGGACTGAAACTGAAATTTAATCGAATCTTGAGGTCGGCAGTACAAAAGGTCTCCTTTTTCTTAGCCTATTGTTTTGGTGGTGCAAATAAGCACGAAATAACCGCAAGGATTATATAAAAATTATTATAAAATAATGAAACATAAGTTGTGTACAATTAGAAAAAATAAATGGTTTAAGAATGGCCTGAATAGTAAATTCTTTAATACAGTAATAACAATTAACAAACATGAGTTTACATTTCTAAATGTAAATTATCAATAATTAGAGTTGAATTCGTAACTTCGTTTACAATTTAGTGCAAGGGAATGCAGACATCGATGGATCAGGTCTTTTTTGCTCTTTCAATGAAAATTTTCTATCTTGGCTAGAATACCAAAGCAGGCACAAATTTCGCTTTATCGGGTATCCAGTACTTTCATTACGATGCTCGTTACATAATTTACAAAGCATATTATTCATTAAAATTCCAACTTTTTGAATATGTTTTCTCAGATGTCAGTGCCTCACACAGTGGAAGATGTTAACAAGCCTTGAGGATGTTCTAATGAAACTCACACCTCATATTTATGGTTATTATGGGATCTTACCTCAGAACGGACACATAAAACAACTAATCCAAATCCCCGCAATAATTGGATTTTTGACAGATCTTGCAAAGTTTTAAAATATTATAGTTCGTTCTGTCCTACATCAGAGATGCACATAGATATCTATACACGGTCATGGTCTCAATCTCAGTCGCACTCCAGTTTTGTTTGGCTTAAACAAAAGTGTTGGGTATCCCCATAATCACTCATACACCTTTTGTTTACTTACCCTAAATGTGTCAAACTCTCCAGCACTAAGAGTGATTACATATCAACCTCATAAGTGTACTTGATACAAGTAAACGGTTTGATTGCAATGTTCTTGTTATAGTCTTGGAAACTGCTTGAGAAGCTTCAGGTAAATATCTGGTATACCATATATTAAGGAACCAAGTCGACGTTTTTATTCAGGAAAGTATTACTATATTGTTGTATTGTTCGCATTTTCGTCTCATTGTGAATGTAAGTGAGAGGAGAAAATGAGCAGATTTTATAAGTAACTTTAAGTAACATTATATTCATGATATAATGTATTCGTGCGTGAAAATCCTAAACTATATTGTCTATTGAAAATGTGAATATTCAATACTTGATTTAATTGTCTATTGAACTTTACTGTAAATAAACTCTGTGCCATAACTTCTAACTGCATTGAAATGGTTTTTGTACAACATTTAGAGTGCAATTTTATTACTAAACACAAACATTTATTGAATCGATACGCCATAAGCAGAGGAAATCGATTGTTTAGTGGTAAAGTCAGTAATTGTCCCTAGCCACAAAATTTAGTTTAATAAATACAGACGGTTAGTAAATGATCAAATTCAGTCAACTGCAAGTCTATTAATTAATTCCACCATTAATTCCTATTTTCATTGTATTCGGATGTGCTGATTATTTATATACGAGTTACAATCTCCGAGAGAAACATGTACTGGATCGATACGAAGTAAATGGGACAAATAGAGAGCTTTGCGGTAAATTTAGTAACTGTCCCATTATACAAAAGTTAATTTAATAAACACAGGCGTTA
The DNA here is from genome assembly GCF_021130785.1 of Homalodisca vitripennis. Lineage (NCBI taxonomy): Eukaryota > Metazoa > Arthropoda > Insecta > Hemiptera > Cicadellidae > Homalodisca > Homalodisca vitripennis. Next base: position 10,293,309 of record NC_060210.1, read on the forward strand.
TTCAGTTAAGTTCAGCCAACTAGAAGTTTATTTATTTGGCATGACCATTATGGCTAAGTTCATTGTAGCCAGCTGTGTTGATTATTTAAACAAAGGAAAATTGCATTACACCGCGTTGTACTATCATTGTACTATAATTGTACTATCATTGTACTATCATTGTACCTTCGTTGAAAGTTATAAGTTATCCTAAATAAAAGGCAGAATAATAAAAATATTCCATTCAAAAGGTCTTCATAAATTTATAAATGAAAATTGTAAATATTTATAAATCTAAAACAGGATAGAAATAACATATCTGCGATACAATCCGTCAGAATTTACAAGAAGCCGACTTACAGAAATCCAGAGAAGTTATTTATAAAATCTGAAATCCTTGAGAGTGGACAGAGCTGATAGTTATCGAGCAATAAGAGGTGAAACACTTTCGGAATATACCTTCCTCAACTTTAAATTAATTCCAATGTTACTACTTTAATGTTTGGAATTTAACACTACTTTGTTATGTTATGATCCGTTATTACTTGACTATTAAAATTGTTTTGATAATTAATCGTTATAAGAGCATTTTTCGACTAAGCAGTCATTTATTCAATATTTACTTATAATTAACAATCAATTATAGATTTGTAATTAATTTGCTTAACCAGAAGCCTTAGTTCATCCAAACTTAGCGTACTGAACTTCTCGAGCAGCTGTGTTAAGCACAGTTTTAACGAGTGTTTAAACTTAAAAAAAGCCGTCAGAATAATTTTAAAAATGTACTAGAGACAATCGTGTAAAGACGCATTCAGAGAGCTTGGATTGCTGGCTTTTCTCTCTGTATATCTACGAGGTGGCTGTGTATTGTCAATCGAAGTGTGCTCTGCAGTGATATGTACAGTAAACCAGTACAGAACAAGAGGCACGGACAACTTGCGAATCCAACAACACAGGACTGAGGCTTTTGATCACACACTGTCGCAAGATGGTGTCAAGCTGATCAATAGAATATCTGATGGAGTCAAACAGACCAACAATTTGAAACAGTATAAAGATCTTCTTAACCTCCTGTTGGCGTACAATGCGCTCTGTTCCGTTGGGGAGTTCATGAAAGGCCGCTGGGCCACATTGGAAATTGAATACGGTTCTGACATAGACATATATTGTGAATGAAGGTAATGTATTGTAAGTGTACGTGAATGAATTCTGAAGCTGCAAAAAATGAAAAAAGTTTTATGTACAAATATTACCATTACTAATAGTGACTATTGGAACACATTTGTACATTTTTTTATATAAAATAAAAATAAATATTATTTTATTAAAGCTATTGACTTTTCCTTATTATTATACTTAAACAGAAGAAGGATGAATAGGTTTCTAACTTTCATTTATGAATAAAATAGGATTATATATATATTTATATATTATGAATGTTTGTCTGTCTGCAACGTTTTGAAAACCGATCATTATGAAAATTGTTATGTATATGTATTTTTGCATACAGAACGTTTATATGCTATGCCCATTGATGTAATTCACCACTAGGCGGCGCTGCAAAATATAAAATTTATCGAAGCGCCTGCACATTATAAACTGCAATTACGAGACAGTTACGTGTATTAAATAGCCAAACACTATTTAAAGGTGCCAAGCTTTGATGTATGTTTGTCTTTAAAATAAATTTCTGGTTGAACTTAAAGCTTGAGTGTTAGACCACTTTATAATATAGTAAATGCACGTGTACAATGGCTATAAACTTTTGACAGATTTTCTTGATCGTGGCAAGAAGGTAAACTGTACATCAGCGTTGGAAGTATAATTCACCAGAGATGTTCATACAAGGGCGAAGCTTACCAAAAGCGTGCGGAGCCAAGGGAAACAGCTAGTTGTATCATATTTAATTAAACTTTCACTGAATTAGTTAGATATATGATGTAACAAATGTTACAATAGAAACTTGAATGATTCATACTACTTGATTAATTAATCGATAAATCTTAGGAATATTCACGAAAGGCTGAAGATGCAATGGAAATTCTTACCAGAATCAAGTATGCCATATAAATGACAATGCATATTTTGATTTAAAAATAAAGAAGTATTAAAATAATTCAAATTAAAAACGAACCACCGTGACATTACAAGAGTACATAGTGTTATAACAATGAAAGGAGTAATTGAATAAGGCTTATCAGTTGAAGGGGTAGGAGTGAGGATTGGCTCAGGGTTTGATTAATTACTTTGACATCATAAAGCAAACAATAGGACTTTCATTCCATCTTAGTTCTCTAAGTGACATTTCGTGTTGTTACAAAGACTTGTGTTTGATATACAGTACACATAATTGTAATAACCAGTATCTCTTAATTCCAAAACTAATAAATAATAAGTACAAAAGTTTGACAAGGCACAGCAGTTAGGCTAGTGAAAAATTACAATATTTGTCACTGTTAATTTGTTTGGAAAATATTACTTAAAGAAATAGTCACGCAGGGTATACAAGTGGATTTAATTTACTTAATATAACTACTATAATTCTTTCTGGTACTATAATAGCGAAATGCTCTACGTCTAGAAGATCAAGAAAGATTTAAAAGTATACTAAGCACAACTATATTTTGTTATGGACTTTATGGATGCAATAACTTATTCTTAATTCTAGTATACAAACCATTTATTTTTGAGGTAAAGGATATGTTTTGTAATTTTCTTTGAAGCTATTATTATTTATCATAAATAAGTTTTATTTCCATGCGTTATATTTGTTAAACTTGTACTTATTTATTTGCTACATTACAGAAAATTACACATCACTACCTAAAATATGACACTATCCTGGAATATTCTCTACAACAGGAATATCTCAAGAGTAGGATTTGGCCACAGAACCTAATATACAGAAGGATTGTAGGGATATAACCAAACCTTGTAACGATGGATGAATATCACAAGAATACAACTCATATTATAACAATGTAGAAGTACGCCACACAACATGCTTCTCGGAGGTTGTATGCAAATGTCACATGCATAGCTCATCTCATTCTCAGGATGTCAAGCAGATAGATAGACGGGGAGGCAATCAAACAAAAAAGAAATTAACAAGAACGTGATGGATCATAAAGCTCATGCTTCTAGAAATTAAGTTTAACGCCAAATGTAAAGTCTTTCTTAACATATCTTGTTATATGACGCATTCAGATTTTTTTTTTTCGTTGAATTAGATTTCACATACGTGTTTAAATAATAAACGACTACACAAAAAATTACTAAACAATGATGTTTTATGTTGAGATAATATATTACATGATTGAATCTGGTATGGGTGTATTGAGTTTGCTTATACACTTATTTGTTGCACTATTTTCTCGTTACCATCACAGTTACCCATAAGATAAATGTAAAATATTCGCTGACGCTCAGCCAAATCCCAAGGAGTGACAAACACCATCACCGAACTCAGTGTTCCTCATGAAGAAATAAAGCTTCCTGCACAATTTAAAATATTTAGGCAAATCGGGTTTTAAATATTTTGCGGACATTGATATAGAAAGATATACAGAAATACGACTTTCCAGCCACACGGGTGAGAGGCTTCTCTAAAGCTCAGCCAATTACGTTGGAAGTGTTGAGAAAATGTGAATAGGGAAGTTTATGTAGTAGTATGAAACATCCTTTCATTGGTTAGGTGTGACAGGATATCACCTACAGATATCAAGTAGGGCCTCTTCAGTACGGGGCGTGTAGGTAAGAGGCAAACTCGTTCTCCACAAAGTAGTTTTGAAGGCCTGTGTGTATATTAACACATTTAAAAGCCATGGCGCCTAAAAATTTGCTCAACTCTTTTATTACCTTGTTTAATGTTTTAATAAATATTAGAGAGCTAATTTATAAACGTTAACTTGATTTTGAAATAGAAAACATAAAGCAATATTTTTACTACGAATAACTAATTACCGAATTTATTAAGGCGGGAAAAAGATGTACTCCGAGGAATCAAAATTTGTATTAAAACGTAGTTATAAAACTTGTAATATATCTTAAATTGAATTTTATCATTAATGGAACAAAACAAATATGTATGGTTTTGAATACTGAGAAATGCAATATAATTTAATTTATTAAGCTTCATTTATAGTTGGGCTACTGGTACAAATTACTACAAAAATGGGGAAAAAGTGAGTAACTCCGTACTTGTCACTATTTATAAGCCACTCTCGAGGCCCAGTTCAGCGACCGTGACATATTAAACCCCACATTAGACCAGTATTAACAGTGACAGCGTGGTCGAGTGTATCTCTTTGCCGCAGTCACTATATGTCTCTATGTGTAATCACATTCAATGTACTTTACGTAACAAATGATCGCTAGGAAGAGCATATATGCTTTGTTTTGATTATTTGGGATTATTATTGTTTTTTTTTTAAATGATTGTCAAATTAAAATTTAATCAGCTTGACTTGCCTTTGAATGTTTGTAAAACTGTTGTAAAAAGCTTTTACTAATTGACCATCATACGAATACTCGTTAACTTTTTTATTCAACTATTTAGTCTTTTCAATGTTTAATTTATCATATAATCTTTTGCTGCAATGATTGAATGTTTAATTCTTTTTAGTACATTAGTTATTTGTACTGCTCTATAAGTGGCGATCAAAGCTGTACTGTAGCAGTGAAAAATAAAGAATTTGAATTTAGAATTTAACAAGAAATAATGGTATGTGACCTGTCTCTTTCATTTTAAATGCAGCTTTAATAAGGAATATAATTAAGTTCTGATCATAAATCGTTTCTAGACCTATTGCTGGTAAATCATATTAAGGAAATATTTCATCGCTTGATTATCCCTTTCCATATTTCCAAGATAATTGATTTTCATTAATAAAATCCTTTTTAGATTCCTCTTTTCAAAGCCTCAATGTCAATGTTTTTTTTATTTGTATGATTGGGCCATTGTGTAGTTATCTACTCGCCTGTTTCTTATCACCGGATAGACAATCACGAGCCCCGAAATAGACGACATCCGGGAGCCTGTGTATGGACAACATCCGTACCTGCGATTGGCATAACAGAGGCAATACACTTGCCATCATCCTACTTCTCGTTCACTGATCGACAATCACGAGGCCCGAAATAGACGACATCCGGGAGCCTGTGTCTGGACAACATCCGTACCTCCGATTTCCATACCAGAGGCAATACACTTGCCATCATCCTACTTCTCGTTCACTGATCGACAATCACGGGCCCCGAAATAGACGACATCCGGGAGCCTGTGTCTGGACAACATCCGTACCTGCGATTTCCATACCAGAGGCAATACACTTGCCATCGTCATACTTCTTGTTCACTGATCGACAATCACAAGCCCCGAAATAGACGACATCCGGGAGCCTGTGTCTGGACAACATCCGTACCTCCGATTTCCATACCAGAGGCAATACACTTGCCATCATCCTACTTCTCGTTCACTGAACGACAATCACGAGCCCCGAAATAGACGACATCCGGGAGCCTGTGTCTGGACAACATCCGTACCTGCGATTTGCATAACAGAGGCAATACACTTGCCATCATCCTACTTCTCGTTCACTGATCGACAATCACGAGCCCCGAAATAGACGACATCCGGGAGCCTGTGTCTAGACAACATCCGTACCTGCGATTTCCATACCAGAGGCAATACACTTGCCATCATCATACTTCTTGTTCACTGATCGACAATCACAAGCCCCGAAATAGACGACATCCGGGAGCCTGTGTCTAGACAACATCCGTACCTGCGATTTCCATACCAGAGGCAATACACTTGCCATCATCATACTTCTTGTTCACTGATCGACAATCACAAGCCCCGAAATAGACGACATCCGGGAGCCTGTGTATGGACAACATCCGTACCTCCGATTTCCATACCAGAGGCAATACACTTGCCATCATCCTACTTCTCGTTCACTGATCGACAATCACGAGCCCCGAAATAGACGACATCCGGGAGCCTGTGTCTGGACAACATCCGTACCTCCGATTTCCATACCAGAGGCAATACACTTGCCATCATCCTACTTCTCGTTCACTGATCGACAATCACGAGCCCCGAAATAGACGACATCCGGGAGCCTGTGTCTGGACAACATCCGTACCTCCGATTTCCATACGAGAGGCAATACACTTGCCATCATCCTACTTCTCGTTCACTGATCGACAATCACGGGCCCCGAAATAGACGACATCCGGGAGCCTGTGTCTGGACAACATCCGTACCTGCGATTTCCATACCAGAGGCAATACACTTGCCATCATCATACTTCTTGTTCACTGATCGACAATCACAAGCCCCGAAATAGACGACATCCGGGAGCCTGTGTCTGGACAACATCCGTACCTCCGATTTCCATACCAGAGGCAATACACTTGCCATCATCCTACTTCTCGTTCACTGATCGAAAATCACGAGCCCCGAAATAGACGACATCCGGGAGCCTGTGTCTGGACAACATCCGTACCTGCGATTTCCATACCAGAGGCAATACACTTGCCATCATCATACTTCTTGTTCACTGATCGACAATCACAAGCCCCGAAATAGATGACATCCGGGAGCCTGTGTCTGGACAACATTCGGACCTCCGATTTCCATACCAGAGGCAATACACTTGCCATCATCCTACTTCTCGTTCACTGATCGACAATCACGAGCCCCGAAATAGACGACATCCGGGAGCCTGTGTCTGGACAACATCCGTACCTGCGATTTCCATACCAGAGGCAATACACTTGCCATCATCATACTTCTTGTTCACTGATCGACAATCACAAGCCCCGAAATAGACGACATCCGGGAGCCTGTGTATGGACAACATCCGTACCTGCGATTTCCATACCAGAGGCAATACACTTGCCATCATCATACTTCTTGTTCACTGATCGACAATCACAAGCCCCGAAATAGACGACATCCGGGAGCCTGTGTCTGGACAACATCCGTACCTCCGATTTCCATACCAGAGGCAATACACTTGCCATCATCATACTTCTTGTTCACTGATCGACAATCATAAGCCCCGAAATAGATGACATCCGGGAGCCTGTGTCTGGACAACATTCGGACGTCCGATTTCCATACCAGAGGCAATACACTTGCCATCATCCTACTTCTCGTTCACTGATCGACAATCACGAGCCCCGAAATAGACGACATCCGGGAGCCTGTGTCTGGACAACATCCGTACCTCCGATTTCCATACCAGAGGCAATACACTTGCCATCATCCTACTTCTCGTTCACTGATCGACAATCACGAGCCCCGAAATAGACGACATCCGGGAGCCTGTGTCTGGACAACATCCGTACCTCCGATTTCCATACCAGAGGCAATACACTTGCCATCATCCTACTTCTCGTTCACTGATCGACAATCACGAGCCCCGAAATAGACGACATCCGGGAGCCTGTGTCTGGACAACATCTGTACCTCCGATTTCCATACCAGAGGCAATACACTTGCCATCATCCTACTTCTCGTTCACTGATCGAAAATCACGAGCCCCGAAATAGACGACATCCGGGAGCCTGTGTCTGGACAACATCCGTACCTGCGATTTCCATACCAGAGGCAATACACTTGCCATCATCATACTTCTTGTTCACTGATCGACAATCACAAGCCCCGAAATAGATGACATCCGGGAGCCTGTGTCTGGACAACATCCGTACCTGCGATTTCCATACCAGAGGCAATACACTTGCCATCATCATACTTCTTGTTCACTGATCGACAATCACGAGCCCGAAATAGACGACATCCGGGAGCCTTGTACTGGACAACATCCGTAAACCTCCGATTTCCATACCAGAAGCAACTACACTTGCCATCATCCTACTTCTCGTTCACTGATCGAAAATCACGAGCCCCGAAATAGACGACATCCGGAGCCTGATGTCTGGACAACAACCGTAACCTGCGATTCCATACCAGAGGCAATACACTTGCCATCAATTCATGACTCTTCTTGTTCACTGATCGACACATCACAAGCCCGAAATAACGACATCCGGGAGCCATTGTCTGGACAACATCGGACTCCCGATTTCCATACAGAGGCAATCACTTGAGCTATCATCCTACTTCTCGTTCACTGATCGACAATCACGATCCCCGAATAGACGACATCCGTGAGCCTGTGTTCCTGACTACATCCGTTACCTGCGATTTTCCATACCAGAGGCAATACACTTTGCCATCATCCATACTTCTTGATCACTGATCGACAATCACAAGCCCCGAAATAGACGACATACGGGACCTGTGAAGGACAACATCCGTACCTGCTAATTTCCATACATAGGCATTACACATGCCATCATCCTTACTTCTCGTTCAACTGATCGACAATCACGATCCCACGAAATAGACGAACCACATCCGGGAGCCTGTTGTCTAGGACTACATCCGTACCTCCGATTTCCATACCAGCAGGCAATACACTTTCCAATCATCCGACTTCTCGTTCACTGATCGACAATCACGAGCCCCCGAAATAGGAACGACTATCCGGGAGGCGGCTTGAATCCTGGACAACATCCGTACCTCCGAATTTCCATACCATAGGCAAATACCACTTGCCATCATCCACTTCTCCTGTTCACCTGATCGACAATCACGAGCCCGAAATAGACGACATCCGGGAGCTGTGTCTGGACAACATCCGTACGCTCCGCAATTCCCATACCAGAGGCAATACACTTGCCATCATCCTACTTCTCCGTTCACTGATCGACAATCACGAGCCCCGAAATAGACACAATCCGGGAGCCATGTGTCTGGACAAACAACTGTACCTCCGATTTCCTATACGCAAGAGGCAATACACTTGCCATCATCCAACTTCTCGTTCTCTGATAGAAAATCACGAAGCCCCGAAATAGACGACATCCGGGATCGCCTGTATCTGGACAACATCCGTACCTCCAGATTTCCATACCAGAGGCAATACACTTTGCCCCATCATCCTACTTCTCGTTCTCTGATCGACAATCACGAGCCCCGAAATAGACGACATCCGGGAGGCCTGGTCTGGACAACACGTACCGTCCGATTTCCATACCAGAGGAAATTCACTTGCCATCATCCTACTTCTCGTTCACCTGATCGAAAATCACGCCCCGAAATAGACGACATCCGTTCCGGGAGCCTGTGTCCTGGACAACATCCTACCTGCGATTTCATACCAAGCAATACACTTGCCATCATCATACTTCTTGTATCACTGATCGACAATCACAAGCCCGCGAAATAGATGACATCCGGAGCCGCTGTGTCTGTGGACAACCATTTCGGACCTACGATTTCCATACCAGAGGCAATCAACTTGCATCATCCTACTTCCGTTCACTGATCGACAATCACGAGCCCCGAAATAGGCGACCATCCGGGAGCCTTGTCTGGACAACATCCGTACCTGCGATTTTCCATATTAGAGCAAGACACTTTCCATCATCATACTCTAGTTCACAATGATCGACATTCACTAGCCCCGAAATAGACCGACATCCGGGAGCCTGTTTGTATGACCAACACCCGTACCTGCGATTTTTCCATACCATAGGCAATACACTTTTTGACTTGCCATCATCCCCTACTTCTCGTTCACTTGATCGAAAAAATCACGACCCCGATTAGTCTGACATCCGGGAGCCGTTAACTATGGACAACATCCCAGCCGTAGCCGTCCGATATTCCATACCAGAGGCAATACACTTGCCATCATCCTACTTCTCGTTCACTTGAATCGAAAATCACGAGCCCCGAAATAGACGACATCCGGGAGTCCTGTGTCCTGGACAACATCCTGTACCTCCGATTTCCATACCAGATGGCAATACACTTGCCATCATCCTTCATCCCTCGTTCACTGATCCGAAAATCACGAGCCCCGAAATAGACGACATCCGGGAGCCTGTGTCCTGGACAACATACCGTATTACCTGCGATTTCCATACCAGAGGCAAATACACTTGCCATGCATCATACTTCTTGTTCACTGATCGACAATCAAAGCCCCCGAAATAAGATGACAATCCCGGAAGCCTGTGTCTTGACAACACTTCTGACCTACGATATCCATACCATGAGGCAATTCACTTGGCCATCATCCTACTTCTCGTTCACATGAATCGTCAATCACGAGCCCCGAAATAGGCTGACCATCCCGGAGCCTGTGTCGTACAACATCCTTACCAGGCGGATTTCCATATTAAGGCAATCACACTTGCATCATCATACTTCTTGTTCACTGATCGACACTCCACAAGCCCCGCAATAGACGACATCCGGGAGCCTGTGTATGGACAACATCCGTAACCTGCGAATTTTCCATACCAGAGGCAATACACTTGCCATTCATCGCTACTTCTCGTTCAACTGATCGACAATCACAGAGCCCCGAAATAGACGACATCCGGTAAGCCTGGAGTCTGGACAACATACCGTACCTGCGATATCATACCTAGAGGCAATACACTTGCCATCAACATACTTCTTGTTCACTGAATCGGACAATCACAAGCCCCGAAATAGACACATACCGGGAGCCTGTGTATGGACATACATCCGTACCCTGCGATTTCCATACCAGAGGCAATACACTTGCCAAGTCAATCCTACTTTCTCGTTCACTGATCAGGACAATCACAGCCCCCGAAATAGACACTTCCGGGAGCCTAGTTTCTTGGACAACAATCCGTACCTCCGATTTCATACCAGAGCAATACACTTGCCATCATCCTAACTTCTTCCGTATCACCAGATCGAACAAATCACGAGCCCCTCCCGAAATAGACGACAACCGGGAGCCTGTATCTGGACAACATCCGTACCTCCGATTTCCATACCAGAGGCAATACACTTGCCATCATCCTACTTCTCGTTCACTGATCGACAAGTCACGAGCCCCGAAATAGACGACATCCGGGAGCCTGTGTCTGGACAACATCTGTACCTCCGATTACCATACAAGCAATACACTTGACCCCCATCATCCTACTTCTCGTTCACTGATCCGAAAATCACGAAGCCCCGAATAGAACGACATCCGGAGCCTGTGTCTGACAACATCCGTACCTGCGATTCCATACCAGAGGCAATACACTTGCCATCATCAGACTTTCTTGTTCACTGATCGACAATCACAAGCCCCGAATAGATGACATAAATCCGGAGCCTGTGTCTGGACAACATTCGGACCTACGATTTCCATACCAGAGGCAAATACACGTGCCATCATCCTACTTCTCGTTCACGATCGACCAACACTAGCCTCCGAAATAGGCGACAATATCCGAGCCTGTTCCTGGACAACATCCGTACCTGCGATTTTCCATTAAGGAGTGCAATACACATGCCATCATCATACTTCCCTTGTTCACTGATCGACATTCACAAGCCCCGAAAATAGACGACATCCGGGAGCCTGTGTATGGGTCACCATCCGAACCTGGCGATTTCCATACCAAGGCAATACACTAGCCATCATCATTACTTCTTGTTCACTATTGATCGACAATCATAACCCGAAATAGATGACATCCAGGAGCCGTGTTCTGGACAACATTTCGGACGTTCCCGATTTCCATACTAGAGTGGCAGAATACACTTAGCAATCATCGCTACTTCTCGTTCACGTTGATCGACAATCACGAGCAAACGAAATAGACGACATCCGGGAGCCTGTGTCAGGACAACATCCGAACCGTCCGATTCCATACCAGAGGCAATACACTTGCCATCACCTACTTCTCGTTCACATGATCAGACAATCACGAGCCCCCGAAATAACGACATCCGGGAGCCTGTGTCTGGACAACATCCGTACCTGCGATTTCCATACCAAGGCAATACACTTGCCATCATCATACCTTCAGTGTAATCACTTGCACGCCCATCACCCAGCCCCGACAATAGATGACATCCGGGAGCCTGAGACTTGTACAACATACGGACCAACGAATTCCCAACCAGAGGCAATAACACTTAGCCATCAACCAACATCTCGTTCCATGAACGACAATCACGAGCCCCCGCAAAAGGCCGTACAACCGGGAGACCAGTGTCTGGTACAACCATCCGTACCGCCTGCGATTTCCAAACCAGCGGCTATACACTTGCCATCATCAACTTCTTTTCACTGATCGAACATTCCACACGCCCCGAAATATGAACGTACATCCGGGAGCCTGTGTAAATGGACAAACATCCGTACCTGCGATTTCCATAACCATAGGCACTACACATGCCATCATCATACTCTTGTACAACTGATCGACAATCACAAGCCCCGAAATAAGACGACATCCGGGAGCCCTGTGTCTTGGACAACACATACCGTACCTCTCCCGATTTTCCATACCAAGGCAATCACACTTGCCATCATCATACTTCTTGTTCACTGATCGACAATCATAAGCCCCGAAATAGATGACATCCAGGAGCCTGGTTGTCTGGAACAACATTCGGACGTCCCATTCCCATACCAGAAGGCAATACACTTGCCATCATCCTACTCTCTCGTTCACTGATTCGACAATACACGCGAGCCCCGAAATAGACGACATCCGGGAGCCTGTGTCTGGACAAACATCCGTACCTCCGATTTTCCATACCAGAGCAATACACTTGCCATCATCCTACTTCTCGTTCACTGATCGACAATCACGAGCCCCGAAATAGACGACATCCGGGAGCCTGTGTCTGGACAACATCCGTACCTGCGATTTCCATACCAGAGGCAATACACTTGCCATCATCATACTTCTTGTTCACTGATCGACAATCACAAGCCCCGAAATAGACGACATCCGGGAGCCTGTGTATGGACAACATCCGTACCTGCGATTTCCATACCAGAGGCAATACACTTGCCATCATCCTACTTCTCGTTCACTGATCGACAATCACGAGCCCCGAAATAGACGACATCCGGGAGCCTGTGTCTGGACAACATCCGTACCTCCGATTTCCATACCAGAGGCAATACACTTGCCATCATCCTACTTCTCGTTCACTGATCGACAATCACGAGCCCCGAAATAGACGACATCCGGGAGCCTGTATCTGGACAACATCCGTACCTCCGATTTCCATACCAGAGGCAATACACTTGCCATCATCCTACTTCTCGTTCACTGATCGACAATCACGAGCCCCGAAATAGACGACATCCGGGAGCCTGTGTCTGGACAACATCTGTACCTCCGATTTCCATACCAGAGGCAATACACTTGCCATCATCCTACTTCTCGTTCACTGATCGAAAATCACGAGCCCCGAAATAGACGACATCCGGGAGCCTGTGTCTGGACAACATCCGTACCTGCGATTTCCATACCAGAGGCAATACACTTGCCATCATCATACTTCTTGTTCACTGATCGACAATCACAAGCCCCGAAATAGATGACATCCGGGAGCCTGTGTCTGGACAACATTCGGACCTACGATTTCCATACCAGAGGCAATACACTTGCCATCATCCTACTTCTCGTTCACTGATCGACAATCACGAGCCCCGAAATAGGCGACATCCGGGAGCCTGTGTCTGGACAACATCCGTACCTGCGATTTCCATATTAGAGGCAATACACTTGCCATCATCATACTTCTTGTTCACTGATCGACATTCACAAGCCCCGAAATAGACGACATCCGGGAGCCTGTGTATGGACAACATCCGTACCTGCGATTTCCATACCAGAGGCAATACACTTGCCATCATCATACTTCTTGTTCACTGATCGACAATCATAAGCCCCGAAATAGATGACATCCAGGAGCCTGTGTCTGGACAACATTCGGACGTCCGATTTCCATACCAGAGGCAATACACTTGCCATCATCCTACTTCTCGTTCACTGATCGACAATCACGAGCAACGAAATAGACGACATCCGGGAGCCTGTGTCTGGACAACATCCGTACCTCCGATTTCCATACCAGAGGCAATACACTTGCCATCATCCTACTTCTCGTTCACTGATCGACAATCACGAGCCCCGAAATAGACGACATCCGGGAGCCTGTGTCTGGACAACATCCGTACCTGCGATTTCCATACCAGAGGCAATACACTTGCCATCATCATACTTCTTGTTCACTGATCGACAATCACAAGCCCCGAAATAGATGACATCCGGGAGCCTGTGTCTGGACAACATTCGGACCTCCGATTTCCATACCAGAGGCAATACACTTGCCATCATCCTACTTCTCGTTCACTGATCGACAATCACGAGCCCCGAAATAGACGACATCCGGGAGCCTGTGTCTGGACAACATCCGTACCTGCGATTTCCATACCAGAGGCAATACACTTGCCATCATCATACTTCTTGTTCACTGATCGACAATCACAAGCCCCGAAATAGACGACATCCGGGAGCCTGTGTATGGACAACATCCGTACCTGCGATTTCCATACCAGAGGCAATACACTTGCCATCATCATACTTCTTGTTCACTGATCGACAATCACAAGCCCCGAAATAGACGACATCCGGGAGCCTGTGTCTGGACAACATCCGTACCTCCGATTTCCATACCAGAGGCAATACACTTGCCATCATCCTACTTCTCGTTCACTGATCGACAATCACGAGCCCCGAAATAGACGACATCCGGGAGCCTGTGTCTGGACAACATCCGTACCTCCGATTTCCATACCAGAGGCAATACACTTGCCATCATCCTACTTCTCGTTCACTGATCGACAATCACGAGCCCCGAAATAGACGACATCCGGGAGCCTGTGTCTGGACAACATCCGTACCTCCGATTTCCATACCAGAGGCAATACACTTGCCATCATCCTACTTCTCGTTCACTGATCGACAATCACGAGCCCCGAAATAGACGACATCCGGGAGCCTGTGTCTGGACAACATCCGTACCTGCGATTTCCATACCAGAGGCAATACACTTGCCATCATCATACTTCTTGTTCACTGATCGACAATCACAAGCCCCGAAATAGACGACATCCGGGAGCCTGTGTATGGACAACATCCGTACCTGCGATTTCCATACCAGAGGCAATACACTTGCCATCATCCTACTTCTCGTTCACTGATCGACAATCACGAGCCCCGAAATAGACGACATCCGGGAGCCTGTGTCTGGACAACATCCGTACCTCCGATTTCCATACCAGAGGCAATACACTTGCCATCATCCTACTTCTCGTTCACTGATCGACAATCACGAGCCCCGAAATAGACGACATCCGGGAGCCTGTGTCTGGACAACATCCGTACCTCCGATTTCCATACCAGAGGCAATACACTTGCCATCATCCTACTTCTCGTTCACTGATCGACAATCACGAGCCCCGAAATAGACGACATCCGGGAGCCTGTGTCTGGACAACATCCGTACCTCCGATTTCCATACCAGAGGCAATACACTTGCCATCATCCTACTTCTCGTTCACTGATCGACAATCACGAGCCCCGAAATAGACGACATCCGGGAGCCTGTGTCTGGACAACATCCGTACCTCCGATTTCCATACCAGAGGCAATACACTTGCCATCATCCTACTTCTCGTTCACTGATCGACAATCACGAGCCCCGAAATAGACGACATCCGGGAGCCTGTGTCTGGACAACATCCGTACCTGCGATTTCCATACCAGAGGCAATACACTTGCCATCATCCTACTTCTCGTTCACTGATCGACAATCACGAGCCCCGAAATAGGCGACATCCGGGAGCCTGTGTCTGGACAACATCCGTACCTGCGATTTCCATATTAGAGGCAATACACTTGCCATCATCATACTTCTTGTTCACTGATCGACATTCACAAGCCCCGAAATAGACGACATCCGGGAGCCTGTGTATGGACAACATCCGTACCTGCGATTTCCATACCAGAGGCAATACACTTGCCATCATCATACTTCTTGTTCACTGATCGACAATCATAAGCCCCGAAATAGATGACATCCAGGAGCCTGTGTCTGGACAACATTCGGACGTCCGATTTCCATACTAGAGGCAATACACTTGCCATCATCCTACTTCTCGTTCACTGATCGACAATCACGAGCAACGAAATAGACGACATCCGGGAGCCTGTGTCTGGACAACATCCGTACCTCCGATTTCCATACCAGAGGCAATACACTTGCCATCATCCTACTTCTCGTTCACTGATCGAAAATCACGAGCCCCGAAATAGACGACATCCGGGAGCCTGTGTCTGGACAACATCCGTACCTGCGATTTCCATACCAGAGGCAATACACTTGCCATCATCATACTTCTTGTTCACTGATCGACAATCACAAGCCCCGAAATAGATGACATCCGGGAGCCTGTGTCTGGACAACATTCGGACCTCCGATTTCCATACCAGAGGCAATACACTTGCCATCATCATACTTCTTGTTCACTGATCGACAATCACAAGCTCCGAAATAGACGACATCCGGGAGCCTGTGTATGGACAACATCCGTACCTGCGATTTCCATACCAGAGGCAATACACTTGCCATCATCATACTTCTTGTTCACTGATCGACAATCACAAGCCCCGAAATAGACGACATCCGGGAGCCTGTATCTGGACAACATCCGTACCTCCGATTTCCATACCAGAGGCAATACACTTGCCATCATCATACTTCTTGTTCACTGATCGACAATTATAAGCCCCGAAATAGATGACATCCGGGAGCCTGTGTCTGGACAACATTCGGACGTCCGATTTCCATACCAGAGGCAATACACTTGCCATCATCCTACTTCTCGTTCACTGATCGACAATCACGAGCCCCGAAATAGACGACATCCGGGAGCCTGTGTCTGGACAACATCCGTACCTCCGATTTCCATACCAGAGGCAATACACTTGCCATCATCCTACTTCTCGTTCACTGATCGACAATCACGAGCCCCGAAATAGACGACATCCGGGAGCCTGTGTCTGGACAACATCCGTACCTGCGATTTCCATACCAGAGGCAATACACTTGCCATCATCATTCTTCTTGTTCACTGATCGACAATCACAAGCCCCGAAATAGATGACATCCGGGAGCCTGTGTCTGGACAACATTCGGACCTCCGATTTCCATACCAAAGGCAATACACTTGCCATCATCCTACTTCTCGTTCACTGATCGAAAATCACGAGCCCCGAAACAGACGACATCCGGGAGCCTGTATCTGGACAACATCCGTACCTCCGATTTCCATACCAGAGGCAATACACTTGCCATCATCCTACTTCTCGTTCACTGATCGAAAATCACGAGCCCCGAAATAGACGACATCCGGGAGCCTGTGTCTGGACAACATCCGTGCCTCCGATTTGCATACCAGAGGCATTACACTTGCTATCATCCTACTTCACGTTCACTAATCGACAATCACGAGCCCCGAAATAGACGACATCCGGGAGCCTGTGTCTGGACAACATCCGTACCTCCGATTTCCATACCAGAGGCAATACACTTGCCATCATCCTACTTCTCGTTCACTGATCGACAATCACGAGCCCCGAAATAGACGACATCCGGGAGCCTGTGTCTGGACAACATCCGTACCTGCGATTTCCATACCAGAGGCAATACACTTGCCATCATCATACTTCTTGTTCACTGATCGACAATCACAAGTCCCGAAATAGACGACATCCGGGAGCCTGTGTATGGACAACATCCGTACCTGCGATTTCCATACCAGAGGCAATACACTTGCCATCATCATACTTCTTGTTCACTGATCGACAATCACAAGCCCCGAAATAGACGACATCCGGGAGCCTGTGTCTGGACAACATCCGTACCTCCGATTTCCATACCAGAGGCAATACACTTGCCATCATCATACTTCTTGTTCACTGATCGACAATCATAAGCCCCGAAATAGACGACATCCGGGAGCCTGTGTCTGGACAACATCCGTCGGACGTCCGATTTCCATACCAGAGGCAATACACTTGCCATCATCACTACATGATGACACTGATCGACAATCACGAGCCCCGAAATAGACGACATCCGGGAGCCTGTGTCTGGACAACATTCGGACCTCCGATTTCCATACCAGAGGCAATACACTTGCCATCATCCTACTTCTCGTTCACTGATCGACAATCACGAGCCCCGAAATAGACGACATCCGGGAGCCTGTATCTGGACAACATCCGTACCTCCGATTTCCATACCAGAGGCAATACACTTGCCATCATCCTACTTCTCGTTCACTGATCGAAAATCACGAGCCCCGAAATAGACGACATCCGGGAGCCTGTGTCTGGACAACATCCGTGCCTCCGATTTGCATACCAGAGGCATTACACTTGCTATCATCCTACTTCACGTTCACTGATCGACAATCACGAGCCCCGAAATAGACGACATCCGGGAGCCTGTGTCTGGACAACATCCGTACCTCCGATTTCCATACCAGAGGCAATACACTTGCCATCATCCTACTTCTCGTTCACTGATCGACAATCACGAGCCCCGAAATAGACGACATCCGGGAGCCTGTGTCTGGACAACATCCGTACCTCCGATTTCCATACCAGAGGCAATACACTTGCCATCATCCTACTTCTCGTTCACTGATCGAAAATCACGAGCCCCGAAATAGACGACATCCGGGAGCCTGTGTCTGGACAACATCCGTGCCTCCGATTTGCATACCAGAGGCATTACACTTGCTATCATCCTACTTCACGTTCACAGACACTCATTTCGAGTTTATTATTATAACGGTCACCGTACAATACTCTTGTAAACTCAATTGGTTTTGAAATAATAATTGTGGAATAAATTATGAATCTTAAATATACTAACAAATGTTTATGAATTTATAAAACTTACTAAAGAAAACCTACCAAATCACAGCCGTTTATATTTGTTCAAACCTCATTTCAATGGACAGATAAACTTTCAACTAAGTTTTAAATTTATCGAAACTTTTGTCATGAAGTTACATTCATGTTGAGTTCAACTCGATACGACAACAATCTTGTTGAAACTTAATTCTTTCTTCACAAAGTCTTTTTAGATTTAAACTATTCCATTTAAACTTGATAATTTAGGGATATCTGATGTATGTTATACAAATATTTATCATCTGTGATGTTTAATCTGGCATAGTTGACTAATAATTGTCAAAGAATAAAACACTTTAAAAATAAAATGATATGCAGACGAAGTAAAAGTTTGGATATTGTAAAATTTAATATGTCAAAGGGTAAAACACTCTATTTGGAAATAAAGTGATATGCAGTAAAAGGATAAGTTTGGATGTTGTAAAATTTAATACGAAACCTGCTAAACTTAAAGGCCTATGTCGCTCTTTCAGTATTTTGAATTTATTTATGACTTCTTTCCAGCAAATGAACACAACTGGTGTTTAAATTGCGCTTCAAGGATTCCTGAGATAAATGGTTATTTTTCAAATACATTTACATGATTACTCTCTTCCGAATTACTGAGTTAATAAGTTAAACGATCAGTAAACGTAACACTGTGATCACCTCTGTGTTTATTTTACCACTAAGAAGTGTGGTAAAAAATATGTGCAAAATATAGTGGTTTTTGGTTATGAAATTTTTGAGATATTTATTTAATCGAATTTCCAGGACCAGTATTATGAACCCTTGGAGGGGGTACAATTTAATCGTTACTTCTAATTCTGATAAATATAGATGAACTAAAAGTTGATATTGTTTAAACAAATATTGAACTTATATTTAATCCATTCCCAGTTTGCTGAAAATTTTGAAACCATTGCAAAGGACCCCTGAGTTTGGAGTGATACACTTAATAACAACTTAAATAAACACTAAAACTCTAAAAAGAAAACACACTTTAATGCAATTGTTTTTATTTTTTAGTATTTGTAACAAGGTAGAATATCAAACACTTATAATTAATTGTAGATATGCTTGATAAATATCTAGGATATAGCTCATTCCAAACCTGAGATGTTCTAAGGACAAATTAACAGAAAGAAAATGTTTACATCCCTAGTCTATGTAGAAATAAAGTTTTCTGTAAAATTTATGGTCTGCAAAAGAACTCTTTTGACTTGTTCGCACTTTTGTACTTTTGTGTCACTTTTTAAAATGCTATATGATCGTACTAAGTTTTTTTTTAAATCTATTTATTCTGCGATATTATCGTTGCCATCATGGTTACCCATAAGACTGATGTAATAATGTTCGCTATCGATCAGACAAATCCCATGTGACATGCACCACAATCGAATTCGAGGTTTCTTAGAACTAGATAGAAATTAAAGCTCGTGTAGAATGTCAAATCTACGAATTAGTTCGTTCTCAAGATGCATGTAGATAGATAGGCTGTAATGAAATTTGGGTCTCACTAACGCTTATTTACTTTTGTATAACTTTTGTATGGTTCAATATCCAGAACTCGTATGTGGCGGACACCGGTGAAGTAGTGAGGTTTCGAGTTCAAATATTGGCACCGGAAAGTTACAATATGACAGGAAAGTGTAGTCGGAAATTGTTCAGGAATAAATAAAGTGACTCGAACGCTTTTCAGAGTAAGTTGATAATGCAAATGTAGAGCGTGATAATGTTTAAGGGCTTTTCTTTCTCCCTAATAACTGTGATATTAAGTTTTTTATAATACTGTTGCATTTGCTAATAACTCCAAAAACAATGTTTTATTTATTGGCTGATTTCAGCTAAGCCTATCATTTGGGAGGCTAGAAAAAATTTAATTTCTGTCAGTTTGTCTTTCTATCCAAACTTTATATCGAAAACGAACTTGCCTATAGAGTTGAAGTTTGCATAAAGGTTCATCTACATAGGCAACACTGTTTGATGATGATGCATGTCACTCCATGGGATTGGGCTTAGCGTTATCGAATATTTCTGCATTGTTCATATGGCTAACCATGATGCCAACGACATATTACAGAATAAATAAAGTAAGCAAACTGACTATTACACCGTAATTTTCTATACGAGTTTAATGGTTGTTTCTTATGTTTAGTGATTGTGTATTCCTTTCTTAATCCTTTATATTAGAAATTGGAATCTTGATTGATTGAGTATATTATATAGTTTATTATATTTGTTTAGGAATCTCTACCAAGCTCGGATTTGTGATCTTACAATTAGAGAGTAAATAAAGTTATTGCCAGCTTTTTAATTATCCTATTAGCAATATATGCAGCGATATTAAGTAAATAATCACTGAAACATTTGAATTGTTACTTGAAGATCTGTAACTACGATATAAATATTAATAGCGTACATATCATGAATTTAAACTAACATCAAATGAATGCTTGACGGGGTTAACAATTAATGTAAACGAGCAATAATTTCATTTAATTACCCACATCACAACAAAATCTGTGTAATACGTTTAATATAAATTTTAACATTTTTATAAACTTTAAAAAAATATAAGTTTATAAGAATGTTTTTAGGGCAGTTTATAGCTAAAAAAGAATTAAAAATGAATAAATTCAGTGTAGTCGTTTTACTATATAAAGTTAGACGCATTTTCCTCAAGGTTTGGTCAATAGGTTAGTAAGAAATAATTATGCAAATAGCCAAACCAAATATTTAATACATGATTTTCTTTATTGGTATAAGCAACTGACAGATTATGCATTAGTTTATATTAAGCACATAAAGTTTATTTATAGTTGTGCTTTTGGTTTTGATAGATATATACAGATCGAAACAAAAATTCATTCGTAGCACCATTGAATTATTAAAGCCTCTTGGATATTTGAAACTAGAAATCCAATCTAAATAATGAAATAGTCTCAATTAATTTCACGTTTTAAATGAAGACTAATGACAATGCAAATGTAATTTCAACAGCCTTTGTTAATCATTGTTCATTCCGAGAACTAGGCTTGCCGGAAGGATATACAAAATCCTACTACACGTAACTTAGTTATGGTTGAAGGGTTGATTCAATTGAGTTTTGAGTTTAGCTCCAGTTCACCTTATTTTTATTGCAGCGTCCGGTACCTGACATTGTCTCAGACTAGAGCTAAACTCAAAATTCAGTTGAATCAACCCTTCCTACGTTATGTGTTGAAAAATAGGTTGCTCCACCGTGCTTAGAGCTCGTGTCTATCAAATTGAAGTTTACTCAATTGTGTACCTGATGAGACAATGAGACTACCACCTCACCAATTTATAGGTTTCTCTGATGTCGAAACGATGTAAATGTTTCGTTTTGACCTTCTTCGTCGTCAGCTTTCTTTGAATTTCTTCAGACGAACATGACTCCAGGAGTCAAGTCTGAGACAACGTTAAATACCAAACGCTGCAATAAAAGGAAGGTGAACTGGAGCTAAAATTTTTTAGTCAAAATTCAAAGACCTTCTATAGTTCGGTGAATCAACTAGCTATAGCACTACATTACACCTATTAACTTGTGGCTATACACTATTCAGTATATTAGGTTCCAAAAAACCTAAATGTTTATGTTTACTTGAGTGATATGATCAGGTAAAGTTCATAATGAGTTCTAAATCTGTGTATGATTTGATCCTTCTGGACGTGTAGGGCAAAAAGAGTTCAATGTGTTCAAACATAAATACATTTCCACTTACTAAAACTATCCAATATTTACTTCATGTGACTAAAATTGTTAAGAGTAAAATGTAAAAGACTGACAATTCAAGAGAAGAAACAACATAGTTTAGTTATTTCTTAGTAAAAGTACGAGTCACATTTTCGGAAACAAACACAGCTCATAGAAACAAAGCATGTATAACGATATAATTTCCACTCATATGGAGTAGAAATTATTCAGCAAACGGAACAAAGCTATTCACTGTGGTGTATTCATTAGCTAGACTGTCAAGATCTGTATGAATGACGCAAGTGAAGTGACGCGTACTATGTTTCGTTTAAATGTGCTTCTTAATATTTAAAACTAGGTATTGTAATTAGATATACGAGCGCATTTGCATTATAAATGCATCATTTTGTACATTTTTTAGTTTTTGTTTCTGACTTTTTTGAATAGCGAGTGTAATTTAATGTCTCCAATCCAATGGGAAGTTCAAAATTGTTTAGTTGAATAAATCGTTAGCGTTTATCCATCATCAGAATTTTATGTAGGCTAAGTTGAAAGTATTGAGGAAAAAATCTTCGTAGGTAAGGTACAATGTTGTAGTTTATGTCGATTTGCATATGGCCTAAAGGGGTGAAGACTGCACATCCATTCCACAGTTTCTGATGAAACTAATCATTTTAATGCAATTTATTTTGACTATTTTATGAATGTCTAACAAGTTAAAATAGGAACTTTATAGTTATTTTGTAATACGTGAACAATAACCGTTTTACGGTTTTTCTGATAGTGATCAGTACGTTTTGTAGGTCTACCAGTCGGTAAATAATCGATATTACGGACTATATAACATTGGGTCGCAAACAAACCAGTGTTTCACTATAAAACCATCATAAATGTAATATTGAACAACCGGTAAAAGCGGAGAATTAATACCTGATTTTCTCTAAGGTTACGTTGCTTTCTATATTCTTAGATCTTAATTTGAAACTATAAAATGGACTTTTTATTTGCAGTCAGCGAGTTTCAAACGAAAAAAACATTACTAAATTGTTGAAGCCATTGGTTCTGGGAGGCCCCCTACTGGATCCCAAAAAGCTTTAAAGCGCCGTTTCTCCACATGGTAAATTGTAATTTGCAATGAATCAAATACTTTTGCATTTTCAATCCTTTTTTTAAAATTTAATGCAGCTGAGGTTGGTTCAATGATAACGATAATGTTTCGGGCATACTTTATGGTTAGTTGAAATATATTTGACTGGAAAACGACGTTTCGATGGCCGATATTAGTTTTTTTCCACATGATAAAACACGCAGAAAAAAGAAGATACTGAGGCACAGAAGTATCCCAGTAGCCGGTTCACGGCGCATTCTATCGGCCAGATCTACGAACTACCATTGCCAATACACAGCGAATCAACAGCGCGCTCTGTTGGCTGTACGTAATTACTAACATGAGTGAAAGGTCCGTGTTTGTATACGTGTTAGTTTTTTTCATTGTATTACATGACTTCCAAGAGTCATGTATCGTGTTTTATACCCAAGTTTTACGTTTTTCCATCAGAGGATATATTATTTTATGTATACACAGTTTTATTTCCGTTAATGTAAATGTACGAAAAACATGTCAATAACTCATGTACATACTGCAATAATTTCACGTCTTTTGTTCAGCAGTTTTTATTTAGGATGATTACAAAATGTCCTATTTTAAATGTCCTTAATATCACATATTAAAACATTTTAGCTGTACTTTTTATGAATTCAGATACAGTGTCCTAAACAAGTACGAAATTATCATAAACATTTCCAAACCCAAATATGATTTTTCCACCTTAATGTTGGAAATTCAGCCAATAAAAGTTCCCAGCATTGTAGGTAACGACATTACAGCACACCCCAGGCTTCCAGCTAATGTATGGTACTCGGTCGTTTGTTCACTTTATCTAACATAGATCCAACATGTATGTTAACTATTTGTATTGCTACGTGGTGTACGCGTAGATCTGTCAGTCCATCACTACTCTAGGAATGTATTAAACTTAAGTATTTAGGGAATAAATTTAAATATAATATTTAATAATTATTACATTCATACATTGCCAGTAGCAACTTTGAAATCGCCTGAATGAGTTGGGACTGATACGTGAAATGAGTCAAAATTATAAATTTGATATATCATTTCGTTATACCGCAATTTAACATTAAATTTTGATATATTTTTTGCACAGTGTTAATATCGAAAGGTTAATGATATCTGCATAGAGCTTCGTGATATAACTGTGGCTTAACCGTAAAGTGAAAATCTATCACAGGAAAGGTAATTTGAATTGACTTTTGTCCACCTTTTCCTCGAGAGCTAAAAAGGCTTTTGTTTCCTATAAATAGGGACTAAACTACTACTTTATACGCTCCTTTGGAAAAAAGTACTAGGGAATGGTATAGAACTCTTTAACCCTATATAATTTTGCATCTGAACACTGTTGAAAAAAATAAATTTTCCTGTATCCCTTCTACTTGTTTTTGAACATTTACTCCACTAAATATGTTTACAATCTAACAACAGTTGTTGAAAATATAATTTATTCGAAATTCTGTGGATGACTTCCTCTAAGCACACCAACCTCTTCCCAATTAAATATTTTTTAGTTACTATCACCTAGCTGCAGTTTTGTACACAATTCCCTTATTTACAACAGGGTATAGGTTGTAGCATTAGTTCTTTATTTGTAAGCGTCAAACTTGTTAAATGTAATTACTTTTATATATAGTCCCACTTGTTTTTCAATTAGTCACTTAATTGCTATCCAATCCAGCCGTTGTCAAGCTGCTGGACTTCTAGCAGCTTCTGGGTATGTTTGAACCCTTTCTTCCCCTTGTTTTACTTCTTTCTGTTCGTGTTTTGTATGTATTGATACCTCCGATACCTGTCGAAGAGAATAGACTCCAATACTAAAAAATTTGTTTTATACCTTTTATAACCTATAACGATGGCAAATGTCCGAAATCCTGTTACCCTTTCAAACCTTCCATCGTCAATAACTTCATTCAAAGAAGTAATGAATACCTGGGTACAGTCAGCCAGTAAGTTTAAAAAATGTTAGCGTGTTGAGAAAAGAAGCAAAAATCTGTCATAAATTGCAGTTGAGAAACCAATAATTACATCTTAACATCAGTATTTAAATACAACTAATTAATAACTAAACATGTTTTATACAGTGCATATCTGAATACAATCTTAATTTTACATTTAATGGGGCAAAACCAAAAGGCAGCTTTAGTACAGACGTTTCTCAATAAAAAAAAATTAATTGATAAAGTAAATGGTTTGATATAAAACAAGAAACTCGTAACAACAGCGACATATTTGGCAGCCAAGATGTTTCTTAGATATTAGTATTCACGGATTCTGATTGGTCCAGACCGCGGATATCGAGGATGTATATCAGGACATCCATCTGGCGTGACGTGAACACATAACGCTCTCTCGCTCACTCAATCTTCACTTGGAGTCTCAGAGATACGATGGCTGTCTGAGCTATTTATAACATTTACTGTTCAGTGTTCATAGCGTTTATCACCAAGTTCTTTTATACAATGCCCGGGCTACCGATACCTAGCGCCTTTATTATTTATTTCAAATCCACAAATTGTAATAAATTTGTATTTGTTTCAAAATAAATTTATAAAAAGTAGTTTCTTTTAAAACCATTAAGTTAAAATTCTTAATTGGAATTAGTTTTTCTAACACTATCAATACTTCAGCCATTAGTTTTTACAATAAATTGTACACCAGTAAACTGACTGACTTAAAATTTTGTTGATATACTTTTAATACGTAAGTAGAATGTCTAGCTGAATTATCGGTTTAAACCACCATTGTATAAGGTTAGTACTGGATCTTTCATTATTGTATATATGGTAAGAGTACTCCTGACACTAAGTCAAGTAACAGGTATTTTCAGGAGGATAACAAGATTTCAAACATTTGCATTGTTATAGGTTATAAAAGATATAACGCAACGTTTCGAGGATAGGAATATATCCTCTTCGTCAGATGGGGGAGGTATTAAGATCTCCTACAGTGGGATACTTGTTGCATTTAATACCCACTATAGCCTGTACTAGTGTGATTTGTGATTGTGATCCTCACACTTGTGATTTGCCCTCGAGACTTGCATCCTGTGCAGTGACAACGTCTGGACTGGACGTCAGGCAGCTTTTGGCTGTGTTTGAACCCTTTTCTTTTCCTTCTGTTTGTATTAATACCTCCCCTACCTGACGAAGAGGATAGATTTCAATCCTCGAAATAATGTGTTATACCTTTTATAACCTATAGCGATCGAAAATGTCGTACATCCTGTTATCCTTTCAAACCATCGTAAATAACTAAGTTTAAACAAAGGAATATCAGATGTTACTGAAGTTGCATGAAAAACTACCACATATCGAAATGTTTTGCCAAAAACAGACATGCAAAAGGGCATTTTGCAAGAAGCCTTAATTGCAACCAAGCAAAATTTGTGTCACAATCTATTCTCCAGGTTATACCAAGAGATATAGGCTTTGTTTAAGTTCAGGCAAATCCCTTGTAGTGACGTGCCTTATCATCGAATTCGATATTACCTAGATTCGAATAATGCTTCGTTCAAAGTATATAGTTAAGTCGGTTATCAAGATAGCGTGTGGACAGGACAGATGTAAATAAATTATTTTCAGCTCCTTGAGTGATAACTTTAAATAAATTCGAGCTACCATCCACTTTATATTCAAGGAGAACCTCAACACTAACCTGACGCTTCAATGTGCATTTTACAATATTATAAATTTTTTCAAAGTATGATAACTGTTAGTCTACTTAATACATAAGGTAGTAGTAAGCATCATCACCACGTGTCGTATAATAGACTTCGCTGAGTTGACTGATTTGAAATTTCAAGTCTATTACTCATTTTAGTAGGTTGCTGTGTTAGTGTATCACATGTTAAAACTAAAATGATTGTACACAGTTTTCTAATAATTTTTTTCAATAAGTTAATTGACTTTATCGTTGCCAATATAGGTACTTGTAATACCAAATTAAATTGATTTAGCAATATGCTTAAATTGTTTGTTTGATTTCAATAAATATTTAAAATTAAATACACAGATGCGTTAGATCATTCGTGTTGTTATTTCCTACAGGTAAAACGCATGTACTTTAATATTAATAGTTTTTTTTATTAAATTCTAGTGATTTATATAGTTAAAATAATTCCGCTAGAGCTGAATATAAAAAAAAAATATTTTTCAAAATATATTTTATGTCATATCATCGATTTGTATCAATAGTGCGCTAATATCTAATGGCCCAATAGAAATGTATTTAAGGAATTGTATTAATACTTTTTAAACGAAAGAATATAGCAATGAATAATCTTGCTTGTGCAGGTTTGACGATATTACAGAAATCCTGGACGACTCTCTGCCGGGGCCAGTATCTGCAGATAACTTATCTACTCTGGAGCAGGACGCATCTTGGACATCTGACGTCACTCCACGACGTGTTTCTATTTTGGGTTTTTACAAAATAGGTGGCCACTTTATTTTTATCCCTTTGCGTCAATATCTACTAGCTAAAGCCATTTAAAAATGTAGATAGCAAAATTTTACATAACGGTTTTTTGCACATTTTTATTTGTTAAATATTATTCTGCACGATTTATAAACAACCAAATACTTCCATGATATTGGTGAAATTTTAGTCACAAAATAGTTTAGTACAATAAATTTTATGTCGTTGAACCAAGCCTCGCATGTATGCAAATGAAAACTTGGCGTTGACTTGGTTCCTCTCTTAGCGGCTGTGTATTTTGAGTAGAAAATGTGAGTCTCCAGAGAGGCTTAAGTAATTTCTTAAATGGAACTTGTGTGTTTCACCGGGCAATACGGCTGGTAGTATTGTGAGTTGTGTTGACATTCATGTTTTGCAGTAAGGTTTTACTTAGCTTGTTTCTTTTAAATGAAAAATATGTTGGATTTTAAACACTAAAAGTTCAAGATATTATAAAACTGACTAAATTGAAAACTTATTTTTTACTTGTATTGAATCTGATACAATAAATTCAAAAGTGTAAAAATAAATTATAAAAATGACTATAAGACTGTATAATGATTAAATCCAATAAAGCTATTGACATAGTATATGTCAGCGAAGTCTTCTAGTTATTGCAGACGATGTAATCCGTATGCTTTTTCTTCAAATATGAATTCAGGAATGTGATACAAATGATTTGCGACATTTTATTCTTAATAAAAAGAACTTTATTATCACGCATTTTAATAAATTGTATAAATATAATATATATAATAAACATCATTATAGCAACAGTATGATATCTAAATAAACAGGTAAACTATATTTTTTGTAATATAATAAATGTTATAAAGAAATATGTCAAAAATCAATGCTTGTAGATTGTTATACGCTTCAGACATGTTAAAACATAAGATGAGTTGAAGTAATTACGTTAAAGCAAATCTAACAAACAATAAAACTCTGATTTTAAAACTGGGACAAATCAAGTAACTTAGTTAAATAGATTAAATAAGTTCACTACAAACCAATGGGAAATCGTTGTTTTCTTAATTGGGCTAGAACTAGTAAAAGTTTACAGTATCGGCTTACAGTTGTAGGAATACTAAACAGTTCTAGAAATACAGTAAGTATATACTGTACTCTTTTCAGAATTGATAACTTTTAAGAATCTAGTTTTTATTAAAACATTCTACATGTCAACGAACTATAAATATTTTAAACTTTAAGCATGTAAAATCTCCAGGAAAATAGGAATATATTATTGAAACGTTGATAGTAAAGCAAGTAACTTTATCTCTGATAGATGTGATTGTGCACTTTTCCGTATTCCAATTGTTTATTAGGGAAACATAAAACATTCAATACATTAACTGTATTATTAAAATTAATCATTATAGAATATTTATAAATACATAATGTCTACGAAAAGTTTGGCTTCAACTCACGTTCACTATAGCTATGTTATGTGTTATTATGTCGATTGCTCCAGCACACTTAGAGATCGTGTTTAAATCATCGCAGTACAATTTTGAGACAATGAGAATACTTTATAGTTATTTGGTATAGTTATTATACCAAATAATACGTTATAGTTTGTAGTCTACGTGTTTGCGATGTCGAAAAAATTAAAGCGTTTATTTGAGCTTCTTCGTCACCATTTTTTTTAATATCTTCAGACGAACATGACTCCAGATTAAAGGTGTTATGTCTGTCAAAGCGGCAGATTCCAGAAACCGCACTAAGATTACGACGAAATAAACATTGACATTGAATCAATTCTTCCTAAAATAGTTATATTATGTATATAATGCCTGTCACAATTACATTTACCGCTATTATATTATTATTTGATATAACCATACAAATGCTGCGACTAGAGTAGTTTTGTAAAATGCAAACTTCAAAAATATTTCCTCGTCTTGAGCCATAATATTGGACGAGAAGGACCGTAAGCGTAGAACAAAGAATGACGAATTTGCCAGCACTCTTACCAGAATGCCAGCAATTTGACAAATTTTGTGGTTGAAGCGAGTGAATAGCTCAATCTGAGAAGCACAAGATCACTACAAGTATGGGATAAAGGCCGAGGTTTTACACACAGCTCATGTTATAAATGTAGCTACCACTTTAGCAATAAACTTTTTTATTATTGTAAAGTAGAAAAGTTGTTATGAACGGCGATACAAAGAATAAAACGACATTTATATGTTTTTGAAAGATAACGAACTCTAACCCTCTTCATTATTAAGGGGCACGGATTTTGGGACTACCCTCAAGGTCCGGCCGCCACTCTTGATTATAGGCACAAGGCTTAGTATAATTATTGGGGAAAAGAGCATCTAAACAGATTTTGATCACAAATCAGAACTTTTTATGAAATTAAGTAGAAACTAAAATTACGGATTTAACAATATCAAGTGTTTTCTTAAGCATTGATATTGTATCCATTTTTAAGGTGCATTGGTCTATATTATTTCTAATATATTGCTGTGGCAGAGAGAATATTTGTTTCTTTGCAGTACTAATGAATGAAAGAGAAAAGCTCTATTTTTCAGCTTCTTCTAATTTAGGCATGTGGAAATCTTTATCGTATTTCTGCGTGTCGCCTAGTCGTCAGACACTTTAATATTGGGTCAGATAAAAAAAACTAAGATCATCAAATGGATTTAAAATATTAAACAAAAATTTTTCTTACTTTATATTACTCTTAGCCGGACACATATTAAACTCTGCCACTAGATCTGCAGACCCGAAAGAAACATATATAGAGAAATAGAGAAAATGGATTTAAGCTGCAGCTGACCAAGTTCAAAAGCTAAGACGCTGATTTAACATTTATATACGTTACTAAATATAGATTTTTAACGTGTTTTGATAATAAATTTATTTAATAAATTGGAAAAAGTAGATGTTAAAAATGTTTCTTTTCATACTTTTCATCTCTTCTGATACCCTCACATTTCGATATCTACCGAAATTAGCACTGACAACCTAACAATATCTTAAATACGAATCGTGTCGTACAAGTTAATCAGAAGAGGAAGAATAACTGCATAAGTTCTCGCGATTCGGTCTAAGAGTAATTTTTTAGAGGTCATCATTCAAAATATTTAGATACAGAACAAAGGGATGGTACTTCCGTTAAGATATATGTTTGTTTTTAAAGTTTTAAAAATATTTTTCTTGAGAAGCAAAAATCATAAGTCAACAAATAAATTTAAACTTAAATTAAGAAATGCAGAAGACTCATTAGTACCAAAACCTTCAAATACTTTCTTTACAAAAACTTTTATTTATTTAGCACCAAAACTTTTTAATCTGTTACCACAGCATATAAAGAGTCAGTATTCAATTAATATTTTTCTAAAACAGCTTAAAAAGTGGCTATTGTCAATGAAGGATATTGAAGAAGTACTTTTTAAAATTAATGTTTAAAATGAGATTTTTTCCCTTCCTTGTAATCTGTTTCCAATAATGATAATAATGCATAATTTAATTTATGTTCTGGTTGTGTTCATTGTGTTCTCCATGTTTATTTGTTTAATTTTTTACATTTAGGCTTAGTTGATTATTTTATGTATAGTTAAGATTTTTTATTAATTTAGTTGTGTTTATCACGAACTTCATGTAGAGTAAAAAATAAATAAGTTTTACTAAAATATTACTGTACTGTTCGTAAAGCTGCTAGTTTTCTGTTAATTTTATGATATTTATTACTCCAAACAGGCTTTGCCTTGGAGTTTTTCTCTTTATTTCTCATAGTGATAGTGTTATAGTAGTTTTAGTTGCATATGTATGTATTGTTTATGTGTAAGTAAATGTAATGTTTTTTGGTTAGTTTGTAAAATTTTATAAAAATCGTATCTGTAATTTTTATTTGTGAGAAATAAAGTTTCTTTCTTTCTTTCTTTCTTACTTAATGAAAACGCACGTGAGGCACTACTTGACAAAAATTAATAAAAATAAATTATGACGTAATAAAAATAATCATGGTTAAAATAAATTTAATAAAGCAGCATACTGTTTGATCGAATTTAAATTCTCTAATTTTGAAACAAAAGTTAAAAACTTGTGATTTTATTAATGAAAAAGTTGTGCGGCACTGAATTTAAGTGCGATCGTTGAGGAAAGTTGCCAAACGTGGTTTTCTCTTGGATTTGTTTAGTAAATATGCTGCTTTGTTTTCAGTGTGTTGATTGTTACTTTCTAATGGACTTACTTATGTTTTAAATCAGACATTGTTTGGTGGAAGTAACAAAAATGTCGTGTTTTTGAAATATGTTTTGTCCAAAAATATATTGCTGCACGGCTATGTTTACTCGATAAATATAGTTAAATCAACTCATAATGAAGAGTACCACTATAGAAATCAAAACTGTAGTTCATAATCTTTTCTCTAGTTTGGGTTGTAATTTCCTAACTGTTGTACCGTATTAAAAAAATATAGCAACATGTTAATATTTCTAGTTTATAAAGTAAAGGTTTACAATATTTTTTCGTATTTAAAGAATTAAAAAATGTAAGAAAACGTTTAATATTAAAACGATTAACATAAACCTTGGCTCCAATACCAAGCTGGATAAATACACATGTAACAGAAGCACCACTCTTAAGGTGGTCAGCACATTTTTAAGTAAGAAGCGGCAGACTCAGCAATATATCTCCGTAGAAGCGCTGGAGGGAACACGCGAGGCCGGTGAAATACGGCTCAACTTCAGCTCAAGTCATTAAACATTATTTCCTCCTAACGAAGCGCCATTTAACTTTAAATTTCCTTTGCCATATCAGCCTTTTAGAATATGAACTAATTATAGGTAACTAAATTTTAATTAATTTTAAATGGAAATCCAATTGGTTCATCCTGTTTTTTTTTTCAAAGAGTTTCTACAACAGTAAAAATATCAAAGTTACTACGATTACGGATCTTATTAAATAAGCAAAATGTATACAAAATGT
This sequence comes from Homalodisca vitripennis, assembly GCF_021130785.1. Taxonomy (NCBI): domain Eukaryota; kingdom Metazoa; phylum Arthropoda; class Insecta; order Hemiptera; family Cicadellidae; genus Homalodisca; species Homalodisca vitripennis. The sequence goes on from NC_060210.1 coordinate 10,326,425, forward strand.
ACCATCCATAGTATCAAATCCAAGTAAAGAAGTTAATATAATAAATAACCAATGATCATTGGTGGCTAATATTTGACACTGATTTGGAATGTTTCTCATTCTTAAATTTCCAATTTGACACTGCAATAAGTTTTTTATTATCTGTAAATATCATAAAAATGTATATTTGTATGTTTTCATAAACATGTCAATATAATAATTTCCACAAAAAACCTTAAAAATTTAAAAAGTTTTTTCTTCAATAGTATCATATGATGAACGTAAAAATATCTATATATAATAGGCAACCTTTAACATGATCGGGGCTAACCCTTCCTTAACCATTGTGACTGAAAATGTGGTGTTTTACCAAAAATAGAAAAAGGCCTCGAACGTTGAAGAGGACATCATTCCAAATATAGCTTTAGACATAGTGAAAAAAATACTATTAAAAAAATAAAAACCCCATTGATAAGAAATGTAGATATTAAATTATAATAAATGTCAGCATTACCATCCATAACATTATAAAGGAATAATGTGTAGAATAATTATTATTTTGATCGAAAACATATATTTTGCAGTACTTACATTTATTAATAACTAGCTGTTCCCCGCGGCTTCGCACGCTTTTTGTAAGCTTTGCTCGTGTATGAGCACTTCTGGTTCAAGTGAATTATATTCTCAACGCCGATGTAGAGTTTACCTTGTTGAAATTATCAAGAAAATCTGCCAAAATTGTATGTTTATAGCCATTTTAAACGTACATGTACTTAATAATAAAGTGGTCTACCATTCAAGCTATAAGGCCAAACAGAAATTCATTTGAAAAACAAATATCCATAAAAACTTAGCGCCTTCACATAGTGTGTGGTTATTATACACAACTATCTCGTAATTGTATTTTACAATGTGCAGGCGCTTTGATAACTTATATATTTTGCAGCGCTTCGTGGTGGTGAGTTATATCAATGGGCATAATATATAAACATTCTACGTGGAAAAATACATATACATACAAATTTTCATAATGGTCGGTCAAATAGTTTCTGAGTCTATAAAGGACGAATACACAAACATTCATTTTTATATATATATAAATGAAACCCTCGGGTTTGTTTTAAATAACAGTCTTTGATGACTTTTATACATATATCGATTTAAAATTGAAAAAAGAAAGTCGAGCAATTAAATTGGACTATAAGAACATTGTATAAAAAGTAAATCTAGAATAATAACTGTTAATTATGAGTTAATAGCCATTTTAAACGTACATGTGGTCTACCATTCAAGCTATAAGGCCAAATAGAAATTCATTTGAAAAAAAAATATCCATAAAAACTTAGCGCCTTCACATAGTGTGTGGTTATTATACACAACTATCTCGTAATTGTATTTTACAATGTGGAGGCGCTTTGATAACTTATATATTTTGCAGCGACTCCTGGTGGTGAGTTACATCAATGGGTATAGGATATAAACATTCTACGTGGAAAAATACATATACATACAAATTTTTATAATGGTTGGTCAAATAGTTTCTGAGTCTATAAAGGACAAACACACAAACATTCATTTTTATACATATAGATGAAACCCTCGGGTTTGTTTTAAATAACAGCCTTTGATGACTTTTAAACATATATCGATTTAAAATTGATAAAGAAAGTCGAGCAATTAAATTGGACTATAAGAACATTGAATAAAAAAGTAAATCTAGAATAATAACTGTTAATTATGAATTATAATTAATATACTAGTTCAAGGGCATGGGAAAAGTTCCCATATTTTAGTTTTGCCTTTATCATAGTTACATTGCTTCGAGACAAACGAATTTATAACGATATTATTCCCAGACATTGAATTGTAGTAGACGTCATGCCAAGTAACAGAATGAATCAAAATAGACTGACTTAAAGAAGGCTCCTTGGAGCTGAATGAAGAGTTCATGTAAACCTTGCAGTGTGGAAGCATGTCGTGGCGACAGATCACGCCTCTCGCGAGTTGCCAAGTCTATTTGCAGCTCAGTTTCTTCACCTCCTGCACAGATTCTCTCTTTAGAATTCTTGCAATGCCAACGCTGTCTTCGCTGGCTTGTTCATGTTTATATTTAATTACTTCTTCATAGTTTTAGTCTGGATCTTCCATTGCCGATAAAAATCTCAAATTTGTTGCTTTTCAATTTATCCAACTTATTATGCAATGTTAATGACTTCCATTGCTAGAAGGTAATTGGTTGAAACTCTCTTTTTCTTCTAATCTGCGGAGGCCTTTTACGCATTCTAACTGTATACCATAGATCCTAATCTCAGCAATGCCGCAAAACAATCATAAGGTCTTTCTGAGAATTTTCATCCCTATTGAAAGTTAAGGAAGCACTTACTTAGGAACGCTCGGTAGTCAAAACCAGGTGTTACAGTATTCTCCTGATCATAAAATAATCAACATTATCGATCATATTAAAACATAATGACTTTATAGAAATTTTTCACAGAAACCCATGTCCCGTACCAGGCTCAAAATCTTAGAAGGCCGAAGGAGAAAAAGATCCTACCCCATAGGGAGGTGATTGTAACACCAACATATTCATCCTTAAACATTGCTGTAGTCTTGCGTGTTTACTATGAACCTACCTCGAAACAAACCTGGAGGATTCACTCCTAGGAATTCCCTACAGCGGTGGAGGTACTGTTATGTTAATCCTGGAGTCCAGATATGCCAAAGCATCACTCTTTTAGTTCCCCGAGACGTACCCAACATACAGCACAATTTTTAGTTTGCTAGGATGTCAGCACTTTTCGTACCTATAATCTCATCTCATGACCAAGTACCCAACAAAGGGTGCCATTTTGTTTTTATCGAGATAAGAAACGATTCATGGTAATTCCAGATAAGTTCGGATAAACTTTTATATTGCTACTCACCACTGAACACCTCTGTAGACCACACTTTCATTTCTTTCTCTGTGGAATAGCACAGAACTTTAAGATCCTATCATGTTTGACGACAATTCTAAGTTGTAGGGCGTCAGCACTTTTCTTACCTATAATCTCCTCACGATAAAGTACCTAAAAGGGTGCAGTGTTTGTTTCTATCGAGATAAAAAATGATTGGTGACGATCCCATATAGGTTTAGAATGAATTGAACAAGAGTAATGTCTTCAAACTAATGTTTTATCACTAAACTACTTGTCCATTTGCTCTTGAATAATTTGTAACCATCGTTAGGGCTGTGTTTCTTATCGCCATAAAAACCAGTATTAAACATGTTCATCTCTGGAATGAGCAGCTATTGAAATGATTTAAGGAGATTTTTGAGCTTTCATTATTGAATTAAGGTGTTCTGCTTTTTGACGAAATACCATTGAGACGAGCATGGCTAGTTATTCGGTCTGCAGTTGAGAAGAAATTACAATATCCTGGTAAAATAATAACAGAAGAGAGTAAGGATTAGTAAGGTTGACTGAAAGTTATGAGGTTACTGGAGAGGAATGTGGAATGTAAAAGTCTGGTTCTGTGTATATGTACCACAGAGTGACAGTTATTGTTCTGCCTCATTCATGTTACTCATATTACTGCAGTTTCACCTTCTAAAATGTTACAATTCGTTTGCTGTAACTTGGTCTTTCACAGTTCTTATGTATGTGCCCCACAGTTTAATTTTACTTACGGGTTTTACAGCAAAAGACTCAGCACCTGTAAAATACGTATTTAATTTACAAATAAGTAGACGTATTTTATATATGTGTAACTATATTAAATAAAACATAGTTATAAACAAGAAATATAGTTTCTGAAACAGTTATGAATTGTAATGCAATTTATAAAATTAATAGAGTACAGTAATTCTTAATGGGAATGTTATGTCTAGATCCATTTCACCTACATACCTATAAACAGCCTTTCTGAAATTTGACTTGACTACTAATTATAGAATCAATGTTATAGTAAGTATTAAAGTATAGGATCAATATTAATATACGTACTTAATATTGATAACGAAAATTATTGTATATTATTAGTATTGTTTAAGATATATTCCTGAAACAAATTTGTCAACACAACTTATTTTATGCATTTAAGCAATCCTTGACAATCTTGTAGAACTTAATCTAATACAAGTTGGAATGAATCAAAATGATTGAAGTAAAGTTTATTTTGTAAATCGAAAAGAGTTGTGAACAAACAAATCTGCAATGTTGAAGTAAAATTAGTTCGAGTTTCTTCATTAACAGTAAAATGCTTCTTAACATTCACAATTACTGTTGTATTATTTATAAATTTAATGCTATACAAATAAAAAAATTAGCAGTAAAAATGATACCGTCCTGAGCTTAAAATATAATTTCTCTCAAATTCTTCAAGGACTATATCTCGGTTGAATATATATCTTCTTTACACTCTATTTGGGTTGTTCAGGTAGCATGAACTCTTCTGTTTTAAGTAGTATATAAAATACTAAAGACGATACCTTGCAAACGAAGCTTAAAGAAGTCAATATGATACATTAGAGATCAACTAATTTTTCATATAACACTGTTAGGCAACTAATTAAAATATATTTTTAATTTTTTAAAGTTTTCCTATACGTTTTGTAAAGTAACCTGAGCTAATGTCCGTAGCCAGATGTTAATGTGTTTTTACATTATATACATTTATACACATGATTTTCTAAACAAATTAATTTTTATTTTATATAAAAGTTTATTAATGAACTGAAAACAGCGCCCTCACACGCGTATAACTCGACATAGCGACTAGGGGCGCCACCAAACGTTTTACGGTGTGCCTTTGATGTCACGGTAAAGAATGTAAATAAATAAAATTCCCAATTAATAAATCAACACCTTATAACGTTTATGCCTACTAAGGCACAAAATAAACTATAATTTCAACTAACTTATTCTTATAGAGCTACAGTTGGTAAACTAGTCGTTAATATAGCGTATAAATATAGCACATGTCCACAAAAAAGTGAATACGATTTCACGGTGAACTACCATTTTATTCTTTGAACCAGTTTATGTTTGATATTAAATTGATGTTAGGGTCGAGTTTCTTATTCAAGTTCATTAATCTGAAAACTATCTCTAGAGTAACAAAAATAGAATATTACCATTTGTTTATGAACGAAGCTAAGCAAAAGCACCCAAAACTTTTAGAAATATATAAGCAAAATAACTCATAGTTATTTCTAAATACTAAAAGAGTTTCGGCCTGTTTTTGTTTTAATTCTGCCATAACAATAAAACCTACCCATACTAAATTTTGTTATTGGTTGAGCGATAGTGAACGTTTTCAAATCACCGTGGAAATCGTATGATATATTATTTTATAAACAAACTGAGTACAATAATATGTCATCTTAACATGTGACATAGTAAACCATGCAGCCTAATGAAATGAGATATATACTCGTATACTTTGCATACAAAGAAATTTACGCTATACGTGGTAGAGTTTATTCTTTACTTGTTGATATTTCAATCTCTAAAAATATTAAACCGTTGAATAACTGGTGCAAAATTTAGGCATAAATATTGTGTAAATGGTTTGCAATTACTCAACATTGTATTATTAGTCTACGCACATTAATATCTGTATTCATGCAGAGTCTGTGTCTTCTACGAAATAATTAACTCTAACATGAATGAGAGCTTGGAGTAAGGTTCCCCACGCGGCGCCCCGCTTTATTGATGAGGAATTTATTTAATTAGTCCTGTTCAATTGTATAAATTAAACAATTGTAGGATTTCCTCCGATATTTTTCAGCTCTATATATCATAAATAATATTTGTAAAGTCACTGTAGATTAAAGAATACAATATAATTATTAAAGTTTTATTCTTTTCGAGATTGTCAAGATTAATTAAAAAATTCTTCAACAGTCCAAATAAAATGTGATAAAACACTATGAATAAAACATAGTTGAAGAGGAAATATTAACAAATTTCACGACAACTTGATTTCTGTATGGCTAATTGAACCAATGTCCAAAATTGACTCTTTAGAATGAAAATGAAATCTCCGCCCGTCATGGGATGCCAGAATAATAAGGTCTTGGAATACCAAATACTTAAAGGAAAAAGCTATAAGCTATATATTACCTTGAATCTATATATGATATTGTTATATAAACATCTGATCTGAACTGACGAAAGTTGACGTTAAGGAAAAATAAGGAGATATTAAAAGGGGAATATAAACCACAATAACATACAACATCAAAAACGATGACGAAAATAACGAGACGCGTCTCTAGTTTAGTAGTGATTTACATTTTTTTATGTTCTAACTGTTCGATCACGCTTATTTTCTCTGTAGCGTCTACGTAAATATTGTCCAAAGTATCGTATCGTATGGACATATACCCCTGCTTCTGGAGTTTTTCCTTGGTTATGGAATTTATCAGGTTAGGGTACTTAAGCTCCAATTTACAAGCTGTTAAAATTTACAAAGTCAATTCATACTCTGCTATTATTACCTATGTTTACTTTTAACACACTACAAATATTCTCAACTATAAAGAATCGTTGTACAAAGACCAAAATATATAGTAAAATACTTGTTTGAATAAATCTACGAACTAATAATTGATTTATTAATGAATTCAACCTAAAATTGATTCACTGCCTGCTTAATTTTATAGCAGTATTTTAAAGCTCATCTGATTCTAAATTGAATTTCAGTACGGTTAATATTAATTCCAGTTACTGCTAGTTCGGTTCTGACTAGATTTAAAAAAGGGTTAAAATATACATTGATTAAATCTTTTATAGCTAACAAAGCCATAGTTTAATTTAATCCTAGAATAAAATTAGTCTTTCTGTTGCTTATAATTATAAACTTGACTCAACTAAATTGGGCCTTACCTTACATTAACTTAAAAAACAAATGACTTAAAAACAGATTTTAATACAAATGTTAATGAAGAACAAAAAAACCCATCACTGAATTTTTAAAAGATAAATTAAAAGATAAAAAGATCCAGAATCATTCTGAATAACTAAACATTAACAGATGTAGCTAACTGCGAGGGCTCCTACAAAAGTTCTTCATTAGAAGTTGACAACCATTTAAAATACTTGATCGAATTGTATAGTATAAAGGAATTATTTACAATAAAACTACACAATTGATTTACTTCTGTGTGTAACCTCATTAGATTTCGTTTACTAATGTTGAGTGTTATCTAATACTGGTACTATTTCAGAATATCATTGTTGTTGTTTAGTTTTTTTATTCTATAGTCTCTTTTATTACCATTCTCTTTTACAATTTTTTCAAATTTAATTTATCAATTGTTTGCTGTTATTTATTATTTTATTTATGTGTTATCATGTTAACACATTTTCATTGAATATTAGTTTGTTAAGTAACTAGTTTAATTATTTGTTATTTTAAAACATTGGTAAAATCATGTAGCTACCTACCTTTCTTTCATAATATTTAAGTTTGCTATATTTGTTGCTGAAACTCTGAATTTGTTTTAACTCCATTCTATGTTATTTCTTTATGTGTAATATTTGTTTGGTTATTTAATCTAAGTTAGGAATAATTTAATGAATTAGTTATAAGTATTTTTACTGGACTAATGAGCTGCATTTTGACTTTCCAATTTTTGTGTAAAAATTACGAAAATAAAATATTTGAATTTGAGTATCTGTAATCGAAGTGGAATAGGAATCATTGGAAACCCCGGTAACAGATCCAGGCTGCTGCTCTCCAAATTCCACTCCGTTAACTTCCACTCGCTTTCCGCTAACATGGCAAACTGTTCCTTCATCCTGTTTATATTTTACCAGGACACTGTCACTGCTAATATCAGAGTACCAACTTCGCTTTCCGCCAACCTCGCAAACTGTTCCTTCATCCTGTTTATATTTTACCAGGACACTGTCACTGCGAATATCGGAGTAACTAACTGGTCTTTCGCTTCATTTAAAAGTGGTTTTCTGTAGTAAGCCATTATTAAATACCGCTTTGTTGTAGACCAGAAAGCATGATGACAATGAAATACAGTATATTGTTTTCCACGCGGTCACGAAAATAATAGGACTTAAGTTCTTGTATCACTTGTATAATATCTTGTATAACGATGACAAATATGTTTATTTCAAAATCTAAAATCTTTTCATAGTCAACAACAAACAATGAGAGAAATAGAAGATTTTTGTCTGAAACATAAAGCCAGTGCCATTCCAAAGTTCAAGTTATAAGTCTGTGAAACTTGATACTGTAAGGGTACTAACCATCTGAACTTCATTACTCATCCGACGAAATACATGTCATATTCTGGCCCAACGACTAAGGTTAACTTGAAAATAGGACTGTTGTTTGAGGGAGGCTAAATTTTAAGTAATATTGCTCAAACTTTTAAATAATTGTTGTTAAAGTGAATGCGGGTTCATGGTGAAAGCCTTCAAACAACTTCCACAGTTTGCTTATTACTGGAACTGTAAGTTTGACACAATGTTCGGTATCATTGATCACAATATTGATGAAAAAATGTTTAGTTTAGAGAAGTATTTAAAAACACAATGAACCCTTTCCAATACAAATAAAAGTACTTCAGGATGCCTATTCCGGTTATTCGACTTTACGTTTCAATATTAAAGTTTTCATTATTACGATGTCTATTGCTAAAAAAGTACAGACAGATTTAGAAAACAGTGAAACGATTGATTTAAATCAAATTAAGTAAGACATGGTCAGAACGAGTGAACACTTCTCAATAAATTGTGGCAAATTTACCATCAAACAAACCCCCGTACAGCTCTGGCCAAACTTCTCCGAAGTTAAGCTTGTCATATTACATCATTGATGATGAGCAAGTTGAAATATGATACAACTTTGAATTAGTTTACCTGTTTTAAGATTCTTAGGTGGACTTGGCTCAGAAATATTATCATTTCTCCATCTCTTTTCATAATTGTATTCCAAATTTAATACACTACTACAATGGTTTATACAGAATAGAATTTAAAAAATCTGCATTGCGTTGTATTTTCCGTAAATATAATAATTTAAATACAATTTGTATTCTGACAACAGTTATATTAGTTATAACATATGTAAACACAACAATATACTTAAAAAATATGATTATTTATATCTGCAGTCTTTTATGGAAAATAATAACGTCAACTTGTATTAAACATATTCATTAAAGTTTAAAAATAAAAATATTTTAAACTTAACAATAGCGTTAAAATATTTACAAGAACATAAAACTTTGTACTCTAAATGATGACGCAACCTCTTGCTTGAACAGAATAGATTCAGTTGCAGGGGAAGTAATGTACATAATGAATTAACTCTATAATTTTATGTTAACTATTGTAAATAAAGTATCTTTAAGTTTTAAAAACTTATATTGCGAAAGTATAGATTGATTATTGATGATAAATATGATTCAAGGGAAGTACACCACGATACAAAGTAACTGGCATTGAATTTACAATGATTCTGTTGGTATCATTAAGGAGCAGAAGTATCAATATACAGTTTCAGTAGTATGAACACATATTTGATGTGAAATTCTAGTACTTAAGAGAGATGTTATTTGTAAACGGTTTTAGTTCACTATTTTAGTCACTATAATCTACAAAGTGGTTACTGCATAGGAACGAGAAATTTTTCATCAAAATATAACTCTCTCACAACCTCTGAAGACAAAGCCTAAGAGATTTGTGGTTTCATTTTGGGTTCATTAGGTGTGAATAATTTTCGAGGCTATTCTCAGTGGTGCTTTTGTTCATCCAATAATGCTTTTATGGTTATTTTCTATGAATATTCTGCTGATAAAATGCCACGTTGAAAGTAACAAAAGGCTATATTCAAGCGAGCTACAGCAGCACACAGAGTGGGGTATTGAGGGTTTTCACATCTCTGCCGGCCAATTAATGGCGTGTTACACGTCAGCCTCCATATTTACTGCCACTGAATTTATTCAACACTTTACCAAAGAGCTTAATTAACGCTATTAAAACTTTGTGGTTGATGATAAATTACGATACGTAACTACAATAATGTTACTGTGGTTATTTTCTATGAATATTCTGCTGATAAAATGCCACGTTGAAAGTAACAAAAGGCTATATTCAAGCGAGCTACAGCAGCACACAGAGTGGGGTATTGAGGGTTTTCACATCTCTGCCGGCCAATTAATGGCGTGTTACACGTCAGCCTCCATATTTACTGCCACTGAATTTATTCAACACTTTACCAAAGAGCTTAATTAACGCTATTAAAACTTTGTGGTTGATGATAAATTACGATACGTAACTACAATAATGTTACTGTGGTTATTTTCTATGAATATTCTCCCAATAAAATGCCACGTTGAAAGTAACAAAAGGCTATATTCAAGCGAGCTACAGCAGCACACAGAGTGGGGTATTGAGGGTTTTCACATCTCTGCCGGCCAATTAATGGCGTGTTACACGTCAGCCTCCATATTTACTGCCACTGAATTTATTCAACACTTTACCAAAGAGCTTAATTAACGCTATTAAAACTTTGTGGTTGATGATAAATTACGATACGTAACTACAATAATGTTACTGTGGTTATTTTCTATGAATATTCTCCCAATAAAATGCCACGTTGAAAGTAACAAAAGGCTATATTCAAGCGAGCTACAGCAGCACACAGAGTGGGGTATTGAGGGTTTTCACATCTCTGCCGGCCAATTAAATGGCGTGTTACACGTCAGCCTCCATATTTACTGCCACTGAATTTTATTCAACACTTTACCAAAGAGCTTAATTAACGCTATTAAAACTTTGTGGTTGATGATAAATTACGATACTTAACTACAATAATGTTACTGTGGTTATTTTCTATGAATATTCTCCCAATAAATGCACGTTGAAAGTAACCAAGGGTTACAATTAAGCGCGCAACAGCAGCATATTGAGTGGGGCATTGAGGGTTTTCACATCTCTGCCGGCCAATTAATGGCGTGTTACACGTCAGCCTCCATATTTACTGCCACTGAATTTATTCAACACTTTACCAAAGAGCTTAATTAACGCTATTAAAACTTTGTGGTTGATGATAAATTACGATACGTAACTACAATAATGTTTACTGTGGTTATTTCTATGAATATTCTGCCAATAATAATGCACGTTGAAAGTAACAAAAGGCTATATTCAAGCGAGCTACAGCAGCACACAGAGTGGGGTATTGAGGGTTTTACACATCTCTGCCGGCCAATTAATGGCGTGTTACACGTCAGCCTCCATATTTACTGCCACTGAATTTATTCAACACTTTACCAAAGAGCTTAATTTAACGCTATTAAAAACTTTGTGGTTGATGATAAATTACGATACGTAACTACAATAATGTTACTGTGGTTATTTTCTATGAATATTCTCCCAATAAATGGCACGTTGAAAGTAACCAAGGTTACAATTAAGCGCGCAACAGCAGCATATTGAGTGGGGCATTGAGGGTTTTCACATCTCTGCCGGCCAATTAATGGCGTGTTACACGTCAGCCTCCATATTTACTGCCACTGAATTTACTCAACACTTTACCAAAGAGCTTAATTAACGCTATTAAAACTTTGTGGTTGATGATAAATTACGATACGTAACTACAATAATGTTACTGTGGTTATTTTCTATGAATATTCTCCAATAAAATGCCACGTTGAAAGTAACAAAAGGCTATATTCAAGCGAGCTACAGCAGCACACAGAGTGGGGTATTGAGGGTTTTCACATCTCTGCCGGCCAATTAATGGCGTGTTACACGTCAGCCTCCATATTTACTGCCACTGAATTTACTCAACACTTTACCAAAGAGCTTAATTAACGCTATTAAAACTTTGTGGTTGATGATAAATTACGATACGTAACTACAATAATGTTACTGTGGTTATTTTCTATGAATATTCTCCCAATAAAATGCACGTTGAAAGTAACAAAAGGCTATATTCAAGCGAGCTACAGCAGCACACAGAGTGGGGTATTGAGGGTTTTCACATCTCTGCCGGCCAATTAATGGCGTGTTACACGTCAGCCTCCATATTTACTGCCACTGAATTTACTCAACACTTTTACCAAAGAGCTTAAATTAACGCTATTAAAACTTTGTGGTTGATGATAAATTACGATACGTAACTACAATAATGTTACTGTGGTTATTTTCTATGAATATTCTCCCAATAAAATGCCACGTTGAAAGTAACAAAAGGCTATATTCAAGCGAGCTACAGCAGCACACAGAGTGGGGTATTGAGGGTTTTCACATCTCTGCCGGCCAATTAATGGCGTGTTACACGTCAGCCTCTATATTTACTGCCACTGAATTTATTCAACACTTTACCAAAGAGCTTAATTAACGCTATTAAAACTTTGTGGTTGATGATAAATTACGATACGTAACTACAATAATGTTACTGTGGTTATTTTCTATGAATATTCTCCCAATAAAATGGCACGTTGTGAAAGTAAACCAAGGGTTACAATTAAGCGCGCAACAGCAGCATATTGAGTGGGCATTGAGGGTTTTCACATCTCTGCCGGCCAATTAATGGCGTGTTACACGTCAGCCCCTCCATATTTACTGCCACTGAATTTATTCAACACTTTACCAAAGAGCTTAATTAACGCTATTAAAACTTTGTGGTTGATGATAAATTACGATACGTAACTACAATAATGTTACTGTGGTTATTTTCTATGAATATTCTCCCAATAAATGGCACGTTGAAAGTAACCAAGGGTTACAATTAAGCGCGCAACAGCAGCATATTGAGTGGGGCATTGAGGGTTTTCACATCTCTGCCGGCCAATTAATGGCGTGTTACACGTCAGCCTCATATTTACTGCCACTGAATTTATTCCACACTTTACAAAAGAGCTTAATAAACGTTATTAAAACATTGTTATTGATGATATATTACGATTGGTACTTTCAATAATGTTATTTTAATTATTTTGTAATCCTATCTCATTTGAAATCGGTACTTTTATTAGCAATTGGAAATAGGCGGGTGTAATTTTTAATAGTCTAGTAACCAGGAACCAATTCAGAATAAAAAATACAGAACCTGGTTTTTTCTTCTTAAAGTCGGCAGTAATTTCCCTTAAGAAAGAAATAGATCGTAACCGATAGTAGGTTTGGTCGTGGTATACATGGGAGAGTAAAAAAATGGGAAGATATGTTTTCTCATATTATAATTTCCTTAGCTTAACAGAAATACATAAAGTAATGTTAATCAGTACAGTAAAATAATTAGAATGCTCCAGTACAGTTTTGTCTTAGTGCAGCGTCAAAAATCTGACGGTGTCTCAGACATGACTCCTGTAATATGCTCTTCTGCAGATATAAAAGTTCTGAAGAAGATGAAAATAAACATCAAGCTCACCTTGTGAACACCAGAGACGCCTAAATACCAAATATAGAGTAATCTATGTGAAGAATTATTCTCATTGTCTTGGCAGATAAGGATCCAAACGTTCCGCTAAGGGTTAGGTGGAAATTGAATGAACTCTTCCAGCCATAGATACATTATTGTTACAACACCGTCAATCAAGTACAAACAAAGTCTGTAAGACGCCACACGATGGGTCTGTATATGGTTAGCTCTGTTAGTCCGTTATAGTGTGTCTGCTAAAAAATGTTAGTAATAGTTTATTATTTTATATTTTAATCCTTTTGATACACTTCCGTTTCAACCTCCTAATGAGCTAGCGTGGCTGATAATCAATTTATTTCTTAGGAAAATGTTCTCAAGAAAATCCAAGTTGTGAGCTTATACAGGGCATATTAGCTCTCGTCTAGTGGACTATAAGATTTATCATTGAAAAACGTGTATAATACAAAGTAATAAATAATATACGTGTCAATATTAGTGTGCGATCTTAAAGATATTTTGTCTGTTAGTTAAGGCACCATCTGTTAAACCTCATTTTCAATTTCATCTATATCAATCATCTATTAATTTTTAAACATTTCTCTCAAATATATTAATCATGCCGGAAAGTTAAGCCGCTAATAATTTATGATATCTATCAAAACCTTCACATATTGGTTGTTCAGAAAAGAGCGTAAAAAACTTCTGTTTCTGAAAGATAGTACTCATGATTTTGAAAAAAAAAACACGTCATACAAAAAAGGTCGAGAAATTTATCGTTTAGCCGCTGGCTACTATTTTGTATTTCCTATAACAAACTCAATGTGTATAGAGCTAGTAAAGCTATAGATACAAAACTTTGCACTAAATGGCGATTAGTGGCTAAACTACACATTTCTCGACCTATGTTCATACGACTTAATTCTTTGAAATCTATAGTGCTATATTTGTATTTCCTATAAAAAACTCAATGTTTATAGAGCTAGTAAAGCTATAGATACCAAACTTTACACTAAATGGCGGTTAGTCGCTAAACTACACATTTCTCGACCTATGTTCATACGACTTTAATTCTTTGAAATCTATAGTGCTATATTTGTATTTCCTATAACAAACTCAATGTGTATAGAGCTAGTAAAGCTATAGATACCAAACTTTGCACTAAATGGCGGTTAGTGGCTAAACTACACATTTCTCGACCTATGTTCATACGACTTAATTCTTTGAAATCTATAGTGCTATTTTTGTATTTCCTATAACAAACTCAATGTGTATAGAGCTAGTAAAGCTATAGATACCAAAATTTGCACTAAATGGTGGTTAGTCGCTAAACTACACATTTCTCGACCTATGTTCATACGACTTAATTCTTTGAAATCTATAGTGCTATTTTTGTATTTCCTATAACAAACTCAATGTGTATAGAGCTAGTAAAGCTATAGATACCAAACTTTGCACTAAATGGTGGTTAGTCGCTAAACTACCAAAAGGTGGCCAAGATTTGTGTTTGTTAATTTATGTACGACTAAAAGAAAATGGTTTAACATTTCTTTCATTTATTGGTTAAAGTTTATGAGGTTAAAATACACTCAGCACTTTGAGATATCAAAAATTGCTTATTAAAAATTGGGAAATGTTACTATGGTTCAGGAACGTTTTTTATTTTTCTCTGTAATGTTAACAATATACAAGTAAGCTATTGCGCAGTGGCTTGATATAAACAGGATAAGATGATAACAATAGATCACTCAAGACTTTTTTATGAGCCATAGATTGTGACCGTCATTAACTTTGTTGCGCTAGCTATATGATATATGAGTCAGAGCCAGAATTTTGACGATATGTAAGTAAACTATTGTGATGTGCCTGGATATAAGCGGATGAACATGGAGCAACAATGGATCACTCAACACTTCGTTGTGCACCAACAAATATCACTAACTTCCTCTCTTCCCTGTCACTATATATAAATTTACAGGACTGAGCGTCGTAATGTGTAATTCAGAGTCAGAATATTGACGAAACCCAATTAAACTATTGTGATGTGGCTTGTTATAAAGGGATGAAACTCCAACAACAGATCACTCAACTCTTCGTTGTGAACCAAACAATAGGACTAACTTCCTCTCTTCCTCGTCACCATCTATAATTTCACAGGATTGATCGTCGTAATATATGAGTCAGAGCCTACATTTTGACGATATGCAAGTAAACTATTGTGGTGTGGCTTGTTATAAACGGATCAAACTGGAACAATGGATCACTCAACACTTCGTTGTGAGTGAACCAAACAATAGGACTAACTTCCTCTCTTCCCCGTCACCATCTATAACTTTGCAGGATTGATCGTCGCAGTATAGTATGATTCAGAGACATCATTTTGACGATATGCAAATAAACTATTCTGGTGTGGCTTGTTATAAACGGATGAAACTACAACAATAGATCACTCAACACTTCGTTGTGAACCAAACAATAGGACTAACTTCCTCTCTTCCCTGTCACTATCTATAACTTTGCAGGATTGATCGTCGCAGTATAGTATGATTCAGAGACAACATTTTGACGATATGCAAATAAACTATTCTGGTGTGGCTTGTTATAAACGGATGAAACTAGTACAATAGATCACTGAACACTTCGTTGTGAACCAAACAATAGGACTAACTTTCTCTCTTCCCTGTCACTATCTATAACTTTGCAGGATTGAGAGCCGTGACGTGCGATGCATAACAAGAAACTCGTTTCGTTTCTTTATTTGTTTCTTGAAATATTTCACATTACGTTCATCTTCATTTACTTCAGTTTACTTTTAATTTATTCTTATTGAGCATAATTACGTCTTGTTCTATTTATGACGTGTATTTAAATTCGTAATCTTCGTATCCTTGGTCTTCTGAAATGCATACAAAACCCTTACAGTTTAAATAGAACATTTAAGTACTAAATTCAGTATTAGACTATTGTACATGCTGAGGTTGCACGTAAGTTTTAAGTTCAAACACACATTTCGTTGTCGATATTTTATGTTGAAACACAGACAGGCAACCATACAGAAAAGAAATTTTACATCCTCCTGGGCTGGATAGGAGAAAATGAAACTTTGTGCCAACTTAGCGAGTTGGGCTTTATTTACGCTCAGCCAAATCCGATGAAGAGAAATGTTCTATCATCAAACCCGATATTCCTTGTATATAAATAAAACTTCAAGTAAAATTTCAAATCCATAGATCAGTTTATTCTCGAGATGTCGTATGGACCGACAGGAAAATAGAAAAGCAATTTTTCTAGCACTATGAGTGACAGGCTTTGCCAATGTACGTATTAATAGTCGATCACCTATATAAGAAAATATTATTCATTTAAATCTTTTGTTGAAGCATCTCAGCGAATGATACGAGGTAAAATCTTCAGAGATAAAACATCTTTATATAATCATAAATTTTAATGCTTAAAACTACAGTGACAACAGAAAAGTGACACTTTCAACACCATTTAGAAGTAAATCAAAAGTAGAGTATGCTTAAATTAACCTGCTTATTATGTAAGTAATTAGGATTTTGCAATCCTTAAAACAGGAGATATTAATAGTGTCAGCTCCTTAAAAAAAATCCATCTAACGTAAAGAAAACTAAATTAATTTGGAGCTGCAAAAGTTTTACATTCTTCTAGGTTTCCGTATTTGTATTCAGCCCAACTAGCGCTGTCTCTTGTTAGAATCACATTATTTTCTCTTAGTTTTGCCCAGATCACGATAAAAAATATTACACTTTCTTTATGATGACAAAGAGTAGCTGAAAAATTAATTTCAACCTAAAAATTATTTTATGAACGTTGACACGTCCAAAATCTAAGTTAAAACATTTAGTTAGTATTATTGTTAATCTTTGAAGACAAATTATATTAAACGTTAAGCAAAGGTATTTTAGATTGTCTCACTTAAATTGTTCCTCATAAAAAAGAAATTATTTGTTTAAGACTAGTTTGTGGTAAACTCAAAAAAGGACAGTTTGAATAGCAGTTAATCATGTCTTGGAAATGACAGAATCGATACGTTTCTTGACAAGGCTCATTTTTTTCTTTCAAGTAGGAACGAATGTTCTCCGAATATACTGTATTTTCGTATCTCTGATGTTCAAGTGAAGAATTATTGAAGTCCTATAAAATAATTGTAACAAATATCTTATAAACTCGTTATAACCCTAAATTCCTATATACAAATTTGAAAGAGTATTTAGAATTCAAGTGAGAACGGTTCAAATAATTTCAAAGTTGAAATTCAGAGATTCATGTAAAAATTCCTTCAGAGAGATAGTTTTGCTGACGTTGCCTTGTCTCTATATCCTCAAGGTTGCTCGGTACTGACAATTCAAGTGTGAGTTGGTCCAAGGCAGGGACGTTCACCTATATGGGACTAGGGGCCGGGACAACTTCCGTATTCCACATCACAGAAGCGCTGCGTTCAAACGTTTACCATCCGAGATTAGCGTTATGTTGATAAATAATCTGCCTCATAAGATAAAAAATATAAATGATCTAAAATATTCAAAGCTCGGCTAAGAAACCTATTGGTGTCGAGAGTGTTCTACTATGTTGAAGAGTTTATGACGAGCCTCTGGTCATATATAATATTGGAAATTAATTGGTTCGATCCTTTAGTTCTGTTCCAAATTGTAATTAGCATAGCTGAAATGGTTTAATAAGTGAAATAGTTTAAATTGGTTTATACAGTTTAATTGTAATTTAATACATGTAAAATGACGATTATATACAACTTTTCTAAAATTGTGAACGCAAAAGATGTATTATTATTATTGACCTCTACCACGAAGATACATACTATTTGAAATCACAAAAATTACTAAGCGCAAAGCTGTGAAATACTACACAGGTGATTACGTTATTCCATAACTGGAAAAAAACAAATTAAATCTTTCTCCAACTTTAGGGTCCAGTTTCGGACATTTACTCCTTATCTAATGACTCGTGTGCTTATATAGCTTGTATAATAAATGCTAATATACGCGTTGGAGTAAAATTAGGGTAAGTGTTTCGGAAGATGGTAATCCTTTAAATTATCCACCCTTTATCTCAAAATCATTGCATGGTTGCCTTAAATGAGATTGCTGAATGAATTATTGCTTATTAGTTTTCAGCTGAATGCTCGAAAAGCCGTGTCACATACATAGATCGTCATCACCCTTGAGTTGCTAAAATATCTAACAATCTAACTAATTTTGGTTTACAAGAATAAAGATAAATTGGTTTACAAAATAAGATAATTCATTATGAAAACAAACCCTAAAATTTTAAACACAACTTAATGTTGTGTTAGATTCTAAAAATTATTCTGCAATGTTGTTAAATGTTAAAGCTTACTTTGGTGTGTTTTATACGTTCTTGATCATTCATTTAATGTAATCGTTGTAATGATTTACACAATCAAAACTTTCATGTAGATCACAATTTCTTAAAATTACGGTCGATGTATTATAATATATTGCATTGGAATTATATAAATCCAATATACTTTACATACAGACTGACATAGATACGGGGGGCACACCAAAACTAAACAAAGGAAATCTAACGTTTGAGTTAGCTACATTACGAAAATTACATCAGTTAATAAAATCAGTTCAATTAAGTTCAGTCATATATGGCGTTATTTGTTGGGAATTAGTATAATGGCTTTATCAATAATGTTTCCGGTCGTGTCAATTAATTAAATAGAAGAACTAAAGCAATCCGCGTTCTAGTTGATTTTTCCCTCAGACAAATATCACGTAGTACTAAAATGAAAGATAAAATGTACATTGTTAACACAACACTGTCGTCTATGATGTTAAAATTATACTGCAATTTATTATTTGAAACGAGGAAATATCATCGTATTAAATTTTAATAAATCGTGTTTGACAGGAAACAGAATGCCAGTAACTCAAGGAAGTTATTTATTGCGCCTGGAATGTCGGAGAGTGGATAGAGCTGATAGTTTACAAACAATAAGAGGCGAGACGCTGCTTCCGTCCATATTGAGTTTATCTCACCTTTAAGTCTTCTCATTATTTTATTCTTTAGAATTAATTGAAAAAAACTGTACTTGATTGTTGAGGATGTTCATAAATTAGCTACCATATCACTAGCTTCAGTATAAATATATTGTAAAATAATTTTATAATCAACTAAGCTAAAGCTACTTCTAAGAATTTAAAAATGCAAAGGTTAATTAATAAAATAATTTAATATGATGTAGGCTATGTATAATTAAGCATTTTATATACTGTTGCGGTCAAAAACCCTAATGTTTTAGGAGTTACAATGACATCAATTAAGTGAGTGCAAACCATTTCTTGGATTGATGGTGTAGGTAGGTTGGGCCTACTTAAATAGCTGGACTTTGGATTTATATTATATATATATATATATATATATATATATATATATATCAATTAATTAGACTTCTTGATATAAAGTTCCTTTAATATTTCGGCTTTTACCGTTTTCAAAAAGGTATAATAAAAAATAACTAAATACCGGGTGAGTTTTTTAAAGTGATACAATAGCTAACTTTTTATTTACACAACTTAGCGCTTAACACTGGAACTTGCTCAATTTTAAGTTTCACTCAGGAATACACTTTCAAATTTTTTGAAGAAGGCCGCCATTTTCCAATATGGCGGCCAACTTTAAAATCTTTTATGGGACACCCTGTATTTTATGTTGTTTTTAGATTCTACTCTACAAAATAAGACATTTTTGCTTTTTAAAGTTTTTCTATATCTCTAATGGTTCAGGAGCTACGTGGACTGGAAGTTTTCATAATTTTTTTCGAAAAAAAAGTATAAAAGAAAAAAAAGAGTAAGAAAAAGTAAGAGTATATATATACTCGCATAGTAGGGAAGAGGGCATAACAGACCAATTTGATTAACAATGCTCATTACTCTTATTTCATAGGACAAGAAGCATAGGATAGGAAGAGAAATTTTACTCAGTCTTAAAACGACCTCTGCACTGCTTTCAGAGTGACAGGATATTCTGCATGGGCGAGGATGAGGGTAGGGGCCGCATCCTGTCAATATCCATGGGTAAGGATTTTGGCCATGAATTTCACATCATGTCTCCTTGGAAGAAGGGAAGCCAGTTCTGTACAAGCCTCTCCAGTGAAAGCAGGCAGTGGGTGACTCTTCTTGATTTAGGGTAGCAACAGCCCTTAAAGACTTGAAGAGCTCTACCAACTCCAACAGTAATCTCTCACAGTAGACTAGGCCTATTGACTTAAACCATGCACCCGAAATTTGAGGTTAGTGATGTGCCGCTCCTGGACATCCATAGAGTTCCTCACATTTAAGTGACGCAACGGGATTTTCTGTACCCAGTGTGGGTACAAAGGTTTATTGTAACAATATAATGAGATAATTATAGAATATTTTCAAATTGGAAGGTAATGCTTATTGTTTTACAATAAAAAAAATTAATAATGCAACATATGTCTAAGCTCCCATCAGTATGGGGGAAGAATAGAGGAGTGTCTCACGGAGGTTTAATTCCTTTGATGAAAAAGCAAACAAGAGGAATTATGATTTCATCCCTTCCTTCATCCGTTCCTCCATCAGTAATATGGTAGTTGCATATCGTGTTCCTACCGTATTTGTATTTTATGACATGTAACATTTAATTCTCCGTTTCACCGAATGTCCTGCGCCATATTCCAAACAAAACGGTCATTTACAATTCCATAAAATTTTTAAACATTCTCAGTTTTATAACCTAGTTGAGACATACAAATATCGATCAAGATATTGATATAGATTTGATCATGTAATTTTTATACTATCCTTATTGACATCTATTTGGTTTTGCATTTCTTACCTTTACCACCTTATTGTAAATTTAAAACTAAATTATTTAAAAAGTGCTAAAAATCAAATCAATTTCTCTGTGCTAGCCAATCATGTGGGTCAGTTCACACTAAGCGACGATTGTAACATATTAAACCCCACATTAGACCAGTATTAACAGTGACAGCGTGGTCGAGTATATCTCCATGCCGCAGTCACTATCTGTAATTACAGTTATCAGACTCTGCGTTGTATAGGTCAACTTAAAAAGTATATTTTGGTTGTCTTGTATTATTATAGCTTAAGAATTGTTCATGCCTGAAATAAAAGAAATACACAGGGCTTCTCTGGAGGATTTAATTCTGGCTAGTTTATATATTCTAGCAGCACCTATACTGGGTACAGAAAAACGCGACAAATCACTTAAATTTGTGCATCCCAGCGCATGCTCAGAAACTGCAAGGTACTAACAGCAAATGTACAGATATTGATGTAGAGATCGATAGGTCTTGTAGAAGATGGCTGATAAAGAGGCTAGGGCACCCTAATGTAAAGGTAATTTCAAGCCAAAACAAGAAGGAGTATTGTCTTCTTCGGTGGCGCCTGCCCGCTTTGTCTGGAAGAGGCAGAAACAGCTAGATTCTTCCAAGGTCAAGTTACTCATATTGAACCCGTTTTCTCTCCTCGAAGTCAAAAAGGTGGCGGCTCTTACGACAAAATGTTACTAATCCTGAATATCCTGTCACTCCAGAAACAGCCCCAGTTGACGACCTCCTTTTGGAAACAGACTCTAATCCTAACCTGGACAGACCAAAGTAAAACTAATATAACTTAAAGTGTAAAAAGGAGTGAAATTGCATATAATACCAAGATATAAATTTTGCATATATTGCAATGTTTCTAAATATGACAATAATTTACTTCAGTCATACCAAGAGGTATAGACGATCACATCCTACTTGAAGTGCAGAACTATGTAAGAAAATATTGCTTTATTTTCTTCCTTACATACTTTTTTCAGGGGTTACAAGCTGTATTTAAATAAATTAATATATTTTAAGGTTTGTACGAGTAACAGGAAACTTGGAGATTAAATCTAAATTTTATATGTCTTTCACCATAAAAATAAACCCCACTATATTAATAAAATAAAATGAAACGTAACAAAAAATCTAATTTTTAGTATTATATTCCATCACACCTACGTGTTAAATTGCAAATCTGGTATAATTGTATTGATGGCTCGACTAATTTAATTTAAATCCACAATCATTTTAATTAAAATTAATTGAACAATACATTTAATTGTTTAATCTGCTTATCGACAACAAACACAGCTTAGCCGTTTTGATCATTTACCGAATTGTATTGTTTGTAAATCCTTCATTCTGACTGAAGAGCACCAAGTGTACGCACTCGTATGCTTTCAATATCATTTCAGCATTTTATGATATTAAAAGGATTTTATTAAATTGTTTGTCATATATCTGGTACAGTATCTACTTATCTTACTCGGTTGGTGCCAGAAACGTGTTGAGACATCAGAAATGAACTCAGACATCGGAACCGCCATCATCAGCATCGGAATGGCTGATAATATAAAGGCTACACTGACTTCAATTGTTAAGGGAATAAATCAGTTTTATATTTCTGTAATAACTATATATGACCAGTTTTTTAGTATTTCCTTTTTTTATTTTTATATTTCAGGTCCAGCTTGTCATTTAAAATTTTTATACCAAGGAAAATTACAGATCTATACTTGATGTTTCATCATCGTTCCAGTTCACTCCTTGGTTTGACGCATATTATAAGGACCAGTCTGATCCTTCTTAAAATCGTATCGAT
This sequence comes from Homalodisca vitripennis, assembly GCF_021130785.1. Taxonomy (NCBI): domain Eukaryota; kingdom Metazoa; phylum Arthropoda; class Insecta; order Hemiptera; family Cicadellidae; genus Homalodisca; species Homalodisca vitripennis. The sequence goes on from NC_060210.1 coordinate 10,349,467, forward strand.
GTCTGTCTATCCAGCCTCGGCAGCGTCTGTATGTCCGTTTGTGGACATAAAAATTGTCGATGGAAAAGCCCTAGAGACTTGAAATTTAGCACATAGGTTTCTATTGATCTAAAGAAAATCTGCATTGATTTTAATGTCAAAAGGTCAAAGGGCAGTTCATCCGTCTGTCTGTACATCTGATTGTTAACTCTTGATGAAATGGCCCTCAGGACTTGAAATTTGGCCCATAGTGCTCTTTTGGTCCAAAGAAGATCTGTATTGATTTTCGTTTCAAAAGGCCGAAGAGCAGTTCGTCCGTCTGTACCGTAAATTAGTTAATTAAATTTCATATAATGTAAATTTCGCAACCTAGTCAGCCAGTATAATATAATATTATTTTACATCCAGTGTTCCGGAACTAAATTATTGGGCGGAGTAACTACCTAATTGGCACGCGTATGAATATTTTCTTCTAACCCTTTGTAGCAGCCCAACTACGTGACCGATCAGACCTCGCGCGCTTTGTCCGTAAGTAAAATTTATCTTTTCGTATTATTAAATTAGCCCTTTGATGCCAAACGTATAAAAATGAATGTAACGTAAAGTAAAGTTGTAAATAGTAAAGTAACGTACCCTTGAAGATCTTTTATTTGTTTGATTGAGATAGATAAAAGTTGTGGCGTCATCCTTATGGCGAACACGTTTTTATAATAAGTAATTTGTATCATTACATGGCTAATACCGTCGCGAATTTGTTTTAGGCGAGTTCACGTAGCTCACGTAGCTGATGTATCTCACGTGTTGTTTGAGTAGATGGCTACCACTTTCCCAACTTCTACTCCTCTTCTAGGAATAACCATTCTTAGACTACAGCTTCAAAGCCTCGTGCCAAGACGCCGACGCCCGGGTTGTGAGTCTACATATTGCGAAGGGAAGTGGAATCTTATTGTTTTATAAAGTAAAACATCGTAGGCATAATTCCACAGAACATTGGATATTTTAGGCCCACCTAGCAGATATACATTTTTAGTTCTTATATTCTAATTGGCAGCAACGTGGCATTACATACTTTTCCTTTACCATCTAAAAGTGGTGCTTGGAAGTATTCATAATTAAACTGAACTTATAAGTAAACTTTGCAATTCGAGTATTTAATACTACGACCTCAGAAGTCACCACCCCCATGTGTTATCGTCATACGGTACACGTCTGACTGTACATCTGATTGATAACTCATGATAAATGGTCCTCGAGACTTAAAAATTTTCACAATAGGTTCCTATCGGTCCAAGAAGAAGCTATTGATTTTCAGTTTAAAGGGCGATAACTTTTTCGTGTCCTAAGATCCTTCGATACTCCGTTTTTCAGTTTATATTTTAAGTGTAATACTGCTTCACAATAATTGCAAACATCTGAAAAATCACGTTGACTTTACCGAGAATAATGATAAGTCCTCAGCACAAAGATGGATACTTTCTTGAAGCTGGAAAGACAGCTCAAGTCTTTGATCGTACTTTTCAGCATCAGAACTGATTGATGTCTATAATGGTTCAAAGGATTTAGCATTAGCGCAATTTTGAAAGACAAGCATTTGCTTTAGGCGTACTTTAAACTCATGTTTACTAAGACGTTTCACTTATTCCATTTTAAATAAGGTATTGAATGTTGACTTTATTTATTTCTTGGACAGCAATATCACATCGTAAATAGTTTACAGCACTAGTTTTATATTTACTAACATATAACGAGTAAACACTGTATCCCCGTGGACATCAAAGGCGTGAGCTGTTAGAGGATTACAGAATTATCCTTTGTCTACAGGGGAGAATTCGTATTTACTTACATAACAAGTTGGCTTATCCTTTTTCAGTATATTTAACCTTCTACGGAACAATTTTCAAATTTTACTAAATAATGTTATTTGCTTTTTGATTTGATTTCTATAACAGTAATTGTATTAGGCATAACAAACAAAATATTAGGCAATTCAAGAATTTATACTAAACCACAAGCATTGATTATATTAGGTTAATATTGCCTCTTACTAAGCTCATAATACTTTCCTACGTATATAATAAAAGCGCATACTTAAGTTTTGAACAATACAGTACGTGTCAATACAAATATATATATATTTTTATTATATATATATATATATATATATATATATATATATATATATATATATATATATATAGTGCATAGATAAATGAGCGGCTACAATAACGCGGACCTAATCACCGTCAGACTAAATATGTTAAAACAAATTTTTTCAGCTGCTAACTTTTGGTCCCGACCAACACAGTAACGCTTGGAAAATATCAGCATAGATCTTAGGATCTTAGGAACTGGCTGTGTGAACCGGCCTAACTTGGCGTGTGTGTTTGGTAAGGTAAATTATTCGTGTAAACAGGAAATAAACAAATTTATATTTACAGAATTACCATAGTTATTTTCAAATACCTGATAAAGCAGATGATCTATATTTCAAAGTATAACAACTAGTTTCATGGACTACATATTAAAAAAATAACTTTTTAATAAATACCAGTTTAGAATAGCACACTAATTAAAACTAAATAATCCAATGTTTCTCATTAAAAGTGAGAGGAGTTTCGTAATTGAATTATACTTTGATTTAATTCTTTAGCATAAAATATGATTTATGAAAATTTAATTTAATGAATATAGAAATTAACTACGCGAGATATAACTTACTTAATTACAACAAATTTGATTGCACACAAGTTATTATATATTTATGAATAAAATAGAAATACTTGCTACTGCTCATACTTGGAATCAATTTTAACATACCAAGACTAGGAAAACAAATCATTGGATATACAGTCAGAGAAAGATCATTCTATATTGTTCTTAGGATAGAATAAACCTCGCGCCCTTAGGGTAGTTAAAGACCCAAAATATCATGTTGTAGATCTAGAAATGTATGGATCATAACGATCGGTTACAAATGCAAGCTATCCAGACTGTCAACGTCTATTCCCTGAAGGTTTCGAAACTGATTAACTGGGCTTAGTCTTGATCTGTTATTCACTTTTGAATTTTAAACTGTATATGGTGTCTGTTTTATTTTTTTCAGATATTGTATCTTGTTGTTAGAGTACGCATCACCACATGTCACAAAACAAGCTTCGTAGGATTGTATACCAAAATGTTGTCTATAGCTACATGTGTCACATGTTAACATATCATAGTTGTGGTTATACCCAGTTTGCCTTCAAATTTATATGTTATGAAATTTTATCGTTCTCATTACAGCTGCCTATAAGACCAACGTAAAAATATTCTCTAACGCTCAGCCAAATCCCGTGAGGTAAGATGCATCGCCATTGAACTCAGTGATTACTCTATAGAAATAAACTTAGTGCAAACCTTCAGTCTATAGGTCAGTTAGTTTTCAATATATTTTTAATTTACGGATATACAGACAGAAATGTAATTCTTCTGGTCCCTCGATAGAATGCAAAAAATATGTTTGCTATTATAACAACTATTTGTAGTAATATTATTCACCTTTTATTAGGATGGGGCATCAAACCACGTTATTTACTGTACGAAAGGACTTTTAGGACTCAAATTACAATATATAAAAACATTTTACTGCTGCATGATGAAATATTGAAGAATAATAAATTAATGTAGAGGTTTTGACTATTAGGAAGAGCTTAAAGAATCATCAGTTGTTAGTTAAATTGTTTTAGGAGGATGATATGTTTTTATTCTCGTGCCTAAAAAATAAAGAAGCTTCGACAGTAAGGATTTATGACGATGTAATTTGGCACTCATATGAAGTGGAATAAATTGAGCTATTTGAGCATCCACCGTGAGGTCAATTGGCAGCCATTAATTGGCTGAACATAATTAGGCTGTCAATTGTCAGCTTTAACGAAGCAGGTGAAGTGTCTACTTGGTTTCTCGGGGATTTAAATTTAAATCTGTAAAGTTTAACAACTCTTTGTCATTCCTATTGAATGTACAAATAAATTTGCATTATGTACTTCGTCGTCATACATTGAGGATGTCCTGCCCAATTTGTCAAGTAACAATTGATTAGTGTCTTCAGTCTAATTCACTATTTCACAACTGAATAGTTATTAGATAGAGCTTTAGTAGCCTTTCATCTACAACCTCATGTATAACATAACAGCATTCGAGATTAAAGTCACCTCGTACCTGATAACGTACAATTGGATGACCAATAGTAATCTGCCTAACCTAACCTAACAGAACAAGATGTAATGAACTCATATGTAGATCCTAAAGATCTCTTTTATTTTTAAGTTAAGTAAGTATTTTCTGTTTTTTACCATGTGTCCTGTCAAAAACAAAATTGACGATGTATATATTAATTTCCTCAACATTCTGAGTTGAGAAAATTTGAGTTCACATATGTAAAAGTTATAGATATATATTTAGATCGTATATAATTCAAAATTTTGTCGGAAATACAATCTTATAGGTTTTCTTATCTCCTACAAAATATATTCCTTATTAAAACAATTTCTCTCATTTTACAATATTTTAAACGTTGTTAGAATAATAAATCATGAACTAAAACCTTTTTGAAAATTCTTTTATATCAGACACGTGTTTCAATATAAACCGTCTTGAACATTAACCTATAACTAAATAATAAACAAACTACAATAACATCAAACTTCGCTGAACAGAAACTGGACATAACTACAAAAATATTGAAAAGAACATTGAAATTTTATATCGAAAGGAAAAGAGAAAAATTGAACACGAAAGAAGAATTACATATTTATCTAAGTTATAAAAAAGATCCTCACAACATATCAAATAGCAATCTAAAAAATAAAACAATCCTATCTTTGAAAAATATTAAACACAAAATACTAATCAAAAGTACAACTTTCATATAAATTTAACATCTGTTTAAATGGTCCACATGTGTATATTTAGTTGTTTGTTTATTATTTAGTTAGAGGTTAATGTTGACACTGAAGATGGTTTATACCGAAACACGCGTCTGAAATAAAAAGAATTTTTAAATCGGTTTTAGTTCATGATTTATTATTCTAAAATAAAGATAACTCTATAAATTAATAACATAATTTAAACGTTGTATTTGGGAAGATTCAAACTATGGAGAGTGCTAAGTTCGTTGGTTTGCTTCGTCCAGGTGTTGATACATTTTATAAATTTTGATGAAATTTTATACTTGTTCAATGTGAATGTTGAGTTAGCTCTAGTTCACCTTCCTCTTAGTGCATTGTCTGTAATCTGACGCTGTCACAGACTTGACTCCTGGAATCTGGAGTAATGTTCGCATGATGATATCCAAGAAAAGTCGGCGTCGAAGAAGCTAACAATGAACACTTTATGTCGTTTCGAAATCGGAGACACCAAGAATAAGGAATATATATTCTTACCTAGGTGAGTATTTCTTGTAATTGTCTTAACATGTTCCCAGTTAATAAATTTTACTTTGTGCGGCACTTTTAACATACATTTGCCTGCCTACTGCAATCACCCTCATGACCCTCCTGGTGATTTTATTTTATTATCGACGATCAAGACGAATATAATCAAAAACCACAATAATCCAAAAATATAAATATGTATTTGTACATGTATTTTTTTATGGGATTAATCACTCTTGACCAATGAAAAATTTCAAGGTGACGGGCATTCACATTCCAGCAAACATTCTAACTCTACTAATTCCTAACATAAACACAATTGACAAATATTAAGTAATTCTAAGACAAGTTTTATTAGTTCGCTTTTTTGATATGTCTTTTAAGATTGTGTCTATTAAAATTTGGAAATGGATAGGTCATACAGTGTAAAACAAAAAGCATATTATGATTCTCAGACTTTTTACAACGTTTGTTCCAACCTGTTGGATGAGTTGGTTAGCCAGTCCTAAACTAATAAAAATTTTCACGATGGATACATTTGGGCAAAAGTATTACGTGGCAAGATTCATCGAAATTGATTATACGATTTTATAGTAATTCCTTTTTTATTCTTATTTTTTGATAACTATTAATTGTAAAAATGGTCGCCGTTTAAAGTTAAATACAAGTATACAATTGAAACTTTATAAGTGAATATGTTTACAAACATAATTTTGAAAGAATTGAACCTAATTAAATCCAGGAATACAGTTTTTCTATACGTTTATATAACTGTTTATAATATAACTGCGTTTTGTTAATTAAAACTAAGCTAAATTTACCGTAAGTAAATTTTACGGATTCTCCCCATCCCAAACCACACAAGGAATATTAAAGTAGCTATTATTCAATATAAACAAAAGATAAAGTGCTTCTACAAAAAGGCAAGTGAAACAGATTTTGGCCCCTCTCGCGCTGTATAACTTTGCATGTGAGCAAGGCTGGGACAATGGATTTTTCCCCTCTCTATCTCAGAAATTTTTTCAGGAATGCTTTTTTTGTAAGCACTATTGATACAATAATAGTGGCTAGTAAACGATTAATTTACCGGTGTTTAGATACATTATGTTATTTATTTGTTCCGTAGAAATTTACATATAGTTTATTTAACTATTTCACGTGCGAAAAATTGTGATGTGACGAGAAATTCGTTTGCCAGCTCAAAACTCCCTTATAAGAAAAAAAGTAATAATAAAAATAATCGCCTTCCTTCAATGAAGTTTTACGGCTGGCATCCATGGATGTTCAGGAGCAGCACGTCACTAACCGAAAATTTATAATTAGGTGTTAAAAGGGTAATAGCACACCCGTTAATTTATCGTAAGATGATTTATCAGTAGGCCTAGGTTACTATTACGGAGAATTACCGTTGCAGGTGGTAAAGCTCCCTTAGTATTAAAGGACATTGTTAGTCTAAATATGCCATAGAATCTTCCCCTACCCGCTTTGAGAGAATGAAACAGAGCTACCTTCCCCTTATTCCAAAGTGACATGTATGAGATATAAAGTCTGCTATTACTCCTTGTAAGATATCGACAAGAGGTGGCCCATACTGCAAACTTTACCCATCCTGAAAAGATTACCACTTCGGAAGCATAGGCAGAGGTCTTTATAAATAAATTCAATTTGGGGTTCCTCAGCTTCTTCTCCTAAGTGAACAAAACGACATGCCTTTCTAGACGATAAACTCTCACTTTACTGTATGAGATATTAATAGGTGCTTAAGTACAATAATATTTTTTAGATCATATTTTTGGATACACCGTTTTAGGTTTATTTAAATGTCAGTCATATTCTTTATATGGTTTTATCCATTTAAAACTCACCAATGGAAGATATCGTACATCGTAGACTTTATAGATCAACGAACTGTTTTCAACGATCGTAAATTCCAAATGTTACTGCATCAACAGTTTGGGTGGAATTTTCCTCAGTCGGAATTACTAGTCTGGATTTCGTTCAGTTTGCTTATGTCTCTCCACTAGATATTGACTTTAAGGGAAAGACTATATTTAGATGTCTAATGCCGCTGTACTAGCCACATATACGGAGACTGTTAAGTATCAAATACAGAGTTATTATGGATCGTATGACCACAGGCCAGTATTGTATCACTAAAAAAAAAAAAAAAAAAAAAAAAAAAAAAAAAAAAAAAAAAAAACATGTTTATATGTATACAAATTCTATGTTTTAATTGAGACATCGATTATACATATTGCTCCACCGTGCTTAGAGATCGTGTCTAAAAACATCTCAGTGCACTTAATGAGACAATCAGAGTACCTCTTCACCTAGATTACACTATATATTGTAATCTAGATATATTTGATGTCGAAATATTGTGAGGAGTTGATTTTGAGCTTCTTCGGCACGACTCTTTTGGATCTCTTCAGAAGAGCATTACTCTAGATTTCAGTAGTCAAGTCTGTGTCGGCGGCAGATTCCAGAGGCTGGACTATGAGGAAGTTGAACTAGAGCAACGATCAAAAGTCACATATCGCTTATACTCCACGATTGAAATTGACGTATTGTTTAGTATTTAACATGGTTTTGATGGGATGGATATCAAGGTCAGCCAATATGACTGGCTCTTAAGAGTCACATTAGTTAGAATAGTGGTTTTACGTATTTTCGAAAGTGGTTGTAGTTTCACAAGAGACAAACGTATCACACTCAAGACGGCCTCTGTCAGACCAATATACAAGGCAAAAGAGGCAGTCTATCTCTTACTCTCATACAAGTAGTGCTTTAGATGTCCTTCGTGGTACGCTACTAAAGTGGTTAGAAATAGGAGTGAATACAAATTAGGAATGATTTCAAATGCAGTGTTGACTCTATTGATATCGTCTTTCTTCCATCTGAAGCGGTAAATTGACTCTGACATCTGTCGTCTCAGAGTACTGAACTCCTTTGCCTTTGAGTCATACGCCTGCAACTTTAGAGAATAACCATTGGGTTCTTTGAGACAACCATACGGATTAGAAGATTGGAGCAGAAACCTTTATCTCATGCAAACATAACTTGTGATCGGTGTTGTGCTTAGTGTATTGTTTCTATTATTCCTATCCTGACCTATTTACATTGCTACTCAATTTGTTACGTATACCTTTAGCTGGTAACTTGAACAGAGAAATAGGGTTTGAATTGTCTTAAAAAACCCTTTTGCAATACAAAACAATCATTATATGTAATGTCCTAACAATATTTTCTGAGCTGTAAACTTACATAAGGGGCCAGGAACACTACAATAACTACATAGAAAGTACAAAACAAACTGCTGTTTAAAGTTGTATGCTTCTGGAGTCTAACTGGACTTCTTTGACTTCATTTCCACCAGTAACAACCTTAACGGTCTCTTCTTTTTGTGTAGTTGTGCCAATTGTATCCTTTAAGGGCCTGCTTACATTAAATGTTCATTTTAGTGTAGATAGTATATATGATGTTTTTAAACCTAGTACATCTGACATCTGGTGAAGAAAATATACATCAGGGATTAATCATACTATACACCAACTCAAATATATATTACACATGACGTTATTGCACAACGTGTGTTAATAATGTCAAAAAGTTGGTGTATATGTTTTGTAAAGATGAGCTATTCTTCATCGGAAGAATCATATACGGTCATCGGACCGTAGCCAAAACTAATAAGCAAATCAAATTTTTGAACGGAATGTTGTTCCTAAATACTTGCTAAACATGCCAACTCTAGTGTCCTATCAAAAAATCCTATGCATTCCAGTACATCTACAAGAATGAAAATCTCATTGTTTGTGGCTTGAAATATCAGATTAAAGATACAAATTGCTCTCCAAAGTTAATTTACGCAAAGTCGTTGCTACTTCGTGCATATTAATCTTTGGCATTTTAACATACCAGCTTGCTTCACTCAAAGCCTTCAATTACAATCTGTTCCAAACACCTCAATAAATTACAAATAGGGAAAATACTACGGCTTATTTTGCACAGGAGGTCATATCTAGAGACCATATTTTTAATTTAAATTTCTCCTTGAGATATAATTGTACCTAGAAAACATTGTACGCTCACCGTACAAAATCTTCTTAGTTAATCACAATCTGGTATCCTAAATGTTTTGAAACACATTTAATAACATTTTGAATTATTTTTAGTAAAGCTTTGAGCTTAATATAAATTGTGTATCAATCAAGACCAAATATTTAATCGACATTAAATAGTCTTGAAATAATATTCTCTGGTTTAGAATCAAAGTAGGTATCACAGAAGTTTCGGTCATATTGCTAATGTATACGTACAGCTTAACTGTTCTTTCTTGTTTTTGAACAGTTTTAAAATGTCGACATCAAATCGCCCACATAATTGTTTTTAGATAAAAATTTATTTTGACATAGTTTACATTTACAGTCATCATAATGGAATCAACTGGTATTTTAATTTAATCCTTGTTTATTTTGTTTCTTTCTATTATGTAAACAGTGTAACAATTTCTGAATATAACGGTATCTGAAAAGGGAAGACATCTAGAAATTCCTTTACGACGGAATTACATTAAATGAATTTTTTTAATGTTCTTAAATTATTACTTTAAAATTCTGAAAGACATTCTACGCCGAGTATAAACTACAAAATATATTTTATTAACCTCTACGTAAAACGTAAATTGTATACTTTTTATTGTAAGTTTTTACTATAAATTAATACAAAATTGTAGTTAACACGTGAATACGATAATATATGAAGCTAAGTCTATGCAGTGAGAGACTGTCACAGGCATAATCAGGAAACTCTGACAGTCCCATATCGAGTGATTGATTTGCATTAAAGGAACCAGGACGTGCACTGTCACTCAGTGAGTTGGTATGTCAAAGGAAAAGTCAAAAGTTGTGACCATCAACTTCCTAAAGTATCCTAGTTACTTTCAGGATACCAAAAATTAAATTCAGATAGAACAAAATTTAGGATATGGTTTGGCCAAATATTTGGACTTATGGAACATGTACACCGTAACAGATAACAAATGAGAATACATTAACTGAGGGGCTTAAAACTTTAATTTCTGTCCGTATCTCTTAATGTCTATATATCTCTGTCCACATTATATCAAAAGTTATGATGGACCTGATAAGATAATAAAATTATGGTAGACATGTACTATCACTAAGCTTACTTTTGTCTTGAAGCCAATGTAAAGATCTTTAACGCTCAGCCAATGGATCGAATAGAGTTTTTTTTATTTTACAGTTTTCTCTAAACAGTGCTTTATAGTAATTTCACTATGGCTGGGTAATTGACAAAGTACAGGATAAGGGTTTTTAGTCTCATAACTAACTAAAAATTTATGAGCAACCACCTGGTCATATGTCTTTGCCATAGTTATTAAGAATATTCTTAACTTCAGGTTCCGTTGAAGTACTATTAGCATAAGTAAACACTTTAATAAATTTAAAATTAATTTTAAATGTATCTACAAACTAGGGCTCATTAAAAAATCTTTAAAATCTGTTATTTACAACGTTTACACTTTCTTTGTAAAATAAACTTTGTACAACATGTCACTATGTATTAATGTCATATAATAGAGTTATTAAATTTACAAAATAAATGTACAGAACTGGGTATAACAATATTTTAACAATGTTCACTTAATACCAAATACATAGAAAGGTGAACTGTAACTTTAAACGTCTACACACCTAATATATTATTTGTCTTTTTAATATTTTCTTTTAAATATAATGAAATACATAATCCCATCAGGTAAACCTTTGTGAAACCTTGAACTTACAAACCATTACATGTTACTTGTAAAACAATATAACAAAAGTCTACGACAGAGAAACATCTCAATGCCTTCACTACCTTAGCCGGTTTATTTCTTATCATACTAGAACCTCTCTTCTTTTACAAAACTCCTTAAATATCAAGGTTTGAATCGATTATTTCGAAGGTTAGAATACATTAGATAGGCTTTTTTTAAGAAATAATATTTATTAGTTTTTTTTAATGGACAAACCTATGCTTTCAGTAACTCAAACTCTATATGTGTTGCTGTTCTAATAAAACCAGCGATACAAATTGGTTCATTCTCTGTGGTAACTCGATAAAAACGTAATATTACAACACGGAATAAACCGCAATTACATAGAGTAGTATCAACTAGAATATAATAATATGAGCAGTGTTTTATGAAGGTATTTAAATTTTAATAGTAAGAAGACAAATATACGCAGTCCTGTATCAGTATCTAAATTTAGATAGAACTCATTTATGTGAACCACCGTCTCTTGCTTCCGAGAGCTATTTAATTATCTTAAGTGGGAGCGTTATTGGGTATTTTCAATTAGAATTTTGGATGCTTCCTAGCATGTCTCAGGGTAGCGTAAGAAAACTATATTCTCTCTGTCCCGTTATTTTTCACTGTTAGGAATATGGATAGAGTGACAGAACAATGTTTTACTTTCAAAGCGGACATTATTTTACCTGGCCAATATTTTCACCATATCATAGGCACTATATTTGCAAAGTCTCCTTAATTTTACTTCAACTCTAATTTATAAAGATTACGTATAAATGTTATACAAAACTATGGTTATATAATTATAATATTAAATTTAATATAAAGCTCATGGAAATTGAAAAATACCAAAATTTTTTAAAGATATTGGCAAGTATTTATTGATCTAATAAGGATTTAGAAATGATAAAATAATTGTATGAATAATTTTCAATACATTAATTAAGACCACGTTACGGAACAAAGATAAACTTCGCCAAGTCAACTTCACCACAACTTTGACTAAGTTGCATCCAGGCCAATTTGATATGACAACAATCTTGTTGAAACTTTGTTCTTTCTTTTAATCGTTTGGCTTCTTAACAACTCATTCCATAAACTTGAACTTTTAATGTAAAATCTTTATAAGTTAAAATTTACTTACATACCGAAAATTTTCATTAATTATCAATCCCCTACTATTAACTGAACAATTTAACTCGTCAGATAAAACCTGCAAGTTCAAGTGTGTTGATTGTCGACCTTGGTTTTGAACTAGAAGGAAGGATAGAATGATGTTGGCGTCCTTGAATATCCCCAGTGACTAGAAACGTCTATTGGATCTAGTAATTTATTAGGTATAATCTTTGGTTATGATTTTAGGTTGGCCACAAACAGGTTTGCTACAGAACTCAGAGCTTCAGTGATTATTTAAACGATCGGTGTTGCCTAAATTGGTGATTTAGAGGTTTTAATTTTAAAAATTCAAAACAGACAGATTCTGGCTCAGAGGACCTTAAATGTTTTAGGGATTAGATTAGATACAAAAGATTAAACCCGGAATCTTAACGATTTACTGAGATAACAATCAAATAAGAGTCCATCCGCTAAAAGATCCAAGTGGGGAGCCCAGACAGGAGAAATGTGAAAGAAAAGTTAAATTGATGCTAACTAACCAACTTCGCTCTCGATTCATATCAGACACATGAGGTGATATATCTAGGATCCTTGGTCACTGGCGTCGAGGAGGAAATGTTGGAAAAGAAAGTCATTTGTCTCGGACTAATAAAAGAACTTCAGCAACAAAAGGGTTGATAACATTGCGACACTACTAGCGGATTTAACAAAGAAGCGATCGGACAACGCCCTCAATTTACTGAGAGACCACTCCTGGTGTATGTCATATCCGAGAAGTCTCTGATGTACACTGTTAACTAACTGGTTACGGCCTCAACTTGATAGAAGAGAAAATGAGATTGATCTTTTTAGAACATAACGATGTGAGGTCCAGAACGGGACTGTTACTACCAAGAAGTTGTAGATGGTGGGAGGGGGGGGGTTAGAGAGCACTGCCCTTTGTTGAGAGACTGCTCACGCTTTCCGTCATAACGAGACGAGGTCCAGCGGTATCTTTTAGACAGACAAACCATTCTATAAAAACCCAGCTAAAGGAATACAAGATCCAATTATAGTTGTTCTATAAATACGAGAACTGTTATAATCTTATAAAATAACGAAAAGAGGAGAAATAAGCGATGAAAGGAATATTTAGTGGGGCTCTTAAATAAATTAAACATCACATTTAGGTAAAGTAGTGATAAGATATAGCACTGAAGAGGAAAATTCAATGACAGTGTAGAAAACCCTTCTCTAAAACATGATATCTTGTAACAAAGAATGTAAGACAATGTTATTTTATCCTCATATAGAGTGGAATAAATTCAGCTAACTGACTATCCATTGTGGTGTCCTCATTGCTATCGTATCTGGCTTAATAAAGGCATTGAAATATCTGCTTTGTCTCTTGGCGTTTTTTGACTACATTATAAATATTCAAATATTACATCTGTAGTATTGTTTTTGCTATTTATAATTATTTTAATCAATAAACGACAAAAAGGTGGGTTTTTTATGTAACATATTTCCATTCAAATATAACTAAAATGAATTAACTTAATACAAATTTAAAGTTAATAACATGCCAACAGATAATCGTTGTTTACATCCATACTATCATGAGTTCTACATTTTTATATTCCCTAATTCTGTGTATAATTGACTATTTCAATGTGGATCTATCAAGTTAAGATAGTAAATTCAGTAAATAAATACACTTTATATTAATGGTTCATATAAAATTCGAAAAGGATACATAAGTGTGACCATATTTCATTGTACAAATCAAGGATGACTTCACACACGCTCATATGCCGTGCACCATGCGTGTGCACGACAGGTGACAGACCGACATGGTTAGTGCTATACTTGCCGTTTTAGAGGTACCTATATTAACTATTTTTTGTAAATATTTTTGCGTTTGTTAAACTCTGATCATTCCCACACACAGATCTTTCATTAGTTATGTATTATTTTGGGCTTGCTCACCCTTATACCTATTGGTTTTGGTGACACCTGAAAAAAGGATAATTTAGAACCTTGAAAGTTTATGGTCTGGTTTGCATATTCTGATTTAATATCTACAAAATAACAATACCTTTGAAATAACTTGATTTGAATGTTTTTTAAAATGACCAATCTGTATTTTTTCGTTCACAGCTAAACCAAAGAACTACTAAATTGTATATGACTAATCTAAAATACTGCACAAAAGTACATAAACAATACAAATCGAACTGAAGTTTAAACTTCTTTCCTCCTGGAATTTTACTAAACTTCTTTAACTACATTTACACCAATGCCAGCCTTATTCTCTCATCTACGTTTTATGTTGTAGTAACAAATGTATTCTTGTTGTTCTCCCTTATATTGCTGATTGGATTCTATAAAATGCAGCTATATGTTTAAAGCCAGTACGTATATCATTAGCATATATGATCGTACAAAGATGCACCAGAGAATGCACTTGGAGATTTAGTGATACATCTTGTGGAGACCTTATTATACCAACTTGGCATGGCCATAATTATGGTCTATATTTATCTACGACAGAAGTCTGAGTCAAGAAAGGCAATTCCTGAATGTGTTTATCGGGTAAATGTACTTATCTGGCAGTAGCCTGCAAAGGATTTAATTAAAGCTGTTGTTTAGTGACTGTGTCTTTAACATTCTGGTTTTAAAAATTATTTACACTCACAAGTATAAAAGTTAATGGCAATAAATTGAAAGTAGAAATTGTAAAAAGTTCAAAATGTATTAAAACTGAATTTTAATTTTCATAAGTAATCCATACATATTCATCCAATTTGAAAAATATATAAGGAATACCTTCTTATTTGAAAAATTGTTTCTAAACGTAATAGCTCACTAAAGTAATGAATAAGAAGTTGAAAAATAATTTGGTTCCTTCATTATGCCATAGTTTTATGAGGAACTAATATGAACATTTCAGATAATCGGCAAATTTAGAAACATAAAATGTAGCTACCGTCTGAGTTATATTTATATTGTAATTGTATTAGACTAAAAAACATTTTTACATAACAATTTAAAAAATCTATGATCCTATAAACCGATGTAGGAGAATACTTAATTTCAAGATGTTAGTTAATTAAAAGTAATGAGGTATATCATGTATTATAATTTAGTATTTAATATAAAAAAATAGTTTAATTTTTCACATTTCCTAATAAATTATGCCAATTTTATTATAAGTTTTTCAGTTATTATCGTTAAATATTCTCTAATTTAACCCGCTATTGAGTTATTAGAGGAACTATATTAAAAAAAACTATAGTACGCAACATGTTTTTAAGGATATATATAAACCTTTGCTTAGAAGGAAGTTTTGCTTCCTACCAAACTACCTTATATTAAAGTGTATAAAAAGAAACAGTCAAGCGTTTTCATAAACCGTTTATGAGTTTAAAATAGTCTGGTGCAATATAAGTATACATTAATTTAACGCTGTGAAATCCATAGACTTTGACATAGTATTATAATTTGCTTTATGGTTTATATCATATTATATTTACTTTAATACGATGTATACCAAGTAAGTTGGATGTCAATTCGCATGGTATAAAAACTGTTAATTGATGAACATAAAAATAAAACTCTCTCACAACCTCAGAAGACAAAGGCTAAAGAGATTTGTGGCTTAATTTTGGCTTCATTAGGTGTTGAATAAATTAGGATGCTAGCCTCCCGTGATGCTTTCATTTGAAACTTTAAAAATTTTATATTATTTAACCTTGAGTTTTATACGTTTTATGTAATATACGGTCTTTAGTCTTTAGACGGCAGTTTTTGTAATCTCGAAATCAAAAGAGAACCCTTATGGCAAAATTAATTAGAATGCAGTATTACTAATTGGTATTATTAATGAATAAAACTTACACTTTAGTCACAGAATAACTTTTATATTTGCTTTCAGTTATACGTGTTAATTTTATAGTTTGACTTAAATTACTAACAATGCTCTACTTTATTACCAACAGATGTTTACATACCACGCCTTTCTTGACATGTTCTAAAGAAACTTAACTTATTTTAAAAATTTTTCTAAAGGTTTTTTTCCGATCGTTATGTACATAAATATTGAGATGACCTTAGCCGAGTTCATTCCTTATAAAGTATCTTAATTGCAGAGAAAAGTTCCGTGATTACTTCACGTACGAATGCTGATGGTGATATTTGGAGGTTACCTTATCAATCTAAACTTCAGTTCTATTTTTTAAGTTTATGTATATCCGTATCTGTACATTCCATCTGAAAATATGTATTATTAAGAAGTTATTCACGTATATAAATAAACATTTCAACCGAAGACGTTAATCCAATCGAAGAATCTCTTCTTCCCTTATAATCTCATATCGTTCTCCAAAATTTTAAATAAAATAATAACAAAATTTACATTACGGGCATAAAAAGCAGAAGATAAGAAGGAATAAAAGTAACACTTATTGCTATGCACTTATTTTGTAATCTAAGCATAACTGTGTTTTAATTTAAAATATTACCACAATGTCGTGTAAACAAATATTGCACGATTCATTTTTTTATTTCACTTTAAAACAGCCCTTAATAAAAATAGTACATGCTAACGCAACTATGATGTTTATTACGTCATAGCTATATTTACGTCATATAATGAAACCTGGAAATCCAAAAAATAATAGTCAATATATAGTAAAAAATTACTCAAAATCTTAATATAATCTTGTAAGACAGCGTATTTATGATATTAATAGTTGCAAACCCTGTTATAAGTTATCTGCTTACAGCCTTGCATGAAAGCTACGCCCCACATAAATAAATAACAAACATACTTCCATTGTATTATACCAAATTACATATTCTGAAACAATACGCATAGTTAATTAATTATGAATACGTTAATAATTACGAATAGTCTGAAACAAAAAAACACCCGGAAAAATAATTTGTGAAATAATAAACAAGATTCACTGTAAAGGTCACCCTGATTATTATTTTTGTTCTGATCCTACAATTGGTACAACTTAGTCAAACTTCACATAATGATAAAAAGTAGTCATTAACAAAAATATACCTGCAAAATAATTTGTGAAATAATAAACAAGATTCACTTTAAAGGTCATCCTGATTATTATTTTTGTTATGATCCTACAATTGGTACAACTTAATCAAACTTCACATAATGACAAAAAGTAGTCATTAATAACAAAAGTTTTATAGTTAACAGAGTTACCAGTTTTATAGTTAACAGTAACACCATTTACACATTGTGAAGTGATATTATGTTAATCTTTCCACAACAGTATTTACTTCCGTAAGAAAGTTTAAGGTATATGATTGATGTTAAAGAGAACAGCCTTTCAAAAGACATCATTCCAATAACAAGTAAAAGAAAGGCGATTAATCAATCTAACTCGCTGTCACTTTCGATTCTAACCGAGTAAACGATCTTCTCATGCCAGAACATTTGGCCGCTCTCAACCACAAATCTTCAAAACCAGCTAAACCTTCTGTTGTAATATATAGCAATAAATAAGAACTATATGGAGTGTTAGCATTTTTTTGTATTGAATTTTGTTAGATATCATAATTTGTTTTGTTAGGATGGATAGTATTAAACTGTTCCTTCCAAGTAACAGTCTGATGACGGCGTATTATAGCTTAATTTACCCTCACCTTACCTACGGAATGATATTGTGGGGTACCAGTGCACGTTTGCAAACAACCAGTTGGTGAAAGTGTTCAAATGGCAAAAACGAGCGATACGGTTAATCGCTCATTTTAATTTCAGAGAGTCGTAGAGAAACCGTGAAATCGTCTGAAATTTGACGCTCTTTCAAACTTCACTACTGGAACCTGGTCATGTCCGTCTGAAGTGATGCAAAAAAGCCAACAACGAAGGAGCTCAAAATGAACACTTTGCATCGTTTCGACATCAGAGACATCTAGACTACAAAATCAAGTGTGGTTATGTGAAAGTGTTAAGTGGTTAAGTTGGGTGATAACAATCTATGGTAATAATCTAGAATACGCTTGATTGTGAGCTTCGTCGCAAAATCTTTTTTCAGCGTGTGTCTTGTGTTACATTTTGTTACACCTACCGATATTACATTCCTTAAAATATTTATTTTATAATTTGTACATACTTTGCGTTATGAAAATATAACTAAGAATTTATGTTTGTAGCTAAACTATAGCTACTACGATAATATTAAGACTTGTATGATGTTAATGTATTATATTTACATAAGCTCTAAGAAAAAATAAATTAAATATATTGACTTAATTAATATGTTGGTACAAACTACGAGAATCTCTATTTTAATTATTGAGAGTTTTTTTAATACTGCTTAGATATGCCTATTGAAAAATACCTATCATTATTTAATGACGTCAAAGTCGTAATACAAGTGACATTTGGCCAAGTTTAATTTACGTATACCATTTTACGTGATTACACTTTTTATCCAGGTATTACTACATTAGTATGTAAACTAAAAGTTTTCATTAACAAAATAATACACGCTTATTGTAAATAAAAATACTGTTATTCTGGTATATATTTAAATACAAATTAAACAGGTTTAAAGTTTAAAAAGAGGAAACAATACTGGTTGAATGTTTTTTAGCTCATATAACGTTTATCTATGATGAAAAGATTAAATTAATCTAAAAGCCTAATTTCTTGAGTTGTATTTTATTTTATTTTCAGTATTATTGATAAACTAGGTGGGAGTTCTGTACGAGTGTGAATAGATTTCACAGCTACTAGTAATGGTTGTTTACTCTTGTTTATCCGATGCTTTCCTTGAAGGTTTTACAGAGAATTTAATATAATTTTTACTAGTGAAACCATTCCACCACTCAGTTTAAAAATGAGCTGATCTTTACGGTATTTGGATTCCACAATAATGAAGAGCATTTTTCGTTCAAAGCTATTGATGTTGATGCATAACCTGACAAGTTAATACTATCATGAACCTGAATAAATTTTGGCAAATTTACAAATAATGTGCTTTGCTGCAACGAAATTTCGTGTAAAGAGCAGCGCAAACTCTCTCAAAAATTGCAACAATAAAGAAGATAACGACTATACTCGTATAAAGCACGAGGAATTCATTATGCGCGTGCAGCGTCAATAGTTCATATTTATATAACAAATAAATAAACCTGTTGTCATCAACTCCTAGTAACTTTTAATTTCCATAGTGAATAAAGAGTATCATATGATTAAAGAAATATGATATATTTCCTTAAGAGATTATTTAGTCTGTGATTTTTCTCGTTGCCATCAAGGTATTCATAAGACAAATGTAAAATGTTCACTACCGCTCAGCCAAATTCTAACGAGTTATATGTACTATCATCGCTTGTATAGACACGAAGCTTGGTCCTAGCTTCGAACCTATGTATGTTCGTCCTCAAGACATCGTACTGAAATGAGATATGCAGAAATGAAATTTGTTTAGTTCCTGAGGCTTCTATAACGTTCAGCCAATAAACATGGTGGATTTAGAATGAAATCAGACGTAAAGATAACGGTTGGTAATACCTGTTACATTAGCATTATTGACAGTGTAAACTACATTGATTTAAAGCGAATCAGTTAACCAAGTCCCCGTAGATATAGATGGCAGTCTATAGCGCTTGAAACGTGTACAGTCTGTCGCATTAATTGATACATAATGATCACTGCAATCCACTGGTATTACTGAAATTTAAATGCGCGGATTCCATCTATTATTCTATATTTGTGGTTGAAGTGCTGAAGATTGTTTGAGGAATTGTCAAATTTTGAGTCAAAAAAGTTATTTTTTATATTTAAAAATTCATGACGGTATAAGAATGAATAACGTATAAGAATTAAACCTAGACATGTAAGTTATATTTTTCATTAGTTTTATTGTTTTGTGTGGCTCTCAGATCTTCCTTCAAATTGAACAATCAAAACATCACAAAAGCAATAATTAGTTGCACTGCCACATTAAATGAAAATATTTTGTCATAAAATAAAAATAAGTGATATTTATTGGTATAAAAGTGTGTGTCAAACCTGTTATACTTGTCAAAGATTTTGTTATCTACAAACAGTTGATATTGTTTGAAAGCACATAATTTAAAATAATGTGCTTTCCATGTAGAAACTACGGTATTTAAATATATACATATATATATATATATATATATATATATATGTGTGTATACTTTTTACATTATTATTTACATGCATGTTCAGTCTTACATTTTAAATATTTATACCTAAATATTTGTTTATTATACAGGTATTATAATAAAATATATTGCAATTAATAGCTTGAGGTGAGTGAAGAAACTTTAGGATATATGCACCAAAAGGAAATAATTTTCAAAAGGCATTTAAAAAAAAGATTGCACTCACATCTAATATAGATAACGGATGTGGGTAGTGGAACATAATTGCCTTTGACAGTGTAACTCAGTAAAATAAGGCAAAATAAGGATGCAACCTCGGAATGAAAGATAATAAGCTAAAAATTTGCGTACCTCTTTATTTTGATGCTATAAAACTTACCTCAAAAGTCTCATATAATCACGTGTACGCGTCTTTAGACATTTAAGGTCAAAGTTCATGAAAATCAGTTTTTTGCAAATATTTCGTTAATCTTACGCTAAATGACTTTAAAGGTGTTTAGAGAAATTGTAGAACGGAAAACTCTCTTCAACTTTTGTCTGAAGTAATTTTATGTACGTTCAACCCTTTTTGAGATACAGCGCATACAGTAGGGGACCGTATCGATGTAGCTGAGTTCTAGAAATAGAAAATATGATGTATAATCAGCATATCACTTGACTACCTCATGATATTTTGGCTCAGATCAATTTATTTTATTTCAGTTTTATATTTAGTTTTTCAATGCGTATTAGTGTTTTTTGTTTTTGTTTTTTTTATTTTAGTTAAATCTTACTTTTCCTTTTCGTGACAGGTTAATTTTATTTCTAAAGGTAAATTCAGTATATTCCTATTTATCAGAAATTTCGAGTCTGTGTTTGGTGAGGAACAAATAACCTCCATTCATAGCATAGTACGTATAATTGATTAAAATAATAATTCAAACTCTCATTCCACTACGACCAACATGTTACCGTGTGTTCACATGTGTTTTACTTCAGACAGTTTCCTCCTTTCAAATAATACAGAAAAAAAATTAACTAAGAGAGAACATATTGCTGTGAATAAAACATACTTTACTACGCATATCATGCAGTAGCTTGTGCAAAACCCACACAATAAGAAAGAAATAAAAATATAACTAAACATTCATTTGTTCTGGATTTGCAGTGTGTTTAGCTAAGCAAGTGATGTTATGGGATTGTATAGGAACATTTTTTCACCTGTAATTTAGGTAGTGCTAGTTTGCCACTGTTATATGTGGAAGGAAAAACACATTGAAATTTGTGGAAAAACATAATAAAGGTGTTGTGAGGATTAATAGAATGTAGAATGAAATCTTTGAAAACCATGGTAATTTGTACAAAATTACATGCAAGATACTAAAAGAAGAAGAATTCGGTGAAAATATTGATTAGAGTAATTAGACAATGACTAACAATAAACAGAGTGTGGATTGAATATTATAAAACTATACGGGCTGCGTGACATTGGTAGTATACTCAATGTTAGTTTAACCATAACTAAATAATACTATTTATAGATACAATTGAAACTAGGTAACATTTATGAAGGAAGTACTAAGGAAGCCTGTCGAGTATTCTGTTTCCTACACTCTTCACGACGTCACCAGCCCATCAGTTCCATTGTTTTAATCACAACAAGGTGTTAAGTGATCTATTGTTTCTGTTTCATCCTGTTACATCGAGCTACGCCACAACAGTTAATTTCTACATTGTAAAATATCTCCCTCCAATCACACGTCATTGTGCCAGACGTACTTTACCTAGTTGTTGATGGTAACAAGGGACAGGCAAGCACTCGTATTGTTTGGCTCACAACAGTTGTTAAGTGATCTATTGTTTCAGTTTCATCCTGTTACATCGAGCTACGCCACAACAGTTAATTTCTATATCGTAAAATATCTCCCTCCAATCACACGTCATTGTGCCAGACGTACTTTACCTAGTTGTTGATGGTAACAAGGGACAGGCAAGCACTCGTATTGTTTGGCTCACAATAGTTGTTAAGTGATCTATTGTTTCAGTTTCATCCTGTTACATCGAGCTACGCCACAACAGTTAATTTCTATATCGTAAAATATCTCCCTCCAATCACACGTCATTGTGCCAGACGTACTTTACCTAGTTGTTGATGGTAACAAGGGACAGGCAAGCACTCGTATTGTTTGGCTCAAAACAAAGTATTAAGGTATATTGTTTCAGTTTCATCCGGTTCTATAAAATTGTATCGATTAATTATTAGATTAGCTAATTGTATATTGTCGAGATTCTGTCCGGATCATACATCATGACGACAGCCTTACTTTCCAAGTTTTTGATATCGAATAGGAAACAGGAATTAGTGTTATTATTTGGTTCGCAACTAATCGTTAAGACAACTATTGCTTAATTGCATCGTATTATATTAAACTACTTCACAATATGATAATTGTATACTGTCGATTTATTTCGACTTCAACATAAACAACCTATTAACTGATAGTAATGAGGAAGAGAAAGTCAGTACTGTTGTTTACCTCACGTAAAATATTAACTGATATTTTTTGTTTACCCGATTTTATCAAAGCTGTTCAATGGTTTAGTTATTTGCTATCTACATTTTTCCCAGATCCATACGCTGCCATGCTTGACCATCTTGCCTTTACGTCATATGACTCTCGTGACTACTTGGGTTGTTGTATCGTTTCTTGTTGAATAGATCTAGAATTATTTTGAATTTTGAATTTAGCTACTGTTCACCTTCCTTTTATTTCAGCATCTGGTATCTGACGCTGCCTTATGCATGGCTCCTGGAATCAGGCTCTAGCTCTCCAACTGTTGTTCATCAAAATTTTGATAAACACAACCCAATTATGATTGTTGTTCATCAAAATTTTGATGAACAAACATTCCCTTGCATAATCACTCATTACAGTATATTCCGGCAACGTATCGATTCGATTCATGCACCATTGGATTCGGGAAAAAAAAGCCTAAGGAATACTATAGTTTTATTCCTTTTTGTATTGTAGTTGCAATGTACCAAGTTCGTAGTTTGGAACGTAAAAGATGTGACCGCCATGTTGTCGATGCCGTCTGAGTTGTTGATGTGACGAGTCGTGTTTATTAGTAAGTTTTAGTAGGTTTATTTGTGTTTTAGTGTTGTGTTTAGTGTGTGGTGAATTGTTAAATATTGCAGTAGTCCAAATAAATATATTTTAGAATAAATACATTTTTCGAAAATTTTTCGCAAAAGTTTTGAGTAATGACAAAATGAAACTTTTTTCGACTCTTCAAAAAAAAAGTTATGGAGTTTATTTTACTACTGCTGTATAGTTTACTTCATTCTGAGTAATAAAATATGCAATATAACATGTATTGAAGTAAAACTGTATTAGTAAAACTTTTATTAGCAAACTCTTACATATACACCCTATTTTCACAATTTATGCGCATCGCTGCTTTTTGTTATATAGTGTTATTATAGTTTCATAAATTTGTAAAATGCTTATGTGTTTCTGAAACTAGAATAAATTTGACATAAAATGGATATCTCACTTTTATAGTTTTCTTACTATAACTTGGTTTGCTAGGTATGGTCCCCCCCAAATTAAAAAATAAAAAATGTAAATTTTGAATTTCATGGAAAAAAAAATGTTTAGTCAACATTATTTTAAGGCCAAATTTAAATACTAATATTATTATATGTTTAATTCTGAACACAAAAATATATACTTCTATATATATTACTTTTAATTTATATTTTTAATAAATTTTTTTAAAAACCCTTGCACGAGGCTCGAAAACATGCTGCCACTACAGAAAAAAATGACTGCCAGTTGGAGGGCTAGCTTATTTGCCATTTCTATAATTTATTTGTAAACTTATTGTAAGATGACATCATAGGTTAATACCTCGTATACGAATGACAAAATCTAAGTGGAAGGACAATTGAAAAGAGAATAATATGTCTAGAAATATTACATATATATATATATATATATATATATATATATATATATATATATATATAAACTTCCTTGATAAATAATAAATATCTTGGAAAAGGTAGTGTTAGAATAAGCAAGAGATATTATTTATTCTGATAAGGCTATTTCTTATTTGAAAAAGTAATTGTAAATATAAGAAAATAATGTTATTACTATATAAACTGATATAAAATGATATAAACTATAAATTTGAGGTTTTACAAACATTAAATCCTGTGGGTTTATAAACTCCGAATCACTTAGATGAAACTTTGTGGATTTCTTTCTTATCATATTACAACTCCTCTCTCTTTGCAAAGGAAACTTTTACTTTTGAACTTTAATTCTTTCTAAACCTATCTTGTTTAAAAATTGTACTCGATGTCTATCGATCGCTTAAATTGATGTCATAGAGTTTCTCTGAAGCTCATTAAGCATTAGTTACTACGAGTGAATTAGTAACTCTGTTAATGTAACATATATTATAATTAATTAATTTCACTCTATGCTAATATTTAAAAATGAAGAAATGGAGATTTCTCGAAGCACATACTATAAATAATATTTATTTTAGAAATATTTATTAAAACATTTGGATGGTTTTTTAATAGTCTTCATGTTTGTAATCATCCTATTCTAAATACTTTGAATTATTCTATACTTATTTAAGGGGAAAATAGAGGACGTTTTTAATAATACGCATATATAAGTCTCTGTATTGTCAGTTCTTTGGAATCCTACACATAGTCTCGTTTCAGTTGTATGTTCAAGAGATCTAGGTGCAGTTTCTTAATTTTAACACATACAAATATCAATAGGAGGTGAATATGTATCAAATCAGCTTAAATAGGGCAGTGAGAGATTCGGGTAAGGGTTTGAAGTAAGCAATAGCGTAATTCAAGGATATGTTAGGGTAGAGGGTTGTGGTGCTATTGCCTCGGCTCTGAGTCTGGAATATCGGCTGCGGCAGCTCTCTGGTCTCGAATGGTAATATTCCACAAAGTTGATTCAGTTGTTGAAATTGTAATGATGAAACTGTCAAAAATGAGGTACATTCATTAACATTGAAATAATCGTAATTAATCATGATTTAAACTACTAGGTGGCCTCCGTCCAGCAGTCGTCCAGGAAATTTTAAAGTACAAAACACCGGAAAGGGCATTAATTTAATGGATTTCCATACAATTGTATTTATTTTTGAACAGTGAGTCCAATAAAATGCAATGTATTGAGTATGTTTTTCTTAAAACATCTTTGTTACGCATAATGCCTTCCATTTTGTTGTGATTTTCATTAAAACACAGCAAAAAGTTAGATTTCTGTTAAGATTAGTCAATATACTAAGCTCGTGTTTTCTTCTTTTAATATAGTGTTTGATAAGTATCCTATAAGGTAGTTAGGGTAGCAGGGGTTATTTAATATGAATGTTCAGTTTAGCAGCCGGAGAAGCTCAACAAGAACTCTTCACATCGTTTTGACATCAGAGCCACCTGACTACAAAATCAAGTGAAGAGGTGTCAAATAGATTTTCAAATATAAGAGTACAATACGAAAGTTGTACAAAAGTAATGTTGAATCATAAAATAATGAATAAGTTTGTAAATATAAAATCATAGATTTAAAACCAAGTTAAGCGTAGATATCTGATAAAATACATACCATAAATTGAATACTAAATATAATATGCTAACATTTTTACTGCATATATTGATGGTAAATAACAATTTATGTTCAAGAGTAGAAACTGCTTAAATTTTACGAGATATTCCTGTTCAAGATATTGTAACTTTACCTTTAGTCTACATTTTGTGCGCAAATGGTCTATTAATAAACAAAATTTAAAATTTTTGATTATTTAGGCCTGCCAAAGATTAACGCCTAAAAAAAAATATGCAGAATACGTGTGTAACAAGACAAAAACAATGAATTCCTATAATTTATTTGTAAGCAGATACACTTTATTGTGCTGTAAAACCTGAAGTAAAGCTGTCTGAATTTATAAATATTAACTCAAATATTTAATTAATTTGCACAATAATGTTTCTGAAAGGTGTAACTGCAATAATATGTACAATCAACGTAGAACATGGTTTATTGTAAACTGAATGTACAAATACACAGAGCTTGACTGGGGCTCTCCACATTCTACTGTATTAACCACACTACTTCGCTACCTAGCAAACTCCTTTTTCATCCTGTTATGTTTTACTAGGACAGTCACTGATTTATAACAGTATAACTCTTACTCACCAGTAATCACTACTTGTATATGCTCCCACGGTGATACAGTTATGAGATCATTTCGAAACTCTACACATTTTAAAGTGATTTTCATGAGCTATTGAATTTTTCTGTACTCTTATGTTAAAATACGGAAAATTCTTTCGCTATTGCCCCTGAGATACTAATTTGAATCATACGTTTCTCATGCGTGCTAACACTAACAATGCATTCTAAATGCATTCCTCTAAGGTTTAAACTGCCAGAAAGAAGGAATCGAAGATTCTTCTTCGGTGTCAAAAACAAAAGTTGGAGAGTATATAGAGTGATCAGCCCGTGAAAGTTGACAACGTTTTTTAATATTTATAAGAAACTATAGATTTTTCCTTATCCATTTTATTTTGCTAGAAATTTAATATTTGACAGCTTTTATATAATGTTTTTGGTTAAAAGCAACCTGATTAATTGAGAGACGTAAGTTTTGAGGATTGAATAATTTCAACTACAAATATGATATTTAAATGAGCTAGCAAAGACAGTAGACATTACAAAAATTTAAAAGAGCTTTCATTGGTGACCTGTCGCTCCAACGGCTGCTACCAATCTGCAAGGTTTACACGTTCTCTTCATTCAGTTCTTCACCACAACAATTCATATTACCAAGATCTGTTAATGTTGAGTCATAATCCCATAGCACACAATTAAACGGTACAATAATATTAATAATACAGACTTTTCCCCTTTCACTTACTCTGAGATTCATGTTTGATGCCTCTGGGATCGATGGTTATTTTCTAAAAACCATTTTAAATGTTGTGTTCTCTACTTTACTAAAACGCATACATAGGGTTTCACAAAATAATTATCTAATTAAGAATTTCAGATTTTTTGTAAATGTACACTGGTTTAATCCTTTGCGTGGATGTTAAATTAATCATCCCACAATTGTATTAATTTTGATGAGAAATATGTTGTTTGAAAGAGCCAATATTTCATTACTTTTTATGGGAAACTTATTAATTGGTTGAAGTGATCGGATGTATACTGGTTTACGTCGTGCGTACCAATAATTAGTTTAAAGAAGATAACTGTGGAGGGTAGAGGAAGAACATGAGTTCAATTTTCGTACGTTTCTGAAAATAACATTAGAATTGGGTTTCAATGATATATTGCGCACACTATGGATGAAAAACCATTTAAATTTTGAACAGAGTTCTTTTCGATAGTTTTTTTATCTCTGCTATTCAATCATATACCGTGTGTCCCAACACGGTATGCACACTGAAGGAATCTTGGAAACTATAAGAGTACTGAAAGAGAACAAGAGAACACACAGCAAAGATTAAATAGACACAAGTTATGCGCAATAACAAGACCTACAAGTTAATATGGTCAAGCTCGTTATTGGTTGCGTCGTTCACTCGCTGCTTTCACAAAACTGGTCAACATTTCCAAATTATCATAGCTCTCCTATTGGTACCTTTATTGAAAAGTTGTTTTACATGAAATCTGATTGATATTTCTTGCAGTTTTTTAATATTTTAATGACAGATTATCAAGCTTTAGGGTAAAATAAAATAGTTTTTTATTGATTAAAATATGTTATAATTTCATCATGGTTTTTTCACAAAAATCCGTTTTTGTATGGTTGTGTTAAGGAGAATGTTATTATATTATTGAGATAGTTGGTAAACGTAACTGATATTTCACTACACACATTTTTGGAATCAGCTGTTTAGTGGAATAGAGATTTAGTCTGAAAAAAGGCGAGAAAGGTCAGTCTGAAAGTTATTGTTAGAAGTTGTTGACTGGCCAAAAAGCATGTTAGTTTTAAATTGTGAAATAATTTGTAATTTTATAAAAAATTAAAATGATAAAAAATGAACAATCTAATTAAATTTAATCACAGCTTACCTACTCAAACTAAAAAAGTCCTCTGGCTCGCATGTTCACAAGACTTGGCATGATTGGACATTTTTTGGGAATAAATCAACAAGGAAACAAAACAAAATCAAGAAACAACAAAACACACTAAGAAAGTAGTAATTACAATGGCCATAGCTATAAACTTTTGGACGTACTTTCTTGATCATGACAAAGGAACTCAACTAATTTGGCGTTGGAAATATAACTTACTCGAACCAGAAGTGCTCATACAGGTGAAAAACCTACGAAATTGCGCGCGAAGCTGCGGGTGACTGATAGTTTAATTATACATGAACTTACTGTGAAATCCACGGACTTTAAAGTGTGTTGAAAGTTACTTAATGGCTTAAGCCGTCACGTTATATACCAATTTATAATCTATATTAAGTACGATAATCTTTAATTCGTGTTATTCGTAAATTCGTATGTTACTGAATGGAAAAAAAATATTTTGCACTAATAACATTCTTTCACAACATCTTTATACGAATGATTAAGATATTTTTGGCTTAATTTTGGTTTAATCAGCTGTTGAATAAATTACAAGACCAATCCTATCTTCTAGTACTTCCTATTTTGCTACTTTTATACTTTGTAACAAATATTTCATTATAACATTATATATAGAAATATATCTATAAAATTATTATAGAAATATTTGTTAAAAAGTATAAAAGTAGCAAAATAGGAAGAACTATAAGATAGGATTGGTTTTGTAATTTATTCAACAGATGATGAAATCAAAATTAAGTCAAAACTGTCTTAGGAATTTGTCTAAAGATGTTGTGAAAGAATGTTATTAGTGTAAAATATCTTTTTTCCAACCAGTAACAGACGAATTTACAGATCAATACTTATAATATGAAATTCGTAGTTTTATCATATTACATGACCTATTATTATAGCTTTTTTAGTCACACTTGAAAGAAATTTGAATAAAACCAACCAACTTTACGGTGTTATATTGTAAAGCAATAATAGGTAGTTAATATTTGACGCACAGTAATCCTAAGGTGTTTATATTTGTTTTATGTATATATTTTATTTTAATTAACTAATAAAGGTTAATTGTATTTCAATCATATTTTTTGTAAGAGGTGATTTTTTTAACATTTTCTATATAAATTATACTTACTTTTAATATTACTTGGACATAATACAAGGTAAATTGGCTTTCTTTCCTTGCACTGAATCTTCATATCGTCCAGTTTAAAGAAATTTTGACTGGATCAAACTAGAAAATCTAAGAAAGTAAATTTTGTAAAGATTAAGTAATCTTGTGGCTTTTCAGAACGTAATGTTTCTTTTAAGTAGAAAATGTGTCTTTTAGAGGCTTAGGAAATTTACTAAATGGAACTTGTGTGTTACACTGTACTGTACGACTGATGTTATTGTGAAAAGTGTTGACGTTCCTTGTTTAGCTACCTTGTTTCTGTAAAATGTGATCTATGTTTTCAAGTAACAGATTCATCTACTTAAATAAAAAATGTTAGACAGCTTAAGATTAGAAATATTTAATAATAATATAATGTGTTAAAATGTAATATAAAGCTAATAAAGTACATATTTATTACCCTAGTTAAATAGTTTGAAAATTGAAGATATTTCATTGTTTCCATTTTGCCAGTAAACATTTTTAAAAGGCGTTTTGACTAAAACAAGTAACAAACCTAAGTTGTGCGTATTTAATTACAAAAATTATGAGGATGGTAGTAATTAAACAAATTATTACCTCCTGAACATTTTTCATTATGTTTTATTGCATTAAATGTTTTTAAATTAACAATGAAAATAAATTAAGTGAAATACAAATAAAGAAATAATTTCAAGTAAAATAATTAGTTACAGGTCGCTGCTTAGCAGAAAATATGAAAGCTTGGAATGGAAAACTTCAACTAATCAAATAACTTGGCAAAGTAGATTAAACAACTTTGCTTCAAAATAAAATAAAAATTGTTGATTGCATCACTGAAGTGGAACTAGTTAGTATTCAATGGAGGTAAATAATTAACGTTAAAGCATTGGTCTGAAAATACGATAGTATTTAAAGTGGAATCAATAACATTTAAACATGTATTTCTAATTAGAATGTTTCATAATAATATTGCGTAAAAGAAGCTCTCATTCTATGTTCATGTGTGCGAGCACAACAATTATCGGAACATAGCCGGACATGGGAAAAAAGTTAATAAATTATAATTTTGCCATTGAAACGCAAACAAAAAAACAAATAAATGATTTTTTTCTTATAGAACAATACGCGATTAAAATCATATTTATATAATTATAAGGAATGATTCGCAATTATCATGCTTAGCTTTACATGGATCCTATCATGTCATATTTTTAGACTGCGATTCAGCGAAACACTTTGCACGAGGGAATAGAACGTTTTATTTCTGTCTGTGTGTTTGTCTGCAAATTTGATGAAAATCTAATTGACCTGTACACTTGAAAATTTGCATGAACCTTCACTTCTACCTAGACAAGAATGTGTTCTATCATGGTGACATTGAATTCTATATATCAGTCTGGGGCCTGACACAATTTCTCACTGACCATCCGGGGGAAGCAAAATATCTTGAACATATCATTATATTTTTCCATACCTATCCATAGGATATATGGACAATGACATTTGCTATAGTGTATTAGTTTACGAGACATGTGAAGTGACGTACTCGTACTTTGTCATAAAATGCCTCAGCTGGAGACACTCTGCAATAATCAATAATGGCATCCAAAAATACATTCTCTTAACGATCAATCTTTTTAGATCAGAAGGACTGCAGTCGAGAACATTGTATTGCTCATACCTAGCAGCACTGTTCCATTATAGAATGTAATCAAGGAACAGCAGTCAAACCAATTTGTTGGCTGATGTTGATTCTTGTTTTTGGTGAACTCTTGGTAAACTCAACTTTCTCGTTGAGTAAAACCTTCCCGTCATAGTTGCGTTATGTCAAAAGCAGTGAATAAACAGCTCTTGTAAAAAATTATATATATATTAAAAAACTGATATTCTTACAAGGATTGTGGCAAAGAAATGGTTTATTGGAAATTTTGTTAAATCTTACTGTACTCTTTTTGTTTAAGTTTGCCTTAAATAGCACGTTTCGCGGTTAGGTTATGAATCTTTTTTACGAATAAAATGGCCACTCTTAAATGCAAGTACTTTTCAATAATTGGTTTTGGCATCATAGTCAGCTGTTTTAAACTAAAATACAGTAGAACATTTCTATCAACATAATTGTATTATTTTTATTATATATATGTATTTTGTATATATTATATATATATATAATTATATATATTATATATATATGTATATATATAATGCTTCTATATATATATATAGCCATTAATTTATGATAGCCGTAATTCTTTTACTGCCCAACCAATTAAAACTAAAAAACGATGGATTTGTAATTATATTTACAACACATAATTGTTCTAAGGAACGATTTTTGACATTTCTGGAGCTGTCAAAAGATGTAATTTTGATACGAAAAGTCGCATAATTTATTTATTAATGTTGTTAACATTTTCGTACCAGCCATAAGGGACAGGTTTCAAGATGTTCCCAATAACCGTTTAAAGATGTCATTTTAAAATTAAAACACTTATGGACAGACATTACCTTCACATAGGGAAATTTTTTATAACTGCTAAGTAGTGGGAATCTCTCGCCAATTATCACGTAAATAACCTGTTAGAAAATAAACAGTTAGGATTCTGTATAACACCAAGTTAAGTTAGTTATGAGGTGTAAAACCAAACATAATCGGAGGTAAAATAAAAAGGAAACAAATAATATTCACTTTTACCAAGGTAAAACGTGTTGGAGTTTGAAACAAAAGTTAACAACTTGTGATTGCGTTGATGAAAAAGTTATGTGGCACCGAATTCAGTGCTATGGGAGAGGGAGGGGAGTTGGCAAACTGTGGTTTTCACTTTTACATTCTTTAAAGATTTATTTCTTAAATATGCTATGTCCTGAAACACGGTTATGGGTGCTTTCAAAAACACGGATCATTCGGGGAAACGGATGTTCGTACACTCGCCATGTTGTTTTACTTTAACCAATCGTTTACTTTATACAACTCCATTATCCAGTGATAAAATTATTTATTTAAGAAAATAATTTTTAAAATACTTGATTAAAACTCTATAGCTCGAGAACTCGAATTAACATTCTTCTTGAACATTCAAAACAATTTTTATTAAGATATTGATAATTTCTTCTCAAAATGTATTTTGAAAGAAAACTGTTGTACCACCACTATAATACGTTTGGTAGCCTGACCTAAGAACCCTTAAAACCATTCTGAGCTTTTCCAGAAATATTAAATATTGCATACTCAAACAGCAGGCGAAGAGCCAACCCACCATTAACATATCAGGAATATTGCATATCGTGTTTTACATTTTATTCCGGATGTAAATAATGACCGGAAAAATCCTTGCATGTGGGAAATATATTTGTACAATCTGTCCTATTTTCTAGTTTGAAGTGTAACTATTATTTGTTACTTCGATTAAGAATTATTCATTTACTTTATTGCGGTAAAACTATAAGGTTTTCATAATTAGCTGGATGGCCATTGACTACTGACCTGAGGACGCTAATAGTATTAAAATATTTTGGAATATAAAAACAATGAACATGGGCTGGTCAATATTATCAAGGTTGTACTGAATTTACATTAAATTTTAAATGTAAGAACATTGCACTACAGTTTTAAGTAACTATTTCATTATAATTTAGAAAAAAACAACTACTTTAAAATAAAATATTCATAGTGCAATAAGTATTGAGTTTAACAGTATATTTCCATTTGTAACAAAGCCTCGGATCAGTCTCGTACTCAAAATGATTAGTTATCATTTTGTGTAACAAGGTAGAAAATTAAAGTTTGAGAACAAACATCAAGTTAATGTGTTTATGGAGGGTAAGTGTCCATAATCATATAAGGTTTAATTTCATAGTGCCTTATTGTGCCTTCTATTAGCTACTTTATTAGCTCACCAAAAATCTGCATAAATACCTTAGTCATGATTTTCACTTATACAAAGTAGTTCTACTTCACGCGCAACACAAATCTCATTAGTACGAGTATATCACAAACGTACCGCGTCAAATATGTGGAGATCGAGAGGAAATTCTGAGCTGTGACTTTTATATTTGCTTGAGTGATCATCATTTATGTGGTGGAGGTGACAGAAGGTTCTTGACGAGTTTGTGATGCCAATACAAGGGTTCTGCGGACTCCAATATCTGCAGAGTTACACGTTGAGCTATCCTCGTAAGGTATGGACTTATTATTTTATCAAATACATATTCATTTATTAAACTGCATTTCTTTAATAAAATTAATTTCATTAACATATTTTGATGTAGATTTCATAGAAAAAATTTCTGGAAGAGTGTGAAATAACTTCACTCCTTATGACTGACTCGGATCTCATAATGAAAGGAAACTTTATAGTACAAATATTATGTACCCTTTAAGGGAATATAATCTCAGTTAATATCCAATATGAACCAATTATTCCTTTAGCCTTAGACAATGCAAAACTTTGAAGCAACAATTATGTTGGTAATAGGATTTCAAACATTTACCATCGTTATATGTTAAAAACCGCACAACACAACGTTTCAAGGACTGAAATCTAACCACTTCCTCAGGTGTCCAAACCACTATACGTGGATATACACGAAGAAGAAATTAAAAACAGAAAAGTGCAGCAACCTTAGTTAGCGTGTGTGACGTGTTGTCTGTGTAGTCACATCGCTTAGATCCATTTTCTCCAGTCTAGGCTTCGCGCCGTTGTTGAACCAGTCAGGTATTACGTAAAATTTTGGGTTACAGTCCATTGCACTAATTTAAAATTTATATTTTTGTTGAACATTTCCATGTATTAAAAGTTTTGACACACGAAGTAGAGGTTAAATTTCAATTCTTGAAACGTAAATATACTTCTGTAACATATAACAAAGTCAAATGCTTTAAAAAACTATTATACTTGCAAATTAATATTGTTTCAATTTGTTTTACTGACAAAAAGGATTAAAGATTCAAGATGTTGACAGTTCCTAATTTCGGACAATTTTTATGTTTAATTTGGTTTCAAAATAAGAACACAGTGCGGAAGAGACATCATTCATTATGTCAGAAATACAAAGAGACAGGACAACTATTCAAGTTAGTTTCTAAATCATTCCATAAAAACTTGACATTGAGTTATAACTTACGTAATATATCGTAACAAGAATTGTTTGTCATCCTTGTTCAGTAAATTATTACATGAATGATCCTGTTTGAATCATGCAAGACTTCTATCTCGTTAACAAAACACTCTTTTCAGAACTATTAAACTACTTAAATCAACTGAATTTATTCAGATAGACTTTTACCACATCTTAACAATTTAAGATGGCAGTAGCTAAAATTATGTAATGAAATATTTATATCACAGGTTATACGGTTATAGAGAAATATAAAAAGCTAAACTCACAAATTAATTATTTAACATTTTTTATTATTATTAACATTTCGTATACCTAGTAGTTTTTGTAAAAGTGTATTCTTATCCGCAGTTTAGTTTTAACCTATCTGTGATTAACTATTTAGATAATTTGTAAAGTTTAAAACGGCAGGATTCATATTTTCTTAAATAATATAATAGTAATTAATGCATGTCGATATTAAGAGGACGATACAGGAATGGTTTGGACAAATTAACCATCAAAACTATAAATGTATCTTGCTTTGCCATTACAGGGTCATAACTACATTTAACATCTGAATAGGTTTTTAAAGCTTTTTATGAAATAAATCTTGTGAACAGTCCTCTTTTAAATATGAAATTTCTAGCACATACTGAAAATATCTTTATGTTTTGGACATGCAAATCCAGGTAGGATTTCGCGTAAACATTTCCTTGGTTTTTTCAAAACGATGTTTATTGATATGACTGATATGTTGCCAGATTTATTGGTCATACGTCATTTTGCCTGAAATCGGAAGACCTCACTACAGCAAGCAGTATAAACATTATTTTATTATTTTATTTTAAAATGTACAATAAAAGGTTTATTAAAATTAATGGCGCAAGCAATAAATAAACATTATTTTTACACAATATACAAGGAAAATTTATAGTGTGAAACTTTTGAGCCGGCCTTTAGGATATTTGGCATATAGGTCCTTGGTTTGGAGTGGATTCAAGTAGGGGAGCAATGAAATGAAAAAACGCTACACATTATTGGATAGGAATATATTCATGAGTGACGTTTCAATTAAAAATTAAACTAGGTATTGTTATAATAAATTATATGCAACGATAAAAACCCCAGTTATTTATTCAACTTGAGTTTTTAAAAGTTCGAGAAGTGATTTAAAACTCTGCGGAAAAGTTTTAACCACATCCATACCATCTAGATACAAGCCAACAACCAGATTTATAAGCTACTCTACGATTACATTAAAAAAGCGCACTGCAATGGAAAAAGGAATGAAGTAGCATAACAGTTTTAAAATGGAAAAGTACTTTATGTAGAAAATTGGATAAGCCTTAGCTGGTAAAAAGGCAGTTGGTAAAGGAAAGTCTAACAAGACCCGGCGTGCAGTAAACAAACACATTAATCTGGGCAGATTAATTTAATGTTGCAGTAACGTTGTTTCTGCAGGCCGGGAGGAGAGGTCGACTCTTACAGGACGTGAGTTTGAAATAATAATTTAATTGCTCATTTTCGCTCATGAAACGACAAACAACTCAACATCCACTCGTCAAAAAGGTTTATTCTGAATATTTATATGATCTGTGGAACCAGGAGGTTTGAGATAGTTTTCTTTAGTAATACGAGGATAAGTTGAAATATTACTGTAAAATTTATTACAAGTCAAAGTACCATAGCATTAGCTGTGCCCCAACAATCAACTGAGTCTATTATCTTTCGCTTATTTCATTTACGAAATGTTTATGAATTCGGCATTACTACGCATTTGGGCAGACAAACTAAAGCATTAACTTCCCTTTGTTTATTCACTTCGCCTACTTTTTAGTTTTTAACTATCCTACGCTACAGGTCAGTTGTATACCCAGGATTTTTAAGGACGTCTTCAAATCCCCATCTACTATAGTGTATTCCTTGTGCAGGCTAATGTTTTATCATGTTATCCATACTACCAATATTATTTTGAATTTAATTTCGATAAAGTCCATTTAATATACTGTTTAATACACTAAAAATTTACTCTTTTTCACCTACAGGATTTCTTTCTCTCATTATTATTTTGAATGGTCTACTGTTCGTCTAAAATATGTTCCAATTGTCTATGACTAATATTTCGATTTTTAGCTACTGTCAATATAACAACTTCAAATTAGTATGTTTTCTGAAAGCACAAAAAGAAATTATGTATTTGTATTTAAATACATGCTGTATTTTTTAACTTCCAACTTGAATAATAATTTTGTTCATAATAATATAGATATATTTGGCTGAAATTTAAAAATTTTTTTAATATACTTTACATTAGTTTCATCCTACATTATTCATTGGAAATTACTTGAAAATTAATAATCAGCCCTATTGTTACCTAGACGCAATAAATTAAGCCATATTTTCAATTAAAGCCTTTTTTGTATCAATGACGATTATAACTGGTAGTTATACCCAGAAATATTGTCATCAAGAAATTTCTAAAATGGTCCTTTAAATTATATTAAGTTTATAGGTTAATGTTTTAGTTTAAATTACAAAAATACGTACATGATAGGAATGTTTAGAAGTTTAGGACTTAACGCAGCGTTAAGGGAAACATGGTCCAACATGACGTACAATAAATCTAGCGTCGTCCTTTTCGTCCGGAATCGTTTCTCAAGGACTACTAAATATTAGTTATGAAAGCATAAATTGCAGTTAGGAAGTTTAACTAGTGTACTTAACGACCAAGTCCTGTCTTCTGAAATATATTACGACTGCTTCTGAGTCGATTTCATTGAGAACCTTCCCCAACTTGTACACGCGTCTTAAGCTCCTATTAACTACTCATTAGAAAATATATTTGTGTTCATGTACAGCCGTATTCTTGCGTTTTATGTAAACACTTTATAAAAATATATTGTTTTAACTAACTACCTCCAACTCAGCAAAGACAAAATTATGAACTAATAAAAATTTCTATATAAAACCATTCAGTAAAACATACATTTAAAAGAGATTTTCAATTTTCAATTTCTAAATATTTAAATAAATAACTTGAGTATTTGTATAATGTGATTTATATAAAATAATCGAAGTGACTTATAAATTTAAAAAAAACTCAAACTAAACTAAAAAAATTTGTAAAATTGATCAGTAAATTTACACAAGATTTACGCAGTTTTAAATTATTAAAATTTATAACGTATATTAAGTCCATCAATGTTTCGGAAATGAAAGTCCTTCCTTTATATTGTGTTGTAATGTAGCTGTATAAAAATATGTTATTGTTATATTTAAATAAAAAAAATACATTTCACTAGATATATTGTTAAATTTATTGTTCTTATAATGAGAAGACCTCACTGTAGCAAACAAAAAATTAAAACGATATGTAGAGTAATAATAATGTTATATACAAAATAAAATATTACATTTTACTCAATATACAAGAAATGTTTTGCTTTTAAACTTTTAATGAGCATACATAGAAGAATTGTTATTATTTAAATTTTTATTATCTAAGTGAGCAAGACCATTTTACGAGAAAGAATATTATTATATATCCATTCATAATACAATCTTCTGGTGTGATAAGTATTGACACATTTTTAATGCTACATATAGACGAGGTAAAGTTACAAAGTAAGAGATAACAGAAATGGCAGTATGGAGAGACGATAACTTATAGGATTTTGGACATTTCCAATCGTTATGTATTACAAAATGTATAAAACCTATAAAATTTGTAACAGGTAACTATGCACATTTCCGAAATCCTATCATCCATCATCAGTAAAAAACTTTCACCAGGTCATTTAGCTATCTTCTGCATTTAAGTTATGAAAAATTCTGCTTTTGGAACTCGTATTTACAAGTTTCAAAACATGAAAGTCATTTGACACACAAGCTGTCGTTTCTTTTATACTATATACAGGGCTAACAAAGATTGCTGATCAGTTTCGAAAAATTGTTGTCCAATGAGAATTAGAAAACTTCACAAAAAACTGAGGATTGAATCTGTAAACAAAATCCGGTCGACACAAGTATTTCTCTGGTGCTGAATACGGTGTTTCTAGAAAGATACTTTGTTTATTCATACTGTTACTTCTGAGGTTGTAACTACCATTCCCTACCACTCAGTTGTGTATCCAGGATATGTCTAAAGGAGTTGTCAAAACCTTCATTTATTATTTGATTTTGTGAAGTGACGATATTTCAACCTCTTCTTTAATGGTATGTATCAAATAATACAGTTTTTCTTAGATAAGGATACAATTTTATAAAATAAAGTGAATTTCTTCTCCAAATACACATTTTTCAAAATTTGGATAAATATTTGAGATAAGGTAAATAGTTCAAAAGAAGTATGTTCTATGTCGTTCCGTTTAGCGTCTGTTTGCCTGTATTTAATAAGAACGCAACTCAGAAACGGATTAATATATGGCGTTGCACTTTAGCATGATCGTCCGTCTTATTAAATTGTTATATTCTCCAAAAATAGAATTCCATCGTTTATAATTTTAAAATGACGGCCTTAATAATTAAAAAAGAAATTTAGAAGCAACATCTTATGGAAAGAGACGAAGAATTTCTCGCGATACCTGTGTTACTACGCTTTAGTCAAATAAGCCACTTTAGTTAACCCTCCCCCCCCCCACACACACAGTATCATTATTTGGAATGAACTGAAATAATTAAATTAATGTTAACCATATTATATTTGA
Organism: Homalodisca vitripennis; assembly: GCF_021130785.1. Taxonomy (NCBI): domain Eukaryota; kingdom Metazoa; phylum Arthropoda; class Insecta; order Hemiptera; family Cicadellidae; genus Homalodisca; species Homalodisca vitripennis. The sequence goes on from NC_060210.1 coordinate 10,388,994, forward strand.
AAATTCACATGTCAGTTTTTATTATGTTATCGTTTTGAACCCGAGGCAAATTACCTGTCTGACATCAAAGACGTTTAATTTTAAAACTCCTTTACTTTAAATACCAAAAATAGGAATTGGTACACAGCTCTATGAACACCATTATATACAATATTTGTATTCCCTTTTTTAAATATAAAAACGGTTTGACGCATAAGTACTTATTCTGTTTATCAAATAGTGGTTGTAAATGAATAATAGTTAATCATTAAACCATTCATTAATTTTAATGACGCTTAAGGCATTTTTTGTTATGAATGAATATCTCTGGAAATAATAAAATACTCATTTATGCTTCAGGTACATTTGACCGATATTACCAAGAATTTTTCCTTTTTGCGGACATCATAAAAATGGCGACAACTCCCGACAATCGTACGGAACCAAATACTTTGAATATCCACAGAAGTATGTACAAAGGTTTAGGGCATCAGAATACGTATAGTTCGTTATAATTTGGCTTTGTGTTTTGGCATTCTGTGAACATGCATAATTTGTTAGCTGAGCGCTGATTGTCCGATGCACTCAGCTTTGCTGCATCACTTGTGTCTTAATGTCAAATATACGATATAGATTCATAGTTTAGTTCATAAGGTTCAAGTGATAGGTGTTATAATAAATTAAGCTTAAAGTCTTCCGGTAACACAGTTTCGAATCATTGTTTACACAATTAACTTCTTGAATAACTTCTTCTGTTAACAGAAGGCTCTCCACAGCTAGGCAGAAATATTTCAAGAATGTAACTGTGTAACTAATGTTCCAAAGCGGTTTCAAGCGGAAGACAATGATGTTGTTTCATTTTTATATGCTATGAAACTGCTCTAAGTGATACATTTTTTATTTTGTACGTAAAATTACAAAAAATCTGTCAAAACCTCATGTTAGTTAAAATACGTGGGTAAGTATCATAGTTGTATTCTATCAGCAACTAAGCGTAAATGTTGCGAATAAACGTATATATATATAAGTAGATATGAATATGGCGGTTCTGGCTCACTTTTGGGACAGACAGAAAATCAAGGGAAAATACTGTTTAAAGGACAATAAACGAATCTGTAAAATCAAACAGTATGGCGGTTCTAGCTCACTTTTGGGACAGACAGAAAATCAAGGGAAAATACTGTTTAAATTTGGGACAGCCCAAAAATTAATACAAATACTGTTCAATACACCATAAATATGTAAAAACAAGATAATAATATGGCGGTTCTGGACCACTTTTGGGACAGCCCAAAAATCAATACAAATACTGTTCAATACACCATAAATATGTAAAAACAATTCACAATACAATTTACTTAAATAAACTATGGTAAACTGTATTCAAGCAATTTTTCATGACAGTATGACAACATAAAATTGTGGAATTTATAATACCCGAATGTTGAATTTAGAATATGTTGGCATTACCGTTGAGCGAGAAATGTTGGTAGCACTGCGCGGCACACAGGAGAACAGCCTTTCCCGTCCAGACCTCACACTAGTCAGTCATATTTAAATTTTACTCTATACTTTTGATCCAGGAATGTTAAAAGTTCACTGTTTACTGGTTTAATATCGCATTCTCTTCATCTTCAGCTCTATTTGGAACAAGACTTAGTGAAATTAATCCGTAGTGACAAGTTCAGTGCTTTATATTCTACAATTTTAACCACGTTACACCATCTTCAAGACTCATCCATCATAACATCTCTTCCTTCAAGACAGTGTGAATCATTCAGTTCATCAAGACATTTTCTAATCATGCCTATTTCATTACTTTCAAGCGACACTATGATGTGGTCTACAGTCACTGATCTGCGTTGTGCAACATCTCGAAGCAGTGGACGTGTTATCACCATGACGTGATCTGCAGTGTTGTGCAACATCCTGAAGCAGCCGACGGTCAAGGACTTGTTATCAACCGCAGCCTCACACTCTGAACATCTGGCTACACTGCCTCAACACTCCGCAACACCTTGTTTCATCACTCGACCCCTTTCTGCACCCTCCAACCACGTCATCGCAACCCTCACGAAGAATGAAGATCACAGATGAGTTTCTTAAAGAAAATTAAGCTTAATCTATAGATTTAATAATGTAAATAGCGCTTATCAACACCTTCATGAACTAATTTCAAAAACCTTTCTAAAAAATAACAAACCATAATTCAAAATTCATTCAGATGACAAAAATTGGCTTACAATTGGCATTCAAACCGCCGTTAAAGTTAGAAATAAACTGTATAGACAAAAGAGATTTGAACAAGCAAAATTTTATAAATCGAAAATTAAACATTATAGCAATATTTTAAAAGAAAACTATTATAAAGAACTGATTGAAATGTCATCTGATTCAAAAACCAAATAAACAAATTTTTAAATAAATCCAAAAAACCTTGTAGATACACAGGTGATTTAAATACAATGAACAAATTCTTTGCAAACATTGGTTCAGAATTGGCTTCAAAGATTCCAGATCTAGAAAACGAAAAAATGAAATCAAATCCGAACTCTATATATCTCTCTGAAATTACCAAACTAGAAATTGAGACCAAAATTAAACTTTTAAAGAATGATAAAGCAAGTGGATCAGATAAAATTCCAATCAAACTAATCAAAAATCTTGTATACATAATAAGTGAACCACTAGCATACACTGTTATCAAGAAAAACAATTTGGCTTTAGAGTTAACAAAAATACAGAGGAAGCAATCAATTTAGTTGTTAACAGTATTGATCAAAATACACTAATCTCATTTCTAGACCTTAAGAAAGCCTTTGACACTGTAGATTTTAAGATATTACTATACAAATTAGAACATTTAGGAAATTAGAGGTAAATGTTTAGATTTATTTGCTAGTTATCTTGATAACAGGTTCTGTAATACAAAAATTGGCAACAAAATTTCAAATTTAGAAAAAATCACCTGTGGAGTTCCTCAAGGAAGTTGTCTTGGTCCTCTTTTTGTTTATAATATATATCAATAGTATAACAACCCTTAATTTACATGGCGAATTAGTACTCTTTGCCGATGACACAGCCTTAATAGTTAAAGGTAACGATTTATATAAAAAAACAAACGAGGACCTGACGAAAATTAATAATTGGCTACAACAAAATAAATTAACTTTAAACTTTCAAAAAACAGAATATATAGATTTCTCCAGAACTAATGACCAATTACCAATAAAAAAGGTAGAATGTTATAAGTACTTAGGCTGTATCATAGACTTAGACTTAAATTTTAATCAACATATTAACCATATAGAAAAACAAAATTAAAAAAGCTTTGAAAACCGTTATATGTATGTAAAGAAGAAAACTTCAAAAAGTCAGTATTTTCAGCATTTGTCATGTCTTTTCTAAATTATGCAATAACCATTTGGGGTAACAAAAATATTTCAAACCTTTCTAACATTCAAAAACATATTATGACTAGATTCAAGATAAAAAATATCATATCTTTAGATTCTTTATATACATATAACAGGATAAAATTAGCCCGTAAAAATAAAATAGATGTAAGTAGTTTAAGTAACATAGAATTAGATATTTTTAATAAAAATTTAAGCGATACCAAACTTAAGGCATATTTTAACTACGAATATATACCAACTAAAAGTTATTACAATCTGTAATTATCTTGTTTCAAAATTATCTTATTTCAAATTATCTTGTTTCAAAATTCTTTAGGTTTCAATTGGGATCACTTGGCCATTACTTTAAAACAGATTTGATTGTAGGAAGTATGGCCGAGTTTTTCTCATTGTATCTCCCTTATATTACTCCTGATTACATCATATTCAAGCAATTTATCAGAGACAACGACAACATAACAAACCGCATTGGTAACCGCACTCTGAAAATCCATATTGATAATTATATCGTTCTTTGAACCAGAAATATTTGTCAAACTCTTTGTTGTATCAATGACATAAATAGGTCTATTCGCTAAAAATTCTTTAGGATTGTAATACATTTCCTTATTATTACAGTAAACTTTCTTAAAATCTTGATACATCTGATACATGATTCTGAAAAGACCTCCTGAAATGTTTAAATTTTGTAATTCATCTGGATAATAAGAACCGTTCAATTTTACTCTGATATTTTTTACATCCAAACTATCAAACTTTGAAGGATCAAAAAATTCTTGATTATTCTGTCTATCTGTTTGAAAACCTATAATAACGAACTTGGGATTGAAGATATTTCTATAAATGTTTGTAATATCGAACGAATAAGTTGTTCCGGAAATACCTTTTTGTTCAATACATTGCCAATCTAGAAAATTAAACATAATGTTTTGACTTTTTGTAATTTCATCAATCAATCTAATTTTACTCGTGGTTTTATAATCAATCATTGGAACTCTAATAAAAAAATCTGTAATTGTTATTTTTCCATCAACAGGCATAACATTTCCAGTTGCAGTCTTCAGAATCACATCATCGTCTTCTGCTCTTATAAAACTTAGATAAAATCCTCCTTTATAGATCGGAATAGTAACATTTTCAAAAAATCCTAATCCAAAATGAGATAAATTTCCAGCTGCTTCAAAAACACCAAATTTAAAATCTGATTCAAAGCCATTAGAAGTTTGAGAAATAACATCACTTTTTGAATACGAAATAGTTCCTTTAATTGTGCTTAATTGGCCACAGTTTTCGACTTCTTCTATCAATTTATTGTGTTTTCTTACTTCAATCTTAGAAAATAAAAACGGTATAAAATTATCGATTAATCTAACATTATCAGTTCCAAGATATGCTTGACCATCTTGTTTTGTTAAAGTTCCAGAAATATAAAACTGGAAGTTAGACGAGCAAAAGTTATCTCCAAAATCAATATTAAACTCAGTTCTTTTATTCGGTTCATTCAAATGTTGTTTACTAATTGGATAGAAATTTTTAAACTCCGCCCTTTCAATATCACTAGCATATTTTCTGTAGTCCGCCATTTAATAAGAGAAAATTTAGAAATTTTAAACATCATGTATAAGAAAGATATCATTTTTTCATCGATCTAATGTACGTTTTTATAAGAAAAGATATAAATTTTAGTAAAATAATTAAAAAGATTAGAGTCATTTTTAATGATCTACTTCGTCATATTCAGGATTCTCTTCCTTAAATTTTGCGATCTCGGTCACATATTTCAATAAAATTTGCACAGGATAGTAACCGCTATCTATAATATTGTTCCAATCAACTGTATCTTTATTTTCATCCAAAAACTTTATACTCAAGTGTTGATAGAGACAAAGAACAGACATATGATCTTTTAATTGATAATGTATATTTTCTTGAATGAACTCTGATGATAAAGTTTGATATTTTGCAATGTTATACCAATTCAATTTGTTTACGTATAATCTCATCATATCTTCGGATAATTCATATTTTTGAGAAATGTCATCCCAATGTTCCTTTTTCAAATCTCTTTCGTGTTGCATTATAAAAAGATCGAAAGCACTGTAATGTCCCGCCATCTCTATTTATTAAGAAAAAATTTCAAAATCAAGTTTTTATAAATTGGCTCTTTTTAGTGTTACATTCAGCACATTTTCCAGATATTCTCTTAACTCCATTGATGTTTGCATAGTATTTTATATCATTTGTTTCAGTTTTTGCCTTACACCTCACACAGTATATGAGCGCCATTTATATAAGGAAAATTAGTTATCGTAACCACCTACTCCATTAAATCTGTTGTCGATGTTTTCAAAAGTTTTATCGACATCTTCTTTAAATTTATTAAAGTTTTCTTCTAGTTTATTTACTTTATCGAGATATAAAGAGTATCAATCATCTATGCTTTTAAGTAATTCATTATTATGTGTTACTTTCTCATTGAAACGTGTACCAAAATTTTCAAAAAAGTTTACTTTCTCATTGAAATGTGTATCAAAATCTTCCAGAATTTTGTTAATTACTTCACCAACTAATACATTAACATCATTTTTATATGTATTAAAGTTTTCTTCTAGTTTATTTACTTTATCAAGTAATTCACCAACATCGTCTACTGATCTTCTATTTCTGGCTTCTAACTTGTCATAGACTTCTGTTGTAAAATCTTTAACATGCTGTTTATGATTCTCATAATTTTGTTTTAGTTCATTAAACATTTTAATAGGATCTTCTAATTGAATCATTACAACAACATCAAATGGATTAATTCCTTTACTAACACCGCTAATTCTTTTTCCTTTAAAATCTAAGGCATTTTTAACATTCGGATCATGTAAATCAACAATATCGATGTTTTCTGATAATTTTAGAGGTTTTAAAATTTGTTCTTTAACAACAACATCATGTTTGTCAATACCAGGTCGAACACCGACAATTCTTTTTTTATTAGCCAAACTAACATAATTCTTTTCAACTTTGATCGCTTCAGTAATTTTATCAGCTTTTTCGATATGAGACATTAAATTGGTAAATAATTTTTTTACACCATCATCAACTTCTTTTTCCAATGTTTTTATTTTATCAGCAACTTCATTTGAACTCATGAAATTTGCAAGTTTGTTATCATATTCTGCTTTAAAATCTTCAATCTCGACAGCAAACATATCTGAATCTGGAAGGTTTTGTAATAAATTTTCTAACTTGTTATCAAACTCATTTCTCAAACTATAAAAATTCAAACTATTATCTACATTTTGAATAATTTGTGTTCCAAATACGTCAAAAATATTTTGTGAATCCATATTTATTAAGTAATAATTTGTTAACAACTTCTTTAAAATCTTTACCAGTACTCAGTTCATTCAAAACAAAAACACATAAATGACCACAAATTGGGGGATCTTTATAGTCTTGAATCTGAGAATCATTGTAGTAGACGCTTGATTTTTTCAAATATTTAATCAATTCTATAGGTGGTTTGTCCTCAATTCTTCCATACGAATCAAAATAACATGCATTCTTATCATTTTTATAATAACAAATCCAATGCGTTCCACTTCCCATAATCGAGTCTAAATTCACAATTCCACATTCAAATTTCTTAACTTTTTCAGGTAATGTATCTCTCATGAAGATTCCTCTAAAATGTTTAATATTTTTGCAGATTTCTTCCAATTCCCCGAATGTTAAAGGTTTAAATATTTTTTTTTCAATGTTTGATTTCACGTAATTCAAAGTTTTTTCATCTAATCCAGATCCTGTAACATCTTCCAACTCTTTATCTAACCAATTTAAAATGTTTCGAACAATAGGAATCACATCTTTTTTTAACGATTGGAGCAGCTTTACGAACATAAGGAACAACATTTTTAACAACTGGAATATTTTCTCCAAAATCTAATAAATCTTTCAAAAGTCCACCATTTTTAAGTTCTTTCAACTGATTATAAGAAAATTCTATTCTGGTTCCTTTATTGTTTTTCTTATGTTTTTCGAGTTTATTGTATTGTCTATTTGTTAAAAATATCTTATCTTCGCCATTTTTTAGTTGATCTATTTTAAATTGAATACTAACGGGTATTTTCTTCTTAAAAGCGGATTTTATTTTTTCTTTCTGATTTTTGCTGAAGTTTACGTTCACCTCCATTTATATAGTTAAAATTTCAAGTTCTCTTCGATTCCCATTCCTAGTTTTCTCTTCAAAAACATTGCTCCAGCTGTTGGAAGCGCAACAAATCTTTCACCTAAACTAGCATCTTTTGATAAAAATCTATCCATTGCCTTATCTTGCAAAACTTTATCTGCGATATGTCTGGAATTTGTGTCTCTATGTTTTGCATAAAAAATATCGTGTTCCATAGCAGCTTGATCTAATTTATTTATACCAGTATCTCCTCTTTTTAGTCTTTTTTCGAGTTTTGTGCCGGGCCCCAGATACTGATAAGTTGGTACGTGTAATTCAAAAGGTAAATTGTTGATAAAATCATTCAAAAGTCCACTACCCTCAATCATAGATGAACTTATTGCCGGCAAAACTCGTTTTAAATATTTAATTCCATCAGGTTTTTCAATCATTTCATCAAGTTTGTTCGAAATAAAATCTTTAATCGCTTTCTTTTCGTTCAAAAAATTGTTGTTTCCAGCCTTTTCTTGAGCATAAATATAATTAATAATTCCATCGAGTTTTGTCAAATCGTCGATATATCTGTATTCAATCTTATTATCACTGTATTTTCTTACACCTGATCCTTCGATTCGTTTTTCCCAAATTGGTTTAATCAAATTGAGATATTTTTTACCTTTACTTGACTTTGGTTTCTTAGTTGATGGATCATTATTTTTGTAAATTGAATCAGATTTCCATAACATTTCTGTATACTTTTTCAAGTCTTCTTCAGAATATAAACCGTCTTTTGGAACATCAGTGCCTGTTAATAATCTCCATAAACCTTGAGTTCCTTTATATGTTTTATCTTCAATAATTATATCATTATGTTCAAAATTAACGGGTAAATTTCCAATCATAAAACTTTTCCTTTTTTATCCCAATACAAACCAAATTTATCATCCTTTGCTCTAGGAAGAAATTTTTTACCAATTTCACCAATTATTATATCCGTTGTTCCAGGACTTATTGGTTCAACTATTGTAGATTCTTCAATGATTCTAGGTCTAAATGGTGTTGACGATGGTAATTTTGGCAATTCAAACGCAGATTCTGGTATCGAAATATCGGCAAATTGTCGTACAACTGGAACCAAATTCATCAAATTTTGATTATCACTTAAAACATTTTCAATTTTGCCCTCAACGTTTTTTATTGCAGAAGTTACAGGTTGATTGATTTTTTGAATAAATTCTTGTTCTTTTTCATCAATTCGAATCTGTTCTTTAAATTCTTTGATTAATTTCTTTTCGATTTGATCAAGTTTTTTCGCTTCTTCAGAAGTTACGTTCACCATTTAATTAGAAAAATTTTGAAACGTGAACGTGGAACGTAAAACGTGAACACGAAACGTGAACACGGAACGTAAAACGTGAACGTGGAACGTGGAAACGTGAACACGAAACGAGAACACGAAACGTGGAACGTAAAACGTGAACGTGAAACGTAAAACGTGAACGTGGAACGTAAAAACGAGAACACGAAACGTAAACGTGAACGTAAAAACATGAAAACAACTAGATTATCACACGTTTATATTGGAAAATTTATTCAAATATTTGCCATTTTTAGGCTTCAAAGTTAGATTAATTGTTAAAAATCCGTAGTCTTCCTTCCAAATTTTATCACATAACTCAATAAAGTGGTTTAAACTCATATCAGAACCAACATAATTGTTGTAAATCTTTCTCGAATAGTGATCGTCTTGCTTAAAAACACACAACATATTCAGGTTATTTCTTATAACTTGTTTATCAACCTTTGAAAAGCATTGGGAAAGATAGATACAAGATATGTTTTTGTGACGGGACATTACGAAATATTCCTTAATAACGTCTTGATTTTCTAAAATACAGTCATCGAAAACGATTAAAGAATTCGGTTTACATTCGCTTAATGGAACTATGTCCTCGGAAGCATTATAAAAATATGATATTTTCTTACTTAAGTTCTTCTCAATATTCTCAAATCTTTCTTGTAATTTTTTATATGCGTCTTGTTCTAAAGATTTACTAAAAACATACAAATTGGAATAAGGAATCAACCTATTGTAGATAAAATTCAATAATAAAGTTGTTTTTCCACATCCACTTGAACCAACAATTAACAATCTGATTGGTTGATCTTTCTTATTTTCTTCAAACGTTTGAAGTTTTATCTGATCTTTTTGCTTTAAAAATTTCTCCATTTAAATAGAAGATTTTCATCTTGAAGCAACGCTTGCGAAAATGAAGCTGTTCAAGTTGACTTCAGAAAGCTCTAAATTAGTTTTAAACTTGGAACATCCTATACACTTAGAGGAAGAATCAAATTATTTTATCGGTTTAAGCGGTTTTTATTCTGACAATTTTGTAATAAATATTAGTGAAAGTTCTCCTTATTGCATAGGATTTAGTGAGAAGAACATAACAAAATACTATGGTTTAAACAAAGGATACTATACTTTCGATCAAATAAAAAATTCCCTTAAAAATTATCTGAAAACATTCAAACAATCAGATAAATCTTTAAACTTTGACGAAAACAAGTTTGAAATGCAAAAAAATTATCTCTCTAATAAAATTCAAATAAAATCACCAGTAAGAATAATGTTTTCAGCAATTATTGTAGATTTGTTAGGGTTTGTTCAAGAAACTATTGAGCCAAATCAGGTATATTTAGGAAATAAAACGCCAAAATTTAGACCGTTTGATGTAATTGAAGTGCACTGCAATCTCGTTGAACCTAGTTTTGAAAATCATACCGAACATTTACACAAAGAATCTGAAATTTTGTACACTTTTTTCCCAAGTGTTGCTTATGGATCAAAAATCAGTGAAAAACCAGATGAAATCGATTATATTCCAATTAGAAAAATATTAAAAGAATTCAAAAAATCGTTCTGACTATTCAAGACTCTGAAGGAAATCTATTAAATAATGAGAGTAAAACAACAATATATTTAAGATTGCAAGTAACTAGTTAAATTTCTTTCTATCTAAATGGAGTCAGTTGTGAATCTACTCAAATTCAATAATAAAGAAATTTTAACATTTGTTGACGAAAATAATGAATTTTGGTTTAAGGCGAAAGATGTTGCAGAGGTGTTAGAATATAAAGATACGAAGAAAGCAATTAAAGAACATGTCAAAGAAAAATATAAAAAAAGCTTCGAAAACATACATTCTGAAGGTAGGGGTGATTCGCCCCCGCCTTCAAACTTTCAAAAAAACACTGTTTTCATAAATGAAGCAGGCATATATTCTTTAATCTTGAAATCTAAAATGAAAATAGCAGAAATGTTTCAAGATTGGGTTTTAGAAGAAGTTTTACCAAGTATTCGTAAATTTGGTGTGTACAAACTTGAAAACGAAAATAAGCAGTTAAAAGATGAAATAAAACAGTTACAAATTTCAGGTCAAATGAAATCCTTGAAAATAGAGAATCAAGAATTGCGAATGGAATTAATGAAGAGAGATATGATATGTAAAAATTTTGATAAGAAAAAACACCATGTTTTTGTGTTAATTAAGAAGAATCACATGTGGGAATATCCTTATTACGTTATCAGAGCTCAAAAGAGAGAAATACCGAAAAGATTAAAACATCTAAAAATAAATTATCCTGAATTAGAGATTTTGTTCATTGATGACGAACCAAATTCTATCAATCTGTATAACCAAATGAAAGAATCTTTGAATATTTTATACAACGGAAATCATTTTACTACAAATATGGCAGAATCTCGACTGATTTATAGAATATCTAAATTACGCGATGAAAATGTTTCTAAATTTTACTAAAAACTCTCGATTTATTATATTTTGTTTGTAAATGTTTAGCATAACTAGGTAACCATTGTAAAATCTTTTTTTCATATTCACAAGGCATTTCGTTTTTATAACTTTCGCTGAAAATTTTTTTAGCACAATCTTTGCAAAAAGCATCTTTTCTATCTTTACTATACTGCCAGTTATTAAATTCAGAAATATTTTTAATTTCTTTACAAAAGTAACACTTTTTCTCTTCTAAAGTTAATTTGTTCATTTTATCATATAATTCCTTACAATAACAGTCTTTTCTATTCTCTTCTTGACACTTTGTACATTTCTTTTGAGACTCCATTTAAATAGAAAAAATTATTACACGATGAAAATGTTAAACTCTTGAATTATGATATTTTGTTTGTAAATGTTTTTGATAATTATTTAACCATTTTATAGTTCTTCCACATTCACATTGAGTATCTTCATAATATAATCTATGGTGATTCTTCTTTACACAATCTTTACGATATGAGTCTTTCTTATCTCTACTATAGTGATCACTATTAAACTCTGAAATTTTTTTAGTTTCTTTACATTTAAGACATTCTTTATCTTCCAAAGTTTTCTATTTTATCATATAATTCTTTATGATATTCCCTTTCACAATCTTTGCAATTATAATGCATTCCATCTTTCCTATTTTTATCTTTATAAAATTCATTTAAATCTTTAAATTCTTTGCACTTTGTACATTTCTTTTGGGCCTCCATTTATATAGAAAAAATCTTTGACTTTCTCAATTCATATTCATAAAACTTTCCGGTTATTTCTTCATTATTTAAATCTTTTATACTATAAGTTACAGGATCTGTGTTATTAATTTGATAAATCACAAAGATTTCTCTTGACCAATTGTTCTTATATTTGTTCGAAAATGTTTGTTTTTTACTAACAATTCTTACATGATCATTGACTTTAAATTTAGTTTTCGTGTGAATTTCAGGTGGAACATACTTGAAAACGGTCTCTAATAACTCCTTTTCTGCATCCTTATCTACGTCTTTGGGCTTCATTTTGATTGTGCTGTGAACTGTATCGTTATATTTCTTTACGATTTCTTGAAGAATATCGATCCATTTAAAGTTTTTATTAATCTCAAAAAGAACCTTCATTCTTTCATTTTGAGTTCTGTTATATCTCTCTACAATACTTGATTTCTCTTCGTTTTCAGTATGATAAATCTTAATGTTGTATTTTCTCAAAACTTCGTTAAATTCTTTATTTTTAAACTCTAAACCCTTATCTGTATGAAGTAGATTTGGCGGTTTGTGATTGATCTTTATCGCGTCTTTTACTATATCTTCGAAGGCTTTTGAAACATCTTTACCGTTTTTTCTTTTGATAGCTCTTGACCAAGCATATTTTGAGAAAGTATCAATAACATTTAACATATACTTGAATCCATCATTTTGATCCGAATAGTTAGACATTATAACTAAATCTGCTGCCCATAAATCGTCAATTCCTAATGTTATAATTTTTCTCTTTTTAAACTTTTTTCGTACTGGTGCATGAATTTCTCGAGCTTCAATCTCTATCTCATCTTTAGTCTTCAATTCTTGCTTAACAGGTTTTGGATTTGGATTCTTTATAAACTTACTCTTGTTTGTCTTACATTTTGAACATTTTGCAGCAATTCTATACAATCCATTTTGAGTTTGAACGATTTTTGAATCTATATTTTTCGTTTTCTTTTTACACTTGTGACAGTGAATTAAATCCATTTACATATCAAAGTTTCCAAGTTTATTTAATTCGTCTAATATATCAGATTTTGCTTCATTTTTATAGCCATACGGTACTGTATCGATCTTATTTTCTAGGACAATTCTCTTATCATCTTTAGCGTTCAGTGCCAGCTTGTTTATGGTAACAGTGTACAACTCATGTTTATAACTTTTGATGACTGTCATCTCCCTAAATTCTTCTTTATCTTCGAACAAACATCTCTTCAAGTTTTCGATATTTATTGTTTTATTTACAACGCTTCTCTTAATTCCTTTACACCTAACTGGGTTTTTATCTAGATATTTGTACGAGTACATCTTAGACCTTAAACCACAAAATTCTTCTAAAACTTCGCTATTTAACTCATCTTTGAATTTCCCTATTACCTTCTTATTTTTAGTAGTGAAACATTCATGATCTTTTGGATAATCACTTGTATCAAAGTCATCTATATTTTCTTTAATAATTTTAAGAAGGATCTCGTTTCAATTCTAGAAAATAACTGTCTGTATCCATGTAACACAGATTCAAATCTGGATCAAACTTCTTTAATTTGTTGTAATAAAACTCGTACATTAGCAATTTTGAGAGGTCGAGAACTGAAAATCCTATGTAAATCGGTTTGTTAAATTTAACCTTTTGTTTGTACATGTGACTCGCTATACAGTTGTCGTCAAAGATGTTAAAGCATTTGAAATTTGTTTTCTTAGCTTGTTTCATTGAAAATTCTTCATTACCGAGTTTGATATCACATCTATTTCGCACATTTTCCATAGATTTTCCAAAAACTGAGTTGTTCATCAGCTTATAAAAGTCCTTTTCGAAGTCACTTGTAGCTTTGGTTCTCATGTTTGTGTTATAATCAATGTACTTTTTCATAAAAGGCTTCTGATCGAATGCAATAACTCTATTCACATGTTTCAAAATCATACCTTGTTCCAAATAGAACTTCAAATTTCTCGAATGAACAACGTATTCAGTTTTATCCAGTAGAGTTGTGCAAAGTTTGTTTTTAAAATGTTCTGGAGCAAGAGGTAAATCCTTGTGATGTTCGTGTAAATTTATTGGATATCCAAGATCGACTTCGAGAATATAGCCATAATCTTCGTCGCCAGTGAGTTCTAAAATTGTTTCTTGCCACTCTTCTTTTGTATACGTTTTAGGATCCATCCACTTGATATCACTAAACGGCAGTTTTTGCATAAGACCATACCCATAAAGGTTGTTTGCATCGAGATAGAGTAAATAGTTTTCGGGCTTTGTCTTATCAAAATCTTTTAAATATTTGTTATTTGCTTTCACATATCGTTTAATACACTGAGAAATGCCTCCGCGAATACCTTTTTCGATCATCAAATACATATTATAATCACTAATTAATTGTAATTCTATCTTCGTTAATTTTAACATAGCATCCCATGCAAGACTGGGAGCTGTTAGATAGTGTGCTGGATCAAGCTTATAGCAATTCAAACAAATATTCCTAAAATTTTCAAAGATATCAGCAAGCAATAAAACATCTTGGATATTGTACAAATCAGAGTAATTTCCAAGATTTTTCTCTTTTAATTTGTTCCAAACATTTAAGTAGTGTTGAAAATCTTTCTCAGATATGCTCTCATCTGTCAAAAGTGAATAGAAATCTTGAATTCTCAATTCTTCTGTGTAATCAAGTTTTTCAATACTGTCGATAAATTCATAGGGAAATATTCCTTTTCCAGATAGAATTTTAAAAATCTCGTCGTCGTCATTTGGCTGTCTTTCTATTATCTCATTCAATATTCTTCCATCTTGTATAAAATGATTTGTATGTTTGAAGTCTTCTCTCTTTAGATTTTTAGCTAACTTTTCTATAGACGAGGCCATGAATCTGAACGTGTCTACAAACGAAAACTTGATGAATTTTCTTGGCTTATCACCTTCGAATTCATAGCCATATCCAGAATTTACAGAATAATTTATATATTTTTCATCGGTGTTTGCAATCAAATCAACATTTCCATATTGTTTAGCCAATTCTTTTATGTACAAATGAGTATCGTAATTTGACATATTGTGGCAGAAAACGGGAATATTCTGAGGAAATTTCAAATTTAGATTGCAACATGCATGAGCTGCGCCTCGAAACTTGCCGGTTAAATGACAATGATCTCTCACTTTATTATAACTCTTATCTTTCCAAATATCAGGAGTAAAACCATACTGAATTGACCCAACATCATAAGCAGACCATTCGCAAATATGACAAACGTTTGCATTTTGGTATGAAATTTCTTCTTCTTCAGTCAATTTCATAGGTTTTTTGTTCTTAGAATTATATTTTGTAGCTATGTATTTCGATAATTTATTGAGTTCTTCAAACAATTTTGCAGGAACATTTGGCAAATCTTCTTCATTTTTTGCTCGATAAACATATCGGCTTGTACATACGATTGGTCACATTTGACACTAAATATAGAGTAAAACCATAAGGAATGTGCTTCTGAATCTTGGTTGTAGTCGATCTTTGTGGATTGTTCTTGCATGTCGGAATTTTTTCTAATATGCTTTCAAAATCCATATAAATAACGTACGGATGGCTAAACTTCTTTTGATAATTAGTAAATTTAGTTGTTTGACCTGGAAATGGCATAATAGGTTTGCATACTTCATGTTGCTTGCAAATTTCTAAATGATCTGCTAAATCTCCAGATTTGTAGAAATGGCTTAAACATCTTCTACATAGCAATTTTTTATGTTCGTGTTTAGATAACTGAGAACTCACTAATCTATTTAAATCTGTTATCAACACATAATGAGATTTGTCTTCTTGTTTAACATACAATAAATCGATTTCTAACTCGGCATTATAAACTTCGGAAATTTGTAATGGAACAATGTTGAGTTTTTCGTCATAAGTATAGATATTTATAGACATTTTTGGATATTTGTACTTGGAATTGGAGCTGCGTTTCTCAAATAATTGTATATCTTTTAAAGACATTGGATACTCAAAGCCCGAAAATATCTCGTCATTTACAAATTTCTCGTATTGCTTTGCTCTGTCAGCATTCTTTTCGGGTTTTCCCATAGCACATCGGATAGAATAAACAAAACAGAAATCATCTTTATTTTTGATATTTACACAAGCTTTCTTTACTTTGATCTCTTGTGGTAAATCGATATATGATCCTGCGTTCATAAATTCGTGTTTATTAAGGCTCAAAACTAGTTGTTTGCAGCGTTTTAATGTCCATCCGGAACCTTTATTTGGATTATTCGTCTGTTCTCGATGTGTTAATTTATTAAATTGCTTAGTAATAAAGTCGTTCACATCGAAGATTTCATCCGCTTTTATAGTAAAATACATAGGACAAGTTTGTGGTTCACCGTTCACTAAAGTTCGTTCGTATTCGCATTCTAAAGATAAATAACCTTTCATATTTTTAACGGTTTCTTGAAATTTTTCTATTAAACTTTTAATCTCTGGCCTCATAATTGATAGATATTTGTAAATTGACATGAAATTTTCGTTTAAATTCGTTAAAATGTATTGTTTGAAAAGACCATGTATAGAGGATAAAACTTCTACATCTATGATATTTTCAGGTTTTTCGTTAAGAGTTTTATCAATTTCTTCGATCATTTCAGACTTAGTTTTATCGTTTGTTTCTATGGACAATTTTTCAGCGATTGATTGAATTTTTTCATCATTAAATAGATTGAGATCTTTTTTATCTTCCTTAAAGTTTTTCTTTAATTCACGCAATTTTTCTATATTGTACATCTTCTCGTGACCATCGATCTGATTCTCCTTAGCCCATTGTCTTAAATAATTCAATTCTTTATTATAAATTTCTTTGTTCTTCAAATGATTTTTCGAATTGTAATGTCGAGTATAGTGATGTTCAAAAATGTCTTTTTTGCAGTATGGGCACTCTATCTTTTTCCGCTCCATATTTAAAGAGCAAAAATTTGTAAACTAAAATTTTGAGAAGTGGTGATTTTTGTGACAACTTGACACAAATCAGCACAATTTCTGGTCAAATGTTTTCAGATTGTTCTATTTATTATAGAAAAATCTTTTAACTAAGTTCTCCTGTGTGCCGCGCAGTGCTACCAACATTTCTCGCTCAACGGTAATGCCAACATATTCTAAATTCAACATTCGAGTATTATAAATTCCACAATTTATGTTGTCATACTGTCATGAAAAATTGCTTGAATACAGTTTACCATAGTTTATTTAAGTAAATTGTATTGTGAATTGTTTTTACATATTTATGGTGTATTGAACAGTATCTGTATTGATTTTTGGGCTGTCCCAAAAGTGGTCCAGAACCGCCATATTATTATCTTGTTTTTACATATTTATGGTGTATTGAACAGTATTTGTATTGATTTTTGGGCTGTGCCAAAAGTGGTCCAGAACCGCAATACTGTTTGATTTTACAGATTCGTTTATTGTCCTTTAAACAGTATTTTCCCTTGATTTTCTGTCTGTCCCAAAAGTGAGCTAGAACCGCCATATTCATATCTACTTATATATATATATATATATATATATATATATATATATATATATATATATATATATATATATATATATATATACATTTTAAATTATATTCAATGCGGTTTATTTTGAAACCGTAATAGCTGTTACTTTTAAGAAAAACCACAAATAAGTGGTTTTCAAAGTTTTAAATATATATTTCACTGATAAAAATAAAATATTTTAAATTTCAAGATAAACACAACAATAAATGTTTTCGTATTTAATAAAACTTTTTACTTATAAGATTTAAATTTATAATTGAATTTACTTGATTAATCCCGTAAATGTGCATGTGAGTGGGTAAAACAATCTACAGCACCTACAAGTATCAGCACAGTGCCTTATTTATAGTCACTTTGTAATGGTTACACCTTATCACTGATTAAATATTCAAGGAAACCAATACTAGTATTTTATAGATTGACAGACGAATATTACACCCTCTCTCCCCCCACTCCATTCCCCAGAATAAATGTAGCAACCGACCCTGCAGACGAGAGCTGAACCACTGCCAGCCAGGAATCCTCCACCATAAACTACGAGCATAATAGCACTCAAGTGTTAGTGCCAAGATAATAAATTGTTTTTGTTTGAATAGGCACTCGTACTTATCTTCAAAGTCTGCTTCGTAGTACAGGCTACTCATTGTAAAGCCAGTTTCTTTCAACTCACTACCCTATCTCTAACCAGCACGATATCCTTTATTTGACGATTGAAATAAGAAGGTAAAAATAACCTATAGATAGTGCAATGCAAGTCACTATGAGTGAAAGTGAAACAATATATTTAAACTTATTAGTAACATAGTACTTAAAGATATGTACTATGATTTAAAAAGAACGAAATTTAATTGCCATATGCAATGCCAAACACCAGACAATTAGGCAATTCTCTAACTTTTAACCTGGGAACCAAAGGCTTAATAGTAACTTCCGAACCACCACCAATGCCCGGGCAGGCGGATTGCTTGCAAGGACAGGATCGCTCTGCGGTCACCCATCCAAGCAGCAGCCACGCTCCACATTGCTTGATTCTTGGGATACCATTGGCAATACATTATATACATACAACATTAATTACTATATAACTTAAAATGTGCTAACTAGTTGAAAAAGCTTAGAAATGAGTATGTGACAATCATAAGCACAGTTATCAATACATAAATTTAACATGAATAAAAATGGCAATGTGTGTAAATTATATTATACGGTATTTATGACTCTTGACATATGTGTGTCACAACGCTCTGGTGGTATTTGTTTATTTTAACTTGGGAGTGCCAATGGCCTAGTGGTCTAAGACGTTGTACTTTGAATCAGAGTTAGAGATAGTGCAGGGTCGAATCCTGCCTGTGACTTTTTATTAGTACCATCGACCTCGAACTGTATCGACTCTCCCCCTTATTCTTTATGATAAGATCCTCGCACAGGTCAGTGGCTCACGAGGACAGGCAGAATAAGACTTAATAGGGGATCGGCTTCTCCATAAAAAAAGATTGCAGTTATGTGTTAGGTAATTTATTCACCTGATGAAGAGATCAGACAGCAGATCTCGAAACGTAGTGTTTTGATTTATTTTATCACTGAAAGATGGAAAATGTCCGTAAAAATCCTTTTTCCTTCACAATCCTTGTCCCATTGTCAATATCAAATATCAAACTTCGAGAGAGGTTTATAATCAGGTTAATCGGTTCAATAAAGCACCTCCTTTGTTCCAAACTCATCAAGTCAAATACAATATTAAATTCTACGAAGTACACAACGCTCGAACAGAACAATATCCTAGCAATAAAGGGTTTAGTAAACTCACCATTGAGCAGTAGCGATGAAGGCAGCTCGGCGCTACTTTATCCGGAATTTATAGCACAGACGTGTTTGTACTCCAGAGAAATTAATAACAGCCAGATTGTACAGAGCGATAATTCCTCTTGTAATGTCAGAGAATTTAGTATTTTCACACGCAAATGATTCTTTCCATCCGTCTTATATTGAATTTTGTCTGTGCACTGACGGAACGGAGGAGTGATGTTGAATTCAGAAACGAAATTTAACGAATATCCTTTGTTATGGCAACCACGAGATAATATTATATTAAAATCGATTCAGCTTTCCTGAATCCTACTTTAAAGAGTATTTAAACCTTTCCTGCATTTTTCTATAGTTCACAGATTTTAGTAAAGAAGAGATAGAACACACAAGTCACACTGAAACACACTACACAGCGCCATATGACAGCCAGGCCTAGGAATACCCAAGAACATAGCCTGAAAATCATTGGGGGGAGGGTCCATACAATTGATATTTTCCCTTAGTGGACAGAGAATAAAGCCCCAATTTTGTTTATTCCAAAGTTCTTGACCATTATCTTTGTTGAGAACAATCTTTTAGTAGTAAATATCAGTAAAAATTATAAATTGAAAATTATGGGGGTCCGGATCTTCTGGACCCCCTCACTGGCTTCGTCCTTGGAAATACCAATCATAAATAAAGTGCTTTATTATTGAATTCTTTTGGATAGTCCTAGTTACTAACCTCAATGAAACATGTGAGTTTGGATGTGTTTGTTTTATAGGTTCCTAGTCCTTACTATTCTGGCATGCAATAGATTAAGGAAGATTGGTTTGAAGTTCTGATTCAATTGTACCTACTTTATATTTATTTATTTAATTTATTCTTCAAGATTCTTCTCACACAGGTTCGATTAATTTTGTACTGGATGCTACAGAAGCCTAAACGAATTTTACTGATTTGCAACCTTTGAGTACTTGGACGTAAGGTATTGAACGCGTTATTGCTTGGGCGTAAAATAGTGAAAAGGCCCGTTACGTACCCAACTGACGGTAACACGTGGTTTTATAACGGATTCAAATTACATTAAACTAAAAATAAAAACTTGTGTGTTACATTAGTAACTAGTTTATTCATAATAAACCAGTTGTATTGACTTATACTGTAAGCAGCTAATAAAGTGATAGGTCTGGGTTTCCTTGGTATACTAATAAGTACAGTTACAATGGATCATCTGACGAGTCATTGTTACCAACTTGCCAACTCTTGATGTTTCTGTTTAATTTATTCTCTGATTGGATTTGCTGTGCTCTTATAGTGAAGTGATCTGCATACCAATACAATGAAGCTCTTGAAGTCTATACCTCCTTGTTAATCAATTTTTTATATTTTTTACTGAGAATATAATTTTCTTTTCACTGTAACGCGAGTATATAATTCTTTTAATTTACCAAAAGTAATTATTGTTTCTGTCAGAATGATTTACAATCAAAAGAAGGTAAAATTCTCTGCTTGAGTCCACTAAGTCATACAATTATTCTTTAAAAGCACAAAACTTGGAATGTTTTCACGTACAAATTAAATTATTGTATTGAACGAGTTAAATTTTACGTGTAAATAAATTTTGTAATAAATTTTAATTATATGTTTGCAGTTCAAAATCAAAGAGTACGATTATTATACTGCCATCTATACGTAACCTATTACAGAAAAAATGTGTAAGGAGCAGGGAGCAACATACTTGAGTTTCACATCAGTTAAAGAGCGTGTTGAGTAACACTGTTGAATCTGCATAGCAGAATAATTATAAGGGCTGGAGTACTTGAAGCTCCTCCAGTTAAAAAGCATCTTAAGCGCCGAATTTGGAAGTACTACAGAACTGAAAATAATAGATAGACGTACTTAAGGACCATCCGGTTAAAGAGAAAATATTGAGTGACACGTTTGTAAGCAGTGCACAGCAAAATACAAGAGCTTTAATTACTAGAGGTAAGGCCGTACAATTCCACGAGTCAAATCTTTGAGTGTCAGATTTCGGACGCAGCACTAAGCGGAAGGTAAAATGTTAAACTCAACATTCGAATTGAGTCAACCCTTCCTTACACAGGAGTATTTCCTGCAGAAAGCTCGGTTGCTCTTCCGTGACTTAGGCTCGTGTCTAAAATAAAATGAGTGCACGTGATGTGACTATGGAAGCACCTCTTTGTCTAGATTACACTGCATGGCTGAGTAAACTACACAGAGCTCTTTTGTAGTCTAGGTTTCTGAAGTCAAAAATATATATGGAATCACCTCTTTATCTAGATTACACTGCATGGCTGAGTAAACTACACTGAGCTCCTTTGTAGTCTAGGTTCCTGAAGTCAAAAATATATATGGAAGCACCTCTTTATCTAGATTACACTGCATGGCTGAGTAAACTACACTGAGCTCCTTTGTAGTCTAGGTTCCTGAAGTCAAAAATATATATGGAAGCACCTCTTTATCTAGATTACACTGCATGGCTGAGTAAACTACACTGAGCTCCTTTGTAGTCTAGGTTCCTGAAGTCAAAAAGTTGGGAAGAGTTCAATTTGGTCTGTCACTGAGTTTATTGATCTCTTAAGACAGGCAATGAAATTAGATTCTAGGAGTCAAGTCTTTAAGTCTTCAAGACTTCTAACTAGTGGAGTGACCATTTTATTTACGCAATGTTCCTCACAATCGCTAAATAAGGATTTAATTAATAATAATGGAGTTGGGAGGGAAGACCAACAAGTCCCGACGTGCAGTAAACAAACTCATTAATCTGGGTTGACACCAAGCAGATTTACTGTTACTGCAACATTACTCCTGCAGGCCGGGAGGAAAAGCTTACTATTATAATCTAGAAACAGTTGATTAGACGATAAAATAGTTTACTCTCACTTCCATTAAATCTGACTGATAAAAAAACAAAACTTAAATCAAAATAAAGTTTTTTTTACTACAATGTTTTAAGATTTTAACCAATACTCTGATCTCACTGATCAGTCTACAAAGAAAGAAGCGCTTATCAGGAAAAAAGTTTGTTGGCCAACTGTAAAGAAGTTTCCGTGAACTGTATAGGACCAATTAAAGTCTCAATTAAGAAGTTGATAGAAAGAGTTTCTGTCTGCTGGAGAATACAGTTTCGTGAGTAAGGTGTCTTTACCTAGAGTGGTACCTTTATTCTCTTTAAAGTAGTTAATATTTTGTTTATTTTCCTACTCATCCATAATTTTTCCACTTGTTCCACATGTTCAACTCAGATTTTAGCAGCGCAGTAAAAAATTGTAGATGCCATTTTTCTCCATTGTCACTTCAAACGTAAATCCATATTTTAAACCTTAGTTTTCAAATTTTGGCCATAGATTTCTTATAGACTTAGTTATGAATAATTGAAATAACATAAAAAAATTATGGTTGCCTGTAAATTCGGTTTTATGGGCGAAGATTTTACGTGACAACGTCTTTTTCTCGGTAGAATATTTATTGATATGAATATTATTAAATTGCGCAATAGGAACAAGGAATTGAATGAAAATAAGAATTGCACAAATTTTAACTATAGAAATATATTTTGTTTACTAAAACATTGTACACAATTTGAAATTAATTAAAATTTGTTATTGTAAATGGTAAAGTTGAATAAAACATTTACTAAAATTGGAATTTGAAATTCTTGCTAAACACAGTTAAATTCTAACTTCGCGCGTGGTGATTGGTCGGTTTAGTTCGTTTGTTTGGTCGCACTGTTATGACAGGTTAGAGGTTATAATTTGTTATTTTAAATGTTTGACTAGCAATACGCGCTGTTTCTTCTCAATCGACTGAATTACGATTGATTGCAGAGTGATTTAAACTAATAATTTACTTAACACTATCAACATTTGTCAATAGTATGACATAACCTATAAACTCAGTTTCTCAACTTTTGTGTCAATCTAACAATTAATCAATCAATCATAGTTTACGATAATGAAATATCAGTGTACAATTATTTACCTTTATTGTTGTAGTTGTTGTAAATGACGAATCTAAGCACTCCACATTTTCACGAATAAACATAGTTATCTGCTTTATACCGTGCGGCGGACCCACAGTTATCTGCTTTATCCCGTGCGGCGGACCCACTGGACGGGCATCGTAACGTTACCGGGCGTTACACTTTTTCATGAGTGACTCCGAGCCGCAACCTAATTTAAGACATTGTCACGTCAAAACAAACACACAGCAAAGGAATTCTCTCTCCCCCCTCTCTCTCACCCCCTCTCTCCTTTTTATATATTTTGGCGAATACTTCAAATCGTCAACAGGCTACAGAGAGACTAGTAGTATAATAGTATTTCCACAAACGTGTGGGTTGAGAGTAGGTTTCACACTTGCAGAAGATATTTGCCATTATATCAAAATTCGTATATCGTAAATGATTCGCATGTGCGTTTCCATTTTTATTCCGTTTATAAGTATGAAATAACGTTACTTGCCTTAACGCTAAGACATTTTTTTCATAAAGGAAATTCGTTTCCATTCCTGGTTGATTGTAGTTCCACGTATCAACTGAATGTGTACTACCTGTTGTGTGATTTAATGAAAATTTAACTTATATAATTGTTACTGACGTTTTGCCAACTAGCATCTGTGAATCAGTGAATGAATTCCTTTAGTTACACCCAGCATCTTGAAAATATTGCAACATATTTTTAAAAACATTTTTAAAATTTAAGACATCCTTTAGGTGACCACTTCCAGAGCTTCGTCACAGATTTGTGATTCTTATAAATACACTAGAATATTAATGAATCGGCTTTAACATAAGATCTTGTTAAGCAGAAGCATACAAGAAACCACACTCCACTCCACTGTACATGTCATAAAATTCATTATGGTAATTTATGTAAATCGTTGAATACGGATCTTGTTTGTTTGAAAACAAATATTTAGACTACGTTTATGAGACAATTGAAACACTTAAGTATTTCCTTAAAACAACGATTCAATTTCTTGACCCAAGCCTTTCTTTTTAACATCTAAAATTGTTAATGTTTTTTTTTTACTTAATATTAAAGTGGTCTATTTACGAGGTTATAAGTTAATTAATTATTTTAATTATTATTATTTGCATGATTATGAACAGTGTTTCAAGTATAGCTTTTACAGCTATTTTGCTTCCTATTATATTATTAATATAGCTGCAGTCTATAGTTGAAAAGTTTTTTGGAACTCAGAGAGTTTGAAATATACAACTTTTAAAATGTACTGGTGGCAGGAACACCAAAATATATTTTTGAATAACCAACAATAAATTGTTTTACGAAGTCCTATAATATTAGAACAAAACAGGTCTATACTCAGATAAAGCGATTTCTTAAACCTTTATCCTATACAACATTGTGGCATTTTATTGTTAATATTGATTTTATTTAAACAGCCGCCAAGTGAATACGTGTGGTGGTTAAAAGATCTATTTCATAAAAGAGTGTCGATATCGCTGTATAACAGTAAAACAGTGTTTAAAGTTTATCATCTGTTTCTACAAATTTTAATTTTCTTTCACAAACCTGTTTAATATAAATACAGAAATAGCGTAACACAGCAATGTTCACACCGGAAAAAATCCATTGAAAATATAATGTAAATTAAGCTTGGTAACTGTAAATTCCCTGAAATAAACCTATCAACGTACTGTATATAACGTTACGCACAATGTAAAAACTGTAAGTACGAGTTAACTGTGAGACACAAAAAAAGTGGTATCGCGCGAAAGTTTTTGTTTGCGGCAGTTTCATCAACGAACAAACTACGGAACATAAGGTTCGTTGTACACACTATAAACATCGTAAATAAGTGTTTAAGTGTTAGCTGTGGCGAGATAGCACAACAACTGATGCACACAAATAAGTACCCTACAATAACTTATGTTTATGACAGTTTCAACAAACGAAATACGGGACATAACACGGCACAGTCTGTAAACCGTAAATATTTGTTGGACTGTGGAGAGAAGGTACGTTTGTTGCTATATACGAAGTTTTATGCTACCATAATGTATGTTTCCGTGATTATCAACAAACAAACCACGGTACATAACATTTTACACACTATAAATATCGTAAAAAAGTGTCAGCTATGGCGAGATGGCACGACAACTGATACACATAAATAAGTATCCCACAATAATTTATGTTTATGATAGTTTCAGCAAAAAAACTACGGGAGATAACATGACAAAGTCTGTAAACACTATAAATACGTTTTATACTGTGGAGAGAAGGCACGAAAACTGATACACACAAAATAGTATCCTGCAATAATTTATGTTTATGACAGTTTCAGCAAACAAACTACGATACATAACGTTGTACGCACTATAAACATCGTAAATAAGTGTTAGCTATGGCGAGATGGCACGGCAACTGATACACACACAAAATAGTATCCTGCAATAATTTATGTGTATGACAGTTTCAGCAAACAAACTACGATACATAACGTTGTACGAACTATAAATATCGTAAATAAGTGTTAGCTATGGCGAGATGGCACGGCAACTGATACACATAAATAAGTATCCCACAATAATTTATGTTTATGATAGTTTCAGCAAAAAAACTACGGGAGATAACATGACAAAGTCTGTAAACACTATAAATACGTTTTATACTGTGGAGAGAAGGCACGAAAACTGATACACACAAAATAGTATCCTGCAATAATTTATGTGTATGACAGTTTCAGCAAACAAACTACGATACATAACGTTGTACGCACTATAAACATCGTAAATAAGTGTTAGCTATGGCGAGATGGCACGGCAACTGATACACATAAATAAGTATCCCCACAATAATCTATGTTTATGACAGTTTCAGCAAAAAAAACTATGGGACATAACATAAGTTTTATGTTAAAGTGTAAATAAGTGTTAGCTAAGGCGAGATGGCACGGCAACTGATACACACAAATAGCCTAAGTATCCCACAATAATCTATGTTTATGACAGTTTCAGCAAACAAACTACGGGACATAACGTAAGTGTTATGTTAAAGTGTATGTGATAAAGTGTAAATAAGTGTTAGCTATGGCGAGATGGCACGGCAACTGATACACACAAATAAGTATCCCACAATAATTTATGTTTATGATAGTTTCAGCAAACAAACTACAGGACATAACATTAAACAGTCTCTAAACACTGTAAATCATTGTTATACTGTGGAGAGAAGGCACGATTGTTGCTATATACAGAGTTTTATGCTACATTAATGCTACATTTCCAACAAACAAAACTACGGTGTGTAACGTGGTACACACTATAAACATCGTAAATAAGTGTTAGCATATGAAGAGAAGGCACGATTGTTGATATACTCAGAGTGTTATCCTTCGATAACTTGTATTTACGGTAGTTTCAACAACCAAACTACGGTGCGTAACCTAGGATACACTGGAAATACGTGTTTGCTTCTAGAGAGAAAACACGAGTGTTGCTCTATATATTATGTAATATTTGTTTGTAAATAATCTTTATTTTGTGTTTAAGCAGTTTTGGAACTGCAGCTAATTTTATTAGAATTTGAACACTGTACATTGTAATAATATTGCATTTTTTATAATTATACGCTTTGACTTTTTCCTGATTTTTTGCGAATAATTCTTTAAATTACACACCAAAATAACCCTTGCGTTTATTGTCAATGTAAATGTAACAGACATAGAATACTATCTCCAGCAGTTCTAGATTTGTTAATCAATGAAATGAAGTTGGGTACATAGTTCACGACAATCGCTGGCAGTTAAATGGCGTATGTAACTTCCGCTTGATATCGACTGAAGAAGTATCGCCGTAGTTAGGTTTATAGTTCACGACAATCGCTGGCAGTTAAATGGCTTGTGTAACTTCACGTGATATCGACTGAAGAAGTATCGCCGTAGTTAGGTTTATAGTTCACGACAATCGCTGGCAGTTAAATGGCGTATGTAACTTCCGCTTGATATCGACTGAAGAAGTAATCACCATAGTTAGGTTTATAGTTCACGACAATCGCTGGCAGTTTAAATGGCTTGTGTAACTTTCACTTGATATCGACTGAAGAAGTATCGCCTTTGTTAGGTTGATAGTTCACGACAATCGCTTGCAGTTAAATGGCTTGTGTAACTTTCACTTGATATCGACTGAAGAAGTATCGCCGTAGTTAGGTTTATAGTTCACGACAATCGCTGGCAGTTAAAATGGCTTGTGTAACTTTCACTTGATATCGACTGAAGAAGTATCGCCGTAGTTAGGTTTATAGTTCACGACAATCGCTGGCAGTTAAATAGCGTATGTAACTTCCGCTTGATATCGACTGAAGAAGTATCACCATAGTTAGGTTGATAGTTCACGACAATCGCTGGCAGTTAAATGGCGTATGTAACTTCCACTTGATATCGACTGAAGAAGTATCGCCGTAGTTAGGTTATAGTTCACGACAATCGCTGGCAGTTAAATGGCTTGTGTAACTTTCACTTGATATCGACTGAAGAAGTACCACCATAGTTAGGTTTATAGTTCACGACAATCGCTGGCAGTTAAATGGCGTATGTAACTTCCGCTTGATATCGACTGAAGAAGTATCGCCGTAGTTAGGTTTATAGTTCACGGACAATCGCTGGCAGTTAAATGGCTTTGTGTAACTTTCACTTGATATCGACTGAAGAAGTATCGCCGTAGTTAGTTTATTATAGTTCACGACAATCGCTGGCAGTTAAAATGGCTTGTGTAACTTTCACGTGATATCGACTGAAGAAGTATCGCCGTAGTTAGGTTTATAGTTCACGACAATCGCTGGCAGTTAAATGGCGTATGTAACTTCCGCTTGATATCGACTGAAGAAGTATCACCATAGTTAGGTTTATAGTTCACGACAATCGCTGGCAGTTTAAATGGCTTGTGTAACTTTCACTTGATATCGACTGAAGAAGTATCGCCGTAGTTAGGTTGATAGTTCACGACATTCGCTTGCAGTTAAATGGCTTGTGTAACTTTCACTTGATATCGACTGAAGAAGTATCGCCGTAGATAGGTTTATAGTTCACGACAATCGCTGGCAGTTAAATGGCTTGTGTAACTTTCACTTGATATCGACTGAAGAAGTATCGCCGTAGTTAGGTTTATAGTTCACGACAATCGCTGGCAGTTAAATGGCTTGTGTAACTTTCACTTGATATCGACTGAAGAAGTATCGCCGTAGTTAGGTTTATAGTTCACGACAATCCGCTGGCAGTTAAATGGCTTGTGTAACTTTCACTTGATATCGACTGAAGAAGTATCGCCGTAGTTAGGTTTATAGTTCACGACAATCGCTGGCAGTTAAATGGCGTATGTAACTTCCGCTTGATATCGACTGAAGAAGTATCACCATAGTTAGGTTGATAGTTCACGACAATCGCTGGCAGTTAAATGGCGTATGTAACTTCCACTTGATATCGACTGAAGAAGTATCGCCGTTAGTTAGGTTGATAGTTCACGACAATCGCTGGCAGTTAAATGGCGTATGTAACTTCCACTTGATATCGACTGAAGAAGTATCGCCGTAGTTAGGTTGATAGTTCACGACAATCGCTGGCAGTTAAATGGCGTATGTAACTTCCACTTGATATCGACTGAAGAAGTATCGCCGTAGTTTAGGTTTATAGTTCACGACAATCGCTGGCAGTTAAATGGCTTGTGTAACTTTCACTTGATATCGACTGAAGAAGTATCGCCGTAGTTAGGTTTATAGTTCACGACAATCGCTGGTAGTTAAATGTCTGGTGTAACTTTCACTTGATATCGACTGAAGAAGTATCACCATAGTTAGGTTTATAGTTCACGACAATCGCTGGCAGTTAAATGGCTTGTGTAACTTTCACTTGATATCGACTGAAGAAGTATCGCCTTTGTTAGGTTGATAGTTCACGACAATCGCTTGCAGTTAAATGGCTTGTGTAACTTTCACTTGATATCGACTGAAGAAGTATCGCCGTAGTTAGGTTTATAGTTCACGACAATCGCTGGCAGTTAAATGGCTTGTGTAACTTTCACTTGATATCGACTGAAGAAGTATCGCCGTAGTTAGGTTTATAGTTCACGACAATCGCTGGCAGTTAAAATAGCGTATGTAAACTTCCGCTTGATATCGACTGAAGAAGTATCACCATAGTTAGGTTGATAGTTCACGACAATCGCTGGCAGTTAAATGGCGTATGTAACTTTCCACTTGATATCGACTGAAGAAGTATCGCCGTAGTTAGGTTGATAGTTCACGACAATCGCTGGCAGTTAAATGGTTTGCGTAACTTTCACTTGATATCGACTGAAGAAGTATCGCCGTAGTTAGGTTGATAGTTCACGACAATCGCTGGCAGTTAAATGGCGTATGTAACTTCCACTTGATATTGACTGAAGAAGTATGACCGTAGTTAGGTTTATAGTTCACGGCAATTGCTGGCAGTTAAATGGCTTGTGTAACTTTCACTTGATATCGACATCTATCCCTTTTTTACTAGGTGCTTTTATTCCTAAATACTTTATTTT
This sequence comes from Homalodisca vitripennis, assembly GCF_021130785.1. Lineage (NCBI taxonomy): Eukaryota > Metazoa > Arthropoda > Insecta > Hemiptera > Cicadellidae > Homalodisca > Homalodisca vitripennis. Next base: position 10,419,009 of record NC_060210.1, read on the forward strand.
AATAAATGTTTTATGAATAATTGCTAAAAAAAGTTTTGAGTTACTTACCTTTTGTTAGTTGTAGTGGTTATGGTTTAAGAGAATCATGGCATATGTCTGCTTATACGTAAAATAACAGTTTTGGAAGTAAAACACAAAATTACAAACATACGTATAATATGATATTCACTAAATTTTTTTTTATTGAATCAGCTTATCACTTTTACATGCTGATAGGTTTTGTTCACTCATAATCGATATAGTTGTTTTAATTTTGTGAAGGAACTTTTACGTTATAGGTGTAGCTGGAAGTAGTGAGCTTTTTTTAAATAATTGGAAAGAAAGAAAGATACTTTTTAACAGGAACTACCAAAGCAACAGTAAAAATAAAATAATTTACTTGAATTCGTCGAAAGGAATACCTTTAAGCTTTGCAACTGGCGTTCAAAGTATGAATTCATTAAACTTGTATGTTAATATAATTTTTTTTTAATACGACGAACCTAGAAAAAACTTTTATATTGTGTATACAAACAACAGAATCAATCAAATGTGTTACCAACAATGGTATCAATAGCTTAAAACCAATATGAAATAATAACTTCTAACGTTCTTGAATGTTGCAAAGGGATTAAAGGTAGAAGATGAAAAAATAAAAATACCATCTGGTAGTCAAAACATTCAGTTAATATAATAGTGTCAATTAACGTGCAATGTAATACTTTGTTGACTTAGGGATCATAATTTATATATGTGATGTCCAATCACATTTGCCTTTACAACAATAATTCAAGCTTGGATTTTATAGAAGGTTTTAGTGTCAATAAATTAAAATATATAATTTTAAACCACTACAGCGAATAGACGTTCTAAGAATTATTCATAATGGGATATATATTATTTTTAAGTTTGCACTTCAGTGATCGGGGTTAATTTGGATTGTACTTCTTTTCACAGAGTTTTCAAATTTCCTAAAACCCTAGGTCTACACAGATGTATTCAGGAGCTTGGGCTTACCGAATGCCTTAGCTCTGTAACCTGCAGGCCCTGTATATGTGAGTTGACAAACGGCAGAGAAATCCACGGATACAATACTTGAGAAAGAGAATACTTTAGAATCCAGTCTCACAGAAGGATGCCTTATGTATGAACAATTTCCATCCCAGGTTGGTGCCAAAGTGATCAACTGACTCCTGGAGTACATCAAACAATGGCAATAAAGGAACGTTTTCAAAGCTCGATAAATTGATGTTTTAGTATCGTATACCGTTCATTCCATTGGTAAGCCAATGAAAACCCGTTGGGAACAATAACACATGTTTGATAACTCTGTTGCGTAAATGAATGTAATTGTTATGTTAATGATTATAAAAAGTAGCTCAATTAATGTAACTTGAGTTTGTATAATTTAACAAAAATTTGTGGTTCAATACTTTTTGTGATTCAATGTTTATTGAAATTGTGTACATATGTGTGTGTGTGTGTGTGTGTGTGTGTGTGTGTGTGTGTGTGTGTGTGTGTGTGTGTGTGTGTGTGTGTATGTGTGTGTGTGTGTGTGTGTGTGTGTGTGTGTGTAAGTATATATTTTATATATATATATATAATATCTATCTATATATATATATATATTTGTAAAACCTCAATTTCTTATGGAAAAACAATCATGCAGCATATTATTTTAAGGTTATTACATTAAATTTGAATTTCTGTAAAAAGTGTGTCCGGTATATTTTGAAACCATTAATAGAATATAAACTTCATTTTCAGCGAAATTTATATATTTTAATAGCTTGTAACATTACAAGGTAGAAATATGCTATACCAGATGTCGTAAACATGCTTCGCTGAGGTTGGAACTAAAAATTAAAAATTTATAGCTCATCTCATTCTCGAGATTAGCTGCGGACATATAGACAGAAACACAATCATGCAAAAAAAGTCATACTTTATACATAATATACTGTTATGGAGTTGTAAAGAAAAAATTGTATTTTGTATCGTTTAATGTAGATGATGTTTCCTTCATTAGACTTTGGCTACGTTTGAATTACGTGAAATTAACTGGAAATACACTCAGACTACTTAGACATTGAGGCAGTTGGTGTAGTAAATAATAACAAAGACAAACAGTTAGGTGCCTTATAAACTGTCAACTTCTAATTGCTAAACTCCTTACTGCTATTTACTGGTATTGGAGTGGCATTGAAATAAATGAATATAGTTAAATAAAGACTTTAGAAAGAACTCCGTTAAAATCTTTAACATTCCGTTAATTTCGAAACAAAGTAACACAAAATCCTCTGTTCGTTCTTTAGAAACTTACATGATTTTAGTTAGTTACCATAGTTAGATCTCGTACTTCATTGCCATCCATTAAGATTAAAATATTTCAATGTATTAAACTGCGAAGGTCAGAGGCATTGCCGATGTTTGTCATTACGACTGTTAATTCACTCAACCAGACAAACTAACTACTCGGACTTATACTGCTGCCATTCGGTCAACAACCCTATTGACCTTCGTCTTCTGCCGACTGGAGTGTTTTCCTGCTGTCATATTTCCGCTTATCTCATATTTAGTACAAGTGTGTATAAATGTTCTATTATTTAATATTGTTTGTATTTTATAGGTTTTTTTTCGCTTAGGACCAAATTCTGAGGACAAATTAATCTTTAATAGTCCTAAAGTGAATTGTATAATCGAAAAAGTTCGATTTTTTTAAACCGAGAAATATATATATATATATATATATATATATATATATATATATATATATATATATATGTATATATATATATATACATGGTGATTCATGAAGTTCTCCCCCCACTTCTACAGCACATTGTATTAGTAAAAATAATGAAAAAATGTTATATAAACACAGGTCTGAAAACGCTTCGTTAGCGAGTTACAGCTAGCGAAAGATTTCGCCTGAATTCCTGGGTAAAGAGTAAAATAAAGCCATACTGAACTTTTGGAAAGGTTAATTAAGTAAGAAATATCGTGGATTCTTATGTATTTTTACCTGATAAAGCTAATAAAATAGGTTTCAGAACTGTACCTGTAGTAGTTTTTGAGGGATTCAGGGTTAAATGCAAAAAATTGGGGCACGAAACAATGTTTTTTTAAGTTTGATGTACAATAACTTTGTTAAATTGGTAATAAATACATAAAATAAACAAACATTAATTGTAGAAAATTTAATTCTGAGAAAATTGATATAATCAAAGTCTAAAATAAAACAGAAATAAGTACAAAAAAAATCAATTTTATTCAGTATAATACATTACTAGTTTTAAGCAAAATTAATCAGGTTGCAAAATATCTCACCGGCAAGTGAGAGATCCGGGTTCGACTCCCGGCGGAGCAAGTACTTTTTGCGATTCGATGTTTATTGAAATTAAATTATATATATATATATATATATATATATATATATATTTATATATATATATAATTCTCTTAAGTACTAAATTGACCGTCAGGAGTGCTAATTTTGATAAAGGGCTAAATGAACTTAGGTGAAATGAAGTATAAATGGTTAAAATATGAAAGAATCATTTTGCAAGCCCATATTTTTAATCGTTACAAAAATTAAATCCAACGATTAGACACGTAAATACGGTGCGTTTTAAATAAAGTAAGACCATATTGTGTGCTTATCCCGTGCAATTTGGCTGATGGATCTTAGATTATAAAAGGACCTGTGCGCTTCTTCCGGAGTTACAGGATATGCAGGATATGGTTGGGGATAAAGTCCACCAATGTCAAAATCAAATTCTAGATAAATAATATTGAATTGACCTTTGTCAATGCTGTGCATATAGTCGAATGACAACAAAAGATTTTGACTTTGACTTAGTGTACCCAATTACCTTGAACCAGTTATACGATGATAAATCCTGTATACCCATTGAAATCCAACTTCGAAAATGAAATGATGTTTCCTGTTTATTTCAAGTTTTATTTTGAACAGCCACCAGTTAGAAGAGAAATTTTGTTTGATTTCAATATATGCTCTTAATATACCTTTAATCATCAAGTGTATTTTCAATGCAGAATTGATCATATTTATAAGTGTATTTTAAATTTTGCAAAAAAAGTATTTTCATACATCCAAAATTGTTAACAGTTAATGAGTCATACGTGTTATCAATAAGTAACATCTTCAAAATTTATAGAAAATATCACGTATACGATATTGGAGGTAAAATTACAGGCACCGCCAATTGTAAAGACCAATAAATAAATATCAACCAAACCACAGACTGTGCCTAGTCCCGAACTACATAAATCTGGTTTCTAATGTCATCGCAGGAATGTTTAGATGCCAAATTTGATATACTTCCATATAATATGGTTTACGTAAACATATTAATAATGACCGTTAATCGATAATATGTATCCATAAAATAAAATTTACCTTTTTTCGCTGGTTTTGAATGTTTCGGCCTTATCGGGTCCATATTTCGGATGCAAGTTGAATATTTAAAATACAAATGCGGACGTTTCATATAATTTTTTAAACTGTATTTTTATTTTTAGTTCAATAATAAACCCAATTTTTATTTCTGACTCGTACAAAAAGTTATTAACAAAATGTAACTATAATAATAAACTTATAATACTTGTGCAACAATATTCTTGCCACATCGTATTTAGCATTTTTATGTATTGGGTCCAATCATATTAGTTCTAACCCAAAACTGTGTAAGGTTAATTTGGAAATGTATGTTATTAATTTGTTGCCAGCACTTTAACCCGGAATATCAGCACTTTTTCACCCAGGTCATATCAGAAGCAAGGTAAACTAAACCTCTATTACGACTAAGACCGCAATGTAATAACCTGCAAAAAGGGTGCGGGTTGTGGTGGCGTATATTTGACTCTTACACGTCTTGTTTTCTGTTTACAAGTTTTTAGTTCATAAAATGTTTACATATGTACAATATATAAACTATAGGAGATTGATAAGACCTGCAGTGCAGTCTTACAAAAATATATAATAGTTAAGATATTTAGTTAAATGCGTGTTTAAGAAACATACTGTACCAACCTATTTGCTGGACTTTTACTAACTTCCCAAGAATTAAATCCGTTACTTCTCGGTTCTTACTGTTGCATTACATCTTTACTCTTTACTAAGGTCACTTATTAGTTATCAATATGTTTCAGATTACCTTTATTAACTTCCTGTTACTAAATATTTTAAATTTCTTGGTTAGTATTAATTCAATAATTAAACCCTCCATTTTGCCTTGTACCTATTTGTCTATTTAAGGATACTAGGAAGTCGAAAAAACCAATGTGTGGGGGAGGGGTTTTAGTTGTCAATCTCTCAAAAGGTTAAAACTAAATACCTTGGCTAATTGGCTAAGCTTGAGCGAAGATTATCACTTGTAGAGCTGGACAAAATAATTCTGTTCACACGATATCTTGAACGTGAAGTATAGATTTGAAATTGTGCATGAGACTTCATTTCTTTTTGAGGAGCACTGAGTTCCATGATGGTGGATGTCACTCAATGGGACTTGGCTGAGCGTTAGCGAATATTTTTACATTGATGTTACGGGTATTCAAGATTGGAACGAGAATAGTTATCTCATCAAACTTACAATAGGGATTCAAACATTTGATTAACTCATGCAAGTACTCTAATTATACCAACACATACAAGACCATTTTATACTCATTTTGTGAGTAGAAATTAAACGCCAACATAAAACTCAATTTAATGAACAAAAATATGCATGTATCAATAAATTTCATATTCTGGCCTTACATTTTGCATGAAACATCATTTCTACTAGAATGAGTTTTATGACGCGTCATTTTCGTGTCAATTTTTTTTGCATGATTGTGTTTCTGTCTATATGTCCGCAGCTAATCTCGAGAATGAGATGACCTATAAATTTTTAATTTTTAGTTCCAACCTCAGCGAAGCATGTTTACGACATCTGGTATAGCATATTTTTACCTTGTAATGTTACAAGCTATTAAAATATATACATTTCGCTGAAAATGAAGTTTATATTCTATTAATGGTTTCAAAATATACCGGACACACTTTTTACAGAAATTCAAATTTAATGTAATACCCTTAAAATAATATGCTGCATGATTGTTTTTCCATAAGAAATTGAGGTTTTACAAATTTTCGAAGCTCAAGGCAGGTCTTACAATACTTCAATTTAAAATTCTCATGAACGCAAACCACTTTTAAAATACAGGATTTTATCTATATCTTACTGTTTAAAATTGGAAGCACAGAACTTTGTGTTAACTATTATATGGTTCTAGAATTAATGTTATATAATATAATAATACTGATTATTGTAGATTTAACTAACAATATTTTTAAAGTTGAGATATGCAAATCTATATAAAAAATATTATTCATCAGTATTACTGTAATTTCCTAATTGATTAGGAAAGTTAAGACACCACTGATTGCGAAAGAATAACCAATATTTAATATAATTCTCTTTAACTGGTTAATTTTCGGTAGCAGCGAAATGTTCTACCTTATTGATACATAATTAAACAGTAAATTATATTCAACTTCAAATATATTTTAAATAATTACAGCCAACATTCAAATAACTAGTATTAATAAAAAAAAACAATTTTTCTCTTCCAGGAAAGTGGAAGAAGTAAACAATTTGTTCACATGGAAGCATTAAGCAATAACACATTTTGTTTTGAATTGTGTGCCTGTATTAATTAATTATTTCCATAATATCTATGACAGTTTAAAAAAAATAAAATTAGGATAGCCTAATAAAACAATTTGAACTATTCACACCAAAAGTCGACCCGGCAGACTATAGTTGGATGGTTGCCAATCGGAAACTTGCCTTTATAAATTACAATTGTAATTATCTTTTGGCACAGAGGAACGGAATGTCTCGTATTTCACCTAAAGTGTACTCCGATCGATAACATTGACTTACTGTCAATTCATTATTCTGTATTCAAATGAATAATGAAAGAAACCAAATATATATTCTGTAGGTAAAGTAGTTTTAGACGTTTAAAATATTTCTTGTTTAAAATGCGTTTATCACATGAGTTAGTAGTAGTCCTCTGAGGGACACCCATTCTGCTCTTCGCTAGGTGAATGAAGAGATCGCGGTCTATGTTCCGCCTGATTCAAACGTCTCTTTGCTACGGGCTTAGTCTAGGTGAAAGTAGCGCACCCCAATCTATGGGTGTATTTGGTTGAAAGCTTACCAAACCCACAGGACCGTCATGTGGTTGTTCGCCTGTGAAAACGAAATGGGGAATGGACGACCTGATCCTCAGGGGAGCGGGAGATGGATGCTGGTGCCGGGTGGTCCCTAGTTGCTGATCGCTGGTTTTGCTTCGGGCGTGATTCGAGAACACAAAGCCGCAACTAAATTAGGGGGCAAATCACATTTTACTAATGGATGGTGAAAATGAGCATTCCATAGCTGGGAGGCTTTTTGTTTTTTAGATGATGGACTAGGAGCTAAATATGCTACAAAAAAAAGAAGCGGAAAAGGCGTTCATTTTGTCTTAACAAATGTTGAGGTCACACTATCTGGTTTAGTGAATCCTGTGATTCCCCTCAGATAGCCCGATTCCCCTAAAAAGAAAGCAGATGAAGTAAAAATGGCTCTACAGGTGCTGAAGACACGAAACTAAAAACGTCTTCTAAAATGAAGTAAGGTTTTCTGATGCTGTGTGACGCTCTCAATTGCTTGTGATCTATGACCGAGAGGGGATCGAGGAAAGCACTATTAAAAGATAGACATCAGCTGATGTAGCAGCCTAGGTCACACAAAAAATTCAATCCTCGTGCATTCAGACACCAGGTAAAATGGCCTCGATGATAGAAACTCCCCTGCTGCGAAGCGAAAAGCAACTAGCCCGATTACGAACAGTTAAGGTATGAAGAAGAAAAGGACAGATGCAGTGAAGCGAAAAGCGGTGGTGATAGTGTCTCCTGAGTAATTCTCACGGCGAGCTCCCTCCGACTCTCAGGTTGCAATCACCCAACATGTCTGGCTACCCAACAGAGTAAGAAGACCCGACGAAAGGCCAATAAACTCTTTGTGATTGATAAATTATCGGATGGAATGGTATCAGTTCCACAGCCGAACATCGATAAGAAAGGACGAAGGGTGGTTAAGGCCTCTAGAGAGGAAGACTTTGGCTCACTTCTTTGGAGAGATACAGGCAAAGAATAAACCTGAGAAGCAGAAACTGAGACCCGATACGTGAGAAAGACGAGGTCAAGATGTCCTTTTAGAGCTAGTCACAAATTCAAAAGGGAAAGCACAATTTTTTAATGCGCTGATAGATATGCTAGGTTCAACTGCAGTTGTCCGTAGCTATGAGTATTGAGCTGTCCTCTTGACAGCAAGGAAGAGCTGGGAGTTAAGGAAGCTGAGCGAGTTGCAAAAGTTGAGGAATGCAGAGATGGCAATTTCGCTGTGATGCTGTTTTTGAGGAATTTGGACGAAAATATTGATCGGTAACATTGTGATGTACTCTGTGGAGTGTATGGAGAGACATCACGGTGGGGTGGGCTTCTTTCTAAATCTCTTCTTGTCGGGCCAATAATCCGGATCGTACCAGCACAGGATGAGGAAACGGAAGTTGCCCGCTTATTTTTTTGGTGATTCACCTCTGGATGATGTGGAAAATATCTTCTATAGGTGCGTACGATGAACAGAAGAAACAAAGGAGCTGATGACACAGCTGCAGGAAGATCTTCAACCACAGACTGGAGTCATCAATGTTCCGAGGACAGCAATACTGATCCATCTTAGTAAGTTATTAGACTGCAGGATCGTATTGAAATTGCATTTTTTCCTCACTGAACAATGGCAACTGTCAGAAAAAACCCCTGTTACCTTTTCAATCCTTCCGTTGTCAGAAACGAACTTTGAACAACGAAAATTTTATTAATTTGCATTTTAACGTTTATGGATCAGGGCTCTATGTGTTGTCGATATATTGACCTGAGCTAGTGTCAGTTTCCAAATTATAATTACAGTAAAAAATAACAAATTAAAACCGACTCGCAGGAGCTTTTCGTATTATTGAATTGCAGCTGAAACTGAATACCTCAGAGCCTTATACATCTGCTTACTGGGTATGTAAACAACATTTTATATGAGTTGTCCGCAGAAGGTTTAGCACTACTCGAAGCAACGTAGTTTGCTTGCTTCACTTAATGCGTTACACTATGCTGGTGACTTTGTACTGCTCGGGTAAAAGGGAAATCTATGCTACATGATTCTGCAATTATTCAGTTCCAGGTCCAGAATCATTCCATTTAAAATTGTAAAATAGGGTGAATATTTATTGTGAGTGTTTTAGATCAAACTCTCCTTAACACTTACAGATGGATCCAAACCGAAACTTATAATTTTTGTTAATTTTTAAAAGTTAAATCTTAAAACACTACTTTTTGAAAGAGACAATTTTATATCCGTTGGACTATAATTATAATTTATTGAACACTGCATTAAGATTATTGGAATAGTGACATTTAATTTGTGTGTAAAATGCGTTGTTATAATAGTTTCTCAACAAGATATATTTTATTTTGTATTTCAAGTTATTATTCTCAACGCAATCTTAAAATTCTCCAGTCCTGAATCTAAACCCTTGGGTTTTTATAATACTCTTGTGTTAGTAATTAGAAATCAATTTTGTGCTGGATCCTGTGTATTGCACATCTGAGTGGTTACACATTTAACGTAAATATTATGTCAATTTATTATTTTTTACATTACAATGCAGTATCAGGACAAAAATTTGACAAACTCAACTGTTTACTCTGATTTAAAAATAAATATAAGCCAAAATTTACTAATTTCTGTACGTTATTAAAGTTACGTCAACTTAAGCTACAACATATATCAAGTTTCAATATCAAGATATATTTAAGTTTTGTAGTTCAAGTTATTATTCCTTACTCAGTCTCAAAAATTCTCCAGCCCTGAATCTAAAACTACGGGTTTCTGGATCGGAATTGTGTTAGTAACTATAAACCGACTTTGGGCTGGATTCTGTGTATTGCTATGTGAGCGATTAATTAAACATTTAACGGTAAGATTATGTCATTTTTATGTTCGTTAGATTACAATTTAGTATTAGAGTTTAGGACAAAAGTTTGACAAACTCAAGAGTTTACTATGATTTAACAGTAAATATAAGCTGCTTTAATAAACTTTACCAATTTCTTTAAGATATTAAAGTTACGTCAACTTAAGCTAAAAAAACTACACGAAGTAACAACATTGTGTGCAATATCAACTCCTTGGTCAACATTTGTTTTAGAAGTTGTGTCTAGTTTGCCAACAACCACAAACTTGTGATCTGCTGCTTACGTTTTGTCAACGATAACTTCACGATAACGATCATTTTCACTCAACGACCATTTTGAAGTTTAAGATAGAGTAGTTTTTTTAGTAGAAATAGTTTAAATCCTTGTATAAAAACATCTAATCGTATTTTTGTTGGTTTATTTATGGGTTAAATATTCTTTATGGTAATTTTCCTGTTGTAGACAGAAAATTCACTAAACGTACCTTTCGATTAATTATTGGGCTGCAACGATATCGCTGATTCTTTTCTCTCTTTAATGATATGAAATTTCGTTGCAGCCCAATAATTATTCTAAAGATACGTTTGGTGAATTTTCTGTCTACAACATGAAAATTACAATAAAGATTATTTAACCCACGAAGAAACAACCCAAATACGATTAGATGTTTTAATAGATAAGGGCTCTCATTTTACGTTATATTATATCGTTCTGTGCCAAAGAGAGCTTTCGAAACTTTATTCAAAAAACAATTTAAAAATGCACTTACTCATAAAAGAACTGAATCTAAGTAGAAATGAAGTTTCATGCAAAATTTAAGGTATGCATGTGAAATCTTTCTCGAGAATCTTTGGCATAGTTGGTAACATGTTTTGATTTGTGACGTATTAAAATGTAACTCCATTGTATTGAGATTGATTACAACTTTATTTATTCTGCGATTATCTCGTTGCCATCTTGGTTAGCCATAAGATCAATAAAGCAATGTTTATTGCTACTCAATTCTAGGATTGACATGTAATATCACCAAATAGAAAATAGAAAAGAATATAGAAATGAAGCTTTATGCAGAATTGTATGTGTATACTAGTTTGTTCTCAAGATATCATGCGAAAATACAGGCAGTCAGAAATTAAATTATTCTATCCCTACGAGTGATATGCTTCGCTAACGCTTAGCCGACACTACTTTAGTTGTAAGTGATACTTGTGTATTTAATTTATAAACTAAATTTTAAAGAAGATCCTTGGAGCATTGGAAATATTTTCTTTGAATAAACTGTGTTGAATCTGGACAAATCAACTCTAATAAAAATGTACGATTATTAAAAGAAAGTACGAACACAATATTTAAAAAAATCAAGAAACATTTATTTATAATGAAGACGGACTTATTGAATATTTAATTCTACTCCATCACAATTTATAATAAAATTAAAATGTAATTGGATTTAAATATTTTATACTGGTAACTTTTTTCAAATCCTTTGCTATAGGGCCTATGTTAATTTTGTAATTATTGTTCAGAAAAATGTAAGTATTTATTCATTAGTGGAGTTACCTGACGATAGAATCCTCGATCCTGAAAGGCCTCACAAAATGTAGTTAATATTGGAATATGTGTTATAATTCACTAGTTGGTATAAAAATTCATTATAATGTTTTTGTAATTATTTGTGACGAAAGTTACTGTACGATTTATTTTGAATTTATGCACAAAACCCAAGATTTATCTTTCATAAGTAGTAACGACAGCTCACTTAAATTTACAGCTCCACTAGTCTTTGGGATAATCTGGGGACAAGCAGGCAGACGTAAAAAAGAGAAAGTTTGTCTCCTGGGTGATAAGCTTCATTAATGTTTACTAATTCTAATTACATGCAATACATATAAACCAAGCTGATAATTAATGTGTCATATTAAAATGAACATGAAATTTTATTCCACAGATTGATATGCTATTACTATGCCATTGACAAAATAGAAAAAACCAGTGCTGATTTTATGTAAGAGTCAAAACCTATTCTACTATTTATACGAATAACACCTGTCCTATCGTTTACGAGTTTAAGGAGGGCATTTATCTTACTGCCTAAGGGAACGCAATTATTTGGAAAGTACCTCCTTGGTCCAAGGCTACCACAGTAACGAAAGTAAAATCTCTTAAAATAATATTTTTTGGTATTTTTATTATTAAAATTCAACATGCACATAAGATACTATTATATCATTGTCACAAGATTTTATTATTTGCACGACAGGTATGTCGGACTAGCCTCCGAACTCCATGTTATATATGCCGCAGGAGTGAACACTGCAATAACCGTATTTCGCACATCGGAATAATGTCACTCCTGGTTACCTGAGTTTACGATGTTTACCGACTCTCGTTTGCAGTTATTCCAGATGTAATTTGATAGCAAGCAGTTTACATTCACAGTGTGCTTTGCAAGTCACGGGGGAACAAATCAATTTACTTTCATTTTACTCTTTCATAATACTTTAATTTGTTGTTACTTGTTTAACCAAATAAATTCTAATTGCTTAAAAACAAAACAGTAATTGTTCTCGTTACATACATTGTATACCATAAAATTATAGAAAACTTAACGGATAACATGACATGTTTTTATTACTTTACTGTCGACAACAGTTTTATAAATCTTACTGTGTTGTAAACTGTATATTGGAAAATTAGGAAAATCATACAATTAATTTCTTTGAGAGAGGATATTTATAAATGATTTTTTACGCAAAAGCACAGTTTTTAGGAAAATCATTTTAAAAAATTCAAAATTATATTTTTTATAATAACTAGGTCTAGGTTTTCTAATGTTACTGAAGTCATTTAGCATGAGTCCTATAGTAATACAGTTCCAGTTTAACCCTCAAAATTGAGGTTACGTTGTATTCAAGTTAAAATTAGTAACAGGTTGTACTCAACTTGATACAATAACATTCGAATAATTTTACTATTCCATATTCAACACAAATACTACTACTCCATTACGACTAGCTTTTGCAATACTTAATAGATAGCAATGCAATTTTGAAATTCCAAAATTCAATGATAGGTATTAAAATGGTAAATGAGGGAATGCCTTGAAGGTCTGTCCAGATGTGACATTAAATCAATTCATAAAACAGTGTGATATTGTGTATTTGATTGTAAAGGCCGTTTCACACCGCGGTCACACTATGTCACGTTACGTAACGTTACAGATTTTCTAGAAGATCGGACCATAGTTTTAAATGGTGTAATTCACACCGACCTCGCAGAACCTCACAGATACTTTAGACGTCGACAGACGAATCTGCGGAATAGCTCCGAGAGCGATCTTTTCAAAACATCTGTCGACGTCTGTGGCATCGCGCATGCGCACTGGCTCGCTACCCCGCCGCGCGCATGACCAGATCTGTCGCACAGTTTCGTGCTGTAACTCTTTACAAGAAGCTGGATTGCTATTTTTGTTATTTATTATGGAACAGTTAATTGAAGCCGTCAGAACGTGTCCACTGCTGTGGAATACAGATTTGGAGGAGTATAGAGACAGCAAGGACACAGTATGGGATGAAATAGCAGAGCAACTGGAACAAAATAGAAAGTAGTTCTAGTGTTTGATAGGGTGCACCCAGTGCGTTCGGTTTGTAACCGAATACAACAGCATGAGTTCCTCTTCATTACTCGAACTACTATCGACGTCATCCAACCAAGGCACATTTTTAGTAAACGCGCTATCGCACCACGAACCACTTGCCATGTTACCTGCTTCAACTAAAACGACTGACAGAGCAGAAACAATGTCCCAGTATCTGACAGACGTCGGTGGCGGTGTACGTCACGTGACGTAACTTGACATAGTGTGACCGCGGTGTGAAACTGCCTTAAAGGCACCTTGGTGGACTTTCCGAGAAAATGTGGCTAAGTGTGAATCATCTTCCATTACAAGGAAAACCTTAATTTGTAGAATTAAATGAAAATCATTATCAAAGTAATGACGATTTGATCGGTTCATGCTGTGTTTATGCTTTGAAAAGAGCATACATATATTAATGTAAGCATATGCATTTTGGGTTCTTTATTTTCGCCTTGTTATTGAAGAGTGTTTGAATCAATTTTTGAACTTCAAAATCAAAATCTTTTTTATTGCAGCGACATTGTATATACATTGTATGGCAAACGTCAATACGGGGTTTCTAAAATTCCAGGCATTCATACACACAATACACATTCATACTTACAATTTTACAATCACGCCTCTTTCATTCTTCGCCAATGCAGCCCACTTAGCACAGCAGAGTCAGTCTTCTAATTGGGCGGTCTCCCAGTCAAATGCCAAAAACTCACCCGCATTATAGAATGCCTGAGACACCAAGAAGCGTTTGAGGCGAGTCTTTAACGCCTTAGGCGTTGGGGAATGTTTAATTGAATTGGGCAGTCTGTTGAGGAACCGCACACCCGCTTGCGAGGGTAGGCGTTCATAAACCACCGTTCTGTGTCTCCCAGTCCGGTAGTTTGCTCTGCCACGCGTCTCATACATGTGTATGTCTTGGCCTCTGGTTAAGGCACATTTACTCATACAAAACAAAGTTGTTTCCAAAATGTAGAGGCACGGCAGAGTCAACAGCTGCAATTTCCTGAAAGCTTCCCTGCACGACTCTCTAAATTTGATTTTGGCGATTACTCTAATTGCTTTTTTTTGGAGTCTGAATGCTCTTTGAAACTGAGTGTTTGCGCAAGCTCCCCAAAGGACCACTCCGTAGGCAAGATGGGGGTAAATCAAGCCGTAATACGCCGTAATCAGTACCTGACTCGGACAGTATTTGGCTAAAGACCTCAAAACAAAAATGCCTGAGCAGATTTTTGCGCAAACATGGTCAATGTGCTCATTCCAAGTCAGCCCTCGATCGAGGTGCATTCCTAGGAATTTTAAAGAGCAGACTTCTTCCAGTGTGGAGTCATCTAACAAAATGGCCGGCTCACACTGGTTGCGTGCAGTGCGCAAGGCAAAATTCAAAACGTTGGTTTTTGAAGAGTTTGTTGTTAGATTGAGGCTGTGGAAGTATTGGACACAGTTTTTGATGTCAACAAAAGCCTGTTGTTCCAAAACTTCGCTTGACATTGCATTGAAAAAAAGAGTCGTATCATCGGCAAACTGCACCAATTTTCCATGCAGAAGCGATTATTTTATATCGTTTACGTAAAGCAGGAAAAGCACAGGACTGAGGATAGACCCTTGAGGGACTCCATATCTCAGGTCTATTGGTTTGGATGATTTATTTGATATTTGGACAACTTGGGATCTCTGACTTAGGAACGAGCTAAGCCATTTAAGAGGCACGCCTCGAATGCCGTGGGACTCAAGTTTGTCGAGCAGTGTAACGTGATCTACGCAGTCGAATGCTTTGGACAGGTCTAAAAACACACTCATTGTGTGGTTTCGACATTAAATTCCCTCTACAATCATATCGACAAGACTCACAACTGCGTCTGTTGTCGATTTGCCCTTTCTGAAACCAAATTGTTCACTTGAGAGCTGATTGTATTTGCCCAAAAAGTGAAGCATTCTTATAAGAAATAGCTTTTCAAAAATTTTGCTTATCACTGGCAAAATTGAGACAGGCCGATAGTTAGTAATTGAAGCTGGGTCGTCTTTCTTAAAAATAGGAATAACTTTAGCAATTTTCAAGAGAGAGGGAAACACTCCTTTTTGGAATGAATAATTTACTAATTGGGTTAAGGGTCTCACTAAATGCTTGCAGCATTTTTTTATGAGCCACGGAGACATTATATTGAGGTCGTTTGATTTTTTGGCTGGGAGCTGCTGAATAATTCGGTGAAGCTCATCCTCAACGACCGGCGCCAACACCATTGACGATGTGGGGCTCTGTCTTTGCAAGGGGCGTACTTGAGGTTCAGATGGCCGAGGACCCCGCCCATCAGCAACGGATGCAAAAAAGTTATTAAACTGATCGATAATCTCCGTTTCATCGTCCACAAGCCTAGACCCAATTTTAATTTTGACTGATTTATGAGTTTTCGTTTTATTATTAATGATGCCCCAAGTTGTTTTTGAAACATTTTTGGAAGAGAGAATAGATTTTGAGACATCATATGCTTTTGCAGCTTGGATCACTTTCCTGTATGTTTTTTTGTAATTCTTGAAAAAAGTTTTAAATTGTCGTTTGAAGTGGTTTTGTAAATTTCGGAGGAAAATTTTAGTTTTTCTCTAGAAACTAAGATACCCGCTGTGATCCAGTTATTTTTGGAAGTTTTTTCGCAAACATTAATAATTTTTGTAGGGCAGCAAATGTTAATGTGGAAATTTAGAGTGTCGTTAAACAATCTAAACTGCTGCTCTACAGGTTGAAATGAATTTAGAAAATCCCATCTTTCTTTAGAAAGAGAAGTGTTGAGGTGAGCGATGTTTTCTGGCCTTATGTCTCTTACTGTTTGTTTAATTTTGGGCTCCCTTTTGAGTTGTACCCTACTAATGACGGCTTCTTGGCCATAGTGGTCTGAGACAGCTGTATTCACTACAGACACCGCGACACTTGAGTGGTTGGTGATGATATTGTCGATAGCAGATTGTGTTGTAGCCGTCACTCTCGTCGGAGTTCTGACTAGCAACTCCAGGTCAAATTACTAAGTAAATCGACTAATCGAATTGTGGAATGGTGAGTGTTGTCCAACGCGTCAATGTTGAAACTTGAGTATTCTGATTTCCTAATCTACATAAGTTTTGTGCACAAAAGTGTATAGTGACACAATAATTCATGAATAAACGTTTCTCTTTATGCTTATAAAACTGTAAATAAATCAAATATTGGATATTCATATTTAAATATTCAGAAGGCTTTCATATAAAGATTGTGTGAGAAAATATAAAGTGGGAAAAATCGTGTTCATACACCAGCGAGGTGTGACGTTTGTATATGGCATGTGGGACTGATTCTTGACTGATTCCAATATTTCTCGGCAAGGTTTCCAATATCTCTGCTATACTTACATATTCAGATTATATTGTTCCAAATCAAACTTTTCGTAAAAACAAAAATATTCACATTCATTTCAGAAGTGCAATTAAAGAAGTTATCTGAGTTTCTTACGTGTTTCCTATGAAAATTCAACTTTATAACAAAAGTTATATCAAGTTTATTAATGAATTTTCAATTATGCTTATTTAGTGGAATAAATTTTAAAAACTTATTTATCGATATTAAAGCTCTAGAATAAGAATTATAATACATGTAAATTTGACGTCAAACGTTTAATTTCATCAGAATTCATTAGTACCATAGATACTTATGTTCGAACAGTTTACTGATGTCAAATACAGTATAATGATGCCAGGCGTAAAAAATGTTTTATAAATAAACAATACAGTTTTTTTACAAATAACGTAGGTAACGTGGTTGATTGAAATTAAATATTTATACAATATTTTATACAATATTTACTATATTGTAATAAAACATCTATGTAGCAATGACGTGAAAAAACGCATGAAATGAGTATTGCTAGAAAATCATGATGTATTGAAAAAATTAAACTTTCAAAGAATGTCAGTGTTTATAATTTTCAAGGTAGTAAATGAATTCATTTGTAATTACAGCTTAGAAATATGTTCAATACACGGTTGAAAATATACAATAGCCTATATATCATGGGAATAGTTATACTGTATATAATATACGTTATAGTTAGCCTGTAGTTTTAAAATAATAAATTAATATTTGGAAACATGACACAGGGCAACGTAAGAGTTTTTTTATTAATTATAAATTTATAGCAAATTTTAAATAATGTATGTATTGCAAGGACAATGAAAACAAGGAGTTAATGTTATAATTCCTGTTAGTTAAGCATAATTCATATCGAACACATATTATTGGCTGATTATTTTAAATATAATATGATTACGGTTTGAATAAAATGGACATATAATTCATAGTTTGATATTGTATAATTTATTATATTACCATACGCAGAATAGAGCTCAATTTTTAAATAGCTGGTTAATTTATTATTAACTGGAGCTTCTCACACAAGCTAACCCTCAAACTTCGCGTGTCGCTATACTCGTAGACATCTTTCACAAAAGCAAGTTGCAAAATAGTTATAGCGCTGCTCTGCAGACCAGACTGCGTAGTATTTGACATTACAGGTCAGCAATAATGTGATCACAAAATAGTATGTTATTTATAAACTTTCGTTACTTTTAAGTTATTGTAAAAACTATATTTCCGTATCCTGACGTTTAGTTTCACTATTGTGTTGTGTTTACTAACTCATTCAGATGTTTTGTCTCATAAATGTACAGTAAATCACAAATACATAGAATATTTTAGATTCTAGACGTACCTACTGGAATTGTGTTCTTCACTAGCCTCAAACAGGTTTGAGTACAATTTGGATATTATATCTCCTTAATATCTTCTCTATTTTATGTCATTAATTGGATATAAAGAACAACACATACTGCAAAGAGAGCTTTAAACAAACATTACGAGAAACTGAGCATAAATAATAGAGACATCAAGCTTTGAAAAATGCAAGAAAACTAAGTGACAAGATTGGCCTCAATTAGACTCAAATCACATTGAAGAAGGTCTAAAAAGGCCATAAATTCTACAAATAACTATAGTTAAAAATAAGAAATAAAAAGTCCTTTTTTCAATAAAATAAAAAAAATATTTTGAGGTTAATAGTTATTTTGGTAACGATTTTATGAAGTTACAAATGTTATTTTTCAAGAATAAATAAAAATTAGTCTATAGATTAATAATTAACTGTTATTCGGTGCATTAATTAATGTATAATATGAGCAATGCATTGATGTTGCTTATGTTTGGTTTTAATTGGTGTAGAATTTAGTGTACAACAGTTTGTAACAGATTCTCATACACTTTCCGTTGTGTTTACAACGAGGGTAGAGCTTGCACAGTTGTCTGGATTGCGCTGTTATGAATGCAAATCAGCTGTTCTCAGAAGCACTGAAAATAAAGTCTGAATCTTTCTTCAATCTCATATGTAACGTCTCTCTTTAGCTCAGGGACTGTTTGCTGACTACTCTAACTCCATTTATATCCGTATCTTGTGTCGTTCTTTGAAAAGAAGTAGTATCATCATTCTTATCATTCTTATACGTAAAGCAAGTATTAAAGTAATTCCATTATTGCAAACTCGCTGATTTTAACGTAAATAATTCAGTCAATGTGCACTTTGCCTTTCGTCCCGTAGGGAAAATTGAATAACAGTGAATTCTCAGAACCCCTTGACCGATTAATTACACTAACGTTTGTGGAAGTACCACATCTACGTGTCATTAGCAGCATATCAAAAATCGGATAATTATGATAAAAATTATGAAATACGAATACCGGGGAAGAATATTGTAAAAGTTGTTGTTAGTTAAATTGTTGTTAAGTAAGTAAAGTTCATGTTTTTATGAGCTTAAAGTTAGTTCTACGTATAGGATTGCAGTAGGACATAATTGGTTGACTTTTTAACTGCACTCAGGACAGTCGAAAAATAGAATAAATATATGTTAAAATAGATTTAAATTTGTAAGAAGCGCATGAAGTATATACGTATAACCTCTATCTTATTGACTCCTCTAGTCACTTTATACCAGTTAAAGTAATCTATATTTGGAATAATAACTGGAACAATATCATTTATAGTCAATTAAGCGTAAAAAACGTATTTATGTACTATATAAACATACTCTACATCTTTTAGTCATCAGTTGTATACAGAATCGATACTGTAAAATATGTATTGGCGTTAAATTGATAGGGGAAATTAATCCCTTATACTTTGCAATCCGCCACTTGTAAAGCAAAGTCGCTGATAAAACAGGTCAGACATGTTTTGTACAGCAAGAAAAACAAAAAGATCGAGCAAGCCTCTCAGACAAGAAAATCTAATTACAATCTACGAGATTCAGGATAAAACAAGGAGCATAGTCGGTGAGGGTATTAGCAGCATTAGCAGAACACACACCTTTAAATGGCACACACCATTAAGAAAATAGTAAAATAATAATGACTCAGCCTTACTCTGAAATCACTTGGCAGAATGCTTTAATTTATATCTGCCTATCTTTGCTCTATATTTCTAAATCTATAAATATAGACATAAAAATGTGCATCAATTTTCATTTGTATGAATCTCGTATATGCAAAATCGAGTTCTTTGATGATGCATTTTATTTCACTGCATGCTATTGGGTCATGCGTGTCTTCTCCAAGGCACTGTTACTTATTATTTACCGATATATTTCAAGCATTTAATAAAATTTTTTAAATTAAGTAAATCTCGAAACAGGTTTTTGTATGTAACTGAGAAATGTATTTTAATTAATTATGAGTACCTTAACTGTTAAAAACAATTTGTTATAAACATACCAAAGTGATTACGTAATATTGTAATTAATATTATCTTACTTAAAGTACCTTATGGTAATATAATATATTTATTGTGTTTTAAGGGTAAAAAAACATCCTAAGTGGTATAGCAAACGAAATAGTAACTAAGAAAAGAGTCTATGTTAATTCAAAAATACTGTTTTGCACTACATTTAGACTTATAGTACATCCTATATTTCAATGCAGTAATAAAATATTTCATCTTATACATTCCTTGTTGATGTTACAGAAGTAAATGTTTATTTTGGTCTTTTTAGTCAACTAATTTCGGATCAGTTTGAGTATCGTATATGAATCCCGCTGGAGGGTTCACTTCTGGCTGGTTTACACCATCCAGTTGAACCCACACTGGGCACAGCAAAAACTGATGTGTAATTAAATATGTGCAACCTTGTACAACCAGATTAGTGCCCTAAGCCCAAAAATATCCTGTCCCTTCGGAAGTAGCGTAATACATGATAAGGTCGTTATCATGTATATAATTAAGGTCGTTATAGGACTACGTGCAATTTTACAAGCTTATTGTCGTAAGAAAAAAAACATATATGAAACACCCATTATAATGCAATATTTTAGTTCTTTTGTAAGTAGTAAAGAGTTTTTAACAAATTTTTATTGTTCTGTATATTTATTATACTTGTTTTGATTTTGTTTTGTACTCATTAGAACTTTATTTGTAATGAAACAAAATTAACACTAATTATTATCATACCTATTGTGTTTTTCCTCAGCAATGACATTTTTATGCAATCAGAACTGTAAACAAATTCTATAAAAAATATGGATATAAATGTTTGTGTAATTTGGTTTGCTTTGCAATGAATGCTAAACAAGTAACTAAGAGTGTACCTATGGAAACGATAACTATTATAAACCGAGATTATTTTGTAACTACGCTTCACTGAGCTTACATCTTAGCAGCAGTAACAAGGCTTTACGTATTAGAGGATTTCATGGACTATCAACTAATCCTAGCCTCCGAGGATAAATCATGTTTAGTCATGCTGTGCTTATTTTCCAGCTTACGATATTGACAGATGTTTAATAATTAAAGTCCAATACTCGATTACCAGGCAATAGGCGAACATTTTTAAATCTAATATAGCTATATGACCAAACAACACGAGTTTGAAGTCATAATAATTATGATTTTAATAAATTTGTTTAAATATAAATTAATTAACGAAGGAGACAAAAGTAATGAATAGGCTAGATGATTTTCGCGATACGTGAAGATTGAACTAATATGAAGTTCAAGATTTGAATTTTTGCTGATTCGAATTTACTTCAATTCTTAATTAATTAATTATAAAAGATTTCACTGGTGAACACACACAATGCAACCAGAAAAATAAAGTATTTAAAAATAAATTACAAAGGTAAGATCAGATTTCCCACAATTAGCCTATGTTCAAAATTACTGGCTAGAAAATTAGTAACATGCAAAAAAGATGTAATAATCTAAAAAGTATTCAAATTACGCAAAAATGTAAGAAACGTGTCAGACAAGGAAGAGGCATTATTCTTTAGTGTATGCTTGGAGGCTATTTATATACTAGGCCGTGAAAGGCTGTGTTTCATTAAATAACTAAATGAGTTTTTGAACACTATAGATACTTTTTGATTATCTAAAAAAATCCATAAGGATACGGGAAAAAATCAGAAATAGCAAAACAAAGGTACAAAACCAAATATGCAGCAGAATTTGAAAAAACATAAATTAATGTTTTTTAATTTAATTAATAAAAAAACCTCTACAAAATGTTTATTTTATACATGTGCATTAAACCGAAAAATCATTAATGCCAATAAACGAGAAATAATAACACATTTATAGTTATAAAATACATTAAAAATATAATTCGTAAAACGTGTAATAAAGGATTATTATCATATAAATTCTGAATCGTTGAGTGAAGTTTTCAAAGACATTTTCATGAACCAAAAAAAAATTTAAAAATGCATGTATGACGGTTAAAAAATGAACTTATGTATGTTTTAGTGATTGGAAACTTTGGTAAAATAAGAAATCTAGTCAAAATTTGTAAATTGTAAACCATATTTATTCACATAATAATTTTATAATTTATTAGTTCATGATCTTTACAATTATTTTAACTAATTGATCAAGTGTTTATTTCTATTTCAGGTCTGTAACATTGCACTAATTCTTTATTTTTTTACAAATAACAATAGATCAGCTGTTGAACAAATGTCACCAATTCCACGAACCGTGCTGTTCCTGTTTTATTTCCTCCTGATTGTGTTTGCGGCGTCGCGTCGGCCGTGATCTGCATTCAGACCCCATCTTTCACGAACAATTTTCAAGATGTTAACAGAGAATGTACAGAGAAAATATTGATGCTGCTGAAACTTTATCTTTTCCTTATGGTTAGTGGTTATGTGAAGAAATCTATTTGATATTAATGTAAAATCTCTACAGCAAGATATTGTTTATAGTAAAAATATTAGCTATATTATAAAATAAATATGGAAGGAAAGATCTAATTTCCCTTAATGGTTACTACGCTGTAAAATAATCTGATAACAGTAGAGTAAATAAGTTGGAACTGGTAGTTTCAAAAAATTTTTATAGTGCTTAAAATGCACTTTGAATATTGCATTATTAAAATCAAAGTAGGGGAACTCGGGGCAGAACGGGATGGTGGGGTACAACGGGATACTACTATAATCTAAGCTAGATAGTGCTGTAGCGTAGTGTACAAATATAGAACTAAGTAAACAACTGGGAAGAAGGTTAGGAAGCCATTTTCAGTGAGTTCTATCAGCGTCTTCTGAGTGATCTGCTGTTCGTGGTGGTTTTGGCTGTAAACTTATAATTTTTTGGGGAAAATTAACATCAATGTGAGATGATTACCGTTACTTGTAGTAATTTTAATGATAATTACTTATAAATTACATGTTATTGGCTGTAGATAGGTATATTTTAAACTATTACCAATCGTGTGTTAAAGCCGGTAGAATAACATAACCTAAAAACGTGCACACGGGGCGGAATGGGATGGGGCAGAACGGGATACTTCTATACAAGAGAAAGAAAGGTAAAACTGTTATATTAACTGATTATCTATACAAGAACGAGTTACAAGAAAATATCACCGAGAAAGAGAAGAAAGAAACGGAAAAAGAACGCAAGAAGAAAGAAAAAGACGAGAAAAATTGGGTAAACTGAAGTCAATTGCATCAAACTTTTTGGTAATAATAAAACTAAGTAGAATTAGCCTGGAAAAAAAGGAAATTATAGAGAAGAACAAAACTGTTATAGAGGGAGAGTCAGATTCAGATGTTGACGAAGCAGAATGTGTCTATTGCGGGGTTTCTATTCCACTTCCAATGAGGGCTGGGCTGCTTGCCGGGTTTGCTTCAAATGGGCTCATAATTCGTGTGAGGGAATCGACAGTGAAGAAGATGAAGACATTTTAATCTGCGAACATTGCCAATAAATTTTCTAGCATTTTCAGATTTTAAAATTTCCTTTAAGTTTCATAATATTTCATTTTGAAGATATCTTTTGGTTTTTAAACGAGAATAAAAGTAGTGATTGCTGTCTTAAATGTTTTTTCTATGAGTTTATTTATTTTAAATTAAATTAAAGTTTTTACAGGTCAATAAATGATAAAACCAATAGTTGTGAGAACCCATCCCGTTCTGCCCCACCTATGGGGCGGAACGGAAAAAAGTATATAGATACTAAATCTTACATTTTAAAATATTAATTTTAGTACTAAGCCGTATTATTCATCAAATGTTGTTCGTTAAGAAATATCCTTACTTTTCTTGTAATTATAGTAATTATTTGCCCTAAAGAACAGCAACAAAACTTTTGGAAAAAAAACTATCCCGTTCCGCCCCGAGTTCCCCTACATATGTTTCCATAAGCACGAAAGTAATATTAAATTTCTGTGCCTTTGGAGTGGTGCAGCAAATAAAAACGTTTTACTTAAAAATTAAATTAAAATTAAAATCAAACTGTTTTTTAATAATGGTAAAACATTATGTTTTACAATCATACAAATCCTGTATAAGACAAATGCATTTCTAAAATGCTCCCCTACTACTATACAATATAATATGCATTTGTTAACTTCATGGTGAATTATAATTAAGTTTAAAAAGATAAATCCATACTGAAAATGTACCACTCCTTAATCTCCAAAAATTTAATCTCCAAAAAGTGAATGAATTACCATTTATTAGAGCTGGAGCCTGTTTGCGAAGGGACCGCTTTGTCACGTTTTTTACGACGCACACAAATTTACACTGAGCTATTTGGGACAAAAAGAACAGACAAAATATCGCACATTTCAGGACAAAGTGTTCCATAATTTTATAAGCTGTGGCTGACAGATAATGTTAATAAAAGCTAGTTTTGTTTTATAACGTGGTATTTTAATATCTTAGTTAAATATTCCTGGGTGATTCAGCACATGGAAATTAATGCTAACGAATTATTTAAACCATTGAAAAATATTGTTCTATGTACATTTGCCGTAATTATAATGTAAAATTTTACAATTTAATGGTGTTAAATACGTACATCTATTATTTATCTAGAGATTTGATTCATGTAGTTTAATTATTAAAGTTGAGGTTTACAAGCGATTCCAAGCTACAAGCTATTTCTCTCTGTAACAAGCCTGCTGTAAAGTTTGATGGGTTGCCATTGAAACTCGCAGCACTTTACGCTCTTATAGGAACTCAAAGAGCCCACTTAACCAATGTCATTAGGAGCGGATCTAACTTTCAAAAGGTGTTGGAAAGAAGTTTGACAGTGCTTTGATCCTTTGTTTCAAATTGTTAAACATTTATTTTAGAATGTTAGTAACTTCATATAAATTTCATTCAGTTGCCTCTATGCATACCAAAACATTTTTAGTAGACATAAAATGTTTTGGTGAATTTCACTCTTCTTGAACGCTTTGAAGCGTAATTTTAGCACAATTACTGATTTGACACTGTGATTAGTATTTTTTAAGAATCATTTGAAATTACAGCAAAGATTTACAAACGAAAGCATCGAAAATATAAAGATTAAAAAAAAATGAAAAAATATACGTTGCTGCAGAAAGAGCTTATAATTATGTACCAACTTTGGTTTCCAACTTGTTTTGTAGATAATAATCTTTTTGTAAAAAAATAAATATGTGAATTGGCAGCTAATCGAGACATTTATCGACCTATGTCTAAAGATAATATGTACATGGTACATCTAAAGATATATACAACTATTTGTTTGAAATGACGAGTACTAAAAGTCACATAAGTTTGGAACACAGTTTTATGAATACCCTGTATATATGCTCGTATTTGCATGCAAATCACATGTCGTATTACAAGCCCTTCATATAGGAAAGCATCACTGAAATACATTTGTCATCTGTATTCAAGTAATTTCAAGCAGTCCAATGATCAAGGGAACAATAGCTCCACCTCCTGTACATGTTCAAAATCATTGGGAATCGGGCTAGTAAACGCAACCCTGAAGTAGGAGTGTAAAATAATAAGAGGTTATCAGCGAATAGCCAACAATACAAAAATCGAATAAACGACAGCTCTCAATGTGGCCTATGTCTTATCACAGTAAATCTGCTCTATATCAGTTATTTATTATTCACTTTAAATAACTTTCGTGTCATTTGATTTGTTAAACAAACCTCTAAAATGTTTTTGTTTTCAAGTCTTGAAGTAAAAATTCTAGTGTTTAAGATATTTAAATTTTAAAAGTTTTAATGACCGCCATTTTGAAAATACTAAAGATAATTTCATGATATTCTTTTCAGTAACTGGCCTTGGTATTATAAAAATTTGAGCCAAATTTGGTGTAATTAATTGACTAATGTTTAATATATTAATTTTTTAGGAAAAACGAATACAGAGAGACAGATGGGAAACTAGGCATCGGAGACGCATTTCATACGGTAAAATATGTTTGCCTTGAAATGAGCAATAACATGGTATCCTTTGTCCAGATAGTTACCGTACACCTTGTATACAAATGCATAGTAAATATATAGGGCAGACTGTATGGATAATCTTGTCACATCTGAACACTGTTATTTCTCAGGAGAGTCACCTCTATATCCACAGTGACCGAGAATTTGAGGAGACACAGGAATACTTGATCCACAACCTGTTCTCACATGTTCAGGCAGGCACAATATAGGAGAAATGTTGGTGTTAATTTCATTTGCCATTGTAACAAATATAAAAAATCAGCATATTTCATATAGGCTTAAAGGGCATATGTCTGTATAGTTTTAATGTTTTAAGATTAAAAGTGAAAATACATGTTAACAACAGATAACAATGAAATATCAAGAATGAAGACGAGAACTGTTTACGTTCTCGAGGAGGTGTCTTACAGGGTGTTGACATAGCTTTTCATCAAACGAAAACAATAGTACAAAACAAATGCTATTTAAATAATAATGAATTTTAATTAAATGAAGTTTGTCAATATCAAGTATGCTGATTTGATTAAACAACGAACACAGAATGGTGGGCATCATGAAAAAAAAACATACATAAAAGTATATATCCGTAATCCAATCCTCATTGTCTAATATTTGTAAACGGGTCTCTCTGTTTACTGTCACGTTTTCTAGTACATTGTGTGTACGTATCATATCCCCTCTGATTCTGAAAAAATTTAATTATTTACGTTTATAAAAATCATTTGGTTCGAAAAGAGTTGAATGTATTTATAGAAATATCAAATAAATTAAGAATAACTATTTTATGAATATTTTATAAGCAAATATCTATAGTTTTTTCTTGCTGAATTAAAAAATAAAAGATAGTTTAACAGCATACAAGAAATGTAATTTCTATAGTTTTCGAAATTCCTTTCTTATAATTTGACTATCGAAACGGAATCGCTGTGGAACGAAAATGTGTGAAATGGGACTTCTCGTTTTACCACAAGAAACACGATGAGAATTATTTTGATTAAAAGCGCACCAATTAACTAAGTGCTCTTAGTTATGAAAGTAAACTGATAACAGAGGCGTGTAATAACCTGACACATTAATCAAGCTAGTGCCCACCTCCACTGATACCCTCGAACTGTGTGTAGTGGAGCAATTGTGGTGTTTTATTATAGTATAAAAATTAAGATACTGACAAACATTAAAGAGTATACACAATCAAATACACTGAGTATTCAAACAATCCTGAGATTAGTGATAGTCATTAAAGATATTCCAATATGTTGATCCTTTTTAGGTTTAATTTTAAATCTTAATTTTAAAACTGCCTTTATGACCACCATGAAATTTCTCTAATGCCTCTCTAATATTTCATAATTTATTGTATTGAATATATACAGCGGTTTCAGTAACAATTGAACCATTTATGGCAGTTTGGAGGTATCCTAGGTCTAAAGGGAAACTAAACTCAAAGTCTAGAGCTTTTCAGTTAACACATTTCAGAAGTATTAAATGATGGTATTTACTGTAGTTTATTAAAATACCAATGAAAACACAACCATACATAGAAAAGCTTCTGAGATTACCATGATATGTAAAGTGCATCAGACTTTAATAGATGAATAGTAAAACACATTTTAGATCACCTGTTTAAATGTGTATAAATTATTATAATTAACATTCTCGACTTGGATGGGTAATTAAAACCCATTTAATACCTTTTGGTTAAGCTTATTCCATAATTATAATGGATGATGGAGTTTTAATTAAATTTTAAGACCATTTATATGTATCCGGGAGAATTTTCGAAATAGAAATATGACTATATGTTAACAAGGGATTCTAAGATTGTTAATGTAACATTTCATTAAACTTTGTCCAGTAGTATTTACGAGATCGAATAACACACATACATGCAGATACAATGAAATATTTACATAACAGTAAAGAATTGCAAAAGCTTAAAGGTAACCAGAGTTAGCAGTAGTTCTTTCAATAACATTATTGACAGGGTGAAATACTTTAGTTCAAAGTGAATCAATTAACTAATTGGGCAGGAGAGTGGAAGTCAGCTTATAGTACCAGGAACGTGTAAAACCTGTGATATTAATCAATCTAATACTAATGACCGTTGCTTTTAATGGATATTACTGAACTTTAACTACGTGAAATGTTAAAACTTCAGTATTTATGGATGAAGTGCTCAGCTCTCCTCACTGTTTGAAGGTATGCTACTCTGTAAGGCAGGGAATGTGTGATGTTCAAATTTATCACGGGCACATCAGAATTAAATCCACCAACAAGAAACGTTACAAGGTGTATTAGTTGTGTGATTTTTATTTAATAGAAAACCTAGATGTAAAAAATGACCATGATGGTTCACTGAAAGGAATTTCGGTCATAGAGGCCGACACAAGTGATAATGTCTGTTTATTATTTATTTCCACAATAATTTCATGAAAAATGTGTTTTTAAACATATAATTCAGAGAAAACTTTGATTGAACTTCAACTATTAAATTTATCGTTTTACAAAGAATTAAAAATAAAAATATTTATTACACAATAAAAAGTAAAATGTTTTGTCAAAGTTGTGAATAAAACAAAAAAATTGATATACTACATAGTTCAACCCTTATTCCCAACTAAATAACTGAGATGTGCACATTATATTACATAATTAAACCAAAAATATTTATTATATACCTATTTTATATCAGTTTAGTTATATTTCAGTTTATAAATTTGAAATTTTGTATTTGTAACAACTGAAAAACAAGGCAATAGTTTATAAATTGCGAATTTTAACTTTTCATAATTTTTTTATACGTAAAACTTATCATACATTTGACGATACGTACAGCCATACTGACATATATTATGACGTATGTCACTACTGTTACAGGGCTCAGTACACCGTAACATGACATCCGTGAAATATTACTGCATATGACATCGCTCAGCTCCGCTCTACAGGGGTCGGCTTACTTACTGTCGTTAGTATCAAATTTTACTTGCTACATTAGTATTACATATCTGAATATTACAATCGTAAAACTTGACTATCTGGTAATTGTATTTAATAAATAATAAACAAGTTACATTAATTTCCCAAGCCAATGTAATTAGCCACCGAACGTTGCTCTTTGATTTAACTTTGCTTTTATGTGCTTTCAAATTACACAAGATGGCATGATTCATTAATCACTAAGCACAACTGACATACCACCGCCCTTTACCCTTCTCTCTCATATATTTTCATTTATTAAAAACACTGCTTTCCTCATAGTTTAATTTAATATTTTAGAGTTCTTATAAATAATTTTTACCACAGTTGTATATAAAATAATATTCTTGTTAGTTAAGGATAGCTTTAATTTCTTACGAAGCATAATTGAATTTATTTATTTTTTCCGGGAGAATCAGTGTAGATTTAATATCTAACTGTCATTACAAAGAATCATTAGAAGAACCGTTAGTCTTTCGAATGTTAATTTATCATTGAACTCTATTAATGAATTACATGTAACATACAATACAAAAATGTAGAAACATCGAATTTGATAGATACATTTTTATAAAGAAAATATGAATAGTCTTTAAAGTGTGTATTTGTAGTTGCAGCCTATTATACGAGTATATTGCATTAGAATTTTGTAAATGTGTTTAACTCTACACTATCCTTTAGTTTTATACGTTTTGCACATATAAATCTGGAAAACCTACTAGATACTAAAAAAAGGTACAAATTAGTCATGTAACAATTCTAAGGGCATTTCATATTATGGTCTCAATAACTGACATAGAACCCTTATTAGATTGATAATAACTATCAGAGCTCTTAAAGCATAAAAGTAGTACCAGAACGTAGCTTGACTAGAAATCATGCAAACTTTCTGAATAAAAAACATTTAATCTTTGGTCTATGTTGTTGTGTAATTAAAATAGAATATTTCTTTATTTTTAAGCAGATTTAGGGCTCTTTTATCACTTTATTCCACTCAACCTCAAGAATATATAATATGAAAAATATAAACAATACTAATAAAAATACCTTACAATTATGGAACATACTTACAATTAAACTAAACAAATGTTAAAAAAACATTTTATATAAGGTATAAGGTTTCATATATAATAAGATATGTATACTGGAATAACATTATTACCAAACACCATACAATAACAACTTAAAGATTGACTAACCAAATTTCCAATCATAATGTGATAATGTGATAGTAGTTGTGATAATGTAAAACCTAGTTCATTCAACGATTCACACCACCCGCCCACATGCACCACCAGTCCTACAAAGCCGCAATCAGTCCCCGACCATCGCCGCGAAACAAGCAAGGCTCTCGGTATTTCTGATATTTTCAGGGATCGAGTACATAAACTGCAAGCAGTTTTGCGGTGATTGAAATGAAAATTGTAGACAAATGCGAGCATTAGCCCCGTTTAAATGTTTTTTAATTGTTAATGAGCAGTGAAGTTATACAGGGCGTGTTTAAGTTCTTCGAATTGAGTTTAGTTTCAATTTATTGGAAATTATAGCCTGTATTGCAATTATATTGTTGGGCTTGTATATACTGTATGTTGATTTTGTATTTGATAAAGGGATCGGTAAAAGCCTAAAGGAAATTTTATGAAATGAATTTTCTGAAATATACCTAGTTCAATGTTATGGGTAAAATACACCGGGAGTTAAGAGGCAATTTAAATTGTTTCATGACACAACAGATTAGCTAAAAATCCAAACAGGGGAATAACCACCAAGCA
This sequence comes from Homalodisca vitripennis, assembly GCF_021130785.1. NCBI lineage: Eukaryota > Metazoa > Arthropoda > Insecta > Hemiptera > Cicadellidae > Homalodisca > Homalodisca vitripennis. Next base: position 10,450,231 of record NC_060210.1, read on the forward strand.
TTCAATCAGTCATCAGTAAAGTTCTATGCAGATCGAAATGACGTAGTAGCAGCAAAAGGGTTACACTCCAGTGTAAAAATAAAATTATTTTCGGTTGTATATTTTTAGCGGGGTACATTTAGATCAACCGTCAGACACGTAAGTTACCAAAGAAATAAAATGAGATAAAGTTACCAAAGTGTCAACCAACGAGATAAAGAGGAGAAAACAAACTGACAGCTGTATCTCTTTTAATGATACTGACCTTGTTATATTTGAATATTTTCTCTGCAGATTTAAGTATAGTTTTTAATACATTTTGGAAAACATTTATGTTTTGGCATTCATTCATCAATTGGCAAATTCATCGTTTTTCCTAGTCTGCACCATCCACAAATCTTGCAAGTAAGGCCATCGATTTTTTCTTGTTGAAACTCCAGAGTTTTTGAGTAATTAGCCATTTTCTTGGTGATATTATTAAGGATATTAACAGATAGAACATTAATACATTTTTGAATTAAATTAAAAATCAAAAAGGTAAATAAAGTCACATTTTTTTATGCAGTGAACAAACTTGTACTATCTCAGTTTTAGTATTTTTATTCTTAACTAGATATGAATAAAAATATGTTTTATTCCTATTTACAAAAATATTCATATTTATAAAATATGTGTATGTTTTATTTAAACAATAGCAAAACTTACTAAATTAATTATAAATTGTACTAAACACTTAATTTATCTCACAGCAAGTCCAAATTCATCTCAAAATACGAATACCGAGGTCAAACTATTTGTGCAATTTCAAGGAAGAGGTTCACGTGCCCCAAAAATAATTTAATATAGAATGTTACAAGCCTAATTTTTATTTTCACTTTTACTATAACCTAATAAATCAATTAATAGTTAAAGCTTTTACTGGATCCCGGTGGGTTAATATACGAAAGGAAAACATTCTTTCCAAAAAATTATGGATATGATAATGTTCAAATAAATAAACGTATTTATTTAAACGTCATGTTTATTTCGTTTACCTCAATTGTGTTTATGCAAACAAATTACGTATCACACGTTATAAACAAACAATTTGTAATATACGTGAATAAAAACGAGAAAAATATGTACCAGCATTTATTGCTATTTCTATACTATTCAATGCTAACCTCTGTACAGTCAGAAAAACGTTAAATAGAAACAAGCGGTGAGGATTAAACTGTGTAATAGTTCCATTGAAGTTATTGCCAGAGCTCCAATGAGCCAATCAACCAAGTACCTACTCATAGTTATGAGAGTCAGGTGATAGCGCAGGGTATGTGTTTAACCTCTGACATTAATTAATCTAGGGCTCACAATCGTTGAGTTCGCTGATATTGTCACACCTTAAGAATTAAATGTACTATACAAAATTAAAATTATACATATCTCAATCGTTCATTCAATTAAGAATTGTGGTACGTTTATTCAAATAAAAATAGTTTTAAGTGATTGTAGTTACTGGATTGCGTGATGAGTGAAGAAACTGGATTTGAGAGTTAAGGAGAGATAAAGTACTTTTCCTCTATTGGACCCTTACCAGATAACTACAAGAAACGTGATAAGTAAAGTTTAAAAATGTTCTTACAGCCGTACTTTGGAACTGTTAATAAAGTGAATTTTTGTTTCCGATAACGACAACTTTAACATTATTGTCCTCAAACACTTAATAAAGCTTTTTAGACGACGTGTCTTATTGAGATGGCGCAATAAATTTTGGGTTTGTAAAAATACTTAATTTTGAATTTATTGTGAATATATCTTTACTGACTACATAAGCAGTAGAACATTTTATTTATAACTCTGCATTAAATTAAAGCAATTTAAAGTAGGAGATATAAGCAATCAGGCTCAAATAAAAGGATAGAATATAAAAACGTGAAGTTTTTGTAGAATGTGCATGAGTACTACTCCAGGTTTGGGAGTAATACTTGTTTTGAATCCAGTAAAGTTAGTTTAAAGAGCTATGAATTTAACATAAATAATTTTTTCTTAGCTCAAAATCGATTACGCTAACTTGTTATGGAATAGCTATAGATTCAACTGACAAAAATAAGCGATTTCAACTTGAGGTAACAGATCGTTATTGTATCGGCCGCGCATGCTCATTGGCTGTTCTATACTACTACGCAATTAGTTTTTTTACTCACCTCATAGTCGGTACAATATGCTCATGCTCGAGAGAAAACATGTTACAGATATATCATCAAAATGATGCAACTCATCTGTCTATAAAGTTCTGTTGTAGGCGAAGAAAATGATTTTAAGTAACTATATCTTAGAGAAGGCCCCACGGCAGGACAGAACAGAGCAAATAATCTCGTATTAAAGTCACTGTAATCGGGTAACTATAGCTCGGTTAGATACACTAGCGTTTGCTCTGTTCCTTACGGATTTTTTAGGAGCTTGTTATAAAACGGCTTAAATTAAACAAAGAAACTGGAATAACTTTCAATTATAAGTAAATTACATTATTTTCTACACATAATAGCTTATATTTAGCTCCTCTCACTAAAAATAATAAATAAATATAAACGCAATGAAGATACAATTTTTCTACTTAAGTTAAAAACAATAAAATTACTCCCAAAAAAGAATCATTAAATATTTAATTGGAATCTACAGGTATATAACGATTCGAATTTTAATACTTATAACTAATATATTGGCTATCAGACACATTAAGAGTATGTTTATTTAATTTCAAGAGTGCGATTAAAAGTGAGTATGGAGTATATGAATATTCTCTAATTGAGATTTATTTCAAAAAGTTATCATAACCAAGCTACATTAACATGATGTTTGCCAATATAATATGTACATACAATACACATAATATGACAGGAGTCATATCACTCACTACGATGTGACAGAATATCAATGTAATATTACTGCATATTACACAGCTCGGGTACGCCCACAGAGGTCAGTATAATACGTTATGTTTATACTGAGTGTAGTAGTGATATGTATTTCAATACTCAACATTTATCTGTCTCACATATGATAGTGTAAAAAACAAGAAACTGTTTTTTTTACAAAGTTTGATTCTCTGATTTGCATAATGTTGCATGAGTGCTGCAGAGAATGTTAACACATAGAATTAACTAACGTAAACACGAGTGGGGTTCAATACAAAATTAGATAATGATATTGATATATTTTTTATGATGAACATTCACATCTTGTTAGCTCTACATTCACATGTAGAGCTAATAGTTTTTAAAATGTTAGTATATATTTCTACTATATATGGATAGGTGTAAAATTGCATTATGGGTTTTAGCTGAGCGTTAGCAAACATGTTTTTGTGTAATCGAAGAATAAATAAATTTGTAAAACATTGAGTGCAATCTTATTATTTAATTTTATCTTGTGATATAACACAACTAGCCTAGTAAAATGAGCTATAGAATAGAAATGTTGCATACAATCTCAGCGAAGCCTGGCACGACACGTGGAGTGGCGTACTCCTTCCCTGTTTATAGTAAAATACTATCAGCTAATAAAATTGTGTTTTAAACATTCACTCTAGATAATTAGCTCACCCAGGTGATTGATCGTGATGATCGTTCGTCCAGACGATTGTCTGAAATACCTGTATGCATAATTGTAAGTTGTTACAACATGCAATGCGTTATAATTTAAAATAATTTCGTGTGTAAAATGAATATAAGTGTTAGTATAGTCATAATATAATGGATATATACGAGATAAGAGTACAACACACCACATGAGGTTGAGTGGTAGAGAGGGCTAAATAGCCCTAACTCCGCCTCTTAAATAAAGGCATATTTCATTTAATTTCATTTCACATGTCGGGTAACACGCTTCTCTGAGGTGGCATTCAACGTTTCAAGTCTACAGCTCATTTCACTCTCAACATATCCTAAGGACAAATATTTGGATTGCTCTTGATTGGGAGTTTTTGAGTTTGTGTGACAGGGTGAAAACGCTCGGCATCATGCTTGATAGCGATCTAACATTCTCTGAACACGTCACTTATGTCATACAACGTGCACTTGGCAGATTAAGAGGTCTATACAGATTCAGATCTCTACTGCCGGAATTTGCGAAGCTTCAGCTTATGCAGTCGATGGTTTTTTCCGTCATTTACTGCTGCTATCCAGCCTATGGTAACAGCATCTCGCGGGGGGACGTAGAACGTATTCAGAGACTTCAAAACTCTGCTGTGCGTTTCATTTTCAACTTGAAACGTTTTGATCACGTGTCCCCCTTTCGAGATGCTGCCAGTCTGCTACCAGTGGAGTCCGTCTGCAGGATGTTGACTTGCGCATTGGTCCACAAGGTCCTATCACACCAAGAACCACAGTGTCTGAGCGAGCGGTTGTTGTTCTGGGAGGGGGTCTCGCAACGCAGTACCCGCCATGGCTACCTTCTTGACTTTCGAAAAGTCAGGCATGAAGTCGGGAGGAGTAATTGTAAATACTAACTAAATTGTAAATTGTACAATGACCTCCCCCTTAGCCTTAGCAATACAGTTGCAATTCTTTTAAATTAAAACTTAAGGACTACATATGTGTTGATAAATAACGTATTTAAGTTGTTAGTGTATAAGTTTTAGTATTTAGTATAATCCAATGTTGTTCCTTTTAGTTTTAATCACAAGTCTTTGTTATTTAGTATTTAAGGCCATTAAATGACTTGAGTTGTTCTGCAAAACAGTGTATGTACTGAGAAACGCTTGTAAATAAAGGCATTTTGATTTGATTTGATATTTGTACTGAGTGATGACAGTAATTAAAATTCCATGGCTGGACATGCAAAATCCTAAAACTCATTCGTTCTAAGTAGAAAATAATGTTAATGTAAAATTAAGCAAGGAATTTTGCCAATAGATACATTCCACAGTTGAGTGTATTAAGTTTGCTTTCATAGCAGTGTTCAAATAATACAACTCTATATATTAAGTAATCAATAAATTTGTTTACACGTTAATTTATTATGCTATTTTCTCGTTGCCACATGTTTACCCTTAAGATCAACCGTTATATAACGCTCAGACAAATCCCATGAACTAACATGCACCATCATCGAATCCAGCGTTGCGTTCATACAAAATAAAGCTTAATCAAAGTTTCGAATCTATAGGTTAGTTCGTGTACGATATATCGTGCAGACCGATAGACAGACAGACATATACAGAAGGCAATGTTTTAAGCCCCTATCACTTGAGCCAGACTATCACTGTGGGTTCGCTAACGCTCGTAAAGAAATATGGCCATATATTAAAAAGTGGTTGAATAATATAATGGCGTTAAAATGATATAAATAGTAGTTCTTGTTTTAAACAAATCTTGAGGGTAAAATGTATCGACTTATATAAGGTCAAATAATTCAAATTCCAATAAATATGTCACATTATAACGTTGGGGCATGTAAAAACCCACATTAATCAAACTAGGACTACATTGCAGTCCGCTGGGACTGTCCAACTTTACAGTAACTACAGTTCCGACTGAGTGTGTGAGGGCAGAGACAAGAGTATTTGTGAGGACAGTTCTAAACATAGAAACTTGATATTTCACAAACTATGTCAATTAATAGGTACAAAGTACATCAACCGGTTTTAGTAATTGAAACTGCTGTTATCGTAAAAAAATATATATAGCCTATTTATGTCAAATTAAAACTACTTCGAAAGATTCCAAAACAGACTTCAAAATATGGAAAGGAAAGTCCAAATAGCTCTTGCAGAAGAGAATAAAAATTCTGCAAGAAGATGTGTTTGAAGATTTGTTTTTTACTAAGGTGAGAATTTCAACATAATTGTATATCAATCAGCTTTAGGGACTGAACAGAAACTTAAGGTAACTATCCTAGTGGTGAATGTTAAAACGAAGGTAGGGACACATTGGCCTTACTATTTTTTTTAATTAATTTAAAATTAATTACTTTACATACTTAGATTTATGAAATTATTTATGAATATTAGAGCAGTCTTACTAAGTATGAATAGAATTTTTTTAACTTAAAAAACGAGTTTAAAAAAATTACTGGGTAATCAAATGGGCCAATCTGCCCCTACACTGGGGTAAGTTGACCCAGAGGAGGGGCACGTTGATACAATTAATCATTTGATAACTGAAACTAATATAACTTTAAGAGATCAAAATAAAACTAATAGTTAATAAAATAGTCCGCGGATTCCAATTTTCAAGCATGCCGCACGAGCCCACCGCTGGCATTTTATGCACTGAATCTATTGTGCTCCAGGTTGACTATTTGAAAAAGACTTCAAAAAATTTAGGTACAGTGAATATTCATGTTCCTCATCCCATCTTGATTTTGTTTTTCTTTTTTTGTTTGACTGCAGTTAGTTTCATTATAATAATACTCGTACTTTGTGTTTGGAAAGTAACGTTTCTAGCCTGTAATTTGTTCTTTTTCATTCTTTCCTTTATTTTTATTTCTCAAATTCTTCCGATTCTTTTGCACACTTTTGTTCTTCCTCAGGGGTTTTTTTATTGGAGTGTCTGTCACTATGGTAGAATCTCTTTTCTTTTCCCCAGCTACCACACGTTTTCTGGGTTCTGCTTTTTCAAAAGTTCTGAACTCTTCTATTTTTGAAAGTGTCTTACTATTTCAGGTACCTGAGAATGTCCTCTGATGGTAACCCTTCTCTGGACGCTGAAGGAATAAGCAGAACATGCTGAGAGGTGGTGGGGGAAGAGTTTATCTCAGCTCGAGATTATGGAATTTTTTAAATGACTGATATCCTCATAGACTGTATCTTGACAGAACATACTGTAACACTGGCCACACTGCAGGGATAGTGGTCAGTGATATTTGAAGAAGTTAAATTATACTGTTTTAACTGTCAAATACAAGAGGAAATTAAATTAATTTTGCATAGCTAATTCAGACAAATTAAATTTGTTTTAAAGCACTTTGTGTAGAAAGATAATAAAAAAACTCACACATATGCATTTGCATTCACTGCAAAGGTAGTTCCCGGAAATCTGTCTGGAATGCAGATCACACATTCTGAGAAAACACTAAAAATAAAGACACACTGACTCCGTCTCCAATCTTATAATACGTGTTTCCTTCCCTTTACATACTCTTTACTGGGGAATTTTTTTTGACAAATCTAACTCTCTATTCATTCCATAAAATCTTTTTGTCTCGTCCATTCAATTGAAACGATAAAATTTGTCTTGACTATTGCATAACAAACCTATAAACACTAGTTGATTCAAATCCTCTGATACTGAAAGGATACAATAGTAAAAATGTTTTATCGTTTCACATGTGTACAATGTATATAAGTACATTAATCAACGCAATCCTCGCCGGTTTGTACCTTACAGTTTAACCTACGATGGGGCAGGAAAACATTTAAATCTAGGCAACGCTGTATATGTCCAAGAGCAGCATATTATTAATCCCAAATTTCGAGATAGGCTAGCCACTGTGGAGTTGGTGGAGCTTCCTTAGTGTTAAAGAGAGTTGCTACCTGATCATGAGGGAGTTCTCTCCCCTGCCCGATTTAACTGTAGAGGCTAGAGCAGAGCTGGCCTTCCCTTCTTCCAAGTTAACATAAATGAGATATAGTGCTCCTTATTCATCCTTATGGGTCTCGACAGGAGGCGGTCCTTACCCTTAACCTTAACCGGTCTGTAAATCCTGTCACTTTGGAGATTTCCATTTTAGGAATAGTTGCAATGACTGGTTTCTAACCATCTTGTCTTAAATGAAAAATAAAAACTAAGCAATAAATTCATAAAAGTATCACGAAATAACCTGTATGACTATATTAACTCTTCCCACGCCATAGACGGATATATCCAAATTCGAATTACTTTATTTAACCTAAACGCTAAACACCATTATATCTTAAATTATGCATTACGTCTCTTGGAAAATCTTTTAGTACACAAAGAACCTTTGAAATAGAAGGCGCACACTCCGTGCGATATGCTTGTCGCGGTTGACTAGGGAGTATTTTATACGATCTACATTCCACCAGGAAGGGTCCTACAAAGCCATAACCAAACTTATCAATTGCCTGACAGTACATTATGTCTCAAGTCTTTTAGTACACAGAGAGCCTTTGAAACAGAAGGCGCACACTCCGTGCGATGTGCTTATCGCGGTTGACTAGGAAGTATTTTAGACGACCTATTTTGATGTCTCAAAATCAATTATTTATTCAAAAAAACGTTTCTAAAACTGTATGGGGCATCATTAACAATAAACATCACGAATCCAAGCAAATCACAGTCAAAATTGGGGACACCCTAGTGAGTGATCCTTCTAGGGTTGCCGACGAGTTTAACGGATTTTTTGCGTCCGTTGCTTGTGGACGGGGCCCTCGTCCATCGCTGCCACAGGGGAATCCCACGCGCAGACAGAGTCCAACAGCCTCAATGGCTCTGACTCCTGTAGTTGAGGAAGAGCTCGATAAAATCATTCAACAATTACCAGCTAAAAAATCAAATGATCTAGAATCGAGATCCATGTGGTTAGTAAAACAATGCTCAAGGCATATCGTGAAACCACTGACTCAATTGGTCAATTTGTCTTTTAACTCAGGAGTTTTTCCCTCTCTCCTAAAAATTGCAAAAGTGCATCCAATTTTCAAGAAAGAAAACCCCTGTTCAATAAATAACTATCGGCCCGTCTCAATTTTGCCTGTATTGAGCAAAATATTTGAAAAACTTTTTCTAACGAGAATGCTTTATTTCTTAAATAAAAACAACCAGCTTTCTGAACACCAATTTGGATTCAGGAAAAATAAATCTACGATAGACGCAGTGGTGAGTCTGGTTGATATGGTTGTAAAGGGACTAGAACGTCAGGATCACACATTAAGTGTGTTCCTAGACCTGTCTAAAGCGTTCGACTGCGTTGACCATGAAATACTGCTTGACACACTACATTCTCATGGCATCCGAGGTGTGCCGCTCTTATGGCTTAAATCATTTTTAAGTCAGAGAACTCAAGTGGTCCAGATATCAAACCAACTTTCTAAACCAATCCAACTGAGTTATGGAGTCCCTCAGGGCTCTATACTCAGCCCAATCCTTTTCCTGTTGTACGTCAATGACGTACATTCATCGCTGCTGCATGGCAAAATTGTGCAGTATGCTGATGACACGACTCTCTGTTTCAGAGATAACACACAAGAAGGTTTGGAGCTACAAACCTTTGTCGATATCAACAATTGTGTGCAATATTTCAATAGCCTCAACCTTCAAACGAATTCTTCGAAATCCAACGTGCTAAATTTCGCACTGCGTCCAATGGACTCCCAATGTGGGTCAGCCGTCATGTTGGCAGATTCCATATTGGAAGAAGTCTATTCCGCAAAATTCCTTGGAATACTCCTCGACCGAGGGTTGACATGGAATAATCACATTGACCATGTGTGTGCCAAACTGTCCTCAGGAATATATGTTTTGAGGTCCTTGGCCCGGTACTGCCCCAGTCAGGTATTGATTGCGGCATATTATGGGCTAATTCACTCTCACCTTTCCTATGGAGTGGTGTTGTGGGGGGCCTGTACAGGCAATAATTTCCTGAGGGTGTTCAAATTGTAAAAAAAAGCAATTCGTATCATCGCAAAGTTGAATTTCAGAGAGTCGTGCAGGACAGCATTCAAAACTTTGCAACTGTTGACTCTGCCCAGTCTCTACATTTTAGAAACATCTTTGTTCTGTTTGTCTAAATGTGCCCTAACCAGGGGACGTGACATACACGGGTATGAGACTAGAGGCAGAGATAACTACCGTACTGGAAGACACAGAACGGTGGTTTATGAGCACTTGCCTTCGCAGGCAGGTGTTCATTTTATCAACAGTTTGCCAAATTCTATTACAAACGCCCAAACGCCCAAGGCGTCAAAAGCTCGTCTTAAGCGCTTCCTCGTGTCAAATGCATTTTACAGCGTTGACGAGTTTCTGGCGTTTAACTGGGAGACCGCCCAATTCGATGACTGACTCCAGCGCTGGAAGTGGGTTGAGATTGGCGATGGATGAATGAGACTGTAATGCATGAACATTATGTAAGTTTGGACGTGGTGGTAATGTGGAATGCGAGTCTTAAATTTATAATTAATTCTGACGTTTGCCATACAATGTGTAATTGTGACGAGCAATTAAAGATTTGATTTGATTTGATTTGATTTGATTTGACATTCCGCCAGGAAGGGTCCTACAAAGCCATAACCAAACTTATCAATTGCCTGACAGTACATTATGTCTCAATTCTTTTAGTACACAGAGAGCCTTTGAAACAGAAGGCGCACACTCCGTGCGATGTGCTTATCGCGGTCGACTAGGAAGTATTTTAGACGACCTACATTCCGTCAGGAAGGGTCCTACTAAACCATAACCAAACATATCAAATGCCTGACAGGACATTATGTCTCATGTTTTTTAGTACACAGAGAGCCTTTGAAACAGAAGGCGCACACTCCGTGCGATGTGCTTATCGCGGTCGACTAGGAAGTATTTTAGACGACCTACATTCCGCCAGGAAGGGTCCTACTAAGCCATAACCAAACATATCAATTGCCTGACAGGACATTATGTCTCATGTTTTTTAGTACACAGAGAGCCTTTGAAACAGAAGGCGCACACTCCGTGCGATGTGCTTATCGCGGTTGACTAGGAAGTATTTTAGACAACCTACATTCCGCCAGGAAGGGTCCTACAAAGCAATAACCAAATATATGAATTGCCTGCCCAGATAATAAAATAAGATGATAGTTTACTTCTTACAGTTTATTTTATAGTAAAAATTATCTTTACACTTAAGGAAAAATATATTATATGGATGTCTTGGCGTTAAAGTACTATTATGGAATTTATTAACGGCATGAGAATGGTCAAAACTTGAAGAACTAAAGTAAACTGAAGTAATGAATTACTGTATATACCTTAAAATAAAACGAGGTTTTCAAACGAGCTTACTTTTTAAAAATAACTGAATGTGAAATGTTTAAATAAATACTTATTAAAAACGTGTCATAGACTTATTTTCATTTCTCCTTCAAGGTGATCGATTAGTAAATCCTGAATAGTGCATTTTTACTCCCAAATACACAAAATTCCTATGATTTGGCTCTTTGATATCTCATGGAGAGCTCATTAAAACCGGAAACGGTATACTATAGTCCTCTCGTTTAACCTCTAAGTGAGCTAGGAGTCCGTTCCACATACTGATGTGTAGTGACCGATATTTTGACAGCTTTTTACAGACTTCTAGTACGATAAAATAATTATTCGATTAATGGTGATTCCTTAAACAATAAGAGTTTGATTGTTCTATGTTCTATAATACAATACGATATCTTTAATAATCATCGGAATAGAAAACTGGAATTTCTAAATTGGATCCTTTATTTTGAACTGTAAGGCATTGAAAATTAATCACCCTAGACATTTCTATTGTCATGTTGAACAACGAACAACATTGAAATCCTCTTACTTTGTTTACTACAGACAAAAAGAGAAACACCGAACAAGAAAAACTAATTACAACTCTACGAGTTTCTCTCAGGACAAAACAAGGACATTGTCGGTGTCGGTGTTAGAAGCATTCCGTATTAAGGCAGTGACAACTTTAGCCTGCTCTAAATCATAGAAGATATTTAGAAAACTTTAAATCCAAAAAGTTTATATATCTTTCCTGAAATCTGTATACAAATTATTTATTGAGAATATAACATTTGCGATAAAAAAGCGTTCAAATTATTGGTAACTGACTTATTATTATTTTACATCATCATTTGTCAGGAAGGTAAAAAATCAATTTCTCTTCTATAATTAGCTATTGGAATATTTAAAATTTAAGTAATTACGATTAAAACATTATCGTGCACCTAATTGTAATTTTCATAATTAATTTTAATTTTTACTCTATATAAATTTTATCTTCGACAAGACTTAGCAGTTAGTGTAAAACTTGCCTTAACGTATAACACTGAAAAGTTTCTCACATTGAAAATCCTAACTATTCATAATAATGTAGTACTGATGTCTCGCTATGGAATATTGGGTATGTATTAAATTTTTCATGAATGATTGTCTTTTGTAATTATTATTAAAGACAACCACAATGTCTTCTTATTCAGAAATCACAAAATATTATATAGATTATGTAACCAATTTAATTTTCTATTTCAATGCAATTAAAAATATACCCACATTATACCATATACCTAAATCGGACGTTTACTATATCTTTTTCCGTTCTCCTTTAAGTTTATTAGTAATTTTTGTGGCTAACGTATGATTTTTTATGGTCACTCTAGAATGAAAGTTACGAAATGTTTACGACAAAACATGAAATTCCTCAAAAAGTATTTTATCTTAGATAAGCAAGTTAGATGAAACCAATATTCTCATTTTAGAGTGAAATAAGTGAAACGGAAAACCAAGTGAAGTGACAATGAACCGACTGACGAGTGATTGCGTGGTTGCCGACTTGTAGATTCATGCTGTTTGTTGCTGTGATTGTGATTGTGTTTGCAGTGCTGTGATCTGCATACACACGTAATGGAGCTGTTCCACGCACAACTTCTTTCCAGTTACCAAGTGGAAACTTTGGCAGGGAACTCGTCTTTTATATTTTTACAGAAAACTGGTTCTAAGCATTGAGGCCTACCATCTCTCAATATATAAGGATCGACATTGTTATGTTATAGAAGACATTTCATATTGATTTCCTAATACAATTTAAATGAAATTGTTACTTACCGTTAGTAAAGAAATATTTTTTTCTTTTAAACGTTTTGTGCGGAATATTTTTACGTAGATAATTGACTCTGAGGTTATAATTAACCGATCCTATCCTTATAACATTTTTTCAGAAAAAAGAAAATATACATGAAGTACGCCTCTATAAACTGTTTTATGTATGGTCATTTAAATATTTCTGTAAATGCGATCCTTGGCATTTGTATCCCTATTAAGCTTGTGTTCGGAAACACACATTATATAAAACGTAACCAACCTAAATAAATAATTGGGTTTAGTTCAATTTTAAAAGCTTTGGTTCTTATAAATAAACCTAATTTATATTTTCTGCCTCATTATTAGAATAGCTTGGTTACAGATAAATATAAATACTATAGAAAACTAACCCGTCTGTAATTACCGAAAGAAGAATTTTGTGAATGAATCTATATATGTATCTTATTGAATAAGTAAAGACCGTTTGCGATGGACCGCTTTATCACGTCTTTATGATACTAATATTCATTCTGAGCTTCTGTGCTCAGACATCAAGCAGACAGACTATCGCAGAGTTCAGCAGGACAAAAAATCCATAATTCTATAAGCTGCAGCGGATGTTTATACGGTCAATGTCCAATTTTGCACTGCCAAGTTTTAATTATTGAAGTTGAGGTTTATAAACGATTCCAAGCTACAAGCTTTTTTCTCTCTGTGACAAGGCTGCTCTAAAGTTTGATTAGTTTCCATTGAAACTCGCAGCACTTTACGCTTTACATAAGAACTCAAAGAGCAAACTTAACCAGAAACGGTTTTCAGCTTTTAAAAGGTGCCATTAGAAGATTGCCAGTGTTTTGATCCTTGTTTCAAATTACAAAATATTTTTAATCCAGCCTTTTAATGAACTTAATTTATTAATTTTCAAATTACAAATACAATTAATTCGCACTACCGCTAATTTAAACTTCATAGAGTCGTGCAGGACAGCGTTTAAAAATTTGCAACTGTTGACTCTGCCATGTCTCTATATCTCAGAAACAACCTTATATTGTTTGTCTAAATGTGCCTTAACCAGAGGACGAGACGTACATGAATATGAGACAAGAGGCAGAGATAACTATCGTTCGGCAATGCACCGAACGGTGGTTTATGAACATTTACCTTTGCAGGCAGGTGTTCATTTTATAAACAGATTGCCAAACAAAATAAAAAATGCCTTCAACGCCCAAGGCTTTAAAAACTCGTATCAAACTCTGCCCGGCTTCAAACGCTTTCTACATGATGAGTTTCTGGCATTCAACTAGGAGATCACGCAATGAGGAAACTGACTCCAACGCCGAAAGTGGGCGTAATTGTCATTGAATGAATGGGGAGTGAATGTTTGAATGTGTAAATTTGAATGTGGCCTTAATGTGGGATGAATGAAACAAATTATGTATGAAAATTGACATTTGCTATGCAATGTATATTGTTAACTGCAATAAACTATTTGATTTGCTTTGATTTTTTAAGTTCACTTAAAAATGTTTCTTTGATTTTTTTGATTGTTTGCAGCCTCTACTTTTTTACTAAATAATACGCCATGTTCCTCAATGCCAAGAATATTTTCAAAAATAGATTTTATAGGCTATGATAATGTTAAATAATTAAGAAATTGCTAAATAAATGAATAATTGGGTCAAATCCAAGTAAAATCGTTTTTATTTTGTGTAGTGAGTCTGGATGATGAGATGAAGAGGATAGCCTTGTTGCCGAAAGGCCCTCAAAATAAAAAATTACCTATTTTTCAATATAGTGACTGGAAACAGAAACAGAGCACATATGAATGTAAAGCTTTCATGAAACATTGAAATATCTTAAAAGTGTCTTAAACACTGTAGTAGCTTTAGTAAGTTGCATTTCCAAAAATGTATCACAAACATTACAAACTAACAACAATTCTTGTGAACTAATTGGACATGTTAGCATTTTTTGGGATAAATGATATGGAAAATACAAGTTGAATATATGGGGATGCTGTAGAGATATTGAAAACCTTACTGAGAAATATTGGAATCGCCTGGGAACCATGTCCCACATGTCATGTACAAGCGTCGTGCCTCGGTGGTGTGTGAACACGGCGTTATAGACTGAATGTATATTCTCTTGCAATATGTACAAAAACCCTTTACAAACCTTTACGTGAGAATATCCAATATTTGATTTTATAAGTTTCTTAATCTTACTGAGATATATTATTCATAACAGTATATCATCTCACATTATCCCTTTTACTTGCACCTCTGTTAGAGAAAATATTTTGTAATATAGCCGCTGAAAATTATTGAATCCAACATTAAAACGCTTAGTTATAATCTTAAAAACCAAATTAATAATATATCTTGATGCCTACTTGGATATTCGGGTAATTAAAATATCTAAATTGTAATAAAAAGATCATAAATATTAATTTAGGTACACAATAGTATTTAATTGGAAAATGCAGAACGTTAATATGCCTAATTTTAAAAAGTCCAATAAATAGAATAAACATTAAGTATGCATACTGGTTCTTAATACTTGCTAATCAAGAGTGCTAAATCAAGAATAAAGATTAAAGGATTTTAATATAAAAAAGTAAGATTGTAAATGTAATAAAATTTACTAAGTCTTTATTTCGTGTTCAGAATAAATACTGTACACTTATTTAAAATAAAAGGGTTTAAGACTTTGAATATACTTTTAATGAGCACTCATAGAAGATTTATTATTATATTAAACTTTACATTATCTAATTAAGCCAAACTATTTTGTGAGAAGGAATATTATTATATATTCATTCATGCAACAATTTTAATTTTTTCTGGCGTTATAGGTAAACACATTCACAATGCTCCGACGAGTCAAGGTTGCAAAGTGGCAGATAACATGAATGATAGCGTGGCCGTGCCACTGACAGTGATGACCGCTTTCATATCAGGTTACTGTCACATGTGAACTAGGCGCAGGGTTCACCAGAGATTTATTCATCTTCCTTCATCTACTGAAGTTGATATAACTGCAATGGAAAGTTCTATCTTTCATTTCGCTAAGCAGCTGAGAGCCTAAAACCACTCTATATTAAGTGACTAGATCGTGCATGGAAAGACGATAACTTAATAGGAATTCGGACATATGCCAGGTTATGTGTCACAAAATGTATAACACCTATCAAATGTGTAACAGGTAACATTGTCAAATTTCTGAAATCCTATCATCTATCATCAGTAACAAACTTGAAAGAAAGATCATTTGCTATCTTGTGCATTCAAGCTACGGGAAATTCTACTTTTGGAACTCGTATTTACAAGTATAAAACATGAAAGTCATTTGACACTCAAGTTTATGACAGTAACAAAATTTTTAATTATTTGGGGGGAAAATGATGTCAATGACAATTAGAAAACCCCACAACAAAATGTGGACTGAATCTGTAAACAACGTCTAGGCTGGTCGACACAACCTATTGTATTTCTCTGGTGTAATAAATGTAACACATTGTTATTAGAAGGGATAAACAAAAAGATATTCACTGCACTTTGTTTATTCACGTTGTTTACTTCAGAGTTTGTAACCACTATTCCCCACAACTCAGATGTGTATCCAGGATATGTTTAAGGCAGCTGTCCAAACCTTCACTTTATATTTGATTCGGTAAAGGGAAAATATTTAAACCTCTTTTTAAATGCTATGTATCAAATTATAGTTTTTATTAGATGAAGATACGTTTTGATAAATAAAGATTCTTCTCTAAATACACAGTTTCAAAAATTGGGAAAATATTTGGGATATATATAGTAAATAGGTAAAAAGAAGCTCACCTAATTACGGTCTATTTCGCTCTGTTTAGCGTCTATCTGCCTGAATTTATAAAGAACAGGTCTGAAGCGGATTAGTTTACCTTTTTGTACGATTGTACGTCTTATTAGGATGTTGCATTCTCCAAAAATAAAATTCCATCGTTTATAGTTTTAAAATAACAGCCTTAATAATGAAAACAGAAATATACAAGCAATATCTAATGGAAAAAGAAAAACTCTCTTAATAGCATATTTTTCATAAATAACGAAATAAATACGTGTTTTACTGCACTTCAGTCAAATAAGTCACTTAAATCAACTCCCTCCCACCATACATAGTTTCATTTTTTTGGAATATACTGAAATAATTAACTTATAATTAACAATATTATATTTGGAAATTCACATGAAAGTTTTTATTATATTATCATTTTAAATTGAGACAAATTACTTGTCTGACATCAAAGACATGTAATTTTAAAAAACTCGTTTACTGTAAATACCACAAAGAGGAATTTGTATACAGCTCTATTAACACCATTATATACAATATTTCTATCCTAGTTTTAAATATGGAAAGCGCATTGAAGCGTTAGTACTTATTCTGCTCATTCATCGGTGGTGGTAAATTAATAATGGTTTATCATTAAACCATTAATTTATTTTAGGGATGTATACGACACTTTTATTTATTATATCCTTGCAAATAATAAAAAACTTATTTATGCATCAGGTA